>NC_081321.1:8058091-9458091 GCF_026419965.1 Kogia breviceps | reverse complement strand
TCAAATCTAGAAAACAGGAAGTCTATACTGGGAATCAGATGAAGTGACCTTAATATTTCAACATTCGAAATCTGTATAGCACAGAAGTCTGGAGATAGATTGTGTACTGATGCAGTCACTAGTTAACCAAGTGACTTGAGGATGTCAATGAACTCTTCTGTATCTGATTTGTCTTTTGTCAGATGGGAGCAGCCATACCTAGGTTGACGTATAAGGAAGAAATAACACGATGTGAAAGTTCTCCAGAAAGGAACAAACACTATACAAATATGTGAGATTTTAAAAAAGCATTACAGTTCTAAGTTATATAAAAGTAAGGTTATTTGGAATGAATCCAATCATAACATTCTCATTGTAGGAGAAGGTGGGTGCCTGGAGAGACAGGTTAGAGAACGTGGTTTGGGTGATTTTAAAAGCTGCCTTGTTCATTATCTGTGACAATAATAGATAGCTTGAGGACTAGACTATCTTCCCGTGTTAAAGATTTTTGTTTTGATACAAGATTCGAGGATAAGACACAAAAGCAGTCAGTGCACAAAGTTGAAGCAAGGCCTACTGCTTAGCTACTCCGAATATCGTTAGCTCAACTCTACCGCCTTCAAAGTATCTGCAGACAGGAGGGACAGATATTTTAGGGGCTCAGAGAATGGCTTCAGAAGTAATCAAAACATCGCATGAAGTATCAGGAAAAATTTAGAGATGCTTTTACAGGGCCACAGACAGTGTTTTATGAGCAAATTTTAAAAAGCCAAGAATGTCGGGCTTCCCTGGTGGCGCAGTGGTTGAGAATCCGCCTGCCGATGCAGGGGACACGGGCTCGTGCCCCCGTTCGGGAAGATCCCACGTGCCGCGGAGCGGCTGGGCCCGTGAGCTATGGCCGCTGAGCCTGTGCGTCCGGAGCCTGCGCTCCGCAATGGGAGAGGCCACAACAGTGAGAGGCCCGCATACCACCAAAAAAAAAAAAGCCAAGAATGTCAAAAATATTGATGTTGTGTCAAAAAGAGCTCGACCCTGAATAAACGGACACTGTAGAGTGACATCACATAATTCAGGGGCAAGCCACTCTCCTCCGTGGAGAAGTCTGTAACGCAGACTTAGACCTCTTTCATAACTGTTTTTCCGAATTCATTCAGCACTATTTATTGAAAGCCTTCTAGCCTTCAAGCACTGCTCAAGGTGCTAAAAATTCATCCGTGCACAAGACAAAGTCTCTCCCCTCATGAAGCTTATATTCTTGTAGGAGAGACATAAAGAAACAAGAAATAAATATTTACTATAATGTTATGTAGTTAGAAAACAAACTTATGGCTACCCAAGGGGAAAGGGGGAAGGGATAACTTAAGAGTTTGAGATTAACATATACACACTATTATATATAAAATAACTAACCAACAAGGACCGACTGCATAGCACAGGGAACTCTACTCGATGTCCTATAATAACCTAGAGTGGAAAAGAATCTAAGCAATTATATATATATATTATATATATATTATATATAATATATATTATATATATATATCTGAATCACTTTGCTGTATACCTGAAACTAACACAACATTGTAAATCAACTATATTTCAATAAAAAGTTTTTAAAATGTAAAGTACAGAGAAATGCTATTTTGAAATATAGCAGGGGGAGACGCAAGAGGGAGGAGATATGGTGATATATGTATATGTATAGCTGATTCACCTTGTTTTAAAGCAGAAGCTAACACACCATTGTAAGGCAATTATACTCCAATAAAGATGTTAAAAACAAAATTTTTTAAATAAAAGATAAAATAAATAAATAAAAGATAGCAGGGGCTACCCTGGTGGTTGAGAATCTTCCTGCCAATGCAGGGGACATGGGTTCGAGCCCTGGTCCGGGAGGATCCCACATGCCACAGAGTAACTAAGCCCGTGCCCCACAACTACTGAGCCTGCGTGCCACAACTACTGAAGCCCGCACGCCTAGAGCCCGTGCTCCGCAACAAGGGAAGCCACCGCAGTGAGAGGCCCGCGCACCGCAAACGAAGAGTAGCCCCCGCTCTCCACAACTAGAGAAAGCCCGTGCGCAGCAACGAAGACCCAACAGAGCCAAAAATAAAAAATTAATTAATTGATTTCAAAAAATTTTAAATAAATTTAAAAAATAAAATACAGCAGAGTACAGAGATAGAGTAAGGTATGCTATGTTTGAAAGAGTTGTCAGAGAAAGTCCCTCTGAAAAGGTGATATTTGAACAAAAGAAGTGATGGAGTGAGCCACGGGAGGGGGTCCTATCTGGCTAATATAAACATTTAATCTCAAAACAAGAGAGAGACCATCAACACATCAGCAAAAGATGTCTGACAGTAGACATGCTATTATTTCAGAGAAGGCTGACGATGTCTTTAAAATGTGCTTGCAGACCAGGGTTATAGTCTTGTACCTCTGCCATCACCATGAGAAGAGCCTTCCCTGGGTCCTTGCTGCCCTTTCCACACAGACTCCAGAATGGAATCACAAGGAACCCACCTGAGTCCTACCTGCCAGGAGAAGGACAGACCAGACCTACACCTGGAAGCAGAGCCCGAAGCCAAACCCAGCCTGGCTTACCTAATCCTCAGCCGACTCACAGCATGAAAAGTAAATGACTGATGTCACTGGGCTGCTCCTCGGCACCAGCCAACTCTTACAGTGTGAAGATAGCGGCAAGATAGTGTTAAGTCCCAAGATAAAGACAAGATCAGGAAGCAGAACGGGCAGTATTCAGTGGGGGCATGATCTACTGAAGACGACCAGAGATGACCTCAGTGAGAAAGCGACGTGGGAGAAAGATCTGAAGGGAATCAAGGAACAAGCCACTCAGACTTCTGGAGGAAGAAGATTCAAGGAAGAGGGGGAAACACGTGAAAAGACCTTGGGGCAAGAGTGTGTGTCACAGGGTCACAGAGCAAGGCAGCCTGAGTGGCTGGAGCGGAGTAAGCGAGGGGAAAACAGTTGAAGGTGAAGTCAGGGAAGAAAGGGCGCAGGTCACGTAGGGCCTTTTAGGTCCCAGGTGTAAAGTTTGAGTAGGGGAGCGGCCTAGTCTGACAATTCTAAAAGGAACATTTAAGCCCCTCGTGCCGTGAACAAGGTGTAGAGAGTTGAGGAGAAGTAGGGGAATTGGTCGTTAGGCCACGACAGTGATCCAAGGGAGAAATCATGGCGGCTCGAATGAGGATGTGGCGGCAACGCAAGTGATCAGATCGCGGATGCGGTTTGACTGTCGAGCTACTGAGACAGCAGCTGTAACCAACGTGAGAGAAAGATTTCAGGAATGACTCCAGGGCGCTAGTCCTCAGCGGCCAGAAGGCTGGAGTTAGCACTGACTAAGATGGGAGAAGACTGCAAAATATACAAGCGTGGGAGGAGGAGCTCAGCATCCTGGATTGATCACATTAAATCTGAGTTATCCCTTCGTCAGCCAATGGGCAAGTCAGGAAGGCAATTTGACATCTGGAATGAAGATGGTAATTGGAGAGTCATCAGCATATGGACCAAGTTTTTTCTCATGCTGATAAAGAACTGAGAGAAGGGAGGAGAGACCAAAATGGAAAACTGAAATCTTCAAGAGCTGAATTGCTCGTATGTCTGCAGGCTCTTCTCCAGGCCACGTGACAAGTAATTTAAATGGTGCTCAGTTTAGCTCTCTTTCCCTGGCTCTGCCCTGGTCTGGGCTTGCCTTCCTCCTCTGCTATACTTTGATGAGTTTCCCCCCGACCAACTATGGCAAAGCCCAAACTCAGAGGAGTTTATGAGACATGCACGGTTCTGACTTCCAACATCTTATTCATTAGGGCTGATACACTGGGAGCTTGGTATTATATTGAGAGGCAGGAAAGCACTGCTCGGCTACGTTTGGGGCTAGGGAGAGGGAGAGAGCGTCTCTGTCTCTGTAGACCTCCCTAAACAGGAGCTGCCTCCTCAGGGTGAAGGTGTGGCATGCCCTGGCTTTATCTGTTCTAATCTATAATGGATTAGAGGGCAAGAATCAAAGCAACATTGCCCCGTTTCAAACAGCAATACTCCTGTGCTGAGCCGAGACACCAAGCTTAGAGGAGAAATCCATAGAGAAAATATAAGTGACCAATCTATGGCATCAGATGATAACTGCAAAATGAATGCCCACAGAGGTTGCAAAATCACTACAAATACAATTGTTCAATACCTCAAAGCAAGTTTTAAAATTTGATTCCATTTTGCTGCCGTTATCACCAATCTACAGCCAAGAAACGTCAGCCTCATAAACTTGAAGTTGTTTTATTTAGTTTTAAAACTTTGTGACCTAGTAAACAAACAAGGGCTACTGGGAACAGAAACTGAAATGTATATGATCAAAAGTGGGCTAAAAACTTGGGCTTAGAAGTAGCCAATGGACATAAAGTCAACTAAGGGAATATAAGCCACTGAGGAGATGAACTTGAAAGAGAAAGGTCACCTTGAATAGTCACGAGAGAAAGACGCTCAAGCCAGCTATGGAATCACAGCTGACAGTCCTCTTCACAACCTCTAATACTGCTATAAACCGGATAGTGTGCCCAGTTCCCTTTCACTTTGGGACAGATAGAGACAGTCTCAGAGTTTCATGGCTTTGCTCACACGTTGTGACATTTCACTAACTCCTAAATTATGACAGCATCCTTAAAGGCCTAGACTAATCAGTGACTTAGCCTTTCTGGTACACATGGGAGTAAAAATCTGCACTACCCTCAGAAGATATATTGTAATTGGGCTACAGGATTACAGGTGTGGTGTGCACTGGCCCCAGTGCAGGATGCCCAGTTAGGGAACATATCAGCTGGGTTTCCTTTGGACCTTTGTCTCTACAAAACTAAACCCAAGTAAAAGAGATTCAAAAAGGCAACCAGGGCTTCCCTGGTGGCGCAGTGGTTGAGAGTCCGCCTGCTGATGCAGGGGACACGGGTTCGTGCCCCGGTCCGGGAAGATCCCACATGCCGCGGGGCAGCTGGGCCCGTGAGCCAAGGCAACCAAACAAGCCCAAGACTTTTGCTCTCTGGAGCATCTTCTAGGGATTATTTCAGTCACTTCCCTGGCCAACAGAGAAAGAGAACTATGGGATGGGAAAGGCAAATAAAGGTGATTGTTGAGATGGTTCCTAAAGAATGAAAAGAATTTTGAGAGGAAGAGAGGGCAGAACATAAGCCAGCCAGTGAACAAACAGAAACAAAGAAATCAGTTCAATAAAGAAGGAAAGATTTTTTGACAAAATTATTCAGTGGTGAAAAAGGCTTCCTTGAAAAGCAGAGAGCAAAACTACTGAGGATGTATTTAGTCCTTTCTTTCTTGTTTTTAGACAAAAATGTATTTAGTAAACTCTAACATGTACCAGACACTGTGCTTTGATCTATATTACGTTGTGTCTGCATGGCTCTTGCCCGGCCATCCCACCCTGGACATATGAACCACTTGAATTTCTATTCATTCTTCTTGCCCTGCTCTGAGCATGTATATTAAACATGTCTATTGGAGGGGGAAAGGGAGGGAGGTAGGCAGGAATCAATTATAGATGAGATTTCTGCATTGGTAAGATGATTGGACTAGTTGAAATATCATTAATTTAAATCACATCTGCCAAAACACATTCCAAAATGTGGAATCTACTGTTTTAAAAAAAACCTAAAACAATAATTTTCAAAACTTGAATAAATGAAGGAAGAAGACTTCTTTACCATTCCACAGACTTTGGTTAGAGTTCAACTTCTGTCTGCCCAAATAGCAGGAAAGAGTGTTGGAAGTTGGACCACACTTGAAAATGAGCTGAGCAAGATTGTGTTTTTTCAATCGGTTTATCAGAATGCCACCGAGTACGGCCCGCCTCTCACCCCTCCCCGGGAAACCAGTTAAGCTTTACCGTACCTGTTTTCCTCTTCAAACTATGACCCAAGTCTCTCTGGGCAGAAAGGGCCTCCATCACAGCCACGGTGCTCCTTCCACCTCCTCCCCAAGTGACGGAGAACGAACCCCAGTGAGCTCAGTAATCCACGGAATCACACCGCGCCAGCATTAGAATGAGCCCTCAAGGTCTTCTGTCCCGAGGTCCACATTCCGAGAGCATGGGACTGAGACCGAGAGTGGCGCATCTTCTCTTGTGCTACGGCAATGCCCCCTTTCCACACTTGGGCAAAGATAAATGGACCACTTACCGTCCATTTACCCTCTGCTTCTTGCCGGCTTTCCCACTGTTTTCACCTGTCTCGATTTCCCTCTTGGGATTTTTCCCTCCCCCCCGGGCACCTCTACACGTGCCGCCGAGGACTGTCAGCTGCAGAACTGACTGTTGTAGGTAGAGTGACGAGGTGGATGTTGGAGGGAGGGTACCATGGTGACCCCACCACCATTAGCAGCGCTGGCAAGCAGGCGAATGAGAAGAGCCCTGGGTAATTGGCCAGAACTGCTACGGATCCAGCAAGCAGCTATGAGGATGAGCGTGGTGACTATCCTTCTGGCTTTTCCTTTCACATCCTATCTCTACGCAATCCCCCGCCTCAAGCTCAAGGAGTCTCCTCCCAGCCCAGCACAAAACACACCTGCCTAGGGCTTCCCTGGTGGCGCAGTGGTTGAGAATCCGCCTGCCGATGCAGGGGACACGGGTTCGTGCCCCGGTCCGGGAAGATCCCACATGCCGCGGAGCGGCTGGGCCCGTGAGCCATGGCCGCTGAGCCTGCGCGTCTGGAGCCTGTGCTTCGCAACGGGAGAGGCCACAACAGTGAGAGGCCCGCATATCACACACACACACAAAAAAAAACCACACCTGCCTAAACTAAGCCATTACTGCGCTCTTTCAATTCACCCTCAGCAATCATTTTTATTTGAAAGCATCTCTGGTTTCTAACCTGCTTATTAGCCATCACTGCTGAGAGGAGGCTGGTTGCTAAATGAGTTGGTACTCAAGGGTTCCTGTACTCCTCAAGTTTCTCTTCCTGTCACAGAGGACTCATAAGAGTGACTGCATGCGGTGACACACAGGGCGCTCGTAAATTGGAGACCGCAGATCCACACCTTGCTGACTCTCCATGGCTGGGTGAGCGTGGGAGTGGGCATGTGGATGTTTTTCTGTACAATTAGTATAGGAAACATCGTGAACAAGCTCCATCATTAGGAACTTTTTTTCTGCCTTTTTAGAGTCATCCAGACAATGTTCTCAAAACCAGAATATCTCAGAACACACTGTTTTGCATAATCTTCTTATTGTAGGTGGGAGGAAATTTGTCTGGATGATAGATCTTTTCAGGGAATTTGACCACTCCGGTTTTTAAAGTTCCAGTGGCAAATCCCCAGACCCATCTTAGACGTGACTGATCTGGGACACAGAATAGAAGAATCCCAGGTTCTTTTGGGGGTGCTACCCACCATAAAGGGTGAAGAAGGAGTACACACCCCATACAAAATAAGCTGTCCCAAGCCAGATCTTATGAAAGTGGGGCATAGAAGGGATTTCCTCTCCTCTCCTAGGAAAGCAGGAGCATTGCACACTTTTTTGGGGATACAAGAGTGGTGTCCATTCTCTGTGATCTTCCCAAAGACCAGGTCAGATGAACTCATTCTCCGACTCAGAAATTCAGTGGTTCAACCCTACATCCCAATTAACCTCCAAACTCCTCAGTCCTTGCAATCTAACCTCACTTACTTTCCCATCCCACTTCCTAGGCCTTGTTTATAAAATGAACCAATCAAACTGAACTATTCTTACTGTTCTTTGCCTATTACGTCCCACACTCTCCCACCTTTAGGCTTTGTTCAAGCTGTCTCTAAAGTTCTTCCCCACCTCCTGGCCCATCTCTGAAAGTCCACGGCCCATTGTCCTTCAAAGCTTCAAAGATAGCAAGAGACAGAATTTGACTCAAAAGGAATTGATTGCAAAGATTGAAGGATATCTCATGAAAACCAAAAGAACCAGGTACAACTAGATCTTATGAGGGACTGGGATAAGACACAGGAAAGCCATAGGGAGCAATGGTTCATTTTTCTCCCTCTGCCCTCATGCCTACCCCAGTTTTTCCTTCCTCACTAGTCAAATATGCTCTAATCTCTACTTTCTCCCATGAGTCTGCCCTGCTGCTTTCAGACTCTGCTCTTTCTACCTTTCCATATATATTGACCAAACATGGCCACCTAAGGCTTTTCCATGATTCTCAGCTCCAAGCTCACCAGCCAGCTAACCAGCAACCTGCAGTGTATACCAGTTCCCAGTGGATGCAGAAGGAGGTGTCATTGGGTCAACTTTCCACTGGACTGACCATCAGCTGTTCAACTTCATCTGCCCAGCCATGGCCAAGGAGGTGAGGATCATCAAATATAACTTGACTGAGCTTCTGTATAGGTATACCTGTGTTGCTGGGAGGGGGACAGTCGCACTGCAGCAGGGCATGCCCTAGGAAGACCCCCTACAAGTTACCTACATGAAAAACCCAGCCCAAACTCTAGCTCCTTCTCAAAGCTTTCTCTGACTCCGCCATCTAGACCTCTCTTCCCTTTGAGTATCTATATCACTTGTAGATGACAGTTTGATGTCCTTTCTCCTGAGCAGCCTTCCCCACCACCGTTTCTTCTTCTAACATATCCCTCTTTCACCCCAGTCTCAGAAGCAGACATTGACCCAGGCTAAGCCAAGTGTAGTAACTCACCCACCTTGCCTTGATATTGGGGCCCAGAAATAGGCTGGTGAAAGCGACAGCCCCCTAAGATATGGGATAGTGTGAGCTGGTGAAGGACGGTGTGGCTGTGTAAGCCACCTCCTTGCAGGCTTAGATACTAGAGTGTCCCCACGACTTCTGGTAGGTTCTCATAAGAAAGGGACCCTGCAAGATTGGTGCAAGCTGATCTGGGTGGAAGGGAAAAGGAGTAGCAAATGGAATGTGGGCGGAGCTTAAGGCAGAATCCTAAAAATTGACTCCATATCTGTGCTTTCCGAAAGCTGTCCTTCCTTCTGTCCTTTTGAAGCTTAATCTGTGATCTCACAATCCCAATGAGTCTCTTTTTGCTTAGGGTGGCCATAGTTTGCTTCTAGCCGATGAGAAGTGGCATATGCACAGTCCTTTTCCCAAACCTTTGTTATGATGCCAATTACTTCTTCCATTGAATTGTTCTTATTTGTCTACATGTCTTCTTTCCTCTATGAGTCCATGAGATTCCTGAAGACAGGGCTTTCTGAATGCCTCCTAAGTCCCTACCATGGAGCAAAATAAGTTTTTATAGTATGTTCATTAAATGAATGAATGGGTAAGTGAATGATTTGAAAGTGTCCATTATCTTATTCCCATGACCAGAAGCCTCATGAATTGGGGGAATGACTGTGAAAAGGAGGAAGTGATTGCTGCCTGCATCAGTGTTTTAGAGAACGATGGTACCGTCTTCTGTCTGGTACCTGAGTTCTCTTTGCCTGTTTTCTTCTACTAGTCTGTGCCCAGTCAAGATGCAGGGATAAAGACAGATGTGGCGTTCTGTTTAATAAACCTAGTATTTGACATGCTCCTGGAGAAAGAAATGAGGGCTGACCCTTTACTGCATGGAATAAACAGCCTTCATATTTCTCTTAGGCATGAGCACTGCCTCTCGAGAATCCTAGCCCGTTGCACGTTGAGTACCTGAGTTTGGTTTCAGTATGGTTCAGGAAAAGTCTAAAACATAACCAATTCCTGTCCAAACACCACAACTACAGAAGGATCTGTGCTTGTGTCCATTTGCATCTGGAAAATTCCAAGGTCCCAGGAAAAGTGCACTGGGATTTCAGAATAGAACTAGGGTAGGAGTCCTGAAAATCTTGTCTAACTCTCAGCTTCCCGCAGACATCTGTCCCTCTTACTTAGTGTGTTCAAAATCCCATTGAAGGATTCAAATGTGTCCTTCTTGGTTGAGAAACTGCCCTCTCCAGACCCCAGGAGGGGCTGCAGAACCTCTACACCCAAACTCATCTGTCAGCCTCCCTCATCACCTCCAGAGCCCAGGCTGGCAGGGCCAGGCCACGAATTTTAAAAGGAGCTTCACTCCACCCTTCCCCCATTTCAGGCCCCTGCTCCCGGCTTGCTCTAAAACAAGTGCTAAGGCCATCTTGGGGGCACCCGTGGTGCCAGCCCCTGGATTCCACTCAACCTCTCCCTCCCCAGATGGCGGCAGGCCTTTATCTTTCCTGTATGCTTGGCATCTAACAAAGCTGTCTCCCTTGGGACCATTCAGCTGCGACATTTTCCCAGTGTGTCTCCTCCTTGTCAACATGACACAGGGCAGGCAGCCTTTCAAAGAGAGAGAAGGACGCCGGAGCACACAGGCATGAGTGCACGTAAAGAAGAGAGGGGAGGAGAGAAAGACCTCAGGGAAAGAGCAGCCCAAATGGGGATGCGCCCTAAGTAGCAACAGCTCAGCAGCGCACATCCTGTTCGGTGAGAAGCTGGAGGAGGCGGGGAGGGGGGAGCCTCTGTGCATACCTCCCAGAAGCCCTGGACGGGACCCACCTTGGTGGGGCTGAAACGCAGCCACTCTTGGGACAAAGCCTCCACTGGCCTTAAGGCTGCCTCCCAAACATCCTGCCCTCTGCTTTCATGCCCCCCGTGCCCCCGCCTTGCCTGGCCTGGTTGGAGCCGGCAGGGCACAAAGGGTCTCGGCTGTGTTAACACACTGAACTTGGATTTCCATGGAACACCGTGCTTCTCTGCCTTTGCCAAGCTGTTCTCTTTGCCCTGAAGGCACCCTTGCCCTTCCTCGAGCTAACTGCCGGCAAGCTTCCCGTCTTGTAGGGCTATCTCAATTTGCTCCCCATCTGATACCCACAGACACCGTCAGACGCACCGATGCAGCTTGCCCAGGCCTCCTTTTGCCAAAGTCATGCTGCCTTGCATTTGTCTTTTGATGTTTCCATCCAGCTAAAAGATCGCGTGGGCTTTAAAGGCCCAGAAAAATGGCTTTTTCGTGTCTGTATCCCAGGCACCTGGCACAGCTGCTGTCACACAGAATTTTACAAGAAGGAGAAACGCCACGAAAGGCTCAGGGAAACCCCTTGGCACCAAAAGATTCTTCTTTCTCTTGCCACTTTAACTTAGCAGAAATCTGTTTCAGTGGCTGTCTGAAAATGCTGCTTCACTTTCCCACTGGAGAAACACTTACCCACCCTGTGTGCCAAGTGGGCTGTTGTTCTCCATGACCTAGCCCTCCTCCCCCACTGTCCTAGGGGTGAGCAGGGACCCAGGCTGACCATCTAGAATAGTCCAACTCCTTGACTACAGTAATAGATCTCGGAGAAGCTTCTGGAAGCAAAGGACAATTCGTCCCATTTGGGCTGGACCCACGTTTTAGAAGGAGGCGGTAAAGACCCTGAGGTTCTATGGTCCTTCTCTGAAGCACCTCCCATACCCAAGCTCCCATTCACAAAAACCGCAGCCACCCCCCTGCCCTGCTTACTCTATCCAATGAGAACGGCTTAATGCAATCCCTTTCTGGGCACCATCTTGGTCCCTGACTCCCGGTCCCCCCCTGAAGCACCTCCCAACATCTTATTTTAATGGTGATTGACAGCCAGACTTGGGGCTGCAGCCACAGCTGCAGCATGGGAGTGCAGGGCTTTGGACCGTTTGTTCAACCGCTGCAGTCACACCTGCCCGATCTCCATCTGACACCTGCCCATCGGAGGGCCTCAGCTACTCTGCCCCCTGCAAGCCTGGCCTTACGTGCGTCACCACTGGCACACCCACCTCCAGGGACCACCCTTCATCTGCACCTTGACCTTGTCTTGGCTCTGTGGTGTTCAGAGTCTTTTCTGCCCCTCTGCAGCACCCTCCTTACCTGCCTATAACGGCCATTTGCATTCTTCTCCTCCTGATCCTTCTTTGAGCTCTCATCCTTCTCTAAAATTAGGAAAATATTAAGAAACAATTAGAATATTTAAACAATTAGGAAAACAGTAAGAACAAATTAATATATTGCGCCATACTTGTTTACACACCAACACACACACACACACACACACACACACACACACACACATGCATAGAAGGCACTAGATAAAGTTCCCCTCAGGAAGAGAAATGCCTCTGGTTCGGAAAATACTGTTATGCCCACTGAAGTGCAGAAGATGGGCCCCAAGAACTTGTACTAAGAGGAGAGAGTCAATGACTTAGTTAAAATTTTTTTGCACAAAAATGTAATGGGATATACAGCTGGAGCGGGGATGGGGCTTGTGTAATGTGGCTGAAAGCTGCCCCTTGCTGAGATGTGGGCCAGGAGGAAATGCCCAAGAAGGTTCAAGAACAGGGTGTCGAGAGACGGCTTAAAGATGGCGGAAGAGTAAGACGCGGAGATCTCCTTCCTCCTCACAGAGACATCAGAAATACATCTACACGTGGAACTTCTCCTACAGAACACCCACCGAACGCTGGCAGAAGACCTCACAAAAGGCAAGAAACTCCCCACATACCTGGGTAGGGCAAAAGAAAAAAAAGCATAAACAGAGACAAAGAATAGGGACGGGACCTACACCAGTGGGAGGGAGCCGTGAAGGAGGAAAGACTCCCACACACTGGAAGCCCCTTCGCGGGCAGAGACTGCGGGTGGCGGAGGGGGAAGCTCCGGAGCCGCGGAGGACAGCGCAGCCACAGGGTGTGGAGGGCAAAGCGGAGAGATTCCCGCAGAGGACCGGTGCCGACCAGCACTCACCAGCCCGAGAGGCTCGTCTGCTCACCTGCGGGGCGGGCGGGGCTGGGAGCTGAGGCTCGGGCTTCGGTCGGATCCCAGAGAGAGGACTGGGGTTGGCGGCGTGAACACAGCCTGAAGCGGCTAGTGCGCCACGGCTGGCCGGGAGGGAGTCCGGTTGAAGTCTGGAGCTGCCGAAGAGGCAAGAGACCTTTTCTTGCCTCTTTGACTCCTGGGAGCGAGGAGAGGGGATTAAGAGCACCGCGTAAAGGAGCCCCAGAGACGGGCGCGGAGCCACGGCTGTCGGCACGGACAGTAAAGACAGGTGTGGGACGCTAGGGTTGCTGCTGCCGCCACCAAGAGGCCTGTGTGTGAGCACAGGTCACTCTCCATGCCGCCCCTCCCGGGAGCCAGTGCAGCCCGCCACTGCCGGGGTCCCGGGATTCAGCGAAAGCTTCCCCGGGAGAACGCGCGGTGCGCCTCGGGCCCGTGCAGCGTCACGCCGTCTTCTGACGTCGTAGGCTCGCCCCGCCTCCGTGCCCCTCCCTCCCCCCTGCCTGAGTGAGCCAGAGACCACGAATCAGCTGCTCCTTTAACCCCGTCCTGTCTGAGCGAAGGGCAGACACCCTCCGACGACCTACGCACAGAGGCGGGGCCAAATCCAAAGCTGAATCCCAGGAGCTGTGCGAACAAAGAGGAGAGGGGGAGATCTCTCCCAGCAGCCTCAGAAGCGGTGGATTAAAGCTCCACAATCAACTTGAAGTGCCCTGCATCTGTGGAAAACCTGAATAGACAACGGATCATCCCAAGTTGAGGAGGTGGACTTTGGGAGCAAGATATACTATTATTTTCCCTTTTTTTAATTTTTGTGAGTGTGTATGTGTGTGCTGCTGTGTGCTATTTTGTCTGTATAGCTTTGCTTTCACCATTTGTCCTAGGGTTAGACCGATCCGTTTTTCTGTTTTTTTTTAATAGAAATTTTTCTTCTTAATAATTATTTTTTATTTTAATAACTATACTTTATCCTACTTTATTTTGTCTTCTCCCTTTCTTTCTTCCTTTCTTCCTTCCTCTCTTCCCTCCTTCCCTCCTTCCTTCCTTCCTCCCTTCTTTCCTCCCTTCCTTCCTCCCTTCCTCTCTTCCTTCCTCCCTTTCTTCCTCTCCACCTTCCTTCCTTACTTTCTTGCTTCCTTCATTTCTTCCTTCCTTTCTTCATTCCCTCCCTCCTTCCTTCCTTCTTTCCTTTCCTTTCTATTTTTTCTCCCTTTTATTTTGAGCCGTGTGGATTAAAGGCTCTTGGCGCCCCAGCCAGGCACCAGGGCTGTGTCTCTGAGGTGGGAGAACCAACCTGAAGACACTAGTCCACAAGAGACCTCCCAGCTCCACGCAATATCAAACGGCAAAAATCTCCCAGAGATCTCCATCTCAACACCAAGACCCAGCTTCACTCAAGGACCAGCAACGAACAGTGCTGGACACCCTATCCCCAACAAAGAGCAAGACAGGTCTACAGCCCCACCCATTAGCAGAGAGGCTGCCTAAAATCATAATAAGGCTACCAACATCCCCAAACACACCACCAGATGTGGACCTGCCCACCAGAAAGTCAAGATCCAGCCTCATCCACCAGAACAGAGGCACTAGTCCCCCCAACCAGGAAACCTACTCAACCCACTGAACCAACCTTAGCCACTGGGGACAGCCACCAAAAATAACGGGAACTACGAACTGGAAGCCTGCAAAAAGGAGACCCCAGACACAGTAAGATAAGCGAAATGAGAAAACAGAAAAACACACAGCAGATGAAGGGGCAAGATAAAAACACACCAGACCTAACAAATGAAGAGGAAATAGGCAGTCTACCTGAAAAAGAATTGAATAATGATAGTAAAGATGATTCAAAATCTTGGAAATAGAATAGACAAATTGCAAGAAACAGTTAACAAGGACCTAGAAGAAATAAAGAGGAAGCAAGCAACGATGAGCAACACAATAAATGAAATGAAAAATACTCTAGATGGGATCAATAGAGGAAAACATAGGCAGAACACTCTATGACATAAATCACAGCAAGATCCTTTTTGACCCATCTCCTAGAGAAATGGAAATAAAAACAAAAATAAACAAATGGGACCTAATGAAACTTAAAAGCTTTTGCACAGCAAAGGATACCATAAACAAGACCAAAAGACAACCCTCAGAATGGGAGAAAATATTTGCAAATGAAGCAACTGACAAAGGATTAATCTCCAAAATTTATAAGCAACTCATGCAGCTCAATAACAAAAAAACAAACAACCCAATCCAAAAATGGGCAGAAGAACTAAATAGACATTTCTCCAAAGAAGATATACAGATTGCCAACAAACACATGAAAGAATGCTCAACATCATTAATCATTTGAGAAATGCAAATCAAAACTACAATGAGATATCATCTCACATCGGTCAGATTGGCCATCATCAAAAACTCTAGAAACAATAAATGCTGGAAAGGGTGTGGAGAAAAGGGAACACTCTTGCACTGCTGGTGGGAATGTAAATTGATAGAGCCACTATGGAGAACAGTATGGAGGTTCCTTAAAAAACTACAAATAGAACTACCATACGACCCTGCAATCCCACTACTGGGCATATACCCTGAGAAAATCATAATTCAAAAAGAGTCATGTACCAAAATGTTCATTGCAGCTCTATTTACGATAGCCAGGACATGGAAGCAACCTAAGTGTCCATCAACAGATGAATGGATAAAGAAGATGTGGCACATATCTACAATGGAATATTACTCAGCCATAAAAAGAAATGAAACTGAGTTATTTATAATGAGGTGGATAGACCTGGAGTCTGTCATACAGAGTGAATAAGTCAGAAGGAGAAAAACAAATACCGTATGCTAACACATATATATGGACTCTAAGGAAAAAAAAAATGTCATGAAGAGATTAGTGGTAGGACAGGAATAAAACACAGACTTACTAGAGCATGGACTTGAGGATATGGGGAGGGGGAAGGGTAAGCTGTGATGAAGTGAGAGAGTGGCAGGGACATATACACACTACCAAATGTAAATTAGATAGCTAGTGGGAAGCTGCCGCATAGCACAGGGAGATCACCTCTGTGCTTTGTGACCACCTAGTGGGGCGGGATAGGGAGGGTGGGAGGGAGGGTGATGCAAGAGGGAAGAGATATGGGAACATATGTATATGTATAACTGATTCACTTTGTTGTAAAGGAAAAACCAACACACTATTGTAAAACAGTTATACTCCAATAAAGATGTTAAAAAAAAAAAAAAGAACAGGGTGTCTACTATGTAGTGACGTTTTTTGTGGTGCTGCTGTGTAAACTCCCTCCCCCGCCCTGAGCCCTCACCTGAGTCTGCTACGCATGCAGTCGAAGGAGGGGACGGGCTCCCCTGCAGGGCTGAAGGGATCTCACTTGGTGAAGGGTAACTTAGTGAGGAAAGGGCAAGGTGTGCACAGGTGGCTCGGGTGATACAGAAATGGAATTAAGTCCGCGGAAGCAAGAACTCAGAGCCTGAGGAGACCAGCCCAAGACTACATTTCTGTAAGAATCTCTGGGGAGACTGGGAGGGAAGGTGGATCCCCGGTGTCCATGGAGTGAGGGTTCCGGCCATTATTATCTGCATTTCCAAGGGCTGGGGGACTCCAGCTAGCACCTGGGTTATGGAGGTTTATCAAACCTACTGCTTACGTGTGTCTGTGTTCAGGTGTGTGCACAAGTCCTTAGAGTGGACAGGGAAAGAGACAGGGTAAGAAGAGCCCTGAGTTAGAAGTCTTAACAGGTGAATCTGGGTCTTAGTTTGGTCACTAATCTAGGATGAACCGATGAGCTGATCTTGCCCTCGGATGCCTTACCTGTAAAATACGGCCTGAACTAGATAAACTCGATGATTCCTACCAGCTCCAATTTTTCAGGCGCCTCATTCTTCCTTCCCATTGTGCCTTGACCACTTGGGTTCATCCTCCCTCCATTAGCTGACTTCTGTCTGCATTTTTGCAAAGTTGGGGAGCAATGTCAAGACCTGTCAATGCAGACTCGCAGAAAGACATGCATCCACCATTCCTCCCTTCACAGAGATGGAAAGGCCCCTCTGCTCCTGGACCAGAGAGCAGCACGGCTGAGGCCCAGAACAAGCTTAGAGGTGATGCAGGAAGAAGTCAAGTAACTGACGACAGTCATCTCCCAGGTTATCAACAAAATGAGCCTGAGACCCAGATCCACTCTTTGAGTTCCCCACCCCATGTCATACCATTAGTTCTCTTCCTTCTCTCATTGAGTATTTGTTCAATAACAGCTAAGACTTAGGAATAAGGAATGAGAGAGAGAAAATTTTGAGGGGTAAAAGAATGTAAGATAAAGTCCTTTGCCTCAGAATTTGCAATAGCATTTGCAATAGCATTTGAATTTGCAATAGCATTTGAAACGCTCCACCTCCCTATCTCTTTAGTAATATCTTCCTTAGCAATTGATGGGATTTTCCTGGAACACTATTAATTCAATAAATTCTCATTAAATGCCTACTCTATTCCAGCACCATGCTGGATAGAGGATAAAGCGGTGAACAAAATAAGTTCTTTATGGAATTTACAGGCTACAAAGGGAAGACAGACTTTAAAGTAGTAACCACACCACTTCAGATAATTTGTTACAACTGTGGTGCATTGTTGGACTTCCCTGGCAGTCCAGCAGTTAAGACTTCGTGCTTCCAGTGCAGGGGCCATGGGTTCGAAACCTGGTCAGGGAACTAAGATCCCACATGCTGCACAGCCAAAAATAAAAATTAAAAAATTAAAAGCAAATTTTAAAAAACACTGTGGTGCATTGTTATGTATAGTGGGGGATTGTAATGGTTAATTTTATGTGTCAACTTGACTGTGTCATGGGGTACCCAGACATTTGGCTAAATATTATTTCTGGGTGTGTCTGTGATGATGTTTCTGGATGAGATTAGCATCTGAATATGAGTAATGCAGATTG
Source organism: Kogia breviceps (assembly GCF_026419965.1). NCBI lineage: Eukaryota > Metazoa > Chordata > Mammalia > Artiodactyla > Physeteridae > Kogia > Kogia breviceps. Next base: position 9,440,440 of record NC_081321.1, on the reverse strand, counting down.
TTCTCCCTAATGTGGGTGGGTACCATCCAATCCGATGAGGATTTAAATAGAACAAAAATGCAGAGGAAGGGAGAGTTCTCTCTCTCCTGACTGCTTGAGTTGGGACATCCATCTCTCCTGCCCTTGAACGAGGACCTACACCATCAGCGCTCTTGGCTCTCAGGCCTTCAGACTCAAACTGGAGGTATACCACCAGCTTCCTGGGTCTCCCGCTCACAGACAGCAGATGTAGAACTTCTCAGCCTCCATCATCATGTGAGCCAATTCCTTATAATAAATACCTTTCTTATAGATTTATTATTTACTTTGTTTACAGCTCCTACTGGTTCTGTTTTTCTGGAAAACACTGACTAATATGAGAGCCTGGGGTATCAGGAAAGTCTTCCTTGAATATGGGAATTTAAGCAGAGACCCACAGTGGAATGTGAGTTAGCTAGATGAAGGAGGAGGAAAGGGAAGGGGAAAGGATCAGAGAGGAGGAATTAATGTGAGCAAAGGTCAAGGCCACTTTGGAGAGCTGGAAGATGACTGGTTTGGCTGGGCTGTCCAGAGCCAGGAAAATATTAATGAGAGAAAACCAGAGAAGAAATATTAATATTAATATAATAATATATTATTATATAATAATATAATATATTATTATAATAATATATAATATATAAAAATAATATAATATATTAATATTAATAAATATTAATGAGAGAAAACCAGAAGATCTGGCAGGGACCAGATCTTGCAGGGCACTGCCTTTGTAAAGATTTAGGACTTTAGCCGGAGAACAGTGGGAAGTCATTTAAGATGTCTAACAAGGTTGCAGTGAGTTACAAACATCCACCATGTTTGTTTGTTTATTTCATCGCGGAATCTAGGCCAGGCTTGGTTTGAAGCAATGCCAGATGTGCTGTCTCCTGAAAAGCTGCCCTGGGCTTCTAGAAGGCATTGTGGACTTCTTACCCTCACAGTCTATCTTTCCACCACTGAACCCACTTACAGAGCGACAGATCGTGAGTGACAGGAAGTAGAGCTGTGCCGTCCAGCAGAGGGGTTTCTCTTGACCTCCCCGACTCCAGTCTGCTGATGGTGGAAAAGTCCAAGACCTCATGTCTCCAGTTCTGTACTCCACACCCGAGTCTGCCTCAGATCCCTAAGATGTTGGGGGAATAATTAAGTTAAAGTTATGAAGTGTGACGACCCTGGGTGCTGAGGTTACAGCCGGCGCACGTGTATAGGAGACACTGCCACAGGGCAGGCAGCACACAGCAGACCGCCACGGCAGAGTCCAAGAGGAGCTGCCCGCAGGCCAGGGCTGTGTCTGCACTGGTGCAGCCTCACCCACGCCCACAGAGAGGGTGAGAAAAGGTGGCACGGCTTTCTGATAAAATGTGTCTAGTTGAGGTTTCAGTCAACAGTCTATTCAGTAAATATCAACTGTATGCTGGGCACAGGAAAATGAGTAAGAGAGGATCACTTCCCAGAGGTGCAGAGTGAATTGGGGTGAGCCATAAAAACCAGGAATCGGGGGCTTCCCTGGTGGCGCAGTGGTTGAGAGTCCGCCTGCCGAGGCAGGGGACACGGGTTCGAGCCCCGGTCCGGGAGGATCCCACGTGCCGTGGAGTGGCTGGGCCCGTGAGCCGTGGCCGCTGAGCCTGCGCGTCCGGAGCCTGTGCTCCACAACGGGAGAGGCCACAACAGTGAGAGGCCCGCGTACCGCAAAAAAAAAAAAACAGGAATCAAAAAAAAATTTTTTTTAAACAGGAATCAGAATTTCCCTAGAAATGTGAATATATATATATATATATATATATATATGGATATATATATATATATGGATAAGACCAGAAGAACTGGTTAGTAAAGAAAAAGGAACAGATGTCAGAGAGAAACAGAGGTGCCATGAGCAAGGGACACGTGGTCACAGGAGAGGTGGAAGAGCCTTGTACAAGTTGCCCGGATATGTGCAGGGGCAGACTTCAAGTTCATCCCGCTAAACTGGGACATAGAGATGCATCATCATGATATACCTGTCATACAGTTGCTATGGACAGATCTTTACAAAAAATCCTTACTGGTATAAATATACGTACACACAGACATGCAGACTCTATTTTAAAATCTCCATGAAGTGATGCTTCAGTTTAGCATCGTGATTGTGGTGATGGTATCACAGGTGTACGTACCTGTCCAAACGCATCTGACAGTTTTGGGTTCTAATCCTCATGCAACGTTGATCTATCCACGCCACACCTATTTTTGTCTTGCAGCAACTCAAATCCAGGCTGGTGGGACACCACAAAGAGGTTCCGTTTGCTGACATTGTGCCAACGTGTGTTCAATATTACCCCGCCATGACCTTTCACTTCACCAGCTCTTGCAGCAGACTCTTCCCTGCAGTTAATACAAGGATAAATGCAGAGGTTGGCCCCCTCCAAAGGAACCTAAATTCTAAATTAATGAAGTTTGAATTAATGGGATTTTACAAACAGGCACTGGGCTCACCTCTGTAAATAGCAATTGGCAATTTAATTAATTGGGGTCAAGGTCTGGTCTATACTTTTCATGTCAAGTGCAATCAGTCATGGGAAGTAGAATCTTCGTTTATCATAGCCTGTAGTGCTTGTAAGTCAGAATCAGTGTACTTGAGTTTCCCAGGAAAGTTTGAAATGCAAAGTCTTACTTTTCCTAGTAGCACCCAGTCTCAGTGATCTCTTCCTGGACTTAAAGTTCCCAACAAAACTTAGGAAATTTCTTGGGCTAGCGAGTAATTATCTTTCATAAGAGAAGACAAACAGCTCTCTGAGAAATAGGTGGGCAACTGTTAGTGCCAATTTATGGATATTAGACCCAAATCAAAGATGAAAGCACAGAAGAAATTCTTCCCAATAGGAGCCTATCATGTTTAGTGGGGACAGGACTGGACCTATGGTATATCTGAATCTATAAATATGAGCATCTCTAATAAACATGTGTATAACTTAACTGGATATATTCAGGGGCAGACTTCAAGTTCATCCCGCTAAACCAGGACATATAAATGCATCATCATGATATATTTGACGTACACTTGCCATGGACAGATCTTTACCAGAAAATCCTTGCTGGCATAAATATAGACACACAGATATGCAGATTCTATTTTAAAATCTCCATGAAGTGATGCATCAGTTTAGAACCTTGATTGTGGTGATGGTATCACAGGTGTATGTACATGTCCAAACCCATCAAATATACATTCAATGCATACAATTTTTACATATCAATTATATTTCAATAAAGTATATGCATACATATATTTATACATGTATATACATATATACATGTAATGCTGTGCCAACAAAAGAAAGTTGCAGAATGTTATGTACAGTGTACAACCATTTATATAAACATTTTAGGACATGAAATCCAATTCCATATATTTTTATGACCATGTATATATAGAAAACGTTTTTTTAAACTGTGTGGGATGATAAACACCTAACTCAGGGTGTTGGTTACTTCTAAGAAGAGAAGGAGAGAAATGAGATGGGGGAGGAGTAGCCAGTGGATTTTAACTGTATTTATAACATTTTCTTTGAAATAAATTCTCCTGAGATAAAGAAAAAGAGTGTTGGTGTGTCCGGGTATGTATTTCCCACCCACATAATGAACAGCTCCTAGATATTCTTCAGTAGTTGAGGCATACGTGTCAGGACTGAAACCTTAAAATCTGTGTGCGGGCAGAAATAGAATACCTGGTATTTACGTCTCACCTGGCACTTTTCGAAGCATTTTCATCACTTTAGATATTTTAAAATCATAGGTAGGCAACTTCTACAGATGTCATTATCCAATTTGACAGATGAAGTACAGAGATATAAAACAGAAGCACGAAGGTAAAGAGCTGAGCTTGTCTTGATTCACAGGAGTCTCCTCTTTCTTGCCAAGAATCATAATCCTCCTCCCCACACACAGCCTTCCACCTCCCTGTGCCTCCAGAGTGGAAACCGCAGAAAGCAGGCCCGTCTCACGCTGCACTCCAGTGAAAGCATTTCACCAATCAGTGATTCTAATACGGGGGGCAAGTGCCTGACTGGAAGCCAGAGTTGGCTCCTTTCCAATAGAACTGCAAGAACCTTAAAAGTATTTTGAAAGGAAGGTTGTGTCTGAAAGTGCCCGTGTGTGTTGTGAAAGGGATGTTACCAATGGAGATCGAGGTGAACGGTATCTAAGTGGAATGAGTCTGAGAACTTCTTTTCCACATTTGGAAAACCTGCATTTATTGAGCACCCACTGTGTACCTCACAGCCCTGGCCTACATATCCTAGTGAAGGAGTGTGAGGGAGATATTCAAGTGAAATAAGCATGGGTCTTTCCCTCAGGGGATGTTCACAGTAAAGGAAATAAGGTCCATAAATCACTGGGGAACAGAAGCAATTGCCAGAAGGAGGCGGTGTGGGTCCTCTGGGCACTGAGCAGGGTGTGGGGCTGGGGCAGGGTCTGCATTGCGTGCACAAGAAGAAGGTAAGAGGAGAGATCAGCAGAGGAAGGGCCGGAGCAGGACCTCAGAGCTGAGCCAAGAGAGGGAAAGTCCTGGCATTTTCTCCGTCAGATTCATGATCCTCTGCCAAACAGGTGAAAACTAGAGCTCCCCTATCAACAGAGACCAAAGCCACAGACCTGAGCCCCATCAGGATTGTTCTTTGAAGAGGAACAGTCATATATAAACATTTTATATGTATATATATAGAGAGAGAGATAGATATTATTAGCATCCTCATTTTTCAGTACAGGAAAGTAAGCACAGAGTGGTTAAGCCATTAACCTAATATCACACAGCTGGTGAGTGGTAGTGCTGAGGTTCTGCCTCACTCCGGCTCTGGAGTCTATCTTCTTCATCACGAGAAGAGCTGCAGAAGACATAGTTGGGAAGCCTGCTCAACCCATGCTCTTTTCTTTGGAATTGCCAACCCACCCAAGCCAACTGGACCTGGAGTGGACAGATCCAGTAATGGACAGGGCTCAGCAGAGGGAGATTCTCACAGAGGGAGAATGACTTCAGTTCCTGACTTTCCAGGTTCAATCCCAACGTATCCTGTTCTTGGGTATCTGTTAGAGCGTCTGTGAGATCCTTAAAATAGCCAACTGCCCTTCTTAGTTGACTGGTCTCTGACCCTGTAATCCGATAATGTCTGTTGAACCCACATTCTCACAACCTCCCTGAAGCTGATATTTTCAAGATTGCTGATCATCGCCTGTTAAAAATGGACTCCAGTATATCTATTTTTTCCCTTTTTTTTTTTTTTTTTTTGGCCACTCTACACAGCTTGCTAGATCTTAGTTCCCCGACCAGGGATCGAACCCGGGCCCTTAGCTGTGAAAGCACGGAGTCCTAACCACTGGACTGCCAGGGAATTCCCAAAAATAGACTCCAGCAGATCTTAAAGGCTCTCACCACAAGAAAAAAAATCATAACTATGGGTGGTGATGGATGTTAACTAGACTTCTTGTGGCAATATTTTCACAATATATACAAATACCAAGTCATTATGTTGCACGCCTGAAACAAATATAATATGTCAATTACATCTCAATAAAAAAGATCGACTCCAGTGGCCTCTTTGTCCTGTTCTACCCTTGCAGCAATGCACACGGGAGCCCTGCCCTACCCTCTCCTGTGCTTCTCTTCTTTGTGCCTATATGTGGTCCATTCACTTCTCCTTACTAGGCTACCTCTCAACTACAACCTGGATCAGGCACTTCTACCAAGAAAGCTTTCATGATTCCTTAGGGCTGGACATGCCCTCTTCTGTGCTCCTGGGGCCCTTCTGCAAAGGTATGGCATTGCACCTCCCATACGAAACAGATGTGATTAGATATTACACACTCCTGAGCAAAACTAGCAAGCTACAGAAGAGAGGGGATCATATGCCCGCTCATATGGAAAATTCCAGATGTGCAGGTAAAAGACACAAGCAGGTCATGTCACTCACTTGCCTAAATCCTCCAGTGGTGTTCCAATCATATATAACAACAAAACGCAAAGGCCAGACCTGGCTTATGAGGCCCTGCAGGATAGAATCCACCCACCTCTTCAACCCCACCTCTCTTTCTGCCTCACTCACTCCTTTTTCATAAAGGCTCTTTGACTTCTTAAATTAATGGAGGCCAAAGGATATTGGGAAGTTCACTACCTCATTTCACCCACCCCAGTGTCTAAGCTTTGGACTCTTGTAAAACCAAAACATATTCTATTTTTCTCCTAGAACAGCAAGCAGATGGATACGCCCCTTATATCCACTATGGAAATGAACACATGCAAGTGGTTCTTCCCCAAAAGAGGATCTGCTTCCAGGTGATTTGAAACACAAATTGTCCGCAAATTTCAAATAAGTAAAGGCACCAAAAATATACATACATGTATGTACGTGCATGCATACCTGTTTGCAAAAATATTAGCATAGGTTGTTTCTGGGTAATGGGATGTCAAGGGATGCTTATTTTCTTATTTATACTTTCTCTACCATTTAAAGATTTTACAGTAAATATTTAGTACTTTAAATACTTAGCACTTTATAATCGAAAAAAAGCGTTTGGATAATAAAGGGAAAACCTGCAAGGATCTGGGAGGTGGGCAGGAGTCTCTGTTCATGGCGTTCTAACATCCTTGTGTGCTTGAACCCCTCTCTTGTTTTATGTAAGTACTGATTCCTTTTTATCCCCATCCTGCACGCCTGTTCTCCCCACAGGAAAGCACTCTAATACATTGGACATATATCTTTATATCTAGATATACACTTATAAAGTACATAGTGCTAGTTTGTGTCAGCACATATTTTTTATTTAAATGTTTTCACATATCTATGTCTCCTAACAGACACTAACTCCTCCCCGCAAGGAATGAGAGTTTATTTATATTTGTAGTTCTACAGTCAAGTACGGTATTTGGCATGGAGGAACAGCACAATAAATATTTGTAGGGCTGAACTGAAAGTTTACATTTTTTTTCTTAAAATCTCAGCTTTCCTGAGCTTCAGGAATACTTCCTTCTCCTGGTTTCCCTCCTGCCTCCCAGGCTCCCTCAAAGGCTCCTCCTTTCTTCACATCCCTAATTATAGGCATCACCTAAGGTTTCATCTCTGTCTCTCTCCTGGTCTGCCTCCATTTGACCCACCGCGATCAGTCTCATCTATGCCCGTGGCTTTCACTGTGGTGTTGGCACAGCTGTCTCCCAAACCTGTATCTCGAGCCTTAACTTCTTAGCCCAGCTGTCGACCTCTATCCTTATCCAACAGCTGGAAGTCCCACAGGCATCTCACACTCAATGTGAAATCGCCACCCTACTCACCTCCCCACTCGAGCCTCTACTTTCTCCTTTGTCCCTTCATCCAGGGACAGGCATTAGCATTCTCCAGTCCCTCCATCTTTAATGAAATCTCTCCCTTCTACACTCTGTATGTGGGATAACTCACCAGAGTCTTTCATTTCTACCTAACAGATAACACGACTCATTCATAGCCAGGGGCTTTGCTGGGTGCTGAGAATATAAGGGCGGGTGAGACAGATACGTTTCCGATTCTTGGGAGGCAGACAGTAGACAAAGGAATGAGTATCGTGTTGCAGAGTGTGGCCCATGCTATGAAGGAAGGGAGCAGGTTGATGTGAACGATCGAAGCCATGAGGGTGGTCAGGAAAGGCATCTCTATAGGACGAGAAGGGAACCTCTCATTGAAAGACCCAGGGGAAGAACAAACAATCCAGGTTCAAGAGCCAGCAGATGCCAAGGCTACAGAGAGAGAGGGAGCTTTACATGTCCGAGGACCAGCAATGAGTCCTTTGTGGCAGACCTTATGGAGGAGGGTGTGATTATAACTGGATTAGGGGGAGGGGTGGCCAGAGGGCCAGATTAGGAAGGGCCTTGGAGGCCATTCAAGGCATTTCGATTTTATTCTAAGTGTGATGGGAAATCAAATGGCAACGTTTAAGCAGAGAAGGGGTCTGATCTGATGTATGTGTTTCAAAGTTCACGTTCACTGATGGGGATTAGGGGGCAGGAGGTTGGGTAGGGAAGCAAGTTCAAACTTTTGCACCGGACCAGATAAGAGGTAGTGACAGCCTGAACTACAGGATCGCAGTGGCCACGGTGAGCAATGGACCGGTTTGGGGTCTATGTTGGAGGACTTGCTGATGGATTAGCTATGGAGACGGTGGGGAAAGGAGGAATCAAGGATGACTCAGGGCTTCTGGTGTAGGCAACTAGGTGGTTGACAATGCCATTTCGTGAGTTGGGGACATAGAAGGAAGAACAGGGCCAGCTGGCAGTTGAGTACAGCAGGGAATAAAGAGTTTGTTTTAGACATGCTAAATTTAAGACGCCTGTGAGACAGGCTGGTGGTGATGTCAAGTTGACAGTTGGCTATAACGAGCTGGAGCTCCACGGATGGAGATGGGATGGAGATCCATTCAGAAGACACCATTGTAGAGATGGTATTGACACCACGGAGTGCACAGATGAGGGGACGAGAACAGACAAGGCAGGAAGAGAAGAGAGAGGAAAAGAAAGGAAGGAAAAGGAAAGGGGATGAGTCAACAATATTCAGCATGAAAAGCAGAGCGCAGTGACACAGAAAAAATCCGGGAGAGCGTCTCATAAAACTGAGAAAGAAGAGTGTTACATGAGGGAGGAAGGGGTCGTCAGATGTGCCAAATATTACTAAAAAGACCAAAATAGAGCCAGGAAACTGCCCATTTGGGTTTAGGATGATGGAGATTGCAGAGGAATCTCTGGCAAAGCAGTGCTGCAAGCCAGATTGGAGCAAACTGAACAGCAATTTGTAGGTGAAGAAATGGATGCAATATGTGCAGACAATACTTTGGGGAAAGTTCTACTATAAGCAGAAGTAGAGGTAGAGAGGAACGTAGCGTCAGTCAAAGCTTTGGTGGAGATGGGGAATAAGAGAGCAAGCTTGTATGTTTGTAGGAATGAATATTAAAGAGGGAGAGACTGATCATGCAGGAGAAAGCAATCACGAAGCAGAAAAATCCTTTAGAAGAGCAGAGGGGAGGCACTGGCCTTTGATAAGGGGGACCTTTTGCCTCCCAGGAGCAGGGAAGATGGAGACAGCGGTACACACACAGGTACATGTGCAGACTTGGTGGCTGGGAGAAGTGGGGGTTCTTCTCCAATAGCTTCCATGTTTCAATAAAGAGTGATGGGAGATCACCAGCTATGATGACAGTGGAAGAAGGGAAAGAGATGGGAGGGTGCTAGGAGGACTGAAATGGAAGTCGTCTTGTTCAGGCTTCAGAGGCGATATTAGGCCTCTCACTGGTTTGTGACCTTTGCCTGGAGTACGTGCCTATCTGTGAGCCGCGGCCAGCAAGTCCGGCGGCACTTAAGATGAGGAAGGGAGCGGATCGTGCAGTTTCATGAGCCTCAGGGACCTGGCCAGTTCCCGGGGATCTAGAAATTCTTATGATACACAAACTGAGATAAACAGCATCGTTGAAGAAGCCCAGAGCTGCGTATTTGCAGGCAAACTGATGATATCAGCTTGCGGCCTGGTGTTATAAGCGGGACTCCCCTAAACTGCAGTTTGAAGTGTCCCCCGTGGAGTGGACGCACTGCCCGGGACCTTGCCCAGGTGGGACCCCAGATTTGCTGTTTTCAAGAGACTTCCCAGCGCCGTTCGAGTCTGGATGTAGGGGTCGGCCCAGTTTGGTGAGGTCCGTGCTTTTCCTGCTCTCTCCCTTTTCGTTTCTATTTCTTTCTTTTTAATGATTTTCTATTAAAGTCAAGTTGAAATTGTCTATTTGTGTGACGAGCGGTGTCTCTTTGTTAAGGAATCCTTCGAGCCTAAAACGAAAGTACAACTTCCGGCCCAACGGAGGAGGCCGGGCGCGCTGAGGAGCCGTCATGAAGCCCTTCCTCACGGCTGCTCACATTCTCCTTCCACTCCTGGTGGGACAGCTCGAGTTCAGGACCGGACTGTCTCCAACTCCTACCGCCATGATGGCCTCCTAACAGATCTCCCATCCCAGCCACTTCCTAGTCTGTCAGCTCTTTGTCCACCTTTTGGAAGGATACCCCCCAACCACAAGTCTGTTGTGCCATATGGGAACCTGTGAGGGGCTTCACCGTTTAAAGGCAATCCTAGCTCCTCTTCCGGGCACGCAGAGCTCTCCATCTTCTGGTCCAACCTACGTTCTCATGCTCGCGTCCAGCGCCTCCCTTCGCCTGTGCCTGTTGCTGAACCGCAGCTGCTGACGCGTTACTCTCCCCAAATGCTATGAAACCTCTCACTTTCATGTCTCTGTTCAAGCTCTTTTTTTCCCCCTGCGGGGCATGCCTCGCTCCCTCTTGCAGGAGTCCTACCCACCCCTCAAGTTCCAACTCAAATCTCACTCATTTCAGGAAACTTACCAGACCCTTTCCTTAAAATAACTTCTCATAGCTCCTTACGCCTTTCAAACTTATTATAAAAGATCAGAGTCCGCCTTGTATTGTAAGCATGTCTTCATGCTTGTATATTTTTCTACATGCGTGCTCGCAGCTGTCTCTAAGGAAGGAAGAAAGGAACAGAGGGAAGGAAGGAGGAGAGGGAGGGGCGGGAGAAATGAGGAAGGAAAAGCAGAGGTGCCTCCCGGGTCTCTGCTGGTTCACCTCACTGTCTTGAATCAAGCCGTTCAGCAGTGCTTCCCAGGACTGGCAAAGCCTCAGCGAGCCCCCAGAGTCTCATCATTGCCATACCGCTGGCATCCGGGGCTACCATACCCCTTCCCCCCCCCACCCCCGCCTCTGCTCCCTCCCCTCCCTCCTCCTCACTGTGCCTCCATTTTAGATGCCCAGTAATTGCATCATAGCTTAAGCAGCTCCACCTCTGAAAAGAGCAGTGGGCGGAATGGAGAGAAATAGGACGGAGAGATGAAAATGTAATGCAGAAAAATTCGTATGCTAAAGGCAGCACGTGTCCCCCCGCCCCCCACCCCCTGCATCTCATCTGAGAAAATTCTGGCGGAGACCACACGAGGCTGGGCCAAGTTTGTCTGAGGTGACAGAGCAATCACTCGGGAGCTGTGAGCGTCCACGTGTGTGCAGGAGGAAAGCAGCACTTTTGCTTCTGGGGACCGGGGCTGTCGACTGGGGGGAGGTGCAGTAAGAGGACCGGGCTGGGAGAGATACCCTCCCCTCCTATAGCAAGCGTTGCCCCTATACCACCACCCCCCTCCTCCCCTGATGAAGTCAGGCCTGGCAGGGCACTGCCCTCTGCATAGTCACGGGCCCTGTGGTTTCCCACGCCTGTTCCCTTCAGGAATCCTGAAAGGCACAGCACGGCCCTGGGCCAGGGCGAGTGGGTGGCCTCACTTCCCTTGATGGAGCCCTGTTTGCTCTGAGCCCGGGGCGGGAGAGTTGAGGCGACCGGGCTCTAGATACCTGAAAAAGTCCGTTCTCGTTCCCAGCCGCGGTCTCTCCCTCCGCTCGCAAAGCACTGCAGAGCTGCGGCCTGACGCCTGACGAGGGCTGCGCGCTTCTATCTACAGGAGATGGGCTTGCGATTCCCGGCAAGCGGTCCCCGAGCCCCTGCAGAGAGGAGGCTCCGGCTGCTCGACCGCGACCCCTGGCGGCCGCTGGAGAAACTCTCCGCAGAGCTTCCAAAGCGCACGGGGCCGAGGACAGGAAGTCAAGGGAGGATTTTAAAAGAAAGTGGGGTTAGAAATATGCAACCCCCCCCTCCCCGCAGATGGTGCAGGGCGGGGGGTGGAGAATGAAAAGAAAGCCAATTTTGCTTACTTGTAACCTAAACAAGAAGGAAAGGAACAATCTGTTAGGGATGTTGGTGGGGCTGTCGAGGGGAATGGGAGGGGGGAAGGTGGAAATGTGAAAATCTGTTTATAGTTGGAACAGAGTCTGTTAATATGATGCTTACACAAAATAAGACATATAAGTTTTTCCCTGCTCTGAACTCTGCTTCCTTCATCTTTATTTTAACTATAGCAGTGGGCTCTGATCCGATTTTTTCTTTCGTACTCCCAAACCAGCTGTATTTTGGAAGAGGTATCTATTCAGGGAAATCAAACATACTTTGGCTTCCTCCAGTGAGCCTGAGTCACAAGAGCCAATCTAGGACAGGAGTCAAGCGCCTGGACACCGGACACAGTGTAAAGCCTGAGTGTAAGTCCAACGTGGTCACTCACTAGCTGTGTGACCTTGAGCAACTTACTCAACCTCTCTGAACCTCCATTTCCATGTCTAGAAAACAAAATATAAGCCAAATGCTCCTCCAGAACTGTGATGACAAAGAGGCAGTGGCGCCCGAGGTGCCCATCCCCTCATCTCTACATTCAGAACAGAGAAGCTGCCCAAGGCTGGTTCAGCATTCCCTTCCCCGGCAGGACCCCTTTAGGGCGCGACTGTGATACACTCAGTTCAAGAACAGGCCAAGTGCCTGTGCGTAGCACGGGCACGGGTCCTCCATCACTTTCCCTGACCCCTCCCTTCTTTCCCATCCGTTCACACAGCCCTCAAGCCCATGCCTGAACACATGTAAGCTGACCAGGCAGCACCCACAAAATGGTAGGTGTGGGTGCAGGTGTGCTTGGTGATCAAGGAGCTTCTCAGCATGGAGCTGAAGCCAGCTTGGGGTGGAGCCTGATGCCTTCTGTCAGCTTCTAAAGGCTCTGGGTCAATGTCCTTCTCCTTGGTGTTAGCGCTACCAACGTTCAATGCTTCGAAACGCAGGGCGCTCTGCTAGGGGCTGGCAGGAAGAAGAGGTTCTGTGGGAGTCCCTGCCCCTAAGGTGCGTGGTCTAGTTGGAGAGGCGTGACGTCCCCACAGGAGAAACTAAACAATAAATAAGGATTGTACATGGCATGTGCTAAGGTGCAAATGAAGACATCACCCAGCACTATAGGAAATCAGAGCATGGAAAACTGATTCAGAGCAAATCTGAAGGCTCTTCTGAGCCCCAAGAGCCACAGAAAGTGGTCCTGGTGCTTTGATGAAGTGGGCGAGCTCTTCCCTCTAATTCAGGATGCATCCCTAGAAGGGCGTATCACAGGATATGCCATCCACGGCGGGGAGGAGCATGTATGGAAAATCCAGCCCCTCAAAGTCTCCTGGAGCTGCTCGACAATTTAGCCCCAGGACCTCGGAGGGGCTTTGCCTCGGAGCGTGAGTCTTCCAAAGACTCCGTGGCTAAGCGTGTGCACATTCCTGCCGATCTTCTGGAGGACAAAACGGAGTTGCAGCTAAGTTCCTAGGGAGGAACAAGAGGAAAGGAGGTGGGGACCTGGTTATTCACGATTCTTTATCCATACATTCGTCAGTTCACGTACATAACCATCGATCTATCCATTTATCCACTCAATCCTCATTCGCTATTATATTAACAACTGTTATATGCCCGGCACTGTGTCCCTAGCTTTGAGTACAAAATAATTACCTATTTCCTCTCCCTCTACCCTAAGCAAAATTCTATGTGACCCTACTCTTTTTCAAGAATCTCTTCTGCACGGGGGTGTGGGGATGGTGGTGTGATGAATTGGGAGATCGCGATTGACATGTAGACACTGACGTGTATAAAATTGTTGACTAATAAAAACCCGCTGTATAAAAAAATAAATAAAATAAAATTTAAAAACAAAAAAATAATAATGATAATTTTTTTAAAAAGAATCTCTTCTGTCCCAGCCTATCTCAGGGACCAGATGTACCATGAGTTTCATTTGACTCATTCCATGGCACTAGCAGGACCCTGATAAATGCAGATCCCAGCACCCTGGTCAACAGACTCTCTCATATTGAATTGAATAGTTTAGATTTTACAGATCCACCCACCACTTGGTGAAGGGACAAACAATAGGACTCAATGTAGTGGCTTCTTCTGATCAAACACAGCTATGGCCAACTCTGGCCTCTCACTAGATGTCTGTTGCCTGACATACGAACTGGTTCTAGTTTGCCCCTCGCAAGCACACACATCCCTGGGCTGTTCCCCTAGAATCATTGCAGTGGCCTTTTATCCTTGCCTCTCTGCCTCTCTTACTCCTATCCCCTGCCTTCACGGGTTTGTGACAAGCTGTGCTCTTTAAAATATTTCCTGGAGGATGTTTGTGTGTCTTTAGTGGTGGTGGAACGCTGTATAATTATCTCCCAATTCATCAGGCTCCTTAACAGTCAAATGCTTTTTTTTTTTTTTCCCAATAAGTTTTTCTGGCTGAGGTGCCAACGGGCCTTGTTGCCACGGAAACCAGAACGTTTCCTTCTCTATTTTAATGGTATGTTGAAATCCCTGCATGTCTGTGCATCACACATATGGTGGCTGTTCGCTTTCTCAGCTCTTTTTTCCTTTCCTTCCTCTGCTGACCTGTCCGGCATTTTCCCAACTTCCCATGTTTCAAAACATTTCCTCCTCATCCACAGACCCTGCTCGACCTCTTCCTGCCTTTCCCTGTGCCTCCCCCTCTCCCTCCCGTTCCATCTGGTGTTCTCAGCTGTTTAGAAAGAAATACCAGTTGGCTTGCATGAAATCTAAGAGAGAGAGAGAAATAAAGGGTAATTGTAGGAACAAAGCTTTGCAAAAACCTTTGACCAGCCAGGTGTTTCCTGCTGGCAGCCTCACTTGGCTGCCTTCCCGGAACACGGGGGCTTCTTCGCAGGAGAGGGGATGGAGAGCACAGCTCGGGACAGGAGTGATGGGAGAAGCATCTCCCAGCAGCACCACCTGCTGCTAAGCCTGGGCGCAGACCAGCATCCTCCACCCAAGTCACTGGGTTTAGTTCAAAGACTGGTGGAGGTGGGGAGTGCCCCGTTGAAATGTATTGTTTATTCATTTATTCCACAAACATTTACTGGACACTTGGAATATGCCAGGCACTTTTCTAGGCGCTAGGAATACGCTGACGGTCCCTGTCCTCAATCAGTAAGACTTGCTCACAGATCGTTGTCAAGACAACAGGATAAATGGCGAGAGGTGATGTCGTGGTGAGGGACTTGGGCTCTGGATTCAGATAAACTTGAGTCTGAGCCTCAGGCCACCATTTTCCAGCTGTAACTTTGGGTAAATAAGTAAACCTCTTTAAGGCTCAAGTATCTCCTCTGTGAACATAGCGTCCTAATCAAGTCATTTCTGGTGATGAAATAAATAAAATAGTGAGTCTTGATGAGCATATTGTCCTTCACTCAGCCCACACGCAATCAATCTTCATTACCGTGGCCGTCTTTCTTATCGTGATTACCATCGTCGGGGTGGTCGAGGTATCGTGATAACATGCAAGGCAGCACAGAAGAGGGGTTGGACTGGACATTTTCTAGGTGAGAAAAGTGGGAAGGACATTCTAGTCAGAGGGACCAGGAGGTGCAGAGACAGGTGGTGTAGATGGGAAAGTGCTTCTGTGTCGTCACAGGGTCAGATCTGTGTGTCTGGGGACAGGGACGCGACACACTTGGCCTGGGCTGTGAGGACACGGATGGACACCCTGGGGAGGACTGACTCTTTCATCAGCCCCCTGGATGGAAGGGAGCAGGAGGTTCCTAGGTTTAAGAGCAACACAAGTAGCTAAACTCTTTCAAGCGTTTTTCCTAGTGTTGCACAAAATGCCCCAATTAAGGGGCTCCCAAGCCTTTCCTTGCTTTACGAGTAAGTCATTCCAGGTGACCGTGGCCAGCACCACGGATCGGTGGATCCCTTGCTCCAGCCCATTCCGGGCCACCTGTGCCTGGACATCAGAACATCAGTGCAGCAGCCCCAGCTATGTGGCCTTGAACTAAGCACTGATACAATGGGAGGAGTACATGAGATGACCCTGAAGTCTCTTCTAGCTCTTGATAACGTGATTCCACAGAGAATTTAAAGGAGTGGTAGGTGGCACCGAAGGTGGTGTGGTTCACAAGGGGCAAAGATGTTGTGTGTGTAAAGAGTAGTGTGATGGAGACACAGAGCACAGACTTATGGTTGCCAAGGGGGGAGAGGCATGGGGAGGGATGGAGTGGGAGGTTGGGGTCCGCAGATGCAAACTAGTATATATGGAATGCATAGCCAACAAGGGCCTACTGTAGAGCACAGGGAACCATGTTCAATATCCTAGGATAAACCGTAACGGAAAAGAATCTGAAAAAGCATGGATAAAAAAATAAAGCAAGTACGATTTTGCAGAAAAAAGAATCGTGATCGTTGGAGAAGCAGCAGAAAAGATGGAGCAGTACACGTGGGACAGAGGGAACCGGGGTGCTTCGGAGACTGAGCTGGCGCGAGAGAGGAAGGAAGAGAAAGGTCAGGGGTAACCCGGACGCTAATTCTGAGCCGGACACAGCTAATTCTGTTGTGCTCGGCGGTCAGCAAAAACAGCCAGTCAAGAGTAAGCCTGGATGCTCTGGGTTTGGCCTTATTAAAAAGGACACGGCGGCGGAACTGCAAGATCTGCTTTGGGTCACGTGGTACATCCGCCCTCTCCTCTCCACACTGAGTGAGCATCCTTGAACTTTGCAATATAAAATTATGCCAAATTTTCTTTTACCTTGGGTTTAAAATAAGACAGTAGTATCTGAAAATAAGTGTCAGCCTGGATCTCCAGAATCAAAAGGAGATCAACGCTGACGAAAGGTAATAAGGCAGGATAGGGCACAGTGTCCCATATTGCACCCATCCACAACCTCTCGCCCTTAACGGGGCTCTGTAAGGGTTACAATGAATATTTATATATATTTTTTAATTGAAGCATAGCGGGTTTACAAAGTTGTGCTAGTTTCTGGCATACAGCAAAGTGATTCAGTTATACATATATATACATTCTTTTTCATAGTCTTTCGCAGCATGGTTTACTACAGGATATTGAATACAGTTCCCTGTGCTATACAGTAGAACCTCATTGTTTATCCACTTTATATATAGTAGTTTGTATCTGCTGATCCAAAATCCTAATTTACCCCCCTCCCTTTCTGCTTTGGTAACCCAAAATTTGTTTTTTATGTCTGTTAGTCTGTTTCTATTTTGTAAATAAGTTCATTTGTGTCATATTTTAGATTCCACATATAAGTGATATGATATGGTATTTGTCTTTCTCTTTCTGACTTACTTCACTTAGTATGAGAATCTCTAGGTCCATCCATGTTGCTGTAAATGCCATTACTACTGAATGTTTATATTTTGAGGTGTTCATTTTCTCTTAAGAACTCATAGGGAAGGGAGAATTTTTTCCCCATTGACTCATTTGTATTCTGCATTCTTTCAAAACCGTTACAGTGGATTACTTCTTTGATTAGAAAAAAAAAAGTATACACCTATTTTTCTTTTTTTTCTTTTTATTTATTTATTTATTGGCTGTATTGGGTCTTCGTCGCTGCGTGTGGGCTTACTGTAGTTGCGGCAAGCGGGGGCTACTCTTCGTTGTGGTGCACTGGTTTCTCATTGCTGTTGCTTCTCTTGTTGCAGAGCACAGACTCTCGGGCACATGGGCTTCAGTAGTTGTGGCTCGCAGGCTCAGTAGTTGTGGTGCACAGGCTTCGTTGCTCCACAGCATGTGGGATCTTCCAGGGCCAGGAATCGAACCCGTGTTCCCTGCATTGGCAGGCGGATTCTTAACCACTGCACCACCAGGGAAGTCCCTACACCTATTTTTAAATGGGTCTGATGAAGCTTCAAAAGATCTATGGTAAAATTGTTCCTAAAGTGAGGAAAGGAGGCCCTACCCTGTGCAGGGCACTCGGTAAAGCTTTCCATTTAAATAATCTCATTTGGGCCTCACAACACCCCTCTGAGATAAACATTCTTATACCCTTTGACACACTAGGAAAATGAAGTTAAGGTCAGTTGAAAAACTTGCCAAAAGTCATCTATCTCATCAGTGGGGGAACCGTGGTCACATCCATGTTTGCCTGACTTCAAAGCCTCCAGCAGATCCACCCTTGATCCTAAAGAAAAGCCTGAGAGGACCTGTCTTGATCAATAACAGGGTTGACCCTTGATGCAAATTCACAGATGTGAACACTTTCATCTCCTGGGACCCCTCCCTAGAGACTGGTTGGTCACCAAGTCACTTTACCCTGTCTTCTCATCTTCTAAAATTCCCCAGGCTCCAAAATCATTTTTCCCCTCTTTCCCTGCCTCATCTGAACTCCAGTTCTGTCCCCTTTTAGCTCTGAACCCCAGTTGCTAAAAAGTCAGTAAATTGATTTAATTGATACAAGAGTGTGAGAATCTGTTGGCTGTACTTTTATTTTCGTAGTAGCATTTACTTCATAAAATCTGATAGAACCAAATGACTGTCTGATGGAAGAAGTCAAAGACAGTGAAAGAAAACAAAATGATGAATTTCAGGCAGAGGAAAGGGACATATTTGGGGCCCAGTGAGTTTTTTTTTAACAACTTTATTGAGATATAACTGACATACAATAAACTGCCTGTATTTAAGGTGTACAATCTGATAGGTTTGGACATATGTAGACAGCCATGAACCATCACCACACTCAAGATAATAAATCTATTTATCATGTCCAAAAGTTCTCTCCTGCAAAGCAAGTGAATTTTTAATTTCCTAAAGTTGGACCAGTTTCTAAGCAAGGTGACTTTGTGGATAAAAGTGGCTCTGGGTGACCATTGCAAAGCTCAGTGACATTTTTGTGAACTAAATGTAGCTTTCCAAACAAGTGATTTTTAAACCTGTTCACAACTCTGGAAATAATTCTGGAACAACAACAACAACAAAAAAATAGGCTGTGGACCTACTTACAAATAAAAATCATGCAGGGATGATAATCTCTAGAAAATACATAAGGTGCCTGATAGCACATTCTACACAAGTTCTTGTTAGGAAAATACATTTGTACTTAACAGGGGTAAACTATGCATTGGAAAATTCCAGCAAACGTGAGTTCACTGTCCAGCCCCCGTGAACCACCCCAGCAGATGTCACATTAAACTCAAGATTGCGGAAGGACCTATCACTCGACTGTCCATTCCTCAAGGGCGGTAGGTACGCTCATTTAATTTGGTGTCCCGGATACCTGGATTTCCTAGCACAGACCCAGAAGTGTTTGTTGGGAAGAAATGCTGAATCGTTCGTTGGGATACCTGATCAAAATGCAGTGCTCTCTGGCTTCACATACAGAAGGGAATTCTCGATGTGTCTACTCATAGCAATCCCCCTATTCTCAGGGGGGGCTGGAAAGAAGCAGCCTGGGACAGAGGCTTTCCCTAGGATCTCAGTGTTCTGTAGGTTCCATGCACTGGGCACCTACTTCCATCAGACACTGTGCAAGGTTATGCTTTGGTGGGGGAGACGACCAAACACACAGGCAGGGTGATGGGGGCTACGCAAGGAGAGGAATGCACGACAGCACGTAGGTGGCGCATCTAACCCAGCGTGGGGCGTCAAGGAGGACATCCAGGAGGGTCTGGCCTCCACGCCTCACCCCAGCTTCCTGATGGAGAGTGCTCTTTCCAGCTTGGTTGTTACAGAGTTTGTAGAACACCACGCTCTACCATTTAGCTTCCTCATCTAGAATAACTGCCCACTCCAAGGATTAACAAACTGATCTTAAGAAAACCAATCTTATTCTGGAGTCCTGTAGCACGTTAAATTTATGCTGGGTGAATGGTGACATGGGACAGGGGTGTGAGAGCCACCGCAGGGCCCAAAGCTGGATGGATAGAGGGAGGGGTCCTCAGTAAACTATTTCTTCCTCGAGTTCTTGTTTTTATCAGAGCACTAACATCTGTGTTAAACTGTGTTCCAAGAAAGCTTTGTGGAGAAGAAAAAAGACAACAGAATGAAGGAAGTAGGATGATAACAAGGGAGAGAGAATAAAGAAGAAACTGGTGGGTAGGGTACAGAGAAGAAAGGAAGCGTGAGGGAGGTGAAAGCAAGTTGGAGGATAAGGATGGAGAGGAAGAGGCCAGGAAACGCTGAAAATTAGAGAATTAAAGAGACAGTAAAGATAAAAGGAAGAACCTATGTCAATGAGCACACGTTAGGGGACAAACAGGACAAAGAACAAAGGAACAGAGGCTGGAGGAAGCAGCATTCAAGCAGCCCGGTCCTCTGCGTTGACGAGGGAGCCACCTACCGCCTCTAAATGAAAGTGTGGAGCTGAGCACAAGAGGGGTCTCACAGAGATGAGATAACGTCAGTGCAATCCGGAGCCCCCATCTGAACATCCCTCAGGGCAAATTGGAGACAACCACTTGTGTCACAAGAGCCTCCTTGAGCCCTGCTCCTAAGGACATCCATCCTTCACCAATTCCCAGCATGTGCTCTGGTATTTAAGACCAGATGGCCAAGACTTCTAGATGTCTTCCGGGGCTGGCCTCTTGACACTGCAGTGAAAATCTGCCTCAGCAGCCTTTGTCCTATACATTCAGGCCAGTCTTTAGAACAAGTGCCTCATGAAGATTTTTCAAGTGTCCTCCCCAAGATAGGAGGACTGTCTGACATCATCATAAAATAGCCTCCAACTAGGCAAATTGTGAAATAGCAAATGTTCCCCTTAAGAATCTGTTTAACTTTTTTGTTTCATTTACTATTTCCTTAGCCTGTTTTCGGTTAGAAAACATAAAAGGCATCCCCTGAATTATGGTGCAGTTTATCTGAGAATGCTGGTGCTAATGTAGCCCTCATGCTCACCACAGTACAGATAAGAAAATAATAGCAAGAGGTGAACGATATGGCTGTGTTTGAACAGGAAGTTAATAGGACCACTGCAATTAAACTGAGGACGCTAATAGAATTAACCAAATGTATCAGCTATTATGAGGTCACCGTTGCTCAAATCTAAGAGTCTCATGAGAGAACTCAGGGTCTACAGTTCCCCTCACTCCACTGCCAGAGAAGATGGTAAACATCAAAGATAATATGACATGCTAAGCATACATAAAGTTGGTCATCCTATCAGGATATGAATGGTCAGAGCAAAGGTAGCCAGAACAAAGGTGATACCATTTCTGTTATTCACCCCAGTTCATCCGTTTGATTCCATCTCTTGCTAAGGGTGGTTAAGATAATACCCGGGGATGCCCTTTGGAAAGGATTGTCTACCCTTTGAAAAGTCAGATGAGATCCAGGGGACCTCAGAGGAAAGGGGACAGCCCGAATGGAAGAAGGGATCAGAGTACCCTAGACAGGCAGAGACAGGACAAGTTAGAGCCAGACTGACTTCCACCATAAGCCCATAACAAGTCACTGTTCTTTCTGGTGCCTCAGTAGTCCCTTGGGAGGTCTTTTCTTCTGGAAGGACAACTCCTGGGGTGAGAGTAACTCAAGCCCCACCTGTTGAATTGATCCTGTTTGCTCAGCAAGACTGCGTAAGAGGCCAGGACCAAGCAGGTCAGGATACGCAGCTCCAAGGTCCCTTCAACTCTAAGAATCTATGATTGGGAAGGAGGGACACTTAACCTCTTCCCTGGATCCCAGGGCCCCAGTAAGTATCAAGTCAGAGGAGCAAAGAGCATCAGCTCAGAGAAAAACAAGACACAAGTTGAAGCCTTAATGCTATTGTAACTCAACGACGAAAGTTTATTTTTTGATTAATAGTATATGGAGTGCCTTCTAGATACTCTTCAAAATTGTTTACTGAGTGTCTGCTAAGTACTTTATATATACTGTATCATCCGGTGTTTACTAAAGCTCTACAAGATAACTATCAAGATTATTATACTCAACTGACAGGTGAGGAAACAGAGGCACCAGGAATTTAAACAGCCCGCAAGGTCTTACAACTAGTAGGCAGCTGAGCTGGGTTTGGTGTGACTTCGCAGCCCATGACTGCCATGCTGTCTCTCTTGGAGAACATCCACAGACCATGACTGAGCCTGTCACTCAGGCCCCAGAACATCTCCCCCTGCCGCCCACCCGCCAGCCCTGGACAGCTGCACACACTTCTGACTCTCACTAAGGGAATTTTTCCCAGGCCGGTGCATGCTGGCTGGCCAAATGAGACATGATTGGGGATAATTGTGACACGACATGGTCTGGACTGAAGAGCAGATGGGGCTTGAGTGCACAAAACCCTTTGGGGTTTGATTTCAAGGGAAGGAAGGAGGCCATCTTAGAGATTTCCAGCATGCTTTGGCAAGAGCAGGTAGAAAGGAAGAGTGGCGGCCGCGGCTGATGTGGTTGGCAACAGCTGATGCTGAAAAGCCACTTCCTGCCCACACTTGCGAGTCATCTTTCCCGGCATGACCAGCCTGGGAGCCTGGAAGCGAGAGGGGTCATGTGGAAGAGGCAGAAAGGCAAGGCTGGGGGCATGGAGGGTCGGCATCTCTTTGGGAAAGTTCTAACCGTGACCAAGACAAACCCATGACATTTCAGACCTTGCAGAAGTGGTTGGACTGGAAACCAAGGAGAGGGTCAGCAATGTAGTGAAAGAACACTGAACTGGGGGGGCGGGGGGTGTGTGTTCAGAAGACCTGACCCCCAGTCCCAGTTCTACCCCTAACTAAGTAAATTTTCCCCTGGAGAAATCACTGATTCTCTGTGAGCCTTGAGCAAGGGGGATAAGCTCCCTTGTAACTCTAAAACCTTCCTACCTGAGCCTATTAAATCCTCTGTGTAAAGGCATCCTCCCCGTGGGAATCAAAACAAAGCACCTCTTATAAGAAATAGAGCAATACAAGGGTTTAGTCAAAGATGGGCGTAGATTGGTGTCTCGCTTGCCGGCCTGCCGGCATCAAGGAATGGACCTCTTCCTTTCTTTCTCCTGCATGTACGTCAAGACACCATTGGTTGCAAGTAAGAAAATACCCTGATTTGACTGGCTTAAACAATGTGCAACGTATTTCGTAAGAAGTCCAGAAGTAGGTCAGCTCCAAAGTTGGTCAGTTCATCCTCAGGAACCCAGATTTTTTCCATCTCTCCCTTTTGCCATCTTCCAGGTGCAGCTTCATCCTCAGAAGTAGGTTCCCCAGATTGTTACGGAGATGGCTGCCACGTTCCAGATGTCATGGCCAGACATCACAACATCTAGGAGAAAAGCAGTCTCTTCCCAAACACCAAATTTTTAAGAGCAAAGAAACCTTTTCCAGAAGCCCTTTCATATCTCATTGTCCAGAACTAGTCATATATCTAATTCCAAACAATCGCAGGCAAGAGGAGTGGTTACCACCGTGACTGAGTCCACCTATTCAGGATTACGTGAGAGGCTGGGGAAAGGCAGAAACCTGAATGAAATCAGGGCTCCGACAGCAGAAAAGAGCTGGGGGTCACAGTGGAGTTGATAACCATGGCAACAACAGCTATTTGCTTCCAATTACCAATTTTCCCTTTCTTGCTTAACAACATTAAGCCCTAGGGTTTAACTGGGCAGTTAGGCAGCCAGAATCAAGAATGCATTGGTTAGTTTTACGTTTTCACCCCTATGTGTAGCCATGTCGTTAAAGTGTGGCCAATGAGATGTAAGCAGGAGCACTGCGTTGACGTTTTGAAGTGTTGCTGAAGTGGAGCTAAGTCAACTTAGAGACCCGCCCGCTGAATTCTTTTGCTTTCCTGTTTCTTCCAACCTGCAACCCAGATGTGATGGTTGGATCTCCATCTGCCATCTTGCACCATGAGTCAAACTTAAGGATGGAAACAACATCCTAGGAGATGGTAAAGCAGAAAGACAGAGGCACCGAGGTTTCTGGTGACTCCAGAGCCAACACACCTGCCCTAGGCAACCCATCTCCTTACTTATGAGAGGGAATAAACTCATGTGTATTTAAGCCATTAGTTGTCTGGTCTGTTGCTTGCCACGAGAGCAATTCTTAACCGGTACAGTAACCAGCAAGGAATGGTACACCCCCTTTACATAGTTACCTATATGAACCCTATGTAAATTATACAGGTTAATTGAGTTTATTCTCTCAGTTTGAGAATGCATGCAAGACAGGATAAGGCAGTGAGAAGTTTTGGAATCAAGCTGATCTGAGTGCAAATCCTGGCTTCGTCACTTGCTGTAAGTGAAGTCCCTCACCAACCCTCATTGGTGAGGGGCTTCACTTCTTTGAGCTTAGTTTCACCATCTGTAAAATGGAGCTGGCTATTCGCACTTCAAAGGGTGGTCTCGAGAGTTAAGGAAGAAAACATTTGCAAACCAACTTTTGTTGCAGTTGCACATGACAGACGCACAACAAGTGGTCCTAAATGTCTAGAAAACAATCATAGATTCTTAAGGACTTGGAGATCACATAGCCCAGTCCTCTCATTTTTAGAGAAGAAAAAACTGAGCACCACAGAGGTGAAGGTAGGTTCCCAAAGGGTCTCTGAGTTCCCCTGTTGGAAGGCACAGCTGTCATGATTACTCACACAAAGGATGCGTTCATCATCCCATGCCCCGTGTAGCATCCACGTTGCTGATGGCCCTGGCATTCCAGAGCTTCTCTTCAGGATACACTGCCCAGCTTCTAAAGATGCTCAGGTGCTCAGCCCTCAGCACCAGTCAGCAAGATGGCATCCTTTTCCTGCACTGATATCATCAGTCATATCAAGTGGTACTACTTTAATTGCTGTCCTATTTTTGGAAAGATAGATGGCTGAACATAAGCGATTTTTTTTTCTTAGCATTTTTTGGGGGGTTACTGAAGCAAAGTAGTCAGTAAATAAGGACTGATTTGCATGACATTTTGCATGAATAGCGATGTTGAATGAAGAAGGTAACAGACTTTGAACTTTTGTGTAGTAGGCATTCTATTCAATTAAAAAAAAATTTTTTTTGGTTAATTCCCAGTAGATTTCCACTGACGTTAAAATCGACCACAATTTGGGAGGCCTCTGGTGGCTGCAAAAGGAAAATACAAAAGCAATTATAAGCCAGCGTGTGTTTGTTTAGCTAGGAGAGGTGAATCTTTATGTATGTGCTTTGGTCTGTAAAGATTTTCCAGGCATGGGGACCCTGGTTATACTCAAAACCCCAGGTACCATCAGAGTTTGGGACACTAGCAGGGTCTTGCTGGGAGCCGAAAAGGACTGGTACTGTTCTTCCTCAGGGTCAGAACCAGGCAAAGCAACAGCCACAGAACCTCAAGGGCAAGAAAGCAAAGTCTAAATTAACCGCAAAACTTATATTCTAGGGCTAGGGATGTATCCCATTTGGATACAACATAGATAGCAAGTTCCACTCGGAAATAACTAAATAAAAGACTTTGGGCGTCTTTTCCACCCACACAATCAGAAGCCTCCATCATCCGATAAGCTTGCCCAGTGTGACTGTTTATGCCCATAACTCACCCCAGGGCCTCATTGTAGAGCATAGCCATGATGAATAACTAGGAAAGAACAAATAAACTATAATAATAATTCTACTCTGGATTTTATCATGCTTTTCCTCCACAGAAGTCTAAGTGTTTTCACACAGATTAGAAGGTAGAGGTGGGGGCTTCCCTGGTGGCGCAGTGGTTGAGAGTCCGCCTGCCGGTGCAGGGCACACGGGTTCGTGCCCCGGTCCGGGAAGATCCCACATGCCGCGGAGCGGCTGGGCCCGAGAGCCGTGGCCGCTGAGCCTGTGCGTCCGGAGCCTGTGCTCCGCAACGGGAGAGGCCGCAGCAGTGAGAGGCCCGCGTAACGAGAAAAAAAAAAAAAAAAAAAAAGAAGGTAGAGGTGGGTATTATGATCCCCATTTGTGGGTAAAGAAAGAGTTAGAGATGTAAGTTGTTTGTCCAGAGATTTAGAATAAAAGCCTAGCTGATGTGAATAATCGCCTTTGACATTATCTACATAACCCCCTCATTTCTCAGGTAAAGAAACTGACGTCAGGATGGTGGCGTGACTTTTCCAAGGCCGCGTCATTGGTGGCCAAATGACACACTTAACACTTCATGGAGCCGAAAACAAAAATTAAGGCTCCTGACAACCTGGTAAATAAGCCATTCCATCTTCAAGTCCAGCTTTTCCAGGAACGTAGCACCCAAACTGGGACTTCCCACCCAGCAACTCAGGAGCTGAGTCTCCCTGGGGTCACCAGAGTCAAGGTCAGAGTTAACATCTGCTTCCAGAATCCCAGAGGGGGAAAGGGGTGTTCCTTCACCACAAGACTAAGCAACATAGCTGAAGAGATCTCAGGGGAGTGAACTTTCCCAAAATTCATACAAGGATCCCCTTTCCATGTCAAAACAGCATTCAAATTTCCCACCCAACTCCACCTTTCCCTCACCAACAGACTCACCCATAGCCCATAAGAAGAAGATGGGATGTTACCCAGAGTGTGGGACAAGGCTTGGTGGGTACTTGTCCTCAGGGATTCTCTTCGCTGAGGCTTTGCTGCGCTGTGATATGTAGCCCCAGGCACCCAGCCCACAGAAAGCCCCATCCGGATCTGGATCTCCTTGAAGATCGGGCTCTAGGTTTGAGCGCAGTGTGACATGAAGCTGCAATGGCTGGGGCATTGCTCATGGGTTCTTGGGCTTCAAGAAGCCAGAATGGCAGCTGTCAGGGGTGAGAAGTCGTAGGCCATGGAGGAATGGGCCGTGCACTGCAAGAGGCAAAGGAGCGGTAGCAGCATCTTCTCCTGTACGGCTGTCAGAACAGCACACCAGGGTTTGAGCAGAGGCTAAAGCGCACAGAGCCCAGCCTGCTCCTGCCTCTCTCCTCCTGCGAGAGGCTGGTCCTCTTTCTCCACGTGCCGTGGCTGCGGACGATTTTTCCCACCCCGGAGCATCTGCCCAGGGCCTGTGGTAAGCTCTGTGTTCCCCTACCATCAAGAAAGGTAAAAAACAGGGGGGCTTCCCTGGTGGCGCAGTGGTTGAGAATCCGCCTGCCGATGCAGGGGACACGGGTTCGTGCCCCGGTCCGGGAAGATCCCACATGCCGCGGAGCAACTAAGCCCGTGAGCCATGGCCGCTGAGCCTGCGCGTCCGGAGCCTGTGCTCTGCAACGGGAGAGGCCACAACAGTGAGAGGCCCGCATACCGCAAAAAAAAAAAAAAAAAAAAAAGGTAAAAAACACTAGACCTCCCTCTCTCCAGCCCCATCACCCCCACTTAACAGCCTCCTTATTTACCCAAAATTCATTTCCTCTCCCTATAAAAGAAATAAGGGGCACTCTTGAGATGACACATCAGGCCCTCTTCTCTCAAATATAAATGTTCTTCCCAAGGCCCTGTATCCTGACATCAGGAACAGACCCTACTTAGCAGAAATGGAGGTGATAAAGAATTCCCATCTAAATCACAAGATGTTCTAAGATACCCAGGCGTGGATGACATCACCACTAATTCAGCTATTATATAAATATTTACCACCTGAATCCGCTCTCCGGGGGAACAGAAGAGGAGAGGATGATGAGGGCCATGGAGTTGTTTGCTGAATTCCTTTACCCCACTAGCTGGTCCTCAGTTCAGCTCACCCCAGTTTTGTTCCCATGTTTCCCATGTAAGCCTCCCCGACAAGGTGTTTTGTCGAGCTTCTCAGGACATGTCGACTTTGTGGGGTGCCCTTGAGCTCTGAACTTCAATGACGCCTGCAGCTATTATGTCCCAGATTTCTACCTCCCATCCCATCTCCTGGTCCCCACCAAGCCAGCAGCCCTGGCGGGTTGCACAAACACATTCCAGCCGCAACAGCATTGGCTCACACACGCCTCCCCATGCTCCTTCTGGGTTCCTTAGGGGTTTAACATCTAGGTGGACTGTTCTCCAGACCCCTGCTTTTCCTTCCTCTCCCTCCTGCTGTGCACATTTGGGCCATTTCACTGCTTATTAGCACTTCAGGTGGAGGACATGAAGGAGTTGATGCAAACATCTGATTAGTCAATTGTGCTATTTTTTGGAAGCTATGATGAAGGATGGTTTACAAAAGAAGGCAAAGCCATTAGCTACTGAAATCTGTAGATTTCAATTAACCTTATTTCCTCACAGATAATTGCGAACTGACAATAAAGTTCTTTTCTCTGCAACATTCTTCAGGAAAAAAAAGTATTTCACTTCTGACGCCGACTTCATGCTGGGTTGAGATGTTGGGTTGACAGAGGCCCCTAAACGATCCATGCCTTCTGGTCAGCACCAAGAACTCAGAGCTTGATGAGGGAGCCCATGAGGAAGACAAGCCAAGGTCTCTGGGGTCCTGGGGATGTGAA
Organism: Kogia breviceps; assembly: GCF_026419965.1. Classification (NCBI taxonomy): domain Eukaryota; kingdom Metazoa; phylum Chordata; class Mammalia; order Artiodactyla; family Physeteridae; genus Kogia; species Kogia breviceps. Next base: position 9,412,432 of record NC_081321.1, on the reverse strand, counting down.
GCCCACCTCGCCCTCCCTTCACTGCGTTCTTCGTGCCCTCACGTGCCACCATCAATCCTTGTCATTCCAGGCTGCCAGCTCCAGGCCACCCTTCCTGCATGGGCCACAGGCTACCGACCCCTCCACCCAGTCAGACAGGCCTCTCACTGCCCCTGATCACACCTTACCTGCACCTGCCTTCACTTTTTTCTTCCTTCCAGGCCCCTGCCTGAAAAGCTCAATTCCTTTCCCAAACCCAAGCCTTCAAAGCCTGGTTCAAGTTCAACAGCACCATGCTGACCTCAAGACAATGCCAGTCAGAACTGCCTTGAGCCCTCCCGTACAACCTCATCTTCTCCTCGGGGCACATACTGTGGGCAAGTCCTGCTGTTGGCACAGGTTCAAACAGGCACCCAGAACAAGGACAGCAGTCGCCATGTGCCCTGGGGTCAGGCCCATGTGGTGCAAATTCAGCCTGAAACTCCCTAGCTCTGACCACAAGTTCAGTCTGCTTCAGTTTCCTCTTCTGTAAGATAAGACCAGAAGTAGAATCTACCTTCTAGATTTATTTTGAAACCTAAATGAGACAAGATTATAAAGCCCTTGGCGAGAGTCAAGCAGAAAATAAGTCCTGGGTACATGGCGATTACAGCCGTTGGTAGCAAAGTCCCCATTACCCCAGTGTTAGCTTCTGCCAGGAGAGCCCCAAGGTGTGTGACTTGTACCTCACTCCCTCTTGGGATTTTAATGAAACATTTCTTCCGGGGGGCATTTACAGATTCCTCTCTCTATGCCCCGCAAGATGCAGACTTGGTGTTTTTTTCTTTTGTTTTGTTTTGTTAGAAATATTGTTCTTATTAAGTTATGAGCCCTTTTTTATTTTTAAATTTTATTTATTATTTTTTTATGAGCACTTTTTAAAATATTTATTTTATTTTATTTTATTTTTGGCTGCATCAGGTCTTAGCTGCTGCAGGATCTTAGTTGTTCCAGGATCTTCCTTGCAGCATGCAGGGTCCTTTGCTGTGGCATGCAGCACACAGGCTTCTCCCCAGTTGTGGTGCCAGAGCTCAGCAGTTGCGGTACGCGGGCTCTCTAGTTGTGGCCCTTGTGCTTGGAAGTTGTGGCACGCGGACTTAGTTGCCCTATGGCGTGTGGGGTCTTAGTTCCCCAACCAGGGGTCGAACCCGCATCCCCTGAATTGGAAGGCGGATTCTTAACCACTGGACCACAGGGAAGTCCCAAAATGCAGACTTGTGTTCATGACTCGGGAGCCACTTCCACACCGTTCGTACAGTTAGCATATAGTGATCCAGGACCAAACTGGCTCTGCTTCTCAAAGCTCCTTCTTCCCTTGGGAAGAGTTTGTCCCAGGAGGAGCCTCAATTCTCATGCAAGGAGGCTACCAGGAGACCCTGCCATTGGGTTTCCAGGCATCCCCAGATCTATCTGAACGTCCTTAGATTTTGTTCCCACCTCAAAACAATGAGAATTCAATTACATGGCCTTTGAAATTCACAATTCATACCTCTGGAACCATTAGAACAAGGCCTCGGCCACTGCTCACTCCTCCCTCCCATCCCCCTCCCCACTGCTCTCTCCCAGGGACCCCTCCCTGCCTCCCCAGCCGGACCACCCCTCCCTTCCGTGTTCTGAAGGCAGCGCCATCTCCTGGACGCAGACTCAGCTGCACCTTCCCCTTCCGGTAGCACAGGTAGGGTGTCAAGAGCTGGCCTGGGACCAATGGTTCTTCCCCTCCTGCTAACACTGCAGTAACTGGACAATTCTGCTACAGTTTTGCAAGAGTTGATAGTTTCCATTTAAAACACAATAAGAGAGACTTCCCTGGTGGCGCAGTGGTTAAAGAATCCGTCTGCCAATGCAGGGGACACGGGTTTGAGCCCCGGTTCGGGAAGATCTCACATGCCACGGAGCAACTAAGCCTGTGCACCACAACTACTGAGCCTGCACTTTAGAGCCCGCAAGCCACAACTACTGAGGCCATGTGCCACAACTACTGAAGCCCGTGCTCCCTAGAGCCCGTGCTCCGCAACAAGAGAAGCCACCGCAATGAGAAGCCCACGCACCACAACGAAGAGTAGCCCCCGCTCGCCGCAACTAGAGAAAGCCCGCGGGCAGCAACGAAGACAAACGCAGCCGGAAAATATACTAATTAATTAATTAATTTTAAAAAATCCACTGGGGTTGAGACACATAGTTTAAAAAACATAAAACTAAAAAGCAGCAAGAAACACATTGCAAGAGAAGAATGAAAGGCCACATGTAAACAAGTCCTATAAATTAGGGAAAATAGATTCCATTGTAGACGGTCTTTTACCTTAAAAATGTGAAGAGTTAACAGTGATGGCCGCACTTTTACATTTCTTTTTGCATATTTTTTTCTTTTAAGCAACGTCTCTTGGGAAAGTATCAGCTTCATAATTTGACGTCATGGTATACATTTTGCCTTGGTATAGGTGTATAGTCTAGAGACCCTTCCTAAGTAAAAGACTAAAGGACATAAACCCTCCTAGTCATGTCTAGAAGTAGGCTTGGGTTCCTCTCCTAACAAGGCCTTGTTAGCATGGGAAAAACAAAAAAACAAAAAACCATCTTCTGGACAATGGCTTCCTCTTCTCACTGGGTCTCAAGAAAAAATCCATGGTGGCTTCCTAGTTACTCTGTTAAGCTACAATTTCTATTTAAGAGTAAGTCGCCTTAGGGGTAGGGAAGTTCTTTTTTTCAAAAGAGGATTTCTAGTTGCAGTTCTCCTCTTAGTAATGTTGAATTTATTACTTGTAGTATGTCATGCTTTGTGAATAAGTAATTATATTATTGGTGATTTTAAATGATCAAAATTAATGATAGTAGTAGCTGTTTCTGAGCACTTGCTGAAGTATTTTATTCTAAAATCCATATATGTCTTAGCTTATTTAATTCTTAACAACAATTCAATATGGTGGTGTTATCACATTAAAAACAGGGAAACTGAGAGACAAGTAATTGCCCAAATTCACACACAGCCAGGATTTGAACTCAGCAGTCTAGCTTCAGAGTTTAACCATTATAACATTCTGCCTTATAACAGATCAGCAAGGTATGTCCAAGGTGACATATTAGTGAGCTTTCCAGGAAAAAAGAAGGAACCATTCTAACGCCATAGTGCTTTCTTGCCCTCTACTTTTCTAATCCATTCACCTATTTATCCATCCATAATCCTTATCCTAATCCTAAATACATTAGTTAAGTACATGAAAATATAGAGAGAAAAAGAGAGAGGAAGGGAGAATGCGAGACAAGGGACAGAAGACAGGCAGACAGCAGGTGTGGATATTTTGACCCAGTGTTAACTCCCTGAGATAATATGCAAAGTGTAAAATGTACATGCATTTTTCTGGGGAAAGAGTCCTTAGCTTTATGAAGATCCTCAAAAGTGCCTGTGTCTCAGGAAAGATCAGAAATTACCAGCTGCAATGAAAAGCAAAATGGTGCACACACAAGCCCTCTTCTCTGTTCTTTCATATGGGACCACCCCCTATACAATCTACATTGTCCCTTTCAGTCAAAAATTGAAAGAACACAAAAAGGAAGCCGAGAGCATCAAGAGACATGAAGACTATCTTAAGAATGCATCAACATGTTCTTAGTTAGTTTCAATAGTTAATGCCCTTGTACTAGAAATTAATTCAAACATAAATAAGAGAGAAAGAGGACCAACATTTACTAAGGAACTCCTCTATGCTAGGCACTTGATCTTTCTAACACTGTCTTGTAGGTATCATTATTGTTGTTCTCATACGATTAATTTAAGAAGGCTTTGAGAACATACAAATCATGCCCAAGTCCAGGCAATTAGCAAGGGACTGCCATGTGAGTCAAAGGCAAATCTACCCGAAGCTATAAACTCGGTTCTTCCCCCGGCTTCATTCTGGCCTGAGAAGGGCAGGAAGAGCTAATCATTGAATTGCATCTCTGATGACCTCTCCAAATCTTTCCAGGGTCTGAAAAAATGAATATGCGTGTGTGTGTACATGCGTTCCTGGGACAAGGTGACCAAGCTCTGTTGCATCTCTGATGCAACAGATACTCAGAAAAAAAAAAAAAAAAAAAAAGGTCATAATTTGGAGATTTCTAGCTTCTGAGTCCTTCCATTAATTTATCACATTATTCCACAAACTACACTAAGGAACTCCCCGTGCTAGGCATTGGGTAGGGCCCAGCCTGTCATCTTGTAATATCACCTCCAATAGACACCCCCGTGCCTGCCCTCAGAAGCCTCAATGTCTAGCAGAGTTCACAGCCATGTGATCGAATCATTTCAATACTGGGGAACACAGATTCGAACATGAGAGTATGCTGGGTTCAGTGGCAAACTAGAGAGGGAGTAAGATGCTTAGGGTAGACCTTAAGGAATCAGGAGAAGAACCCAGGCAAACGATGTGGGATGGTTATGTGTCAACTGGGCGGGTCCTTGGTGCCCAGATGTGTGGCCAAACGTTATTCTGGATGTTTCTGTGAGGATGTTTTGGATGAGATTAACGTTTAAATCAGTGGACTTTGAGTAAACCAGGTTGCCCTCCAAAATGTCCGTAGGTCTCATCCAACGAATTGAAGACCTGAATAGAACAAAAGATTGACCTTCCCGGGACAAGAGACAATTCCTGCCAGCAGGTGGCCTTCAAACTTGAACTGCAGCATCAGCTCTTCCCCCTGCAGATTTGGGGCATACCCATCTCCGTCCATAACCAGAGGGGCCGAGTCCTTAAAATAAATAAATAAACAAACTATTATAGATAGGAGGGATAAACAACAAGGTCCTATTGTATAGCACAGGCAACTATATTCAACACCCTGTGATAAACCAAAATGGAAAAGAATACGAAAAAGAATATATATGTATATGTATAACGGAGTCACTTTGCTGCACAGCAGTAATTAACACAACATTGTAAATCAACTATACTTCGATAAAATTTTTTTTAAAAGAAGCACTGTTTTAAAAATAAATATGTGTGTGTGTGTGAGAGAGAGAGAGAGAGATGTATATATTTCAGTATATACATATGTTTTGTTTCTACTGGTTCTGTGTCTCTGGAGAACACTGATTAGCACACAGTGCGAGTAGGGATATTCTGGCAGAGGGAAAAGCATGTGCAAAGGCACAGAGGCAAGAGGCTGCATGGCAGCTCTGGGCACCCACGAGTAATTCAGTCAGTTTATTTCATCCTGTTCTGGAGCCCTGTCTTACTGACTGGCGTGATCTCTCTATGCTTTACTCCCACGAACTAGATTTTAGGAATCTGATCTTCGCCTGTTTGGCCATCCCAGTGCTTTTGAACGTGCAAACGTTGCTCAAATTTCCCTAAAACAATGAGTCTCAAGGAGCAGCTGGAAGACTGATCAGTTGGAACAAAAGCACAGATTTTATCCGCCCCCTTGGCAGAGGTATATGCGCAACTACCCCTGCCAGGAGTGAGGTGTGCTCCGGACAACATAGACTTTTACTGCCACAGTTTAAACATCAGTACCCTTTGGGGCACATCTGTATCAGTCGAGATGCTCCAGAAAATAGAACCAATAGGATGGTGTGTCGTTCGAGTCCAGAGGCCGTCTGCTGGCAGACTTCCTCCTTGCCCACCATCAAGCAATTCATGGAGACAGTGAGATGAGTCACGATCACATCTTGTCAACTTCCCTGAGCCAGAGCATCTCTTTATTCTTTTTTAATAAATGTATTTATTTAGGCTGCGTTGGGTCTTCGTTGCTGCACACGGGCTTTCTCTAGTTGCGGCGAGCTGGGGCTCCTCTCAGTTGCGGTGCGCGGGCTTCTTATCGCAGGGGCTTCTCTTGTTGTGGAGCACGGGCTCTAGGCGCATGGGCTTCAAGAGTTGTGGCTCGCGGGCTCTAGAGCGCAGGCTCAGTAGTTGTGGCTCACGGGCCTAGATGCTCCGCGACACGTGGGATCTTCCCGGACCAGGGCTCGAACCCATGTCCCCTGCATGGGCAGGCAGATTCTCAACCACCGCGCCACCATGGAAGTCCCAGAGCCTCTCTTTAAAGGTATCTGAATGTGTACTTGTGCCATGAATGAAATTCAAGAAGCTCATGAAACCCTTGAAAATGTTTATAAAATTATGAATGTATGTGCAAATATCTGGGGAAAGGGTCTACAGCTTTTATCACATCTTCAGAACTCAACCTCATCCAAAGAAAATAAATAAATAAGATTAAGAAGCTTTAACCAGCAAAAGATCATTGGGATATAAAAGGACAGACCAGAACTACAGCTCTATGACCCAGGTAACTTGACATACATGGTTCAATGACTTTCCATAAATTATAACTGTGAAAATTGATACCTAGATTCCTACAGCTTCATTCTTCTTTGTCAAACTGTGTCCCTTCTCAAATATTTGGCCAAGTGAGCACGGTTCTTTTCCTCCCGCCATGGCAACGTCAGGGTCAAGGACTGAGTGTTAGAAGACTTGGGCTCAACCTGGCCTTGGCTCTGAGATTTGCCTGCTGTGTGGTTTTGACAACTCCTTCCACCACCCTGAGCTTTGTTATATTGCAAGTGTTGGGTTGGATGATCTCTCTGAGGTCCCACCTGACTCTCACGGTATTGTCACCGGTGACTCTGAATTACTGTCATCTGTTTGTTGCTGGCACTGCTTCAGGCTGCTCTTCAATTCGCTGGACAGGTGACACCTTAGGCCTTCCTTCTACCTGCCCCTCTAATAAAGCTAGACAGCCATGCAGATTAGCAAAAGCCAAGCAAATTGTTTTGACTGGGAGAGAAATGTTACTCTGCAAGAGGAAGAATTTTAGCTTCATAACTTCAAAGTTATGAACCACAGAACTTACCTCAGGATTCTTGAGGCTGTAGATACTCACTGCTATTAAGGAGGCATCAGTGAGTGATCAAGAATGAGAAAGACCAGTGCCAATTTTGCAGGGTAGTTTGAAAGTGTTCTGATTATTATTTTTATCTCATATGACTCATTAAGTCTGTTCAAAAGAGTCCTCCACAAGAGGTGAACTGCAGTCATTTTTATTAGCTGTTCCACATCTCTTACATTAGCTATATTTCACGATCAGGAAATCGGTTTCTACAATGAAAGCGATAGTTTGATGCAATGAAAAAAGGGTATATTAAGAGTTCTGAGACCTGAATCATGACCCCAGTTCAACCATTAGCTAGCTACATTCACAACTCCAGGTATGATTACCAGTGTGAATTCGCTATCTTTCTCTCCTGCTTAATTGGCAATTCCTCAGGGTCAGAGGCCTTATCTATACGCATCTCTTTATCCTGGCTTCTAGCACAATACCTGTTACATTGTAGGCATTTAATAAATATGCTGGCTGAATGGACAGAGAGACGGATGGATGAGGGAATAAAGTTATATTCTCTTTAGGACTCGATTTTCTTATCTGTATAATAAGATCTGCCACATACGGTAGTGTGGACAATCCAATGAAATACTATATGTAAAGCTTCATCCTGCTCCAGTATCAGAAGAGACAAGATAATCTGAGAAAACCAATCTCAGCTAATGCACTCATGGTTGATAACAAACTGTGTGTTGAGGTGTTAATCCTCCCAGAGGATGTGGGAATCTTTGAACTTTGATCCAAAAGAGTCGTGAAGCTTGGATTGTCACACTCTCAGATTGAAGGAGATATTTGGGGACAAACGTCTCCCACCCCACAGATTACTCTGCAGTGGACACCACCCTGGACCATCTTATTACTTCCAGATCCTGCACTGTACTTTTATTCAAGTTGATTCTGATTAAGATGACCATCAAAGGTAAAAATGAAGTAAAAGGGAGGCTGTGGCATAAGAGGGTGGGTGAGCGGACAAGGGGACTTTTGCTGGCAGAAGGACATCCTGTCCACGTCAGCTTGGTCAGAAAAGAAGCTGAGGTTTTCTGTAACGCAGGCTCACTGGCTGCCTGTCACTGCCCCACCCAGTGTCCGCAGCCCCGAGCCCTCCTAGCAGGGCTGGATGAGGTCTCTGCAGAGCCTGAGATGCTCTCTGAATTTGCCCTTCCCCGGCTGGTCCTGCTAAGGGTTACAGAAGCCGCAGAACAGTTCGGATCATTGTGTCCGAGCGTGTGCTGACGTCATCCCCACTAGAGCCGCCCGCTCTTCACTGACCGATAGGCCTCTTGTGAGCTTCGAGGGAGCCTGAAACTGGCCACCACAGTTGGCCTCATTTTCCCAAGAGTGGCTCCAGGCTGTGAGAAAAGGGATGAGGGCAATGTCCCTCTGTTAAATACGGGAAGACACAGTGGGTACTGAAGATTTAGCATGCGATGATCTCAGAGGATTTGAATCCACAGTGCCTTCCTGTCTCAGGGGGCTTCTACAGAAAACGATCCTGGCCTGCTGGAGAACACCTATAAGTTACAGAAATGACCTCCTCTGGGATAAGTTCTTTGCAACTGCAACCTAAGCAATTCAGCCGCGCTTTAGAAGTCGCTGAATGCCCCTGCCCCTCTCTCCCCAAGGGTGTCTTTGAATAGAGATGAAAGTGTTCTACATCATTCTCATTTTTATTGGTGCATAGTTTGTTCACATTTTAAACTATTGATTCATTCTTTCAGTGTTTTCCTGCCTCTCAAAGCAACTGTGTGACAGTGCATCATTTTTACGTATTTTGGAGAATGACGGGCGGTATATTTTAGACCAAAGGATTTAGCTGGAAGGAGAAGGGAAGGGGAGGGTGGGGGGATGTGTCATTTCACTGACTTTGTAGAGTGACCAGCTTAGCACATGCAAGTGGCAGTGCAAAGTCGATTTTGAAAGAAACTGTTTCTGATAGGTCTCCTCTGAATTCTTTTTTTTTTTTTTTTTATCTGTACGCGTGTGGCCTCTCCCGTTGCGGAGCACAGGCTCCGGACGCGCAGGCTCAGCGGCCATGGCTCACGGGCCCAGCCGCTCCGCTGCATGTGGGATCTTCCCGGACCGGAGCACGAACCCGTGTCCCCTGCATCGGCAGGCGGACTCTCAACCACTGCGCCACCAGGGAAGCCCCCTCTGAATTCTTGTAGTGGGCATTTTGGTTGCCTCTCAACATCCTCTCAACAATATCCCTTCCAACCCCTCCCCCCATTCCTACTGTGAAACACTCAGAGGTTTTGGTTGAATACACCCAACTCCTGGCTGTAAGGGTGGGTCTGGACTGGGGTCATTCACAATGAATGACTCAGTGCCGGACAATGAATTCAGGCATTAAGTCAATCAGCACGTGTCAATCCCTTGGTCATGTCAATTCCAGCACGTATCACCGTGGGCATAAGATCCAAGGTAGTTTAAAAAATAATAATAATAAAATAAACAAAAAGAGGTTGCAGGAGCCTCCTTCTCTCCGTCCCTGGAGGAAGCTTTGGTCCCTGTTGCTGCTAGGAGGCGCCCTTTCATTCATTCTTCCCTCTGGCCTTGTTTTATTGGTGGTCTGTGTCCCAAGCACGGTTCAGTTCTAAGTGTTGGGGATACCGGATCTTCAATCTCACAATGCAGTGGAAAAGGCGGAAAATAAAGAAACATATAAATACATTGTATATCGTCAAGTGAGAAGGGCTAGGAAGAAAGAACTAAAGCAAGATAAGAAAACAGAAAGTTATGGGGTGTGATACTTAAGTAACTTAAGAGAGATTCAAACAAAGAAACAGAGTTGCTTGGTGAGGTGGGGGGTGGGGGAGGGGATTACCCCGAGTGGAGGAACCCAGGACGGCTGCCCCAGGAGAGGACATTTGGAAAAGTCAGAGAGAAAATAGGGAAAAGAGACTGAGTATGCAAGACATTTTGAAAATAAATGTTACTTAATGACTGATTAGATTTGGGAGTTTATAAAGGAAGATGAATCAAAAAGTATTTCAAAGCCGTATTTTTAAAGCTGCCTTTCATATCTCATAGTGGATCATAAAATCAATTTAATGGGTCACAACCAGATTTTATTCAATGGAATAGAATACAATAGATTAATATGCACCACGCATAGTAAGTACTATTTTGTGAAATTTTGTTACATTTGTGTGTGTGTGCACGCGCGCGTGTGCACATGGGTGTGTATACCAGTCATGATGTAAAATGTATTTCTTACAGTGGATCATGGTTAAAAAAAAATGAAACAACTTAGAGGTTTTAAATATGCATCAATGTAGGACAGTGGTACCATTAAAAATAATAGACATTAACAAATGCCAGTGTCTCTGAAGATGAAGACTTTGAGTTTGAGCTTAAGTTTTCAGCTGAAAACCTAAATAGAAAAGTGTGAAGGCAGTTGAAAAAGTGAGTCCAGTCAGGGTAGCTGTCAAAGCTAAAGACAGAAATTTGGGATTTATCTGCAGAGAAATTATATTTGAAACTATAGCAATGAATAAGTTTACTAGAGGAGAAAGTGTAGGAAATGGGGGGGAAAATGTCAAGGATAAAGCCTTAGGCCATAAAAATATTTTGGGGAAAAGAGTGTGACGATAAAGCCACAAAAAATGTTAGAGAATGTTAGTCCCCAGTCTGGGTGAGGGGATTAAGATCATGAAGACCCAAAGCTTCTACACAGCGAAAGTGAAAGGTTTGTCTGGCTTGAGTGCAGAGACTGTCCTGCTGTTTACCTCTTCTTGGCTTCCTCGGGACCCAGAGATTAAGGACTGTGGTCCGGCATGGTGGGGGGAAGTGAGAGATGAGAGAGAGGAGTATAAAAACTAAGGCAGGGCTTCCCTGGGGGCTCAGTGGTTGAGAGTCCGCCTGCCAATGCAGGGGACACGGGTTCGTGCCCCGGTCCGGGAGGATCCCACGTGCCGCGGAGCGGCTGGGCCCGTGAGCCACGGCTGCTGAGCCTGCGCGTCCGGAGCCTGTGCTCCGCAACGGGAGAGGCCACGACAGTGAGAGGCCCGCCTAGCACACACACACACAAAAAAAAAACTAAGGCAGAGTGTGACTCCAGCAGGACAGTGCAGGCTGAGGACTAAGAAGAAAAACAACCCGTCAGAGTCTGTGGACCCAGAAAGTGGCCAATGATGAACCTAGAGACGATCACACTAAGCGAAGTAAGTCAGAAAGAGAAAGACAAATACCGTATGACTTCACTTACATGTGGAATCTAAACTGTGACACAAATGAACTGATCTATGACACAGAAGCAGACTCACAGGCATAGAGAACAGACTCGTGGTTGCCAACGGCTACGGGGAGGGATGGAGTCGGAGTTTGGGATTAACAGGTGCAAACTATTCTGTTTAGGATAGATAAACAGCAAGGTCCTACTCTGTAACACAGGGAACTGTATTCAGTATCCTGTAATAAACCATAATGGAAAAGAATGTATGACTGAATCACTTTGCTGTACAGCAGAAATTAACACAACATTGTAAGTCAACTATATTTCAATAAGATTTTTTAAAAGAGAGAGTGGCCAATGGATTCTAGCAGCAGTGGTATCTCATACACAGTTTCACAATGTTCTTCCCAAAGCTGTAATTTTCCTGTAACCTAAAGTCTTCAGTAAAGTTTCTTCATGGTTACAACGTGTCACTAATGATAACTAACATTTATTAAAGGCCTTACAGTGTGCCAGCTGCTCTTCTAAGGGCTCCACATATTATAAACTCATCCTCAAGGCCACTCTGGAAGGAACTATTATTATTGCCCTCGTTTCACAGAGAAAGAAAACCGAGGTACAGAAAGGTTATGCCACTAGTTTAAGACCATGCACCTAGCAAGGGTCGGAGCTGGAAGTTGAACGCATGAAGTCTGACTGCAGAGCTCATAATCTTAACCATTGTTACTCCCGACATCGTCACTTAGGTTCATGTTAGCCTGGGAAATAAATAAAGGGAGGATCTGCGAAGACATTTTGGGGAGGAGTGGACCAGAAGCGTTGGCACACCACAGAAAGGTGGAAATGAGACCAGCAGGAGAAACCTGGGAGAATCCCAAAGCAAAAGCTAGGCAATGACATCAGGAGGATATAAGCAATTTCTGGGAACCCCAGAAGCCTTCGGGAAGTACCCGGAGTTCCTGCGGTACCGTGGAACAGGGAGTCTCCCTGGAGAAATTTGCACATGGAAAGGATGAGTTCACTCCTGTGAACTGTGATGACACAGGCATCGTGCTTTTCACAAGACTCCTACGCTCAGTAATTGGTTGCTTTGTATGTTAAATCTTCCTGCCATTTTCCGATCCTTTTTCTAACATCCCTTGAAGAACAATCCAGATTTTCACTCAATTACCACGATTCAGTGCCTATTCACTGTCGATCATTTGCAGGTCAGCAAGATGACTCTGTGACGTGACAGCTCCTTTTCTTTTTTAATAAATTTATTTATTTATTTATTTATTTATGGCCGGGTTGGGTCTCCTTTGCTGCCCGCGGGCTTTCTCTAGTTGCGGCAAGCGGGGGCTACTCTTCATTGCGGTGCACAGTCTTCTCATTGCAGTGGCTTCTCTTGTTGTGGAGCATGGGCTCTAGGAACACAGGCTTCGGTGGTTGTGGCATGTGGGCTCAGTAGTTGTGGCACACGGGCTTAGTTGCTCCACGGCATGTGGGATCTTCCCGGACGAGGGCTCGAACCCGTGTCCCCTGCACTGGCAGGCAGATTCTTAACCACTGCGCCACCGGAGAAGTCCCATGATGGCCCCTTTTCTATCAGTGTCACTTCTCAGGCATCTTCCCAGCCTCCTAAAATGCTTTACATACTGGAAAATAGTTCTATTTCTCCACAGATAAATCGACTAGGATAAACCAGTTTTTTCCCATTAAGAAAAAGGATTCAAGTGAAATATGATTTTTTTTAAACTTTTTATTTGATACTGGAGTATAGCTGACTAGCAATATTGTGTTAGTTTCAGGTGTACAGCAAAGTGATTCAGTTATACATATATGTGTATCTAAGATTCATGTGAAGATGATTTTTCCAGGTAACTGAAAGCAGTTGGGGAAATAGGAAGTTTGTAGGAGCAGCGAGTGTTCAGTTCGGCAGAGGCGGAAGTGTAGTAGACCCAAACAAATCTGAGGTGGAACAATATGTGGTCACTCTGTGTCTTTGGAGGAAAAATGCCCATGAGAAGCGTAGGTGTGGAAAGTGAAGATAACAGCCTTTCCCCCAACCCCAAAGGAAAATAAGCTGCTTATCAGGCAGGGTGAGTCTATGGTGTATATGGTCAGCCTTATTAGCATATCTTAATTGGGAATTAGACTGTCATCGCAGGACACATTGTAAGTTAAAAACTTGGGAGACAACGTAATTCATTTAAATTCCAAATGCACATCTCCTTTCCTACCTGTTTGTTGAACAGTTTCCCTGTTGCTTTTCCTTTTTCTTCCTCTGTTATTTGTCTTTCTTCTTCCATCTACAGCTATACTCTCAATGTTCCTGTTTGCTGTCCCAATCCCTTCTTTTCCACAATTGTATGTGTGATATATTTCTGCAATTACCAGAAGTCACGGCTTCATTTCTCTCCCTTCTCTGTGTTAGATTGCTTTTCATTTATCTCCACCTCCCATTATTGATCCTCATTCATCTTTCTCATTGTCCTCCTCTCTTTCATCATTCTCTCTCCCTCTTTTCCTCCCCACCTGTCTGTCACTCATTCACACAACCTCAAGCTGACATGGAAATTAACTTATAATTTAAAAAAATTCTCCACTGCTGACAAATTCTACTCACAGAGCTTACGCCCAGGGACTGAGGATTTTGCATAAGACTGGACGCATCCCACAGCCTGTTGCTCTAAGCTGCAAATGTTTCCTTGACCCTCTCCCACTTCACACAACTGGTGGAGTCGCACTACCCAATCTCTCCTTAGAACAGGGCTGAGAGGAACAGACCACTGAAAATATTTGGCCGAGGCGGCGTCTCTCTAAGGAAGACATTGTTTGTCCTCAGGACAGAGGACACGGGCTCCAGATTTGCAGCCTCACGTGTAACTGTGTTTGCCTTGCTCTGCAGTTGGTGAGCTCATAGCAGCAAGCGCCTGGGGGCCCTCCCTGCCCCCTGAACACGGGGGAGAGTCATGAAAGCTATTGAACATGGCTCATATACAGCCTAGGAGTGGGTATCACCAGTCACTCCAGGACTCAGTAGTACCACTGGGTGGCGTGTTTGAAAGAGACGTTCAAATAAAGCAGTATAACGACACACCGTGCAACTGGCTGTTTATCTCACAGACCCGATCTGGTTGTGAGAAGAATGTAATGGGAAGCGAAACATTTGCCAGGGAACACAGAAATGCTGTTGATGGGGGCTTTAGGCTTGATCCTCGTGGGTGGTGGTCTAAATTCCAGAGCCATGCTCAGGAGCTTGGGTTTGCCGGGAACATGATATTAATTGTACATTTGTCTACTGGGTCATGGATGGAACTGTTGGAATAACTCTTCTATAAGTTTGCACAAGCATGAAAGATCTGACCCAGGGTGGGTCTCCAGGAGCACTTTCTCCTTGTGGTGGGTCTGAGAATGCCAAGTTCCTGCTAATGCCCTTAAGGAACCTCCGAACCTTGGCCCAAGGATGACCTTCAGGGTCTCCAACAGATCAGTGCTAAATGAAACATTCTGAACAGTCAAGGAGAAGCTCCACTTAATTGGCCTTCAAAGTACATAAGATCCAAGATTGGCCTAGGGTTATTTTTTTTAAAGAAACAAAAACAGAAACAGAGAGTGTGGAAACCTGCTCCAAACCCACCAGACTCCAATTACTCTAAAAAGTACACTTGAGAATTTAGTTGACATGGTTAGAAGTCATAGAGCTAAGTGTTTACGGCATGTCTGGCTTATTAGACCACATGGGGCAAGTGGTTGTGTGTCGTATGGTTGGTCCCTTTTCTCACTGGTAGGACATGGCCGTGAGAAAGTGTATTTCTCCACCTAGAAATAGAGACAGAACCCCAAATACTGGCTCAGTGGCTCCCAGAAGTCTCTCCAGCTGGTTTGGGTCTCCCATTGAGGTTGTGTTGTGTGGACCTGGCCTGATGTCATCTCTGTACAGAACCTGACAGTGGGTTTTCCACACCTAGCCTCCCTGCTACTCCCTTCTGAACAAGAAGAGGATCTTGAGTGTAGAAATTAGGTATCTCATCAATCAAAGAATGTAGGAAGGCTGTTCTCTGTGCTCTCCAAGAGCCAAGAAGAGCAACAGAAGACAATGCACTGGGGGCTTCCCTGGTGGCGCAGTGGTTAAGAGTCCGCCTGCCAATGCAGGGGACACGAGCTCGATTCCTGTCCCGGGAAGATCCCACATGCTGCAAAGCAACTAAGCCTGTGCGCCACAACTACTGAGCCTGCGCTCTAGAGCCCGCGAACTACAACTACTGAGCCTGCGCTCTAGAGCCCGCAAGCCACAACTACTGAAGCCCACGTGCCACAACTACTGAAGCCCATGTGCCTAGAGCCCATGTTCTGCAACAAGAGAAGCCATGACAATGAGAAGCCCGCGCACCGCAACGAAGAGTAGCCCCCACTCGCTGCAACTAGAGAAAGCCAGCACACAGCAATGAAGACCCAACACAGCCAAAAATAAAAACAAATAAACTAATTAATTAAGAGGAAAAAAAAAGACAATGCACTGTATGATGCTGGTCTCAGGGTGTAGGTACGTGATCTAGAAAAAAAGGTCCCAAGTATGTAACTTCACATTTGATTTTTTTCCTAAGATAATTGGTATTTTTCTAGAAAATGCTCAGTTTCATTGGTGTGACTCAGTTGGTGTTCATTGGATGCCTAATTTGTTAGTCATGTTGGAAATCGGATATTTCCAAATTCCGCGTGAGAAAACTGAGACAAAAGATCATTAAGAGACACAACCAAGTGACTCAGGGAAAAGGTAAACTTATGTATCTGGTTACTGACTTTCCAGGACTGTGCTGTGTTAATTAGATGTTCCTGAGTCCTTTGTCTCAAAATTAGTTGAGAGATTATACCATAACGTCAATCTTGTCCATCTCAACTTCTTGTAATATAAAGCTACCTTGGGATCCAAAGCAAAGAAATGTAAAACTCAATTAAATTTTGAGAAAGATAGACTGTTGCAGGAATACAATTTCCCATACATGTGATGGATATTCTAATCATATCAACTTTTACATTTGCCTTTTATTTGGCACCTCAGATTACAGAAGACATTATCCCCAGATCTTCACCTTCATCCTCTCAATAGAGAGAAGGAGATTCAGAAATGGTTCTGTGCAGCGTCCCCCCTGAGGAGGCTAGGGCTCACAGGACCCCAGAGGGGACTGGACTTCCGGTGCTGGGTAACTATAAATCCCAGATTGCCTAAGGCGCTTCCGACTTCAAATATCCTGTCCCGATATCACCGTATGTGCCCTCTTACTTCTTAGAGCAGCCGGGCTGGGCTCCAGATGACATGGATCCCAGTCTGAGTGTTGTGATTTACCTACCCATTCGGCAAGTATGATCGACCTACCACGCATGTGACACTGTGATGAGCAAAGCAAACACCATCTCTGCACTAGAGGAACTTAGAAAAGTGGCTAAGACAAGTCTGTAAAAAAATCATACCAATTTTAAGACATAATTTAATCGTGGTGGTGGAAATATAAGCAATGCGCTACGGGCACAGTGGATTTCAAGAGAGGGGAAAGAGTCAGTTCATGGGAGCCAGCATTTGAGCTGGCTTTGAGGAGTGTGGGATTAACCTGGCAGGTAAACGTCAGGGGAGAGCATTTCCAACAGAGATAACAGCGTGGAAGTTGATGAAGTAGAGGCACGGTTGGGGGAAAGGTCAAGGTGCCGTACACATAAGCATGTAAAAGGGAGGAAAGGGATGAGTAGAAGAGACCGTCACTGGAAAGGCAGGTTGAACCCAGACTTTGAAGTGTCTGGGAAATCAGGCTAAGGAGATGGGACTTTATTCTTCACGCATGAGAGAGTCACTGAGTGTCTTTTGAGCAGAGTCATGGCGGGTGACAATCTGAACTTCAAGAAAATAACTGTCTTCTTCAAGGAGGACAGTGTGGAAGGGAAATCAATGAGGGTGATTTCTGAAATGGCCACCAGGGGGCACACTTACACTGACAACTTTTCCGGTCCAGAAAAGAAGCAGGCCCAGGAGAGGTGTAGACGCCAAGAACTGGAGCAGAACACAGGTGGGAAGGGGTGAAGGCGAGTAGGGTAATCTGGGGGAAACTCAGAACTAGAGGCATGGAATGCTTATCATTTTGAGAAACTTGAGATGAATTTGTAATATGGGCAAGAGATCATGGAAAATCACATTTATTGAGTTCCTAATACATACCAGGGACTGTTGCTGATGCTTTTCTGCTCTTTCTAATCTATACCTGATGGCTACATGATGACTATGCATAGTCTCATTTTACAGCCAACACAACCATCTGAAAATTTCATTCACTGAGATACTAATTGAGCATCTACTCTATGCGAAGCACTCTTCAAAGCACTTGGGATTTACTAAGTGAACAAGACAACCCCTGCTCTCATGAAGCATATGGGACACGATAGGGAGGAGGTGTCAAAAAGCAAGTGAACAGGGCTTCCCTGGTGGCACAGTGGTTGAGAGTCCGCCTGCCGATGCAGGGGACGCGGGTTCGTGCCCCGGTCCGGGAAGATCCCACTTGCCACGGAGCGGCTGGGCCCGTGAGCCGTGGCCGCTGCGCCTGCGCGTCCGGAGCCTGTGCTCTGCAACGGGAGAGGCCACAACAGTGAGAGGCCCGCGTACCACAAAAAAAAAAAAAAAGCAAGTGAACAGTGAACACACAAATGAATGGATTCAGATAGTGAGAACTACTATCAAGATCATAGCCTGGTGACGACTGATTATAACAGGAAGGACTTCCTCTAAACAGGTTGACAAATGAAAGCCTCTCTGAACAGTTGAGTTGAAATCTAAATGATGGGAATGAAAGATTCAAGTGAAGACCTTCCAGGAAAAGAGGATTCCAGGCAGGGAGAACAGCCAGGGCAAAAGTGCCCATGGAGGGAATAACCTTGACATTCTCCTGGGGTAGAAAGGCCTGAGTAGGCTGGGTGCGGTGAGGAAGGGTTGATTGGTAAGGGCTGAACTGGAGATGTGGGTGGTGGCCCAACCCCAAAAGGCCCTGTGGGCTATTACAAGGAATGTGAATTGTATTTAACCTTATAGGAAGGGTCCAGGCCGATACTTAACATTTGCAGGGCTCAGGACAAGAGTTTAAAGGGAAGCCCCAGGCTTCCCAAATTTCTCTTCCGTTCTGCTCCGTCCTGCACCACAAGTGCCTTCCCACACATGTGTGTGGACACCCTACCCCTCACGTGTAAGCTCTGCCCTCCCCCCCCCCTCCAAACAGCCATCCCTTGCTCACCTCTCAAGCCAAGAGTCCAGGTGTCCACCCTTGGGAAGGTAAACCTGGCGATGGGGCCCCAGAAGGGTGCTGAGGTCTCTTTGGGCAGGAAATCCTAGGTCCCTCATACCCAAAGTGTGGTCTAGGAGGGGCCTGGGCTCTAGGCAAGAATGTGCCCTTGGCCCCTTGGACTCCCCCCAGAACAGAGCCCTTTAGAGTTTTAGGACCCACGACAGGGGCCCTGGTTGTCCAGGTCTAAAGGGATATTACCCAGGTCTGTGTGACTTCAATTCCCGGCCTCTTTTCACTAAGCATGTTCGCTATGTTGGTGGGATCTCCTTGGGGATTCAGGTCCACCAAATCTAACATGTCCAGATGTCCCATAAGCACAGGCAGTTAAATGGTGGTAAGCTGGACATTCTGGGCCAACACCTAGGTCTTTACTAGCTTCAAACTCCAAGCTGGCAAAAAAAAAAAAAAAAAAAAAAAAGGCTATGTAGGAACATAGACAGTACTCACCCCAGAATAGCTGACAGCTTTCAGTTTTACAGGGTTCTCAAACCTCCAGGCAATTCCTTTTTATACCCCACACTATGTACACATAGACCTCCTTACTAAGTAACAGTCTCAGGAATCATCTCCCTAAAAGTGACTTCGTAGGGGTCTTGGTAGGGGTCTCCTTCAAACCATCGCTTGCCTCCACCCTGACACAGATACTCACCACACCATAAAGGCTTTTCATCATCCGTATCCACTACTAGAGTACTAATACCTGCAAAGAGACACGTGAGAGCTCACATCCACTAACGCCTAGTGGGCAGCTGAATGCCAGTGAAGAGTGGCTGACCACGTGAAGAAGCCAAGATACTTCCACCTGTCAGGGGGCGTTGCTCCATCACAATGGTCCATAAGAGGTTGGCTCTCAGGGCAAACTTCCTCCACTAAACTTACATTGGGAGTAGAATGTTCTGTGAGAAGTGGGGATAAGAGTCCCGTTCGACCTACTGGAGAAAGAATAGGTGAGGGAAAGTGTATTAGTTGCCTACTGCTGTGTAACAAACTATCCCAAACCTAGTGGCCTAAAACAGCAAAAAGTACTAATGATTTCATAGCTTCTGAGGGTCAGGAATCTGGAAGTGGCCTGGCTGGGTGGTGCTGGCTCAAGGTCTTTTATGAGGTTGTGGTCCAGATCTTAGCCAGGGCTGCTATCAGGCGAGACTGGGGCTGAGAATCCACTTCTGGAACAGCTCACTCGCACAGCTGGCAAGTTGACTCAGGCTGTTTGTGGGAGGACTCGTCACTATGTGGAGTGTCCCCTGGGCTCTTGGAGGGCCCTCGTGACCTGGCGTCTGGCCACTAAACTACATATAGCTCCATTTCTGAGTGCAAGAGAGAAAGCATAGCTGGTCCAATGGGACCTCAGGTTGAGTAGAAGAAAAGGTAAATGAAAGCCCTCCCTCCCCCCCCCACGACCGCAGCCCTACCTGTCCATACTTGGGCAAGTTACTTAACATGTCTGCCTCCATTTACTCATCTAAAACACGAAACTCATAGCGGTACCTACTTAGTAGGGTTGTTTAAGGTTGAAGTGGATTGACATTGATGCCTGGCATATAGTATGTGCTATATGAGTGTCTATTATAAATAAATCAATAAATCAGTCAACACATCCATCAATAAATCAATGATACTGACAGCCCTCCGTATTTTTATTCCTGTCTGACTAAGTGACACTGCGAAACCGCCTCTATTTTTCGTCCCCATCAATTTTTTATCTGAAAGTTCCAAGTGGATGGGGTTGTTGAGATTGCTATACAGGAATATATAACATCCAGCTCACAAATAAATGCAGGATACACCTGCATTTAATAATGTGATATTAATAATGCTATTTTTGATGATGATATAAAGACTTCCAGAATCACCAAGAGGACTCCTAGAACGTCTTTCTGCAGGCAGGGCTGCTCCACCACATCTGGGTGGACCCTCCTCCAGCTGTGGGAGTGCTGTTGTTAACCTTGGGCCGGTAGATGACTAGTTATTTCCAAATGGTGGTTGAGAACACGGTGGCCGTGACCCTTTGGAATTGGGAGGGGGCAGGGGAAATGTACACAGTGAGGAAAACCATGTCCCCTTTTCTGGCTTTGTCCTTTACCACTGTCCTGCCTGATTCCAGTTTGCTCACATTGCCTTCTTTCAGGTCAAAAAAACAAAAACGAAAACAGGAGAGAGAAAGAAAAAAATTTTTTGAATGTGGCATCCATAGTAATGAAAAAGCACATTTTTTTTTTTTTTTTTTACATCAGGAAGCCTTGCTAAGGGGCTGAGGGTCTTGGGAATCTTGCAATGTAACTAGAGCAGAGCAAGATTTAGTTATTCTGCAGTAAAACCACATTTTTACTTAACGTCATTTAAAACAAAATGCAAGTTTTATAGAATGAAAGGAACGACCACAGAGTATTGGAATGATCTTATGAGACTTTCATGTAATTTTTAATTGGTTTGGCTGTTTCCTAATTCACTAATAAAAAGGATTATAGGAACATGAGCATGTTATATCTACTGTCTTTTTTTCCTAAGTAAAATTGAATATCTTTTATAATAAAGTTGAAAGATTAAATTGATGATTCTCGCCCCCCCCCAAAAAAAATCTATTTCTCTGAAATGACCTTGATCTAACCCTTTCTATGAACTAGATTCAGCTGTATCTAGAGTATGTCTAATAGCGCATGGGCAGGGTAGTGATGTTTTGACATAAGAACCCTGGTGTCCTCAGCGGCTCCCAGTTGGAAATTTGCCAGTTTTCAACACCTGATTTCTCTCTGCAGGCAGCCTTCCCTTCGCTGGAGCGGTGTGAGACCTGCAAATTACAATGCTAAGTCCTTCCCTGACATCTAGTGTCAAAGTGTGAAATAACAGACAGGGAACCAGCCACTCATTAGGACAAGGATATTCTCACCATGGAGCATTCCTGAAGGGTTGGCTCTTGGTCCCAGGGTCCATCAGGAAGCAGCTGGCAGCTTCATACCTCACAGGTAGCCCCAAGACGGAAGAAGTGAAGAGGGACCCAGAAAATGGAAATGCATTATTTTCCTTACTTTAAAATACGCCAGATTGACCCAAGACTGATACAGCACCCTTTGGGCTTATTTATCTTCTGGCTGAAAAAAAAAAAAAAAATCAGAAATCATGGCTTCTATCTTTATAAACTGTCTTCTTATTCCATGTCTTTTTATTCCACGTCTTCTCCAACTCTTTCTCTGCCTTCACGTGACCTTTTTACTCTTGATTTCTCTGCTATATGGAATTTTTATAGAATGCACAATATAGGTCAACAGATGCTAATGCAAAAAAAGATGGGTGGGAGTAGCTTCTGACTTCTGTTTCTTAACACTTGCTAGCTAGCACCAGTAATGGTGCACTATATTTTTTAGCAGAGGGATCATTGGCCCCTTACGTTTTACTCCTTCAGCTGTCTTGGCCCATGACACCACTGATGTAACTGAGAAGGTATCATCTTTGCTCAGAAAAAGACTGCCAGGACCATATTGTCAAAAATGCTACAGGACCCATGGCTCCTGTACTGCGGTGATTATAAGGAAATTAGAACCATCTGGGAAATAGACACAGCCAGTTAGGGGAGCAGAGAAGAGGGAAAGCTTTCTGAGAATCAGAACCATCAACAGCAAGAAAAGGATGAGAGGCTGTGAGTAGCTACCGTGCTACCGTGTGCCCTCCTCCAGGCAGTCCACTGAAATCATTCCAGTACTGTTGACGTGTGATCATGCATCCCCTTAGATTACGTGAAACTTACTCAATAAACCATAACAGACTTCAACAATATTCCTTGCCAAGAAATTCCCTGAAGCAAAAATTCCCTTTTGCTTCAATGAAAATCTATTGCTCCTCCATTTTAAGTTAAAATTCTTTCATTCCTGCCCTTGTTTAATCTGTTTGATAAATGTTTATTCAACATCTACTATATGAGCCAGGCAATGTGGTGGGCTCCAGGCAAACAATGGAAGAAAAGTTATAGAACATGCGCTCCACGTACGTACAGTCAAGGGAGGGATACTTGATGTTAATTAGATCATGTCTCCGTTTTTTTGTTTTTTTTTTTTTTTTGTGGTTCGCAGGCCTCTCACTGTTGTGGCCTCTCCCGCTGCAGAGCACAGGCTCCAGACGCGCAGGCTCAGTGGCCATGGCTCACGGGCCCAGCCGCTCCGCGGCACGTGGGATCTTCCCGGACCGGGGCACGAACCCGCGTCCCCTGCATCGGCAGGCGGACTCTCAACCACTGCGCCACCAGGGAAGCCCCATGTCTCAGTTTTTACGATCTGGCCCTGATTCAGAGCCCCTCAAAACATCATTTCTCTGCCTCACAGCCCTGAGGTCTGTCAGGTTCTCCTGTTTGCTTTTTAAAATCCTTTTCTCTCTTTCTCTTTCTACATAATCATTATCAAGTGGCAGGAGGCTACCCACCCTTCTGGGCTCCGTCTTTAGATCAGTCAGGTGAGCCTGCAGTTCGTAGGCCGGCAGGATAGAGGAAGCAAGAGGAACCATCGTCCCCTCTGTAGTTGCAGTGTCCCTGCATGACAGGAGCACGGGGCTGCGTATATTCTCTCCGCAGTCTTGACTCTGACTGTTCTAGGAGGTACTTGGTGGCTGCTTCAGCTAAGCAGCAATGAAAGAAAGCATCACCATACACCTGTGTGACGGGCGGCAAGAAGTCTCCTCCAATGACGTCTCGTACATCTCTCCTGGTGATCGGCCTGATCAGGATCTATAAAACAGCAAATTTCCTAATGGCTGCCTTGTTAGCTCAAATTTCAAGAAGCTACTCCATTCTTTAATAAGGAGGTGGGCGGTGCAAGGAATATAAATAAGGAAAAGATAGGAAAATCAATAAACACTAAAGGACAACAACTGTCCAGAAAACAGCAAAAATATCTTTGAGGAATTTTTTTCTTTATTATTTTTCAGAGTTGAAACTTCAAGTTAGTATATGTATGTATCTGACTCAGATGAACATGGTGAATTTGTCTAACATATGGTGAAAATTGTGCTGACCTCATTGGAAGAAATGGCTTTTTTTTTTTAATCCCTCTTATTTTTGTATTTCAAATTCAGTGACTCCACAATGTATGTTTGTGAGCCAAATGGCACTAAGGAAGACGCCCTTGAAACTCAGCGTAGGAAATTCTTAAGGTTTTTTGTTTTTAAAGCACATTAGTTCTTTTTATTTTAGTTTAATCCATTTTGTGATACAAAGGCTTTCCTTCAACAAAATAAATGACGCTAGTCACCATTAGAAGAGCTAGAGAAAGTAGATGGTAGAGAAGAAAATTCAGATATTAACAAGCTGAATTACCTGCCACTTTTTTAATTGTCCTGATGTATAGCCCCATATGTTTAGGGTGTATATGGCAAAGATAGAAACTTGGACCCACAGGGAGAGAGGAAGTGTGTAAACAACTAAAGTTCAAACAGTGTGATTTGAAAAACAACATCTGTCCCTCTCGCCCAAAGCTTCTCATAATTTACTACCGAGTAGCAGCAAGGGTTGGTTTCTGCCCTTCAGCTTCCTGATATGCCATTTATCACTGTTTGCCTCCCAGAGACTATGTCAGAAAACCACTGTTTATCAGGTTCTTTTCATAACAACACATAAAGAGCTACAGAAAAAGCAGAGATTTCAATTAGCTTTATTAGCACTTCATGATGCTTTCCCCAGCCAATCAACATTCAGGGTCAACCTAGAGCCAATTTTCTTCTCCTGGACCATTTTCAAAGAGAAGATCCTAGAGAAACTCTTCCCTTGTAACTAGCTCCATCTGTATGTTTCGTTTTGCTCAGGCTTCTCTGCATTATGAGACTTTCTAGGCTGACTCTGCAGAGCTTTTTCTGAGAGGACAGCTAAACTCTATACGATAAAACAGTAGCAAACCCCACAATTCCTTAACTAAAAGTGTTCCAAACATGTCCCAGTTTGCTGAAAGGGCCACGATCCATTCTTATCTATAAATTAAGTCCAGTCCTCATGAAATTCAAAGACTTGGCAGAATCATGGGTCTGGAAAGAGCTTGGAGAAATCATCGGGTAAAACCTCAAGCCTTCAGAAAGTTAAATGTCTAAACCTAGAGTTGCAAATGTGTTTCTTCTTAAGTAAAAATTCCAAAGGACTGGTAGAGGCTCCCTGGAATTCCAAATGGAAGACTTTTGAGGACTGGCCCAATCTCTGTAGAAAAGGGTGCTGTGCTTAATTGGTAATGTCTACCAAGAGTACAGGACAGGGCAAAAGGTTGACTCTGGCCTAAATTAAATAGGATAGAGAATTTCTTTCTTCTCTCAAGTTTGCTCCCAATCTTCCTCCATCGTACATTCTAGTTCTACCTTTCCATTAACCTATCCCTTATAAAGACCTTTCAGAATCAGATTCCACCTTACTCTTCTCGTCCAGAGACATCAAAAACCCTTTTCATCTTTCATCCTGGGACCTATTTTCCGACACTTTAATCATTTTTGTTGCACGTTCCTACAGTCACCCCAAGCTCTTCACAGCGCTTTGAACAGTGGTGACAAGTGCTTTAATTCAGACTATAATTCAAGTCTCTAATTCAGACTGTAATCTGACTATTTCAGAATATAGAGAAACTATTGCCCTCATCTGCATATTTCTTCATACTTCCTAGTATCACATGGGCTTGTTCATAACATCATCTGACTCATGTCCATGCCAGGTCCCTGTTACCTGTGTCCTGGCATCATTCTCTCATTGGTGAGATCGATGTTCAGAGGTGTAGCATCAGAGTAGTTTGCCCCAAAGAAGTCTCCATTTTAAGGGTAACAGAGTTTGGACCAAAATAGAAGATGTCTTTAAAAAGGAAAAAAGACAAACATTTTTAAAACAAAAGGAGATGTTAAACATGTTCCAAAGGGAATGTTTGTAAAAGGCAACATGTTTGAAAAGCAAATTTAAGCAAATAAGATATTTTAACAAGAATTTTCGTTGGGGGACTTCCCTGGCGGTCCAGTGGTTAAGACTTTGCCTTCCAATGCAGGGGGTACGGGTTCTATCCCCAGTCAGGGAGCTAAGATCTCACGTGCCTCGCAGCCAAAAAACCAAAACAGAAGCAATATTGTAACAAATTCAATAAAGACTTTAAAAATGGTCCACATCAAAAAAAGAAAAAAAAATTTCGTGGGATACCAAATTAAAACTCCAAGTGTGCCCTGGATCTATGCCCTGTCCTCTTGTCAGCCCTCCATGGCCCTCCTCCAATTGCCTTGTTCTCCATGGGGCTACAAGATCCTGGTTGGAATTAACATAAACAGAAAATATGATGCTAACTTGAGGAAGCTAAATTTGGCCATAAAAACCATTTAAAAGTAAAATTTAAAACAAGTGACAGCTGAATTAAAACAGATATAAGAAGGGTCGGTCCCAAGAGAGTTGAGCCAGAATGATGGATGTGCCCAGAAAAACGTAACTATCTAGAGTTTAAACATGGGAAATATGCAGCCTCCTCGGGATTTAGATTCTGGGGTGCTTCAGAGACCTCCAGGGCCACTCTAGAATGGAACCCTTTAAGATTTGCCTAGAACCTCTTTAGACTTGAAGGGGAGAGCTTCCTCAGTGTCCAGCTGGTTCCTCATACTTTGCGAGTCCAGACCTGAGCTTATCATCTTCCCCCTCGTATTAATTCTTCCTCCTCACATTAATTCTTCCGCCAGCTTTCCTGTCGCATTAACAGCATGGCCAGTTTCCCAACGTCGAGTCTCGTAACAACAGAATAATCTTTATCGGCTTCTCCTTGAATTCCTGCTAAGTCACGGGGCATCTAAGTCATGTCTCTGGCCTTAATCTCTTCCATCCCCATCCACTTTGCCCAGTTTCTTCAATTATACTTCTTTCCTCAACCACTGCGCCAGCTTCCCACATTCTCCAATCTTCTTTCTCTTCCTCTAGAACCCACTCAATAATCTACCAAAGTCATCCTCTCAGAGCATGCACCGATTATGTCATGCCCCCCCAAGAAAACCATTGAAGGACTTCCCATGATCCCACCAAATCAGTTTAAAATTCCTAACTCTGAGAGTCAGCACCTTCTGCAGCAGAGAACCTACTCTACATTTCCAAAGAGCTCACTCGCTCCAGCTAGCTTTCCCCGCTCCTTGCTTTATCCGCCCATCTTTCTGAGGTACCTTCCCTCTTCCTCCTATGGGTACAGCTTCCAAAATTTTACCCACCCTTCAAGTTCATCTCAGATGCTCCTCAAAGGCGTGAGCCCACAGAGCACAGCTGGGTGAGGGCCAGAGCAGAGTCCTCTAAGACAGGGGTCACTCTAATCCAGGTCTAAGGGATGCGTTACTTAGGAAATCTATGGATGGCTCCAGGGCAGTTTGTGAGTGTCCTAAATTTTATGGGGAATAAAAACCATATGTATGGTTTTGCAGAGATCGCTTTTATCAAATTTAATGGCCCCAAAAAGGTTTTTAAACACCCACCTAAGGGCATCTTTCCCCTCTTCCTTCTCAGCGTCAATCACGCTTGTACCTGCATTGGAACCACCGGTCCGGTTCTCCTTAAACCACCGTGGCAGACGGGGTCTGTCATTCATCATGCTATCCCCCAGCACCTTCCCTGGCACCACACAACTATATTAAACATCTGCTAATTGCCAGGCAGAATGCTAAATGCGGACGTAATAAATGAACAATGGGTTCCCTGCCCTCATGGTGCTCTAGTGAGGAAGCCATGCAGTTAAACCCACAATTTAAATAGTTTGTAAAAAACATTCTGATGACTGTGCCCAAGGTGTTATGTAAACACTGACAAAGCGCATCCCAGTAGGGCCTGGGGTAGTCTGGCCACCCTTCCAACGATGAGAAATGGCCGAGTCTTGAGGAATCAGAAAGGGAGAGCCAAATACCAAAGAAAGGAGGGGGAAAGAAATCGCATGGGGAAACACTTCCCAAAGCACGGAATAAGTAGTCCATTTTAGCTAGAGGATAGAATGGTGTGGGGAGGAAAGGTGGAGAGGGACCGGTTTAGCACTCTGAATTTTATCGTGAACAACATGAAGGCGCCAATGAAGGATTAACAGCAGAAGAGGGGAAAAAAAAAAAAAAAAAGGCAGAGGAAGGACATGATGGTATTTGCATTTTAAGCAATCCTCTTTGCAACAGAGTGGAGAATGAGTTATAGCTGTGAATTCTTAAGAGACTTTTCAGCTACTTTAAATAAATGCTATTAAAGATCTAAACTAATATCATAGCAAAGGAGTTAGAAAGAAAGGGAAAGAGTCTAGAAATACTTAGGATTTAAAATCAAGAAGATACAGTTACTAATTAGATATAAAGAATTAAGGAGAAGGTGGAATTGTGAATGACACTTGGGTTCCTAGCGTCTAACTGTATCTAAGTGATGGGTGGTTATTTCCTGAGACCAGGGATACAAAAGGGGGAGGAAAGTACTGGGTTCTGTGGAATTTGTGGTTCTTATGGGACTGGATCCAGAAAATTGGTCTGAGCCAAGATGCAGATTTTGGAATCATTATAAGATCAGTGGTTATTAATTGTATGAATTTTAATTAAGTCTCTCAGGCAGAATACAGAGATAAAATGAACAGGGGGTCAAGGAAAACCAAACAAACAAACAAAAAAGCATACTCACTGGACTAGGGAATCTAAAGTGACCGTTGACCCTTAGGAGAGCGATCGTTTTGGAATGGTGAGGGCAGAAGCAAATCTGCTCGAGTGAGGCTGTAAAGGAGCCAGTAAGGCGTCAGACTGTAAAACCATGCCCTAAGACCAAGTGAGAGGGCCTTTCCCAGGCCTGTGCTTTATGGCTCTGCTCTGCTTGTCCTCCAGCCATACCCCTACACGGATAAGAAGTCCTTGGGCTTGGAGCCAAAGGAGCATACCCATTGGAGCCCACATGCTCCTTCCCGATTATATTCTGATTATCCGGGACCCCAAACTCCCTGCCCAAACATCGCCAAGCTCATTTCTTGGCCTCCTTCCCCTGGGCTTTCTCTCAAGTCTAGTCCATACAGAGGTCAGGCCATGTCATGTCATGGGAGTGCACACTCTTGGACCAGGAAATGGCTGAGGGGTGGCCATTTGCAGGATGGGGAAGGGGTGAGGACTGGTCTTGCATGTATGGTGCTGGGGCGTCCACAGTCATGCACTCAAGGTCCCTGAGGATGACGGATGGAGCCTGAAGTGAAGGGAAAGGGAAGCGGGCTGTGAGCCAGAAACCCGGGACCAACTCTCTTCAGCAAAACCATGTTCTACCCCGGAACCCCAAGGACTCTGAGAATTCCAAATGTGATCCTGACCTTCTAGGTATATTTATCAGGGTAGAACAGTAGAACACACTTTATTTAGCAGCTCGTCAACTTGACATGTAACTTTTAACTATTTCGACGTGGTGTGCAGACATCCATTCGTGCTCTTACTTGGGGCCCACAGGTGTCAAGGTGAGGCGTGGTGGAGACATAGATAACAAGACACACTTTCAATAAACTTGAGCGTGAAGAGACAGCAAGAGGTAAAGTATTAGGGTAGAAGGGAGTGTTTTGTTTTATTTTGCTTAAGACAGGATAAACTTAAACATAAGTTGCCCATAAGAGAACACTTCCAGTAGAGGGAGAGAGAGGTTGGAGATACAGGGAAAAGGGGTGTACCAAAAAGTATCCTCAGGGAACTAACAGCATGGAATTCAAAAAATGTGGGTGGGAATGGGACCGTCCAAGGAAAGGCCATGGGAATGAGTGGCCGAAATGAAGTTAAACTGAACAATTAAGAGTTGTCTGCATCGATCTTTTACCTGTCCTTCCAGAAGCTCTGACAAGCATTAAACACAATGAGAGGTAAAGAATTTGAATTACTCTGGAGAAAGAAATTAGTAGAGTCAGTTCAAGTATGCCATGTTGAAGTGAGTTTGGTAACTTGGTTTATGGAAACAAATCTGGGTTTAAATATTACAGCCAGGATGATTTTAACTTTTTTAAAATAAGGTGACCAAGTGTCAGATTCATTAGCGTAATCTATGTCACTCATAAATCCAGTCCTATAGTTCTCAAAACCTGATTTTGCAATGCCTAATTACCTCAAGAGCTATGGCAAAATTGTACCCAAATACTCAAAACAGCTTTACTTTTTTTTCTATTTCAATCAACTTGTATCATGTCAGGCATCAGAATCACCAATTGAAAAGTATACCTTTTTAATACCATTTTTTTAAATGCAATTTATTTAAGCTAAAAAAAAAAAAAAAAAAAAAACCCGAAGAGTTCACCCATTTCTCCCAGCCCTCAGCCCCACCTCTGTTGACCACTTGATTCACCTTAAAAATTATAGATATATGTGCCCTTTGTCATTATTTTACTAGAGGGAGGAAAAGTTGTGAAATCAAACTAAAATAGTAAGGTTTCATCATTTTCAAAAGCCTGTCAATTATTTTACTAAGGAGTTGGAATCATTCTAAAGTTCCTAGGTAAACTGGGTTTAAGCTATTGATATGCTAATAAAAGTGGGAAAATTAAGATTGATTCTAAACCATGAAATCAGAGAATGGAACAAGCAGTCCTAGCTTAAGAACACCCAGTTTGCAAAATTATATATGTATTTTTATAGCCAGAGTCATGCTAAATGCCACGTTCTCCTATACTCAATGGCAAACTCTGACACGACCGGGGAAGAGTGACTCCCAGGCAGCCATATGTCCACCTCCCACTGCATCAGATATACTCCTCTTACCATGAAGGGTCTGGAGGGGCAACAGAGGGTTCCAGGTTCCAGAATTTAACTAACTCATTTCCCATTGAAAACAACAATAATAGTCAAATCATTATTAAACTTCTTTTCCAGGCCAGACTTACAAAAGTCTTTTTAGCCCATATGATAAGTAAGATCATTGTAAATTGTCTCTAAGGAAAATATGCTCTGAGTCCCAAACCATCAGCTTAAGAAGATAACTTTTGGAAGTGACTTACATAGGTCTCTAAGAGGCTATCAATAACCGATGAAATTTGATTAATTTAATTTAAAATATGTTGAAGTCTTATTTTCGGGTTCCATTGTGTCTTTTTTGTGCATTACTCTGTGTGCAGTTATTTCATCCAAGACCGCAGGGGAGCGAAAGATGGCCTACTCCACATTCAAACCACTCTTATCGTATTGGTGTTGACATGATGCTGGGGTACACAGCACCAACCCTGCTTTCCACTCTTCATTCTGGTCCTTACTGCACCCAGAAAGCCTCAAATCTTTCCTTCTCTCATAGAGTCCATACGGATTACACCCCGGGTAATGCAATGAATGGGCTCCTGCAAGTCTATATGACGCATACCATTGTGAATTGCTTTATATGTTGAAGACACATTACAGGAGTTCGCTACTTCAAAGAAAATTTATAAGTATCTCATCTGTTAATGTCATAACCCATTCTGATTCAAGATAATTACCTCTCTCTAATGTATTAGCTTATGAAGTTCCATTTTTTGCTTAAGAGGTTTAATTAAAGCAAGATAAAACTATACTTTCAGTTCCAGAAAGTAGCTTAATGTCTCTGATGAATGCTAACTTGTCCAAATCGAACTGACTGACAACTTAATTAGGAATAAATGTCATTATCATCCACATTTTTCCTACATTTTTTGAAAGAAAACATTCACACGGTAAAGGGAATCAGAATCTGTTTTTATATGCCTAGAGTTATAAACATTTGTATCAAAATATTTACAATTATAGTATATGAAATACCAATCTATTAAAGAAGAAGCGAAATACAGTACTAGAACAACCCACCAACGTAATGCAAATTACATGAGACATAAATGGCACAGAAACAAAGTAAAAGACAAGGGAATACATGGTTCACTCCAGTCACAGTTTGACTTTTTAACACAATGCTAGTATCTCTTTTGGCTGTATCTGATATGTAAATCTGCTTCTGCACTCAAGACAGCCTTCTAAAATCATGTGATCATTAAATCATAATTTAAAAGTTCATCCTCCCACAGTTTTTGCTTGCCAACCAATTTTCCCCACAGCCCAGATCATTTGGTGGCCAGCTCTCAACATTCCCCTAACCAGAATGAACACAGAGAAATATGCTTAGTAATAGTCCTTTTACATAGATACCAGCAACTGTGGCATAATAGCTCCCCAAAAGGAAATGTATCTAAGAAACGGGATGAAGAGGGAGCTAGAAGATGAAAAGTAGGCAAGATATCTCAGATTCTTCCTAAGGTAGATATTCTCAGATTGGTAAAGGAAATGTCTTCCACCAAAAAAATAACCTTTAGCCAGAATCTGAGATGGCTTAAAATAGCTGCGCCAGGCCAGAGCAATGCCTGCTTAACCAGGAATACCATACTAATACCATACTTCTAAGTCCTATATAGAAACACTCTTGTGGCAGCAGACAAGCTCAATTACCATCTGACTGGGTACCACAAGAGTTTTCAGGGTTTTTTTTTTTTTCCCCTTAAAGAAAATATCTGCCCATCACCTATATTTTTATTTCTTTCACGGAAATTTTCTTATTTTCCTGGAAGCACAGACACTCTGTTCTTATTGTGACTGAAATCCAGTATGCTTAATACTTGACAATGATATAGCACCTTTCATCCAAGGATTTGTTGTTTGGTTTTGGTTTGTGTGTATTTTAAGAAGCTTCCAGAATTGTCTTGCCTCGCCTGTGTTGTGGGATAGGCAGGACCTCTGAAAGGCAACCCCTCCAGCTCATGTCAAAGCTAGAGCTGTCTTTGAGCCTAGGGAGCCCTGGTCCCCAACGTGGCTAATTAGATAAAACTTCCTCAAAAGTGCATAATTTAGAGGGAGAGTAACAGATTGTGTTGCACGGGTCTCTGTCCATCTCTCTCACGTTATATACTTAAGACAAACATTGATTGCATGGAGAGAGGTTCCTAATAACATGACTCTAACATAACCCTGCTATAAGACTGTCCCTTTTTCCCATAATTTGTGTGGTGCTTCCACCACTGAATTGGTCTTTAGTGGCTTTACAGAAACTCCAGAGAGCCGCCTTGGCTTTAAAGGAGAGGCCAAGCCAAGTCTGTAGCAAGAGGTCTCCACGAGGGACAGCTGTGTGAGGTCTAGTCTGGGTTCTGACCACGCCCCAGGCCTTCCACTGTGAAAAGTTCTCTTTCTCAGTTTAGCTAACCCACCAACTTAGCCTTAATCACTATCTCTCTTCCTCCCATTTTGTCACAAATACCACGGAGCTAAATCTCTGTTCCAACGAGGGATAATGGCTCACTGGCCAAAGTCCTCCCACAGGGCCCTTCAGATGGTGCTGTTTTGCTTTGGGTCAGAAGGGCAGGATGGCTTCCAAGCCTGGCGTATTCTGCACAGGAACAGTATCTGCCCTTGCCGGAACTTGTACCGCTATGTTAACTAGGAGCAGTGGGTCTGAAGACTGAATTCACCCTCGGAAGTGGAGCCAGCAATGTGGCAGCTGCTGGGGCCCCAGGCAGTGTATGTAGCTGGAGGCTGGAGGCTGGAGGCTGGAGGGAGGCCCTCTGGCCTGCATCCAGGGAGCACCCAGCCCAGCCCACGGCTTTCTCGCGGGGCAGGGGCTGCACAGTACAGGACCCCCTCTGTCATGTTTGGGTTTCAGCCCCTCCCCCCTGCCTGCCCCTCCCCCCAATTCCCTCTCTTGGTTTTTCCTGCTTAGCAACTTCCACTCCTCTCCCAGATTCAAGGACCCCCTCCTCCCCACCCCACCCCCCAGATCCCCGATAACGTGTTCAGCCTTATTTCTTTCTCAGGACCAGATAGAGAATGCCGATGATGAAGCTGAAGCAGAAGCAGATCCAGGTCAGGATGAAGGAGTAGCCGTGGTGACTGTCCCCGTTCCCTTTTGTAGGGCTGGCATAGTGATGTGTGTAGATAGAGGCCCCCACCAAGATGCACAGCCCTGCAGGCGAGAAACGACGATTAGCGGTTGGTTTGGTTTCTTAACATGAAAACCAAGAAAAAGATTTTATAACCTTAGGAAGAGCCTATTTCCCTCATGAGCGATGGGAAAATGAAATCTGAAATTTGACCTCCAACGGTAGTTCTGTCGATTGGCCCCAAACCAAGCTTGATGGCTGTGTTGGCCAATCAGAGGTGTTCGAGTTCTCACATCTGCACTGGTTTGGGTGGCTGAAACGCAGCATCTCGGGTCCACCCCTCAGCCTTCCCATCTGGACCCCAGCACACAAGGGGAGGCTGCCTGAGGTATGCAGAAGAACACGCCTTCCACCAAACTGCGTGTCTCGGGGAAGACCGACAGGAGAGTGGAAATGGCCATCGTTGCAGGCATTCTGGCAGCGGTTTCATCTCTCCAAGGAATCCCACGTCCCCTGCCCCCTTCAGGGGTCCTGTATACAAGTGCCACTGAAGGGCGGACTCCAGCCACTTGGTAGCTGCCCGGGAGCCCAGGTTTAAACAATGAAGCCGACGGGGGTTCTTATTCCAGGCAGCTATCAGGGGTTCTCCCAAAGAGCATAAATTGTACAAGGCGGTTTCACTGCCCCAGGGGTTCAGCTGTTCAAGCTGCCGGGGGCGCCCATGGTGAGATCTACGGGAAAGCTTTTTCTGGGGAAGCGGATACTCACAGCACACCAGCATGGTGGCCCCGGAGAGGAAGAAGCAGTTGCCCTTCTCCATGGTGAACAGCTGGAACACGAAGATCACGAGGGAGATGACGCAGAAGATGATGGACAGGATCATAAAGGCCTGCACTGCCTTGAGGGCATCTGTGGACACAGGGTGGGGGGAGTGAGGGTGTTAGGCTTCCCAGTCCCCGGGGGGCTGGCCATTTCCCTGAGCGCACGAACCGTCAGCACTGAGTACAGTATCTTTGTACGCACCTTCTCCGCTGTACAGCAAATCCTCACAGACAACAGAGGAAGTACAGTTTTTCCAAAGACCTATTGATCCTGTTCCAGCATTTGAAACCATCCAGACCTGAAATCAAAAGGAAATAAAGGAACTCTTCTCAGTACACTGTAATGACCTATACGGGAAAAGCATCTAAAAAAGAGTGGATATGTGTATATGTATAACTGATTCACTTTACTGTACAGCAGAAACTAACACAACATTGGAAATCAACTAGACTCCAGTAAAAATTTTTTGAAGTAAATTTTAAAAAGAAATAAAAAGTTGTTTAAAAACTAACCCCCTGCTTTGAAAGGAAAGGAAACAACAAATCACCTTGTGTCAGGACCACATCTTAACCAAGACTCCATATTGAGCCATAAACATGGTTTATTTTCATCTCTTCGTGGAAATAAGGTCTCACTAAAACTGAAGTCACAAAGGTCCCAAGAAAAAAGAGAGAGAAGAATGTGTGACCAAGGAAAAGTCACCTCATTCTCTGGGCCTCGCATCCCTCATCACTTTAAAAAAAAAAAAAAAAAAAAAAGGAAAGAAGTAATTCAACCATCGCGGTTTAAAATTCTAAGGCTCTAAGAAAGGCCTCTCCCGTTGCGGAGCACAGGCTCCGGACGCGCAGGCCTAGCGGCCATGGCTCACGGGCTCAGTTGCTCCGCGGCACGTGGGATCTTCCCGGACCGGGGCACGAACCCGCGTCTCCTGCATCAGCAGGCGGATTCTCAACCACTGTGCCACCAGGGAAGCCCGAGGAAATTGGTTTTAAGGAGGCACAATTCATACACCCTACCAAGATTGTTTCGTGGAAGGGCCTGGCTAGAGGGGAAAAAAGTTAAGGAAAAATGTTCAACTGGAAAAAAGTAAGAAACATAAAGGACAACGAAGAAAATAGCCGGGTGATCAATAAGCCACTTTCATCTAAACAGAAAGATAAACCTTGATCGTCACAACATGCAAAGTAATTCCATAATAACATAGTGTAGCCACAGGCTTCCTGCAGCGGCAGCTGAAAGTAGAAGAATGACCAAAATGTGTTCCCCGCGGCTCACCACGGTGCCAGCAAAACAGTTATCCTTCTGGGATGGAAAACAAACACCCAGCCCTGTCTACACAGAGTGTCTGTTAAAATGAGAGCTATTGGAAAAGCGGGGCCAGGATGTCAAATCGCCTGCCTGCTCTTGATTTAATAAACAACTCTGTGTCCAGCCCCATATCAGAAGCTGATAATTCAGATATTCAGCACTCAGCATCCACGAATACAGTTTGAAGTTGTTTATCGGACCTGTTATCCTGAGAGACTTGGAGGGCAGCATACAGAACAGAATGGCTAAATTAGCGTCTGGAGGAGGCCACGTGGGTGAGCGTTCTGGCTTATCACAGTGATGCTTCAATTAGCCTTGCCTATAATTATACCCACCGATGTTGGCAAAACTCTGAACTCTAAAACCCATTTATCCTTCAACTGTAACAGGGACCTAAACAGGTTCTGGAACCATCTTTGTCTGTCTAGTGATGGATGGCCTTGGTTTTTAGGTCCAAGGAGCGGTCTTGTTTTTTTCTGAGAAAAGCACAATGCACCACTACCACTAGAGGTCAGAGTAGCCCAAGGTTCAGAGAGAAGAGCCTGTTGCTACCTCCATATTTTTAGGTTGTTTTGTTTGAGTTAATTCAGGGGAATCAGGTTAATCTTGCAAAATTCCACTCTCACATGCTACTCTCAGGCCAGATCTTGAATTTGGCGGTCGGGCCACCAAAGTGTCTTATGATCTCACTCCCATTTCTCCTTCTAATCAAGGTCCCCAGGAGGAAGGGAAGTTCTGCCCTGCCGCGCAGGTGTCCTCATTATGCCCTGAACAAAGCCTGTCCCCCCCTGCTGGGCTCCTGGGCCGGCACACCTAGAAGGCATCCCATGCTCCTTTCACACTGCATCTTTAGCAGAGAGAAACTCCACCCATTTACCCGTCCTCCAAGCTCCACCTCCACTGAGAAGCCTGGCTGTATTCTCCAGCCTGGCGGGATCACTCATGTAGACACTTGTTACTTAGTTGTTTGAAGTGCAAGTATGTGTTTATTTTTTTCCATGACTAAACTGTAAATTCACAAAGGGCAGGGATTATGGATTAAACGTCCTGTGTAGCACTTTATGTAAATATGCAAATAACTTCCAAATGAATGAATGAACAGAAGAATGCGACTCACATTGGCAATGGTGGAAACAAATAACATGATGACGGTGGCGATGTGGACCACAAAGATACTCGCCAGTAACACCAACATCTTGGCTTTTTGATGGCTTGGGAGTGAAGAGAGTTCTGAAAAGAAAGGAGAACACAAAAGGGAAAGGAGAGGTTACTGTCAGATTCAATGCGATAATTCAGCTTTCCCACCTGGGTGGGCTAGCTGCTAAAATCAGGAAGAGCTGCAGTAAAAACCATCAAGATTTCATCATAAATTCCTGCAAACAACTAGTTAGCCCAGTTCCCCCCAAGTACCTATTCGTCTATTTAGATAGACCTAAACAGAAACAGAATTCTGCCTCTCAGGTATTTATATACTCATCCTTCCGATACAGCCTGTTTCAAAACAAGAAAATTTTATGGTAACTGTTATCATTTTATTTTGTTTGTGTTTTAGAGGCCAAAAGTAGGACTTTGGTTTTCAAAAGGCCTTTCACAGCTGTAATTTCGAGGTCTCTGTGCAACAATGTCATATAAATTTCTATTTTCCACTAGGGAAGTGTCCACGCTTCTATCAAACTTCTCACCTGGCAATTTTAATCGAATTTTCCTCAGATCAGCAGCTATTACTCAATGCCCAGAGACTGAAATGGGCTACTAATTTGATCCCAGATGAGATATAAAACGTGAGAGCCACAACTTCTACTATAATAATGCAGTTCGATATTCAATAATTATAACTACCTAATTACAGTTTAATGGTCTGATCATCTACCAATGGAACATTTTAGACTGGTATTACTGCACCGGAGCCTTTGGGCTGCGTCATGGTGGGGACTCTGCTATTGACCTGGGGGCATAGGGTTATATTTCCTATGATTCAATATGACAGTTCTGGGGGCTGGATGCAGCTTGAGAGACTACCAAATGTGCCTCTGGCTTGTGCGCGACATTTACCCAAATGCCAATCCTTCAGGACTCAGTAGAGCAGATGGACAAATGCATCCATCACACGGTGGGTGGGTGGGTGGGGGGGAGGATGGGGAACTCAAAAAGAGTAAGAATGTGCATGGGTAAATGAAAGCGGTCAGCCGTAATCTCAGCAGAATAGAAGACAGGAGCCCATGGGTCATCAAACCTAGAAAAGAAAGGAAGTGTGAAGGATGCATGAGAGGGCAGCTATTCTGATTAATGTCAGCTACAGGAGTGCTTTGTCACTCACGCCCAAGACAGTTCAGAGGCGGTGCCGGCTCTGGGGAACTCCAGAAGGAAAGGGCTCAGGTGATTCACACCCTAGGCAGGGTGGATGTGTGGCTGTCCCCTCTCAGGGAGGCCTTGGCGGTGCACATCCAGTAACTGTGTCCCACTTCTCTCTCTCTCCCTCCACCTCATCTAATGGAGGCGTTGAGTGTGCTTGAGCCCCTTTCACATTGGACCGGGTATTTACTGGAGAGCATGGATACAATCATTCCAACGCTTCCGATGTTTTTGATCTCCTCTCCCTTTCCTCATCAGGCACTCAAAATCTAGAATGACCTACGGTACCCCAGGGGCCTTGCCCTTGACAGGCCAGGAATGAGAGGCAGACACTGGCCCCCACTACCCACCCGACCCATTCCAACCCCCCGCCCGACCCCGGGGCCCTCCTTCCCCATCCGAGCACTTCCTGCCACCTAGATTCTTTTTGTAGAAATGTGTCCAATGGAACTGTGAATGACCAAAATGATGAAGTTTATCCCGCGGCTTCAGGGGAGAGCTTGGAGCTTTCATGCCTGCTATTAATAATCTCCCCACACATTCAAATGCAGTTTTGCTTTTCTCAGGTCCTTGCACACTTCCTCAATTTTCTGCTTGACTTTACTGCACAGTGAAAAGAGGTTTTTGAATTAGACAGAGGTTGAGTTAGAATCGTATAAAATTGTTTGACCTTCCAGTCTCACTTTCCTCCTATTGCAATGCTAACCATAAAGGGAAATGTGAGGGTTACACGGGATCATATACGGAGAACTCCCAGCACAGTGCCTGGCACATGGCAGATACCAATGGGGTTGCTTTCGTGGTGATTATTAGTATTACTATTATTATTATTATTATTATATGAAACTGAGTAGCTGGCACCAAACCAACCCAGTCCATCCGTCACCAGGCTGCCCCATGTTAAGTGCCAGTTCCGGTTCACAAGACAGGGTGTATAAAATCATTTAGGTCCTCTTAGAAATTGTCTTTATGCTTAATCCTTGCCCCCTGAGTGGGAGGACCTCTAGGAACACCCCCTTAGGGATGAGGAGGAGAAACCTCACTCTTCTCAGCCCTGTGCTACCCATCCTCCCGGCACCTCCAAGATTCACACCATCACTCGATCCTGATCTCACTCCTCATGGAGAAAGGAACAGGCGTGAATTAATTCTCTGAATGCAGGGAATTAAAATATTATATAACGTGGGCTTCCCTGGTGGCACAGTGGTTAAGAATCCACCTGCCAGTGCAGGGGGTGCATGTTCGATCCCTGGTCCGGGAAGATCCCACGTGCCGCGGAGCAACTAGGCCCGTGCGCCACAACTACTGAGCCTGTGCTCTAGAGCCCGCGAGCCACAACTACTGAAGCCCGTGTACCCAGAGCCCGTGCTCCGCAACGAGAGAAGCCACCGCAATGAGAAGCCCGCGCACCGCAACGATGAGTAGCCCCAGCTCGCCGCAACTAGAGAAAAGCCCGCGCGCAGCAACGAAGCCCCAGTGCAGCCAAAAATTAAAATAAATAAATTTAGTTTTAAAAATATTATATAACAAGTCATGTTGAATCCTCCTTGGGCTCTACAAATGACTTTTTTATTCCTTTGCTTTTAATTTACAAACACCTTCCTCCTGATAGGGTTTGAGGGACCCAAGACAGAATATAACACACCAGGTGAGGCCTCTTAAATGAGGTCGAGGAAAATGTTCTGAGTCTCGTCCCTTCCATGCTGTTGGGGACCTAGCGGTGTTTTCCATCTCCTTGGACTGGTCTGTAACCCTCCAAAGTTGAGTCTGATTCCTTTCGCCCCGGCTCACACTGTCCATTCTGATGACTTGAACATAATTGCCTTCCAGTTACCCTGCACCTTCACCGTGGCTGGCCCACTGCACCCCCCGGGGCGCGCGAGCTCCTGGCCAGTGGCCCTCGCTTCTGACCTAACCCACAGCC
Organism: Kogia breviceps; assembly: GCF_026419965.1. Classification (NCBI taxonomy): domain Eukaryota; kingdom Metazoa; phylum Chordata; class Mammalia; order Artiodactyla; family Physeteridae; genus Kogia; species Kogia breviceps. The sequence goes on along the minus strand of NC_081321.1, from coordinate 9,372,877 downwards.
CCGCCTGATCGTTATTCCCCTGCGGGGTGCAGGCAGGAGTGAGTGGCGGGATCCAACAAGGAAGCGACTCTCTTTCAGGGTATTTAGATTTCTGTAATCACGCCACATCTTTTCACCAAAGGAAGGAGCAAAATGTCTTGGATTAGCAAGTGTTCTCAGTGCACGGAACACACAATTCTCTCCACTTTTGGCTGCTGGATCCAGCCAGAAGTAGGAGCTGCTTAGCTGCAGCTATTGCATAACACATATAGTAACCTCCCCATTTTTCATTGCCCCAAATTTGTCAGGTTTTTCTTAGTGTCATCCATTGTCAGCTTAGAGGGGCTTCCTTTAATTTCAATGGCTCTCCCCAACACACATTTGCAAGCAGAATGAACTGTCTTCTTTTTTTTTTTTTTTTTTTTTTTTTTTTGCGGTATGCGGGCCTCTCACTATTGTGGCCTTTCCCGTTGCGGAGCGCAGGCTCAGTGGCCATGGCTCACGGGCCCAGCCGCTGCACGGCATGTGGGATCTTCCCGGACCGGGGCACGATCCCGCATCCCCTGCACCGGCAGGCGGATTCTCAACCACTGCGCCACCAGGGAAGCCCTGAACTGTCTTCTTAAATGTCTGGCCTGGATCATCCCTAGGTACTCAGTCCTTATACTAGAGGCCCCCCAGCAGATGAGTGGGGAATCTATCAAGTAGTAGAGAGGTTTGGGTAGAAATAAAAGAAGACCTCGTGCTCCCATGGCATCCACCCACCCTTCACAGGCAGGGAGGGTTTCTGAGAGCCTCATTCCCTGACCTCGTGTGTATCTTGCTTCAGACAAAAGCACCGAAAAGAGACCATTTCTGAGCATTTATATCTTTGGAAGTATTGGCTGCTACAACTTTCTTTCGTGGCAGTATGTTTCACTAAAACAATAACTGAGTTCTCTCTCCCTCCTCTCCAAAATGCTATGGATAGCACGCGCCAACGGAAAGCAGACCCCTAGTCATAGCCGGGCAGCTCAAACCAGGCAGTAGAGGATAACGGCATGGAGGTTCTAAAGAGCTGGGCGCCACACCTTCCTCCCCAACAGAGCATCGGTGCTTGGGGGAACGTCCCAAAGTTTGTCACGTGGTTGCTGGGACTTCCCTAACAACGAGATCTATGGTCCTTGGAGTTGGACCCAGGCCACCAGAGCTAGTGAATCCACTGCATTCTCAAGGGCTAGGATGTCCACTGACTGTTCTATGTGGGGTGCCAGGAACACATTTCTCTACCCACCACTGGAAGCAGAGTAGGATCGCCCCCTTTACCCTCATTTACCCAGCAAGCTTGGGGACAGGGGTGGTTAGCGCTCCGTGGGGCTGGGTGGGAAACTGAGAAAAGTAGAGGAGGCATGGATGCTGACTCTAGGGAGAAGTGATCATTAAGAGAAATGGAGGTTAGCGACTTAGAGCCACACACAAGCCCTCCTTACCCCTTTCCTGCTCTTCTTTCTGCCCTGACGGAGAGGCCCGCAGGTTCCTTTTCCACCACCGCCATCTTTGTTTCTGGCCATGCTTCCCCTGTTCTTCCCGCATCGCCCGGACCACACGGTGGCCTCTTTACACCCTTGTCCCCGATACAAGCCTCACAACCACTGACCACTCTAGATCTGGATGAAGTTCTTTGCTAACAGGACACTTATTACAGCTAGTGAAAATGAGCCCGAAGATCACGGTTGCTGGAGATTGGCGCTGTAAATGAATAACTAATGTCAGGGAGAAAGATAACTGCCCTCTCTAGTTGCTCCGCCCACTTAAGTCGTTATTGGTTCCTTGCCTTCCTCTTACACCCACGCCCCCACCACCACCACCAAATGAAAGAATCAAAGGAACATATCCCTGAGACTGCCTTCCTCTTTGCCTTTTTCAGGTAGCCTAACACTTGTAGGGCGTTCTGACCAGGAGAAATTAATCAGGCCTCTGTGGACACCTTTCCTTTTCTGATGGGTAACTCATACTGCAGAGACTTTGAGAATCATTGACTTCTAAACAGACAATTGAGATGTTAGTGATTTGGCTCCGTGATTGCTAAGCTAGGGGTCAGATAACTTTCTTTCTGCCCTGGAGTCTGTGTGTTTATTGAGCGCCACCAGAGTCTAGGGGAAGCAATGCTTGAAGGTGGTCTAAGGAACAATAATTGGGAGCAATACAACAGAATAGAGCCCCTAAAACCTACTTCTCCGGCAAAGGAAGCGATGGAAATCCTCGGCTTGAGTCACTGAAGAACTTGCCAGAGACTGGGGGTGTCACATCATCAGAAACAGGGATCTGGGGGTTGTGTGAGCAATGGGGGAGTCCCACAGAGCTCAAATGTCTGTGATTCACTTGGAGCGTGTGAGAGTCTCACAGACAAAGGCAAAGTGGAGGCATCCTCTACCAGATGGCACAAGATAGCTTTCTGAGAAGCCTGTGGATCTGGCTGGCTAGCCAGAAGACAGTTTAGTCATTTCCCCTGGCAGCTGAAGACAGCCCAGGCTTTTCTGGGGAGACAGGAGCAATAATGACCAGGTGCCAAAGTCCCTCCCCATCACTCCTTCCTCTTATCCCAGTTTTTTTGTTTAACTTCTTTATTGGAGTATAATTGCTTTACAATGGTGTGTTAGTTTCTGCTTTGTAACAAGGTGAATCAGCCATACGTATACATATGTTCCCACATCGCTTCCCTCTTGCGTCTCCCTCCCTCCCACCCTCCCTATCCCACCCCTCCGGGTGGTCACAAAGCACCGAGCTGATCTCCTTGTGCTACGCGGCTGCTTCCCACTAGCTGTCTATTCTACATTTGGTAGTGTGTATATATGTCCATGGCACTCTCTCACTTTGTCCCAGCTTCCCCTTCCCCCTCCCGTGTCCTCATCATCCCAGTTTCGTTGCTGAAACTAACACAGTCAGGTCATGCCCTCTTCCTCCAGTATTTATCTGCTGTGTATCCTTACTTTCCACTCCCACTGTCATGTCCAGCTCAGGACCACCAGCCTCTCCCGCCATCCTCTCTCTGAACTCCTCCCTCCTAAGCATATGCTCTGTGCCACTGGGTTATGCGACCAAGTCACTCCTCTTCTCAAATCTTCCAAACACACCACCACCCCACCACCAATCAGGAAAGAGGATCCAAACACCTCCAGGAATTTTAAACCCAAACAGAAGTAGCCCTTTTCCTCCTGTTCGTAAAATCACCGGTGGCAGCCCGCCTGGTAACAGAATTATTTGTGGAAATGTTTCACTCCCCCACCCCTAAGATTCTAAGTTCCTGAAAAGAGACGCTTGTCTATGACAGGTACCAAGTATCTGTTCAGCGAGCAAATAAATGGATCAAGGAAGGCAATATTTTCTTTGCTGTGGAAAAACAATCAATATCAAAGTAACTGAAGTCTTCATAAAAAAACAACAGAATTCTACAGAGAAAATGTTTCCCCCTTTTTTATACAGGTGAACTTTAGTCCTGTATTAGTTTTAGAAATTATTTATATATTACTGTAACTATGTATTGAACATCTTACTACAGGCAAACTCTGTGAATATTTCCTGAGTATCTTTTTTTTTTTTTTTTAATTCTTATTTATTTTTTGGCTGCACTGGGTCTTCGTTGCTGCGTGCAGGCCTTCTCTAGTTGCGGCGAGCGGGGGCTACTCTTTGTTGTGGTGCGCGGGCTTCTCATTGCAGTGGCTTCTCTTGTTGCGGAGCACAGGCTCTAGGACTTCAGTAGTTGTGGCACGTGGGCTCAGTAGTTGTGGCTCGCAGGCTCTAGAGCACAGGCTCAGTAGTTGTGGCACACGGCTTTAGTTGCTCTGCGGCATGTGGGATCTTCCCGGACCAGGGCTCGAACCCGTGTCCCCTGCATTGGCAGGTGGATTCTTAACCACTGCGCCACCAGGGAAGTCCTCCGACTAGCTTTGACATTTGAATATTCAAGGTTATATGTGTGTTTGTTCCCTTTTATTCAAGAGGAAACAAGTAAATGCAAAGAAAAAATCTTAAACTTCTAAATACTATTTTGTGTATTTAACTTCCCTATCTACCTCTTTAAATTACAGAATCTCTGACTGAACGGGGGCTTTAAAATTCCTCCCCAATGCATGAAACTCATCTATAAATCTATACCAAGGAGCTATCTAAATCATGCTTAAACTCCTCCAGTCACGGGGAGCTCACTACCTACCAAGACCCCCTTCCATTAGAAAGGTCCTGACAACACATCAGAGGCTGCTCTTGACAATGACTACCTTGATCTTACTTCTGCCCTTTGTCTAATGCTCCCTTGTTAGCATTTTTCTAAAGTGGTCACTCTTCCAGCAGAACTTCCAGGTTATCAGAGAATTAGCCAGAGGACATCACCTGAGATCCCCAAATCTCACTAAGTCATAAGACTGTCCTGAGATGACCCGCCTGCGGGACACACTCTGTCTTTTCATTGATTGATGCTTTCAATGAAATCCCCATCTCTTTCTGGGTACCTGCAGACTTTGAAGAACGCTTTCTCCGACCAAGACACAGTGCTTTCTCCAAGGCACAAGATGAAAGGCAAAGCCACTCCTGGTCGTGCGATCTCCACGAGTCAGCCCACAACTGCCCATCTTCCTTCGTGGCGTACCCGAAACTGTGGCTGTGCTTCTCCTGGGAACACTGTGCAGGGTGGTGGCACGAATGCCTTTCTGTCCTCTACACATCAGGATCATTTTGCTTCTGTTGGTTTATTTTGATATGTCTCTTTCCCACTGAGGATCATTTGGGTTGGCAAAATGAATGTCCAACAGAAAAGGAAATACTCTCTTTGGGGAGCAGCCATAGAGGATGTATCCGGAGGAGGAAAAGGCTGGGATTAAAGGCAGGGCTGAGTGGATGAGACCTTGGATGAGCTTTTCTGACCATTGTTCTTGTTGTTTTATGTCAAGTGTACTTTTCCATTCTAAATATTGTTTTTTATGCAGGGGTGGGAGAGGGGGGCATTAATTTCTCCGTGGGAAACATGTGGAGAAAAAGAATCCTGAAAGGCTATTTCCTCCTGCTTCTGGATGTCTGATGTTCGGTGTGGAAGGAAAAAATTTCAAGCTGTACCTCACTGTATACACATCATTCCAGGATCTGATGTTTTCAAGTGCACAGGGCAGTTTTTACGACCAGGAGAAACATCAGCAGTCAAGTAGCCAAAGTAACAGGAATCTACATGCTCCAAAGAAAACAACTATTTTTTCATGGTCCTGGGGGTAAGGGGACTGCACCTCCCAAATGTGGGCTCTCATGAACGGGGGTTATTCTAGAAAAGGTGATGTTTTTCCGGCACTGCTGTAGGCTAGCGTGATTCTCCCATAGGTGGGGATGAGGAACTGGGGGTGGGGGTAGGAGGATGTTATTGAAGGAGAACAAAACGAGAAAGAAAGAAAAAAGAGCATCTATGTGAAAACCAGATTCTCATAAAAATCCTGCCTCTGACTAACTGCTAACTTTGGGAAAATAACATACCCTCTCTGGACAGCAGCTCCTAGAGAGACCCAGTATTGAGCGGCAAAAAGAGCACAGATTCCAGGTTCAACTCCTGACTGTACCACTTAAAAAAAAAAAAAATTCAGTGTTGATGAGGTATAGTGGACATACAAAATTGTAAGCTATTTCAAGCACGTTGAAACTCCAGCCCGTTTTAACTGTGATCTGCAGACCTCGTGGCCTAGGTGTGAGGACTCAAGGGCTCCTGCCTGACACAGAGCAAAGGCTGTACACTTGTTGGTTATTCTTTGTGTTCCTTCATGGAAAATGAGAAGCTCGGCCCAGCGAAATGGGCTTGAAGCTTCTTGGGCAGAAAGTGAGGGCCAGCAACTCTGCTAGAAGCAAACAAGCAACATGAAGCTTGTTTTTCCAAACGTTCCCAAAGAGAATAACCTCTCTCTCTCTCTGGTTTCCCCTGGTCCTCTTTTGTGTCGGGGAGCGGCTAGATCTGGGGGACATCTGCCAAGGCTCGGGCCAGACCTGGGCAGCCAGGCCGGGCCCAGCCCGTGGCCCCGGCCCGCAGCTGGTTAGGCCTTTGGGCAATGTCCCCTGGGCGAGGAAGGAAGCCTCGTTGTCTTCTAACAAAAGAGGAGTGTTCTGGCTGCCAGAACGTCTCCGAGGGAGAGGTTGCCAAGATAATAACTAGGGTTTGGGAAGAAAATCAAGGTGTGGCCCGGCCCCAGGGGCCCTTGGGTTGGGGGAGAGGGGGGTCCGACAGTAGGTGGTGGTAACAGGCTTGCACCAGTGGGGCCGCAGCCCGGGAGGTGGCAGGGCCCGGACGGATGCAGGTGCAGCCAGGGCCGCCCCAGTGCCTGGGGTGGGCTGCGGGCTTTGTTGCTCTTTCTAAGGGCAACTGGTTGTTTAGTGGCTTAGCAGGGCTGGGGTTCTTCAGTCCAGGTCCTCGACAGAAGAGGAAAAACAGGTCTCCAGAGTGAAAGCAGCGTCAGGATGAAGCCCACCCCCCTGGCATCTTCCAGGTCAGGCCTCCTCCACCGCAGCACGAGCTTTTCTCTCCTACGTCGGGACAGAAGTTCTAGAACTTGTACCGGATCTCCCCTTCACCCTGTTCCTCCCACCGCCTCCTAGTTAATCAGAGGGTCAGCAGAGCCCCTCAAAAGAGCGCCATTGGAAGAAACGAAGGGCCTTTGCAAGGACACTGCTTCTTTCCATTAGGTTTGCTGAGGGGGGCCACCAGCTGAGCCTGCCCCGGCCAAACCCGACTCCCCACCTCCTTGCCTCGCCGCCACTGCCACAGCCCCAGACGAGCTTCAAACCTTCCAGCCTGCCTCCTAGGCAGGGTCTGTGATTATGTCAAAGAAGACATCAAAATACCCAAGACTCCCTTCTTCTGTCAGCCCTGATATGACCCTCCTGAAAAGGGAAGAAACGTCCCTGGGAAGATCACCGCCCCGTTGGCACAGACATTCGATGGAAACTCAAATGTTACATCCATGAGCAGCAGACGATTCTTCACGGCGGGGGGGGGGGGGGGGTAGACAAAGAAGGAATATTTGGCCCTAAAGACTGTCCCAAGGCACTGAGGGAGGCAGTCAAGAGTGCAGCATCTTCACACTTCTGCCTTGTTCTTCCTCCTTCTCCCTGGTTTCCTCTTTCCACTTTCTCCCTCTTCCAGGCCTTTCCACCTGCCCCCCTCATCCCCCGACACACAGGCCTAAGGAAACCCGCGCGGTCCCCTTGCTCCCCACCCCCTTCCTCCTGGCACCTCCCCTTTCCTCGTGGAGGTCTGCTCCGCATCAGCTCTCATCCACACCTTTGCGGCCGCACCCTCCTTGACAAGAGGGTGGGGCTCCTTCCCCAAGACCAGGTCCTCACATCTGCCCGAGCCTGGTTGGCTCCTGGCGGATCCCTTGCTGTTGTCAATACCCCCACAAGGCTTCGCTAGCCTGGCCCTGCTTATCTGAGCGGGTGCTCCTCGGGTTTCACAAATCGGACCTCTTACCTTTCTTGCGAGACCTGGGTGAACGCTCACTGCCACCCGACGGTGAAGCCCGCGGACCCGGTCCCTAAGGGATCTCTGAGCGTATGAAGCCAAGGAGCCCGCCTGGGTCCTCCGTCCTCCGTGAGATGCCTGTCCCCGTGCAACACGTTGCTTCATTTCACTTTCCTACCAGCGTTTACGGATTAAGCTCGCTGTTAGCGTGAGCCCAGGGATTCCTCACGACAAGAATGGTAGGATCTTAGAACAATAGGGTCTCAGAGCCACAAGGGGCCGTGGAGACCACCGAGCTCAGTTCCCTCCATCGAGAAGACAAGTGTCCTGCCCACGTCACACAGCAGAGTCGGGACAAGACGACGGCCCCTCGGGCCTCCTATTCAGCCATCCTGCACCCACCCCAGGACTCGTGACACCGATTTCAACCCAAGCCCAGCGGGTTCTCCATTTCAATTACCCCACTGGAAAAGAGAATTCATGAAACAGGCTCGGGAAATAAGAAAACTGCCAGATCCGCGTAAGGCCAATGGCCCCAGGAATAGAGGAGTCCATTTTAGCTCCAGAGAAATGCCATCTCCACAGCAGGGAAGGAAAGGTTGACCCAATTATTTTGTTAAAAGGGGAGAGAGAGACACAGCAATCCCCACAAGGGCTTCTACTTTTATCCTTGTGCTCCAGTATCAGCGGATCTCCCAATTAAGTTGAGAGAAATGACTTGTAACTGAAGTGTTACAAAGAGTGGTCTTGAGACACGCATGTCTGGGGAGTGGGGTTTTGGGAATTGAGGCAAACTCCTCACTGGAAGCGTGTCTGGGCTCCCTTGCTCACTGAACAGAAATCCAGGGTCCTCTGGCAAGAACTGGAAAAAGTATTGGAAAGGGGACATTTACGGTCAGAAAATTCCAGCTCTCCGTTAGTTAAGGATTATGAGCTCTTTTCAAGGGATTGACATCCAGACAGCCCACCAGCAATTAGATCGAGGTGATGTTGATTGGCAGCCTGTTCCTGGACTTACTATGACAAGAGGTTGACAGTGGAAAGGCGTGGGCTGCATGCACTATGGACCAAGTGAAGGGACCAGCCCCAGAAGGCCAAGTCAGAAGCCTGTGTTTCTGGCATTGGATTGATTTAACCATGACCTCGTGGTAGTAACTGGGTGTGTCCCTCTGAGTATGTATATCTGAGAGTCCCAAATGGCTCCGAGCTTTTGTGCTAGACAGCTATGTGTATACATGTGGTCGGTTCAAGAAGGAGCCATAGGCATGTGTTTAGAAAATGAAGGACTTCAGAATCAGATCGCTTGCGTATGGATGACTGCTCACAGTTTCAGAGCTTCGAACATGCTCCCTGCTCTTTCTGAATCTTAGGTAGTAATTATAATAATACAGATGCATCAAGTTTTATCCATTAAATATTAAATAAGGGTCAAGTGTTTAGAGGATAAGGAGCATTGGATGGATCAACAACAACGAAAATAGAATGGGTATTTTCAGCACCGGAGAACTAGGAACAAAGTACAGGAGTTATAGAGAAGCCAACTTTGCTGGATCTAAGAAACTCTAGTAATTAGAGCTATCCAGCAAAGGAGGGTGGGCATGGCAGTACCTTCTGAGGTACCAAGCCTCTTCTCTGGCAATTTTAGGGAAATGTAAAATTCCCATCCGTCCAAGGTGGTGCGAAAATAAGATTTCTGCATATGGCAGAGAATGAGTGGGTTGACCTCCAAGATCCCTGCCAAACTCAGGGCACAAAATCAAGGATGAAATGTGACTATATTTGCCTTGTACCCTTTTCTGAGGCCATTTTTCGGGTCTATTCCCTGTCAGGCTCTGAGGAGTCTACAGAAAAGCCATTTTGCTTCACCTCTAAGCCTTCTAGGTCTCTAACTGCTTTCTCTGCGCTGGTCCCAGGGGGTCTGGTACCCGCTGAAACCCCCAGAGCCACCGAGTCCAAGCCAAGAGGGTCTGCATGACCCTATGCATAGAGGGTGGCCTCTACGGAGCTCCTTCCCTAGGTACCCCAGAGTCTGCATGTCCCTGGGAGTTGGATGGGACAAGTCTGGCCTAGGAGGGAAGCAGGAAGAGTGGAGAAAGCCACAGTCTCTTCTGTGGTCTGTGGAGGGGCTGTCTTTCCTCTCCTAGAGGCTGCCCTGTACTCCTGGGAGGGGGCCAGCATCTGCTCTGGGATGTGATCTGCCCTGGGTTGGCCCTCGATGGCCTTCTGCCAACTCCCAGGACAGGGTCCTACCCTCAAACAATGTAAAATCCAGGGGTCCTTGGACCAGGACGCCAGACCGGACATCCTGCAGCCCTCCAGACAGTGCTCCACGCCAGCCCCAGTCCTCAGAGTCTGGGGTGGAATTTGATCCACCTCTGAGGGCAGGAGGAAAAACAACCCTCCCGGTTCAGTCTTGTCAAAAGATTCACAGCTGAAATCCACAAAACCTCCCTCAGCCACGGAACTCTCTCACTACTTCTTGGAGGAAGAGGGGAAGGTGGGACTCAGAACTGCATTCTTTAAATTGCCCTCAAACTCCAGGCAATAACACGCAGCACACTCGCTCATTTATAAAACTCCAGCGTAAAGTGAGATGCCGCACAAATAATGAATTTCATGATGGTTTATGCCCCCAGAATTGTCAGTGTTGTCTATTTGCTGACCAGTTAAATCTAGCTTATTAGTTTTAACCTGCACAGACTAAAAGATCTGTACTAGCTTCCTAGGATACCGCTACCATCAACTTAATAATGGCTTCCCTAATCCATGTCCATGTAAACTGGGAAATAATCAACACTTCAAGCAAAAGCAGCAGTTCCCTGAATCTTGACAAGTTGCCCTTGCACTAGCTTAATCATCCCCTTGAGGGCAATTTTACCAGGCGCCTTGCCTGTACCGGGTACACAGGCTGATTACTCTTGAATCTTCTCTTCCTAGGAACTACATTTCTAAAGAAAAAGCCTAATTTCACCAGACAAGCTGAATCCTGTCATTCTCCTCATCTTGTTTACCTGGGGGAATAAATACACCAGTATCTCTGTTGAAATGGGCCACGCCTCCACCAAAATGCTAACCTTAAAAAAAAAAAAAAAAAAAAAGCAAATAGAAATCACTCGTCTTCCTTTTCCAGATCCCTTTCATGATTAGCACGAGTGTGTGCATTTGTACAGCCATGTTTTGGAAAGGGTGAGAAGATAAATGTTCCAAATCAATCACTGCCTTCCCTGCAGAAAAAAAAAAAATCCCACATCCACCTAAAATTAAAAATTATTTTAATTTTTCTGATATGCCATATTTTCACTCAGCACTAAAATTGGGTGGTTTCTGAAGTGAAAGCACAAAGCGATTTTTTTACAGGGACAGATGAAGTTCCCCTCCCCTCCAAACCCAGTTTCCCTCCTGCTTCTCCCCATCCTCCGCGTATGTGGCCAGAGAGAGAGTTCTGGAATCCACATCAGGCTCTCAACTTCACCAAAGGCACCAGTCCTGCGTTTTATATCAAACTCCGCTTGAAAGAGTTTCCTCTTTCTCTCTCTCTCTCTCTCCCTCTCACGGTTTTCTTTAAACAAACCAACCCCCCTCCTTCTACCCCGTGGAAAGAAAAAACATTTACACTTAAATAAAAGTGAATGAACGAGCCAGAGGACAGCAGTAAAAGTAACCACGAAAATAAGCCGAAATGCAGATGTCTATCCACCATCACCCCAAAGACCAGCAAACAGAGAAACAATTCAAGTCCTGAAGCGCTCTGAAGCAAAACAGAGGAATTGACAACATCAGGCAAACACACTCTGTCACTTCAAAGGTACCTCGTGGTTCCTCCATAAAGAAAACCCATAAAGGATACGCTAGTGGCATCCTAGGAAGTTAGTACAAATCTTTGGAATATCCTGTTCCAAAGACCCTGCCCCCATCACGCTTTCAGAGCAAGAACCCAGTTCCTGCAAGACTTAATTACAGCCCAGCCCCCCCGACGGCCCCGACTCCCCGGGGCCCCCGTCAAAGTAGATTTCACTGAACCTTAAGGAAAACAACCTTGTCTCCGTTTCCACTTTTTTAGCCAAAAATTTGAAGGGCTCATTTCAAAGAGTCATGGAAAAATAGCGAAGGAAAAGAGAAAGAGCAAAGCTTCCCTGAGGTCAGAAGGAGGAGAGCAGTGGAAAGGAAGGAAAGTTCGCTGGGCTTCCGCACGGTGTCGGGAGCTGTCCTACCTGAGGGTCCAGCGACCGAGGTGCCTGGGTGACAGCAGCTGGTGGCAGGCGTCTGCTCTTCTGGAGGTCTGTGACCGCACTGAGGGGAGGGCTGGCCTCCCGAGGTTATAAGTTCCTTGCGCTGGTGTGCTGGGGTGTGTGATGGGCGGTTTCTTTTCACTGCTCTTTAAAGGAGTTTCTATGAATCAGTCTGGCTTTAAAAAAAAAGTGTTGGTAAGCTACGCCCTGCTAAGCTGGCAGTCGGTCAAGAGAGGCTGGGAGGGAGCCATCAATTCAGAGAAGCCAGTTCAGGCTCCCTGTGACTCAGACACACAGACCACAGTGGAAAAAGGAGTGACATTGCTTCGAATGAGTAACAGGAGTCCCACAAATAGACCTGTTTACCGAAGCCCATTCCTCCTCATCAAAAAGGAGACTTGGTTACCATGGATACAAGCAAAACACAGGTTATCTGCTCACACTTTCATCTGGGGGTGGAGGGACAGGGAGGGGGACAGCGCCCTGCCCCCTGACATCCTAGCTGCTCATCTCACGAGACTCCCATTCTTCCTCCCCGACCAAATGCATCCGAGGCTGTGCACAGTCGGGAATGATCAGATTTCCTTCTGATTTACTTCCCTGCCTGACCCTGGGCCCCATCCTGGGGGCGTGGAGGGGGGTGCTGGGGATGAAGAAGGGACACACCAGGAGCCCCCGGAACCCTGCCTCTCAGTGCTGGAGAGCTGGCTGGCTGGCCCTTTAATTATGCTCCGTGAACGCGCAGCCAGACTCCTCACGTTCAGTCAGAGGAAGTCGTCTAGTGATGAACTTTGCTCTCTGACCTCCAGGTAACAACCACCTGGACCTTGCTCCACAGTTGAGCTCCTCGGGCCCCTCACTCCTCTCTCACTCAGCAGTGGAGTTGGGAGCGGCCCTAGAAGTCATGTCATCCCATAGGCCAGGCATCCGCTGGAGTCCAGAGCCCAGCTCACCTCTTAGCTATGTGACTACATGCCTCCATTTCCTCGGGCACAGGTGGGGTAGACGGTACCTCTTATGGTGAGAAATACACGTAGGGAGCTTATAACAACACTTGGTGCATAGTAAGCACTTGATAAATATTAACTAGAATGAGTATTTTACTGAAGAAGGAACCCAGGCCCAGAGAGGTGAAGTAACTGACCCAAGGAGAACAGCAAATTAGCAGGAGCAGCTGCGTTCCAAGTCGGCCACACCCAAGCAACTCTATTTCTGCTGTTCACTGCTGTATCACGACAACTTATTTCAATTCAAATTATTCTCCTAGAGTTATTTATTGATCCATCCAACCAATGCATTTGCACATAGCCGTGCACCAGGCACTGTTCAGAGCACGGGGTCACGCATATGAGCAAGATCCCTGTCCTCCTGGAATTTATATTCCATAAAAGAATCGAGAAGGGACGGATGACTATTCAACAAAATGTTTATGAAACTAGGCGGTAAAATTACAGGTGAATTTTTGTTTCTTCTGGGTCACATTTCTATATCTTCCAAATCTTCTGACATGAACCGACATTACTTTGATTTTTAGGAAAACACATTTTTTAATGGATAGGAGGGAATATTACCTGAAATGAATTATGGGGAAACAGCACACACACACACACACACACACACACACACACACACACACACATGCGCGCGCGCATACTCCATCACTCATTGGATAATAAAAATGTCTGTTTGAGAAAAGCCCCTCCCCGCAGTGGGTTAAGAGTCCCGTGATCTCTGATCAGCCTAAGCCCCGAGAGTCAGGGTGTCTGGTGGAGCGGCCTGGGAACCCTCACGGCTGTGAAGGCAGAATGAAGGCAGAGCCTGCCAGAGCTGCGTGCAGTCGGCCAGCCCATCACGCCACCGGGCCTTCCCCCATCTTTTGTTGGCTTGCCTTTCACGTCCAAGGCCTTCTGCGGGTTTCAAACTCTCCCTTCCCCCCGCAGCATGTGGAGGGGGGCTGGGTCCAGGGGTAGAGTCCAGGGATGCTGAGGAGTATGTGGTCGGGTTGCATTTTTTAAAGAGAAACCTGGGGCTTCCCCTTGAGGGGACGCAATCTCTCTCCTGCTTCCCTCTCAAGATGAACAGAGGAAAAAAGCAGAAAGTTCCCTTATGGTACTTGAGCAGGAGTCATTTGGTCCTTCTGGATTCTTGGATTCCCATACTGGGTCTGAAAGGGAGAGGCAGTGGGTTGAGAAAGGGCTTCTGAAGACAGAACTCAGAGAAGGGTTCTAGTTTTCCTCTCCCACCACCTGGCAAGGGGGCCAGTGAGTCATCTGCGCTCCTGCAATTCAAACTTAAAGTGAGTCTACGTCATAGGCTTCCAGGTGGGCCTAGAGAATCTCACATTCCTTTAAATTTCTGGAGATGTTCAGGGTTTGGAGAAAAAAAGTTAAATGTTTTGCTCTCTTAACACACACACACACACACACACACACACACAGAGAACAGTTGTGTAAATACAATGGTCCCTTGGTATCCACTTGGGGGAGTGGTTCCAGGACCCCAAGGATACCAAAATCCATGGATGCTCAAGTCTCTTACATAAAATGGCATACTATTTACATGTATATGCACCTTTCCAAATACTTTAAATCATCTTTAGATTACTTATAATACCTGCTGCCACGTAAATACTAAGTCAACAATTGTAAATACAAGTAAGTGCTACATAAAATGTTGCCAGTGCACAGCAAATTCAAGTTTGGCTTTTTGGAACTTTCCGGAATTTTTAATTTTTCTGAATATTTTCGATCTGCGGTTGGTTGACTCCATGGTTGCAGAACCTTCGGATACAGAGGACCTCCTGTATTTTGAAAAGATAAATGCCAGTCCAGGATTTCTAAAGGCTCGCAATTAACCCTTGAAACGCCACTGAGCTCTCTTTATAAAGTTATCAGGTCTGGGCAGGAAATTGGACCTGTTCTATCTGAAACTCCAGCTTACTCTGCCTCTGGATGTGATTAAAATATTAAGTCTGATTCTTTTCCTGGCCGTGAGCCGGACAGTTTCCAGACTGCAGATGGTAAAGTGTTCAGGGATCTAAAACCACGTGGGTCTGGAGCATGTCACTCTCTCTGGCATACACAGTCTTTTCAAACCATTCAGGGTAATCTACCTTTCTCCTCTCTGCTCCCATTTCCCCTAGTTGGATTAGACACATTCATTTTCCACATGGGTAAAGAACTGGGCAAAGTTTCATTTGACCTCATTAAAGCCCTAGAAAGGAATGTCCCCTCTCGCCCAGTGCCACAGCATTGCATCCACACACAGGAATAAGCCCCCTCCTTCTGAAGCAATAGGCATCCACTTTTGGCACAATGCCATTTGGGGCAGATTTCTGAGTCTGAACTGGCGTAAACACTTTAGATGGATGTGTAAATCCAGGGCTCTTCAGGACGAGATACAAGGAGAGATCATCTAAGGTAGGTCTGGCCCCCTCTCGCCCCCAGAAAAGAAAACTAATAACAGCCTGAACTTGATTTTGCTCAGTTAGCTAAAAAGAACGTCAAGCATGTTCCCCAAAACTATTATATGTGCAGGGGATGTCAATGTTAATTTGAGAAAACACGGCTTGAAAGGTAAATAGATTGAAATGAAAGTTACATAGTATCTTCCAAAGTCAAATGAATAATAGTTTGAAATTTGAGGATTTACCAAAAAGGTCATATTCCACCCTCTTTCCTTCTTTCTGCTGTGCTCCTGTCTATTTCTCCCACAGGCTGTTTCCTTCCTGCTTTTATTGTTTACTTTCTTAAATTCCTCTCAGTGAGATATTTTCATATAATTTCATAAAATGAGAAGTCTCTAAGGCGCCCCTGCATCCTCCTCTTTCTTGTCTCTGAGCGAGCTTGTCCTGAAACTGCTTTTGAAAGAAAAAACTGATGAAACTCCAAGAGCTTCCAAGAATACGGGCTGTTGGCTATTTCCCATCTGAGTGCAAAGTCTCACTAGCAAAGCAGTATGATGCATGTAGTTACAGAAGAGGGAGGGTTGCATTGACAGTGACATCTGAACTTGGAGGGAGAAGTGAGCCAACCCTGCCACCTTGGACAGTGACCAGACTGCTACTAATCGCTGTGATCAATTCTTCAGGCAGTTGGATGTGTAAGGAGGGTCAGAATGGCTAAAAGAACAGACCCCCGGATCCACGTCCGCTTAGTTACAGATTCATAACCAGAGAAGAATGACAAAGAAACAAATAAGCAGTTGTGACCAAAATAAAAAAGTGAAAAGATACTGCCTTTTTCCAACTAATGCCAGCTGTAGTCCGTTCTGGAAGGTAGATATTAAAGGTATGTCACCTTCTCCACTTGACCTCTCATGAATACATTATTCCTACTGCTTAATGGACCATTTCAGGTAAAGGGCTAAATATTTATAAGGAATTAAGACTCACTATCCCTCCCTTTGCCTGGAAGGCAGCAAGCCCAGTGGATGGATGCTAACTACACAGCCTGTGTTCCCCAGGTAAGGGAATCTCACGTCCTCCTTCAAGATTTTCGCCTTGAACTCAGGGGCTGCTCAGAGCACCTTGCTCACTAAGCCCCCGCAGCTGTGAGAAAAGTACTGAAGACATATCTTTAAATTTGCCTGAGGAAAATTGTCAGGGAAGGGGGCACAAAGGTGGACAGCCAGCCGGGCGGGGGGGGGGGGTCTTAGAATGTGTTTCCTACTGGGGCCGGGCGGTCAGCAGAGCCCACAAGACATAGGGACCCTCTCGAAGTGAGCTTTGAGAGCAAGTTATAACACTTTCAGAGACACACTGTTTCTTGGTGAAAACAAACAAACACTAAGTAGAGTGACTCAAAAATTCAGCCTCATTGGAAATTCTTTCTGGTTAAATTTTAGGATGATTGGTTGACTATTTTTAACCATTAAGTCTTGCTGGACTAAACAGACCTCTTTCAAATCGTCAGGACTCTCACACAGGCGATTTGCCCCTCCAAACACACGGATGCCGGATCCACCGGACTCTTTGTGGGTGGTATGTAGAGCGCTGTCTCAAGGCTCTGGAACCTGGCAGAGCTTGTGGCCACAGGACTCACAGCCATTCTTCCCTAGCAGGACTGGGTAAATGCTGACAGGCACACAAAGCTCCTTTTCCAGACCCTATACTGATCATCCTCCTTTGGTTTCAGCTATGCTTCAGGCAAATCCCAGGGCAATTTATTCCGTTTCATCTTTCTACTTTTAGATTCACTTCAGGACTTCCCTGGTGGCGCAGTGGTTGAGAATCTGCCCGCCAATGCAGGGGACACGGGTTCGAGCCCTGGTCCGGGAAGATCCCACATGCCGCGGAGCGACTAAGCCCGTGAGCCACAACGACTGAGCCCACGTGCCCCAACGACTGAAGCCCACGCGCTTAGAGCCCGTGCTCTGCACCAAGAGAAGCCTCCGCGATGAGAAGCCCGCGCACCGAAACGAAGAGCAGCCCCCGCTCGTCGCAACTAGAGAAAGCCCGCGCGCAGCAACAAAGACCCAACGCAGCCAAGAATTAATTAATAAAAAAAAAATTTCACACCGTTAAATAAATAAATAAATTCACTTTAGCCATGCTTGCCTGTGACTGCACCCCAGCATCTTAATTACAGCTGAGGGGACACTACATGTCCTTTGCCACCTACTGGTGACTCTTTTTAGGGTGGTCACATCCACAGAGACTCAAACCAACCATCCCATTCTTCCTAATTTTTACTCTTAAATGGAGATTTACCTCAATGTTCTGGGAACATCTTAATCTACCCCCCGTAGTAACAACTTCCCTTTGAAGATCCAAGGCTTCACGCCCTGCCTAATGTGCTTCTTTCTGGATTGTGTGCTGGGAAGCACTTGCTGATTTTTTTTTTTTTTTTTTTTTTTTTTTTTTTTTTTTTGTGGTACGCGGGCCTCTCACTGTTGTGGCCTCTCCCGTTGCGGAGCACAGGCTCCGGACGCGCAGGCGCAGCGGCCATGGCTCACGGGCCCAGCCGCTCCGCGGCATGTGAGATCTTCCCGGACTGGGGCACGAACCCGCGTCCCCTGAATCGGCAGGCGGACTCGCAACCACTGCGCCACCAGGGAAGCCCAGCACTTGCTGATTTTTGAAGGGCAAGCAACTCTAAACCGGCCGGACGTGGGAAAATTCACTCCCAGCATCCTTCAGTCCTCTGAAACTGCACACGGGATCCGGACAGAAAGGAGGATGTCATTTACCGTTTGCTTTTCTGATTATAAAAAGCATGATTTTTGAACAAAATTCCAACAGCGCGTGAAAATGTAAATAAGAAAGTTAAAAATCATCCAAAACCTCACCTCTGAGATAATTAATGTAAACACTCCTTCATAGCTGTGTATACACGTACATATATAAAATTTTACCCAGGATGAGGTACGTGATGCATTGACACCTGCTATTGTCACACAATCCCTCTAGCTAAGCCCCACGGCTCCCCGTGTCAAGAAATGTAGATCCACATCATTATTTTTTTAATTGAACTATAGTTAATTTACAAGGCGACACATCATTATTTGTAATGGCTACAAAGTATCCCATCATGTGCATCTATCGAAGTATTTAAATGATTCCCTGTTAATGGATAATGGATATTTATGTTGCTTTGATTTTTTTTGTCACTATAAACAGTACTGTGGTGAAACTCTCTGTACGCAGCATATCTCTACATGGAATGACATATTTGCCATCTTATTAAATATCCTGTCCCCCATTCACTGGACTGGCGTGTAGTACTGATTTCATCCCTCAAAGATGTGCAGTCTTAGAAAACTGCCTTAAGCCCTCTGGATCCTATTCCTCACAACTGGGAGGGTGCCTTCTAGGCTTAACGTGTTATGGCCACTTTCCCAACTCTAAAGCTCATGCAAAGCATGTACGAATGGATGCCAACCAGCTCTCTCTGGCCTCTACCTTCTCTTTTTATCTCATACACAAAGATGGACAGTCCACATTGCTGTCCTTCGGATCTTTCATCTAAGAAAATGGAGCCCAATGAGACTGCCCAACCCTAAAGATATAGTGCTGGGTGGTTGCCAGGAAGTTGAGATTTCAAAGATTCTGTGGTCCTGGCTAAATCTCCGTGGGCTACCCCTTCATGCTCTCAGCTGGAGGACACCCATTTCCCCAAATTCCAGGCTCACGGCATCATTTCGCCCGTTGTATGCCTCCGTCCCACATCTCAGGGTGTGATCCTTGTCAGCTGCACAGGCTAGAGCCTACACAGCACTCCGGGGGCGGGGGGGGTGGCACAGGAAGAGAGCCAGTGATCTATCTCTGATAGGCTTCTAGCTCCTTGTCTGCTGGTGCCATGGGGTGCCCTCAGCAAACTGGGAGCCGGGAGACGGACCAGTCTGTGCTGCTGGAGCCCTTGCTAAGGAATTGCCAGGCTTAGCTCAGAAGTAATAAAATGCAAGATCCGAGACCCCTCAGCCCAGTGCTGGCCGACTGATGGGCAGGGCAGGGGTGGTTTGCTGGGCACTGGCTGTTGGGCTGTCCTGGGCCTGCAGGAGGGAGAGCCCTGGTGCAGCTCTGAGGATTCAAGTCGAGAATAGTGTGGACTCCAGAAGGAGCCCTGCTAAAAATAATAACAGCAAAAGCAAAAACTTAACATTTGCACAGCACCTTCTAGACACACCTTCCCTGCATTTAATATCTTTCTTTTTTCACATGATGGGAAGGGTAAAATTGAGGTTCAGAGAGACCTAATTGCTTGACTAAGCCCACAGAACTATTAAGGAATAGCATTTAGGTCTCTTAGGGGTGTGTCTATGTTGCTGACCATTTTGTGGCTGGTGCAAGCTAGAAAGGGTCTGCTATAGATCCAGGATGATGTAAGAAGGGTGGAGAATTTCCAGATGGTTTTGAGCTACTCCAGTTGGATGCTGTCCAAATCAGAGATTTCTAGACACAGAGCAGCCATGACTCCAAGAGATCCCTGTATCCATGTTCTCTGAGTGAGGAACTCCCTCAGCGCAAATGACCCCTGCAAGGCTTATCTTGATGA
Organism: Kogia breviceps; assembly: GCF_026419965.1. NCBI lineage: Eukaryota > Metazoa > Chordata > Mammalia > Artiodactyla > Physeteridae > Kogia > Kogia breviceps. Next base: position 9,353,210 of record NC_081321.1, on the reverse strand, counting down.
TCCCAGGCTTATCTTGCATGCCCTGTGATCTGGTGGGAACCAGCCCCCCCAGGGACCTTTGCTTGAGTATCCTGCTTTACCAAATTCACATCAATGAACCAGCTCAAGCTTGGGTTCCAGGCACTCTTTGGACAATCTGGAGACTTTCCCCCAGAAAGGACTCTTCGCTGGGGGCAAAGAATTAAAGATTATAAGGACTTTATGACAGAAGGTACATGTGGTGGATTGATTTATGGGAGGATTTAAAGACACAGTTAAATTGTCTTCTCAAAAGAGCATAATTGATTTCAGAGTATGTACAGGAATTGCCTTCTATAGGATTATAAAACAAAGTTATGGTCAGAGAAAAGGCAGTAACTGTGATATTTAGAACTTGGGCAAAGCACTTACGGTTCTTTTGGGGACAGTGGCACTCCAATTGCCTGGGTAAGGAGCTGCCATGCTGTGGATAATCCATAGTTGGGGAATTGTGAGTCTTAGATGATGGAGAGCACAGCCCCACTTCAGAGTGGGCTGGAGGGAAGTTTCTCCTGGCTGGGAGGAGCCCATCCACCTGTGCACATCCCCAGGGAGCAACAGAGAAATCAACAAGAGCTAAATCATTTAGGCTGCAGGGAAGTGAGTCTGCGTTAGCCCAGGAGTCCTTCTTTGTTCGGGGATGCATCCCAAGCACCTAGGACAGTTCCTGGAACACAGTAGGTGTCCAATAATTATGTGCTGAATGAATGAAGCGAAACCTCGCCTGTATTTGGGAAAGAATGTGGGGTGCTCTCAGGAAGGAGGAAGAGTAATTAACAGCACAGAGAATTCTCCACTTAAATAATCCACCATACAACAATAATCATACCTAAAAGAAACCAGGTCATTCACCACAACAGCAATGAGTAAGCTAAAAAAACAAAACAAGCCCAGGTTCCTTTTACAAATATTGCAATGCCCAAGATGAACAGCTAGGGGGAAGGGAACCAGGGAAGACACAGATAACAGCGGTCACACCAGCATCTGTGACACTTTCAGCCGTGTACCCACCTGTGCTGACCATTTAAATAAAGAGCAAAGGGAAAACATGAAGCAAGAAAGGAATGTGTTGTATGTCTGGACTTTTAACTGTCACAGAGCTAAAAACAGCAGAGAGAGGATCAGAGCACAGATTAGGCTGAAGTTAAGGTTCAGCTCCACACGTTCCAAATCAGTCTCCTGATCTTCTCTCTCACACACGCACGTCTCTGGTTTCCCTTATCAGCAGAACAGTCCTGACGCCTCACTCCCTAAGACTGGGAGAGGTGCTCCTCTGGGTCTCCAAATCCCTGTGCATCTACCCTCCAGCAGGCCTCCTCGATAAATTCCCAGGTCCTCTCACCGTGGTCCTGTCCTGTTTGTGGCTGTATCTCAGCTCCCAACACGATACCTTGCATCTAGTAGATTCTCAATATATAACTGCCCCCAGATTAAATGAATGAATGGCTCCATCATCGTCGCAGTCAACCTGGACTCCTCCTCCCAGCTTCCACGTCCAAAGTCACCAGGTTCTATTTAAGCCATTTTAAAGTATATCGGGTCTGCCCCCTCCTCTTCACAGCCAGGGCCACAGCCCTGGCTCAGGCCTCTTCTTCTGTCTAGACTATCACCATGGCCTCCCGATACTGGTTCCCTTGTCTCTACACCATCTCTATTCCAAGCCACCGTCCACACCAGAGGTGGCAAACTGACAGCCCACATACATAATCTGTTTGGCCCTGAAAATGTTCTAAAAATCATCCTACCTTTTAAAACCAGGAAATGTCTAATAAAATGCTGGTTTTCCAAAGTTCCTTTAAAAATCCCAGGGGCTGGCAACAAAAGGCCTAGATGAGCTGGGAAGAGCTGGAAGTGTTGAAGCCTGCCACCCTCAGGGGGGACATCCCCCTCCCCCGCACTGAGCCTGATCCCTCGGCTTTAGGGGGCTGGGCCCCTGAAGGCATGGACGTGTATGGCCCCTGCTCTGTCCTGCCCTCAGAGTTATCTGTGTGGAACACACGGATCAAATCAGATCACGTGACTGCACTCTAACTTTGCCGGCAAGATAAGATCATGCGTGCGAGGCCCATCACACGCTGGCCCTGCCCAACTTTCAAGCCTGGGCCCTCCTCGTACCCGCCTCCCACCCCGAGGGTGCTGGGCACGTTCTCATCTCTGATGCTTTGCTCAAGCTCTGCCCTTCAACTTGAGTACCTGCCCTGCCCCTGTGTTGCAGTGATCGAGAGAATGTGCTAGCATCAGACCGCTTAAGTGCAGTCTCAGTCTTCACTTCCTCAACTGAGGATAATGGTAGTTGACACTTCATGGAGTCATTGGGAGGAGCAAAGAACTAATACCTGTAAAGCTCTTAACCCAGGGCCTGGCGCATAACAAGGGCTTAGCAAGTGATACCCATGGAGCTGTTGCTGTTGCTGCTGTCCAGACCTTCTCGCCCTGAAGAAACGCTGTTTCACTTCCGTAGCCAGTTCAAATGTCAATTTCTCAGTGACGCCTTCCCCGTCCATCTATCCCACCCTGGGCGGGGTGAGGAACCCCTGCCCATGAGCCAGGAGTTTCTGCACGTGCCTCTAGGATGGCATGGGCCACGCCGTCTCACCTTTGGCTGTACTCTATCCATCTCCTCTGGGTACCACTCACTCCCTAAGGACAAGATGGCATAGTCAAGCACCCAGTGCCTGGCCCTTGTAGGTACTCAGTGTTTCCTGAATGCGTTGCGTTGGATACGAACAAAGGAACAGCCAGAGGGTCAAACAATCTTCTCCCCAGAGTTCTGTACAGCAAAAGATTGTCACGCAATGCCACTCTCCACCTAAATGCTGTCCATAGAGGACAATAAAAAGGAAAAAGATAAATCCAGAGCATTAGCAGCAAGCTATGTCACTTAGTTGTATGACTTTTGCTTCTCTGAGCCTCGATTTTCTCATGTGTAAGATGGAGATGATGCCTTCCCAAGGGTAACGTAGGTGAAAACATTTTGCAGATTACAGATCCTTCCATCCAGTGCCTGACACAACCTGTACCCTTCTTCAATGACAAGAATTGGAGGGTACAAAAGTGAATTTCTTAAAGGACCTGGATTATTAACCAACAGTCATAAAGTGTGGGTGTGGGTGGGAAAGGGAAGAATTAACCCCCAAAACAGATACCCAAAAATCCACGATGGGACTTCACCAAGCACGCCGGGCTCGGTTTGAAGTCAGCTTGGTCACTCTCTGGAGGGCACTGAGCTAGGTCTTCATCTTTCTGGGCCTCGGTTTCCTCACTTCTAAAGAGAAGAGAATCAAAGCCATCCCAGAAGGTTGAGAGGAAGATGACATGACATGACCTACATGGAAACTTTGAACAGTACCTGCCACTAAGGCTCCCAATAATGCCTGTAAACTCTATTGGTGATGATCACAGGGCATTTGAGATAAGAAAGGTAGAAATACCAGTTTGAGTTTAAGGATGATGTTACTAACACTAGAAGGAAGGCATAGTTTGTGATTTGGGATGGAGAGGACTTGGGTGTTTCAGGCCCCCCCACCCAAATCAAAGCCTGGCACATCCCGGACCACGGCCACCCACCTGGATCTCTGCAGTCACTCCCTAGCTTGTCTCCCCACTAAAGGTGTGTTGTCCTGATTCTTCTCGGCTCTTCTGTGAGTGACTTTCCAGAACCACCGTGTCTCTCCTCTACAGAAAGGCATACAATGGCGCCCCATCGCTGTTAGGATTCAAACCCACTACTCAAGCAGCACACAAGGCCTTTCATGCCTGATCATACCTCGAACCTCAAGCCTCACTTCCCAGCCCCACCTGGATGAAATACCCTTTTTGTCTGACCTGGTCTTCAAGACTCAACTTTCCCAGGAAAGCACCCCTTTCCCCAGTGAGGATTTGGTACCCCTCGTGGGAGCTCCAGTGAGCACACCTATCTTAACACTCATCGCAAGGAAACACAATATCCATTTCCTGGTGTGTCTCCTCCTTTCCCAGATCCTGGATGGCAAGGATGGTCTTTCGTGTTTGAATTCTCACTAATTATCAATCATGCCTAAGTATAGTTGGTGGTCTTTTCTTTTTTTTTTTTTTTTTTGCATGTTTAAATTGAAGTACGGTTAATTTACAATGTTGTGTTAGTTTCAAGTGTACAGCAAAGTGATTCAGTTATACATATATGGATCTATTCTTTTTCAGATTCTTTTCCATTATAGATTATTACATAATATTGAGTTTAGTTCCCTGTGCTATACAGTAGGTCTTTGTTGTTTACCTATTTTATATACAGTAGTGTGTATATGTGAATCCCAAACTCCGAAATTATCTCTTCCCCCCACCCAGTGCTCTATTATTTTTATTGAACAAAACATATTTAAAAGTGAATGGAAGATTGAAAATGTACTATGAATACGTTAATCTCCCTCAAAAAAAATAAAAATCACTCATCTTTTGGCTCTAGGAACTCACTTTTACAGACATAAAGAAGTCGAAACTTAAGTGATGGTGGATGGTAAGGCTGTATAGCATTGTGTTCAAGCACACAGACGTTGGCGTCTGAGGCCGAGTTTAAATTTTGGCCCTACTACCTGTCAGGCCTACACATATTGTGTCACCTCTCTAAAGCTCAGTTTCCTTCTCTGCAAAACCAATACAATAAGAGTACATGCTTCATAAAATTTTTATGAGAATAAAACAAGATGGTGTGGCAAAGCACAACGCCTAGCACATAATAGGTGCTCAATAAATGTTAAAAAGAAATTAAGGGTTAAGCAATCCTAGTAATGGCCTTGTTGATCAATGAATCAGCAAGCAGTTGAATGCCTGTCTGATAGACCTGTTGGAAGCCAAGAGAGGCCTGGGGCACCATGATGATACAGAATCTAGATGGTTCATGGGCGGGACAGCATACAAAGCCGCAGAAATGCCTGTCCCCTATGCTGAAAGGGAGACCGGGGCTCAGTGGTGAGCTTGCTCATTGGCAAAGCAGCTTAAACACTCAGGAAGCCCAGTCTGGCAAATCTTCCTACCACCCAGACAGTTAGCCTCTATCACACTCCGTGGACTTCTCACTTGCTGCGAAACACTCAGCTCTCTCAGCCCCGAGCTTTATTTACCAAACTTCCCAGGGCCTTCTTCCCTTCTTCATTATTTTTCACTATTTTTTAATTTTTTATATTTTTGGCCACGCCACGTGGCATGCAGGATCTTAGTTCCCGACAAGGGATCGAACCCGTGTCCCCTGCAGTGGAAGCGCCAAGTCTTAACCACGGGACCTCCAGGGAAGCCCCTCTGGCCTTCTTGACTCACTCTCTATCATTTCTCTCAGGCCTCTTCCAGGCCAGTTTTAACTACCTGAAACTTTGCAGAGTGTCCTAGCTGGGTTTATCAGGTTTTTATCATATGCCTTTTGAATGCTCACATAGGTGAAGTGTCAAGATCGGTAAGAGAGAGGAAATAATAGTGCCTGGCGAAATGCAGGGGACACGGGTTCGAGCCCTGGTCCGGGAAGATCCCACATGCCGCGGAGCAACTAAGCCCGTGCGCCATAACTACTGAGTCTGTGCTGTACAGCCCGCGAGCCACAACTACTGAGCCTGTGTGCCACAACTACTGAAGCCCGCGTGCCTAGAGCCGGTGCTCCGCAACAAGAGAAGCCCGCGCACCGCAACGAAGAGCAGCGCCCGCTCGTCACAACTAGATAAAGCCCGCGCGCAGCAATGAAGACCCAACGCAGCCCCAAAGAAATAATAAATAAATAAATAAATTTAGTAAAAAAAAAATCGTGCCTGGCGAGGCCGGAAGTGCCAAGGCCAGCTCTCCCCAGGTCTCATCCTGAGGGACACTCCCGGGGAAGGACTGACAGGCAATCAGCATCTGCAATGCTGGTGAACCCACACCTGCTGGTGGGAAGGCTTCCAGGAGCTCAGGCCCCTTGGCGGATGCCCCGTCTTCCTTCTCCCTGCCTTTTCTTGACTCCCCTTTCCCAGCAGCTGCATCCAGGCCCTCAAAGTGCTCTCTGCCCTGCGGGCCCAGGTCGGAGTGTTCAATCTGATCCAACCACATGCCCTGCGTCTGGTGACAGCTGTGCATCACTTAACCTCTCCTTGTCCCCCACTTAGTCACTCGCCCCCTGCTGAGAGCTCAGCAGTGAAATGTGCCTTTGACTGCTGTTAGCATCCCTCAGACTTAGGACAAGATTCCACAGCAACCATAGGGCGCCCGTCGCTTTATTTCACATAGTTATGCAATTTCATGATTATGATAATAATGGATATGCCTTCTTGTGTGCTTTATATATATCTATTATAACAGCCCTGTTTTGTTTTTGTTTTTGTTTTTACGGTACTCAGGCCTCTCACCGCTGTGGCCTCCCCCGTTGCGGAGCACGGGCTCCGGACGCGCAGGCCCAGCGGCCACGGCTCACGGGCCCAGCCGCTCCGCGGCACATGGGATCCTCCCGGACCGGGGCACGAACCCGCGTCCCCTGCGTCGGCAGGCGGACTCTCAACCACTGTGCCACCAGGGAAGCCCAGCCCTGTTTTTTATTTTTAGAAAAATAGTTAGTATTCCCAATTTAGAGATGAGGAAACAGGCTCAGAGAAGCAAGTATTGTGTCTGGAATAGGAAGTTGCCAAGCAAGACTTGAACCCTTGTCCCTCTGGCTGAGGACAAAGCCCGTGCTCTTCTGCCCATGCCACCTCCCCAGCGAGGACCTGCTAGAGGAAGGGACACCCCTCACCGGCACTGCTTCCCAGTCCTGCCATGATGGGCACCCCCCAGGCATCCCTGGGAAATTTCTAGATCCTGAAGTAGCTACCCAAAGGGTATAATTAGGCAATCTAATCGTTTTTCTTTAAAGTATGTAACATATGAGACACAGATAAATCATTTATCGCAGTGCACGGAATTTCAGGATAATGATATCAATTTTGTCCTCTCATTCCTCCTTCTGACTAGATAAAGCTTGTTCGACTTTCAAAGGTTTAGACTGAGGCTCACCCCCTGCATGAATTTCCTCTGACTACTCACCGACCTGCCCTTCTGCTGAAGTACTTCACCTGCCAGGAAGATGCGATTTCAGTACTTAACATCTTTGATGTTTTTACTCAAATGTCATCTTCTCAGTAAGACATTTTCCAGTCACTATTCTAAAATTTCAATTTCTCTTCAGCACTTCCTATCTTTCGTCACTGCTTTATTTTTCTCCTAAGCACTTACGCTATCCAGCATGCTATATATCCTTACTTATTTCTCTTAGTTATTTCCTGCCTCCTTATTAGAGCATAAGCCTCCTGAGGGCAGCCACTTATTATGATTTTTTTTTTTTTTTCACAGCTACATTCTCCAGGGAATGCCAAGGTGGAATGCTTGGCATGTCTTGTTTCCAGCTGACTTCAGCTGAGGTAGTTCTTTCTTTTCTTCTTTTGTTTTTTAAGATTTTTTCCATGTGGACCATTTTTAAACTCTTTATTGAATTTGTTACAATATTGCTTCTGTTTTATGTTTTGGATTTTTGGCCGGAGGCATGTGTGATCTCAGCCCCCCGACCACGGATTGAACCCTCACCCCCTGCGTTGGAAGGCAAAGTCTCGCACAGGCTGTGCCAGGGAGGGTGGTGGATGTCCACGGCCACCTTGCCAGCTATGTGTCTGTGTGCGCACATGCGTGACAAGCCTGCTCTGCCCGAGTCGCTGCCCTCCCGAGATAGGCTGGCCCCTGGGAGAGCACCAGGGTGTTGAAATCCTGGGGGAGGGACCAGCCTTGACCCTATGAGAATTCCCAAGGTGCCGAGTCAGAAGACTGGCTCCATTTGTCACCGCCCAAATCAGGTCACCGGTGGCAGTGTGCAGACAATGAAATCGTCTCTTCTTCTGGTTTGGGTAGTTGCTATTTTAAGCATGTTGAATGGCCAGGAAGAAGCTGAGAGGGAGGTAGCTGCAAAGACCAAGCCCAGGTATAAGTTTCCTATTTGCCACGGGAGAGGTGTGTTTGGGTGTGTAGGGAGGGCTGTTATTCCCTCATAGTTTTAAAGTTTCGCAATGCTTTAAAGGAAGAGAAAGAAGAAATCTTCAGCTTTGTCCAGGCTCAGCCCTCATAGCAATTATTTCTTCTGTTGCCGGGGGTAGGGAAGCTGACGAGCAAGAGGGAGAAAAAGGAGGGAGAGCAGAGTGGGAAAAAAGTAAGCTTTAGTGGAACAGGATGTACTTAAAATTCTCCCTGTCTGTTATCCATCCAAAAACTGGCCGCTTCATGGGTGTGGGAGGCCCCTGCGACTTCATACATATTTATGGTATTTGGCAGATTCGTGGAACACCAGTCAAACAATGTATTTTAAATGAAGCTAGATGAAATGCATTCCTAGTCCGTGAGAAAGATCTTATTATTTTTTTTTTTTTTGATATAATATGGTGTGGAGAGGTGATGCTGGCTTAAGTGTCACAGAGAATCACAGGGCGTGAAGCTGATGTCAGTCTAAATAGGAACCGGGTGACCCCAGCCAGACTGGGGCTCCCTGGAAAAGATCCAGCCACTCACTCTAGCCTGACAGTCCTCCGATCTTGGAGCCCCCAGGAGCCGGCTGTGGCTCCAGGATCCTCCCCGCCCCCCGCCCCCGCCCGGTCCTCTGCCTACTACATTTCCCAATGGCTTTTTGATGACCTGAATCTCTCCATCCAAATTAGGCCAGTGCAAAGTATCTGTCCGTACACCAAAGGTTTCCAAGGGTCAGAGCTTTCTAGAATGAGAATGCAGAAGTCATGAGTCTAAACCTAGTACTCTGTTTCCTCTGATCTCCCAATCATTTTGAAGAAGTTTCTGTGTCTGAACCTTAAAATTATTTGTTATTTTCTAAATAAAATAAGGGCCTAGTTGAACTTCACTGGCCCACTTAAATTCTGTAGGTACAACTTCTTGACAGACCTGACTGGGCTTTGGTTTCCTCGTTTGTAAAATAAGAATATTGAACTAAGGGTGCTCAAAAATTCAAAAAATTCAAAGAAAGATTCAACCAAAACACCCTCAATATCATTCCTTCAATCCCATAGCCTTTTTTTTTTCTGAGTCCTGCTAACTGTCTGTTCCTCTGCCTTACTTCTTGTTTTGAGATCTTTTTCTCCATTCCAAAGGTATCAACACTGGTTCATCTTTTAAGCTTCTCATTGCTAGACCATTAGAGCTGTCTTCTTAGGGATTTCCTTGGTTTCGATTTTTTTTTTTTTTTTTTTATGTTAAGTGATACCACATGTTGCTGGTGAGAATAACTAGCTTCAAAAACCATTTCGGGGCTTCCCTGGTGGCACAGTGGTTGGGAGTCCGCCTGCCGATGCAGGGGATACGGGTTCGTGCCCCGGTCCGGGAGGATCCCACGTGCCGCGGAGCGGCTGGGCCCGTGAGCCATGGCCGCTGGGCCTGCGCGTCCGGAGCCTGTGCCCCGCAACGGGAGAGGCCACAACAGTGAGAGGCCCGCGTACCACAAAAAACAAACAAACAAACAAACAAACAAAAAAACCATTTCATACCTGACTCGGGACCTGTGTATGGTTCCTTACTCTTCCAGGCCCGCCCCCTCCTTCAACCCCATCATCTCCTGTTTCCGCACAACATGGCCCTATAGGTCCAGTCTGCTTCTTTCTTACCCAGCCCTTCATCCTCCTCGGAGATTCCCACCCCCTTGCCTTGACGATAACATTCCCACACGGCTTCCACTTCTCTCAGAACCACCCTTTGTCCATCCTTCCTCCAAACCTTGGCCTGGCTACGCTGCCAGGAGACCAACACCCATTCATTCCCTTCAGTACTCCTTTCCTACCCTTTTCTTTGCCATTTTGATAACATACTCCGTGTCATTCTTTCCCGGCTTCATGTTTATTTACTGACCTTCTCTCTAAAGAAAAGTACAAGACCATGCCTGTCATTTCTTCTGTACAAGTTAAATGTTGAAATGTCACAGACCCTACTTCCTCTCTGGTGTCCAATGCAGTATGTGGCATATAGGTGCTCAGTTCTGTGGTTGGATGATTGTTGATAATGAAAGATAGCTGATCTTGAACTTGCAACTAATTCAAAAGCAGTCGGACTCGCTCCATCCCGCTAACTACACGTGCCCCGTTGCAGTGACGGTTACTTATCCAGGGTTAGGAGTACAGACGCGGCTCGTGTGCAGAGCCCAGGGCTTGGCTACAAAGGCCAGGATGAAGAAAGTTGAGCTCTCAGCACGTTCTGCCGATGGCTTTTTCTTCAACTGTGACCTCTCTGGGTTTTTTTTTCTTATCTCTGCAAATTAGGGTAAGATGACAAGACCAAGAAATCCTATGATGAAAGACTCTCCACAGAGGAATCATTTTGTTTTTCAGTATGATACTCTCTGTAGAGTCAACCAGTAAAGCAGTTTATAGGTGAAGATAAGGATTCCAAGATGTTTGCCCCTGTTTCCTGAGCAAACTTCACTTACAAACTGAAGAACAAAAGACTTCAGTCTCTCTCTCCCAATACCACCCCCATTACTGGCAAAAATGCCCAAAATGGGGATCCTGGAAGCTTATGGCCTTCTCTCCTTTATTTGCAGTTAATAAAGGATGAGAAGGCTCTTTCCTAAAAGCTGGTTTTGAAGGCTGAGAAATTCAACCCTTTCCTCTGCAGTCTCTTTGGATTCAACAGTCTTCTTGATGCCATAAGAAAAGCTTCCTGTGCATCCTCCAGAAATACCATTTCTCGCGATAAGACTGCAGAGTTAGACTGTGACTTTCAGCTTTGGGGTTTCCATCGGAGGACGTGTGACCCCCTCAGGACTGTCTGCAGAGCTCCAGGAGCAAGCAAACTGTCAGCTGTCACCATTGGAAAACATGTCAGGTCACAGTATTGTTTGCACTGCCTCGAGCGCTCTTGTGAAAGCGAGGTAGAATAGCAAGGGTGGACCATGCTTCTCTAGACTTTCACAGGCTTGTCCTCGGAGGCCAAGAGGTCATTGTCAAAGGTGCCAGCGGGTATGCACAAGAAAATAGCCTTGACGGGAAGCGGTGTGTACTTTCTTGTAAAAGAAAGCACCATCTTGCTACAAGTTCTAGGAAGAATACCTGCACTTTCGATTGTTTGACAAAATGAACTTCCAGCCCTGGATCCTGGGCGTCTCACGTTGAAACCTCCAGCTCTTTTTTCCATCACTTAGGGCCTGCCAGCTCAAGATGCTGCACCCCCAAGAGCAGGGTCATGAACAACCCATTGCCTTAGCCTGAAATGTACAGGATAGCCCATTCTCAAGGCTCTGACCTTTAAGGGGATAACACTTTTCCACAGAGATACAAAGTTGCAGAACAGAGAATAGCATTTGTTTTGTTGGAGGTTTACAGGAACATCATGACCTGACTTGACCTACATGGACAGCTGTAAGAACAAAGGATTCTGACACCAAGAAGTTTGTAACAACCAACCACGCCCCTCCCTCACCTGGCCTTTAATAATGCTTTGCTGAAACCCTTCAGGGAGTTCAGGGCTTGGGGGGGCACGAGGCACTGGTCTTCTTGCATGGTCCTGCAGTAAGCCTTTCTCTGCTCCAAACTCCGACTTTCAGTTTGTTAGGCCTCACTGCCTCAGGCACGTGAATTTGCATTCGGTAACACCAGTGCATTAATATTAGAGGAATAGATGCCATAGCATGGGAGGGAGAAACTCAGAGATGGAGAACAGTTTATTCCTGAGGCATTTTCTCTAGCTTAGGTCACCAAAGGACTAGAATTAACACGTGCGTGAGGGTAGAATTAAGCATGACAGACAGATGAAAAGAAAGGCGGAGATCAAGTCAAGAGAAAGGTACATTCCAAATGAAATTACACAGGTGGAATCCAAGGACAAGGGCTGGGCTTTTGAGCCTTAGTCGCTGCTGAGGAGTCCGAGGCTGGGATCCTCTCTCCAGCAGGGACGGGAGTTCTGAGAGAAGAAAGGGCATTTCCCTTCTTTCTGGACAGAGCTGCTCAAAGCAGAGAAGCGAGTGAACCGAAATGCCATCGCTCCTGAGCAGGTGTGTGAAAAGCCTAGAAATAGAAGGTGGAGAATCTTTATAATCCAGAAGCTTGTGCAGAATGCAATGATTAAAGGCCTAGCATTTGGGGGCAAGGTTGGCTACTTGTAACCCCAGGCTCTCTGGAATCTTTTCAAAATAACAGAGAATACAACCAATTACAAGAACAAAGTAACCTTTGCCACCAAAAATGCCAAATAAAAATCTATCCAATTCAGAAGCATGAAATACACCACGCACGTTTGTAGCCAAAAGGCAGAAGGAAGTTATAGACATTTTCTGAACCACATACTGAACTTAGACTAACTCACTTATTTTCCTAAGCCTGAAGCCAATTCTAAGTGAGTTTAAGTATAAAAATTTCAAGATCTACATTCCAGTGAACCAGGACAGAGTCAATTTTATAAAACTGAATCAGATACTAATTGGAATATCAAAATATGCTTAGACTCAAATGTAAAACAAACAATAGCTTGAGAATTCAACTCCAATTAGATTAAAACAAAGGACATAAAGAATTCACAGTTAGCCAGTAGCGATGATGATGGTGATCATGATAACGATGTTGTTACCAAACCAAACTTGGGTCCACCCGCACACGCACAGGAAAGCCAACCTACTGCCCCTGGGCTGCCGTGAAAGAAAGCGTAGCGTTTATTGCAGGCACCGAGCGAGGAGTTCAGGCAGCTAGTGCTTAAGAGAACCAAACTCCCCAAAGGCTCTCAGAGAAAGGTTTATAAAGGTAGGGTGAGGGAGGGGGTCTGTGGGGTGTGTGATCAGCCTGTGGACATTCTTCTGATCGGTCGGTGGTGGCGTAAATGGGGCTCGGCACCATCAGCCTCCTGGTTCCAACCCATCTGGGGTCTCTACATGCAGCAGTTAACTTCTCCCACCTGGTGGGGGTTTCAGTATCTGCAAAACAGCTCAGAGGACGTGCCTCGGAATATCATCTACAGTCCTTGAGGAAGACCTAAAGGTTCCTGATGTTGTTTAATGGCTGAACTATTATTATTTTGTCTTGCTTGACTGTTTTCCTTTCCTTCTGCATTTTCTCACTCCTCTGATTACATTTATTCCTTGACTAAAGTTTTTCTACAGACAAAAGACAGGCAGACAGTGGTCATTGGTGGGAGCCTATTCTCGGTTATAGTACTATCCTTCCTGGTACTTGAGTCCCAGAGTAATGACATATCTCTGTACCTAGGCCGCACTATCCTGACTTCACCCTTCAATGATCTCAGGACCTTCTAATTGGATAATCTACCCTCTGACTGGTGTGGGCTTCGAAAAATGTGTTAGGCTGCAGATCACAGGGGAAGATTAGGTCCCTCATGGGGAAATAGAAGATGGCTAATTAACTTTTTCTTCTTTCTTTTTACCTCTTTGAATATTTTATTTTTTTAAACATAATTTTTATTTTATATTGGAGTATGGTTGATTTACAATGTTGTGTTAGTTTCAGGTGTACAGCAAAGTGATTCAGTTATACATATACATGTATCCATCCTTCTTCAGATTCTTTTCCCATATAGGTTATTATAGTAATATTGAGTAGAGTTCCCTCTGCTATACAGTAGGTCCTTGCTGATTATCTAAATATTTTACATATAGTAGTGTGTATATGTTAATTAACTTTTTCAACTGAGTATTGTGTTATTAGCATATTGGCCAGAGACTGTGCTTCTGTGTGTCTGTGTGTGAGATCAGTATGTAGGCATTGTTACATGTGCACATGGTTTTTGTTTTGTTTTGTTTTTTAACATCTTTGTTGGAGTATAATTGCTTTACAATGGTGTGCTAGTTTCTGCTTTATAACAAAGTGAATCAGTTATACATATACATATGTGCCCATATCTCTTCCCTCTTGTGACACATGTTTTAATAATATAAATTAACAGGGAATTCTCTGGTGGTGCAGGGGTTAGGACTCTGCGCTTTCACTGTGAAGGGCCCAAGCTACACAGAGAGGCCAAAAAATAATAATGATAAACAACTTAAATACACTCATTTTGTTGGAATGTGTTCTTCAGATTCTGTGAACCCTTAGGGGGAAATAACAATGTGGACTTCACCAGTGGGGCCAGAGCAACGCGAGTTATTTGTGTTGCTAAAAAATACCGGACAGGTAAAGGGAATGCAAATCACATGTCCAGCGTGACATGGACACAGGGGCTCGGGGACGGTCTTTACACGGAAGGAAAGGAAGGCTTGGGAAAGTGGGGAAGTGGAGAGACACGTACACCAGGAGCAGGGATTTGGCAGGTCTTCCCGGAGACAGGGAAGCTGTTGGCTGAGGGAAATAAAGGTGTTTGACTCCCTGCAGGAGTTGGACAATAGCTCTGCGTTTCAGAGATGTGACGAACCATATGATGACTTGGCCACAAGGCCTCCGTTTTCCATGCACATTTACTCCCCTGAGAAACAGGGGACTTCCCAGCCCTGGTGAAAGAACAAACCAGATGAAGCCCAAGAGAATGAGCTGCTGATTCAGAAGCTGAAGGAAGGAAGGACTGGGCAGTTGCCAGCTCCTTCTTCTGCATTCTGGCCTCGGTTCCCTGCTGCCCTGAGTAACACTCCAGGCGCCTGGCCTGCCCTGCAGCCGCGCCTGGGAAACTCCTTGATGGGGCTGGATCAGATCTGTTCAGAGACCTGCAGGCACAACCCCTTCTCAGTTTTCTCTTCGGCAGCACAGTCTGAGGCGTGGCTTCCCCGTGGACCACAGATTTTAAATGTCAGCCCTCCTGGGAATGAGCGCTTCGAGGTCGTCTGGCCCCTGCCCTGAAGAGTTGAACTTGGGTTCTGTTCCTCCCGTCTCAGTCCTCTTCCCCCCGTGGCTGCGAGTGGTTTTTCCATTTCATCTCGCAGACATGTGAGGCCTCTCACTCCCCTGCCCCACTCTCCCACACATCTGGAAGAGCCATGTTCGCATCTGGAGGCCATCCTCATCTGGGAGATTTCTTTCGACATTCTTTTCTTTGAAACTCAATCCATGTAACCTCTTGTTCAAAGGGCCTCTGAACTACTGGAATCATTTGCAGAGTCTCAGGAAGAAGTCTTCAGGTTCAGCCCTACGTGGTGGAATTTATGAGTCAAACCAAACCCAACATGATGCTTCTGACTGCTTTTTCTCCACCATAATTACTTTTCTGAGCTTTGTGTTGAAAAGGGCTGGAAATCTAGTCTAGGTCACGTACAAAAGGAAGGTGGGAATCACAGGGTAAGTCCAGTTCGTAGCTCTGTGACCTTGAACAAGATAGCGATTTCCTCATGGATAAAATTGGGGGTCCTTGTTGCACATGGGATTAATAACCCCGCTTTGTTAACTCCCAGGATTCTGTGAGGACGAGTTGGGATCATGAATCTGAGAGTGCATGGCCATGGGAACCTGGGTAAGGTCATGGTGGATGGAGAAAGGGGAGGGCTCCCATCAGGAGAGATGGTCTGTGCATTTGCACACCCCCTTCTCCATAAATCCATGGAATACCCCCGAGGCTATGGCTCTGTGATGCTCTGCTGAGCAGGCAAAGGCAGAATTCTCTGGAACTCGAGTCCCCCTGTGAGCCATGTACCCTCATTCTAACCAAACTGACAGTAGAGTATCTGATCAGAGTCTCAGACTTAATGTGTATTCAAATGACCCAGCCATTCGGACAAAATGCAGGTTCTGGTTCACAGGTCTGGGGTCTGGCTGAGGTCTGCATCCCTAACACGCTCCCAGGGGATGCCCATGCCTCCAGTTCCCGGATCATATTTTGAGTGACGTGGTACTACGGAGGTGGATCTCTAACCCTCAAATTCAACCTCTGCTCACGAATGAGTTTGTCACTTTTGCAGTGTCAGGCAGAGTCAGTGGCTGGTGAGGCCTGAAGGGAAATGAACTCCACATTCCTGAAATGCACAAAGACCTGTTCAACTAGACTTTGATCCGCTCCGGCCACGGAAGGGAGGAGCCGTGTGGCCTCTTGAATGTGAAGGGAAAACCAACTACTTTACCCCACTCCCTGCCTTTGAATATTTCTCCTCCTGAGTCAGGTTCACGTCTAGTGGAGAGAACGCCACAGCTGTGGATGGCTGCCTTTGACCTTCAGCGAGTTGCCTAACTCCCAGCCAGGCTGCCACAAGGAGAAACGCCAGAGCTCCTTCAGCTGGGCACTTCCAGCCAGACTGTATTGCCCCTGAGCTATGTTGCCTGGCAACCAGAGGGCAGGAGAAGAGCAGGGATGTAGGTTGATAAGAGGGCAGGGAGGGAATCACGGTACCTGGAGAGACAGGGCTGAAGCCATCTGAGGGCTTCTAGTCACACAGACACTCACACCCAGCACGTGGAATGTTAATTAGCCTCAGAGGGAGGGCATCCTGGATGTGAACCTAGAAAGCAGGAGACCAGAAGTTTACAAACACTCATTCTTTCTGGGGCTTCCCTGGTGGCGCAGTGGTTGAGAATCCGCCTGCCGATGCAGGGGATACGGGTTCGTGCCCCGGTCCGGGAAGATCCCACATGCCGCGGAGCGGCTGGGCCCGTGAGCCATGGCCGCTGAGCCTGCGCGTCCGGAGCCTGTGCCGCCACAACAGTGAGAGGCCCGCATACCACAAAAAAAAAAAAAAAAAAAAAAAAAACACTCATTCTTTCCATTTTATTATTTTAAAGATATTAATATTAAAAGAAAAAGGGGAAAATATCCTACTTCTTAGATGAGTTAGCAAGGCAGGAGGAAAAAACTGAAAAACTGCTTATAAAAACCAAGGGCACCAGGCTTCCCTGGTGGCGCAGTGGTTGAGAGTCTGCCTGCCGATGCAGGGGACGCGGGTTCGTGCCCCGGTCCGGGAGGATCCCACGTGCCGCGGAGCGGCTGGGCCCGTGAGCCGTGGCCGCTGAGCCTGCGCGTCCGGAGCCTGTGCTCCGCAATGGGAGAGGCCACAACAGTGAGAGGCCCGTGTACCACAAAAAAACAAAACAAACAAACAAACAAAAAAAGACTAAACAAATAAACACCATATAAATTGTTATTTTTTCTAAAAAAAAAGAAGCAAAAAAATGAAAGTTAAGATACAGAGCAGAGAAATAGAATTGAACAAAACTTATGGAGTGTTATAAAACATAGATAAGCAGGGGATCCATACCTAGATACATTATAGTGAATTTATAAAGTGCTAAATTGTATGTGGAATCTAAAAAAAACAAAAAATGATACAAATTAACTTATTTACAAAACAGAAAGGGACTCACAGACATAGAAAACAAACTTATGGTTACCAAAGGGGAAAAGTGGGGGAGGGATAAACTAGGAGTTTAGGATTAAAATAGACTCACTACTAGATATAAAATAGATAAACAACAAGGACCTACTGTATACCATAGGGAACTATACTCAGTGTCTTGCAATAACCTATAATGTAAAAGAATCTAAAAAAGAATAGATATACATGTATATGTATAACTGAATCACTTTGCTATATACCTGAAACTAGCACAACACTGTATATCAACTATATTTCAATTTTAAAAAATTTTTGGGCTTCCCTGGTGGCGCAGTGGTTGAGAGTCCGCCTGCCGATGCAGGGGACACAGGTTCGTGCCCCGATCCGGGAAGATCCCACATGCGGCGGAGCGGCTGGGCCCGTGAGCCGTGGCCGCTGGGCCTGCGCGTCAGGAGCCTGTGCTCCGCAACGGGAGAGGCCCACGTACAGCAAAAAAAAAATAAAATAAAATAAAATAAAATAAATAAAAATATTTTTAAGAGAAGAATGTGAAAAAATACAATTTAATACAATGGCATTTTACATGACTTAACTAAAAAATTATTAAAAATTTAAAAATAAACAGCCATTAAAAAATAAAATAAAGAGACAAGTTGGCAAAGAATAAATTTAAAACTTGCATAGATAAATAACCATTATAGAAGTTAAAACATCAATCACTTTATGAGGTTAATAATATATATAACCTTGATTCCAAAACTGGATAAGAACAGCACAACTTATAGTATCTACATACGTAGATAATTATGTATCTAACACACACAAGAAACTCTTGCAAATCAACATGAAAAAGATAAGAAACCCAAAAGAAAAATGAGCAAAACTTGCAATACACAATTTAGAGAATGGATACCAAGGATGAGATGAGATATGTGCATTTCTAGGAAGGCCTAGAAATCAGCAAAACGCAAACTTTTAAAGAGCAATATACTACTTTATACACTTGCACGATATACAAAGATTAGAAAGCTGGGTACTACCAAGTGATGGAGAAGACTTGGGGAAATAGACTTACTTGTTTGTGCATTTCTGGAGCAGCATGAAACAGGCAGAACCATTGTGGAAAGCAACCAAGTATTATTTAGTGAAAATGAAGTATTCATATACCTTATGCCCAGCAATCCCCCAAGCTGGGTATGTGCCCAGGGAGGCTCTTGCAGAAGTTGTAGGAACACAGGTCCAAGGGTACTTGTCCTATCATTAGAGACCGTCCTATGTGAGTGAGTGATTGGCAGCTGGGGAGAGTGGGAAATGAGGGAGGGGGCAGAGGAGAAACAGGAATGATAATCAGGGATAAAAGGGAAAAGCAACCAAGGTAAAACCAGACTGTGACCTCGCACAGCCTGTTAATGAACTGAGGAACGCGTTCAGCTCTGCATCTGAGGATCCTATCGTGGGTCAAGGCACTTGTGGTAGAAAAAGAAAGGAGTAGCTGCCACCTGACTTCTTCGTTTGCTTTGACCAAATAGGTGAGCTGTGCAGTGGACGTGACCTATGACCCTTTCCTTGACTTTCCCACAGTCTCCCTCCCCTCCCCCATCCATTCAGCTGGCCTCCCCCTCTACAAACAAACCCATCCCCAGGCCTCAGTCATCTCCAGGCTTAGGGTTTCCCACCCAAATCCCATTTCCTTCCTTAGAACGTTTGTGGAAAGGGTTGCTCAACCCCTGAGGAGCCCTGCCCACTTCACCTGGAGTCACATCAGAGCAGTGTCCACAATTGTCCCCTGCACTCACCAGACCCTCGCTGCGCCATATCATGGGGTCTCGGACCCTTGTGAAGAAGAGGCCCTAAGGAACTAGATGGAGGCCAGATCCTGTGTTTTCTGGGGAAAATAAGTTATTTTCGCAGCAATTACTTCTGCAACTTCCTAGGCAATCAACCTGAGCACCGGGGTACGGAAGCCCCACCTCTCACAGATCAGGATCAGAATGGACTTGAAGTGATGCAGTAATACAGAAAGGCAGCACAAAGGTGAACCCTAGGAGCTGGAGAAGTTACAAGAGACAGAGTTTTTTATGGGACCATTTCTTGCCCATATGCCTGCATCAGACTTCTCTTTCAGAGCAAATCCTCAGCTCTGTTTCCCCTAGATTCCTATCCTATGGATCTTGCCTCACCTGGTTTCCCAGCAGACACATACTGCCCCATCGGTCCATCTCCTGTAACCCACCTGGCGTGGCCACCCTCAGTCTGGGACTTCACCAGACCTCAGGCCACAGAATGACCCTAAATCCTCTTCCGCCTGTGTGTCCTCAGCTACCAAATAAGCTGGCCAGTCAGCAGTCCTCACGAAGCTTCTCCAGTGGGCAAAACAGCACCCTGAGCCCTTAACAAGGAAAACTATAGAAACAGAAGTTATAGGCGCGGCCCTTAAAAAATGTGAGTTAGTGCCTGTGGGTCACCCGTTAAATGTGAGCCATTATCCTCAGCACTTGCCTACACTTTCCTTGATTTATCTTCACGATGACCCCAGCAGTTGAAGCCCCATTTTCTCTGTTTTCCCGATGAGGCAACGGAACCTCTCTGAGCCTGAGGAATGTGTCTCAAATAACAGCTGGTGAGTGACAAGTCCAGGACTTCTGACTCCAAGCCCAGGCATTTTTCACAGCACCAGAGCTGCATTAAAGAGAATCCATCCTACCTGCAGATACAGAGCGCTGTGACCTGAAATAGACTCAGAACATTTGCAAAAGAGCATGTCAACAAGAACAAGTGCGTGAAAAAATAAACCCCGAGCCTGTGTGTTCTGGGCCCTCTGGATGAGAGGGGTTCAGGAGTGAAAGACTCGGAAAGGGGGTTCAACCCTTGAAATCTAGTTTGAAAGGGGGCTATAGATTGGCAGGGAAGAGAAAATAAATTTGGAATAAGCACCTTCCCTTAAGGTTACTTAGACACTCCTACTGGTACGAAATGAATTTTCCAGTCTGTCTCCCTGAGTAACTGGAATCACGCTGAAACGTAGCAGAGGGTGAATTCAGGTCAAGAGCACAGAGATATTTCTGGTGACGAGGTGGTTAAATACCAAACCATTTCATTAAAGGAAGTGGTGAAATGTAGAGTTTTTTTTTCCCCCTCGGATGATTTTGGCTTACTCCGTCTGGAGACAGGAGCTAGGATACATGAGCTCTGGAAACCTCATCTGAAAATGGCAATTCTGCAGCTATAAGATGACTTTATTACACTTGCATAAAAAGGTTTCAGGGAGAGCCACATAACAGCAAACTATTACTCAAGCCCAGACCCTCCCAGAGAGCTGGTGCAGGAGCTTTTCACCTTCCTCCCTGGTTCCCATACTCCAACAAGCATGAACTAGAAAGGGCCTGAGTCACCGGGTCACATGACTGAAAGTGCACACGGTGCCTCTCCACTGTTGGCAGGGCCACGTGAAACCAAAATAGCCAGTGCCCTGCGAGCCAGCAAGCACCAGACACCTACAGGTTCATGTCAGGAAACACCCCGGGGCTGCCATCCAGCCGTCAGAGCTTTAGAGAAAAACCATCCTTGGAGATACTTCATCCCAAGGCACACTGCAAGACCAGTCTGGTCAGTCATGTACTTTACCATCGTTCACATTTGGGGTCTGCTGGACCCTGCAGGCCCGGGATTGCTGGGGAGAGCTCAGCATCACTCCCCGTTGCAGCAGCATTCACTGTTTTTCACAGAAGGGGATGTTTCCCTTCCTACCTGTTCAGGTGTATGTTGGTCAGTCAGTTGATTTAGTCGCGTAGTTAGTTGGTTAATTGATTGGTTAGTTTGTTCATTTTGTAAATAGCACAAGGGCACAAACCACCTCCAAGAAAATGATGTTGTTTTACGGACTTGGTCATGATTTCACTGCCCCTGTGGGAAATCAGAAAAGGCCTTGAACAGGAAGTCCACCTGAAGAACCTTTTCTCCTGCTCTATGATTTCTGTTTTCCTACGAATGATGGACTCAGAGATGATTTAGGTTTAGTCAGACCTTAGGAATCATCTAGCCCAATCTCGTTTTCCAGGAAAGGCAGCCCAACCCAGGAGAGATGGAGGAACTAGCCCAGGTCACACATCTGGCCAGTGCCCTTCACCTGGGAGTGGACCAGCCCACATCCAAGGTGAAGGAGGAGGAAAGAGGCCATTTCCCGCTTGTGTTTCAAGTAACACCATACCCTTCACCTGTCCATGTCCCAAACACCATCACCAAGCACACATACCTACGTTGCCTGCCCTACTGCTTCTAAGAAATCACTGAATCTTTCATTTCCAGGAGATTTTAAATACATAGGCACCATCGTTTCCTTCCAGCAGTAATGGGAATGGCTTCCTGACCACGGGGGAGGTGCCATCCTCAGCAAGCTCAGGCTGGGTGGCGGGTTTTGTGTCATCGGTCTTGTCATTCACCTTTTTTTTTCATTCTTGCCTCCCAATTCCCAGAACCCACCTCCTCAGCACTCAAGTGGATCCGTTGGGTGTAGACAATGAGGGTGGTTGAAAGAGCTGGGGTTTTCAAATCAAAAGGCCTAGATACTAGTATCAGCTGCATGGCCTCACTCAAGACATTTAATGATTGGCATGTTAAACTGGCAACAGCAATGCCATGGTGCCATGAGGATGAAATGACATCATATTTTGGGAAAGCCCTTTTGAAATGGTTATGAGAGAAAGCGTAAGGGATTTTCATCACTACCTCCAAGCTGTCCCCAGCCTGATCCCGCGAGTAGAGTTCACAGCCCAGAGGAAGGGTGTCAGCAGCTGGGCCAGGCCAGAGGCTGGCCTGGAGATTGAGAATGTGGTCTCCCCCACCTGTGTACCCAGGAAAGAGCCGCTTCCCACTGTCTTCAGAGGGGACGTGGCAGGGGCACAGGGTGGCTGGAGCCCAGAATGCACTGGGGCTGCTCCCTGTCAGCCCCCGAAGCTGCTCTGTGTGTGTGTGTGTGTGTGTGTGTGTGTGTGTGTGTGTGTGTGTATGTGTGTGTGTTTGGTTCTCATGGTTTCTGGAGCATTTTAAAGAGGCTGTGTCACTGCTGGCCTGGCAGACAGGCAGCTTGCTCTAAGGCAACAGCTCATTTTTTTTTCCCAGCCTGAGCTTGTGCAAGTGGAGAATCTCAGGGATGTGGACACCTCTTCCATCTTACTTCAAGTCCTTCAAGCAGTGAGTTTCTCCCTCCCACTCCACTATCTTCAGCAGTCTTGACAAGAAACGATAGTCTCCTACCTAACTAACATGAATGTCTCACCGCCCTCCTTCATCTCCAAAGACTTTGTTCCTTCAAGAAAAAGGGCACCCCCCTTTTTTTTTTAACTTGGAAGCAATGGTATAGATTTACCCATGACGATGATGGGGGTTCAGAGCAGCCTCTTTTTACCAAAGGGGAAAGGTGGAGGGAGGGATAAATTAGGAGTTTGGGATTAACATACACACACTACTATATATAAAACAGCCAACAAGGACCTACTGTCTAGCACAGGGAACTCTACTCAATACTCTGTAATGACCTATATGGGAAAAGAATCTGAAAAGGGATAGATATATGTATAACTGAATCACTTTGCTGTACACCTGAAACTAACACAACATTGTAAATCAACTAGACTCCAATATAAAATAAAAATTAAATTTAAAAAAATTTTAAAGAAAGAAAAGAGCAAGTTAACCACAACACCAGTTTCGTCACTTCCCTAACCCCCTTCTCTCAATGAACATAGCAGACCCCACCTTCAACTTCTCCTTTCCACAGACTTTTTCCCCTCCGCCTAGGAGCATATTCAGGCTTCTAATAACTTGAGAAATGTTCCTCTATGCTTCCTCCACTGTTTTGGGGGTTTTTTTGTTTTGTTTTGGGGTTTTTTTTTGCGGTACGCGGGACTCTCACTGTTGCGGCCTCTCCCGTTGCGGAGCACAGGCTCCGGACGCGCAGGCGCAGCGGCCATGGCTCACGGGCCCAGCCGCTCTGTGGCATGTGGCATCCTCCCGGATCGGGCCACGAACCCGTGTCCCCTGCATCGGCAGGCAGACTCTCAACCACTGCGCCACCAGGGAAGCCCTACTTATGAAATTTTGATTCCCATTTTAATTGATTAACTTCAGATGTTTCCTAGTTAACAAAGGCTTCCTGATTATTATGTACAGAAAATAAAAAGTAGACAGTACCATACAATGAGACCCACTTGTGTGATTTCAGTGAAATTAATTTAATAATATATTGTGTTTAACACAATTATCCAAAATATTATAATTTCTACATATAATCAATATAAAATTATTAATGGATTTTTTTTTACTAAATCTTCAAAATCTAGTGTGTATTTGACATTTAAGAGGATCTCAGTGGGAACAAACCTTATGCCAAGTATTGTATAGCTCAGGTCTAGAAGAAAATGCACACAAAATGATTATGTATAAATGGAGGGATTACATGTGAGAAAATATTTTCTTAATTAACATTTTTATTAATTTTGGCTTCAAGTATCACATATTTTTACCTTTCTTTTTTCACTTACAAAGGATAACATTTTTTCTGTTTCTCTCATTTATGGGTCAGTATTTAAATAATACATTTTTCCCTTATTTTTTTTTCTCTTCTTTGCTACTTGCATTTTATTTCCTGCTTTGGCTTTTCTGGTTTTATGAGTAAATTATTTATATTTTTTCCATCCTTTTCTCTGGTAGCTTGGCAAACTTCCACTTCTGGAATCATTTTAAAGCAACCCTTAGCCCTGCCAAGTTAATTTCTTTCTACCCTTCCCTTCTTTCTCATGGGTCAAGATAGTTTTTTCATATGTTATTGAAACCATATTGTTTTCTTATGAAACAAGCAGGTCTCTTAGACTTCTTTTTATTTATTTTTTTGATGTATTTTTTAATGTGGACCATTTTTGACATCTTTATTGAATTTGTTACAATATTGCTTCTGTTTTATGTTTTGGTTTTTGGCCCTGAGGTATGTGGGATCTTAGCTCCCCGACCAGGGATCAAACTTGCTCCCCCTGCATTGGAAGGCAAAGTCTTAACCACTGGACCGCCAGGTAAGTCCCTCTTAGACTTCTTTGTCTTTTTTTTTTTTTTTTTTTGTGGTACGCGGGCCTCTCACTGCTGCGGCCTCTCCCGTCGTGGAGCACAGGCTCCGGACGCGCAGGCCCAGCGGCCATGGCTTACGCGCCCAGATGCTCCACGGCATGTGGGATCCTCCCGGACCGGGGCACGAACCCGTGGCCCCCGCATCGGCAGGTGGACTCCCACCCACTGCGCCACCAGGGAAGCCCTTCTTTGTCTTTAAAAAGACCCTTCCCAGCAGACTCTTTAAGCTACTGGAATCTACTTCGTTGATTTTCATTCTTTTTCCCTTGCAGATTTACTCCCTTCTGTCCTTCAGAGTCATACATTTTAGAATGTATAAATAAATGCCTGGTCACTTTCAACCAGGTTGCTAAATTTAAAATCTGAAATACATTTTTCCTGAACTTGAGTATCACATCAAGTTCTGTTTTCAATCCAGTGCTTTAACTTCTCCATCTCTTGCCATAAAAGGCTATTTCTCCTTAAAAGAGCCAGAGAGGGACTTTCCTGGTGGCGCAGTGCATGTTCGATCCCTGGTCCGGGAAGATCGCACATGCTGCGGAGCAACTAAGCCCGTGCGCCACAACTGCTGAGCCTGCACTCTAGACCCCGCGAACCACAGCTACGGAGCCTGCACGCCACAACTACTGAGCCCGTGCACCTAGAGCCCGTGCTTCACAACAAGAGAAGCCACCGCAATGAGAAGCCCGCGCAACGCAACGAAGACCCAACGCAGCCAAAATAAATAAATAAATAAAAATTTTAAAGCAAAAAATACAAAGGTGGTGGTCAGTGGATGGAAAAGTGTTAAAAAAAAAAAAAAAAAAAAAACACAAAACAGCCCGAGAACTTATTTTGCATCACTTCCCTGCTACCTCCTTTCACAGAGAGAGATGCAGAAATTGTTGGGCTACGCTGCTGCATTCTGTATTGAACATTTTGGGCTAAGTTGTACAAAGAAAAATGGAGTTTGATCAAGAGATGGTGTATCCTTTTCTTGAGTGTAACTGCTAAATTTCACTCTTTTGATGTCCTTAAAATCTGAGTTAGGTGAGAAAAGAACTGTCAATATATGTATAAGCTAAATAATGTTAAAATTTTCCTTATACATTAGGATATATATATATTCATATAATATATACAATATAATAGATTGTATATTAGGAATGATATATTCCTTACATATCATTACTGTAAGACACGACACACTCAGAAAATAGAAGAGTTCATTTAAATAATAGAAATAAACAGAAAGTGAAAAAGTAATAGAGGTGCTGGGGAGAGGTACTCAGGTAGCAGCCTACTGAAAACTAACTAATACTACTGAATACTAACAGCTTACCAGAGTGATTCAGACACAAATTTACAGATGAAATCTAATTCTCTGAACATCTGCTCAGGAACCCTCACAGGCCACCCACAAAAAACAAGAGCATCCTTTTTTCGCCCCTCGGGAGTGGGGGAGGAAGGCTATGAATAATAGCTTCTTAATGCAGGAAATGGAAAAATAACATAGAACAAACGCTTGGATTCGGGGTGGAATGAATTAATGATAATTCACATTTCCTATGCATTGTGGGTAAAAGTGGTGAACCGGACAGATCAAAGGAGGTTATCTGAGGGAGGCGCCTTATTTGTTTGTATTCTGCCCCCTCTCTGTCTAGGGCTTGAGGAGACTGGTAGTCACTCTGAAAATAGTAACATTCTATATGCATCAATGTTTAGAAGAAGGTAAGAAAAAAAAAGAAAGAGAGGCGGAGGGAAGGGAGAAAGACGGGAAGGAATTTCAGTTAAGTGTATTTCATTTGTAGAATCGGTTTCCTGGAGGGGGGAAAATAACAAGACAAAATATTGGTTACCATTTGATTAAATTCAAAAACACATTTATTGAATACTTGCTCTGTGCTAACTCGTGCTAGGTGCCAAGGAGTGCCACGAGATAACCGGCGTGAGTAGATCTCTACATAAGGGATGCTCATGTCCTCCTCCCACTGTCACATGCTCACAAAGGATGGTCCCGATTTTACCCCATCACACGGCAGGAATCCACAGCAGGATGGAGCCCAAACCAATGCCACTTCCCTTTGAGCGAGACCAATCCAGGGGAGCCTCAGAAGGGAGGAATGATTCCGGAATTCATCTGGGTCTTTCAGAGTCGACCTTAATCTTGAGTTCTTGTCCACTCTAAAAGCGGTCTCTGGCCATTCTCACAATTCGCTCTGTCTTCTCACTAACTTTTTTTTTTTTTTTTTTTTTGCGGTACGCGGGCCTCTCACTGCTGTGGCCTCTCCCGTTGCGGAGCACAGGCTCCGGACGCGCAGGCTCAGCGGCCACGGCTCACGGGCCCAGCCGCTCCGCGGCACGTGGGATCTTCCCGGACCGGGGCACGAACCCGTGTCGCCTGCATCGGCAGGCGGACTCTTAACCACTGCGCCACCAGGGAAGCCCTCTCACTAACTTTTAAACCAGCTAGATGGGAGCGTTGGGGAATGACTCAAACCAGAACAGAATGTTTAGGGAGAATATGTATAAAGCGTTATTTATGTCTAGGTGGGTTACTCGTGGCAGGTTACTCTCTTCCCTAAGAAAGAACAAAGGTGCTGTAAGTTAAGGGAAATCATAGTGCCTGGGGCTGAAGAAAGGAGGCATAGGGTCTGGGGGAAGCTAGGGAGCCCGGGTTTGGGAGCCAGTCACTATCTGTGCACTCACGACTAAATAAATTATTCAACTTTTCAGGTCTCTGTTTTCTCAAACTCCAAATGATGACAATATTACCTATGTCACAGGGTCATATTGATGATTAAATGAGATAAGAGCCTTGAAACGTCTGCAAACGTCTAACACAGATGGTAATTAACATTTATAAAATTATGAGAGAGATATCTGAATAGGTGAAAGAATCAGTTGCTTAACAGCAGGGGGAGTGAGCTTGAGAGACCAGACTTCAAAGAGAGCCTCTGGAGACAAAGAAAGGACTAGACTCAGAAAGCTGGAAGGAAGCATCTGGCTTGATGCATCCATGACAGAAGTATCCAAATAATCAGATTCTGCTCTGTAATTTGGGAACCTGGGATTATATCTGTATAATCGTATTGAGCCTAAACGCTACATGCTGTCTGTGAGAATTATAAGCAACGGACATCAGAAGGCAGCCTAAAACCCACGGCTATCAGGGGCTTTAGAAGCTGGGGAGTGCTGTGTTCTAGAAGCCCTGAACGTGGGCGGGAGGGAACTGGCCACTGACAGCAACCTGGCTATAGCCCACCGCTCCGTCATCTCCTTCCTGACTGAAACTGCTCTCCTGGGGCCAGCCTGAAGCTGGACCAGATTCCAAGTAAACTGGGATGCAAAGTGCCTTTCACTGGACAATCCAGGGAGACCCTGGTGTCACTTCTTGGTTCCCAGTCCTGGGTTTCTTTCCCCCTTGTCTTCGTTTAATTTTTCCTTTTACCCTGTTGCATCTTTTGAGCCCACACAATAAAAGCTGTGAGGAAACCAGTGCTGAACTGACAAAGAGGGCTGCAGAATTGAGCTAAAATGGTCCTTTGAATCTCACTCCTGGAAAGTCCTAGAATGACCAGCTTTTCCCTTACATCTGTTTCCTCCTGTCAACTAAATACCAACAAGGACACATAGTCTCAAAAAACTTACTACTATTTTGCAGACAGCTGCAGAATTCCAAAACACTGTAAGAATTTTGAACAACTAAAGCAGGAATCGTTAATAAGCAAACTGCAATTAGCTTTGGACAAATACTTCAGGTCAATAATAAAGTGGTACTATTTAATATTTAAATAGCAGGTTAAATTCTCCATGTTAAGTCCAAAGACTTGAGCCAAACTGTGGTACTCAATGTTCCCCGGGCATCTCCGGACCCCAGCACCTCACCACTCCCTCCACCCATACTGCAGCATGAACACTTTCTTCCAGCCCCCGGTGCCTGATCCAGAAGCCCCCAGGCATGCTGTGGCTGTGAGCGCTGGAAGTGTGGCCAGTCCTAATTAAAACGTGCTCCGAGGGCAAACGCACAGCAGATTTTGAAGACTTGGCACAGCAATAAGGTAAAACGTATTAATAATTTTAAAATACTGATCACAAGTTGGATATATAGAGTTAAATAAAATACACTATCAATATAATAAATAAATAAATAAGTAGCAGGTTAAAGTTTACAAAATCTTTTACATCCATTGTCTCATTTTGTAAAAATTAACTAACATTTATTTTTGGCTACATTGGGTCTTCTTTTGCTACCTGTGGGCTTTCTCTAGTTGCGGCGAGCGGGGGCTACTCTTCGTTGCGGCGCGCAGGCTTCTCACTGCGGTGGCTTCTCTTGTTGTGGAGCATGGGCTCTAGGTGTGTGGGCTTCAGTAGCTGTGGCTCGCGGGCTCTAGAGCGCAAGCTCAGTAGTTGCGGCGCACGGGCTTGGTTGCTCTGCGGCATGTGCGATCTTCCCGGACCAGGGCTCGAACCCGTGTGCCCTGCATTAGCAGGTGGATTCTTAACCACCACGCCACCAGGGAAGTCCCCCATTGTAGCATTTGATGAAAGCTCCCCAGATGAGGCATGTATTTGTGGTAGGTACCCCCAGCTGGCTCCAAGTGATTCCAGCCTCCTAGTATTCACGCCTTTCTGTAGCCACTTCCATATGGAATGGGGCTGACCTGCATAGCTGTTAGAATACTGTGGAAATGATGGAGTGTCACACTTCAGCAAGACATTACAGCTTTCACCTTACTCCACTCGTGGGTCACTCTCTCTGGGAGGAGCCAGCTGCCATCTTGCGAGGACACTCAACGGCTCTGATGGCTGATTTTATGTTGTTAACTTGACGTGGCTAAGGGATGCCCAGGTAGCCGGTAAAACATTATGTTTGGGTGTATCTGTAAGAGTGAAGGACATCAGCATTTGAATCAACAGACGGAGGAAAGAAGATTGCCCTCACCAGTGCAGGTCGGCATCAACCAGTCCATCAAGGGCCCAAGTAAAAGAAAACAGTAGAGGAAGTGCAAATTTGCTTTTTCTGCTTAAGCTGAGACACCCATCTTCTCCTGCCTGGTTTGGGGGTTTTCAGGCTCAGACTGGGACTTACATGGTTGGCTCCCCGAATTCTCAAGCCTTCGGACTCCGAATTACACCATGGGCTTTCTTGGTTTTCCAGCTTGCAGGCAGCAGCAGATATTGGGACTTCTCAGTCTCCATAAATGCATGAGTCAGTTCCTATATTAAAATGAATGGTCTACCTATCTATATCTATATCTGTATATCCTATTGGTTCTGTGTCTCTGGAGAATGCTGGCTAATTCAGCAGCCCAATGCGGAAGTCTACATAATGGGGAACAGCCAGGAGCAACTTGGAACTGGATTTTCCAGTCCCCATCAAGAATTCAGATAATTACAGCCTCTCCCAACATCTTTTGTAAAATAACAGCTATATTGAAGTATAATTTATATATCATATAACTCACCCATTTAAAGTGTACAATTCATTTAAAGTGTACAAGTGTTTTTTTAAGTATATTCACATAAATGTGTAACCATCACCACTGTCCGTTTTAGAACATTTTCATCACCTCAAAAGAAATCTCGTATTTTTAGCTGTTAATTCCCTATGACCCCATACTCCCCGGCCCTAAGCAACTTCTAATCTACTTTCAGTTTCTATAAATTTGCCTCTTCTGGACATTTTATATAAATGTAATCATCTAGTATGTGGTCTTTTGTGACTGGCTTTCTTCACTTAGCATAACGTTTTCAAGGTTCATCCATGTTGTAGCAAATATCACTACATCGTTCATTTTTATGGACAAATAATATTCCATTGTATGGATATACCACATTTGTTTATCCATCCATCAGTTTATGGACATTTGGGTTATTTTCAACTTTTGTCTACTATGAATAATGCTGCTGTAAATATTCATATACAACTTTTCCTGTGGACATATGTTTTCATTTCTTTTTGGTATATACCTAGGAGTAGAATTCTTGGGTATATAGTAACTTTGCATTTAACCATTTGGGGAATGGACAGACTGTTGTCCAAAGTAGCCGAACCAGTTTATGTCCCGAACAGCAGTTACATGAAGATTCCGATTTCTGTACATACTCAACGTTTGTTATAGCTGAGTTTTTGGTTCTAGCTACCCTAGTGAATGTGAAGTGGCATTTCCCTGTTTTGTTTTGTTTTGTTTTTGCAGTACACGGGCCTCTCACCGCTGTGGCCTCTCCCGTTGCGGAGCACGGGCTCCGGACACGCAGGCCAGGGGCCATGGCTCACAGGGCCAGCCGCTCCACGGCATGTGGGATCTTCCCGGACCAGGGCACGAACCCGTGTCTCCTGCATCGGCAGGCGGATTCCTAACCACTGCACAACCAGGGAAGTCCCTTGAGTTAATTTTTTATGTGGTGTGAAATGAGTCCAATTTCATTACTTTGCATGTGGATATCCAGTTGGCTCAGCACAATTAATTGGAAAGACTATTCTTTTCCCCACTGAAGGATCTTGGCACCCTTGTCGAAAACCAGTTGGCCACAGACACATACATTTGTTTCTGGACTCTCAATTCTATTCCATTTATGTATACGTCTATCATTACGCCAGTACCACATCTTGACTACTGTTGCTTTATAATAAGTTTTGAGATACGTTGTTCTTCTTTTTCAGATTATTTGTTTATTCTGAGTCCCTTGAAATTCCATATGAATCTTAGTGTCAGCTTGTCTAAGAAACCAGATGATATTCTAATAAGGATTACATTGAATTTGTAGAAACATTTGAGTAATATTTCTATCTTAACAGTATTAAGTTTTCTGACCCATGAACATAGAATGATTTCTATTTATCTGAACTTTATTTAATTGATTTCAATTTTTAGTTTTCACAGTATAAACTTTGTGCTTCTTTTGTTAAATGTATTTCTGTTTTATTTTTTGATACTATTGTAAATAGAATTGATATCTTAATTTCATTTTCATTGCAAATATATCCTGCAACCTAGCTGAACTCATTTATTAGTTCTTATAGTTTTTGTGGATTCCTTAGAATTATCTATATACAAGATCTTGTCATCTAAAAATACAGATGGTTTTACTTCTTTCTTTCCAATCTGGATAACTATTTCTTTTTCTTGCCTAACTGTCCTGGATATATTCTCTAATACAATGTTGAATAGAAGTGGTGTGAATGATATCCTTATCTTGTTCCTGATTTGCAGGGAAAAGCATCTGGTCTTTCAGCATTAAGTAGATGTTAGCTATGAGTTTTTCATAGATTTCTTTTACCAAGTTAAAGAAGTTCCCTTCTATTCCTACTTTATTGAGTGTTTTTATCCTGAAAGGGTGTTAGATTTGTCAAATGCTTTTTCTGTATCCATAAACATGATCATGTGGGTTTTGTTTTTCATTCTATTGATATGATATATTATGTTGATTGACCTACCAAAATCTTGACCAAGACCTCACAAGAGATCCTAGGCGAGAACCAGCTAATCTGCTCCTGAATTCCCAACACACAGAAACTGTATGAGATAATAAATGTTAATTCTTTTCTAAGCTGCAACGTTGTGGGATAATTTGTCATGCAGCAATTGATAACTAATACAATATAGTTATAACTATTTTATAAATGAAGAAACTGAGGTTTGGAGTGTTTGTCTGCTTCATAATTCTGGTCTGGGTTACAGAATTAGAAGTAGAAGTGATTTGAACCAAGCCTTCTACTTCAAATAACAGGGCTTCCTCCACAAAGTTCTACTGTTTGGTGACTGAGACCCAGCTTACGGCAGACTGCTGTCTCTGGTTGGCAAAGCCCATTTCATATGATCGAGCAGGTAGTTCACTGCAAAGGGGCAACCGGCTGAGGGGGCAGACGGGGACTAATATCTGGCCTGTGCTTTTTCTACCAAGCTGTGCACCCCGACTCAGGGCTGCATCTGCCCAGAGGAAATGGGCCCTTTTCAAATGTGTCTGGAGGCATAGTCTGGTTATCAAGCCTCACGCCCAGAGGGTTGATACCCACATGTTGGCACTTTTTTCTAATTTGCACAAAGGTCTTGTACAAGCCTGTTAGTTGGTTCCAATAAAATTCACATAACTGGAAAAAGTTTCATATTTCCCTGTTTACTAGTTTTGCATACCAGTTAGGCAATATTAGTCAATGGGCCTCGTGCCAGACAAATTTTTTTAATCTGTGACAAGATTTGTACTCACCACCCTCCCTTACCCCCTTCCCCACCAAAACTTCTTCCCTAGGACCTGGCATTTAGGAAGGAGAAGCACAGGGAAAAGACCTCATATTATCTGAGTGTCTCCTGTGAGCCAACATGTGGCTGGTCACCTTCTATATTCAATATCATTTAATGTTCATCATTATGAGAGGAAGATATTATTATCCCCATTGTACAGGTAAGGAAAGCCTGAGAGAGGTCAACTAATGTATCCAAGTCCCACAGACGGTAAATGGTGGCAATGAAGTTAGAACTCAGGCTCATCTGGCTCCAGAACCCATGATCCACCCACACAGCTTACGGGTGCACAAATTTACAAAGAAATCTAAAGGAGGTGTCCCACCAGGAATACTAAAATTCTCATAGAGAACTTCTGCTGAATAAATAACACTCAAGACTCAAATAAATTCATCTAAAACGGTAGACTGTCGAGCGTTGAATTATAGGATTGTTTTGGGCATTAAGGACTCACAACACCCTTCAAAACATACCACATAAGTTACCTCCTTGACTTGAAGTTTGCCCTACTGACCAGTTTCCACAGATCCAGACAATCCACTGAAGTCCGTGTCCTGGATCTCAGAGTCTAATGTACTTTGTAAGTCTGAAACAGAAGAGAAGATCTACTGATACAGGAAGACAGATGCTCATTCATTCTTTCAACCAATCTTTATTGAGTGTTTACTATGTACCAGGTATGTGGCAGGGGCAGAAGAAACAGCATCAACCAAGGCAGATATGTTCCCTGCCCTCCCGGACCTTAGAAGATAATGGGGCCCCTTGAACTTGCCCTTTCCCCTTTTCACTGAAACACACACACACACACACACACACACACACACATACACAGCTAACCAAGTAGGTGAGAAACTACACACTTAACTCTCCTTATAACCCCTACAGTGGAAGGCTTAATTGACTAGGGCAGACACTGATGGTTTAAAAATAAGCAATAGCCCAGAAAGCTGAGATAATGCTTCCAAAAAATCTTCCTCTTACTTCTCAAGTGAACAACCAGATCATACACACAGATGTCGCCAAGCAGCCATTCACAGGGTCAGAGGGAAAGGCTCAGACTATACCCACCCTCCCACCTCCCATGACCTGAACGTAAAGAGAAGGCTGAGAGAAGGGCCACAGAGGAGGAACGACCTTTAGGAAAACTTGGCTTCGGAATCAGGAGTGTCAGCTTCTTATTGCCACGATTTGACCAGGAATCCTCAGAAAGTGGCAGAGTTTGGGTCCATTTCAAAACAACATGTAGAAAGAACTGACTGGCCACCCAAAACCTTATCTGAACCTAAAATGTCTGCAGAGTTGGGCAACAGAGTTAAAAGAAACAGCCTTTTCCTTGCAGACTTTTAGTGCCAAGACTCCTTCTGGTCCACTTGTAACTGAGTGAACATAGAAGCCAAAAAATTAAATGGAATTTTTGGAACTCGAGACTGGGTGTGCTGGAAGCTGAGGACAGAAATATTCAGGTTGATGAAAGTGGGGTGTAGGCTTGTTTTCTTTAGGGTCCTTCCCATCCTCTAGAACTTTGGCCAGTGTTAATGGAGTCAGGCTGGCTTCCAGGTTTCTTGCAACGACCAAAGTTCAAGGTAATCTGCCCCCAAACTTCTCCATTTACGATATATTATATGGAGAGTATTAGCTAACAGCCCCCTTTTAAGATAGAATAGGTGCCATAACTCCATATACCAGAAAAACTGGTTTGAAACATGGAATGTGACACCATGTCAAAGAAACAGATGCACAAGTACTGATAAGATAGAGATGTGAGAAGACTCAAGGCTGCTGCAGGAGGCAAAGGAAAAGCCAGGGTGCAGGGTCCAGGTCCTACATCTCCCCTCAGCCAGAGCACACAGCTTTCCCTCTTCATAAACGTGGGCTCAGGAAAAGATGTAATTCGAGAGGAAACGATTCAGATAAATGAAATGGATGGATGGATAGGTAGATAGATAGATATAGATGAAATCTATAAAACATGAAAAGCCCTCTTGTGTAGAGAGAACACTGCATTGGGAGTTAAGAGACCAGGCTTCTAGCCCAGGCTGCCACTAGGTTCCAGTTGACCTTAGGCAAGAGATCATAACTTCTAAGTCTCATCTTTTTTTCAACTGAGAAATGCCCAATGTGGGCTAAAATTTCTCTAAGGATCTTCAGCTCCAACATGAGCTGATTCTCTGATTGCAAGGAAGCTCTAGAAGAAGCCAACAGCGGCCTTTAATGACCAGAGCTGGAACCCTACCCTAGTCTCCCCTTCTTGAGAAGATGGAGTTTTACATGTAGATAAGCCTGAGAACTGAGTCATCTCTTTGCTTAGAAGACCCCTGTAACTGAGCGCAGAGCTCAGTTTACAGATGGAATCAGCACACTGTACTCGAAAGAGAGCTATACTGTACCCTGGGCCATAATAATAACCCCAACATGGTAATGATATAAGCATACTGTTATTGAGAACACGTAATGGGTCAAACATGGGGCCCAGAATCTTATACATATTGGCTCCTTTAATCCCCACAAGAGTCCTACAAAATTAGGGCGATTAGCATTCCCATTTTACAGATGAGAAAACTAAGGATCTGAGTGGTTAAGTGTCTTCCCCAAGACCACATTGATGTTAACAGCAAGAGCAGACTTCAACGCCAGGCAGTCTGATATCAGCGCTCTTGACAACTGTGCTGTTCAAAGTGGAAACCAAGATGGCGACACTGCTGACATTTGAAGACTCATCAGAGAAGGGAGGAGACATTGTGAAAGCAACGAAATACATTTTCTGGCAAAGAGGTAGCTACTCAATAAAAATTGGAATCCTTGGGGCGATGCCTCAGAGATACTTCAGTATAGGCTGGCCAGACATACTGAGTTATTAAAGAGCAGTGGCTCCAAGGAACAGAGGAGAGACAGACTGAAAAGGAGTTCTCCAGGGAAATGATGAAAACAGGTCACTGACTATTGACAGGGTGAGGGAAAGATAAATAGGCAGGTGCCGGCAGACAGGGTGAGGGAGGCATGTTGGCCAGGGGAATTGCCAGAAATTCACACCAAATGTCCAAGAGTCTGTCTGCATTGCTTAATGGTTCTAGGACTATTTGAGTGGGACTTGTACACTGCTAAATTCCCAGTTTAGATCTAAAACAGGGTCAGTTCTGGATCAGGTGAGCTGAGAGAGGGCTCTCTCTTCACCTGCTGAGGTAGCTTTTCCTCCACATTTGCGCTGATTTCTTGTGGAGAGGGAGAAAGGAAAGTGACATGAGTTAGCGTTTAAAGACGTTCCCTCTATAAGACTGAATTTCCAAGACATTCCCTTCCCTGTTGCCCCACAGCCTTCACCTTCTAGTCCAGAATTTCCAGAATCCCAATCTTTCCCTCCACTCCTCTGTCCATGCTTGAACTTAAATACGTATTCCACGTGGCTTATTCCTTATGAAAAACCTTCACCTCTTGCTGCTTTCCAACCTTAGCAACAATGACGCATCACTGTCTCTCAAAAAGGGTCTGGAAAAGCTAGTCTGCAGGAGAGAGAGAAAGGGTCCACGATGACAGAGAGCCACCCCAGAACTGATGCCAACCCAAAGCAGTTGGCTAACATGGTGCCTGCCACGTGCAAAGGACTCGATATTTGTTGGAAGGAAGGGAGGGAGGGAGGGAGGGAAGGACGGAGGAAAGACGGGTTATTCTGATTAATACTTATAGTTAATTTGAGGATTTAAGGATTTGCAGACTGTACTAAGGGACTGACAGAAACCCCTGAAAAGTATAAAATGAGTCAAATAATACCTTCTATTTATGACCTTGATGGCTGCTCTGTACTGTTTTGTTTCTTCAACCTTAAGTCTAGAAATTCTCCACCAAGTGGTCCTAATAACAATCCAACTTTATCTTCCTTAGCTCCTACAGGGAACCCTCTTCCCCAGCGAACTCACCAGGTCAGATCTATCTCGTTAGAATTATGTGCACACCAGCCTCCTGCACTAAAGTATAAGCTTCCAGAGGCTAATGTGCTCAAACATCTTCTATCTGCCCCTCCAGGTCCACTTTCCATCTTTCTCCACCCTGCCCTTGAGAGGCTGAACTCTTCACGCTATTACCCAGACTCCCTTGCACCTTCGGCTTCCAGTGGGTTTGGCCAATGGGAGGCGCAGGTGAGAGACTGGGGGGTGGGAAGAGAGAGGTCTGGGGATTCATTCCTTCCTGCCGAGCCACGTTCAGGCGGTGGCTGTGGTCTTCTACCCAACGCCACAACTCCTGTCAAACAGCCCTTCTCTGAAAGTCATGACTCTCTCCAGGGCGGCTAGCCACCCTTTCCCCCTGCGCCATCAGGCTGAGAGGTTGCATGGTGGATTTTCCACCGTGTTCATCCTTGTGGTTCTCTCGATCTCATCCCACAGCTTTGCGAATTGTCCGTTCATGAAATCTCCACTTGCGTGTTTATGCATTATGGATCAGTCACGGTGTGGACTGATACTGCTAGGCACACCCCAGTTTGGTGCTGGAAGTGCCCTAGTCCCACAGGGTCACTCCCTAATTCCTTTCGCTTTACTAGGATTCTTTTGAAGGTGATGAATGTATCTTTGAGTTCAGGCTTAGAAATCTCTCTTACAATGTAAAGATGGCTTCTGGGAGGGGCAATCTTATTGTGATCAATCTGGCAGTGAACAAGCTTATCAGACTTACAGGAGAGAGTGAATAAATGGAACGTATTTTGAGAGCCACTATTTAAGCGCTATCGCTTATGGGATTCCCTAATGACTAGTGCAGCAGATGTTGCTTTGGAGTCCCTTTGGGACAAAGGGAGGGAGAGACTGCTCAAGGCAGAGCAAAGGAGGACCTGAGGGTGGGTGACTAGAGGGGAGTGAGGACATGGAGAACAAAGGAAGGGGATCGTGTCCAAAGATAGCGACAGACCCTGGAAAGAAACTGGATTCATTCACATATTTGTACAGGGCTGGGCTGGCCCACCCTTTCCTTCCTCCTCTTCACTCACCATCCCTTCTCCGCTTGAACCGTTACTTCCTCTTCCCTCCTGTGTCCTCAGTCGCCACTCATACAAGTATTGTCTAGGTGACAGAGGAAATGCACGTTCATGATTGCTCAGAAAGAGGCTGGGTACCTCATGCGTAGCATTCAAACAGCTGAAGGTCCGGGGAAAAAGTTAGGAACAGCCATACTGATGTTCTCAAGAAACTTGGAGGGCTAGGGTGGTAGCAGATGGGGTGACCCCGCCTTTCCCTGGCATTTAATTAAGACCAGTGCTAAAAATATCACACAGACGTGAGGCTTAGTGACTTTCTCGAGGGCCCCTACAGCTGTTACATGATTCTCTGAGGCACAGGCCTCTTTGTTAAGAAGCAGAGGGGAGAGGCGAGGGTGTGTTCACTCTGATCACATGTACAGTGCTGGTTTCTTGCTTGTGGGATTTGTGGCAGAGGCTGCTAGTTGCCTACTGTAGCATCTATTCTCACCTTGTCAACTAGAGAAATGACATTTACCAGGCTCCACTAAGTTCTGGCCCATGTGTTACAAGCAGAAGTGATGTGTGACAGCTTCCAGGAAATCTCTATATAGGACAGTTGTCAGCTGCCACTTAACCCCCTTCTTAATTGTCCCTTCCTTATTTCTGCTGTTGGGAGTGTGGATGTGATAGCTGGAGCTTGAGCAGCCACCCAGGGCCATGAGATGGAAACCACATGCAGAGAATAACCTAGTATTGACACTGAAGTCTGAGTCCCTGACACTGTGCATGATTGTACCAACCTTAGACAGCTTACCCCCAGACTTCTTATATAGAAGAAAATATAGAAAATAAATTTCTATTTTGTTTAAAACACTGTTATTTTGGTTTCTTTGTTATATGTGACCTGATCCAATTCTAATTGATAAAGCCTCCCTCCAGGCTTTAGCTAGAACACCTAAGTTATCTTGAATAAATTCTAGTCCAAAAATTCCAGTGTTGTTTCCTTAATTTCTCCAGAGGCTCTAAATATGAAACTCACTTCCCTTTCTTTCCAGGGAAGTGAAAAAGGCAATATTTCCATGATTCCAGAAGATGCCCATCTCCCGGTCTGAATGACAAAGTGGAAAGCAGTGTATCATCTAGGCTTCCATCCAGGCCAAAGTCTAGTCCATGGATCCCCCGAGAGCAGCTGTGCCACAGTCTAACCACTAAATAAGCACACAAGACCCACCTACATTTAGGGTCATGAGTGAGCTTAGTAGTGATTCAAAGTCTCCAGATGACTTGACGATCCTTAGATGACAAGAGGCTTACGAAATAGAAACACATCCTTTTCAGCTGGAAAACAACACTCTGTGAGTCAGAACTGGCACAGCAGGACTGAGGCCTAGAATGGTCTCTCTGGCCACTTCAGGAAGTAGTTAACACTGGAGGGAAGTGGCCAGTGATGAGAAGGGAGGGTGGAGACCGCGGGGCTGCTAGGGAGTGAACACAGTGTTCCCTCCGACTACGCCAGCCACGTGGCGGGTTTTGGTCCTTCATGGTTGAAACCGAGCGAGCCCTGTGGGGCTCCCGGGCACGGAGGCCATTTTGTCCCCCGTTTCTTATAGGCAAGACTCCAGCCTCGGGCTTCCCTGGTGGCGCAGTGGTTGAGAGTCCGCCTGCCGACGCAGGGGACACGGGTTTGTGCCCCGGTCCGGGAGGATCCCACGTGCCGCCGAGCGGCTGGGCCCGTGAGCCACGGCCGCTGCGCCTGCGCGTCCGGAGCCTGCGCTCCACGACGGGAGAGGCCACAACGGTGAGAGGCCCGCGAACCGCAAAACAAACAAAAAAGAAAAAAAAAAAAAAAAAAAGACTCCAGCCTCCATGACCTTCCCTGAGTTCCAAAGGGCAGATGTGAACAGCTGCTAATCAAGGGAGGAGCAGCCACGAAACCACCTGAGGCGAGTTTAAAGGGACCAGAGAAGCTCATCGAGATTAGGAGACCCGACCACCTGAGACCTTGCACGCACCCTCATCTTGTCAGCAACCCCAGCCTTTTGAAACTTTGCAGAAGAAAGAAGAATGCAAGACTGTTACTGCCTTGATCCTTATCGCATACCCCTGACCATAAGCCCCGACTATAAGACCTCTCCCTATGCCCCAGTTCTTGAGGTGCTAACCTGCTTCGTTCCCCTCTCTGCCTGGCAAAGAATAAAGCCACCCTTTCTCCTCCACAACTCCGTCAGCGTATCTTACTTAGGCATCCGTGTACAGGGAGCCAATATTTTGGCATCATGGTCTTGCCCTAATGAACTTCTTTTCCCATCACTCCCCATCGTCTCCACTACCATCCTCCCTGCCCTAAACATAAACTCTAGATCATTCCCTGAAGAAATTCTGCTCTGCCACATCTACAGGCCTCTGTTCATGTGATTCTCTGTGTTTAGAATGCTCTTAACCCTCCACCAGTTTGAATGACACCTCCTCAGTGCAGCCTTCCTAGATTTCCTAGGATAAAGTTAGAACCTTTTCCCTCTGTGCTTTCAGAGCACTTAGTACATTCATACAGACTTCCATCTTGGGGATGATGCAGGGCTGTCTCATATGCACATTTAACTTGCATGGATTTAACTGCACATGCTCAGTAAACAAAAAGAGGGAAAGGAAGAGCAAACAAAGAGAAAGACATTTTTTTAAATTCCCTCCTCCTGTAAAATATACCTTAGCTTCAAAAAATTTAAAAATATTTTTAAAAAGGAAGTTCTAGATGAAATGCCAAGAAAAAATGAAGGAAGTTTCTTAAGAGTTGATTTCAGGGGTTTTTGCAGGGGTGATTTCCCTTTGTCATTTCACTTTATGTGCTGACTTTGGACTAAATCTCTGAATAAGATGTGACACTTCTGCACAGCATCATGTGGTGATTTCTCTGACTGTCCCCAGACAGAATGCTACAGGCTGTGAGCTTCTTTTTTTTTTTTTTTTTTTTTTTGCGATACGCAGGCCTCTCACTGTTGCGGCCTTTCCCGCTGCAGAGCACAGGCTCCGGACGCGCAGTCTCAACGGCCATGGCTCATGGGCCCAGCCGCTCCGCGGCATGTGGGATCCTCCCAGACCGGGGCACGAACCCGCGTCCCCCGCATCGGCAGGCGGACTCTCAACCGCTGCGCCACCAGGGAAGCCCAGGCTGTGAGCTTCTGAAGGGCAGCAATTTGTGTTATTCATTTTGGGGTCTCCTGGGCTTAGCACAGTGTCTGGTAGATAGTTGGTGCTCAATAAACATTTTTTGGAAGAAAACTTGAAGGGTTCCAGCGCTTCACATTGGCTGCACCATAGTTAGGATCTGAGGGAGACTGTTTCACCCCACTCAGCTCTCCTCACTCTTTTCCAACTGTCATCCGGTCCCTTCTTTGAAGACACCTGACCATGACCTTTCCAAAGCAGCACATGTCACTTCTTTGTTAACAAATATCTACAAGGTCCAGTTGTTAGAAAATGAAGATTGTCCAGAGAGCTCATCATGGCGCCATGAGCTTCATTAAGTGAATCCTGCTGCTGTCACCTCTGCCAATGGGATTCACTCCAGGAATCAGAAGGCTTCCATTACTGAACTCACAACACTGGCTTTCAGCTTTCAGGGTTTGAGGAGTTGAGGGTCCGTTCCATTCACAACAATGATGTGAGATCTGCCTTTAACATCTCAGTTATCCAGAGATCAGCCTTTTGGAATCCTCAGAATGGCTATGACTGTGGAAGTAAGAATGGAGATAGATAGATAGATAGATAGATAGATAGATAGATATAACTGAATTACTTTGCTGTACACCTGAAACTAACAGAACATTGTAAATCAACAATACCCCAATATAAAATAAAAATTAAACTAAAAAAAAAAAAAACTTTGGGGTTCATAAATCAACTCTTGATCACCCATCATGATGGATCAAAGAAAGATGAGGACCTGAAGGTGACAGCTGATGTCTGCTTCGCTGAGCCAAGAAGAAAATAAGCCCCAATTGCTGGTGGCGCAGAGGAGAGTGTGTCTTTGGTAAGGAGAGGCATAGAGCTGTCTTAGTGTTTTGGTTGGTTTTTGGTTTTTTTTTTTCAATTTTTTTCTCCTCTTATCTTCTCCTTCTACTTCATTTTACAGGGAATTGAAATCCTTGCTTTGTATTCATCCATTTATTCAAGAAATGCCTTTTGAACATCTGCTCTGCACCAGGCAGTCTGCTGGGCATTTGCGTTCAGTAAAGGAAAAGCTCACAGTCTCACAGGGAGACAAGTAAAAATTAAACAACCTAGTGTGGGAAGTGTTAGGATCAGGTAACAATCAGCATAACAGAAGCATATATGAGAGGCACCTACCCCCATATTGGAAGAGAAAATAACGATAAAAATGACAACAATTAGATAACGAAAGCATAGTCAGTGTTTACTGTGTGTCCAATGCTATTCTATGTATTTCATATATATAAACTTCTTCAACCTTCACAACTTTATGAGGGAGGTAAGTTTATTATTGCCATTTTCCAAAAAAAAAAAAAAAAAACCAGAAGAAGAAACAGAGCCCCAGAGAGGGTACGTAACTTATACAAAGTCATGCAGCAAGTAAATGGCAAAGCTGGGAACTGAACAGTGGGTGGACTTCAGAGCCTCTGCTCCTATCAGCTCCCCTGTTCTACTCCCTAGAGCAGAGGAGAAGGTCATCCATGAGAATGACTCTGATCTCGGAAGGACGAGTGGGCGAGGGCACAGGCAAAAGCAAGGTAAGTGTGGGAAGGTGCTGGGAGTAGTGAGTGGTGAGTCTGGGGAGGTAACCAAGGAGCAGATGAGGAATGGCTCAGAAATCTGACCATTAACCTGAAAAAGATGAATAACCACTGAAGGGTCAGAACTGCATTGAGGAAAGGTCCCTCTGGCTACCGTGGAGATTCTGAATTACTCGGGTTCCAACTGGAGCCAAGAAGACCAGAGAGAAGGGAGTTGTTATAGTAATCCAATTAAGAGCTGACGGCCACCTGAAGGAAAGTGGCAGCAGGAGGAAAGGAAGTAGATATTAAGGCTGATGATGACAAGACTCGAGGGTGGAAATGAGCAGGTGAGGGACGGGGAGCCATCCAGGGGGCACCTTGGTTTCTGGCTCGAGTGATGGGTTCGTGGTGGTGCTAATCCCTGACAACAGTCCCGTGGAGGAGTTTATCTTCCATTCAAAGCGTCGCACCGTTGGGAGGAGAAGGGCAAGAGACACAGCTTCCCTCACCCTCTCTCACCCAGTTCTCTGCCATGGTCAGGTGCACAATGCCATTCCACCGATGTCTAGGATCCAGGCCCTCTGGGAGATTCCTGTAAGACCCACAAAAGTCTGGGAGGCAGAGTGGTCACCTCAAAGAAGATAGGGCAGATATGGTAACCGTGGAGGAAAGACCCACTTAGAGACAGAAGACAGACTTTATCAGAGTCCGGCTGGCCAAGGGCCACACGACTCCTCTGGAGCCTCACTACTGCCTCTTCTCAGAGTGCCTTTGCAAAGTTACAAGAAATCATGGGCTGGGGTGATGGATCTGTACAGTCGTCAGCCTAGAAAATGTACAGACTATACGCCAGCTACCAGGTACTAGCTAGAATCTTCGAATTCAAGGTTAACAAAAAAAAAAGCTAGCCTCTGCCAACCCGGTGAGGGGTGGCTGACTCCTGGAAAAAACTATGGTTCACTGTACTGATTGTGAGAGTAAAGAACAAAGGCCCGACGTCAAGGAACCTGAATGGAACAAGAAAGAGACAGGAAGGGCCAACTAGGTAAGTTTTCATACAGAGAAAACATTGGTGTTTCTTGACAGCAACTCAGAAGAAAAGATCAAGAGGTCGGGGGAGCAGTTTAGGAAATACTAGAGGTGAACTCGGAAACTAGACGGAAAAAGGAGAGAAACATTCATCATCAAGAAGCATAGCACGGGGCTTCCCTGGTGGCGCAGTGGTTGAGAGTCCGCCTGCCGATGCAGGGGACACGGGTTCGTGCCCCGGTCCGGGAGGATCCCACGTGCCGCAGAGCGGCTGTGCCCGTGAGCCATGGCCGCTGAGCCTGCGCGTCCGGAGCCTGCGCTCCGCGACGGGAGAGGCCACAACAGTGAGAGGCCCGCGTACCACAAAAAAAAAAAAAAAAAAAAAAAAGCATAGCACGGAAACTTACTCTTGGAGGATAGGGTCTTATTGACGACAAATGCAAGGAAGTCTTTAAGAACTAGCATCCAGGGAAGCAAGAGGTAGAAGACTTAATAGCATAGAACTCCAGAGGGAGGGTCTGGACTCAAAACAAGAAGAACTATGACCCCAAAAGCCTGGCCTTGATCATTTTGCGACTACAAGTGGAAAAGGAGCATCTGCCTCACTAGACATTCGTAGAAGCAGCGCTGCTGGTGGCAGAGAGTGGAAGTTGAGATAACTGGCCCCAGACTAGGTTAACCACAGCAGAGAACTAGAAGTGAGAGAGAGGCAAGAAGTGGGTGAGTAGTGCAGAAGGAGACTGGAGAAGGAGACTGAGGAGAAGGGGGTGGGCATTTACTAAGTGAAGTTATAAGAATTGACAATGGTGCTAAAGCCATGGATGAGTTTGGAGAAAAGGCAGGGTGGCCAAAGGGTAGATGTTTCCTCTGATCAAATCATTATCCAAGGAGAGAACATCTTTGTCCGTGGTCTCCCCAGCAACAGGTAGACGGGCCCTGGGATCCTGCCTCGTGTGGCCTCCATATGTTGCCTAGTCCAGCAGTATTCAAGGTGAGGAACTCACACCAGAATGTCATCACGAACAGCCTCCTTCGTCTGGAGCAGAGGTTGGCCAGCTGCAGCCCCTCCCCCACCCCCAAGCCACATCCAACCCACTGGCCACTTCCTGCTCGTGCCAGTTTTTGTTTATTTTCATTTATTTTTTTAATCACCCACTTTTTTTAAAAAAGCTCTTTATTGAATTTGTTACAATATGGCTTCTGTTTTATGTTTTGGTTTTATGGCCGCAAGGCCTGTGGGACCTTAGCTCCCCGAACAGGGATTGAAGCAGTACACCCTACATTGGAAGGTGAAGTCCCAACCACTGGACCGCCAGGGAAGTCCCCCAATTTTTGTTTTTTAAAAAACAACAGATGGGACTTCCCTGGTGGCACAGTGATTAAGAATCCACCCACCAGTGCAGGGGACATGGGTTCGAGCCCTGGCTGGGAAGATCCCACATGCCACGGAGCAACCAAGCCCGTGGACCACAACTACTGAGCTTGCGCTCTAGAGCCCGTGAGCCACAATTGCTGAAGCCCGCGTGCCACAACTACCAAAGCTCGTGAGCCTAGAGCCCGCGCACCGCAACGAAGAGTAGCCCCCGCTCGCCTCAACTAGAGAAAGCCCGCGTGCGGCAACGAAGACCCAATGCAGCCCAAAATAAATAAATAAATAAA
Source organism: Kogia breviceps (assembly GCF_026419965.1). Classification (NCBI taxonomy): domain Eukaryota; kingdom Metazoa; phylum Chordata; class Mammalia; order Artiodactyla; family Physeteridae; genus Kogia; species Kogia breviceps. Next base: position 9,308,297 of record NC_081321.1, on the reverse strand, counting down.
TAAATAAATAAACAAATAAATAAATAAAATTTATTTTTTTTTAAAAAGTTGTATTAGAACACAGTCACACCCATTCGAGGTGCGTTGTCTATGGCTCCTTTAGCGCTACCAAACAGCAGCATTGACTAGTTGTGATAGAGACTGTCCAGCAAAGCCTAGAATATTTTCTATCTGGCCCTTTACAGAGAAAGCTGGCCAACCTTTGATCTAGAGGTCTTATTCTAGAATGGCAGTAGAACCTAACAGTGTGATCAGTGGTATGGGTGGTCGACGTTTTGGTGCAAAAGCTCCTTCACTGGTGGTAGACCTAGACCACTAAGGGTATGTGGACCAGCCACTGAGGATGCTGTGAGTAGTGCTGTCAACTGAGCAGTGGGCAAGGGTCGCTACTGCCCACGTGTGGGTTCAAAGCTCAGGCTCCAAGGAGGCAGAACACCATTTTAACCCCATAAATGCAGTCACCCAGCACTACAGACGCTTAGAACACCCTGCCATCCTAGACGCCATATTTAAAAGATTGGGGTGTTCAGAAGCCACAGAGCCTCCAGCCCTGCCTGGAGGTTATTTTGATGAGAGCAGCACTTATGTGTATTTATGCTTGTCTGTCTTCATTATAATTAGACTTTTAACTCCTCGGGGTAAAACTTGTCTAACCATAAACTTCTGAGTGTATACTTCATTACTAAGGGTAGATAAGTTAATAACAGGAAACCACCAGCCTCTTTACTAGGAAAAAAATACTTATTTTTATTCTATAGAAACTTTTGTAAAGTGATGGCCAATAATAATAATATGGGGATAATTTGCCCAATTTCTCCCAAGTTTAGTATCTAATTGATTTCTTGCATTTGACTGTGTGAGGAGTTCTAGAACAGGTGGGGTGTTGTTTGCTTTGTTTCTGGGTGTGTGTGTGTGTGTGTGTGTGTGTGTGTGTGTGTGTGTGTGTGTGTGTGTGTGTCTTAAATCAGGAATGGCAAGTAGTTTCAGAAATATAGTTTAGATTGATTCTGGTTCTGGTTCCAATGCTGGCTCCATGCTAGCTGTTCAATTCAACCATCTCTGGCCTGCTGGGCCCAGGGTTCCCTGACACAGGAATGACCCTGCCGGAATGCTGTCCCATTCCAAAACAATCCCTATGCTGGGCCAGACTCATCTAGCTGCCCTGCCACCCCTGGTGGACTTGACTCATTCCCCCAGCCAGGCTGCAGCAGGGTGTGGATGCCCCAAGGAGCTCTCCCACAGCTTCGCCTCCTCCAGCCCTTCCAGAAAGGCCCCTCAAGAATTCCAGCATTCCAGCAACCAGTCCTTCCAGTTGGGCAGAAATTTCCTGCCTTGGCAACCACGAGGCATTAGGTTTTGTTTCATTTAAAATGCACGGTACAACTCCAGGCCCCAGTAGATTCCTCTTGGCCCTTTATTTTCGCTCATTAGAAAGGGGCCTTAGATAGCAACTGGGAAGCAGCCGAATAGCACAGGGAGATCAGCTTGGTGCTTTGTGACCACCTAGAGGGATGGGATAGGGAGGGTGGGAGGGAGGGAGACGCAAGAGGGAAGAGATATGGGGATATGTATAGCTGATTCACTTTGGTTTTTTTTTTTTAATTCTTGAATTTTATTTTATTTATTTTTTTCTACAGCAGGTTCTTATTAGTCATCAATTTTACGCACATCAGTGTATACATGTCAATCCCAATCTCCCAATTCATCACACCACCACCACCACCCCTCCACTGCTTTCCCCCCTTGGTGTCCATACGTTTGTTCTCTACATCTGTGTCTCAATTTCTGCCCTACAAACCAATTCATCTGTACCATCTTTCTAGGTTCCACATATATGCGTTAATACACAATATTTGTTTTCCTCTGTCTGACTTACTTCAATCTGTATGACAGTCTCTAGATCCATCCACACCTCAACAAATGACCCAATTTCGTTCCTTTTTATGGCTGAGTAATATTCCATTGTATATATGTACCACACCTTCTTTACCCATTCATCTGTTGATGGGCATTTAGGCTGCTTCCATGTCCTGGCTATCGTAAATAGTGCTGCAGTGAATATTGGGGTACATGTGTCTTTTTGAATTATGGTTTTCTCTGGGTATATGCCCAGTAGTGGGATTGCTGAGTCGTATGGTAGTTCTATTTTTAGTTTTTTAAGAAACCTCCATACTGTTCTCCATGGTGGCTGTATCAATTTACATTCCCACCAACAGTGCAAGAGGGTTCCCTTTTCTCCACACCCTCTCCAGCATTTGTTGTTTGTAGATTTTCTGATGATGCCCATTTTAACTGGTGTGAGGTGATACCTCTTGTAGTTTTGATTTGCATTTCTCTAATAATCAGTGATGTTGAGCAGCTTTTCATGTGCTTCTTGGCCATCTGTATGTCTTCTTTGGAGAAATGTCTATTTAGGTCTTCTGCCCATTTTTAGATTGGATTATTTGTTTTTTTAATATTGAGCTGCATGAGCTGTTTATGTATTTTGGAGATTAATCCTTTGTCCGTTGATTTGTTTGCAAATATTTTCTCCCGTTCTGAGGGTTGTCTTTTCATCTTGTTTATGGTTTCCTTTGCTGTGCAAAAGCTTTTAAGTTTCATTAGGTCCCATTTGTTTATTTTTGTTTTTATTTCCATTACTCTAGGAGGTGGATCAAAAAAGATCTTGCTGTGATTTATGTCAAAGAGTGCTCTTCCTATGTTTTCCTCTAAGAGTTTTATAGTGTCCAGTCTTACATTTAGGTCTCTAATCCATTCTGAGTTTATTTTTGTGTATGGTGTTAGGTAATGTTTGAATTTCATTCTTTTACATGTAGCTATCCAGTTTTCCCAGCACCACTTATTGAAGAGACTGTCTTTTCTCCATTGTATATCCTTGCATCCTTTGTCATAGATAAGCTGACCATAGGTGCGTGGGTTTATCTTTGAGGTTTCTATCTTGTTCCATTGATCTATGTTTCTATTTTTGTGCCAGTACCATATTGTCTTGATTACTGTAGCTTTGTAGTATAGTCTGAAGTTAGGGAGTCTGATTCGTCCAGCTCTGTATTTTTCCCTCAAGACTGCTTTGGCTATTAGGGGTCTTTTGTGTCTCTGTACAAATTTTAAGACTTTTTTTTTCTAGTTCTGCAAAAAATGCCATTGGTAATTTGATAGGGATTGCATTGAATCTGTAGATTGCTTTGGGTAGTATAGTCATTTTCACAATATTGATTCTTCCAATCCAAGAACATGGTATATCTCTCCATCTGTTGGTATCATCTTTAATTTCTTTCATCAGTGTCTTATAGTTTTCTGCACACAGGTCTTTTGTCTCCCTAGGTAGGTTTATTCCTTGGTATTTTATTCTTTTTGTTGCCATGGTAAATGGGAGTGTTTCCTTAATTTCTCTTTCAGATTTTTCATCATTAGTGTATAGGAATGAAAGAGATTTCTGTGCATTAATTTTGTATCCTGAAACTTTACCAAATTCATTGATTAGCTGTAGTAGTTTTCTGGTGGCATCTTTAGGATTCTCTATGTATAGTATCATGTCACCTGCAAACAGTGACAGTTTTACCTCTTCTTTTCCAATTTGGATTCCTTTTATTTCTTTTTCTTCTCTGATTGCCGTGGCTAGGAATTCCAAAACTATGTTGAATAATAGTGGTGAGAGTGGACATCCTTGTCTTGTTCCTGATCTTAGAGGAAATGCTTTCAGTTTTTCACCATTGAGAATGATTTTTGCTGTGGGTTGGTCATATATGGCCTTTATTATGTTGAAGTAGGTTCCCTCTATGCCCACTTTCTGGAGAAAGTGACACCCATCATAAATGGGTGTTGAATTTTGTCAAAAGCTTTTTCTGCATCTATTGAGGTGATCATATGGTTTTTATTCTTCAGTTTGTTAACATGGTGTATCACATTGATCGATTTGCGTATATTGAAGAATCCTTGCATCCCTGGGATAAATCTCACTTGATCATGGTGTATGATCCTTTTAATGTGTTGTTGGGTTCTGTTTGCTAGTATTTTGTTGAGGATTTTTGCATCTATATTCATCAGTGATATTGGTCTGTAATTTTCTTTTTTTGTAGTATCTTTGTCTGGTTTAGGCATCAGGGTGATGGTGGCCTCATAGAATGAGTTTGGGACTGTTCCTTCCTCCGCAATTTTTTGGAAGAGTTTGAGAAGGATGGATTTTAGCTGTTCTCTAAATGTTTGACAGAATTCACCTGTGAAGCCATCTGGTCCTGGACTTTTGTTTGTTGGAAGATTTTTAATCACAGTTTCAATTTCATTACTTGTGATTGGTCTGTTCATATTTTCTATTTCTTCCTGGTTCTGTCTTGGAAGGTTATACCTTTCTAAGAATTTGTCCATTTCTTCCAGTTTGTCCATTTTATTGGCATAGAGTTGCTTGTAGTAGTCTCTTAGGATGCTTTGTATTTCTGTGGTGTCTGTTGTAACTTCTCCTTTTTCATTTATAATTTTATTGATTTGAGTCCTCTCCCTTTTTTTCTTGATAAGTGTGGCTAATGGTTTGTCAATTTTGTTTATCTTCTCAAAGAACCAGCTTTTAGTTTTATTGATCTTTGTTATCATTTTCTTTGTTTCTATTTCATTTACTTCTGCTCTCATCTTTATGATTTCTTTCCTTCTGCTAACTTTGGGTTTTGTTTGTTCTTCTTTCTCTAGTTACTTTAGGTGTAAGGTTAGATTGTTTGAGATTTGTCTTGTTTCTTGAGGTAGGCTTGTATAGCTATAAACTTACCTCTTAGAACTGCTTTTGCTGCATCCCATAGGTTTTTGGATCGCTGTGTTTTCATTGTCATTTGTCTCTATGTATTTTTTGATTTCTTCTTTGATTTCTTCAGTGATCTCTTGGTTATTTAGTAACGCACTGTTTAGCCTCCATGTGTCTGTGTTTTTTCCCTTTTTTTCCCTGTAATTCATTTCTAATCTCATAGCATTGTGGTCAGAAAAGATGCTTGATATGATTTCAATTTTCTTAAATTTACTGAGGCTTGATTTGTGACCCAAGATGTGATCTACCCTGGAGACTGTTCCATGCACACTTGAGAAGAAACTGTAATCTGCTGTTTTTGGATGGAATGTCCTAAAAATATCAATTAAATCTATCTGGTCTATTGTGTCATTTAAAGCATCTGTTTCCTTATTTATTTTCATTTTGGATGATCTGTCCATTGGGGTAAGTGAGGTGTTAAAGTCCCCCACTATTATTGTGTTACTGTCGATTTCCTCTTTTATAGCTGTTAGCAGTTGCCTTACGTATTGAGGTGCTCCTATGTTGGGTGCATATATATTTATAATTGTTATATCTTCTTCTTGGATTGATCCCTTGATCTTTATGTAGTGCCCTTCCTTGTCTCTTGTAACATTCTTTATTTTAAAGTCTATTTTATCTGATATGAGTATTGCTACTCCAGCTTTCTTTTGATTTCCATTTGCGTGGAATATCTTTTTCCATCCCCTCACTTTCAGTCTGTATGTGTCCCTAGGTCTGAAGTGGGTCTCTTGTAGACAGCATATATATGGGTCTTGTTTTTGTATCCATTCGGCAAGCCTGTGTCTTTTGGTTGGAGCATTTAATCCATTCACATTTAAGGTAATTATCGATACGTATGTTCCTATGACCATTTTCTTAATTGTTTGGGGTTTGTTTTTGTAGGTCCTTTTCTTCTCTTGTGTTTCCCACTTAGAGAAGTTCCTTTAGCATTTGTTGTAGAGCTGGTTTGGTAGTGCTGAATTCTCTTAGCTTTTGCTTGTCTGTAAAGCTTTTGATTTCTCCTTCGAATCTGAATGTGATCCTTGCTTGGTAGAGTAATCTTGGTTGTAGGTTCTTCTCTTTCATCACTTTAAGTGTATCATGCCACTCCCTTGTGGCTTGTAGAGTTTCTGCTGAGGAATCAGCTGTTAATCTTATGGGAGTTCCCTTGTATGTTGTCATATTTCCCTTGCTGTTTTCAAAAATTTTTCTTTGTCTTTAATTTTTGCCAATTTGATTACTATGTGTCTCAGCATGTTTCTCCTTGGGTTTATCCTGTATGGGACTCTGCACTTCCTGGACTTGGGTGGCTATTTCCTTTCCCATGTTAGGGAAGTTTTCAACTATAATCTCGTCAAATATTTTCTCTGATCCTTTCTCTCTCTCTTCTCCTTCTGGGACCCCTATAATGCAAATGTTGATGCGTTTAATGTTGTCCCAGAGGTCTCTTAGGCTGTCTTCATGTCTTTTCAGTCTTTTTTCTTTATTCTGTTCCGCAGCAGTGATTTCCACCATTCTGTCTTCCAGCTCACTTATCTGTTCTTCCGCCTCAGTTATTCTGCTATTGATTCCTTCTACTGTCATTTTCATTTCAGTTATTGTATTGTTCATCTCTGTTTGTTTGTTCTTTAATTCTTCTAGGTCTTTGTTAAACATTTCTTGCATCTTCTCGATCTTTGCCCCATTCTTTTTCCAAGGTCCTGGATCATCTTCACTATCATTATTCTGAATTCTTTTTCTGGAAGGTTGCCTATCTCCACTTCATTTGGTTGTTTTTCTGGGGTTTTATCTTGTTCCTTCATCTGGTACATAGCCCTCTGCCTTTTCATCTTGTCTATCTTTCTGTGAATGTGGTTTTTGTTCCACAGTCTGCAGGGCTGTAGTTCTTCCTGCTTCTGCTGTCTGCCCTCTGGTGGATGAGGCTTTCTAAGAGGCTTGTGCAAGTTTTCTGATAGGAGGGACTGGTGGTGGGTATAGCTGACTGTTGCTCTGGTGGGCAGAGCTCAGTAAAACTTTAATCGGCTTGACAGCTGATGGGTGGGGCTGGGTTCCCTCCCTGTTGGTTGCTTGGCCTGAGGCAACCCAACACTGGAGCCTACCTGGGCTCTTTGGTGGGGCTAATGGCGGACTCTGGGAGGGCTCATGCCAAGGAGTACTTCCCAGAACTTCTGCTGCCAGTGTTCTTGTCCCCATGGTGAGCCACAGCCACCCCCCACCTCTGCAGGAGACCCTCCAACACTAGTAGATAGGTCTGGTTCAGTCTCCCCTGGGGTCACTGCTCCTTCCCCTGGGTCCCAATGCACACACTACTTTGTGTGTGCCCTCCACAAGTGAAGTCTCTGTTTTCCCTAGTCCTGTCGAAGTCCTGCAGTCAAATCCCATTAGCCTTCAAAGTCTGATTCTCTAGGAATTCCTCCTCCTGTTGCCAGACCCCCAGGTTGGGAAGCCTGATGTGGGGCTCAGAACCTTCATTGCAGTGTGTGGTCTTCTGTGGTATAAGTGTTCTCCAGTCTGTGAGTCACCCACCCAGCAGTTATGGGATTTGATTTTACTGTGATTGCGCCCCGCCTACCGTCTCATTGTGGCTTCTCCTTTGTCTTTGGATGTGGGGTATCTTTTTTGGTGAGTTCCAGTGTCTTCCTGTCAATGATTGTACAGCAGCTAGTTGTGATTCTGGTGTTCTCACAAGAGGGAGTGAGAGCACATCCTTCTAATCTGCCATCTTGGTTCAGGGTCCCTGATTCACTTTGTTATAAAGCAGAAACTAACACACGATTGTAAGGCAATTATACTTCAATAAAGATATTTAAAAAAATAAAAGAGGGGCTTGGGAGAAAGGTAGGGAGAGAAGCTATAAAAGAGGGTCCTCCATAAACAAATGAAAATTGGGGGTCCCTTGTACCCTGTCTGTCTCTTTACCTTCTCCTTTCTGGAATGTGTCACTGCCTCTCATCAAAGAGCAAGCTTGTGCCCGGGTCTCCTCACCCCCAGGAGTAGTAGGCTGCCTTAATTGAGCTGAAATGTATAATGTCACAGGCGTTGACAATAATTAAAGGATAAAGCAGATATCTGTGTCTTCAGAAAATAATACATATGCATACTGCTCTTAATTTCAAACTAATAACAACGTCATGCTGATATGATTAATGCCTCATTCATTAGGTCCAGTGGGAAATGAACTGTTCCACATAATGGATTCTCCCAGATTCCTGGAACCTAAAATTTGGGGAATCGAATCATTTAAACATTTTTCATTGTTATGGAACTCTTTCTAAATATATGGTAGCATTATTTTTCTAAACAGAACTGACCCAACATAATTTATTTACCTCCATAAGGACAGAACCATTTCTGTCATTACATACCCAGTACCTAGTGGTGTACTCAGGCTCCCAATATACATTTGTAGAACAAATAAATAATTATAACCTCCAATACTGAACTTTGATGTCAAAAAGTAATGAACTCTTGGGCCTTGGAATTATAGAGAGCTATTTGCCCTTACCTCAGACTATGTTTCTTGCGTTTTTATTTGTGCTTTTGTAGTTCTTCTTCCTGCTCCCTCACCATAAAGCTGCCAGCTTCTTGCTTCTGTTTCCAAAACTTCCTCCCTGTCCCATTAATGCACTGATTCTAATCTGCTGTAGAGTAGAATTAAATTTATTAGGTCATGCCAGAAATAAAAGGAAATAGTCTCTAAGAGAGAAGGCGTCACTCTGTGGATTTTTGATGTCCATGTTGGCCACCCAAAGGCCTTTTTGGCTCCCTTCTGTTTTCTCAGCTGTGTTTCAGAAGGCTGTGTCTGCTGTATGAGTGACTCCCAGGTAAGTCAAGAATTACCAGAAGAGCTACGATAGAAACTCATGGTAAATGAGTCTTACATGGGCTAGAATCTCAAACCTTGTCATCCAGGAAAAGAATGCTTCTGATCATAGGATCTGACATCTAAATTAACTCGTTCCTCCACCTTTGTGAACCAAAGCCAACAGAAGTCACACCCCAGACAAAGAGGGGGCCCTAATAGGCTACATAATTCCTCAAAATTCAGAATTAAACCAAATCTTCCATTTGCTGCTGCTTTGAGTCTACTAGGCCTTCCCTCCCTGGGTCGTGGAGATTCCAAATTTATTGTGTCATCAATCCAGCAGGATTGAGCATTTCCCAGAGTTTCCACAGAATTGAGAGAATCTCTACTTTGTGTGAAAACACAAAACAGATGAAAAGCAAATGGGTGAAAATCCTGATTTTGAGTTTACCAAGAAATCATTTAGCTTTCAATAATACATTCTTTCACTCACAAAGAGTTCAATGAAGACAGAGGAGAACGGGTCCAAAATAGTGAGGGAGGAAGTGAGAGTATCACAGCCTTGTTGTGCCTCAAATACCGTCTTGGTTCCAAAGCAAACTGGTCAAGGCGTGAGTTTTCTTCCCCCTCCATGGTCTGGTTTAGGGCCAGAGAATTCCTTGTTGTTTGGAGAATGTAAGGGAAGGGCCAGGATGCAGAACTCAAGCTTATGCCCTGTGTCAGCAGCTGCCCCACCAGGGGACCCTGAGCTGGCTGTCTTAGCACTTTTGGAGTCCAATGCTCCGTCTATAAAGGGAGTGACAATTGTACCGCTCTGCTCCCAGGATGGTGTGAGACTTTGTTAATTGGTGTTTGGAAAAGCTTATATTGTTGGATGAAAGCATTTACAAGTTTTGAGCTCTGTTCTTAGCTGAGTCTCTGTACAGTTGAATTTTCCTGACTACGGTAAATGGGACTTCTATAATTTCCCTCTGGAGAACTAATTCTATAACCCTAAGAGTGTCATGGTGAACAGATGCATTTACAAACCTCTTATGTTTCCCTCAGACTCATTTTTCATCTCATAGATGATCAACACAAACTCCTTAAACTCTAAGAAAAATTCTTTAAAAATTTTTAATTCTAAAAATATGTGGTATAAACTGGATTTTTCTAAATCAAATCGTGGATTGAATGCAGGAGTAAATTGTGCTTGCTAAAAATTTTTAATTTTGAATCTATTAGAAATGATTATTTTTTTCAAAGTGAATAGCTACCTTCTGATATTATCTTTTATTAACAGCTTTATTAAGGTATAAAAGACATGCAGTAAACTGTGTAAACAGTGTAAACTGTACAATTTGAAAAGTTTTAACAAGGATATACGCCCGTGAAACCATCACCCCAATCAAGATAATGAACATACCCATCAACCCCCAAACTTTCCTTGTGCCCTTTTGTAATCCCTCACTGTCTCCCCTTCCCCCATCGTTTGCATTTTCTAGAATTTTATATTAATAGAATCAAAAAGCATGTGCTCTCTTTTGCCTGGATTCTTTCATTCAGTGTAACTATATTGAAATTTATTCCATCTTGTTGGGTCTACCATAGTTCATTCCTTTTTATTGCTGAATAGTATTCCATTGTATGCATATAACACATTTGCTTATCTCTTCACATATTGGTGGACGTTTGGGTTGTTTCCACTTTGGGGCTATTATGAATAAAGCTGTTATGGACATTCATGTACAAGTCGTTGTCTGGATATATACTTTCATTTCTCTTGAGCAAATACCGAGGTGGAGAATGGCTAGGTCATATGGTACAATATTATCTTCTGAGTAGATCCTAAATAAATAGAGATTGTGTTTGGAGAAAAGCATGATATATGTGAACCCCTACATATAATTCTCTTGATGCCTGTAAGTGTTTATCATGGAAGCAAAAAAAAAAAATCATACCTTCTTTTTCTTTCCTTGTATTATGATAATAATAGAAAGCATTTGCTTTTGTGTTACACAGAGAATTTACAAAATGCCTTTGCATATATTATCTTAACATATCCTCTTAACAAATAATTTCTTCTTCTGTTTCTCCAATTCACTTCAATTGATTATCTCTCCCTACACAACAGTAACATCTCCAAGACTGAATAAAATATTCTAGACATGTTCTCAAAAGAACTACATGTTCCTACGACTAAGTCGCTTTGCTGTGCACCTGAAACTATCACAACATTGATAATCAGCTATACCCCAACACATAATAAAAAGTTAAAAAAGAACTACATGTTCATATTGCTTTTGCTCCCTTGTTTCTCAAACCCTAGGTCATGCCCCCTTACCAAAGGCTACATTGTCCCCACCTCAAAAGTGAATCAGCAAGATGTAGACCAGATCCTCCATATGCTGCTCTTGGCTGCTGTCTTCTTTCTCTCTCTCATTTCCACGTCTGTAGAGACTCATCAATTGCTAACGCTGCAGTTTTTATCTTACAAACTTCGTATCTGGACTCTAACTCATTCACAGATATCTCCACTAAGAAGGTACAGAAACTGCAATTCCCAAACCCTGAATCATCTTACCATGTTGTTTAAGTTAGAAAATAGTATTATTTGGGAGATGCTGTCAAAAACTAGCCTTGCGTGTTCACTGTTTTATGCCAGAAATCATTCCACTCAATTGTTGTAGAAAATTTTAGTGACACCTTTAGAATCATCACTCCAACAATCTCATCCACTCTCTCTCCATCCCCTTCTGCCCTACCTTCTGCTTTTTTGCTGCCTTTTCTCTCTTCACTCTTCCAATTTCTTCTAAGGTTTGGAGAAAACTCAAAGACTATAGGAGAGAATTCTAAAAAGAGTGTTTGGCTTTGGGACAACTGGTTTCCCCACTGCAAAAGCTATATTATATTCCTCCCTACACAAAAATATAATTTAATGTGGATTTTAAAGTTTTTAAATAGAACTACCAAAGCACTGAAAATATGGAATTCAAAAAGTAATATTAGGGGACTTCCCTGATGGCACGAGTGGTTAAGAATCTGCCTGCCAATGCAGGGGATGTGGGTTCGAGCCCTGCTCAGGGCAGATCCCACATGCTGCAGAGCAGCTGAGCCTGTGCGCCACAACTACTGAACCTGCACTCTAGAGCCCACGAGCCACAACTACTGAAGCCCGCGCGCCTAGAGCCCGTGCTCCGCAACAAAAGAAGCCACGGCGATGAGAAGCCCATGCACTGTAATGAAGAGTAGCCCTCGCTCACCGCAACTAGAGAAAGCTGCGCACAGCAACAAAGACCCAACGCAGCCAAATAAATAAATAAATAAATAAAATTTTTTAAGTGAAAATATTTCTGCTTAAAAAAAAAGGTAATATTAGGTTGGGAGACGTCTTCCTAAGCAAACATAACTCTTAGAATGAAAAAAGAAAATTATTGATAGATTGACTATGTAAATTTTCCATTTCTGTATGTGAAAGATATCATAACAAAGTCAAAAATTAAGAGGCAGCTTGGGAGAGAATACTTGCAATATATATATAAGGGGAAAGATTGTTACTCTTTTTTTTTTTAAACAATGAAACACGCAACACCTTTAATTTACTTTATTTTTGGCTGCATTGGCTCTTTGTTGCTGCACGAGGGCTTTCTCTAGTTGCAGTGAGCAGGGGCTGTGTTTTGTTGCGGTGCGTGGGCTTCTCATTGCGGTGGCTTGTCTTGTTGCAGAGCACGGGCTCTAGGCGCTCAGGTTTCGGTAGTTGTGGCACGTGAGCTCAGTAGTTGTGGCCCACGGGCTCTAAGGCCCATGGTTTCAGTACCTGTGGTTCAGGGGCTTCGTTGCTCCACGGCATATGGGATCTTCCCAGACCAGGGATCGAACCCGTGTCCCCTGCATTGGCAGGCGGATTCTTAACCACTGCACCACCAGGGAAGTCCCAGATTGCTACTCTTAATATATAAAAAGCTCCCTACATTGAATTGTACCCTTAAGATTTGTGCATTTTACTGTATGTAAATTTTACTTCAAAAAATAGAAAGGAGGGCTTCCCTGGTGGCGCAGTGGTTGCGAGTCCGCCTGCCGATGCAGGGGACACGGGTTCGTACCCCGGTCCGGGAGGGTCCCACGTGCCGCGGAGCGGCTGGGCCCGTGAGCCATGGCTGCTGGGCCTGCGCGTCTGGAGCCTGTGCTCCGCAACGGGAGAGGCCACAGCCGTGAGAGGCCAGCGTACCGCAAAGAAAACAAACAAACAAACAAACAAAAAAAAAATAGAAAGGACTGTAAATGAATATCAAAGTCTGTTATTGATAAACATCTGGAGTATTTAGTGTATGGATATCAACAACTTAATTTTGAAATGCACAAAAATAAGGTGGCTTGATAAATGAATAAAGGGATGGATAGATGGAAAGATAAGTGATAAAGTAAATATAGCAAAATGTTAATTATCAAGTCTCGATGGTGGGTGTGTGGATGTCTACTACATACTACACAATTCTTTCAACATGTCTGTATGCTTGTAATTTTTCAAAATAAAATGTTGAGGGAAAGTCCTTAAAAAGTAATAAGAAAATACATGTAACTCCTAAGAAGAGTAAACAAGGAAATTTACAGAAATAATTTCTTTGAAATAAAGAAAAACAAATGGACAAATAAAAAAGGATGTTCAATCTCACTTGGAATCAGCAACAACTTATAAAGCTTGATAACATGCAACAGAAATATACACACATGGGAAAAAATATATGTGTAAGGACATTTATTGATTTTTTTGTTTAATATAGAAATTTTTTTAAAAAGAAAAGAAAGGGAAAAAATGAAAAGAAACAAGCCGAACACCCCTCCCTGGGGAAATGTTTAAATTAATGACAACGTGTCCATGGTACAGAACCTTAGGCAGCAGCACAGAAGAGTGAGGTAGCTTAGGGTGTACTGACATGAGATCTCCAAGGTCTATTGTTCATCGCAAAAATGAACATCACAGAGGGAATTGTATAAAATGACCATTTACATTTAAAAAAAACAACAGTAGAACTATGAATGTATGAAGAGGCACAGAAAAAAAAAATGTCCAAAAAGATGGTCAATCTCTGATTCATCTTAGGAAACAGTGAAATTGGAGGGAGGGGAAAAGACATTAGAAGGACATTTAAGCTTCTACCCTGCAGACTACCATCTTACCTGGACTTTTTACAACAAGTAAGCAATACTTTGGTAACTTTTAAAATTACCTAAATTGGTCCAAGATGCTAGTAATGACTATTACCTAAATATTCCTAAAACACCCTGAGGAAGTTGCAAAATTCAGTCAAGAATCCACATATTTTTCCTGCCTAACATCAAAAGCCTGAAGTCTTGCAGACAAAACATCTGGTGATCTTTTAAGGGATTTTTCTTTTCTTTTCCTCTGAATGTCTTAGCATTCATGTCTATTAAGCCAAATGGTCACAAGCCTATAAACCATGTGAAAGTTCTTTCTTCTCCCAATGACTTCGCCCGTTTAACCCAACCCTGGACACAGAGCCTGATCCCAATAGAAGCTCTGTTGAGAGAAAAGCGTTCTTAAACATAATGGAACGTATTCTGAGCTAAATGCCAAAGAGTAGATGGGTCAGGGAGGGGGGAATTTTACAAAAACACTGCAAGCCAAAGGAAAGAGAGGCAAAGATGATATGTGAGAAGAAACAGAAAGAAGATGGAAGTAGAGAGAGAAGAGAGTGAGGAAAGGGTTTCGATTTTAAAGGTTGAAACATTCTGATCCGTGAAAGAATTCAAGAGGAATTTCACCACCTAGGCTCACATTGTATTTGCACATCTGGCTCCATTCAGGAAACCAGAAGAGACTTTCTGGAGGCGGACAGAATGGTAAATCATTTAAGTGAAGGTTCTAGCTATGAAGATATGCAGACATGGGTAGAGGAGCAGGAGAGCTGAGTTGGGATATACTCTCTGAAAGATTATGTGCCCGTGACGAACAGGCTCCCTGCCCACGAAGAGCCTCAGAGTTTTTCACAAATATTTTGTCATGAGTAGGGAGGACAGCTTCTTGCCCCTCTGTGACTTCTCTGGTGCAGACTAGATGGCTTGCATCTGGAATCCGGCAAGAGTACCTGTGTCCAGGTGAAGAGGTAATGTAACTGGCACCAGAATGCCATTCCCAGAGCACATGTCTCATTACCTCTACTGAAGGAAAACACTCCCCCTGTACTTTTGAGGGAGGCAGGGGTGCCCTGGTCAGTATGTCCTCATGTTAAACCTCAGTTCACTCAACACACATGTACTGGGGACTTAATTAATGCCAGACACTGCTTTTTGCTGTGGAAACACAAAAGTGAGTAGCACGGCCCTCTCCCCAAGAATCTCACAGTCTGCTGGATAAGTACTTACAGTGCAATGGATGTTTGTAAAAGGTACAGTGCCAGTACAAAGTCAACAGAGATCAACTGCTGGGGAAGGGAAGAGACAAGCCCAATGTCACAGAAAGTGAGCACTGAGCTGCACTTTAAAAATCAGTAGAAGCTCAAGAGAATGAGAAGATAAGCCAAAGACTGGGAGAAAATATTTGCAGAAGCCATATCTGATGAAGGACTGTTATCCAAAATACACAAAGAACTCTTAAAACTCAAGAATAAGAAAAGAACATCCTGATTAAAAAATGGGCAAAAAATCTTATCTGACACCTCCCCAGAGAAGATATACAGATGGCAAATAAGCATGTGAAAAGACACTCCACATCATATGTCATCAGGGAAATGCAAGTTAAAACAATAATGAGATACCACTACACACCTATTAGAATGGCTCAAATCAAAAACTGACAACACCAAATGCTTGCAAAGATTATGGAGCCAAAGGAACCCTCATTCATTGCTGGTGGGAATTCAAAATGGTACAACCACCTTGGTTTTTTTGTTGTTTTGTTACTTGTACTTTGCTTCATTGATTGAGGTTTTTAGCTGTGTTCTTGAAAGCCTTTGTGAAACTTGGTGCAAGTATAACAGAACTGAGGAGAGGGCCATTCTCCTAGCCTGTCACCACTACACCACAGCCCACAGGCAGAGCCACTTTGGATGACAGTTAGGCAGTTCCTTATAAAACTAAACAAACTTTTACCCAATAATCCAGCAATCACAGTCCTTGGTGTTTACCAAAAGGAGGTGAAAATATATGTCCACCCAGGAACCTGCACACAGATGTTTACAGCAGCGTTATTCATAATGGCCAAAACCAGGAAACCACCAAGACGTCCTTCAGTAGGTGAGTGGAGAAACAAACTGCGGTCCATCCAGAAAATGGAATACTATTCAGCACTAAAAAGAAATGAGCCATAACGCCATGAAAAGACATTGAGGAACTTTAAATGCATATTAGTAAATGAAAGAAGCCCATCTGAATATCCTACATACTGGGTGATTCCAACAATATGATATACTGGAAACGGTAAAACTAGAGACAGTAAAAAGATCAGTGGTTGCCTGGGTTTGGTGGAAGAGAAGGATGAATAGGCAAAGCACAGAGGATTTTTTGGGGCTGTGAAACTACACTGTATGATTCTACAGTGGTGGATACATGTCATTAGACATTTGCCAAAACTCATAGATTGTACAACTCCAAGAATGAACCCTAATGTACACTATGGACCTTGGGTGATAATGATATATCAATGTTGGTTCATCTGTTATAATAAATGTACCATTCTGGTGTGGGGCATTGATACTGGAGGAGGCTGGGAAGGGAAAGCATGGAGTATATGGGAACTCTCTATAACTTCCACTCAATTTTGCTGTAAATCTAAAACTGCTCTAAAAGGGACTTCCTGGTGGTCCAGTGGATAAGACTTCACACTCCCAATGCAGAGGGCCCAGGTTTGATCCCTGGTTGGGGAACTAGATCCCACACGCCTGCAGCAACTAAGAGTTCACATGCCACAACTAAAGATCCCACATGCTGCAACTAACACCTGGCTCAGCCTAGATGAATAAATATTTTTAAAATAAATAAATAAAAGGAAAAAAACATGAGCAGGAGGTGCAGCACTGGTTACTACACGTGCCAACTTGAGCTCCTCCAGTAGATAAGAGATCCAGGCAAAGTCAAGCCCTCTGGATTACACATGAAGCACTCTTGTGACTAAATACAAAGATAGATTTTAAAAGATGATAATTATATTAGAAATATTTTATGATATGGCTTATAGGTAGAATTTAAAAAATGATACTTATTTACAAAACAGAAACTGACTCACAGACTTAGAGAACGAATTTATGGTTACGGCGGGGGGGGGAGGGGCGAGGGACACTTAAGGAGTTTGGGATTGACATGTTCACACTGCTACATTTCAAATGGATAACCAGGCCTTCCCTGGTGGCGCAGCGGTTAAGAATCCGCCTGCCAATGTTGGGACGTGCGTTCGAGCCCTGGTCCGGGAAGATCCCACGTGCCGCGGAGCAGCTAAGCCTGAGCGCCACAGCTACTGAGCCTGCGCTCTACGGTCCGCAAGCCACAACTACTGAGCCCGCGTGCCACAGCTACTGAGCCTGCGTGCCTAGAGCCCATGCTCCCCAACGAGAGGCCACCACAATGAGAAGCCCGTGGGCCACAACCAAGAGGAGCCCCGGCTCACTGCAACTAGAGAAAGCCCGCGTGCGGCAACGAAGGCCCAACACAGCCCCAAATAAATAAATCGAATAAATAAATAAATTTTTAAAAATAAAATGGATAACCAACAAGGACCTACTGCATAGCAGAGGGAACTCTGCTCAATATTCTGTAACAACCTAACTGGGAGAAGAATTTGAAAAAGAATAGATACATGTATATGTGTAACTGAATCACTTTGCTGCACACCTGAAACTAGCACAACATTGTTCATCAACTGTACTCCAATATAAAATAGTTTTTTTTTAAAGAATAACTAAATAGATGTCCTGAGGTTTCAACAGCAACAACAAAAATGATAATTATATTTGACGAGTTGGGGAAAGGCAGATTATGAATGTAAAGCACTGAGCCTTGAAGACAGCACATTGTAAATTCCCAGTACACGTTGTCTGCTATTCTTATGACCAGCCTCCTCTGCTTCGTCGTCCTCCTCCTCATTATTAACAGCATTCCAGAAAGGGGGAATGTGTTTAAGGCACAGAGATAGAAAACCACACAAAGCTGTTGGGAGTTCACAAACAGTGTCACGTCTCTGGTACACCCGAATGGGGTAAGATCAGGAGAAGACGACCCAGGTCTTACCGAGCCATAATTACCCCCAAAGAACTTGGAGCTTTATCCCGAACCTAAACAGGGATAGCCTTCAGCAAGAGAGTCCATGAGGGCTTCCCTGGCGGCGCAGCGGTTGAGAGTCCGCCTGCCGATGCAGGGGACACGGGTTCGTGCCCCGGTCCGGGAGGATCCCACGTGCCGCGGAGCGGCTGGGCCCGTGAGCCATCATGGCCGCTGCGCCTGCGCGTCCGGAGCCTGTGCTCCGCAACGGGAAGAGAGTCCGTGAGATCAGACTTGCATTTCTGGAAGTTTGGCGAGGGGAGAGAGCCCCGGGGCTGCTGCCATGGACTAAAAGAGGAATTATGCTCTTCTCGGCCAAGCGGCAGGGGTGAGAACAGTGGGAATGGAGGCTGAAGCGGCAGCCCTGATAGACGTTTGAGACGGCTTAGATGTTAGAGGTGAGGGAGAAGAAGAGAGAGGCAGCTGGGATGGTCTTGGGTTTCTGGTTTTAGTGAACAAGAATGATGGGGTCAGTAAGGTGAGGCACGGGTTGGGACAGGGCAGTGAGATGGGGGGAAGGGGGCAACGGGCATAAGAGTTCTCTGCTCTTGAGCACTTCCCGGATGGCCGTGGCCACCACGGCACCACCGATGATGGAGAGAGGCAGAATTTAGGGAGCACTGAACATGGTCCTGCCACTCAGAGAGGCTTCTGCCTGCATCATCTCATTTAATCCTTCCACCAACTTTATGAAAGAGATATCATCGTTATCCTTTTTTTTACAGAGGAGGAAACTGAGGCTTACAAACTCGCTTAAAGTCACACAGTAAGTGGTGGAGCAGAGATCTACACCCCTGTCTCCTTGACTGCAAAACCCACATGCCCTAAACCAAAACACTCCGCGGACGCAGTGAATCAACGTCACCTCTGGCCCTTTCTCATCCGTGTGACCTAGAGGCACATGACCTAGTCTTCCTAGCAGAGCCAGTCCCCATCTGGATGCATAGCTAGGAGAGAGAGCTCCCTGCCCTTAGCTGGGGCCCCCTGGGCATGGTGCAGCCTGCACAGCTGAACGTGGGGTCCTTGTGCCCCATTTCCTAAGCACGGTTCCCTTGCTGTCACCCTGGGGCAGGATAGGGCCCATCTGAGGACACCATAAATCCATGAAGACATTTCAGCAGCTATAAGGGTCACGTTTCACTCTGGTTAAATGACACTTCTCCGAGGGCTGCTCCTTTTCTGCACATGCTGCTACTTCTCGTGCCTGGATGGGATGCACTGTCCTGGGAACTAAATAAGCCCTGGCAACAAAGTGGGGTTTTTATTTAAAAAAAAAAAAAAAAAGTAGAACTAGGGGTAAAAATTGGACCAAAAAGAAATAAAAGATGGATGTATATTTGGTACCTTTGCAATGAAAACCTTTGGGACTGTGAAATTTGCTTTCCTCAGCAATGTGGAGCAATGAAAATTGCTACAGTTAATTAATGGCTGTGACTTTTAGCATAGCAGTTTCCAAATGCCAGTCCTTGGGCCAAGTAAGTCCATGATGAAGTGTCACAGCAAGATGAAATGAGAAAAATAAGGGCAATGCAATACGCTTGTGTATGTGGAGACGTATGCTATGTAGATTACATACATTTATCCATGTCTGCATAACTTTTCCAATTGCCTTTCTTGGGAAGAACTCTCCTTTCTTCTGAGACTATTATCTTCCAATTTTGAGAGTATTTTTTACACTCCAAGCAGCAACGCCAAGATTCTGGAACAACTATTGCAGTTAGAAAACCTTGTTTAATCATTTAGCCAACATTCATTAAACATCTACTGTGTGCCGAGCTCTGGGGATGTCCCGGAGAACAAGATCAAGCAACTGCTGCTCTCACAGAGATCACCCAGAGGAAAAGGAGGGTGCTGGTGATGTCATAAGGAGTGGTTGGAATACTGTGAAGGAGAACGCAGGGTGTTACAGGAGCACGTGACAGGCAAACTTGCCTCACTGGAGTTCTGGGAAGGCTCCGTTGGGAAAATGGCACTGAGGCTGAGCCCTGCAGGATGAGTAGGAATTAGCTGGTTGAAGTGACCCTGAGTGGCAGCAAAGGATGAGGTATTTTTGAGGAATGGGGGAAAGGGAGTGAGGTTCAAGTGCTAGGAGACCGGCTATGTCACAGGAGCGCTTTACTGGTTTACATGTAGATAGTCTACGGCTAAGAAAGGAAAGTTCCCCTGCACAGGGTAAGCCAGACTCGAACCCATGGACCGTGTCTCCAGAAGATGCTCCTAACTGCTTTTGCAGCAAAGTCAAGTTATAAATGTGGGACTGCATGCTCTCCTGCACTGTCCAGTGAATAAGATGCTGTCACTAGTTGGCAAGGCTGGGCAAACAGGTCATTTTTCTGACTGCGCTGTGCTTCGTTTTTTATTGTGTGTAAAATAAGAGCGTTAGACCACACAAACTACTACATATAAAATAGATAAGCAACAAGGACGTACTGTTGAGCACAGGGAATTATACCCATTATCTTGTAAATAACCTAAAATGGAGTATAACCTGCAAAAATACCGAATCACTATGCTGTACAGCTGAAACTAACACAATATTGTAAATCAACTATACTTCAATAAATAAAGTGATTAATTTAATTAAATAAGAGGGTTGGATTAAATAAGCTCTAAGGTCTACCCTGGGCAGACATTCCATAACGATAAATGCGGAATAGCGTTTGAAAACTGAGGTCACGGTGGTAGGTGTTGGTTGCATGTGTGTTATCGACAGTCCTCATCACGGCCCCATGAAATAGGTGTTATTACTACCATTTTACAGATGAGAAACTGTGAGACAGAGAGCAAAAGTTCCACAGTCGTGCTCGAGTACACAGCAGATCCAGGACTCAAACCCGGTTCTGTTTGATTCCCAAATCCATGCTCTCCCCATCAAACCGAGCACACTACCATCACGTTTTACAAGGCTCTATGATTTCGCGGTTGCTCCATCAGTATTCTTCAGCCCGGCATTCAGCGTCTCTTCTGCGCCACTCTTCCCCTTGGCTCTAATCAGAGTGGCCTCCGGGCTGGCCCAGCATCGCCGTCACCCGGCAGCAATCTGCCCGCTCGGTTGATCTCCGAGCTCCCCATCCCCCCTCCCTCTCCCACTGGAACGAAATCAAGTAAGCAACTGGACGATGACCCAGAAACAAAACACACTGGACACGCTCATACAAGCATGCGGGAGGAGATGTTACAGGAGAGGATATCTGAAGCCCAACTAGGCCTTCAGAGTAGCCTTAGTAGAAGGAATGACAGCACAAAGCTCTTGGTAGGCAGGTCACTACCGGCAGTTCCCGCAACTGTGACAACTGCACCGAGTACAGTGGGGTAGAAGACACACAGATCCAGGCGCGATGCTGACCCAGAGTGGCCCGGAAAATGGCAGGGGAATCCCTGAACTGGGTCAAGTACCAAGACAGGCACTTCAGCCATGAGAAACGAGGCAAGAAACACCACAAGAATGGAGCCCCAGGTTGGGATTTGGCTCCAAAGGGGATAAAAGGAGCCCAATCATTGATGAGTGATGCCTCACATGAGCCAGACCAGCAACAAAACTTCCCAAATAGGAGGAAGGCTGGTCCCAGGTGTTGGAACAAATCTGAGTCTGATATCTTGGACAGGGAACCAGTGAGACCATTTCAATGATCTTGGCTGCTTTGGTTCTAATCCTATCCCTGATGCTTACTAGCTGGGTAATCTTGAGACAGTAATGAGAGACAATTCTCCTTGGGTCTCTCATAAGTTTGCATGTCTTATGAGAGAGGCACTGACTACTCTTTGTTCCAGATTTATCTTTTCAAAGACATTGGTATAATAAACAGCCTTGGAAGACAGAGTCTCCCTTCGGAACAAAAATCAAGGCTTTTACTCCCCATTATAAAAGATTTGGGTTCCCTAAGCTCAAGATTCCTCTTCTGTAATGAAACCCACTTCGTGTGCAGGTGTCATCTGGTCCACTTAGCGTATTTTTCAACAAATTCTGATCCTTGCTTCACCACCTATCTCAGAGACATGGTATAGGGATCATAAAAAGAACACACTGTAAATGGTAATGTGCTCCATTATTATAATTATTATTAATAATATAAATTCTACAATTCTTTTCAAGTCCCAGCGCATTTCTGGATCTCCATGATGACCTTCCCCAGCACTCCAGGACAGAGGCTAGTCACACAATTTATACATATTGTCAAACATTTTTATGCTTACTTCTTGAGTGTTATTTTTAACTCCTGGACTTTATTATTAGTGTTTGAGGGCAGGGACAATATCTCCCGCCTCTTTTGGATCAGGCATCTACACTTAGCTTTATGCCCAGTAAACACTTGTAAATGGATAAGTCTCATATGTCACCGTTCTACATACCTATTACCAGAAGAAGCTTAAGAAAAGTCAATAGGAAAGAATGTTAATTGTTTTTAATCAGTTTTACTGTCTCTGCGCTACAGGTTTTGTAGCCTGGAGAGAGGGCAGGCTGTTAAAAACTGTTTGTGAGATGACAAGCCCATTGAACTTATCTGAAAGGCTGATTTAGCAGTTCATGTGTTCATAGGATATTTACATCAAGGATATTATTAAGCACAGACTTAAGTATTTATATATGCAAAGCAGAATACAATAATTCATAGAAGTTCTTTCCAGCAACTCATCATGTGGAACAGACCACCTGCCCACCCACAGGAAACCGTCAGGGTCAAACTTCAGAAGCCACATCTTCACACTGTTCCTGGGATCTCTGAGCCACGAGGTGTGTCACCAATACAAAAAAGATGTTAATGGAATAAGTTCTGAGCTATTATGGTCGGCAAGCAATAACTCTTATGAGCAAAAGCAAAACTAAGGCGATAAGAACCAAAATTAAGCAGATACTATAAATAGTTGTCATGCTATTGACATCATTATACATGTGCAGGGTATCCAGTGAGTTTACTTTCTCCGAGATACTTGTCCTGCAAGATGGCTAGAGGTACCTTGGTCACGGCCTGATCATCTAACAGCCATGCATGTCAGACACATGATTTATGAAGTGCTGAGAATGTTCTCTCAATGAGTTATGCTAAGATGCTAAATTGTTTCTTCAGGGTCACCAGTACAAGTCCAAAATGCTACTGCCATTGGGTATGACACCACAAAGTAATAGGAGCCTATCATTTCACAAAGCTGCAAAGGAAGATTTGCGCTCCCAAAAAGTGCCCAGATGTGGAAGTCTACCAGTGTTAGCATCTGACGTCGTGTCAGCATTTTCATCTCCTGTGAGCAGAGAGAACTGAGGAGGGTCTACAAAGAGAATCCTCCTGTCCCCGTACCTCCTGTGCTCTGGTCTGAAGTGTAGACCATCCGCCATGTTCCCTAACATGGATTTTCAAAAACACCAGGATTCTCAGGGAATGTTACAACCTGTACAATCATGGATGTAATGTGTCTGATTCATTATAAGGACTCACCGAATGTTAATCCACTTCTCTCTGTCCTTCTCCCTAAAGAAACCAGAAATCAGGAATAAGAATGTGCCACCGAACCCAAGAGGGCAGTGACAGAGACTACAGATCACTTCATCAAATGCTTCCTCCATCCCACCAGCCACGTGTGGGACAGAGGGCAAGAGGAAAGCCAGGTACATCTGTTGCCACTGGAGATGGGAACACACATCTTTGAAAGTCTGTGCTGTGAAGAGATTCTCCCAGATTAATGGATCCTAATCTTCCCAAGAGGTTCAGGTTATCCCTAAGCAGATGGCACGCCCTATTGAGAGTGTTCATGTGGCCATGAGGAAATGGAATTTTAGCATCTCTTTCTTTCACCAGAGCATGAGCGATTTGCAGTGTGATTGAATGCAGCCTTTGACCATTCACGGTTGTGCGTGTGACAACCTCTAAATCACCCACTATGCTGGAGGGAAGCAAAATTTGCCACCCCCAAATATGCCTTTTTGGCCCGAGGATTAACTTAGGCTGATTATTTTTAAGAAACAGAAGACTCAGGAGCTTTGACCTTCCCCATAATTTCCTAAAAGAAGTTAGAGAGAAGGCCTGTTCCTGGAATAGAGCTGTCACTAGAGGGATCTGCAAAGAGTATGGGCTGAGTGGAGTGGGGAAACAGCAGGGCCTGGGGGTCAGAGTCCACTCTGTATCCCACTGTCTCTGGATGGCCCAGCCAACATTCGTTTGCCAAACATTCGCTTTGCTAACTCCTTGTGAATTGCTTTCCTCCCCTTCCAAATCCCAAACCCCTATCCCCAACATTTTCTTTCGTCTTTAGCTGAAGGTAGTATTTAAGGGGAGGGCTTTGGCCAACACTGTGGTGAGTTACCCCATCTTCCTGGGTCTCTCCCATGCATACTTGTTATTAAACTTCTGTTTGATTGTCTCCTGCTGGTCTGTTCCATGTCAATTTCGTTCTTAGACCAGCCGGAAGAACCTAGAAGGGGGGAGGAAAACTTCCTCCCCAGCAATGGCAGTCACGCCCATGCAGGCGGCCAGGCCAGCCATGTTACCCAGAGCTGGGACCAGAACAGACCTCCAGCACCTCCCTGATTAAGGAACTTTGCAGAGCTAACTAAAAATCAGAAACAATGGGACTGATCTCACAAACCAACATATCGTTGTTGTTTTTGCTTATGCCTAAGAGGTGAAATTCTAACCATGGGCAGGTCAAAACGCTCTCTACATAAATTAAGTATAATTATGTCTGACTGCAGATACAGAAATGTCAAGTATAAACAGCTGTGAGATCTTAAGATGAAATGTCCAATTCTCTTTGCTGTTTGTGATGTGATTTTGCAGGGATCCCATGTTACTGCCTTTTTCCTCTTTTGGCCTGCACCCGCCTCTTCTCCCATCTGAGGAAATAGAGCTGGAAGGAGTGCTCAGAGCCTTTGTCTCTGGTTTGCCAGAAGGAAAGGAAAACAAGAATGGAAAGGAGACTCTGGGTTGAGCTTTGAAATTTAAAGATTACTTAGAATAAGCCCTTAAAGCCCAAACTTCAGATAACGAGCAATTACTACAGATAACCAGCTTTATCAGAATGACTTCTTGTACCTGCCATACAAATGTCCAGAGTTTTAATGATTGTTTTGGCTTCATTTATTCAAGGGCCTTGGAATTCTTTAGCATGAAAGGCCCCAGGAGCATGAAAGGGATTACGGACAGGCTTTCCATGTTATTATCCTCCCACAGAGACACATGCAATCTGGAAGGCAAACGTGAGGCTCCAGCCTGAAGCACTCAGGTGAGTTGTAGTTTTTGCTGCTTCAGAAAAGTTCTCCAGGAGTGACCAACAGCGCCAAGAAAAAAGGACAGCAGAGAGAGTAACAGCACTTATAACAATAATAGCATGGGTGAGACTTGTCACCAGGGGCTGTCCTCAGCACCTTTAATTCCATCCTGACAACAGCAGTATGATTTTACATTTTCCAGATGAGGAAACTGAGGCACAGAGATTAAGTAACTTGCTCGAGTTTAGACATCTTATAAGTGGTACAAGACAGGATTTGAATCTAAGTAGTCTGAGTCTGGAAACTAAGCCTTGACAGAAAGTCAGCCCAAACTACTGCATCCTGTCCATTTCGTAAAAGGCTTGACCAGCTCAGGTGACCTTTGGCCCCTGTTCCTCCTTCTGCACCTGTGGTCTCATCACTGATGCCTGCCGATCCTTGCCCACCATGTCCAAGAAAGTATGTGGAAAGAAGCTCAAGAAAGTAAGAGGGTATCTGCTGAGCATCCGTTCCCCGGGTCTGTCTAAGAAGCTGCTGTGTCAGGCCGGGTTGAGAGATCTAATAGCTGCAGGAAGGAGGAGGACTGCTTTTGGCTCTGGGCAGACACCTTCAAATACAGACAAAGTGGAGCTCTTTCAGAAGAGCAGCCCAGAGGGCAAAAGACCAAGAGACTACACCAAATAAGGAATGGAACTAGAGAGATTTAGCCTGAGGAAGAAAAGACTCAGTAGACAGGAGAACTATCTTCCAACATCAGCCTGTTCTTGTGGGGAGAAGGATGAGGTCCTGCCTGATGGCTCAATGGAGAGAATCCACACAAAGGCAAAGAAGCTGATTTCAGCTAATGCTCAGAGCTGTCCAGAGGCTAATGCACCGCTGAAGCCCAGCAGGACCCTGTGGGGCCCTCCTGGGTACAAAAGGCTTTCCAGGTCTCAGGTTCTTGTTTGTAGGGGAAAGGCTTCAGCCTCCTACCTTCTCTGAGTCCCAAAGGGCAAATTCAAGCAGTTACTAATTATGGAAGTAAGGGAGTATAGAAACAAAGGAGAAGCAGTCAAGAAACAATAGTGCAATGATGGGGCAGGATCCAGGCCCTCCTCAAGGGATATACATAACAATATCTCTGAGTCCTTCTGCAGGAACTAAGGGCCCCGCCCAGGTGGAGGATAGTAACTTCAGGCTGAGCACAAATGCAAGATCCCTAGAGCACCACCCTGTTACCTCACCACCAACCAATCAGAAGAAAGTCACACACCCTGCAGCCCTCACTCCAAATGCTGCCTGTAAAAACTCTTCTCCAAAAACCATTGCGGAGTTCAGGGTTTTTTGAGCACCAGCTGCCCATTCTCCTTGCTTGGCCCTGCAGTAAAACTTTCTCTGCTCCAAACTCTGATATTTTGGTTTGCTTGTCCTCACCATGCGTCAGGCACACAAACTTGCATTCAACAACACTGCCTAGTCTTAGTAAAGGTATTTAAGTACAAACTAGAAGACCACTGGCATCCTCGTTAGTAATGCATCCTTTCACCCTCAAATGAGTCCTGGTTTGGGTCTAATTGTTACCAGAAGGGGGATCCCTTCCAGGGCCCGAGAGTGGGCTCTTGTCTAACACTCGGAAGTGAATTATCTGAGGAGACACATGTACTGACAAAGCAAAAGACTTCATTGGGAAGGGGTGCCCAGGCAGAGAGCAGTGGGGTAAGAGGACCCAGGAGAACTGCTCTGCCGTGTGGCTCACAGTCTCAGGTCTTATGGTAATGCGGTTACTTTTCCTGGTTGTCTCTGGCCAGTCATCTTGCCCAGGCCCGTATTTGGTCCAATTCAAGACCCTTCCTGGTGGTGCCCACATCTCTCAGTCAAGATTGTTTCCAGCACAAGGGTTTCTGGAAGGTTGGCAGGACATATTATGGGCTGGCGTCTCCTCCCTCCTTTTGGCCCCTCCCGAATTCTCCTGGCTAGTTTCCCAGCAACAGGGGAACGTCCTTATCAGGACGTCCTGTTGTAAGACAGCTCATGCAAGCAGTTATGATCGATCGTGCAGGCAGTTTCGGTCAATGGTTCCCTAACAAAATTACTGGTCACCAGAAGGAAGGAACACAGCCCTTTGGCTCCCAGACAACTTGGGCAGGTTCCAAAACATTTCCAAGCTGTAGTTTTTTAATTTGCATATATAACATTTTTTGAGATAATAATCCTATGAATGATTTGTAACTACAAGGATTCTACTTCGTATCTACTTTTCCATCGTTTCCATTGTGGTAACTGAGCCTATTCCTTCACAGGCTTGCTCCATTTTCCTCTTTTTGTGAGTCCCCTGCCAGCAGAGAAAACAGTTCTGGAATGTTGTGCTGAATGGAAAAGGCAGGAAAGCACTGTTTGACTTGGAATTCCATAACATGTGGCAGACAGGGTAGAGGACAGACTGTCTGCCCAAGAGGTGTTCTTTGGGGTCTAGGGAACTTGGTGAAAGAATCTAAGTTCAAAACAAGTGGGAGGGAAGAGCAGAAGGCATGAGCAGGGACCAGCCTGCCTGGTGTCCCGACGTGCCTGGCGGAAAACGACGTTTGGGATACAGTTGCCTGGCCACATGGCAGCACTGCTTTGTTTGGCTTTGTGCCTTTTTTTTTTTTTTTTTTTTTTTTTTTAAGAAAATACATCACAAGCCTAGAGACTAAAATAGTAATATTTAATTATAGTGTATAGGGAGGGAGGAATTAAGAGAAAAAACAAGCAAAAAAGACAGAGTGAAAGACAGACTTATAAGAGACCTCAGTGAAAGAACATCATGTAGGAAGATGAAGTAAATAGATTTGCGTACAGTCTGGGTGCCAGGTCAATGCTGCCTCAATCAGGGGGCTAGAGCAGAAGCTCCCTCAAGTTTCCTTCTAGTTTATGATACTTCGTTGATTGCAAAGAGAAATGTCAGCCCCACGCAGTGTGAGAGAGCAGGGAGCCACCTTGTCCCTTAAATCCCCTCATCTCTTTGAGCTCCCAGGTCCACGTGTGTCCACATGAAACTCTTAGGACAGTGGTTTCCAAGGCCTCTACTGACTCTGAAGTTCAGTGATTCTGTGATTAAATTCTAAAGGAAGTTATAATTGCCCTGGAAATGTCCTTCTCCGGGTAAAGTGAGAAGTGGAGGTAGGACGGGAATTTGTCCATGAGCGTCTTGGAGCATTTGTAAAAAAGAACAGAGCCGATTAGAAATGTAAGCAGGGAGCCTCTAGACCTTTCCAGAGGATCAATTACCTCTGTCTACTCACGTCTGATGATTACCAATGCAAGGGGCAAAAGCAATCTCAAATATACCCCTCTCTTCCGGAAATTTCCTCACAAAATGAGGTGATGGGTAGTAAGGGTCACAATTGATAATGTCCCTTCTCCTGAGGGTCCTGGGGAGATATAATTGACCTATGACACATCAGCCAACGATTTTGTCATTGGCCAGGTCAGGTGTCATACTCCAAGGACGAGGTGTACAAGTGGGTCACTCCACCCCAAGAGTTAAAGCAAAGATTCTGGAAGGAGAACTCTGGCAAAATGTGGAAATACTTAAAGAAGATTCTGGAAGCACCAGGAAGCCAGAACAGTGGGGGAATGGTTACTCTCCCACAAAGAAATTCTGTTCTGGGGTCCTCGACTGTACACCAAATACAGCCAGTTGCTGCCTAAATGCTTGCTCGTGGCCTCAGGCAACTCTGGGCCGAACAGTGACTGGTCAGTACTGACAAATGAGGCTGGAGCTGGGGGAACAGATTCATGCACACCTCCTGCTTCTGGAGAGCCAGGTTTGGGCCCTGGTTGCTTTGGAGAAATTGACAGCACAGTCTGTGAGCCGGAGGACGAAAGCCACTAAGGGGGCACAGCCGCTGAAGTGCTCTGGACAGCAACCTCTCCAGCAAGCCAGAGGAGTACTCAGTGCTTCAGATGTAGCTGATTACCATCTCCGCGCAAGAAGCCACTAAAAAGACCCATATCCGTAGGGGGGGGTGACATCATAATAGTACCTGTGTGTACCCAATCCCGTGTATCAGTGTGCATAGCTTTTATGTATGCTTTCTCATCAGTGCTTAGGACAACCCTGTGAAGCAAATAGAACTGATATTATCACCCCATTTTACCTTCTTTTAAATTTTTTAAAATCAATTTTTATTGGAGTATAGCTGCTTTACAAGGTTGTGTCCGTTTCTGCTGTACAGCAAAGTGAATCAGCTATATGTATACATATATCCCCTCGTTTTTGGATTTCCTTTCCATTTAGGTCACCACAGAGCACTGAGTAGAGTTCCCTGTGCTGTACAGTAGCTTCTTAGCCCCTGTTTTAAAAATAAGAAAATTGGGCTTCCCTGGTGGCGCGGTGGTTGAGAGTCCGCCTGCCGATGCAGGGGACACGGGTTCGTGCCCCGGTCCGGGAAGATCCCACATGCCGCAGAACGGCTGGTGCGTCCGGAGCCTGTGCTGCACAACGGGAGAGGCCACAACAGTGAGAGGCCCGTGTACAACAAAAAAAAAAAAAAAAAAAAGAAACTTGAGGCTCAAAGTGGCCTAATGACAGTCCAGCTCCCACAGCTAGGAAGTATCAGAGCCTAGACTTTCGTTGTCTAAATTAATGGAAGCCACTACTTCAAAAGAGAAAGAAAGGAGCCATAACCAGTCCTCTAGGCTTTGCTTCAGAATTTACTTTCATTCATACCGCTGTGGATGGAAGCCCCAGGGAGAAAAGCACGAGCGCTCTCCTGAATAAGAGGCTCCCAAGCCTGGCAAATCATTAGCACCTCCCCCGCTCCACGTCCCCTGCGCGCAATTCCCCTGGGTGGAAATGTGAACCATTCCTGCCAGGCCCGGACACCGATTAGTACTTAATGTATTGAACACCCACGCCGTCCTCACCAAGGCCCACCGGCTCAATGGCCGAGAAAAAGCTGTCTTTATTCTCAAGGAATTTACAGTCTCAGGAAGTAGAAGATCAAGTTGCACATGGAGCCAAAGGCTTCCCAAAACGCCAGGATTAGTAGGAATACCTGAAATCGAAATATAGGTGGACAATGTCTCAGCTGGGAAAAGTAATTAGGGCTTGGTCGTACTTCTGTCTCAAGCTAATTGCCCGAACAAGCATATTCGCCTTGCTCACTGTCATTAATAAATAAAAACGTATTTGCAGATTTCACAGGCATGCTTAGACCTTGCGAGCCTTGTACCAACTACTACCTGCTACCATCAGTAGTACGACGCACAGTTCCTTTTAACCTTTTAAATCCCTTGTATGTCAGTTATGACTCTTAATTATAATAATTAATTAAAATATTTATTTATTTAATAATTAATTAAAATAATTAAATTACAATTATTATTATTAAAATAATAATAATTATTATTATTATGACTCTTAATAATAATCAGAGCTTCTATGAATGAGATGTTTACCCTATGCCTGGCATTATTAAATGCTTTGTACTTGTTATCTCGTTTAATTTCCTCTAAGACCCTATGAAGTAGCTGCTACTATCTCCACAGACAGTTCAGACACAGAAACTAGACTAGAGAGATTTTGAATAAACTAGGTCAAAGTTCTCTAAGTGGAAAAAGTAGATTAGAACCAAGATCTGTCTAAATCCAAAGCTCTTAAGAAGTTCACATTTCCTCATTTTAGCTTTATGACATCCTCATGAAATAAGTAGGAAAGATTTTATTAACCCCATTTTAGAGATGAGGAAACAGATTTCTTCGAAGTTTCAATGACTTAACCTAAGAGTTTTGGCACTAACCCTTCAATTCCATTCTACCTACCATCCATCCCGTCATCTTTTTTTTGTGTGTGTGTTACGCGGGCCTCTCACTGTTGTGGCCTCTCCCATTGTGGAGCACAGGCTCTGGACGCGCAGACTCAGCGGCCGTGGCTCATGGGCCCAGCCGCTCCATGGCATATGGGATCTTCCCAGAATGGGGCACGAACCCGTGTCCCCTGAATTGGCCGGCGGACTCTCAACCACTGCGCCACCAGGGAAGCCCCCATCATCTTTATATAGTGCCAGCAACTACTTATATCAAGAGGGAAAGCCAGAATATTATAATTGCCTTGGAGACTGAAGTATCAGCTGTATTTTTTAACCATGCATTTTTTAAACTGTTCTTTGCCACATGGGTAATATCACCTCCAAATGTTCAAATTCTACCCGTTATCCAGTACAGAATGCAGATGGTTTAGAATCTTCACAGCCAAGATAGAAATGACCTACATTCAAGAAAACTCCTGTCCTGGACTCTCTCAAAGTCACATGATACCAGAGACAGTTGGAAACCTAAGCAGACTTAGTTATGTTGGAATCACTGATGACTCCACCAACTCCAAATTCCACCGGAATTCCTGTCCCTCCTGAGCCCTGTCCATTCTGTTTGCCTCCATGGAGATTCACGTTCTCTGAACTTCTGCCATATTTGCTAATCACCCCAGTAAGTTGGGTAAAATGTGTGTCCAGGCCATGCTTGCGTAGAACTCCCCTTAGATCTGCCATTCTACCATAACTTATCAGAAAGTCATGAATCATCATCTGTAAAGTCACATCCTCAAGGTCATCCTCATCAGTAAAATAATATTAATAAACCTACCTGGTTGCATTATGGGGATTAAATGAGACAATGAACCAAATTAATGATGAGGAGTTTAAGTGCATTAAATTTTATTAAGGGGAGTCTGACTAATAAGTACATGCAATTGGATTTCTTTTTAAATTCTGAATTAGATCCTTTCTCAGCCAAATAATGATTTAAGAAAGAAAAAGACAAGAGGTAGGATTATTTATACAGTCAATTTGGATCACCTTGTGCCTGTGATATCTGGATGGATCAGAGACACATGGCAAGGCTGGGAACCACCTACCTTTCCGTATTAGAGGGAGGAGAGGCTTGCATGATGAGGTTGTATTTTGCAGACCTTTGCTCCTTTACTCTCAGCATCCCTACATATTCTATTTTTCTACGTTATAAATTAAAAGCAATAAGGCTCAGGGTGGACACACCTTCCTGAAAGAATATGTAATGGGCTGGAGGGTGAGGACAGAAGTTGAAGAAAGTTCAGTTTCTACCACTGTGTCAGTTTCCTAAGACTCCTCTAACAAATTAACACAAAACTCGAGAGCTTAAAACAGCAGAAATGTACTTTCCCAGATTTCTGGAGGCCACAAGTCTGAAGGTTGTTTCACTAGGCCAAAATCAGGGGGGCTCACGTTCCTTCTGGAGGCTCAGGGGAGAATCCTCCCCTGCCTCTTCCAACTCCTGGTGTGACTGCCAGCGTTCCTTGGCTTGTAGGACATCACTCCAGTCTGCATCCATGGTCACATTGTCTCCTCTTCTCTTTGCGTCTAATCTCCTTCTACTCCCTCTTATAAGGATACATGTGGTTGCATTTAGGGCCCCCCTGATGATCCAAGGTCATCTCCCTATCTCAAGGTCCTTAACTTCATCATACCTGAAAAGTCCTTTTTTAGCATATTAGGTAACATTCACAGGTTCCAGAGATTCGGATATCTAATATCCTCTTTTGGGGGGGGGGGCGGGGAGGAGTGCATTTTGAGGCTATCACAACCACTTTATCTGCTAAACACTGCCCCCAGCACTGTTTATACCACTTTCGCCAGATCTGGGAGCTGCTGCTGACTAGAGAACACTCCTTGACTTGAAGAGGTTTTTCTCCAGACCATCACACAAAAGTCTCAGGTAGTACGACAAGCTGGGTTCACTCAATCCATTTCAAGTCTGCAAATGGTAACTGAGCAAGTACACTGTGGGGATTTCAGAGATGAGTAAGGTTTGTTCTTTGCCCCCAGGAATGAACCAGGTGAACTAGAAGAAACTGCGGTTCCACTTTCCTTTATGAACAATAACACAATAAACGAGAGATGGATAAGAACAAGACCAGGAGCCACACTGGGACAAAAGCCCTGGTCCCGAAAGGATTTAATGCCAGCTCTGGATGTGTCCACAACTATTCTGTAAGCATAGCTGAGAACTGTTTCGGAGTCTCTAGACACTTTTAGTATTTTTTGGAGGGGTGAGGGCAGGGGACAGAAATAATTTAAAATTCATGGGAAAACTGCAATACAAATAATACAAAGACCTGTTATCCTTCCCCCAATTTATCTATTGTTGCAACTTTACCTCATTTGCTGTATCATTTGTGCCCGCTCCCATTCTCTCTTTCATAGAGAGATAAATTTTTCTGAACCTTCTGATAATAAATTGCTTACATCAGGGCCCGTTGCTCCTAAACACTTTATTGTTTATTTAGTAAGAATAGGGATATTTTCTCACACAATCATAATGCAATTATCAACTTTAGTTGATAATCAGCACTAATACAATACTTTTATTTAGTCAATTGGTATAAATTGACTCAATAAAATCCTTTATCTTTAGTTTTTTTCCTGCCTCAGTACAGAATCCAGCCTGGGATCAGGTATTTCATTTAGTTGTCATGTGTCTTTTTTTTTTAAACATCTTTATTACAGTATAATTGCTTTACAATGTGTGTTAGTTTCTGCTGTATAACAAAGTGAATCAGCTGTATGTATACATATATCCCCATATCTCCTCCCTCTTGGGTCTCCCTCCCACCCTCCCTATCCCACCCCTCTAGGTGGTCACAAAGCACCGAGCTGATCTCCCTGTGCTATGCGGCTGCTTCCCACTAGCTATCCACCCTACATTTGGTAGTGTATATATGTCCATGCCACTCTCTCACTTTGTCCCAGTTTACCCTTCCCCCTCCCCATGTCCTCAAGTCCATTCTCTATGTCTGAGTCTTTATTCCTACCCTGCCCCTAGGTTCTTCATAACCACTTTTTTTTTTTAGATTCCATATATATGTGTTAGCATATGGTATTTGTTTTTCTCTTTCTGACTTACTTCACTCTGTATGACACACTCTAGGTCCATCCACCTCACTACAAATAATTCAATTTTGTTTCTTTTTATGGCTGAGTAATGTTCCATTGTATATCTGTGCCACATCTTTATCCATTCATCTGTCGATGGACACTTAGGTTGCTTCCATGTCCTGGCTATTGTAAATAGAGCTGCAATGTCATGTGTCTTTAATTCCTTTAATCTGAAATATTTCCCTAGCTTTTGATTTTTGTGACATTGACATTGTTTAGGAACACAGTCCAACTTTTTAAAATAGAATGTTATATATTTGTTTATCTATCTGCCCATGTATTTATTAGTAGGGACTTATTAATTCCTACTTTTTTCAATGGTTTATTATTCAATGCTATACTTAATTATTTTGGCGCTCAAACTGTACCAGATTTAGCCAGTAGAAATACCTTCAAGGTGGTTCCTGTGTCCTTGCGAAGCCCCTCATCATTTATTTTTCATGCATTTCTTTACTTTCTGGCCAAATGTTCCAAGCTCATCATGTATCTACCTTGTCCCAGCTCTGGAACTGGCCATTTCTTTGAGGAGCTCTTGGAATTAGAGGCCAAGATTTATGTTGTAGGTACTCATTGCTACTGGGGTGTCTCTGCTTCTAGGCCCTTTCAGTAGACAAAGCTAGAAAAAATATACATGTATTTATACACATACATACAAACATAATACCATATACATATTATATATACATACACATGCACAATACATATACGCGTATACATATTTACGTGCACATGTGTATGTATGTATGTATATGTATACATACATATGCATATGTGTGTATGTATATATACATGAAATCATGAGTTCACATTGATGCCTCCAATTCCAATCCAGCCCCACAGGGTTCCTTCTTGCCTTCCCCATTCCACACTTTGATGTCCATTTCCCATATGGGGCTTCTCACTCCCAACAGCATTAACACATTTCTTCATTTGCCCAATGCCACAGTACATCTAAAACAGCTTCCAAATTTCTTGACACATCTCACCATGAGATGAATAAGATGATATACTAAGAAGAGTTTGGGAGTTGATTACTATTCTCCTCCACTCAACCTCAGCCAAGACAGGAGATAAATAGTCAAACAACGTGTTCATGAGTTACTTAGATTTGCTCTTTCTTTTGCTTTTTCTCCTTCAGTGTGGTTGAAATACAGTTGGATTCATTCGTTTCAGTTTGTTTCGTTTTAGGCTTTTCTTTCCCTTCCCATCTTGTTTTAATTTTATTTTTGAATACGCAGAAGATTAACATGCTTCCAAAAGCCAAACTATACAAAAAGTATTGTTCCCAGAGAAGTCCCACTCCCTCCTGCATCGCGTCCATGCCCTCCCTCTGGTAAGTAAGCAAGTTGATTGTTTTCTGACTCATCTTTCCTGTGTTTCTTTTGGTGACAATAAGATATATGTATGTTTCATATCTGTTCCCTTTTTACACAAAAGACGGCATACTATATATCCTCTCCTGTACTTTCCATTTTTTCAGTTAGTATTTCCTGGAAATCATTTGATACTAGTTCAGAGAAAACTCCCTTATTTTGTTTTCTGGCTTTTCTTCATACAGCTGCACAGTGCTCCACTGCATGTATATACCATCTTTTATTCAACCCATCTCCTACGCTTAGAGATCTAGGTAGTTTCCAATATTTTCCAATTACAAAAAATGCTGCAGTGAATAACTTTGTGCATATATATTTTCATACTATTGGAGATGCACCTTCAGGGTAAATTCCTAGAAGTTGGGTTTCTGTGGTCAAGGGATAAAGCACATGCAATTTGGTTAAATACTGCCAAATTCTCCTCCACAGGGTGGTACCATTTTGGATTCCTGCCAGCCATGAATGAAAAGGACCTGCTTCCTCACAGTCTCATCAACAGAGTGTACTGTCAAGCTTTATAGTTTTGCCAGTCTGACAGATAAGAAATGATTTCTTTATAGTTTTAATTTGCATGGCTCTTAAATGAAGTTGAACATCTTTTCATATGTTTAGGATCATTAAAATTTCTCTTTTTGTGAACCACCTATTTCTGAATTTTGCGCTTATCTATAGGAATTTGGGCCCTTTTCCCCCCTTAATTTTTAAAATTACTCTCTATATTAGGGATATTAGTCTTTTATCTGTCATACATATCACAAATATTTTCTCCCGGTTTGTTTCGTTTGTTTGGTGTTTTAGTGTAGTCAAACTTATCAATCTTTTCTTATCTAGTATCTGGATTTTTAGATCATTAGGAAGCCTTTATTTACACCCAAGCTGTAGAGGAATTCACCCATGCTTTCTTCTGGTACTTGTATAATTTCATTCTTGCATTTAGATCTCTAGTTCATTTAGAGTTTGTTCTTATATAGGGTATAAAAATGAATCCAATTTATATTTTTCTAAATGGCTATCAGTCTGTGCCAATAGCATTTGTTAAACGATCATCTTTGCCTCGGTCATTATAGATATCACCCTTGTCAGATACTGGATGTCTACTTGTAGCTGTGTTTATTTCTGGACTTTCTCTTCTATTTCACTGGTCTGTTTGTCTAGCCATGCACCAGTAAATACCATATTATTTTAGTTACAGAGGCTTAGCATATGTTAGGGCTAATCCTCCCCTCAGAGCTCCTTCTTTCCAGTGTTTTCCTAGCAAGTCTTGGGCATTTGTTTTTTCACAGGAAAGTTCCTGTGTTCTTAATATCAATCTGCCTCTTTTTAAATGCTCATTGGTATTTGTATTAGGGTTCCATTACATTTATAAATTAACTTAGGGAGAACTGACATCTTGATCAAATTGAGACGTTCTGAGAACAAGGCATGTTATTCCTTTTGTTCAAGTTATTGGTACTTTGAGATCTGATGTGCTCTCTCGGACGTTTACTTAGGTATCTTAGCTCATTAAATCAAATAATATTCATTGAGCAGCTATTACGCCCTTAACGCTATATTAAGCACAATAAAAGTAAAGAAGTAGGTCTGTCCTCCAGCAGCTTAGAATCTCATGAGGGAGACAGGCTACCACACCTGAAGCATAGCAAGCAGCGCAAGACCCCGTGGAAAGAAGCTCCCCGTAGCGCAGCTGGGCCATCCATGCTTTGCAAGCTCAAAGGAAAGGGAGAGAAATGAGGGCTAGAATAACAAGGCAAGACTTTTGGCTGAATTGAGGCCGGAACTGTGTGTCCTGAAGGTCACGTAGGATTTACGTGGGGTGACAAGGAAGAAAAAGGAGTCCCAGTGAGGGGCACCCAAGTAAAAGCTCAGAGGTGGACTGGGCATGACACTTCACAGGGCAGAAAGTCCCCCGCCAGACCCTTGGCCGGAAAACTCTCTTCAAGCCTCAGAGTTACGTCTCAGTGTTAACAGCCCCCAAATCCTCATTATGTACTTATTAAAATAATATTAGTGAACACCTACTAGTTTCCAGATACTAGTCCTTTAGAGTAATTTCTGTACATCGCTATCTTTTCTGGGAATGGTCTAGAGCTGAGCTGTCCAGTAGCCCAGTTTAGCCACATGCAGCTACGCAGTCCTCAAAGCCCTCGGTGGAGTGCAACTGAGGCACTGGATTTCTAATTTTATTTCATTTTAATTTAAATTTTAAAAATGGAAGCAGGATTGCCCTGGCGGTCCAGTGGTTAAGACTCTGAGCTTCCAGTGCAGGGGGCATGGGTTCAGTCCTTGGTTGGGGAACTAAGTCTTGCATGCCGCAAGGTGCAGCCAAAAATAGTAAATAAATAAATATAAATAAATAAATAAGAATGGAAACAGTGTAAATTATTTTTCCATTGAACCCAACTTTATCGTTTGGGGGAGGACTGCATTTGACTTTGACGACAGCACTGCATAAGATATCATTGTTGTATTGCAGGGTGTGTGTGCATTTTACTTTTTTTAATGTGGCTACTAGAAAAGTTTAAATCACGTCATATCTCATTTCTCTTTGTCAGCACTGGTCTAGGGTCTTACAACCCCATGTGGTCTGGTCACTTTCACGTGGGAGCCATCCCCAACCTTCAGAATCTGATCGTTTACTAAGATGCCCAGGTGATTCTTATGCATAGTAATCAAAGCACTGATCCAGATGACAGAGAAGACACCCAGGCCTCCGATAGGTACCCCTGGAGTGGCCCCAGTCCCTCTGAGAGAGAGGGAGCAGCAGGGAGACCCCTGCTGCCACTGTGATGTCACAGAGGCAGCCTCCTGTGTCAGCCAGCCCCACCTCCATGGGTGTCCCGGCTGCAGGATATCCTCTTCATCATCTCCAGCCCACCTCACACCACCTGCCCTCTCTGCTGGCAAGAGGGGCCTCGATTCATCTTCAACCCCATACTTATCCCATGCAACCGATTAAGACAGAGAAGAAGAAACACTGAAACCCCTTTGCCTCAGAACTTCAAAAGTGAATGAGCAATTCCTCTCAGCTGACTCAAAATGTTTGTCTCACCCAGAAGGTAGGTACCTTGAATTCTGAAATCTCAGGACTATCTCATGTATAGTCCTCTTAATGTTGGATTGGTAATAGGTGTTATACAAATTCATCAATTTATTTCACATGCTTAAGGTAAGGAGCTTGAGAACACATGGTAGGATTAACCGAAATGCAGTAAAAATTTGTTACTCAAGCCCAGTTTTTATGATAAACCTGGTGATGTTCCCTACCTTGGCCTCTTTGTTTTTTCATCATCTTCCATTAAAACTTCCATTTCTTCCTCCTTTGACTCTTATCATACTTCTCCTCTCTGCTCCCAGGGCAGCTTAGTGTCTTCTAGCTCTTCTTTTTTCCTCTCCATCTGTATATGATTCCTGTTACAAAATCTGGTCCCCGGTAGAAGGCCCAACGACCATGGCAGCGATGAAGCTGTGTATCACTCTAGTGAACAGAAAGAGGTGATAAGGCAGCCCTGTGGTCCCACTGAAAGCCGGCTCTGATTGGAAATCTGCTGGAACCAAGGAGACAGCATGACGTTAGGTTCTTTCTGGTCTCAAAGAATCTGCAGAGATGCTTCCAGACCCACGAAGATACTCACAGCCAGCAAAGATGTCTTGGCTTGTTTAGGGTAGAACCCACATCTGGAAGGGACTTGCCTCCCATTTTGAGAAAGTTGGGAACTACCGAATTGCAGCTCTCAGGGTTACTAAAAAAAAAAAAAAAGGCAACGTTCATTCTCCTATATCTTGCCTTTCTCAGGAAAGAAAAATGAAGCTTACAATTAGCCAGAGAAATAAAACACACAGAGCAATGTGGTGTGCTGCTCATGGGCTGGAATTTAGGGATCTCAGAAGAAAGGATAGGACGGGTTCTCGGAAAGAGAGACCCTTCTGGGGCCGCGGAGAAGAGCTCACGGTGGGCTCAGCCCGCTTGCCTGGTTCAGAAGGTCCCTTAGTGAATAGATCACAAATAAGAGAACCCTCAGAAGTGGACAGGCATAGGACCGGAAAGCCAGCCACAGTGAAAAAACATTTCGTTGGTTTATGAGGAGAGATACAGAGGAAATACGGGAGAGTCTGTTGTTTTGTGTTTTTTTTTTGTGGTACGCGGGCCTCTCACCGCTGTGGCCTCTCCCGTTGCGGAGCACAGGCTCCGGACGCGCAGGCGCAGCGGCCATGGCTCACAGGCCCAGCCGCTCTGAGGCATGTGGGATCCTCCCGGACCGGGGCACGAACCCGCGTCCCCCGCATTGGCAGGCGGACTCTCAACCACTGCGCCACCAGGGAAGCCCGGAAGAGTCTGTTTATCGTTATAAATCCGTGAAGTTTAAAGTACGCAATCCATCGCCTCATTCTGTGCGCGTTCTTATAACTGGGCCTCCCGTTTGCTGCGGGGCGGCCAGGCCACGGCTCAGGACGTTTCCAGTATTTACGAGCGGTGTGGCCTTGCCCGAGT
Source organism: Kogia breviceps (assembly GCF_026419965.1). NCBI lineage: Eukaryota > Metazoa > Chordata > Mammalia > Artiodactyla > Physeteridae > Kogia > Kogia breviceps. The sequence goes on along the minus strand of NC_081321.1, from coordinate 9,268,485 downwards.
CAGACTCTGGGAATCTGACTCGCGTCTAGAACAGAGCGGCCGCCTCTCCTTCGGCTGGTTGTGAGGATTAAATGTCTGTGGAGGGACTGGTAAGCCGTCCAGGACACGGACGGGGTCCTTCCTCTTCCTTTCCACGTTCACTCCAGCGCTTTTGATCTTCACAGCAGAACCGTGAAGGTGAAACTCTTTCTAATTCGCCTCTGAGAAAACAGTCGCTCGGGGAGATTAGGGAACTTGGCCAAAATCCTTAGCCCAGTCCTGGGGTCGTGGGTGGAGCAGTGACTAGGACTCGGACCTGCTGAGGGTTCGTGGCCGCGAAGCTCAGCCTCTTGGACCCACGAAATGAGGTAAAGGCAAGGCCTTCCTGTAGAACGGGAGCCGGGAGAGTAAGTTCAGGGGAAGGGCAGGGGGCGGGGAAAGCCGAGACTCTGGTTTCCACGGCACCCGGCTCCTCCCGACTCTCGGCCTAGCAGCCTGTGTTCGGAATTCAGGGGATGGGCAGGGTCTCCGCACTCCCTCCGCCCGCCCCGCCTGGGAGGGCCCCAGGGACGCCGCTCCGGTCCCCGCAGGAAGATGGAGAGCCCCAAGGGCCCTGGCGGGGCCCCACCCGCTCGGGACCTTCCGGGGCTCGGCCGCTGGGCGGAGCGTAGCCAAACAATTCCAAGCACGCGCCCGCGCGTCGCCATGGCAACGCGCGCCCGCTGCTAGGCGACCGGGAGGCGTAGTAAACCTTGGGCTGGGGTGTTACTCCGGGAGGGAGGGGGCTGCGGGGTGGCGGCGGGGACTCGCCTACGCTCGGGCCTCGCGGCTGCCGGGGAAAGGAGAAGAGGGCAGGAGAGGAAGGGACGAGGGGGGCTCACGCGGGATGGAAACGGGACAGTCCAGTGCTGCCCGCCCGGGGCCGCGCCCTAAGCACCCCTCGAGAAGCCTCTCGCGTTAGACCCCCGCCCCCCCACCACCCTCACCCCCGCCCCAAGCAGGCCACGAGGGCTCTGTCACCCCAGCGTGAGCGATTGCCCCACAGGATGTGCAGATGGGCTGCCCCTCTGATTCACTCCAGCTGCTTGCGGCATGGAAGAAAGGCGGCTTCCTCTCCTGGAAATGACTGCATTAGCAAAAGCCCTCAAACAATTCCATTAAAAAGCGGAAAGGGAAAAGGCACAGAGAGGAGAGGCCCCCAGATGCTTTTCTTTGGGCCTTCCCACTGCACAGAAGTAGGTGTTCCCCAAACTCCGGGACCCATGTTAGGAAGACAGGAGTCGTTTTTTATTCTGTGAGCCCCTAGGGTCATGTGGACATAAAGCATGGTTACATGAGGATTAACCTGACGCTAGGAAACCCCAGAGCTCAGTGTCCTAGAGTGGTGTTAGTATGTTGGATACTCGGCATGGGCATTTTAGTGGCATTGAAGTAAAAATTGTAATTTAGAGCTTCGAAAGCTCGGACCGTTAAAGATATGTCAGCCGAAAGGGCTCCAATCAGTGGGGAATCACCGAGCTTGGGACAGGACATACCATTTCCAATCTGTCACTGGTTTGTGAGCAATCTGATTGTACCCTGGTGTCTGTGAACTGAAGATAATACTGGTTCATGAGATCATTGCTGTTTTCTGGGCTTGGCTGGTCAAACAGCAGGAATGTTTCCACAGGTGGGAGGAAATGTATTGGCAGAGGGTCTGTGTGATGAAACTCTGGGTGCATCTGTGTAGAAAGGCATAGGGTGTTTCTGTGGACCTGTGGACCCTCTTTTTAGTTTCTCACTGCTCTTCTGTATGTGAAGCAGGAGGAGTCATGTGTCCTCCACAATAAAAGGCTGTTCGGGCACTTTTCTTCATTATCTTATGTTCACCCATAGTCTTCCTAATTGTATTCTAATTGTATTCATGAGCCTGGTTTCCATTTCACACTTCATTCATTCATTCCATTCATTTGTGGCTCTTAGGGCTAGGCTCTGAGGATCAACAATGAATAAAGCATAGTTGCTACTGTATCTAGAAACTTAGCCAAGTGGGCAGAACACCCAAGTAAACCATATGATGAGTTACATGAGAGAGGCACACAGTAGAACATGTGCAGGAACAGAGAATAGGGTGGTGTAGATCAGAGCCAGTGACAACCGAGAAACATTTACTCTCCATTCCAGCCTTTTGTCTACTGAGTAACAGAAAGGAGTTAGTTAACAGGGCCTGGGTCAGAAATCTGACTCCTGGGAGAAGGACAGATACTACTATCTGTCCCAAACAAACCTCTCTTGGGACAAAATGCCAGAATGGATATATTTAAAAAAAAAAAAAAAATGGGGATCCTGTAGCCCCAGGCTTGGACCTGAGGAAAGTGGTATGCTATACAATCTTCCACTGCTCAGCATCTCAGCATTCTTACCCATCGTTTTAATCACTTCTAATCTTCTGCGTAGTCACAAAGCAAATTGAATTCCTGTTTACAAAGTAAATGTGGGTGTCCCAAGACCAGTTTCTCTTCATTCATACCTAGTAAATGTGGTTTTGCACAGTGCAGGGTGTGGTGACTTAAGACCTTAGCAAGACTAGGTTAGTCCCAGCCTTTGGCTTTGTGATGTCATAAATGTTCAGTTGCACATACATCTCTGTGAGGTCCATCCAGAGATGGTAAAAGTCCAGCACACCAAAGTTCAATATTGTTTTGAGATGTGGAAGCTTCTCGTCTGTCTTGAATCGTGAGCTTCTGAGCCTAACCAAATTATATTTATGTGTCATTGACTAGTGATTACTTTTTCCGTCCTAAGAGAAGAAAGAGAAGAAAAAAACTGTATTAACATGCCCAAATTACAATGAAAGGAAGTGAGTAGGATGCTGGGGCTCTGATTTTTGTAGCCAGGCAGAGAAACTCATGTTTTGTCAGAAAGAGGAAATTAGACATTGTGGTCCAGGGTCCTTGGGGAGGGAAGGGGGGTGGTCTCAGCACCGATCACAGCTAGGAGGCAGCCAGCCAAGCACACACACTAAATGCACAGCCTCCTAAGGGGTAGATTCAGGCTTTGGGAAGGGCTAAGATAATATCATTTGAGAGGCCCCCTTTAAGAAAAAGAACACAAAATGACAAGTACCAATTAGGTAACAGCATCTTGGAAGGGGCCTGAGTAAGTGGGGGACCACAAAGCTGAAGTTTCATCAGCTACACTCTCGAAATCCACCTCTAGAGCTCGTCATGTGACCCACCTGAGACTCTGCCTCTCCCGTCCCCTTTTCCCTGGAGAAGGCACGCTCGGGCTCTTAGGACACAGGGGGCACGGTTTATGAGCCGAGACAATAAAAACCCAACGACAGAGCGCTGTGCTAGACGGTGACTCAACGGCAGTATGAGAAGTGTCTCCAAGTATTTGAAGGGTGGAAGCAGAGAGAAGGGAAAAGAATTGCTCACTGTTCTAGGGTGGAAAGGGAATGAGGATACGATTAAGTAGAGAAAAGTGTGCGCAAAACTCATCAGGAAACATTGGCTAACTGTGTTTTCTGTTACTGCGGAGTTGTATTTCCCACGGGAAGTATATGAGGACCTATTGAGTTACTGAAAACTAAAACTGGCCACCAAAAAAATGTGCCACAGCCCACACTCTTACAAGATGTCCTCAAGGGAACGGCTGGATGGCCCCAGAGCCCTGAATTCCAGAAGGGTGACGCACGGCTTCTATAGATTCGTGGGGGGCGGGGGCGGGGGGGGGGAGGCCAAGGGAAGAACAAAGAGCAAGGCCAGCCTGCCCAGCGGGCAGCCACCTCCACCCACCTTTGCCAACTGGTGCGGGAAGCTTGTGTCCGAAGAGGGAAAATATGGGGAAACAGTGCCCCCCAGCGTTGAGATGAAAAACTGCAGCCTAGAGACCAACAGCCAACTCGGGGGTAAAAAGTGAGCACAAGCAGCCCTGCTCCCTTCTCCCAAAGGAGAGGGAGTTCTGTCACCGTGCAGAAAGGGCCATTTGGGTGATACAGACATCACGCCTGGACAGAAGTACATGTGTAAAACATGCTGTTAAGAGTAGGGAACGTACCCGGTGACAGACTCATTTGCTCATGCTCCGAGGGAAGCCTGCCTTTGATTCCCTAAACCAACTGCACAAACATAGGATAGGAAGACCATGGCCTGGTTGGTGGCGAATCTGGACGAGGTGGCAGACGGGCAGGGCAGGGTAGAGAGGCTTTCAGTCAATGTCAGCCCCAAGTGAATCAAAGAGGTGTGATTTTATGGGACATGAATCCCCTGGTTATATAGTTTTCAGTCTGTTCAGCTTTTTACTTGTTTTTTGGTCAGAGTGGCGGCTCCCAAGGTCCTCACACGCAGAACCGGAAACCAGAAGTCCATCCCTGGTTGGGTACCAAAATCGTTCTAAAATTACAGCTTCCTGGGCTTCACCCCAGAACCACGACGGCAGCTCAGGATGGAGGCCAGGAACGTGCATATCTTCCCAAGTTGCAAAGATTGTTCTTATGCTCAGTCAGAATTGAGACCTACTGCTCCTGAACAAGCAGCAGCCTTTGAGGACTTTACAACCAAGGCAAGTGATCAGAATGGAATAAAGAAAGCGTCATGGGAGGGGTACAGTGTGACAAGGACAAAGAAAAGGGAACTGTTCTTAGGAAGCAACATTTTCAAAGAATGAGTGACTTTTATTAATCTTGATGAGAAGCAGATTACCAGGTAAACGAGAAGACATTCCAAGAAGAAAGAGTATCTGTCAAGACGAGGAGGATGAAGTCACAGCAGTCTTCTCGCCTTCTCATCCCGATTGGTACAATGTTTGAGTACAGAAAGCACAATTTGTACTTCTAGGGGACTGACGGCAAGAAGAGATGCAATCAAACCCTTATTGATTTGCCGGATTCTTTTCTTTTCTTTTTTTTTTAAGTTTTAGAAAATCTTTTTTTTTCGGTACGCGGGCCTCTCACCGTTGTGGCCTTTCCCGTCGCGGAGCGCAGGCTCCAGACGCGCAGGCGCAGCGGCCGCGGCTCACGGGCCCAGCCGCTCCGCGGCACGTGGGATCCTCCCGGACCGGGGCACGAACCCGCGTCCCCTGCATCGGCGGGGCGGAGTCTCAACCACTGCGCCACCAGGGAAGCCCGAAGATAATTCTTGAAAATACTGTTGAATGGATCCTCATTCGATGATCAAGATAATTCTTAAATGAGGCTCCTTGAGTCTGCGCTTGGTGGATACTCCTGGAAACAACCTCTTTGGGCTTCATTCTAAGCTCTTTTTCATCCTCTGTTTCTCACTCCCTTAATTCGGTTGTCACCTTAGTGCCGCTACAAAGTGGTTGTACTGTGGCGAGGGGTTCATTATTCTTATTTCGGAATAACCTGAAGAATAACTTACAAATATATATGATCTGAAATGGATTGAGGGTAGAATTAAAATCTGATGTGATGTGATAGTAGATAAATCTCCAAGCCATAAGTGGTTGAAAATAAAGTTGTCAAAAATGTAGAACTGCATAAATCCTTAGTTCTACCTTTTATATAGGATGATAGATGAACATGTTTTACCTTGAAGTCTATTTCCTAGTCAAGCAATGGATATAAAAATAGAAAGAATAACTAACTCATAGTCACAGAACAATGACAAAAACCAATAGGATTTTCATAACTAAAACCAAGAATAAAACATTCGTTTGCAGGAAGAAGGGGGCGTCATAATGACTCCCGCATCTGGCAACGTGTGATCATTCCCCCTCCAGTTGCCATGGCTTTCGAGCCCTCAGCAGGGTCACCCAGAAAATTCTTGGTGGAGTTAATTTGTTGAGTGCTTAGAAAAAAATCATATTAGCAAATTGCTTTTCAGAAGCTGTTTCATCATACATTTTGCTTACTGGCTTTTTATATACATGTGAATCTGGTATATTTCTTATTGCCATTAAAAAAAAACAACAACGCTGCACTTTGTGGTATGCACTGTTTTAGTGCCTGGAAATTCTGAAGAACAAACTGTTATGTTTCTAAGAGAAAGTTCCCTGTTTAATGTAGAAAATGTTAAGCTGGAGATGATGAGAGGAGATGGGCCTGTCTCATTTAGCTATGGTTTTATTTACATCTCTCAAGCTAAGCAGATCTGGGTCTGATTAATTCTGATATGAGCCATCGCCTAGAAAGCTCAAGATGGTTTACTTTAAGAAGTGTCTGTCAGCAACTAAGTATGGGCTTCTTCTCCATTCAGTATGTATTACTATAACAGTACAAACTGCTTCATAATGCAAAGGTCTCAAAAGCTGAGACCTGTCAGATTTCTTTATTTTTCTAAATCAGCTTAAATCTGGCTCCAAGCCACCACTCCCCAACACTGAAATATCTAATAGTGGACTTTTTCAGCTTGCCTTCTCTGCTCTTAGGCTAAAAATGATGAGGTCAGGGGCTCCAGCCAGAGCTACCCGGGCACATTCATTCTGCAGCCACGCACTGGGTTACCCCCGGGAGTCAGGCACTGCGGCTGCATCAGGCTGTGGGCCCGCCCCTGCACGTTCCTTGCCCACCCACCAAGGGCACCGGCCTCCATGGGTACCATGCAGCCACCTGGCATTTGAGATTCTGTCATCTCAGGGGCAGTGGATGGAAGCTGGACCCATATCACCACCTCTCTGAGAACCCATAGCTTCATCTCCTCTCCAAAGGTTGCAGCATTCCCACATCCCAGTTGGTCCACTGCCCTCTCATCCTCAAGGGCCCAGTGCCTCTATCTGCTCCCCCAGGGATGATCCACCTTAACATTCGCTGAGAGGATATATGCCCCTTTACTCGTCTCAGAGGAATCTAATGCAGGGAGGAAGACATCCAAAACTTACGTTGTCACAATAACAAATACCTCCACAAGCCAGTGCTGCTACCTTTCAGGGAAGACAAAGCCAAAAATTACCAGCAGGAGCATTTGGAGAGCTCCCAATTCTTTTTCTCAACCAGACATATACTAGCTCAGTGGCTTAGTCTCATTATTATCTGAGGCTTATTCAGATTATCCCCAATAAGCGTTCTAATATAGTAAGATCCGGCTTCCATAAACATCATCACTACGGTGCCTACTCCGGGCCACTCCTGGAGCCCGAGCTTCCTCACGGCTACTTGGAGAAAACTCCCAGTGGCTCGTGGTGCCTGTCTTGTTGGAGGGAAGCGGCTCGAGCTCAGGGAGCCACAGGGGAGGGCACTGATCTCCGAGGAGGCTCTGAAATCAGGCTCCGCTCTTGTGCTTGTCTGTTACAGATGGAGCTCCCGGAGGCCTTTTCTGACCAATGGACATGCCTACCTGCCTTCCTCAACATGCTATCACTCAGTCTTTCCACAGCATCCCTGCTCAGCAACTACTGGTCTGTGGGCATACAGAAGGTGCCCAAGCCCCTGTGCGGGAATGGCCTGCCAGCCAAGTGCTCTGACGTGCCGGTGCCCTTGGATGGGCGCGGCACCAGCGCGCCATCCCAGGAGGTGGTGCAATACAGCTGGGAGACTGGGCCCGACCGCTTCACCTTCCATGCCTTCCGGAGCGGCACGTGGCTCTCCTATGAGGAAATCGTGGGAGACCCAGGTGGCCCCTCACCCCACCCACCTGACATCTTTTCCCCACCAGGGATCTCATGAAGGCAGAGAATCAGTGGGATTCTTCGTACAGCCCTCACTCACCCCCGCCGGGCCTCGCCTCCGCCTCAGGGTCTCTCAACTCTGCAATGTGCCCCTGTCCCATCAGACCCCCTCGTAATAAGGTCCAAAGTCCATCCGTCGGGCGTTTCACCTCCAGTCTCTCGCTGGTTTCAAATAGCATTACCCTTAAAGGGTTTCGTGCAGACTTTTTTTTTTTTTGAGTGGGGTAGAGTTCTTTTACAATGTTGTGTTCGTTTCTACCGCACAGCAAAGTGAAGTAGAGTTCTCTGTGCTCATGCAGACTTTTAACATTATGAGAATTTCCATCCCAGTGAGCTAGAGTTGCCTAGACTAAATGAGGAGAATATCATAGAAAAAGCCGGGGCTCTGCCCAGCTGTGACCTTATAGGAAGAACTTCATTCCTACAGGCCTTGATTTTCTCATTTGTGAGATGCATGGATCAGAGAAGATCGCCTTTAAATAAGACCCCCAAAGGGTGTTCTCATTTCTAAGTGTTACTGCTACGATTGAAAAGGTAGGGGAACTGAAGCCCAGAGAGGATAACTAGATTGTGGAAGTTGGACCCAGACAGACCCTCCCAGGTCTCACACCGCTGGGTCTCACGCTTGCAAAGCAGGCGCTGTGCCAGCCCATTAGGTAAGGGTCGTCCTCGGGTGGGGAGCAGCGGGGTTGAGGACACCCCCTCCTCCCCGCTCAAAGCATGCCAAGATTCCCCTGGTCGGGAAGTTCTTCTAAAGCCCGGAACTGTGTACAGTTTGCAATCTGCTGCTTCTCCCGATTTAGGCTAAGGGGAAAAGGAGACGGGACAGGATTATAACTCGTGCGTATTTACATTTATACTTGAGTTATTACTGTGCCACTTAGCACTGCTCCAACTCCAGTCGGGGAAACAGTTTAGAGCCCTGCAGGCCGGTGGTACAGCAGGAGCGAAAGCTGCTGGTGAACCAATGCTGGGAGCATTCCCCGGGGTGACTCAGGGAAGTGTACTCTTCATTATCAGGACTTGAGAGAGGAATTGATCTCGGATGACTCTGGCCTGTTTTGTTCATCCATCCATGCATCCCTCCCTGCTTCCAAAGAGACATTTATTGCCTGCCTACCACCTGCGGGGCAGGCCTGTGTAGGACCAAATGGAGCAGCACCTGGGATGGGACTGGGGAAAAGTCTGCATTCCTGGTCCAAGACAGCACCTCATCACCTTGGATTTTGTCTGTCTCAGGAGAGAGGTGCCGAAGCTCCCTTGAACTCATGCTACCAACCGAGAGAGCTGAGAAAGGACTACTGGAATGTGCCACGTTGCAAGGCCCAGGTCACCGCACTCTCCGATTCGGAGGGAAGCAGTTGATAGAGAAGGCTTTCGTCCCCCACCTTCCCTTGGGGCTTGGGGCAGGTATGTGGCTTTGATAACAAATTTAGTTGCCATCGAGTTGGACCTCTGAGTAGCTAAACGGTACCGTGATCTCTTGCTTTTCTCTTCTTCTGAACCCCACAGGGTGACTGACTCTCATTCCTACGCAGGAATGCAAAAAAGGAACAGTAGGGACAAATAAAGTCCACAAATAGAAATCCACCAACAGCTCTAACCTACTCCAGTTACCAAGTAACCATGTAGAAAGCTTGGGTTTTTCTTTTCTTTTTTTTTTTTTTTTCTCCCGATAATTTTATCGTAACGTAGAAAGAAGGGAGTCAAAGAGGGTAAAGAGGGGGTAGGGATGGGGGGAGGAAGAAGAGAAACAAAATGGATGGCTCCAAAATTAAACTTTAAAACAATGGAGAAACAAAAATGGTAACGAGCAAAGGCATATCCCTGCAAGATTTGGTGAAACTTGGAGGATTTCTTCTCAAACCGCCCTAAGAGTGTTTACAGTCAGTCACGTGTTCTTGGCTACGTACTGGGTACTGAGCAGAGGGAGGCCAGAGCCCCGGGTTAAGGGCTGTCCCAGCTGCTTTCAGCTCGGTCTCCTCCTCCGGCGCTGCGAGGCTCTGCACTTCTCATGGGCAGCATTTGTTCACCGCCAGTTCAGTTAGTTAACCGTCAGGCTGAGGGTTCTTCTTCCTCTGGTTTCTGACAGAGATCCTACGGTTCTCACTGGGAGTCCGATTCGCCTACATCAGACTTGAACTCATCAGCTTCCTCCTCCTACTGGTGGCCTTGCTATTCACGGGGAGCCCCGGCTGTGGCCTCAAGCTGGGCGCCTTCACCGCCTTCTTCTCTGGCTTGTCAGGTGAGCATCTCCAGAGCTGGAGAGGAGGGTGGGTGTCCTCTGCTGCCTTTGAAGCGCTGGCCAGAAGGCTGGAGTCTCTGTCCCAAGGGAAGAAGGAGCCCCAAGGCAGTCTAAAGAATGGAGCCAGGAGATAACAGCACAGGCGTCTTTAATTTTAACTTGAAATAGCATGCGAAATGTTATATTAGATCGTTGTGTCCTTTGCTGAATGATTTCTCTCTAGGTTCTTGTTATTTGCAAGTGTTCTCATTATGTACAATACAGTCTGGTTTACTCTTGAGTCGTGACATACACACAGCTTTTCCACACTCTGTTGGAGACAGTGAGAGATGTGTGTAGACGAAGGATAGGGCCCATACTGGGGATACAGGTGGGAGAGAAGTAAAGGGAATGGCAGCCCGTGTGCAGCATTGACTCAGAAACGTTCCCACAGCTTGAGACCAAAGATCTGGGGAAGCGATTGCAGATGTGCCTTCAAAGAGAAGCCCCCGCTGCAGAGCAGCTCCCCGGGAACGTGGTGGCATCGGGGTGATGGAACGCCTCAACATAGCTTGTACCTGATGCCAGATGAGGTATCCTGCCTTCTCTTCATCTCTCAGCCCAGATGTCCTTAGTCACCCAGAGGGCTGGACCAGCAGGCCTCCCCCATTCTCTCCCCCCCTTCTGAGGAGGTACAGAGTGGATTCCTCGGGCTTATTTTTTCTGCTGATGAAGCTGTAACAAGTGCTTCCTCACCTGATATGTATGACGCCCTTGGGAAATGAGACTGATTTTGCATGGCCTACGGAAACGATGCTCTCTGTTTTATATGGTGTATGATTCAAGGTACTGGGAGACAGAGAAATGAAGAACTAGCCTTGCCGTCTGGACTGGAGTCATCCCTGTGAATGCCACTCTCGTCCTGTGACGAGGAGTGACTTCATCCTGCTTCCATCAAACTGTGTTAGAAATGAAACGTCCCCCACCAGTCTCTCTCTAACCCTTAAAGGACTAAGGGCTCACTTCGTTTAGATTTCTCTTAAAAAGAGGGAAGCAGCAACCATGACGAAACACACACATTCGAGGGAAACACCCCCTTTGTTTGGGTTCCTCACCTTCTCCCTTGAGGAACGCTCTCCATTCACTGCACAGGTGCCAACTTGGACCTACGTGAACCATCTGGGCTGAGCGCCAAGCACTTAACAGCGCTGGAAAGACAGTCCGTGCCGAAGAGGCGTACGGGAGCCTACACATGTCCGTCCGTCACAGGAGCTCATCCCCTTTTCTCACGGTGTAACATGTGCTATTGGATTCAGGGGCCTTACCCGATCAGTTTAGCTCATTTTCCAGACTCCTCGTTTCTCACCTTTTATCCATTTTCAAGCCATTCTGGGCATTTCAGCTGCCGAGCTCAGACTTCAAAACTCCCATCAGAAGCACCCTCAGCCTGAGTCTAGTCCATCAGAGGCAGCAGAGAGAAGCAGGCAGTAGCAGCGCGTAGCTTCTAAGCATCACTTGGCCTCGCGAAATACGCCCCCCACAACCTACACCACCCCTGGTGTCCTGGGCTTCCCATGATCATGGAAGACTTAGGGGTTTGACTTCCCCAGTTTTTAGGAATGTGTTTGATACAGTTCCCTGGTGCCGTTTTCTCTTTGTTGAATCCATCCAGCTTCTCTTCATCTCCAGCATCTCTTCCATCCTTTACAAACTCCCGTAAGCCAAGAACCACACTGTTTCCATAGCAGGCAAATTCCACTAGAGCAGCCTGTAATAATACCTCTAGATGTGTAGTCAGTGTTTCCCGAATGGCTCTCAGAGGCTCACCTTTGTGGACCCTAAGAGAGCTAGGTGCAAAACCAAGGAAGATGGAAGAGGTACCTGGCAGGAAGCCTGTGTGTCAGGGAAAGGAGGGGTGTAGTGCCTCGGGCTGCGTCCACTGTGTCCAGCTGAGCTACAGGTCTGTGGAATCTTGGAGATTATACAAGGGTAGCTGTAGCTTGGGAAACAACCGTCCAAAAAATTGTGTGGCAGGGCGGGAGTGAGTGTGTGTGTGTGTGTGTTACACACACACGTAAAATAAGCCACCAGGTATAAAAGAACACAGCACTTACACTTACCAGTGCAGTGAAAATGAATCCGTTAAACTCCTAGCCTGACTTTAACACTATACGAGTCACTGTCTTTTCCTATGTAGGCTCCATTCAGAACCTACCCTGAGACAGACCAGATTCAGTCCTCTTTCCCACAGCTCTTTACCTGCAACGTGGTGGAAGGCAACACCATGAGATCCTTAAATCCGTAAGGCGGCATCGGCCTAGCTGACTCCTGGTATTTTGCTTTCAAACCCGTGAGGAAGTCAGAGCCTTACATTCCAGTTTCTTTTTGTATATTTGTCCCTAGCACGGCCTGGGTTTCCTTCAGCTGCTGCATGGTGTCAGCTGTCACCACCTCCAACACATACATGCAGCTGGTGCTGGAGCTCGAGTGCAAGCACAGTGAGAGCTGCGGAGGAGCCCCGCCGAGCTGCCTACTGCGTCACCGCCTATGTTTCCTTCGGGAGCTGGCGTGCACAGCCCACCCGAGGGGCCTTTGACCAGCTACCCCCCCAGGACCACCATCAGCCCGTCCGCTCCATCTCCGGAGGAGTGGACTTCTCCTCAGAGCTACACACAAGGAATTGCAACACGGGACCAGCTGGGAGCCTCAGGAAGAGGCGGCCGGGTCGTCTGTAGAGGAAGAACAGTGTTAGGAGTTAGCGGGTTTGGAGAGCATGTAAGCCCTACCTTACATGTTGTTAGCAGCACGTGCTTAAGCCAAGGTCTGTTTCTTGAGCGTGATTTTCAGAGGTTAAGAACAAGGGTATTTATAAAGTCCAAGTCCGGGGGGCGTGCGCCCAGGTGCCCGGTGCCCTCGATCCCTTTCCTGTCACAGCTGGGTCTCACTCCCACCCCCTCCCCCCGTGTCACTCAGTCAGAAGTCCCTTCTCGCCTTTCCGATTGTTGGTTATATGCCAGGCTCTGGGAGATAAAAAGAGGAGTAAGATATAGTTCCTGCCCTTTAGAGGCCAACCGACTTGGTCATCTGTCCTGGATTTGGAAGAACGGAGGCGGCTCAGCCCTCCGTGGTGCACTTGACTTTTCCTGGAAGCCACACACCGGAGGGCTCTCCTAGGAGCTCTGACCTGTAGAACGGGCATCCTCTGCACTGCCTACCACGGTGTCCTGCGTCCCCGCGATGGGGAACACATCACATCACGTTAATCACACATTATCCTCAGAGCCATCGGGAGACTGGGACGCATGAGAAGGCTCCCGCAGCCTGCGGGGACAGGCCACCCCCGGAACGGCCCACCGAGGCCATGCGGACAGGATGGCGCCTCCCCAGCCACCAGGATGCAGCCTATACGCTCCCCTCTCAGCCCCACCTTGCATCCGTCACTCGCCCTTGCTCTTTTCCGTCGGGGAAAACCCACCATCCTCGATGGCTGAGAAGAATGAGAAGAGCACACACGTATGCTCCTATACAGTGTTTATTTGTTCTGAAACGATTCACATTTTAAACAGTGCTTCCTGAAAACGTACCAGCTGGCTCTCCTTTAACACAGGCAATAAGGGCGGCCACTCACATTCGAAGGGGGGGCAGAGTCCCTCTGGGGGTGGGGAGGATGTCGTCTAGGTTAGAGGGCTCGCACGGGAAGGAAGGAGGAGAGGCTGGGGGAAGGAACACCCCAGCATTCACTGAAGTCCATACTCTAAGTGGTGCTTGATTGGCTCTGCTGGCAACCCCCAAAGGGGCTGACGTCTGGCTGGGGGGTTGCCTGCGAGGAGAAGGAAGTTTAGGGACACATTTGACAAGAGACCAGCACCCACACCGATCAGGTGAAGCTGCCTCGATCTTCAGCCACCATTTACTCCCCCTGTACTGGCTGCAGGAGGAAGAAGAAACCTAGAGCTTGTGTGCTGTGTGTTTAGCAAGAGAGATTCGAACTGATCAGAGTCCAAACAATCTCTGTGAAGTTAGTCTGCAAACACACCACAAAGAATTTAGGGACGCTGTTTTCCGTGGCTGCTGCTTAGGTATTTCTGGGACTCACCCAGCATAAATATAGTCTCCTGCCCCAAAGAGTCCTCCCAAACCAGATCCTCCGTAGACAACTCTGCATTTGACTCCTGCCTAAAGTGGCTGGCCGTGCTGAAAGCCTCCACGTGGTAGAGAACGAGGTGGCCCAGCCCAGGCCGCCACGCAGGCTTCGGGTGCTCGCTTGACTATGAATCAGTCCTGAGAATTCTCTGTTAGACTGAACGAGATCCTACGCCCTTCTACCCAGGCAGATCCAAACCCTAGAAGTGAACCTGGAATCAATCCCATACTCTTGGGTGGCTCCTAACTGTTCTCCCACGTTCGCAATAAGCTGGACCCACACGTGCCTTCCAGAGTGTTGAAACCAAATTTGCTTTCAGGGACTTCAGGCGGGGAGGGGGGCAGGAAGGGGGCAGAAACCTGGCGAGGCCAGTCTACAGGCCAGGCAACATGCCTGCTTACAGCTCTGGCTACCAACCTTCGGTTACGTCACAACGCCTACCGGTGGGCAGTTCAGACATACCCCTTTAAATCTGGCATCCCAATTTTCTGGACTCTCTTTAGTAACACAAGCTAAAAAGACACGGGCTCAAGTAAAGAGAGAACCCGAGTGCAGTCAGGGATGACCTATCAAAATTATTCGAGAAGAACAGTGATTCTCCCCGTGCTAACGTGGGATTCTCTGCTACATAAACAATGCCCTAGAAGTTTAGGGGAGAACCTGATAAAGTAACATATTCATACAGAAGAAGGAAGAGATAAGCTCTGGAGATAATGCTAAAGAACTTCTCCATTTATAAAAGCTATAGTGTTTACACAGACATTTTCTCAAAATAGAAACAATGACCTAGAAGTTTAGGGGAGAACCTGATAAAGTAACATATGCATACGAAAGGAAGAAGCCAGCTCCGGGGATAATCGCAAAGAACTTCTCCATTCATAAAAGCTACGGTATTTACACAGACATATTCTCAAAATACTCTGCTTCAAAGGCTCTACAAGGAAGGGAGGGTACAGGGCAGAATGGTTGCATGCTGGACTCGACGAGCCAAAGTCCAGAAACAGCTTTGCTCTCATGCAAGCAAAGCAAAAATATCCCTGAATAAAAGAGAGCAAAATGAGAGGCTGAGAAAGCAGGGCGGAGATCAAGGAGATGAGGCTGCCAGCCTCAGGCATTCCCGACTTGAGTTCTCCTCTAAGCTGTGGACGGTGCACACCTAAGCACGTCCAAAGTGCCCGCGGTAAAAACGGTCGTGACACCCGAACCGCGTCATAACCTAGCGACCTTGTCAGAGGTGGGGCGTTGAAACTTCTCCTGCTCCCCTGCTGATAGGAACAGCGTTACTCTTATGGTCACTGAATACAGAGCAAAGGGACATGCGAGGAGAGAGGAGGCAGGAGCCACAAAACAAGGAAGAGATGAGGATTCTGGGTGGCTCGCGCCATCCTCGTGTCAGTCTTTCTCGTTACTGCAGCCACGGTACAGGTAGCGGGAGACGAAGGGGAGAGATGCTGAGGGGCCCTCCAAGTCAGAGGTAGGCTATCTGGGAGTCTCAAGAGGCCCAAACCAACCAGATGTGTTTCGGACAGATGAGAACCTGGGTCCCTGGAGCTTAGGACATACTTATCTAGAGAAGGTTTCATCACCACACCAACAGATACACACTCAGAGCATAACGCACAGCAAAATGCTCCAGGGAAGGACTTCACTGGAATTTCCCAGCAAGGGTTCATAAATTAGACACACAAAAAATAACACAAGATTCACATTTCCAAACTATCCACACAGAACACCTAGAAGGGGTTAATTAGGGCGTTGGAAGGGCAGCACCCCAGCCAAACGGATCGTGCTGTTATCCAAGACCTCCAAGTGCCTTCCAAAGTGTCTGGCAACATTGACACAGACGTGGTGGAGTGGGTGACAGAGGTCGTCCTCTCCAGCTGGAGAGAGACAGTACCATTCAGTTCACTTCTTCTGCAACTGAGGAGTCCAGCAGCCTAGATCTAGGGAGAAGAGTGCAAGTATCAATGACTTTAATTTTTTTCACGGTAGAGACATGGAGGGACCCTAAATGTCAGAATATCCCTCTATTTTCCTGTCCTTTTGTCTATAGCCCCAGTGGTTTGTAAGTGTCCCTCCAGAAAGTCCCAGGGACTTTACCTTTTTCCATGATACGCTCTTAAACATTGAACTAGACCACAGTATTTTCAAAGGGGTGGGAGGGAGTGCTGCATTTTGAGCAAGATAATTCTTCGTGTTATGTAACTGCCACAAGCCCTGCACAATGCTGGAACAACAAGCCCTTACCCGGAAAAGGCCAGGGGTAACAGTAAAAGCCAGGAGCCCACACCTCCAAATGTCTCCTAAGAGAGATGGTACCATTTCCAGCTCAAAACAACTGACTAGTAGTTCATGGTCATGAAGTACCCTTACAAAATAACACTGGTTGAAACTAACTGTTTCCTGATACCCGGCTAACTCAAGAAGGCTCCCACTCCCCAAAGCTTCTAAAGAGCAGACTCAGGGTTGGTAGTATGTGTCTTCAACCCTCAGTAGTAACCAAATGTTTCTTTCACAAGCCCTTCACCTGGTAGGGAGAGCCAACGAACTTTATCCTAGAGAGGAATCTTCGCAGCTCCCCGCGGCCAATTTTGGGGGCCGTCTCCTTTAGCTGGACCACGTGGCCCTCCATCAGTGCCCACCGCAGACTAAGCTTACTGACCACCAGGGGTGCTGGGTGCCCTTCAGAGCTTGGCCCTGTTGTCCTGGTGACATAAAAGGCATCCTTCCAGAGGTCGTTGATCCCAACTGAGGAAAGACAAATACAAGAGCAGTTAACAAGGACAGAAAACTTCAGCTCACAGGAGAGCGGTTTGTTTTGGCAACTGGATTCATTCACTCATTTCCTCCTTCGCTAATTCACAGCAGAAGTTTGCTGAGCACCTAATCACCGCAAGGCACTGACTAGACAATGGGTGCCCAGGGGTGCAAAGCAGCAAATTCTCAGCCTCTGTACCTGTGCTTCTCCGAAGCTACTTCTGAGAAAGCCCCAGATCAGGAAGTGAGAGGAACGGCCAAGTGTGGCGACAATTTGGTAGAAAAGTGAGCACAACAAACTAGAAATTCTGAGAATTCCTAGACTGTCGGTACCTGGTGGCGTAAGCTACGTACATAGCCAGTGTTTATTTTGCCTCATCTATAAACCAGGTATTGTAATAAAAATGGTCGTGATTCTTAGTGACCATTATGTAATGCTCACCGAGTAACAATTTATGCTACTATTGAAAAAGAGGTCATTTAGATCCAGTCACAGGATTTTGCAAACTCACACCTCCCCACCGCGGCCCTGCCGCGCACAAAGCCAGTAGGCAGGAGTGCTTGCAAGTTCCAGATGAGCTGTTCTTCCCAGTGCAGCCCAGTGGGCCCAGAGTCACAGCACCAACCTCCCCTCCAAGGCAAACGAGTTTGTAAGGAGACAGCAAGTCTTTGAATGGCGAGGGAATACGGAAAAGAAGTAAAGAAAGGGACCGTGGCCGGCCCGGCCGACTCCCAGAGGCCAGTGTGGGATGGGACCCTCCAAGGAAGGGACCATTGGACGATCCCAGACCAGCTGCGGCCGCCGACTTTCCAGGGCTTTGCATTACAGGTCTCCAATATGTGACCCCAGTTTTGCTCTGTGATATTATTTAGATGCACATATGAAGTAGAACACTTCCAAATGTTAACGGCGGTTATGAGTGGTAAGATTACGGGTGATTTTTCTTTTTCCCTTTTTCTCCTGGCGCCAGTTTCTGTGCGATGGTCATGTGCACTTTAGTCCAAAGAAAGTCTCTACCGGGCCTAAACGAATGCCCTGAGGACACATCCTGCCTCTGCTTTACCCCTTGCAGTGAATTTCAGGTCCTAAGCTCCTACAAGGTCGAGAAACTAGTCTGATTTGCATTCCCAAGCCCCGAGCACAGCGGCTGAGGCTCAGTAAACATCTGCTGAAACATTAGCTCCGTGGACCCTTGGGGACGGATAACACCGCCCCGCAGCTTCCAGCATGTTTGGAGGCTGCGGGTCCTCACCCCGTGCTCCCGCCAGAGGGCGCTCTCAGGCGATGGCCCCAGGGAACCAGGGCCACCAGGGGAAATGCAGGGCAGCAGCTCGGCACGCTCGTCCTGCTGTCATCTGCAGGCACACACCCTCCCCTTGGTGGGACGACGGCATCACCCCCACCACGGCCAGCACATCCCCTCCCCTCCTCTGTGTACACAGACCCCACCGTCCCCGGGACTTACCCTCTGAAGCCGTCACGGTGCCGGTGGCATTGGCCAGATCCAGAAGAATGGAGGGGAAGGCTGGATGCAGGAGGTACAGGTGGTGCAGGCGGGGTGGCTCCGTTCCTAGGGCGACATCCTGAAAACAAGCAACAGTGACAGCAAAGGTCAGTCCACACACCAGCGTGCGACGTCACTCAGACGAAAGGGTGGTGGTTACTCATCCCCTGCGATCCCAACCGTGAGGGTGTGTCTGAGAGAAACTCCCACATACGAAAGACATGCCATTTCAAAGAGCTGAAAACGCTGATTAAACACTAACTTCTTCAAACCACTAGAGTTAGAAAATGCTTTCTCCCTTATAAGAAAAAGAGAGGAAGAAAGGAAATGGGCGTGCCCCAGGAGAGAAAGTGACAGGGGCCCCCGCAGTCTGGTGCCAGTGGAGTATTAGGAATAGGTTCTTCCCTGACAGCAGGCGGGGTGGGCGGGGGGCCTTCGTGGAGGCAAAATCTGCATTCAAAAAAAATATATTGAGCCAAAGACATTTGCTTTCACTGGACGTTGAAGCCAATCGCAAGAGTCAGGCTAAACAAACAAACAAAAATCACAAAAATCTTATCTGTTCCTGAAATAAACAGGAACGGACCAAACAGAACTCACTAATCGTAAAATAAAAATTCCAAGGCCTGCGTGTCAATCTCCTGACCCCCGACGGCAGAAAAAAATGCACATCAGGGACTTTCCTGGTGGTGCAGTGGTTGGGAATCCACCTGCCCGTGCAGAGGACATGGGTTCGAGCCCTGGTCCGGGAAGCTCCCACATGACACGGAACAACCAAGCCCGTGCTCCAGAACTACTGAGCCTGCGCTCTAGAGCCCACGAGCCACAGCTACTGAGCCCGCGAGCCACATCTACTGAAGCCCGCGCGCCTAGAGCCCGTGCTCTGCAACAAAGAGGAGCCACCGCAGTGAGAAGCCCGCGCACCGCAATGAAGAGTAGCCCCCACTCGACACAACTGAAGTGAGTGTCAGCCCTGCTTCCACGCTGTCAGCACGGGAGGGGACACGCATGCGGGAAGCTCGCGGTGCACTCCCACCACTGTCACAGAGCAGAAGAGGGCTTTCCCACACACCTCAGGATCCCGGCACCGGCTCAGCGAACGTGACAAGAAAATAGCCCAGCTCCCTCCTCGCTGCTTATGGCATGGCGCCCAAACTCCTTAGCGTGAAAACCAAGGTCTTAAAGCCTCTCGACCCCAATCTGCCTTCCTTGGCCTCCTACGGTTATATGCCTATGCACCCCACGCTCTAAGAACGTCTGAGAAACGAGCACATGCTTCACTTGACTTTACCAGACCTTGGCCAATCTTATTCCCCCTTAGACGTCTTCCTTGTGGGCCCATTTCCACACGTTAAAACACCTCTTGTCCAGAGGTCCCCAACGCGATGTCACTTCTTTCAAGAAAAGCTCCCTAATCGCCCCCAACAAAATGACGACCCCTCTCCCTTTGTGCTTCCATCGAAACTTCCTATGTGCACCCCTATTACAGCATTGGTAATATGCCTTTGTC
This sequence comes from Kogia breviceps, assembly GCF_026419965.1. NCBI lineage: Eukaryota > Metazoa > Chordata > Mammalia > Artiodactyla > Physeteridae > Kogia > Kogia breviceps. Next base: position 9,248,758 of record NC_081321.1, on the reverse strand, counting down.
TTGTGGCCATTTATAGACACTTACATTTGAGAGTCATCTGATCCGAGCCCCTCATTTTATTAAAGGAGGAAACCAGGAAGTTAAATGTTAGGTAGATTGCCCACATTCACATGTCAAGGAACTGCAGAGTTAGGACGACCATTTATGGAAATCTGATCCGAAAGCGAGGGACCACGTTAGCATCTTCACTGACAGATAAAGAGCATGAGGCTCCAAAAGGCTAAGTCCTAGAGCACAGGGCGAATGACCGCAGGACTCTCCCTCGGTCAGGCTGCCCGATCGCCAGGGGCCGTCCGTCTTCTCCTGCAGAGGGCAGCGCTGTTCCTGGTTTATACCCCGAGGTCCCTGGCACACGGTAGGTGCTGGTCAGCTGTGTTTAACTGGACTAAATCAGGGTGAGTCTTACTCAAAATCCCCAGGCACCTTGTAGAGGTGGCCCCGTGCCTCCTCAACCCCGTTAAAGTGCTGCAGGACAGCATTTAAGACATTCTCAAACCTGCCTTCCGTGTAGCGGAGCTTCTCTCCCGTGATCCCCCAGGTGAACCCTCACTTTCAGCCCAGCGTCCCCCACCCCTCTGCTTTGCCACCCTGCGGCCCCGCCCATTTCCGAAATCTCAGCTTATTCACCTCAAAGCCCAGCCTCAGCCCCCATGAAACCCTCCCTGCCCCCTGCAGACCGGGCATGGTTATTTCTCTTCAACAGCTGCAGCACATAGGAAACATCTGTTCATTTGAGTCTAGACTTCACCCTCTACCTACGCCTCCCATTGTCGGGAGCCGGTGGCTGGGAGCCGCTGTCAGCTTTCGCTGCTCAGCAGAAAGGCAAAGCGGACGGAGCACAGCTCAGGAGGAAGCAGGTTCCTGCCCTGCCCACCGGAGGGCTGTTTCGTCTCTACCCACAACCGCCTGCACGCGCGGCTGGTCTGATAACACCTCCCGACCCACTCAGCCCCGAGAGCTGCTGCCGTCTGACAAAGTGACAGAGGGACCCTCCCAGGCTCACTCACAGGATTGGGCGATGCAGCTGACAGCCCTTCAGCCCAGAAGAGGAAGACAGACTTCTGGTCCACAGCGGCTGCCGAGGTGGCCGGGGTTTCTTCCATGTGACACGGAACGCTGTAACTCCAAGCGACCGCGCCAGAGTCCCCGTCCACCACCATCACCTGCAGAAGAGAAGACGGTGAGCACAGGCCATCCTCAGAGAGACAGCGGAAAACACACGTGCACCAAAACAAAAACCCACGGACATGCAAATACCACACGCGTTAACAGGTGGAGCTGACCAGATGCAAACAACGGGGTGTTCGGAGAGCGTTAAATAGCAACGAGGCCCAGGACCCTAGACAGAGTCTAAAGGACTGCAGCCTTCCCAGGTGGGAAGGGATATTATAAATCATCTAGGCCTCCTCGCGTCCTCAGATGAGGGGACGGAGGCTCGGGGACGGGAGGTGACGCTGATTATTCTGTGTTCGGGACAGTCCTGGATGGAGCAGCCATCCCACCGCGGAGGGGCTGAAACCCAACCTCATCCCTTCCCTCCAGCGATGCAGCTGCCGCGATTACGGGGAACATGATTCGGACACAGCTCTGTCCCGTCCCCTGTGCTAAAAGCTTTACAAGTTTGACTCTGTCGTGTGCGTCCTGGCAGGTGCAGCTCAGCCCAAAGGGAGTCTCGAATTTAAAAAAGCATAGTCTGAACAGGCACAAAAACATAAAATGAAGAGAAAAATTCACTCCTTAGTTGCATCTCTCGAGGGATAATTAAGGGGATTAGATTTATAATCCCCGGCAACACTTGTTATCTCTTGTCACCCCAAACACCTCACACGGCACAGTTCTAGAACAAAACAGCCTCTCCTTTGCCAAAATCCCCAAGAAACTCCCCCATCACCTCCAGCCCCGGCATCTCCGCGGCCTCTCTCCTCAGCGTTTCTGCCCTGCGCCTCCTTCAACAATCCCTCCCGGGCGCCCCCGGCGTCCTGGGCCTGCCGTTCTCCGCCCAGGATCCGGCTCTGCTTCGCCGAGAGCAAGCAGAGGGGAAGCATGCTAGCAGTGCAAGATTCCTTCCATTAGTCTTGGGGAGAAAAGAAGTCTAGAGACACTGCATTTAAACACTTTAGCCAGGGACACACATTACTCCATTTAACTGTCACACCAACCCTATGAACGCAAGTGGTCTTATGACTCCCGTTTCACAGATGCAGAAACTACAGCTGGGTGAGACTGTGTCATCTGCCCAAGGCCACCAATTAGTAGTGGAGTCAGGGACTAAAACCCGAGCCTGAACCCTCAGCATCTCAGCTCGAAACCAACCCATATGTACCCTTCCTCCTCCATCCTGCTGGGAAAGCCAACGGACATTTCAGTCTCTGCCTGAATTATCTTTGAAACACACTCAGACACTGCTTCCTTCCCGTCTAGCACCGCCGGAAGACTCTCCCCCAAGTGGTACTTGTGTCCTCGGATCTGTCCCCTACTCGTGACTACATAACCCTAGGCTCTGCACCTCATCTGAATTCCACAGCCTGGCTTTCAGTCCCTCCACCAGCTGAGCGCGTCCTGACCGCTCTGTTAGGAAGGCCCCTCTGTCCAGCCTCCTACATCCATCCAGCAAACCTCTTCTCTGCTCTCGTGACTCTGCACATCTAACGCCCAACCGACGGGAAGCATCTCTTGACACCCTTCACTCCATCGGCTCCCCAAGTCCCCGTGGCATCGTGCGAACTTCCGTTCCAGCACTTACCACGACATACGAGGTACAGGCACCCCGGTGACCGAACCACACGAGGCAGTGGCTTGTTCTCATTGATGCTGTGTCTCCACAGCCATCATCTGCGCACCTGGCACAGAACCCGGCATACGTGAGAGGCAATGATTAAGTGTTTGTTGAAGTCACTCTCAGGGAACAGGGTACAATCGTATATACATACATATTTCATGCTGAAGATAAACCGAAACGCTCAGTCGATTATAAAAAAAAAAAAAGAAAGAAATTTTAAAAACTCAAATTCTGCCTGTAATGTTAAAGGAATGAAAACTGTCTATCCAGTCATTAACTCCTCACAATATACAACCTGACATAAAATCAGAATGGCCTATTTGTGTCCTTGGAACACACCCTACCATCCATCTCCGCGAGCTGGAGCTCCTGCCCCTGCCTGCCCACCCTCCTCTAGAAACACAGCTCAGCTGCAAGCCTCTGCTCACCTTTCCCACCTTTATGAAGTCCTCCGTCACAGCCTAGCCAGCCCGGCTAGCCCACCTTCTGTGAAATCTCGGAGTATGTGTACTGAAGCTGTACATTTATTTATACCTGCCTTTCCCCATCAAGAGACTTCAGAAGGCTCCTGTACATTGAGAATCCAGAAGGAACTCCTGCATAGGAAGGAGGGCAGCTAGAAAAGCTTCTGATGCTGTAGAGTTTAGCACTGCATTGTGACTTTTCATTTTATCCATTCAGCTAGACTTGGAGCTCTTTGAAGGAAGAGACCATATTTTAGGTTCCTTTTATTTCTCACGATGCCTAGTGCAGGGCTGGACACCCAGTCTCTACTGGATATATGTTTTGACTGATCTTGAGTCCCCAGGTTTTACCTTTTTCAGCCCAAGTCCATTCGGTATCTGCAGAAGGAAGTCTAACGTCTGATCATCCGTGAAATACCCAGGAGTAGGCTGGCTGCAAGTGAGAACAACGTGATTGATCAGAAGGAAAGGAGAAAAAGAGGAGAACCTAACTCCTTCCCTCCCCCTTCCCCTGCACTAGCCCCAGATGTCCAGCAATCAATCTGGGTGACTTGGAAACATGGGCAAGTGGAACAGAAAGCAGACACGAGAAGCACGCTGCCAACCTGAGCAGGCCTTGGAGGCTCAGGGTCCAGGAAGGGGTGAGGTTTTGCCCCTGAAGCAGGACAAGGCCTTGTCTGGTGGTGATCAGGAGGTTGCTGCTGTTGGAATCCGGCACCTTCACCATCTGGAGGAGCTCCACCCCATCACTGAGTTAAACAAGACCCCGACAGTTAGTCTCAGGCTTGGATGAGATTCCTGCCCTGCTTGTTTGGGCTCTTCCTCTCGGCGTACGTGTTTGTACAGACCCTTGCATTTGTCTTCCACCAGTGTCTTGTCAAGCGGGGCTCTCTGTCATTCCAGTTGAATCTCCTTTTCTTGGTTTCTGTAGAAACCAAGGAGCCCTAGAAAATTCAGGCAAGTTCACAAGGAACTGACAGGAGAAGTGCATCTCACACTGGATGCTCTGGGAGAGATAACAGAGCTGAGGACACTGGCAGGGAAGGAGACGGAGGTCAGGACAGGACGCTGGAAGCTGTCCTTAAGCTCGGACAGCTGCTCACCCTCTACACTTCAGCCAATTACTTCTCCCTCTGTACAACCGGGACTAGTCTGCTTAACGTCTGTCGCATGCACTGACACAGTGTGATACTGCCTAAGAAAATGCTAGAAACTGGCTTGAAGCTTCTGGGAGGAAAAGAACGAAGACAGTTATTACCCAGGCCTGGGGTGAGATGAGTAAAATCCACGGTAGATAACAAACAACATGCTTTTAGTTAAGAAATAAACAAGAAAAAAACCAAACAAACAGGATTTCATGGATGCTGCCCTTGCTTCTGCCAAAGTGATTCTTCAACTAAGAGTAAAGGAAGGCCGATCCTTCAGCACAGTTTTACCAGCAGTTGTGTTAAATAAACCTGTCTCCCTACCTGAGGTTCCCCGGTCTCACCCTGCCCTGCTCTGACTGCCACGCCAAACAAATATCCCTCTCTGCCGCCCAGGGGCGAAGTGATCACACGCCAGGGTCACCCACACGTAGACGTCAACGCTTTACGTCACCAAGAGAAGAGCACTTGGAACTCCCCTTAACCAGAGCAGAAGGTGGCATATGAAGGCCAGCACTGTTTTCCCCCCAAACCTCTGCCCACGTGTTCACCAGCCCAACCAGACAACGACTTGGTGTCACTGTGACGGGGCCAGACGGCTGCCCACCTGTAAATGTCAATGAGCTCAGACAGGTTGATGGGTCTCCGCTTCTCCCACTCGGGCTCGTCTATCTGCAGGGAAGGTGGTAAGCTGTCTCGATTTTGGGCTTGAACGAAAACGTCCCGCAGGGCGACAGCCTGGATATTTCCTAGCAGCACAGAAGAACCAACACGGAGACGGTGAACTTTAGAGCACCTTCCCAGGGTAAGGATGGGAGCGAGAGACCCAGAGCCGGGCCAGGTGGATGGCTCCAACACAGCCCGCCCGGCCCAACAGGGGAGTGGGGAAGTGCTTAAGTGGGCGCTGGGCAGAGCTTCTCATTGGAGAAGAGTGAGTGCCCTGCGGCAGGGGGCCCGGGCAGAGGAGGTGACGGAGGGCTGGTGTCAGTGACTCCAGGCTTTCTCTACGTCACACAGGGAGGCCTCACCATACACCCGTGGGGACAGTAGCAAAAATAAGCCTTGCTTCTTACCAAAGCCAAACAGGATGTAGGCAGCCCCGCTGGTGGTGATGTAAACCTGAGGGCCGATCAGGTTCCCCACTCCGACGATGTTGTACTTCACGGGCCGGCCCACGGGACTCCCCGTCCGGCCAGACACCAGCAGAAAGCACAGATCTGGCTGACGAAGTGAAAGACGGGTGTTGAATCCATAGAAGCCTTATCGTTTCCGAATCAAATCATTTCTCTAGATGGTCGTTGCTTCCTCATTAGCTAAGAGGTCAGAAAGCCCTCCCAAAGTTGGAAAGCCCAGAGCCAGGCCCACTCTGTTCTATTTCCCTGGAAGTTAGAAAGCGGGGCAAATGCCTCATTCCCTTGTTAGATGGTAGCTCGGGCAAGTTCCCCAAAGCACGGTTGTTGCTGACAGTCTCCTGAGGCAAAGAACTCTATCTAGCCTAGAGCTAAACAGAGTACAGCCCACCCCGTGTCTCCACCCCCTACTCAGCAATGCCCAGTAACATCTGGTCCCAGGAGAGCCGGCGCAGGCAGTGCACTCCCATCATGACGTACACGTCTGGCCTGGCCACCGTCAAGCAGAGATCAGCAAACCTCCTCTGTGAAGGGCCAGACAGTAAACAGTTCACGTTTTGCCAGCCAGGTGGTTTCCGTAGCAGCTACTCTGCTCTGCCACTGCAGCGTGAGAGCAGCCATAGATGATACATGAGTGAGCAAGTGTGACCCCGTCCCAGTAAAACTTTATGAAAACAAACTGCAGGCCACAGTTTGCCAGCCCCTGCGCTAGAGGATTTTCTTTGGGGAATAGAGTCACTGGTTGGGAAATATAAGGACTAACTACATGGATATCTTGACTTCAGTAAAGCTGTTGACAGAGTTTACCATCATGAATTCTTACGGACAAGATAAAGAAATGTGGTTCTCAGGGTACCCCGAGAAAGAGCCAGCGCCAGCCCAGAGGGAGGTTTCAGTGGAACGTCACAGCACCCAGCTATGATCTCATTCCTGTTAATCATTCTTATCAAAGACCTGAATGAACAGAATTCAAGTCGATCACAAAACTGAGAGCGATAGGTAATATGCTGTTTGACAAACTCAAAGTTCCAAAGAGTCTTAGACTGGAAGATGGGTCAAAATCTGGAAGAACAGATTAGGCCATTAATTAAAACGTGGGTATTTTAGGGTAACAAGACTCATCGTGGTGATCACTTTGAAATGTATAGAAATATCAAATCGGTAAGTTGTTCACCAGGTACTGACACAGTGTTGTAGGTCACTTATTCTTCAGAAACAAATAAACTCACAGCAAAAGAGATCAGATTTGTGGTTACTAGAGGGAGGGATGGTAGGACGGAGGACTGGATGAAGGCGGTCAAAAGGTACAAACTTCCACTTATAAGATAAATAAGTACTAGGCATATAATGCACAACATGATAAACATAATTAACACTGCTGTCCATTATATACAAAGAGAGTAAACCCTAAGAGTTCTCATCACAAGGAAAAAATTTTTTCTATTTCTTTAATTTTGTATCAATACGAGATAACGGATGTTCACTAAACTTACCGTGGTCATCATTTCAAGATGTATGTAAGTCAGATCATTACGCTGTACACCTTAAACTTATACAGTGCTGTATGCCAATTATATCTCAATAAAACTGGAAGGAAAAAAATGAAAGAAGTAGGGAAAAAAGACGTGGGTATTTTAACGGGTTATAAACAAAAACTGATTCTTGGAAAAGCTATCACAGCCTTTGGCTGCATTTATAGATATACAGAGTCTATATCAAAAGAAGCAACAATTTCCCTCTGTTGATATAACTGGTTATATTACAAATAGAATACTGTTTTCATTTATGGGTACCATATTATAAAAGAGATATGAGCAAAGTGTAGTGAAAAAAGAAAGAAATCAAGAAAGAGAGGGGTGTGTATCAGTTTGCATGAGGAACAGTGTGAGAAATTGGGACTGTTTATAGAAAGCCTGCTATTCTCAAGGCTTTAGAGGGACCAGGCTTCCAGCAAAAGGGCTTTCATGTAGAAAGAGGATTAGATTCAGAGTATTCCATGGAGCTGAAGCCGGCATCATGAATGGAAGCTATGAGAAAGCAGATTTCTCACCAATAAGAATTTTCTAGAGTGGGCCAAGAACAAAATGGACTGTCTCGCCAATGAGCGCCGTTGCCGCCCGCCTGAGGACGCAGAGGGAATGGGTGCCAATGTATTTGGAACAGTGTATCAGCGACTGTAGCACAGTGTGAGAGCATTAACTTCACGGCCTCTAAGGTCCCTTCCCACTGACATGCTAGCCCAGATCTGTTCTCTAACCCCAACCACGTCCAGGTGTCCCAAGCCCGCCTCACTCCAGCCCCAGACCTAAGAATGCCACACCTCTATATCATAGACCTAATACGTCTCATTCCTCCTTCCACATCTGCAGCTCAGAGCAAACACATCCCTCAGGTTCTTTTTTGCTGGTATAGAGGTCAGAAAAGTCAGTACGGAGATGAAGCTACTACTCTGAACCCATCACTTCTCCAAGATTTTTCTAGTCTTGCCTATCACTTTCCAGGCAGGATGGAGACTAGTCCATATCCCCTCCCTCCACACCATATCCCCTCCCTCCACCACCAAAAAAGGTACAGAGTACAAGCAGGTGAGAAGCCATTCCTGTAACAGAGCCCCCTTGCTGGGGAGGGTCCCTTAGTCAGACCTGAACTGTCATCCGGTCCACCACCGCTGGCTAGAAGACAGATGTGATGTCAAGGCCAAGATTTTTAAACTTGTTCGGGACACATAAATCTGTCCACTGCCTTGCTACGCTTCTGCTAACAACCATAATTCCTTTAAAAAGAAACTCCCCTATCTGTAGTGAGGTGGATGGACCTGGAGTCTGTCGTACAGAGTGAAGTAAGTCAGAAAGAGAAAAACAAATACCATATGCTAACGCATAGATATGGAATCTAAGAAAAAAAAAATGTCATGAAGAACCTAGGGGCAGGACAGGAATAAAGATGCAGATGTAGAGAATGGACTTGAGGACACGGGGAGGGGAGAAGTAAGCTGGGATGAAGTGAGAGAGTGGCATGGACATATACACACTACCAAACGTAAAATAGATAGCTAGTGGGAAGCAGCCGCATAGCACAGGGAGACCAGCTCGGTGCTTTGTGACCACCTAGAGGGGTGGGATAGGGAGGGAGGGAGGGAGACACAAGAGGGAGGGGATATGGGGATAAATGTATATGTACAGCTGATTCACTTTGTTATACAGCAGAAACTAACACACCATTGTAAGGCAATTATACTCCAATAAAGAGTTTTTTAAAAAGTAACCTATATGGGAAAAGAATCTGAAAAAAAATGGATATAATATATATGTGTAACTGACTCACTCTGCTGTACACCTGAAACTAACACAACATTGGAAATGAACTAGACTCCAATATAAAATAAAAATTAAATTAAAAAAAAAAAAGAAACTCCCCATACTTTCCACTTTGGGACCTTCTGAGAATCACTCCCTGATGGATGTAATCATTAAAATGTTCCCTACTCCCAGGTCTCTTTATTCACAGGGACTGGAATGATAAAAGATTATGTGAAGAATTCCTGACATTTTGGTTCAGTCTACTTGGAGACCAGTTGAAGAAAAACAAACAGAAAGGACCCCAATAAGTGACTAGCCTTCGGAAGTGTCCCTCACTATCTATCTTCTTTTCCCGCACCTCACAAACATAAAGTATCGTCGGAGGTACTAGAGCAGGGCTCCTGAAACCGTGACTGGTGACGCACTCTGAGTTAGTTTACGGCGCTCTTGACAGAAAACTGTAAAGTACTGATAGATTTCATTCCATTCTAAATAATTTTACTTGCAGGTTTTGTAACTCCACTCCATATATACATTACAAAAATCACAACAAGGTCTAGTGAAATTAAAATAAGCTATCAGATGAGGCACAACGATCGGTAGCCACATTTTCCCACAAATATTCCTGGCTGTTCGTTGTCCAAGAGCCTTTTCTGGCAGACTCACTCTAGACGGTCTGAGAAAAAGTCTAAGAGAAAGTTTGACAGAAGCTCTGAGAAAAGCTTCAGGAATAAAAACGTAAAATTGAGATAATTCTGTCCATTAATATATTCTTTCCTGTGATTTACGGAAAAAAAAAAAAAAACTACCACTATTTTATCTGTGCAGAGAATAACTAGTTCCAGGTCACTGGAGTTCTAGCAAAGCGTAACTGAGAAGCATAATTTAGGGACCACTGTACCAGAACCAAAATCTGCAGGTACAGCTTAAACAACAACTCTTTCTTTGGTTGCTGTTGTTATTACTTGTTAGACTTACAATTTTTTTCTATATATCTCTTATGAGCTTTCTATCCGTCTGTCTCATGGTTTTATAGTTGCAATAAAAGTTAAGTACGTATAGTAAAACCAATAATATGTACACTTGGTGAAAAACAGGCACCACCCTAGGCATTTCATATGTGTTAGTTCTGATTTCCGTAACCATCGTGCAAGTAGAATAACATCCCCGCTTTACATACGAAGTAACCAGGGCTGGGATAGGCTCTGCGGTTTGCCCAAGGCCACAGGGCAGTAGAGCAGGAATTCAAACATAGACCTATCAGGCTCCCAGGCTCTGCCATGCCGGTCAATGGAACCTGGAAAATGGGTTCAGAATGGTAACTTATTCACTTAATGTCACAAAGAGAATTTATTTAAACCTAAGCCCTTGTGATGAGAAGGTTTCAAGCAGCATTTCTAATACTGATACTAGGAAATGACCAAAGTTGACACTTGCCCTGTAAGAGACGAGGGCCACGTAACATGGGGCATACCTGCAATTCCCCAATGACCAGAACTGCAAGGTCTTTAATGCCATCTTCATCCAGGTCTGGCAGCACCACGCCTGGGGCAGCCAGGGTACCGTTGGGTAAGTAGTGCGGGTCTAAAGTCCAAATGGCTTTCCCTGGGGAAAGATAAGTACACTCATCACAATTAGGGATTTCCGCCTCTGCAAAGGGCAGATGCAATGCTCCCAGGCCAGAAAAGAGACTCAACAGGCTGAGTGACAGACAGCAACTCCTACACACGTTTTCCTTTCATTTTCATCTTCCTGGGGAGACATGGAGCAGGGAGTATGCACTGAAATCCCCAAGTATCTGACTAACAAGCCCATGTGATAACTTCACACCTGGGTTTTTTAGGTAACATGGACATGCTGAAGACTCTCGAAGAAAGAAGAGCCCACTTGTCTGGGATGGAGGAACTGATCTGTTAAGAGATGATTCCAACTCCTAAGGAACCATCCAGGGGCAGCCACACAGAAGCCCAACTCGCTCCTTCTACCATGTGTTCATGTAAGTAGAGGAATCATAAAAGGTTTTCAAGATGAATTCAGTGCCAGAGTTAACTCACACGCCAATTTTTTTCACTCAGAAGGACTCCGACTCCCAAACTCCAACCTTTACAACTAGGAAGGAGGCTACTTTACTCAGCTTCACTCAAGCCGGAGGTTAATGAGCGCACTGGAAGTATATGACTCTGTAAGGAGCCTTCACTGTATTTGATTCTCTTCCGTTCCTTTTGCCACATATGTCTGAATGTGATAAAAAGATAAAAGAGGCCAAATCAACATGCCTCCACAAACCTTAGTTTCTTCACCGGCGTATTTTTCAGTGGTTAATGCCCAAGTTTACATATGAACCCTTGTACGTCAAATACTGAATACAAAGAGAAAAAGCTCCATGGTCTTCCATACAAAGAACAGAGAAGGGAGATTACTTAGAAACCGAAAGCCCTGGCATAGGTTCTCTTTGGATAACTGAGCTTAGCCCCATCCTATCACCAAGCAGGCTAAGCCAGGGCTCTATGACTCACTCTACCCAAACTCTTTCTCCTCATCTCCCTTAATATCCACCTTGCAGAGCAGGAAATCAGACCTCTCACCGCGGGACAGTGGAACGGTCCCTTCCCTACCAGACTGTTCTAACCTGAGATTAGGCCTCCCAGGAACAGCGATCTCTCGTGGTCAGTGATTTTTTTTTTTTTTTAATTATTTAATTATTTATTTCTGGCTGCGTTGGGTCTTCGTTTGCGGTGCGCGGGCTTCTCACTGCAGTGGCTTCTCTTGTTGCGGGGCACGGGCTCCAGGCGCGCGGGCTTCAGTAGTTGTGGCACGCGGACCCAGTAGTTGTGGCTCGCGGGCTCCAGAGCGCAGGCTCACGAGTTGTGGCGCACGGGCTCAGTTGCTCCGTGACACGTGGGCTCTTCCCGGACCAGGCAAGAACCCGCGTCCCCCGCATCGGCAGGCGGACTCTCAACCACTGCGCCGCCCGGGAAGCCCCGCGGTCAGTGATGTTTACCTGATGTCGCGTTGAATGCGCTGAGCATCTTGTGTGTCCCCGTCACAAGGCAGACGGTCTCGGCCACTCTCCCTGGCATTAGATCCAGACAGGTAATATCTCGGGCCTCCTCGGGGAGGGGACTAGACCAGAGCGTACTGCCATTCATCCCCGAAAGGCACACGAGGACAGCAGGTGGCCTTGAGACACCTAAAAGCACACAAGAGACAAGAAAGGGCAGGAGGCAGAGGAGATAAGAGGGAGAGATGAGCGGGGGGCTAGAAAACCAAAAGGAAATAGAGGTAAGGCAGCAACTCGGACCTGTACGCTCAGCTCCCTCCTGTATTTCTGGCGACAAGGTCTGCAAACGGAGTACCCGTCACATCTGTTCAACACCTCTCTCACGTAAGACGGCATCCTCCAGGCACCCCGTGGGCACCCCTACTCTCCCAACACACTTGTTGACGGGTCTGTCACCTTAGCCCCCACTTAACAGGGATATCCTTAAGGCTGAAGCCTGTCACGTTCATTTATGCATCCTCAGTGCTTTGCAAAGCACCGAGCATATCTAGCAGCCAAGTGCTTTCTGAATAAAAGGAGCAAAATCAAGAATATGGAAAAGGAGTGGTTGGAAACAAACAAACCAAAAAAAGAAACGGGAAGCAAAGCTAGGCTCAGAAAATTGACACTGATCTAGAAGGAAGCAAAGTACCTGAATTCTAACCATTGCTAGCAAATGCTCCCTGAGAGCAGAAAATCTCTTTACAAAATAGACCTGGGGAGTAAAAAAGGTCATGAAGAACCTAAGGACAAGATGGGAATAAAGACACAGACCTATTAGAGCATGGACTTGAGGATACGGGGAGGGGGAAGGGTAAGCTGTGACGAAGTGAGAGAGTAGCATTGACATATATACACTACCAAACGTAGGGTAGATAGCTAGTGGGAAGCAGCCGCATAGCACAGGGAGATCAGCTCGGTGCTTTGTGACCACCCAGAGGGGTGGGATAGGGAGGGTGGGAGGGAGGGAGACGCAAGAGGGAAGAGATATGGGAACATATGTATATGTATAACTGATTCACTCTGCAGAAACAAACACACCATTGTAAAGCAATTATACTCCAGTAAAGATGTTAAAATAAATAAATAAATAAATAAATAAATAAATAAATAAAAGAAACCTGGGGGCTTCCCTGGCAGTCCAGCGGTTAAGACTCCACACTTCCAATGCAGCGGGCATGGGTTCGATCCCTAGTCAGGGAATTAAGATCCCACAAGCCGAGTGGCACAGCCAAAAAGTGAAACAAACAAACCAAAACCCGTGAAGATTATACTTGGCAAAGATCAGGAGGTCCTCCTGGTCTAGAGTTCCAGGGAATCAGCTGATCTGGCTCCAGTCAAGAAAGAATACTTGGGCAAACTTAATACCTAGCTGGCAAAGGATTGGAGCAGCTCACCTCTTTAACAAACAATCCTTTATGTCACTCAATTAGCCTACCAGAATAATAACTTTTCTCTCTTGCCAGTTTCACATTCACTTTTGGGACAGGCATAGGGTCCACCTCACACACTTCCACTTTTCACTTCTAGCAACAGCGAATAAGGATAAGGACATGTAGGTTTTCGAGCTTCATTGTACCTGTTCCTCAGAACTGCTAATTAAACATGCAACCTAAAAACAAGTGACAAACTGGTTTGCCCTTTCAGACCTTGTTGCCAGAGGCAGCAGTTTACATGACAAATCTCAGCAATGTATGTTACGCCCCGGACTTCCCAGGGATGTTCTGATTAGTAGACTGTGCTGTCCTTCCTCCTTCATGACCCTATCGACTCCACATCAGTTGCGTGACTCGTCTTTTTCCCGCTGGTGATGGGGCATCCCTCTCCCTTCACACCACGACTCCTTGAGGCAGAGACCACACTCCTCTTGTCTAGCTCAAAAGAACCAGTGCAGCTCTATGTAAGGTGCACAGCAGGTTGCTGGATGAATGAACAAATGAACAAACAAATAAGAAACACAATCCTCCTCACGTTCAGCGGCACAGATCTTTGAACCCACTGGCTGGGGTTATGGGCACAGCAATTTGACGTGAGGGTCAAGGGCAGGAACTCCAGAGTCTACCGGCTACACCATTTGGATCCCGGCTCTACCACTACCAGCTGTGAGACTGATCAAGTTCCTTAACTTCACTATCCCTTAGTTTCGCCAACTGCAAAATATTAGTCCACAGGTGGTACATTGAGGGATAAATTCGTTCATAATATGTTATGTACTTACAACAGTGCATAGCACACACAAAGTACCAGGTGTTAGTTAGCACTATTATTATTTTTATAATCTATAACCAAATCAGTCTGGTCCATATTGTGTCCAAACTCATGGCCTTGCCATCATGAGTCCTGATATGTAGCAAACCATGTAAAATACCAAATGGCTGAAAAAAATCGCTAAAAGTGGATACGGGAAGTTTTTACTTCAAAGGCTAATGAGTCATAGGCAGAAAAAAAACATAATTAAGGTTGAATCATATAAAAGTCAATTTCCAGGCTGGAGGTTCTTCCCATAAACAAAGCTATGCCCAAATTGCTTCTGCATATTGCAGAAGCCCCAGAAAGGCATTTCTAATAACCTCAGAGAGGCATGCAGCCTAGAATTCTCCATAACACACCTAAATGTTTACTCCAAGGCCTGCATGATTAAAAAACAGTTGGTAGGGCATCCTCAGCCTCAAACCAGAGTTCCTGTATCAGTTGACAGACTTCAGTTCGAATCCACTTAAATGGAGGCTGCAGGACAAACCTAAAGCCCTGATGCACCTATAATGAAAGTGCAACTTTTTTTTTTTTTTTTTGCTATTGTATCAGCTGGGGGGTCCCCAAAACACCCAGCTCACTCAATTAGGGTAAGTTGTGGAGGTTTCATAAAGAGGCTGTCGAGACCTCCCTGGTGGTGCAGTGGTTAAGACCCCACGCTCCCAATGCAGGGGGCCTGGGTTCAATCCCTGGTCGGGGTACTAGATCCCACGTGCATGCCGCAACTAGGGGTTTGCATGCCGCAACTAAGGAGCCCTCCTGCCAAACTAAGACCCAGCATAACAAAATAAATAAATAATTTTTAAAAATAAATAAATAAAGAGACTGTTTACAAAGATGTGGTCGGGGTGTAGGGAAACCACAAGAGATAGTACAGCCCCTCAGAACTGTTGCCACGCCCAGGCCCAAAGAGACAGGGGGAGGAAGCGTTTCCTGGGATCCAGAAAAAGAAAGTCCTGTAAGAGGCCCACCTTGAGAGAGGCTGTGACCTCTGATCAAGGATGTAGCCGGCCTGAGGTGGCCCGGGCAGAGGGGAGCCAGGGGGATAAATACCCTCTGGTCACTCTCTTCCTCTCCTCCAGCTTCTGGCCTGGGCTCCCCATTGGCCAAACGCAGTGGAAGTCTGCAGGCCTGGGACCTGACGTAATGCGTACGGGTCGGCCTCCCGTCCCGCGGGGAGCAGGAGGGAGAGCAGAGATGGAAGAGCAGACAGACGGGGTCAAGGGAAAACACCCAGCCAAGAGGTATGTGTATAAAGGTATGTTAGAACGTGAGCAAAAGCTTTCTGCCAGGGAGGGGAAGGCAGAGAGAGTCTATGTTTATCATCATCTAAGAGGCCAGGGAGAACCGACTCAGAAAACTCAATGCAACCTAAGTGCCTAACTGCCCCGCTGTTCAGGGCAGGCGTGCGGCCAAGGAACCTCCTCCCCGGGTCTCAGGCCGGCCCCTGGACCAGGGCGTCCTCCAGCTCTCGTGCTCCGTGATTCCCCGAACTAGGCGTCGCATACATGCGGCAGCCTCCCGACGCGGCCCATCGTGCGCGCCGGATCCCCGAGGGCTTTCTCCGCCCTGCAGCCCGCTCGGGAGGCAGCCCCAGCGCGTCCTCTTAGCTCACACCCTCCACTCAACCAGCCTCTCCCGCCGAGGCCTCCAAAGACACCCTCTTACCCGCGGTGCTCCCGTTCCCTGATGTCACGAAGGAGAGGAGCACGTCGCGCAGGCCGTCTCCATTCACGTCCGCCAGGTCCAGTGGAGACAGGTCCCCACCTGATGGATACATGAGAAACGCGGGGTCCTCAGCAAGTTACGCAGACCAGCTCCCTGCTCCAGGCTGGAAAGGGAGGGCTCCGTAAAAACCAGGCGGACTCCTGGGTCCTGGATAAGATACACAGACCCGCTTCTGCCTGTGCCTCTCGCCAAGGACAGCTCGAATCCCTGGGCATTAAACATAAAACAAACATGAGAAGACTGGAAGGCGGAGAGAAGGCAGACCGGCTGGGGACGGTGAGACCCAAGGAAGGACAAGCTGGTGGCTCCCCTGGGTTTTCTTTGACCTCATAACCCAGCCCGGGTGCTGCAGAGGCTGGCAACCCAGAAATGCCGACAGGGACACACAGAAGGCCCCAGAAGAGCTGGTCCCCAGCCAAAGGACAGGAAAGGCACAGCCCAGAAAGACAGAAAAGTTTTCCACAAGAACCGCCCTACTCCAACCAAACACCACAGTTAAAACTGTGGCCCCAGGCAGCCCACCAGGGTCAGGTCAGAGAAGGCTGGGTGGGGAGGCTGGACTCCCATCCCACCTCGCAGCACTCAGGCCTCCACACACAAGGGAAGCCTACGGTTCTATCCCCACCGAGCATTAACGGGGCCGCCGCCCAGCCCTGGTGTCAGCAGAGGCCTGATGGGAGCCTGGACCGCCATCGCCACCCGGCAGTGACAAGGTAGGTAGTGTGATGTCCCCTCACACACACCTCCAAACAGTGTGGAGTCAGAGGATGCTTGCCAAATTCGGAGAGAACTCACACGTGGCTAGTGGAAGTGTAGACTGGTACAACCACTACGGAAAATAATTTAACAGAAACTCCTAGGGCTGGACATGCACATACCTGTGACCCAGCCCTTTCACCCCCAGGTTTACGCCCTAGAGAAATCCTTATACACTCCAACAGGAAACACGCACAAGAATCTTCTTAGTGGCGTTACTTATTTTTTAAAAAACAGAAGTCACCTAAATGCTCATCAACAGTAAAATGGATCGATGAATCGTAGGACATTCATACCATGGAAAATTAGTGGTGAAACCAAACTCCAGTGACAGTACATTGATACGGATAAACCTCAAACATATTACTTAAATATGCTGAACAAAAAAGCAAGTCACAGACAACTACATGATTATATCAATATTTATATGAAATTCAAAAACAGGCAAAATTAAAGAATATATCATTTAGAGATGCATATCTATGTGGTAAAACTTTAAACACACGTAAAGGAATAACGACACAAAACTCAGGAGAGGAGAACCCTCTGGAGGGGAGAGGGGGATACGGTGACGGGGAATGGCAAAGACCTTTACAACGTCCCATTGCTTAAACTCGGTGGTGGATACACCAGGAATTCGTTACTAGTCTTCACGCTGTATATAAATATTACAAGAGCTAACTTAGAAAAAACAAAAAAGGAAGGAAGAGAGGGAGAGACATTCTACGTGTAGGAACATATCATAAGACATATCCACCCAGTTTTGCCTTAAGAGAAAGGAAAGATGAGAGAACTCATCAGAAGCTAATTCAGCTGGGATCAGAGGAGGGTCAGAGAGAAAACGTTTCTAGATCAAGATGATGCAGGGGTGTGGCATACTGTAGGGAAGGGAAAACTTTTCCTCTGCCTTCTTAAGGTTTCTAGCTGAGACCGACATAAGACAGCTGAACAAGGGAAAAGCACTCAAATTTTATTTAATAAAATTGTGCATGTGCACGGGAGTTCCCACAGTTAAATGAAGACCCAAAGACGTGGCTAGGCCACAGTGTTTATATCCCGCACAGCACGAAGAGTGGCGGCTGGAAGAGTAACTAAAATATATGAGGGAACTACAGGAAGATGAGAGTTACTCTAACAAGGTCTTTTTGTACAAATGTCTCTCTGCCTCAACCCCCAGTCTCTGGTGATAAGAGTGCTCTTTCCTCCTGGAATAGGGAGGGCATCTTTCACCTGGGAGTTTCATCTCCTGCTTTCAGGAAGAATCGAAGGTCAGAGTGGCTCTCTTGTACCTGCTATTGGTCAAATGCCTTTAACTCAAAATAGTCAATACACCAAAGCGCCACGTTGGGCTGGTGTGTTCTGAGCCCCTTCAGCCTGGTGCAGTTTTTGAGGGACAGGACCGTTCAGCACTGACAGTTAGATGGGATCCCCAGTCTTGACCCAGAGCAAGCTGTTTTAAAGAAACCTGCTCCACACCCTAAATGTCCATTAACAGATGAATGGATAAAGAAGATACAGTACATATATACAGTGGAATATTACTCGGCCATAAAAAAGAAAGAAATATTGCCATTTGCAGCAACATGGATGGATTTGGAGGGTGTTATCCTAAGTGAACTAACTCAGACAGAGAAAGACAAATACTGCATATCACTTATATGTGGAATCTCAAAAATACAACATACTACTGAATATAACAAAAAGAAGCAGACTCACAGATACAGAGAACAAACTAGTGGTTACCAGTGGGGAGAGGGAAGGAGGAGGGGCAGTGTAGGGGTAGGGGATTAAAAAAAGGGGGTTTACAAGAAATCGTGTGTGTGAAACTTTTGAAAATTGGAAAGCACGGTAAAATTTAGACTCTTTCATTCAATAAAAAAAAAATAATAAAAATAAAACATAAAGAAACCTGCTCCAAAATGAGACAAAATAGCCAAAATTACTTGGGTAGCACCATCCCAACCATTAGGAGCAAGAAAGAAAAGTTGCAGCAAGGAAGCAACTCTCTTCTCCTTGAAAAAAAATTATTTGATAAACAACAAGGTCCCACTGTCTGGCACAGGGACCTGTATTCAACATCCTGTAATAAACCTTTTCCACAGTGGAAAAGAATATGAAAAAGAGGATGTGTACGAAACTGAATCACTTTGCTATACACCAGACACTAACACAACACTGTAAATCAACTATACTTCGATTAAAAATAAAAAGAAATTTACAAAAAAGAAATTATTTGAAAATTCAATTTAGATCAGACTTCTACAATCAACAAAACCCCAAGGGCCCTACAGGAGCTGTGGCCTCTGGCCTGGCCAGGATGGGAGCTTCACTTTTCTCTGTAAACCGCCCTTCCCACAGCTTTGCTCTCCCCTGATGCAGCCTCGGCTGCACAGCAGGACTCGGGCAAATGCGGGTTCTCTCCTCCCTGCGTCTGATTAAGACCTTCCCCAGAGACACACAGCGCAGCGATCCTCCCAAGTTTTTGGAGCCATACAGACCCATCTTTCTGTCTCATTTCAAATCCTAACCCCCTAACCAGCTCCACGCACAGGGGGAGAAATGCTAGATGACACACACACGTTAATTTGTAAAGACGTGGAGGAAATTTTCAACGTAATCAGAAGCTCGCCGGAATGCCATGCGATCGTGAAGTTTTACAGACTTAGAGCAAAAACTCCCGCAGCTCACCTCCCTGGGGGCCCAAGTGGCGGCTCCACGTGCTGTGCAGGTCTCGGGGGGGGCAGGGGATCAGGAAGGCGCACACGAGCACCAGGACCATGGAGATCACCAGCATCAGCAGAAAGAAGGATGTGCGCACGTAGGACGCGATGGAGGAGGCCGTCTTCTGCTCCAGGCCCCCCAGGGGCTCCAAGGGGCACCCCTCCGTGGTGACCTCCGAGAGGTGGGGCTTGCCCGCCCCTGTGACCTCAGCATCCGAGTCGGGCTCCGGTGCTTCTCCCAGCGGACTCTTCCCGTTCTTGAGCCCTCCGTTCTTCTGCTGCAGGTTAAGCACGAGATCATCTTCACTCTCGTCACTGTCGGCCTGTGTGAGGGGGTCATACTCCCCCAGGTCCGGGCTCTTCTTCCCTGAAAAGACACAAAGCCAGACGGTCAAGGAGAACCTGGAAGGAGGGACCTTCGGCAAACACACGGCAACAGTAAACACCTAGGAGAACACACAGAAGAGAACAGAACGGAGCAAATCTACGTTGACAAGCCAGAACCTTGGAGCCGTCTATAAAATAGATTCCAGCGAAAAGGGGGGAAAGAATGGGGGAAAAAAAGAAAATCAGTGCTCTAGAATTACTGCTTTCATGAGCTTAAGAACATTGGAAAAGAAACAGAGAAAGTGGCAAATTTCAAATACATTTTAGCTGTTTGTTTTTTTTTTTTTTAAGCCCTCTCTTAATTTGTGTGACTCTCACTAACGGAAAAGACCACAGCTCTTCTATGAAACCTTCCATACACCTGATGTGCATATTTCCTTGATTATCTTAGATTGGTGATGTTCTGATCTTTCCTGCGACTCCTCTAAACTTTTTTTTTAACTTTAAAAAAAAATTAATTTATTTATTTTTGGCTGCGTTGGGTCTTTATCGCTGCGCGCAGGCTTTCTCTAGTTGCAGCGAGCGGGGGCTAATCTTCGTTGTGGTGCGCGGCCTTCTCATTGCGGTGGCTTCTCGTTGTGGAGCACGGGCTCTAGGCGCACAGGCTTCAGTAGTTGTGGCACGTGGGCTCAGTAGCTGTGGCTCGCGGGCTCTAGAGCGCAGGCTCAGTAGTTGTGGCGCACGGGCTTAGTTGCTCCGCGGCACGTGGGATCTTCCCGGACCAGGCTTCAAACCCGTGTTCCCTGCATTGGCAGGCGTACTCCCAACCACTGCGCCACCAGGGAAGCCCCTCTATAAAGTCTTTATTGAATTTGTTACAATATTGTTTCCGTTTTATGTTTTGGCTTTTTGACCCCCAGGCATGTGGGATCTTAGCTCCCTGACCAGGGATTGAATCCACACCCCCTGCATTGGAAGGCAAAGTCTTAACCACTGGACCACCAGGGAAGTCCCTCCACTAAACTTTTAGAACAACTGTTCTCTGCACACTGCTCCTCACAGGCCAATATATGTGACTTCCCAGTTGTCGCTATGGAAACCACGTAGAAAGTCAAGTGCTGAAAGTCCTCTGGAGACGTCTTACCAAAAACTTACTTTTGAGAACCTTCCTGCAAGTCTATCGCCCTTTCAGTACATGTTTCAGTAAACAGTGGTTACCTGAAAATTGCTATTCTGAGCGTGCATGCCGAGAGGGGTGGGATCCAGCCGGCACAAGGAGGTGGAGGACTTGTCTTGAGGCTGGTTTACACAACAAGCACCCTGGTTTTACTTAGACCATATCTTTGCAGGGGTGGCAGGAGGTAGACATTACAGGGAGCTTAAGCCCACCTCTTCCTGAGCCACCCCAGGCCCTTGCAGCCAGTGACTGGATGAGTTTATGCCTTTATTTTAGGCTATAGCCAAATAAAAACCAAGAAACAGTTTCTGGTTTTGGAAATTACCTGGTAAGCTATCACTAATGTAAACTGTATGGTTAAATCCTTTGTTAAGAAGACATATAAAAAAGAAAATACAACCCAGATATTTTAAAGGGGAAAAGGAAGCATTTATCATGTTCTCTGCCTCTGGTCACTGTGATCTTGGTGATGTCACTTCATTTTGTCCAATAAATACTGAATTTGATTTTTTAAGGTATTAAATTATAAGAAAATTAAGCAATTATTAGAAATTTAATGGAAAATAGTACCTCCAGGATATGCCACAGAGTCAGTGCAGCTAATTCCCATAATTTTTATATTTCCTCTATGAACCAAATGGTTTTATTAATTAGGGCCCATTATTCCCTAACCATCCCAGATAACTTTATTTATAAAGGTTTGCAAACAGAACCACAGGTTGTTGTAATATTAACTCTAACACTTTTTTAAGTTTTGGGGGGTTTTTTTGCTAAAAAAAAAATACACCTGACAGAATGTTTTAAATGTGCTGCCTGCATGTGGTGGAGTATTATTCAGCCTTCAAAAGTAAGGAAATTCGGACACATGCTACATACAACACCGATGAGTCTTGAGGTCATTATGTTACGTGAAATAAGCCAGTCACCAAAACACAAATACTGTATGATTCTACTTCTGTGTAGTCACATTCACAGAAACAGGACGTCGAATGGTGGTTTCCAGCACCTGCAGGGAGAGGTCCACGGTGGCGTTGTTGTTTAGCGGGTATAGAATTTCAGCTTTGCAAGACGAAAAACCTCTGGAGCTTGCTTGTACGACAATGTGAGTATTCTTAACCAGACCGTGCACTTAAAAATGCTTAAGATGCTAAATTTTATTGTGTGTATTTTACCACAATTTTTTAAATTTCAAGTTAAAAAAAAGAATAAACTTGACAAAGAGGAAAACATATACAGCAGCCCCACATCTCAGGGTTCTCAGAGACTTTGAAGGTCACATAATCCGCCTCCACCCCCGTTCCAAGCACGCGCCTCCTCACCAACGCCCACGATGCAGTCACTCAGCGCACCCCGCAGCGTAAGCCTTATCAGGGAACTCACTGCCCTCGCATCGAGAGAGCAGCGCCTTACTCTGATTCAGGAGTCGACTTCTGGGCATTTGCCAACTACCTGTCTTAGTTTTAATTCCTGGGACCCCTCTTCCCCATGCACAACGCTTGAAGATACCAATCATAAGAAACGTAAGATACGGTATTTACAAGCTCAAGTCTTTACAATAAGCAACCTAAAGTCAAATCTTGGCTCCATCTCTCATTAACTGTGTGACCTCAATTAAACTTCTTCACTTTAGTAACATCAATTTCCTTGTTTGTGAAATGGGATAATTATCATTCCTACGTCATGTGACTGTTATGAGGATTAAATAAGATATAACATATGCGCGGCTCTCAGTGCCGCCCTAAGGTCACGCTCGGTAACACGTGCGCGGCTCTCAGTGCCGCCCTAAGGTCACGCTCGGTAACACGTGCGCGGCTCTCAGTGCCGCCCCTAAGGTCACGCTCGGTAACACGTGCGCGGCTCTCAGTGCCGCCCTAAGGTCACGCTCGGTAACACGTGCGCGGCTCTCAGTGCCGCCCTAAGGTCACGCTCGGTAACACGTGCGCGGCTCTCAGTGCCGCCCCTAAGGTCACGCTCGGTAACACGTGCGCGGCTCTCAGTGCCGCCCCTAAGGTCACGCTCGGTAACACGTGCGCGGCTCTCAGTGCCGCCCCTAAGGTCACGCTCGGTAACACGTGCGCGGCTCTCAGTGCCGCCCCTAAGGTCACGCTCGGTAACACGTGCGCGGCTCTCAGTGCCGCCCCTAAGGTCACGCTCGGTAACACGTGCGCGGCTCTCAGTGCCGCCCCTAAGGTCACGCTCGGTAACACGTGCGCGGCTCTCAGTGCCGCCCGAAGGTCACGCTCGGTAACACGTGCGCGGCTCTCAGTGCCGCCTTAAGGTCACACTCAGTAAATTTCAGCTTCTGTTATTATGGTTGGCATTCTGTCTCCCCACTGCCCTCACCCAATCTCCTCAGCCCGGGTTAAATACCTCTACCTCTTCAACCCATTACTTGAAGAAGCATTGTTTCAGATGCTCATAACATCCTGGTCATTCTCCTCTGGACACAATGTGACATGTCTGTGCTCTTTAAAGGATGGTTCCCGGACGTGAATACAGTCCCCAGGGTGCAGTGTGACCAGGGCAAAAGAGAGCAGACGGTGTCCTCCCTAGTCAGAGAGGACACTGCAGCTCAAGTCCTGTAACCTAGGATCAGGCCAGCTTCCTTGGTAGCCTCATCATACAACTGATTCAACTAAAACTCCCACGCACTTTCTACACACACTCAAGCTGTCCTGTAGTTGCACAATTTTTAGGGAAAAATTTAGCACCGACACTTACTGAATTCAGTCTTGCTAGTCAATCTTGCTAGTCAGTTTCCACCCTGACAACAAACAGCGTAAAACAGCACCTTTGCCAAAGTGAAATCATGAATGAAATACTGGCGAACAAGACGGTTGAAAGGAAATGCACTTTTATTATATGCTGTACTATCCCAGGGAGGTAGAAAGCTCGACTGCACATGCTGCAGAAGTCCATAAATTCTTTAATAAATCTATAAAAATAAATTGCAAGCATTCTTTTTTTAACATCTTTATTGGAGTATAGTTGCTTTACAATGGTGTGTTAGTTTCTGCTTTATAACAAAGTGAATCAGCTATACATATACATATATCCCCATATCCCCTCCCTCTTGTGTCTCCCTCCCACCCTCCCTATCCCACCCCTCTAGGTGGTCACAAAGCACTGAGCTGATCTCCCTGTGCTGTGAGGCTGCTTCCCACTAGCTATCTATTTTACGTTTGGTAGTGTATATATAAGTCCATGCCACTCTCTCACTTTGTCATTCTTTGAAAAACAAAGCCACTGTTGAACTGATCCCTCTAACAAAATTATGTGCTTCTAGTTAATGATGGCAAAGGAAGGCCTTTCTGTCTGTCTCTTCCTAAAACCAGGGTGCAGGGGGATAAAAAGAAATAAAATTAGGGGGAAAAAAAAAGGGAAACAGCTACATTCCCAAACTAGAATTTATGAAAAATCATTGCCAAAGGCAGTGAAACTTGTATCCAACCGAGGAAGTACAGTAAGAATAGGGACATACCTTTCAAGTCTCCAGCAATGAGCAGAGTTCACAGAACTAATAATGGTGATGGTGTGGATGACAGCCGGGAATGTACTGAGAGCTACTATGCCAGGCACTGGGCCAAGCATTTACAGGGTTAACTCATTTAGTCCCCACAACAACTGTATTATTATTATTCCCATTTTCATCAAAAAGATGAAAATATAGAGAGGTAAGTTGCCTTAGATCACGGAATTAACAAGAAAAGCCGGCATTCAACCTCAGGCAATTTGATCAGAGCCCACAGTCGTAACCAATCGCTTATGCTGCCCCCCTCGTTCCACGGATATAAAGCCAAACCAAATAATCTCTTGCTCGGAAAGACAAAGTTTGGGGTCCCAGAAGCACCACTGAGCCCCATTCAACACCACAGAGTCAAAGGCGAGGTTAAGACTGAAGGAGAAAAAGCACGAGCTTCTCTCTTTGTAAGAAGCAGGCTGGCAGCACGGCAGGTTAGAAAAAGTGCTGCAGCGCTGTCAGTTCTCGAGAGGAGGATTTTTTGGACAGTGTGGGTCCAACAGGGAGACAGAAAGCAGACAGTAATTCAAAGAGGACAGTTTCATATAAAGAATTATTAGACAGTGATAGGAGAGTAAATATACATATGGGAAGAGAAAGCCAAAAGTATCCTAGAATGGGGAGACTCTATCCCAGGAAGGCCAAACTTGGTATTGAAAGGGTCCAGATCCACATTCACAGATCAGGCAACGAAGCTGAATGTGCAGCTCAGGGCAATAAATTGATTAACTGGCACAAGAAACAAAGAGAAGTAAACACTCAGTCAGCACTCTAAGGCCCTGTGACAGACGCCAGCCAGGAGAGAAACACCTGCAAAGAAAGAGCACTCATGGGACAAAGGGATCTGAGTGGACAGCCTAAATTAGATTCCAGCCTCCAGCTGCCCCAGCTCACTCAGCTCCTGCCCACGGGTCAGCCAACAGCTGGCTGTAAAACAGCCACCCATTTAGATATGAAGAGAAATCAGAAAGGAGCCATCATTACTACTTGGTCCATAAGCTACTGCAAAGTTCTACAAATACCTAAGAAAGAGGTTACAGCAAAACCTAGCGAACGAAACAGGCTACAGAATGAATGCTGGACACATTATATACCACGAAACGGAAGAGATAATGAACCTATACTTCCCCCTGGGATCCAAGAAATAGTCTTCTCTGAAATAAGGGCTCATAGGAAAAATATGGTATTTCTAAGAAGAAATGACAATGCAATAGAGAAGAGGAAAAGTAAACAAGGAGAGCTCAGGAAAACGATGGAAGAAAATACGGCAATTTTAGGGACTTCCCGAGTGCTCCAGTGGGTAAGGCTGTGCTCCCAATGCAGGGGGCCCGGGTTCAATCCCTGGTCGGGGAACTCTATCCCACGTGCATGCCGCAGCGAAGTCCCATGTGCTGCAACTAAGACCGAGCAGAGCCAAAATAAATAAATAAATTTTTTAAAAATACAATTTTAGAAAGGATATCCTTACTGGGATCAGCAAAAGGAACCGACATGGCTAAAAACAGCATCAGAGACTTAAAGGATAGACTGTGGAAATCAAGCAGGATGAAATGGAAATAGCAACAGGGGCTGGCAGTTTTGAGCACTTTCTAGGCTCTCTTCCAAACCCTTTTACTGTCTTAGCTCAGTAAATCTTCATAGCAACTCTTAAAGGTAGACACAGTATTATCTCCATTTTAAAGATGAGGAAACTGAGGTTTGGAAGTTTAAATACCTGGCCCATAGTTAAATAGCAAGTAAGTGATAGTACAAGGATTCAAACCCAGGCAGTATCTGGCCTGAAGCCTGGACTAACTATCTCTGTGCTTCCCATGGGAAAGATCAAAGCTTTTAAAAGGACTAGAGAGAAAGGGATAGATATAAAGAACAAAAGTGATCCAATATAGGCATAACTAAAGAAGAGAACAGAAAAGAAAATGGAACCAAAAATGAATTTAAAAGATATACCAGGGCTTCCCTGGTGGCGCAGTGGTTGAGAGTCCTCCTGCCGATGCAGGGGACACGGGTTCGTGCCCCGGTCTGGGAAGATCCCACGTGCCGCGGAGCGGCTGGGCCCGTGAGCCATGGCCGCTGAGCCTGTGCGTCCGGAGCCTGTGCTCCGCAACGGGAGAGGCCACAACAGTGAGAGGCCCGCGTACCACACACACACACACACACACAAAAGATATACCAAAAAGGTTCTGCAGTAAAGCAAGACCTAACATTGCTAAGGGGTCCACTGAGTCCCAAGAAAAACTGATGCAGAATAATCAATATTGAAACATATCCTAGCAAAGGCACTGAACTTCAAGGACAAAGAAGGAATCTTAGGAGCAGGCAGGCCAAGGGAAAAAGAATCAAGTCCCTAATGATGGGACAAAAATCAGGCTGCCTTCTCCACAGTAACATACGTTTCTAAACGATAGTGCGGCAAAATAGAAAAATCCTCAGAGAAAGAAGAGGGGGCCGCAAAGTCCAAGAACTGACCCACACGCGACACTTCTGAAGTACAGGGGCAAGCATGCCAGCACGCAGAGGCTTCTTTAAGGGGTCACAGAAGACTGCGACATGTTCGTGCCCCAATTATAGAGGAAGATAAATATTGACTTTAACACTATTAACATATATTTTTCCACAAACTGCAAAGACAAGCCTCAGCTTATTTATGACAGACTGCAAGTTTTGATTAGAGAAGTCCTAAGGTATGCAGTACGCTGGCTTGCCTGAAATTATACGCAGGCTGAGGAGTAGACACCAAATCCTTGCTTCAACTTTCCCTCCCTTTCGTCTGCTGATTTCAGCTACCACTCACATTTTTAGTCAATGAAAGGTTTTCAAAGAATAAAGAGAGAACACTGATTTCAGAATAAATCAACATAAATGAGCTTGCCGTGGCTGTCACTTTTCCTTATAGGAAGACTGGGGTTACTAGGTAAATAGCCTTCCCCAAATGGGACAGAGGAAAACATCAGTAGGAAAGACATGCAACTGTGCCACCCCCAAGTGTTTCCAGGAAAACATACTATAATATATACTATTCTATGACATGCCCTACACTTTACCTAGACTATCCTATACACTCTACTGCAACTAAAGGTAAATCATTCGCCTCATGAATTAGTTTATCCAGGGGCACATTATCTTTCCAAGTTACATATAATGAAACAAACCACTACAATAACATTATGCTTTTATATTCCCTTCGGTGTTTGACCTTTAAACTTTTAAATGGACGAAAAAAATATATTCTTAAGAGATAAGCTGCCCCACCGCCTTTTTTACTACTGTCACGCTGCCTGTCTGTTACTAATTAACCTCATTCTATGCATGTGGACCAAACATCCTTCCACCTTGAGCTTGGTGAAAGGGTACGAGACAGAAATACATCCCCAGCAACTGTTCTTTCTTCACCAGGTTGCTGGACGTCTGTCATATGCACATGACATCAGGTCTTCCTCAAGGTAACACATTTGTAAAGATCACGGTGCTAATGATGAAGAATGGTTAATTAACACTTACTGAATACTTAACACATGTCAAAGGTCAACAAACTTCTTAAGGACATCCATCTCTTTTACTACGCCAAATAACCCTACTGTGCAGCACACAGTGAACGTTCCACAATAACATTATTACATATGAAGAAACTAAAGCTTAAAGGGAATAAGTAACTAAGCTGATAAAGAGTGGATTTAACCCAAGTCTGTCACATGCTCTTCAGCACCACTCTCCTCTGCTTCCCTACACGTAAAAAGAGTGAGGATGTCATCGTGGTGATCATTTGGCCGTATCTACAAATATCAAATCACGAGGTTGTATACCTGAAACTAGTATAATGTTATATGCCAATGATACTCAATTTAAAAAAAAAAATACTGAGAATGTTAACTAAGGTAACATGATACAGTAGCCCAAACTGGACAGTAGCGTCACAGACCCAATTACAGGGTATCCAAAAAGAGCTATAAGAAAGCAACTTCTACCTAAAAATTGTATTTGGGGTGGAGGGGAGAAAAGGGCAAGAGGGAGAAAAGCAAAAGCACAAGCAAAAAACAAAAAACGCACATCACATAAAAGAACATATGGCCTTTGTACCTGGGCCTAAAAGTATCAAATGCTCCTGAGTGCTGCCACCCAAACACAGGCCCAACGACCAGACCGTGCTTCCCCTACCCTGTCGGCTGACCAAGTTACTGCAACTGAATACTCCAGGAGTAATAATACCAAAGCCTCCGCAGGCAAAGGAGCTCAAGAGTTTCGAAAGCAGGATTTTGTTTTCATTCCCAGCCTTTGAGAATGACAATTACCTATGCTGGAGGGGAAGCAGCAGGGGGGCAGGGAATCTAAAAGAAAACAAGAAATAAAGCTAAATACGTCTGACATCCCATTACCCCTTGGGAGGATATCATCCTACACTAAGGATACACAAGGCTACTCTTCAAAGTTAATCCTGCAGGCGGAGGACATGCTCCCGCACTCCATTCCAATATTCCGTACACATTCCAAGAGAGATATTATCAGTGTTCCTTCCGATGTTCTAATGAGCACGTGTGGAAAAAAAAAAAAAAAAACGTGTCTGAGGTCATGAAATCTGGGAACAGAAATGAAAATTCATACCAAATTCATAGCCAACCCAGTGTCATCCATGGCACAACGCAGCAGACTGGAAACTCCTTGAGAAACAGGAGCCGGTTAACGCCCCTGAAGCCTCATACTGGATGTCCGCCAGCCACCCAACTAGCACTTTCTACCCAAGCTGGGAAAACAACTGCTTTTCCCACTAACACCTTAAGTTACCAACAAACAAATGTTTATAGCTTAATATTTAAAACTTATTTAGGTTAAACCATAAGTTTTTCTAAAGCCTTAACGTCTAAAATTTATTTGGGCAGAATAAATATACTTTTATTAAAATAGCTCGTTTCTAGTAGCACAGTCCCATGCTGGAGGTTTAAGAGGAAAAACAAAAACAAAAAACTTGGAGCTGCTGCCCAAAGTACTGAATTAGCTCTGGCAGTTGACATCACCACGAGTGCCTCCGGAAAGAATATTCCATCCATTATCTGCAACTTGCAGGTGCCAAATAATTCCCCTCATAAATGCTCAGGCTCGAGAGCCAGAGGCCGAACAAGTGGAACCAAAAGCCCAGGATCTAGAGTCAGAAGAACCCGCCCCATGTTCAAGTCCAAGCTTTTCCAATACTGCTTGTGAGACCCTGGACAGGTCAATTTGCCAAATAACTCATTTTTTAGGAGGGGAAATGCCTGTCCCACCTACCCCAAGGCAGCATCAATGTTGTCATTAAGTGGAGAGGCTGCTCCAAGGGGTCACTCGCCATCCTGCCGCTCGCTGACCCCACCCAGGTCCAGCCCAAGACTGAAGGAGTTGGGAGACCCTGCGGTACCTCCTTCACGTAGCTCGGGAAAGGATGCTAACCTCACCGCCCTCCCCTGGGGACAGTGGCGACGCGCGCCCTGACATTCGCCGCCGCCGCAGCGCCGAGCCACCATCCACACGCGCCTCCAGCGTCCCTCCCTCAGTGTTTCCCAGGCTCGCCCAGCGCCGGCGACCCCCAACCTCCGAACGCCTCATTTGCCCCCTGGTGGCGCGTGGACCACAGCCCGCGGGGGCTGCACCGCCTCGCCTCCCCGCGCCGGCAGCTGCGCCCGGGTTGGGGCCAGACCCCGATCGGCTTCGCCCCCGGAGTCTCGCCTCCCCATCTCCCCAGGCCCGGCGGGGGCAGGGTGGTCGCGGGGCTGCGGTTTCTTACCCGGGAGCTTGAGCGCCCTGGACAGCACGGTCGCCATGGCGGAGGCCCCCGTGCGCGTGCGCGCTCTCGCGTCCTGCCGGGAAGTGTAGTTCGCAGTCGGGGTGCGCGGGGTCAGGACCTGAAAAGGTGGGAGCGGGACCGCGAGGCAGGGCCGGGAGGAGGGGCCGGGCTGCGGCATCGCGCCTACTTGAGCACTCCTCCCGCTCCACTCCGCCCCCTCGGGGACAGACCCCTTACTGGGCAGGTCACTTCACCACTCGGAGCCTCACTCTCCTCCTCAGTGAAATGGGGAAATAATACACCGCATAGGCGTGCAGTGAGCATGGAATGAGAGAATAGATCGTAACGTAGGGCCGGGTTGTGAAATGCATGTGGGCTTTGGAGTCGGACGGGATTTGAATCCTGCCTGCATCCATCACTCGCTGGGCCGTCTTGGGCAAGTCACTCGGTATGGCTAAGCTTCAGCTTCATTTTTTAAATGGAGATAGTGCCACCTACTTCATGAGCGTATTGTGAGGATATTATATAATCTGTTTAAAACACGCAGCACACAGTAGGCACCTAGTAAGTGTGTTTCTCTGTGTTTCTTAGGTAAAAGTCGAGGTTTCCTGGAGCTCTAAGCCTCATCTCTGGTTACCAGTTCTTTCCAGGTAATCCACACAGCACCCTACCCCGCAGCTTCTAGCTTGAAGGGTCTAAGGAAGCAAGAGCAGACCTGCTTCTTCCCCACAGGCACCAGGAGATCGGCATTTTACTCCAGGAATGCTGAAGATATTATTCATCTTAGAACTGAAACCGACCTTAGAGGCTCCTTATTTTACTAAAGAGAAAACTGAGATCTATAAAGGTGATGACTTCTCAGTGTCAAACAAAAGTTCTAAGATACCTGTCACTTGGACCGCTTCATTCCCGTGAGAAACTGTCCTAGGACAGTGCCGCGGTTACAGTCGCAGAGATTCTAACAGCGACCCTCACCACCCTTTTCCCCATGCAAAAACGTCCCTCACTCCGACTGAGTGCAGATTTCTGGAGCCAGGCCACATGAGTTCAAATGGACTCCACCATTTCCTAGCTGCCAGATCTAGGGCTAGTTGCCTAATCTCTCTCTGCCTCGATTTCCTCATCTGCAAATTGGGGATGAAATAGTTCCTATTCCACAGAGTGGTCTTGAGAATTAAAGCACTTAGAACAGTGTGTGACACCTCGTGTTTTATAAGTGTTAGCACTTCTTTTTATTAACAATTTATTATTTTTGACAATTTAATAACTTAATAATATATTTAATAACACTTTAATGGGTTAGTAATTTATTTGTTTATTCTTTCTGCATACTACAATACCTGAAACTTCTACTCTTTGGCACTTCTCTGGAGGTATGATTAAAAAACACATTTTAGGGGCTTCCCTGGTGGCGCAGTGGTTGAGAATCCGCCTGCCGATGCAGGGTACGTGGGTTCGTGCCCCGGTCCGGGAAGATCCCACGTGCCGCGGAGCGGCTGGGCCCGTGAGCCATGGCCGCTGAGCCTGCGCGTCCGGAGCCTGTGCTCCGCAACGGGAGAGGCCACAGCAGTGAGAGGCCCGCGTATCGCAAAAAAAAAAAAAAAAAAAAAAACATTTTACATCTATGAGGGTCATCTAAGAGGAGCACCATTGCACCATTACAGGTCACAGTAAACCAGTAGAGGCTTGCCTGAAATCAGATTAGCTAACTGGAACACATTCTTGACATATGAAGCCTGAGAAAAATAACCTTTAAGGTGAGTAGGATCCGTTTTTGCTGTAGGATAGGAACTTGGGTTTCTAGGAGAGGGTGCAGGTGGACTGAAACAGCCAGGTTACACAGGAGAGAAGGAAAGGAGAAAAACCTGTCCACTTTTCTTAGGGAAAGTCCCTTCTTATGTGATAAAAGTAAAATAAAATTGTACAAAGTCTGATTAAAACTTTGCTGCAAACTGTCTCATCACCCAAAGCACCCGTGTGGGTACACACACTTACATGTGTGTACATAAACATGTGTAAGGGTATATGCATCCCCTAGATGTGGCATCTCTAGCCCCTTTTTATGCCTAATCTTTATGGCATTTCCTCTCCCCCCCCTGCCAATCATCACCCCAGTTTTGCCCAAATGATTTTCAGGGGGAAGGAGATGCCAGGAATCCCTCCCTCTGGCTCCTGACCTTTCCTCCTCTTTGACGCTCTGGCCCCCTCCGGAAATCTGTCCCATCCCCTCCACATTTTTTTTTTTCCATTTTAACACGGGGACCACAGCTTAAAACAGTGATCCTCACATTTAACGTCCTCTTCTTCAATTACAGGAAAAAATTCAAAGCGGCCACCAAACGAATCAGAATCCTAGCCTTTAACCTAAAGAAAAGCTGTGACATCCTCTCTAGTCTCCTGGCTGACTGAGAGCCTTGCTGCACAGACACCCGCTGAGGACGCCAAGGCTTCCTGACTTCCCAACTGGGCTTACCTCCCAGAGGAGTGAAACAACGGCGGGCTGGGGAGACGAGCCTGTGGACAGCCTCCCCTGCCTGACCGCCGTGCCTGCCGTGAAGAGAAGAAGCTCTAGATCTGAAGATCACAGCTGAAGCCAGAAGAGCCTCTTCTCCCTACAAAGATCTGCAGTGGGACTGTTCTTCCCTAACCTTCCAAGCTTCCAATGCTTTGTGGTGGGAAGCCATCTTTGCTGGTTCTTATGACCTTTGTGATGCCCCAAGGATTGCTCAAAAATCTCCAAATGTCCTACGTGGGCTCATAAGCGAATCTGATCACCTGGTACTTCCCATTCCCTAGACACCGTGGCCTCTTCTGCTGGTCCTGCCCCTCCCACCAGCTTTTACCACTTCCTCTTGGAACGAGTACCACTGTGTGCACAACAGCTGCCAGCCCTCCCTCCCAGCACTGCCGCAGCCGCCAAGCCTCATGGGCATTTCTGCCTCCTTTCAAAACCGTTACTTCCTCCTGTATCTCCCACCAGTCCCTGCCACCTCATATCTGAGTGCTGTTGAAATGTCAGAGCTGTTCAGTGCAGTGACAACTGGGGAAGACCGTCTCTTTCTTCTTTTTATGTTACACTTGATTAGAAAAATAAAGGCTGTGCTGCCTATTCTTCAAGGTCAAATGCAGTATTTTCATTAAACAGTGCTATTTATTTTCACCCAGTGAGTCAATCGGGGCAAGGGTATTGCTGTTGTCAATAACCTCAAAAGTTCAGCGGTTTTAAAGAATAAGCGTTCATTTCTGCTCGTGTCACGGTCAAGGCGAGGGCGGGGACAGGCAGCCCCGAGACTCTCTATTCCTCCAGTTCATTCAGGGCCCCAGCTTCTTCTGCCTGGGGCTTCTTCATCCCAGGGCCTTCAACTTCCCCACTGGATCATTGCAGCTCCTGATCATGCAGGAAGTTTTATGGGCCAGGCCTGGAGGTGGTGTATGTGACTTCTACCCACACTTATTTGGCCAGAACTTAGCCACAAAATATGTGTGCCGGGGAGGTATGGGCCCGGGAAGAAAAGGAAGCAGTTTGGTGAGCATCAAGCCAGTCTCTGCTACACTAGTCACCCCACATATTTATAGGATACAGACCTAAGTTCTTGGCGAAGGAGAGGGGCTTCAGGCTCTGCTCTACTTGGGACCAAAGCTTCTAGGGACCAAAGCTCTGCTCCTGAGCTGAGCTTGTTGTCCTGAGTTAGGACTTGCCAGCGCGTCTAAAGTTAAGCTCTCCCGGGAGGCTCCTCAGCCCCTCCGAGGGTGGCCATCCTTGTATCAGGCAGCAGGGCCTGGACAAGTCTGAACTCACTGGTAGACCCACCTCAGGCTCAGAGCAGTACCCTCTGCTACAGGGGTGCCAAAGAGATTGAATCAGGGAGAAATATGTATGAGAACAAAAATCAAAAAGAAAATACTGTAGCAAATAGCAACGACAGCAGGGAGATGGAGAAAAGCAAAAGAGGAGCTCAGGGCTTCCCTGGTGGCGCAGTGGTTGAGAATCCGCCTGCCAATGCAGGGGACACGGGTTCGTGTCCTGGTCCGGGAAGATCCCACGTGCCGCGGAGCGGCTGGGCCCCTGAGCCATGGCCGCTGCGCCTGCGCGTCCGGAGCCTGTGCTCCGCAGCGGGAGAGGCCACAACAGTGAGAGGCCCGTGTACCACACACACACACACAAAAGAGGAGCTCAGCAAAGATTTGGGGGTGAGATGCAAATGTCAAGGATCCTATGACATCAGCCTTGCATTTGGATCAGGAAGTTCGAAAAGTGCAGGTACAAGTGGCATATTCACTTCTCATCACAGAGAACCTGACTCTACCACCAGGAGTTGCATGGCTTATCCCGAAGACAAACGGGTTTATGTTCCCAGAGCATCCTCTACTAAAACACAAGGGCTCATCCAGATTAGACTCATACAGACTTCCATTCTATAAAACTTTCTAGACTAGTCTAGCCTCGACTATAAAACGTTTTCTGGACCCTGAGATTGAAACAAATGCTGCTTAACAAGTCTCTGGCTGGAACGTATATTTAAGAATGAATGACAGTATAATTAAGGACAGACTTACCCAGACCACTGTAGCCCTCCTTCCTCTAGGCCCTCATCATAATTTGTTCCTACGTGTTCCATTTACTGAGCACTTATCACCTACAGAGAAGACACTGTTTTGGACCCTTGCCAAACTTGATCCACAACCCAGCGCTTCACCAGCTTCCAAACAACAATCCAGTGGGCCAAGCATATTGTGACTTGTGTAGTTTTCCTGAAGATTCGAGGGGGAGAGAGAAGGGGTCACAGGGCACATAGCATTTCACAAAAAAAAATCTGTTAGGCACGTCTCTTCTCCCAGGTCTCTGCTCCAACTCCGCCACTATGTCTTCCTCCACGAGGACCCTCTTGGGTCTGTCCCACTTTTAGGCTTTCCCCCCTTCCCTTTCCTGCCTCCTGCTGCCTTTTGCCTCCACAGGAGGCTGGAATCTCACCCCCATCCTACAGTGGGCAAAATCTGTTCATGGAAGCTGTCACTTCATACAAGGGAATTCTCACACAATGTTGGTTAGTACTCACAACTATCCTACAAAGTGGGTATTTCCACCTGATTCTTACAATGAGGATATGTGAGCATGGATAGAATAAGCCACTTGCCCAAAGGCACAGGGCTGCTAAGCGCTTGAAGGAGGATTTGAATGCAGGTTTGTTTGTTTAATCATAAGAAAGAACATGGCACATGTGCTACAATTCGTCCTTTCTTCATCCGTGGCACATGTCAATCACACACCCTGCACCGTGATCCTACACACAGCTTTAGAATCCTTAACCCAGCTTTCCTGGGAGCCACTATTTATCAATTTGATTCAGCCTAAAATTTTAAAACTATCTGTAATCCCTGCTTCACTTATAGCATACTAACCAGACTAAAAAGCCCTTCAAGACAGACTTCCCTGGTGGTGCAGTGGTTAAGAATCTGCCTGCCAATGCAGGGGACACAGGTTCCAGCCCTGGTCTGGGAAGATCCCACATGCCCTGTAGCAACTAAGCCTGTGCTCCACAGCTACCGAGCCTGCGCTCTAGAGCCCGTGCACCGCAACAAGAGAAGCCACCGCAATGAGAAGCCCACACACTGCAAGGAAGAGTAGCCCCCGCTCGCCACAACTAGAGAAAGCCTGCATGCAGCAACGCAGCCTCCCAAAATAAATAAATTTATTTTTTAAAAAAGACGGTACTTGATTCATGATAGGTGTTCATTGTTTGAGTGTGGCTGATATTTGGCCAACATTTGTTCTAATTGGTTGGGAGTCCTAGCTGATTAGTCAGACATGTTCTGATTGGCCAGGATATGTACTGATTTGTTAAAATTTGGATTACACCCCTGGTTGAGTATTTTTCTTTTTTAAAAAATTTATTTTATTTGTATTTATTTTTAGCTGCGTTGCGTCTTCGTTGCTGCGCGGGGGCTTTCTCTAGTTGTGGTAAGCGTGGACTACCCTTCCTTGCGGTGCACGGGCTTCTTGCGGTGCAGTGGCTGCTCTTGTTGCGGAGCACGGGCTCTAGGCGCGCGGGCTCAGTAGTTGTGGCTCACAGGCTGAGTTGCTCCGCGGCATGTGGGATCTTCCCGGACCAGGGCTCGAACCCGTGTCCCCTGCATTGGCAGGTGGATTCTTTTTTTTTTTTTTTTGGTATGCGGGCCTCTCACTGTTGTGGCCTCTCCCGTTGCGGAGCACAGGCTCCAGATGCGCAGGCCCAGCGGCCATGGCTCACGGGCTCAGCCGCTCCGCGGCATGTGGGATCCTCCCGGACCAGGGCACGAACCCGTGTCTCCTGCATCGGCAGGCGGATTCTCAACCACTGCGCCACCAGGGAAGCCCGGCAGGTGGATTCTTAACCACTGTGCCACCAGGGAAGCCCTGGTTGAGTCTTTTTGGTTCTGCACTTCTAGTTCACTGGTTAAGTCCTAAGTAATGCTCTGAAAGTCAATAAATTAGGGTACTGCTGATTGTGTAACCGACATACTATTAGAACACCTGATTTTTCTGCCCTTCTTAGAGAACTTATCATAGGCAGCTGTGTGTTGTAATGATTTGAATATATGTCTACCATATTAAAACTCCCATGCTAAATGCTGAGTTCTATAAGAATAGAAGTGAGGGAGTTCCCTGGCGGTCCAGTGGTTAGGACTCCACACTTTCACTGCTGGGGACCCGGGTTCAATCCCTGGTTGGGAACCAAGATCCCACAAGCCAAGCTGGCATGGCCAAAAAAAAAAAAAAAGTGAGATTTTTGTATCTTTTTTAGCCCTATCTGATGCAAAGCACATTGCCCCAGATGTTTGTTGGATAAACTTGAATTCATAAATGAATGACTATCACATTATGAGAGAAGAATAAAGTCATTTAGAAAAAAAATTTTTTTAAACAGGTGGGGGACCTTTTTATAATTAATAAGACTTTCTTCTTCTAAGGTTACACATTCCTTGCTTCCTTTAATCCAAATGTTCTCAAGTTCTTTCACTGACCCTCTTCATACCAGTGCCATGGTCCAAGCACCCAGACTACTTGACCTCAGGAAACCCAGTCCCTCTAAATGTTTATCCCCCAGGAATGCTTATACACTCCACACATGCCTCCTGGTTGCCCTCCAGTTAGGTGGACTCAGCTTTTTGGATAATTTCCTCTGGTCATCTCATCTCTGCATCTCCATAGGCATCATAATACAGAATAAACAACACTGACACTTGATATCAAGGGCCCTGGAGTCCGCTGGTTATATCCTTCTCAAGGGCTGTTCCTGGCCAGTTGTTTCCATAGAGCTGCGTATAAAATACTGAACAAACCCAGTAAGATTCTTGCCTTCAAAGACCTTGCAATCTAGTGGGGGAGACAGACGTGAAGCAAGTTATGAATAGCGTAGTATTACGAATGGCGATAAGCTGTATGACTGAGAGGAAGCCAGTACCATGAGAGACAATTACGGGGAGAACATAGCTTAGGCAGGGGGCAGAGGGGGCGAGGAGATGGCTCTCTGAGAACCTGAGGCCCAGAGAATGGGAAGAAGTTGGCTGTGTGAAGACCCGGGTCAGAAAAGAGCTTGGTTCTGTGGCGGAAACCAGCGGGCCTGGAGGACAGCTGTGCAGAGAGCTGGTGGTGAGAAGCAAGAGGTAACAGCAGCCAGATCATGCAAGCGACCTCCAGGCCTTGACCTAGAAAGACTTTGATCAAAAAGTGATATGGGGCTTCCCTGGAGGCGCAGTGGTTGAGAATCCGCCTGCCGATGCAGGGGACACGGGTTCGTGCCCCGGTCCGGGAAGATCCCACATGCCGCAGAGCGGCTGGGCCCGTGAGCCATGGCCGCTGAGCCTGCGCGTCTGGAGCCTGCGCTCCGCAATGGGAGAGGCCACAACAGTGAGAGGCCCGCGTACCACAAAAAAAAAAAAAAAAAAAAGTGATATGATCTAGTTGGCTGCTATGTGCAGAATAAACTGGAAGAAACCAAAAATGGAGATGGGGAGACAAGCTACAAGAAAGAGATCATGGTGGATTCAGTTACTCATGCTTTGACTCTCAGACACAGTGTATGCACAAATTCTGACTTTTCACCTGCTTTCCTGCTCTGGCAAAAAAGAAAATATGGGTGCTGTTTATCCTCCTCTTATCATACAACCTGTTGAAGCTTAAAGAACTCACATTCCTTCTCCTGTGAGCCTGGCTGTAGATGAGACAGTTACCTACCCCCAGTCTGACGCATACCTGTCGCTCCAACAACCAGGCTCCCTGCAGCCACAGATGGCTCTTATCCCTTGGAGGACTGGACCTAATAACACACAGACGCTGAGGCTCCCTGGATCTCTCTGCCCTGAGGGATGCCCCCGGCTTGGTGGAACTATCGCCTTAGATGACATCCCTACACACAACGTATGGAAATAAACTTTCCTTCTATATTAATCTGTCACAAAAGGAAGGTGAATGGCCATCCTATGAGATATACTATATAAAAAGTAAGTTCTCCCTAACATACAATCATGTTAAATACTAGCCATTATTCACATTCCTGTACAATTAACACTTTCAGTTTTCCTTATTTGAAGCACATTATAACAATGTAACTTTTGAATAATCTAAAAATTATTTCTCAAATATTTGACCTAAAAATTATTTCATACTTTTCATCATCTAATTATTTCTTAAATATTTTTATTATACTATTGCCTCTAAAATAAACTAACAAAACCTGATCACCATGTACTTCTGGCCATCCTTCTAGGTTTGGCAGCAAGCTTGGTTCATCAGCCTGGGGTTTAATATAACAGAGTACTTCATGTGATGCTTAGTTCATCACTAGGATGTTATCTGAAGTTCTGAGAGAAGCAGTGGCAGAGCTGAAAGGATGTATGTAGCCACAGACTGGGCAGAAGTTGTGAGACAAATAAATCTACTCGACATTTGCCTCCACAAATATTTTCGTTCATTCTTTTTTCTTTTACTTTGTTTTCCTTCCAAGTGCTTGTCCTTAAAGAGCTAAAGGCTCTGAGGAAATTTCCAGAAACTGTGTATATAAAGCTGCCTTTTATTTATCCAGTTCTTCAGCTCTCATTCATTTCTTTTACTTCTTCCTTATCATAAATATTCTTTTTTATTTTAGGCATCAAAAGCTGTAAATTTTATTCTTTCATCTAAGTAATTACTTTTTTTCAATTCCTTTACCCCAGTCTTAAAGACCACAGGTGGGTACTTAGAGATGAGATTTTGCATAAAGGTGTTTCCTCCTTCCCAACACAGCTGTCTCGTTTTATTTCTTTCTCTGAGTTAATCTTAAAAACCTGAGTTTTGTTCTTCACTTGGAAGATTTTGCATGAGGCTAATCTTTCCTCCACTACCCCAGTCTTAAAAGCCAGCACTGGTCTGATTTGAGGAGATGTTTTGTAATGGGTTTCTATATTTTTCCCCCATCACTTTTTGGGGGAACACTTATTTCCCAGTCCCATATTTCCACATGGAGGCATTTCTGCTACAGCACCATGGAAGAAGTGAGTCTTCTGATTGGTGAGATCAGAAGAAGGAAGGAGGGCATGTTAGAATAGCTGCTTCCTCTTTGGGACTCATTCATTCATTCACTCATTCATTCATTCATTTCCTTTTAAAATTATTCTTTCAACAAATATTTGAGTGACTGCTACTTTCTGGGCTCTATTCTAGATGCTGGGATGTAAGATCAAACAAAACAGTGGAGCCAGGTTGGGGAGAAGATAGGTAAATAAATAAAATATATAGTGTATCAGGTAGCGAAAAATGTCATGGAGAAAAATAGAATAGGGAAGGGGGAATGAAGTGTGAAAGTTGCTGGCAGTGGGGGAGGGGTGTCCCAATTTTAAATCTGATGTCTAGAGAAGGCCTCAGTAAGAGGGTGACCCTTCAACAAAGATTTATGGAGGTGGCATGAATAGCAAATGAAAAGCATCTGAGGCAGAAGCATACCTGGACTGTTTGAAGACCAACAAGAATGTGGCTGGAAAGGATAGTTCTAGGGGGAAATTAGCAAAAGATGAGCTCAGATATGGCCAGAGCAGAAACAGGTTATGTAGACTTTGCAGGTATAAGCAAAAACTTTGGCTTTTACTCTACGTTAAATAGGGAGCTACTTAAAGTTTGGGGACACAGAAGTGTTGAGTTTAAAAGACTTAGATTTTATCACTTATATGTGGAATCTAAAAAAAGTGGAATAAATGAACCTATTTACAAAACAAAAATTGAGTCACAGATAGAAAACAAACTTATGGTTACCAAAGGGGACAGGGGCAGGGGGGGGATAAATTGGGAGATTGGGATGGACATATATACACTACTATATATAAAATAGATAACTAATAAGGACCTACTGTACAGCACAGGGAACTCTACTCAATACTCTGTAATGGCCTATGTGGGAACAGAACCTAAAAAAAGAGTGGATCTATGTCTATGTATAACTGACTCACTTTGCTGTACAGCAGAAGCTAACACAACATTGTAAATCAACTGTACTCCAATAAAAATTAATTAATTAATTAATTAACAAATGAATAAGTAAGATTTAGATTTTAAAGGGATCCCTTTGGATCAGGATGGTAGTGGTGATGAAAAGCTTTTGGCCACTGCAATAATCCAGCTGAGAACTGATGGTGGCTCAGACAAGGGTGGTGGCTTTGGAGGTGGGGAGAAATGGTAAGATTCTTAATTTATTTTGAAGTTGGATCCCATGGGAATTGCTGATGAACTGGATGTGAGAGAAAGAGGAACCAAGGAGGCTTTGAGGCTTTGGCCTTGAGCACATGGAAAACTGGAAAAGGGGACTTGGAGGAGAAGCAGGCTAGAAAGGGAGGTCAGGGGTTTGGGTTGGGATGTGCTAAAATGGACATCCAATCAGACGTGCAAGTGGAAGTGGGAACTAGGCAGCTGGATATAAGAACCTCGAGTTCAGGGAGAAGTCCTAGGGGAAGATGTAAATTTGGGAGGCATTAGCATATAGCCCATATTTGAATGAGGTCCCTAAAAGAGTGAGTGTGAAAAAGGAGAGGAGGGGAGGGAAGGGGAGGGGAGGGGAGGGGAGGGGAGAGTGAGCCATGAAGCATTTCAGCATTC
This sequence comes from Kogia breviceps, assembly GCF_026419965.1. NCBI lineage: Eukaryota > Metazoa > Chordata > Mammalia > Artiodactyla > Physeteridae > Kogia > Kogia breviceps. The sequence continues at coordinate 9,207,570 of NC_081321.1, read as the reverse complement.
ACAGTTCACAGAGAAGAGGGAGAGCCAGCAGGAAACCAGCAGGAGTAGCCAGTGAGATCAAAGAATGACCAGGGGAATTGGGTGTCCGGGAAACCAAGAGAAAAAAGTGTTTGGGGATGGGGGGGCGGTATTTAATCAATTGTTTAAATGCTACAGAGAGGTCGAGGAAGGAGAGACTAGGAGTGAACTGCATGCTTTCAGAGCGTGCATTTCGGTCTACTCTGCTGTGGCTTAAGGAGCCTGCGGTTTTCCTGCTATGCCAGACTGAGTAAGCCTCAAGCCCTTTTGGCCACAAATCTAAGCCACGTTATTCAGTCTAGCTTTCGACAGTGGAGCTGATATTTTTATCTTCATCTGCATATCTCTTTGATCTACTCTCCCTTCAATCGGAGCTATGCAGGGAAGATGGGTATTAATTTATTGGCCCCCCAAAAGCTTCAACGATCTCAAATATTCTTTTTGTGTATCTCTGCTTGATAGATGTGACGTTTTGTTTTGTTATATATAGTAGGTTTCCCCAATATTATTTTCTCTTCTTCCTGCCCTGTCTTAGAAAGATTCTCCCCCAAGCTACTTTCTTCTTCTCTAGTCCGGCTTTTAACACCCACCGTAGGAGGTATGGATACTCAGTGTGAAGCCAGGGACCCTAATCCAGCCCCGTAGTGATTCTTTCTTCTCATGGGAAGCAGATGGGATTAACAGACCTAATAATTCCTAATCATTGTTCTTAAACAAGGTACAGCAGGATTCATAAACCTCTTCCCAGAAGCCAGGCTGAACACAAGCGTCAGAATGTTTTTACAACTGCACCATTAAAAAGCCTCTCTTTATGGAAAAACCATGTGTGTATGTTTTCATGTTTCTAAGAGGATAGCAATAAACTTGCCCCTTGGTGACCCAAAGGAAGTAGAGAATATGGATGTCTCCATGAACCCACAGGACCTGCTCTGAACAGAGTGACACATGGAGTGAAAAACAATCTAAGTCCTTGGAAATGTCACCGGGTCATGCCTGCAGACACTCAGCTGCCCTCTCTCGTTCATGTCCTGATAGACAAAGACACTGAATCTGGGCAGAGGACCGCGGGGAACTTTAAGGAAGACAACCTCAGGCAGAGAGCAGGAGCCACAAAGCTCACAAAGATGATGAGAAATCCTCTGATGGCCCCTGGCTCTTAGGGTCTGAAATTTCCATCTCAAGATCAAAAGCATCAAGGTACAGTCCAGCTGAGAAAGGGCACTTGTCCTAATTTGGGAAGAGGCTAAAAATAAAACCAAGGAGGAGTTTTTGGAGAGACGATATGGCATGAGATTACTCGTCCATGACATTAGACATATTTCTTCTTCATTCTCTTTCTCCTTAGAGTTACAGACCTTGGGCGTTTCTGTCGTTGTAGTTTTTGCCTTATCAATAGCTTTAAAGACTATTAGTAGTATTCCTAGGGAGATTTACAGGAAGCTGTTTTCTGATGACCAGCACATACACTTCACTTTCATTCAACCACCCTCAGAGGTAAGATATGATTCTTTTATACTTTCTCATTCCTGTGAAAAATGTTTACTTTTATGTTTCTCTTTAATACCTTGGCCTTAAAGTTGTGAAACTCTGTTGTCTTATTCCAGAGATCTTCAGTTACACAAAACTACTCTCTCCTTCACTAACAAAATCTTTTAAGACAAGTAGATTTCTGGTAGAGGACATTTCACACAATATTAACTTGTTCTTTCAGAAGACAAGTTTCTTTCTTCCTCAGCCTTCAATACATAATGATCAAGTTCTCTTATTGAGAAAATCTGTGTACATCTTTTCTCTTTCACCTTGAAACCAGGGCTGGAAATATTAGATGCTGAAGAACTTCATTTCATTACCTTTGGCTTTATATTATGTAATTCTTTGCCAGTGGAGTGACAATTTAATTTCCAATCTGTCTTCCATTACATCATTATCCAGGTTTAAAAATATTAATCTCATTGATGACACACCATCTCTTCCAGTTTCTAGTACATGGTAAACTAGATATTCGTAAGTATTAATTTAAAGGAAAAAATTTGGCAAAAAAATTTAGTTTAAACTGGAATGATAAATAAAAATCTTTAATCTTTATCACACTCAATATATTTGCCTCAGATGCTGTTCATCGACCGAATTTATTTATTTTTTATTTATTTATGTTTTGGCTGCACTTCACGGCTTGTGGGATCTTAGGACCAGGGATCCAACCCGGGTCCTCAGCAGTGAAAGCACGGAGTCCTAACCACTGGACCGCCAGGGAATTCCCCATCGACCAACTTGAACTTCATGCCTTCTATGCAAATCCAGAATGGCAATTTCAGAGGAAAGGACAGCACAGCCTTCACATGGGGGCAAAGGGGGCTTCTGCTGGGAGCTTTATGCCTCAGGGCACCTCAGGCTTTGAAGTGTCTTTGTATGGAAATGCTCTAAACCTCCTCCAGCATGTGGGCCATTCAGGCCGAGCTGCTGCCGGTGCCAGCTCCGGTTTCTGTCCTTAGGGGAGCTCTCTGACCCTGCCTCTACCCACATGTCCACGAATACTGCCATGCATTTTAAATTAAACTCTTTATATTGCTGAAGCCCTGCTAGAAATATTTCCCGAGCTCACCTCTCTGTCCCCATCCGCCAACAGTCTCTCCATGGCAACAGAGCCATCCTATGTCACTCCCAGCCCCGCACCTAGTGTCTGCCTGGCTGAAGGGGATTTGAGAGTGTGTGTGTGTTTCTTTTTAATAGCGCTGGATCTCAGTGTTGGACAAGATCTCAGAGCTCTGCAAATCTAATCCCCGCTGAGTAGGAATGGCTTCTGTAATCCTGTGTCACGTCATCCCTGCTTGGACAACTAGCTGCCAAGAGCTCGTGGTATGCAGCTGAAATGCACTGCTGGATGATGTCGGACTGCTGCCTACGCCCACCAGCCCTCCAGCTAATTTTCCCTCTCAAAGCCGCAACCAACAAGGCCTAATCCCTGTTCCATATGGCGACCCGTAAGAGGCCTGAAATACTGGAGCATGTTTGCTTGAAGTTATTTCCTCCTTTCTATCAAAAATATTTTCTCTCCCCCCTCCTTTCTCTTTCTCTTAAGCACATGAAGTTTTGTCTCCCAATGCAAGAGGTTTCCTTTGACATTAATTTCTCCTTCAGTAGTCAACAGTCACATTCCTTAGAGAGAAGGTTTTTTCATGGAATTAATTCCTCCTTCCCCTCAGAAATGTTTTCTCTCACTGCTTGGGCTTTAAATCTTTAAAGACATTAGACATTAGACATGTATTCTAAAAGCTGAAAATGCCCAGTGAAGAGCAAGAATGGATTATTTAGAGAAGAGAATGTACCTGGAGCTACTGCTACCTATGACATCACAGAACTCTCTCCTTGTTTCTTTTTCTGAGTTAACCATAAAGACCTGAGGTTTTGTTCTCATGTCTAAGAATGAAGCTCTTTTTCTTCTTTTCTGGACCAACCTTAAATAAGAGAAAGCATCTTAGAGAAAGGGTTTTTGCATGAAGTTTTTTTACCTAGTCCATATAAATTCTTTTTTACAAATTCTTTTTTTAACCTTACAAAATTTTTTTAGGGGCTTCCCTGGTGGCGCAGTGGTTGAGAGTACGCCTGCCGATGTGGGGGACACGGATTCGTGCCCTGGTCCGGGAAGATCCCACATGCCGCAGAGTGGCTAGGCCCGTAAAAAAAAAAAAAAAAAATTTAACCTTACAAATTCTTTTTTTAACCTTAATTTTAATCCTGCATCTCTGTTTTCTTATCTGAAAAATTGTTGCATATATTTTCTTCCACTCCCCAGTCTTAAAGATCAGGGATGCAAGAGTCTATTTGCTTCCGTTACCAAAGTATTGTTTTCCACACCTTAGCATTATAGATCTGTGGATTTGTTATCTCTTTTAATGAAGGGACAAAAGTTACAAACTGGCAACTTAGAGAAAGAGAGATACAACTGGGACCAATGACCAGGTACTACTTCCGTTTATTTATTTATTTAAAATAACCTTATTTATTTATTTATTTTTGGCTGCGTGGGGTCTTCCTTGCTGTGCACAGGCTTTCTCTAGTTGCAGCGAGCAGGGGCTACTCGTCATTGCGGTGCACAGGCTTCTCATTGTGGTGGCTTCTCTTGTTGCAGAGCACGGGCTCTAGGTGTGTAGGCTTCAGTAGCTGTGGCATGCAGGCTCACTAGTTGTGGCGCACGGGCTTAGCTGCTCCGCGGCATGTGGGATCTTCCCCGACCAGGGCTCGAACCTGTGTCCCCTGTATTATCAGGCAGATTCTTAACCACTGCGCCACCAGGAAAGTCCCACTACTTCAGTTTATATTTACAATGTTTTAATTTTAAAGAATAAAAGAAGGTATAATTCATTTCAATTTGATTTTTGTGTATATCATTTCAATGAAATAAAAATATAATTTATTAATATGTGTACAAAATTAATTTTAGCTACTCAAAATAATGACATAGAGCTTCCCTGGTGGCGCAGTGGTTGGGAGTCCACCTGCCGATGCAGGGGACACGGGTTCGTGCCCAGGTCCGGGAAGATCCCACATGCCGCGGAGCGGCTGGGCCCGTGAGCCGTGGCCGCTGAGCCTGCGCGTCCGGAGCCTGTGCTCCGCAACGGGAGAGGCCACGGCGGTGAGAGGCCCGTGTACCGCAAAAAAAAAAAATAATAATGACATAGATCTAAATGTACTAATATGAGACCATGCCCGTCATCAATTTCAGAAATAAATCTATAATGCTCTATTGTGTGCATATGTGTGTGCGTGTAAAAATGATTAATGTGTATAAAGGGTGCAGTGGGCTGAATATTTGTGTCCCCCTGAAATTCATATGTTGAAACGTAATCCCCAATATGATGTTATTTGGAGGTGAGGCCTTGAAAGGTCTTAGTGCCCCTATAAAAGAGCCCTGCGAGCTCCCTTGCCTCTTTGCTACATGAGGACACGGCAAGTAGACGGCCTTCTATGAATCAGGAAGTCGGCCCTCACCAGACACCAAAATCTGCTGGTGCCTTGATCTTGGACTTCCCAGCCTCCAGAACTGTGAGAAATAAATTCCTGTTGTTTATAAGCTACCCAATCTATGGTATTTTTGTTAGAACGGCCTAAATGGACTAAGACAGGAAAGATAAACACAAAACTGTCAAGAATGATTATCTATGGGAGGTGTGTTGCATTGCATCCATGAAAGGAGAGAAGTGTTATAAGAGAACTTTCACTTTTGACTCCATATTCACATGTATTACAAGTGTATATTACAAGTATCATTATTATATTATATAATATATTATATTATATATTATAATATATTATATATATATTATATATAAATATATATTTTTAATATATTTATTTTTATATATATTTATATAATAAATATATAATTTATATATATAAATATATATTATATTATTACATTATATATGTATATTATTATATTATATATTATTATATTATTAATATATAATATATTATATAATATTATATTATTATTATATTTTTATTATTATATTACAAGTATATAAATAAGCATATATTTCTTCTAAAAAATGTTAAGGTTGCCACCAGAACAGAAATAGAAAAGAAAAAAGAAAATATACTAAGAACCTCGAATCAATCAAGAGAAATTATATAAAATGTAGATGTTAATTTCCATGGAAATTCTTTTCTAATAACTATTTACATTTTATTAACCTCAAATTATGTCATGTAGTTTCATTTCATAACCTATGTCTTATTTTAATGGTGATCATATTTAAGGTTGATCATAACTTTTCTATGAAGTAGTCAGTGATGGACTTGGACATCTTTCCCATGCATACTGTAGATCAGGGAAATCCTTCTTAAGGAGATATTACACCTTTACCCATAGTAGAACTTCAGGGTTCTTATATTATAATATTTCTTCATAAAGAGTCAATTTTTAATATTTTCACTCAGTTTGCAGTTCCTAGCTTTGTTGAATCCTTGTTTTCCTGAACCTGACTCAAATCAGGTTCAATCTCTTTGGGATGTTTTCACAGGCTATTTGAAAAGAGGTGATAAACTAGAGGTCCCCCATATTTTTTCCTCTTAAAAAAAATAAATTCTTTTCCCTTGCTTAATTTTAAAACTCAAACAGAATTTCTGGCTCCTGCAAAGATGGTAAACTGGCACAGATGGGTGGCTCTCTCCCCAGAGTCAAACAAGGAAAAACTTCAAGAGAACGTGAATTCCAGGAACTAATGACATCGACAGTAAGAAACCTCTGGGGAGGTAGAAGCAGTGCACCTGAAAGGGGATTCTATTTTTCCTTTAGACTATATCTTACAAGGAAGGTACAAATTGCTGTATTTTGAAGTTATTGAATTAATTCTTCTCTGTATAGTTAAGCTATCAACTTGATATATTTGATATTTTTGTTTTCAATTTTCAGGATTAATATTTTCCTATCGTGATTTAATTTTGTTTTATAATTACACAAACCATTTACATGGTTTATCTACCTGAAAGGGGCGGGGGCATATGGGTTGGCTAGAGCCTGGGGCAGAAGACAGGCTGGGAGAAATACGTTAGTGAAAACAAGTTTACATTCCCTCCTGCCTCTTCCATACTCTGTTTTGAGGCAATGACTGCCTTCTTGTCCGTCAGGGAAATCAGTGAAATTGGTGGCCAGGGGGTAAAATCAGGCAACCAAAATCTCAGCTAGAGTTAGGAGTTAACAAAAACAGGGGTGAAATGCTCCAGCCTGGAGCATTTATTCCTCCACTCCTTCACCATAATCCCTGGCTATTAACTTCCAAATTATATGTCCAGCCTGGACCCTGCCCTTGAACTCCAGACGTGTCTATCCAAAACAGTCTACTCATAACTCTCCTTGGATGTCTAATAGGCACCTCAAACACAATGTGTCCTCAACCAAACTCTTGATATTCCCCCCAAAACCTCTTCTTTTTGCTGTCTTCCCCATTACAGTAAGTGATAATTCTATTCTTCTAGATACTGATTCCAAATCTCTTGGTGCTGTCCTCCATTTATACCTGGGTAAATTCATACAGTGGAGAACTATGCAGCTGTGGGAAAAAAATAAGATTCCTATGTACCACTATGGAGTGATTCCATGATGCATAGCTAAGTGAAAAAAGAAGGTGCAGGATAAAGTGTATAGCAGTGTACCTTTACCTAAAAAGGGAGGCAAAATGAGAACATGCATATATTTTCAAAAAGGGAAGAATAAATTAAAATGTAATGGGAAATGACTACGTTTAGGAGGAAGGAAGAAGCAGGTTTGAGGAAACAGGGTTAGAAGACAAACTTCTCTGAACATACTTTGTTTTATAGCTTTTAACTTAGAAACCATGTCAATGGTTTATGTAATTATAAAACCAAAATAAATCAACGTAGGAAAATATTAATGCTGAAAATTGAAAACAAAAAATATCAAATATATCAAGTTGATGGCTTAACTATACAGAGGAGAATTAATTCAATAACTTCAAAACACAGCGATTTGTACCTTCCTTGTAAGGTATACTCTAAAGGAAAAATAGAATTGCAAAGTAATCTTAAATTGTATTCAGGAGTCATACTGCTAATAACAAAAGTATGAAGCTGTTAAACACACACATATATAATAGGATAAAACAAGTAATCCGTTAATGATGTTTGAAACTATTATATATACACATAGAATAAACTAAGGCAAATTAAGTAATTATGCTAATGAGTAAGCATAAAGAGACACAAATGTAAAATCAAAGAAATTAGTTTTTGAAAATGTGATATTTTATTTGAATTGGAAATACGAGTATTAACTTAGAATACAAGAATAAATGTTTCTAGCTCTGCCCAAGGAAACGACCTAGAAGCAATGACCAGCCCAATGAGGACCCCTAGTGCCCAGACTGTATTCTCTAAATACCATTTCCCATGAAAAGGAACCAGGGCTCCTTGTGAAAATAGATGAATTCCTGTCAGAAGCAGGAATGAGCCTGGAATACCTAGTCATACTAGAAAACAAGGAAGCTATTAAGGTTCACCGGGGTCGTGTAAAAAAGTCCACGGGAACCAGTTTGAAGGAGCTCCCAATGGTCAAAACTGAAACAATTTGCAGGGGCTCCCAATAGCCAAAGGTGGAACATTATCAATAAGAATGATGACCGTAGTAGAGTGAAACATATAAAATATGTTAAGATCCACAAGTTTATAATGATACTTGTTTTAAAACCTCATTGATCACCTTTAGAGGATACAAAAGAACCAAATAATTTTTCTAAAAACTGGAAATGCAAGAGAATTAATACCCCACGAAGCAGGCCTCCTACAAGGACAGGAGTCAGTGTAAATACCCCTTTCTTCTCTTTCAAGCAACAGTTCTTCACAGGCACTCTACATGCCTTCCCAGGGTGTCCCTAGCGGGATGAACTTCCGGTTCCCCACAGCGGGATCAACTCAGTGAGGCGCTCTCAGGTTATCTTTTCCTCCTTTCCTGCTTCATTCTCCCTTCTTCTGATCCTTGGAGGGTCATTTTCCAAACCAATGACCGTCATGCAAGTCCTTGTCACAGGCTCTGCCTTTTTGAAGAACCTAGGGTTCTTCAAAAGTTGTTCCCTCAGAAGGAGATTCTGGAACTGGGTCACTGAAAGGTCAAACATCAGTGATGACTCCACTACTGGTGATAAGTAAAAAAGACTATGGATTTGGCTGACTTTTGTTCATGGCCTTAAAGGCCTTGAAAAAAAATAAAAAAAGATGGGCTCAGGTTAACCAGACAACTCTAGACATACTGTGAAAGTGAGAAAGCCTCCATGGCAGTGTTTAAAGAGGTTCTTACCCTTTTTCACAGGGGCCTGAAAATCAAGCCCAGGATTTAACTGCTAGGCTAGCAGAGCTCAAAGAATACTGAACAACAGTCTAAACAGGTCTCACATCAAGCTCAAGGACCTGATATCATGATGCTGAGAATCAGAGACCTACCGTGGGGATATCTGGGTGCCTGAGCCTAACCACCTTGAACCCCGATACCTCTTAATCTTCCGGGTTGGCAAAAGCAGCTCCCTCCCCCCCTTGCTAAAGGAGAACAGCCTCCATTAAAACGGAGACTCCCAAAAGACCACACCTGAGGCACGTAGTTCACAAAATTATGCTTGTTCTCTTCTAGATCTGGCTCCATCTTCCCTACCTGCCTTCAAACCGATGACTAGGGGCAGGTCAGAGTGGAAGCCAAGTGGGGAATTACTCCTCTGGAAGCATATACTGTATCTGCACTCTGTGAATATGAATACCTGGCCCGCAGATAGCAACAGGAGCTGGGGCATGTATGGAAATGGAACCCAAGGGTGTTAGACAGAGAGGGAAAAATAAAAGGCAGGATAAGGGAGCAATTGTTGACATGGGAGCACTCTTTCATGACCTGGGGCTTACTGTCCTGACAAGGACACCTGAATCAGTCCTCAAATGCTGTTGGGGTGACTCCTTCAAGCTTGAACACAATGTTGGTTGGCCATGAGATAGAAATGCTAGAACTGCCATGACGGAGTGTGGAGGAAGGTTCAGGAAAGTAGAAATGTTAGAGTGATTGCTATACGACTCGGAGAACCTGATACCTAACTAGGTCCCCCAGGAAGGCCCAGAGGGCGCTCCCATCGCAAGAGCAACAAGAGATGACACCGCTCATGGGGTGCCAGCATCTTCGAGAAGTCCAGCAATAAGTGGCCTCTGTACGACACCACTGTTTACAGGAGATTCCGCCATGGAGTCAAACTCTCTATTATCAAACGGGGTGCCAGGACTCCAGACCAGCGGAGGCCAGATGATGGCACCTAAACTTAGGAGTCAAGATGAACATGATTATTGTAATACAGACCGAGCTTGGGATGATAGTCAAGGTCCCTTGACCTACCAGGATCTGTGACAATGGCTAATAGACCAGGGTGTTACTAGGAACGATACAGATGGACAACAGATTAGAATAGTACTCGGTTTATGTAACCACACAAAAATTGAAAGCTAATGAGAAAAAGGTTGATATCAGTCACTACAATAGTTACTTACAGTCTCATTGATTAGTTCTAGGACAGTTCTGAGACCTAGAACCTACTGACTGAAAAGGATGCCTAATCCCCTTGATAAAAGACCTTGCAATGCCTCGTCAAATACATACATAAGCACTTCCCTATTCCTTCCTCAAAGGAATCTGCGGCTATTTTCTAGACACGCTAAGGAAAGGGGAATACCCAGACCTACTGGATACACAGTCTGGACTGACAGTGATGCCATGGGACCTAACATGCCATCATAGTTCCCAAGTGAGAGTGAAGCTTATGAAAGCAAGGAGAGAAATGGTGTCTTAGCCCAAGTTCATCTCATGGTGGGTACAATGTGTGCATGAATGTTGTGGGGTCCCTGAGTGCATCCTTGGGATGGATATACTTAAAAACAGGAAAACCCCTCATATTTATTCCTTGACTTGTTCAGTAAGAGTCACTACGGTAGAAATGGCCAAGTGAAAGCCTCTGAAATTACCTGCTTCCTCTTCCAGCCATGATAGTATATCGGAAGGGATACCATATACTGGGAAGAATTACAGAAATTCGTACCACCTTCAAAGTATTAAAGAAAGCAGAGATGGTGGTCCCCATCACATTCCAGTTTAATTTACCTTTCTAATCCTGAAAAAAGGAAAAAGAAAAAAGATTGACAGCTGCTGGTTCACTACCATAAACTGATATAAACTTAAGCAAAGGGTAGTCCCAATCACAGGTGCTATATCAGATGTGATACCTTTACTGAAACAGAACAACATAGCTTCTGTCACTTGGTATACACTACTGACCTGGCAGGCGCACTCATTTCAATTCCTAGCCATAAAGAGGACCAAAAGCTTTTTTAAATGTGGGATGGACAGCGGTACTCGTTCACTGTTTTGTCCCAGGGGCATGCTCCTGGGACCCTCCCAGTCTCTGGCATCTTTCATCATGGAGCAGCATTTTTTCCTTCGCCCAAAACACAAAGGCATCAAAGGAAAAGGTCCATCAGAAGGTGAAGGAGCTACAGGTTTCTGCTCCAGGCCAACAAGGTAAAACAGCAGATCAGTGATAACACATCTGAGTTGCAATAGCAACTGATGCCCTACACTGACCTTGAGAGCATTAAAAAACGGCTGCTTCTTCCCTTCCACTTTTCAGAAACTTGCACAAGTTTCTTTTGTCACCAGCCCCAACCTGGAACCACACAGGGAAAGAAATTCTAAGAAATGCAGTTCTAGCTTAGCTAGGTTCAAACACCCCACCAACTTTCTTGAGTTCCATGTAAAGTATAAACAATAGTTCTCAAGTTTTATTGTGCAAAAGTGTCATAAGGCATTCCGATTGTCTACTGCTACAGACTAAACTTCCCCCAAATTAGTGACATAAAGCAACGGCCATTTTATTATTCTCAGGGCTTCTATGGATCAAGAATTCAGAGCACAGCGAGGATAACTTGTCTCCACTTCACAACGTCTGGGTCGCTCAGTTGAAAAGCCTTATAGCTGGGGATGTTGCAAATGGCTGGAGGCTGGAATAAGCTGGAGTCTTCTTCACCCGCATGTCTGGTACCTGGGCTGAGATGACTCAAAGGCTGAGCTCAGCTGGGATTATTAAGCCAGTTTTTTTCATGGAGCCTTTCCATGTGGTGTGGGCTTCCTCACAGTATGGCAGCTTCAAGTAGTCAACCTTCTTACACGGTGGCTCAGGGATCCAAGGGCAAGTCCTCCAGCAAATAAGGCAGAAGCCGCATGGCCTCTTTGTCCTACCGCAGAGGTCATGTGGTGTCATTTCTGCTTAATTCTATTAAAAGTGAGTTACTATAAGTGACTGACTAAAGCCAGTCCAGATTCAAGGGGAAGGCAAATTAGACCTCACTTCTCAGTAGCAAGAATATCAAAGAATCTGTGGTCATCTTTAAAGCTTTAACACTGGAGGAGCTTTCAAAATGCAGACTCCAACTTTTATTTTTAATTTTATTATTTTTTTAAAACAGCTTTTTAAGTTACTGCTTATCTTTATTATTATTATTATTTATTTATTTTTGGCTGCATTGGGTCTCCGTTGCTGCGCGCAGGCCTTCTCTAGTTGCGGCGAGCAGGGGCTACTCATCGTTGCGGTGCGCCGGCTTCTCATCGCGGTGGCTTCTCTTGTTGCAGAGCGTGGGCTCTAGGCGTGCAGGCTTCAGTAGCTGTGGCACGTGGGCTCAGTAGTTGTGGCTCGCGGGCTCCAGAGCGCAGGCTCACTAGTCGTGGTGCACGGGCTTAGCTGCTCCACAGCATGTGGGGTCTTCCCAGACCCAGACCAGATATCAAACCCATGTCCCCTGCATTGGCAGGCAGATTCTTAACCACTGTGCCACCAGGGATGCCCCCGGACACCAACTTTTTAATTAAATATGATGGTGTAAAAGCAGAATTTATCCATTGACTCTCAGAAAATTACCCCAAAACAGCAAGAAGGAGAAACACAAACACAAACGTAATATTCAATAAAATTAAGAAATAGTTGAAACCGTGAACCTCTAAGTAGGCCAAAGAATGCCAAAAGTAGAAAGGATTAAGCAAGGATTCAAGAATATTCAGAGAGGGAGCAATCACCCTGGGCTACAGGCGTCAGAAAGAGTTGGCAAAGGTGTTTTATCAAGATTAAGGGGACACACTGAAGTGCAAAATCAAAATAATTCGTTTACAGCCGCGGGGAATGGGATGTACAGGTTGATTCATAAAAATATAGGCCGTAGGTTTAAAGAAGAATCCCCTGGACTGGGCTTATTCCCCTGCCCTCCTCCTCCTCTTCATCACCATCATCATCGTCATCATCACCTCAGTCCATAAGGAGGTAAGAAAAGAGACAATTTACATTGTGAACTGATTTCATCTGGTTAGAAAGGAGTGGTGGGGGAGACCAAATGAATTCCCACATATATCTCAGAATTGTTTTCTTAAATATCCTTAACTTGATACATGTTCTTACCCCTCTCTCTCACTGACATTCCATGAACAGCTGATCCAGTAAAAACTCAATCCATTCCAAAAATTTTTTTCAATGAATCAACTTTTTATTTCACTGACTGGTACTTCCGACTCTCTCTCTCTGATGCTGCATTTAAAATCTTCAAAATCCCCCAAAATAGCATTCAGCCTTCCTGTATCCAGAGACAGGGGCCCAGAGACAAAAAAGATCAGGCCCCAGGCTGTTTTCAGGTGGCATAGTGGCAGACATTCCTACGCAAGTCTTTGTCAGTTTTTAACTGAAATGCCTTTAAGCTCTCCATCCTGAAACTTTTTTCTATGGCATCTATGACAGAAATGCATTCATCTCTCATATATACAAACCCATGGGGGTGGGAAGGTGTGGGAAATCCATTCAAAATTGAGTAATCAAATTGGAACTCGGGTAGCAGCTGTACAGAGATGCAGCAAGGAAAAAAATGGAGGAGAGGAACAGAAAAAAGAGGGAGTCAAAAAACAACAGAAAAATATTTCTATAGACCAGGTAAACATTTAGACCAAACGCTTTGTCATGAATTACGATCAAGTAAAGATGAAGTAATTGGGGTGTAATCCAATATGACTGCCTCCGTATAAAGAGGGGAAATTTGGATGAGAGACAGACACATACGAAGGGAAGATGATGTGAAAACACAGGGAGAAAGCCATCCACCTGCCAAAGAATGTCTGAGACCACCAGAAGCTAGAAGAGAGCCCTGGAACAGATCTTTCCCTCCCAACCCTCAGTCGGAACCAGCCTTGCCAACACATTGATCTTCAACTTCTCGCCTCCAGAGCTATGAGACAATAAGCTTCTGCTGTTTAAGTCACCCAGTTTGTGGTACTTTGTTACAGTAGCCCTAGCACACTACTTCAAGAAGGGAGGTGGAAGAACCAATATACTAAATTTACCATTGATCATTGTAGGGAATTAACTGGCATTATCTCAAGAAATACAGGTGAAATGGTGTGTTATAAAGTAAACCACTTGTATAAAAATACAAATACTTGAGTGTTAACAGAAGAAACCCACACATAAAAACAAAGATGCTATCTATGAATTGTGAAAACAGAAAATACACTTAAAAATTTATGATAAAGCAAGAACAAACATTAACCTTGAATTAATGTGAAAAGACTAAATTCACCTTTCAAAAGAAAAGGTTTTCCGATTGGATCACAGAGTAAAATTCTGCTACGCATAAGGACACACCTAAAAGAGATTATCCTAGTGTCTATTGCTTTGTCTATTTGAAAATGAATTTTGAGTTGCTAAGTAGGAGCTGAGCCAAGAAAAAGATGACCTGGCCCATATTACCGCTGAATATGCAACCTCATCTGTCACAAATTCACTTAGAAACTTCTCTGGTGCTGATCATATGTTTATGAATGCATCTCTGTATATATGAAGAGTGTGAGTTCAGTTATAAAGTGCATTAATATAGCCAGAGGTAGGATTCTTTGTCCATAGTTCAAATATGTGTGCTCAAAATTCAGAAAAGTTAAAAATAAGAATATGACAGGGACTTCCCTGGTGGCACAGAGGTTAAGAATCCACCTGCCAATGCAAGGGACACGGGTTCGAACCCTGGTCCAGGAAGATCCCACATGCCGCGGACCAACTAAGCCCGTGTGCCACAACTACTGAGCCTGCAGTCTAGAGCCTGCGAGCCACAACTACTGAGCCCGTGTGCCACAACTACTGAAGCCCAAGCACCTAGAGCCCATGCTCCGCAACAAGAGAAGCCACAGCAATGAGAAGCCCGCACACCACAACGAAGAGTAGCCCCCACTCGCTGCAACTAAAGAAAGCCTGCACGCAGCAACAAAAACCCAACACAGCCAAAAATAATATTAATTAATTAATTAATTAATTATTTAAAAGAATATGGCAATAGCATATCAGAAAAATACAACTGAAAAGAAAGCTGAGGCTATGATCTTAATATAAAAATTGATTTCAGAACAAAAAAATATTAACAAGATTTTTTAAAGCACTTTATAATGATAAAGGATGTAACTCACAGTAAAGATATAACAATTACCAGTGTCTTTGCACCAAATCACATTGCACAAACAGTCATAAAACAAACCTGTAGGTGATATAAGAATAGGCAGAAACACAAGAGCAGTGGGAATTTTTAACCTTTTTCCACCCGTGAAAGAACAAGTAGATCATTTTTTCGCCCACTCCTTTACCTCTAAAACTGCCCCAGAGTTGCATAATTACTATAATGTAAGTACAGCACCTGCACTACACAGGAAATGGTTTAGTGTTACTAGAAGGTAGATTTAGACGGGTCAAAATGTATATTATAAACTCTAGGGCAACCATTAAAATTTTTAAGAAGTATAATTGATAAACTAAAAGAGTAGATAAAAAATGGAATACCATAAAAGGCTCAATTAAAACTAGAGAAGGCAGGAAGTTCCCTGGTGGCCTAGTGGTCAGGATTCCAGGCTTTCACTGCTATGGCCCAGGTTCAATCCCTGGTCGGGGAACTGAGATCCCGCAAGCCACGCAGCACGGCCAAAAAAAAAAAAAAGATGTCAGAACTAGAGAAAGCAGGAAAAGAAACATCTGGCAACAAATAGAAAACAGTTACAAACATAGTGGATATTCAAGCAAATATATCTATAAATACACCAATTAAAAGACGGAGACTGTCAGAGTGGATAAGAAAAATAAGACCAACTGTATATCGTCTACAGGACAAGAAATCCACTTTAATTATAAAGACACAGGTAGATTAAAAGTAAAGGGATGGAGAAAGGTATATTTATATAGATAATGCTAACATTAACCAAAAGAATGCTAGAAGAGCTTATTAATTTCAGACAAACATTTCAGAACAAGGAAAATTTTCAGTAATAAAGAAGGGTACTGCATAATGATAAAGGGATCAATTCTCCAAGAAGATATACCAATCATAAAGCTGTTCAACTCCAAGCTGAATAGAGAAACAGACAAATTGACTATTACAGTCAGAGACTTCAACATCTTCCTGTTAGTAATTGGTAGATCAAGCAGGCAGAATATTAATAAGGAGATAGTTGACCTGAGCAGTACTATCGATCTCTTGATCTAATTAACATTATAGATCATTGCCTTCAAAAACAGCAGGAATAGACATTCTTCTCAAGCCCACACAGAACATTCACCTCAAAAGAACATGTTCTGGGGGCTTCCCTGGTGGCGCAGTGGTTGAGAATCCGCCTGCCGATGCAGGAGACACGGGTTCGTGCCCTGGTCCGGGAAGATCCCACATGCCGCGGAGCACCTAAGCCCGTGAGCCATGGCCGCTAGGCCTGCGCGTCCGGAGCCTGTGCTCCGCAACGGGAGAGGCCACAACAGTGAGAGGCCCGCATACCAAAAAAAAAAAAAAAAAAAAAAAGAACATGTTCTGGGCCCTAAGACACATCTTAGCAAATTTAAAAGATTAAAAATCACCCAAAAGAATTTCTCAGATCACAGTGGAATTAAACTAGCAATTAACAATAGGAAGACAGCTGAAAAATCCTCCAGACACTTGGAAATTAAACACACTTCTAAATAACACATGAGTCAAAGAAGAAGTCTCAAGAGAAATTTTTTAATATTTTGAACTAAATGAAAATAAAAACGCAGCTTATCAAAATTTAAGAGATGCAACAAAAACAGTGCTTATAGGGAAACGGAACGTCCATGTTGGAAAAGCAGAAAGCTCTAAAACCAATAAGTTGAACTTCCACCTTAGGAAACTAGGGAAAGAAGAGCAATTTGATCCTAAAGCAGAAAGAACAAAAGAAATAATACCGAACACAGGAAATCAATAGAGGGAATCAACAAAACCAAAGACCGGTTCTTTTGAAAGATTAGTAAAATTGATAATCCTCGAGCCAACCTATGGAAAAAAGACACAAATTACCAATACCAGAAATGAAAGAAAAAGATACACGCACCCCAATGTGCACTGCAGCACTATTTACAATAGCCAGGACATGGAAGCAACCTAAATGTCCATCGACAGAGGAATGGATAAAGAAGATGTGGCACATATATACAGTGGAATATTACTCAGCCATAAAAAATAAAATAATGCATTTTTCAGGAACATGGATGGACCTAGAGATTCTCATACTGAGTGAAGTAAGTCAGAGAGAGAAGGACAAATATCATGTGATACCACTTATATATGGAATCTAAAAAAAATGGTACCTACTTATTGGTATGGTACATACCATATAAGTAATGATGGTACATATTTACTTATTTACAAAACAGAAATAGTTATGGATGTAGAAAACAATCTTATGGTTACCGGGGGGAAGTGGGAGAGGGATAAATTGGGAGATTGGGATTGACATATACACAGTACTATATATAAAATAGATAACCAACAAGGACCTACTATATAGCACAGGGAACTCTACTCAGTACTCTGTAATGACCTACATGGGAAAAGAATCTCAAAAAGAGTGGATAGATGTATATGTATAACTAAATCACTTTGCTGTACACCTGAAACTACACAACATTGTAAATCAATTATACTTCAATAAAAACTTTTTAAAAAAGAAATGAGAGGTCATCACTATTGATTCCATAGACATTAAAAGATAATAAAGGAGGACTATGAACAACTGTGTGCCAACAAATTTGATAATTTAGGTGAAATGGACCAATGCCTTGAAAGACACAAACTACCAAAACTCACACAAGAAAAAATAAATAACCTGAATAGTCCTATCTCAAAGAAATTGAATCAATAATTAGTAGCCTTCCAAAAAATAAATCACAAGGCCCAGATGGCTTCATTGGTGAATTTAACAACCTATATGGAAGATAATTTAGCAAGATCTATCAAAACTTAAAATGTACCTATCCTTTAGCCCAGGAAATTTTTATTTATATGAACTTGCAAACAAGGGAAATGATATATGTAGTAGGTTATTCATTACAGCATCGTTCTTATTATCAAAAGATTGAAAACAATGTAAATGTCCATTGATTGACTACTCGTTCAGTAAGGTATGACACATCCACACATGAGAATCTATACAGCTGCAGAAAAAATGAGGACAGTTCTCATATACCAGTATGGAATAATTTATAAGATATATAGGCACATGGAAAGAAAACAATGTACAGAAACCATGAGTATAGTAGGCTACTGTCTGTGTAATAGGGAGAGGGGAGAAGAACATATGCATGTATTTGCTTGTCTATGTACAAAAGAATCTTCAGAAAAATATACATGAAACAAACATAATAAGACACACCTCTGAGAAAGGGAAATGGGTGGTTGGAAAATAGAGGCTAGATGGAAATTCTTTACTACACATCCTTCAGTATATTTTTAATTTTTGAAATATATACTTTACTCCAAAAATATATGGAATTTTAAAAGTTAGTTTCCCTGTTGTCCCCTCCCAGAGATTCTGATTTGGGGCCAAGGAATCTGCATTATTCACAGGTTTCCCAAGTGATACAGGAGGTGCAAGGAGCACACTGTGAGTAACATAAATCCACCTCACAGGTTCACATATAAAATTATTATAAAAGTGGAAGCACAAGGAAATGAGGATGAAGAGAGCCATAGATGACATCCAGGCTCTGGTCCCTCAGGATGGGGAAATTATAACCTTGTCCTCAATAGGACAAGATGGAAGCGTAATTTTTCAAAATAAAGGACAATCCATCCAGGCAGATGTAAATGAGAACTAGATCCTTTCTCCATTCTGACTACAATTTTAATATAGACTGTGTCATCAGAAAGAAATAGCTGATGTGACAATTAAGTTACGGACATGTCAATAGAGGTCCTCTCTTTGGATTCCCTTTTCTCCAAAATTGCTGATGACGATCAACCTTTAAGATTCAAATAAGAATTGTACACAACTTTTTTCCTTCTCCCTTCTAAAAAATGTACTTGGTGTAGGATGGAGTAGTAGACAACAGCACACGCACACACACACACACACACACACAGAGTCTCTCCAATAACCATGTTCATGGTGCTAACTTTCCTCCTAGCATCCTGCTCCTCCCACACCATCCCATCCTGTCCCACCTTCATTCATTCAACGAGCATATATCGAGAACTTATGTTTCTGGCGCTATTCTAGTTACCAGGGACAGAGTCCTGATCAAGGTCCTTCCTCCCATTATGTGTACATTCTAGTGGAAGGGAGCAAACAAAAGAAAACAGCATAGAAATAAATTATATATTTTCAGGTAGTAATAAGTGCTCTGGGGGAGATGGAACACTTTAGGTTGGGTAGTCAAGGAAAGGCTCTCTGAAGAGGTGACCTGAGACCTGAATGATGAGGAGGAGCTAACCGTGTGAATTTCTGGGGGAAGAACATTCCAAGCAGAGGAAGAGTGAGTGCAAAGGCTCTGATCTTGAGCTTGCTTACATTCTTGAGGAGTGCAAAGATCAGTACGTGTGGAGTACAGTAAACTAGGAGAAGTATACTAAAATATTAGATAAAAGGAGGCGGCTGTGTGTGTATACACGTACTATAACTCACCTCTACACCATTGCATCATAGTTTACACGTATCATGCCCTCTTACCCCTTAATACTTCTGTGTGTATTTCCTAAGAACAAGGATATTCTCTTACACAACCACAATACAGCAATCAATATGAGAAAGTTTAACATTGATACATTTCTCTAATCTACAGTCCTTATTCCAATGTAAACAACTATTCCATTAGGTTCTTTATAGCATTTTTTCTGGTCCAAGGTCCAGTCCAAAATCACAGACAGCATTTAGTTGTCACGTCTCTTTAGGCTCCTTCTCCTTGAATCAATTCCTCAGCCTTCACTTGTCTTTTAAGATATTGGCATTTTAAAAGAATACAGGTCAGTAATTTCATAGAATCTGCTTTTTTAAGCTTATCTCAGATTGAATTTATTAAATTTTTTTTACATACACATCTATCCACTCTTTTTTAGATTCTTTTCCCATATAGGCCATTACAGAGTATTAAATAGAGTTCCCTGAGCTATACAGTAGGTCCTTATTAGTTATCTATTTTATATATAGTCGTGTGTATATGTCCATCCCAATCTCCCAATTTATCCCTCCCCCTGCCCCTTTCCCCCTTGGTAACCATAAGTTTGTTTTCTATTGATACAACTGTAACTCTATTTGTTTTGTAAGTTCATTGCTTCTATGTGGGTTTTTCTGATGTCTTTATGGTTACATTCAGGTTACAAATCTATGGCTGCAAAGCCCCATGGGTGACTTTGTGTTCTCAGAGCATCAATCCAGAGGCATGCTATCCCTTGTTGGTAATGTTAATTGTGATGATTTGGGGGAAGGTATTGTTAGTTTCTCCACTGCATTGTTACTCTTTGTGGAAAGATACTTTGAGAGCATGTAGATATCTTACTCCTCATCAAAGGAACCCTTTAAACATAAACACATTAATTTATGCCCAACAAAACAGACGATAATTCCTGGGTTCGATTTTCTGGGTTATTTGGAAAAATGTTCAAACTTTTTGTTTAAATCAGGGTCCAAAGACAGTATTTACAATGCATTTGGCTGCTATGTCTTGTGTCTCTTTCAGTCTATGACGAAGGAACATAAACCCTCGCCAATTCTTACAAGCATGGAATTCCGTGACCGAGAAGCTTTCTGGACACACATGCAGGGTGGTGATTCTACTCCAGCACCTGGCACATCGGGCTCACCGACTTTTCTCGAATTGTTGGGTCCTCACTTCCAACCACGTATGCACATCGTCTCCCTGTGCAGCAGGGTGTGGCTGTGCTGTGTTCTCTCCAGACTCAGGAATCTCACTCCTGAGTGAGGACTAGAGCTTGGGCAGACTTGCAAACCACGAGTCAGCCAAAGTGCTGGACTGAGCCCGCTCATGGCACGAAGTATCCAAGCCACCAACTCAGGGGGCAACGATGTAAAATGGAGGGGCAGTGGCAGGGAGGAAGAGGCCTTCTCGGTCACTACCTCAGGGCTGAGCTCCTCCAGACAAGGTGCTCCTTGCTAGGACCACTGGTGTGGAGAAGAGACTGAATGCTGGCTGAAATGTGACTAAAATATTTAAATACCATTATCAGGAAAGGTACATACTGAAAGACTCACTGCAAACACTGCAAACGTACGTACGTGTGTGTGTGTGTGTGTGTGTGTGTGTGTGTGTTACCTTAGAGGCTCAAATGCCCTCGTGGTGCAGACTGTTATGTTGGAGAAAACTGCTCAAATGGGCAACTCAGATTAGCAAATGTGAAGCAGAAACCGTGGTGGGAAACGACAGTGTTTGAGGAGCTGCGACCGCCAGGAACCAGAGGTCAGCGCACTGACAAAATGCACGGTCAGTGTGTGAGCCGAGGCTAGCTCTGCAGACCATCTCTTTTGGGGGAAAAATATGTCCATTTAGACTGCACTGTAGCTAAAAACTAATGGCTATTTGGGGGAGATCTATTTGTCCTTATTTGAACAATTGCAACCCAGAGGCGAATATGTGAGGCAAAGAAGAATTCAGGAGAGGCAGATGGCCAGACGGCATCAGCACCCACCCCTGAGGAAGGGCTGTAAGATCACCCACCGCTGCTGTCCCACCTGCTGGATTTTTAAAGTTCTTCATTCTCCCAGGTGTTCAGGTCAAACACGTTGGAGTCAGCCTCAGCACCCCACAGCCCATCTCACCGGCAATATCCTATTAGCTGTTCCTCCCAGTCCATTCAGAGCAAATCCACTCCTCACCAGCCCCACAGAACCCCCACCCTTGGCTGAGCGTCAGTACCTCTCACCGCATCACCCAAGGGCCGGCTTCCTGGTCTCTCTGCTTCTGCCGTTGCCCCTACCGCCTAGGGGGTAAGGGAGGCCCTTTTAAACCCTCCAGTGGCTTCCTATCTTGTCCAGAATAAAGCCAAAGTCCTTATGAATGACCTATGTGAACCAAAATAAACCCACCAAAACCAGAAACCAAAAAACCACGAAACGAACAAACCAAAACCCACAGAAAGCTGCAAATAAGAAAAGCGTTTATTTGGGGTCTTAAGAATTGCAATTCAGGAGACACAGATTAGGGTAAAACTGAAAGAGTGTCCCAGGGAAGAGAACAGTCGGGGGCCTATTAAGCCACAAAGCTATAGCCTGTCATAAAAAAAGAAATATTTGTCCTAAGGGATAGGCTGTCACGAGCTGTTTTAGGGTAGAGGTCTAATAAGCAGGTAGACTGTCACAAGTTACTTTAGGGTAAGGGTCTGATAGGTATCTTGAGCTTCTGGAACATTTTGCAGATGTTCTGGATGCCTGCATTGGGACAATAAGTGGTCAAAAGGCCAGATTCCATCCATGCTGACGTGCATAAGTCATACTTCCTCTATGGCCTCCTGGCTCCATTTTAGAGAGAGAACTCTCTTAGCAATACCGACTCCATGTTTATCTTCCTTTCACACCCACAAGGTCCTACAAGATCCGCCCTGCACCCCATCTGTATCAGCCAGGGCTCTCTGGAGAAATGAACCCACATGAGATACATAGATGTATACAGATCTTCCTTGATTTATGATGTGCCAGGCACTGTTCCAAGGGCTTTACAAGTGTGCATCCTCATAACAAGCCTATGAGGAAGATATTATCATTATCCTCATTTACAGATGACAACACTGAGGTGCAGAGAAGGCAAGTGACTTGCCCAAGGTCTCCCAATTCATAAGCAGCAGGACTGGGGCTTGGCTCCTGGGCAGCTTGGCTCCAGGGTCCAGGCTTAGCCATCCTTGCTACTACCTTCTCCCTCTCTGTTATATCAGCCACACCAGCCTCCCCACTTTCCTCAACATACCAGTGTCCTCCCGCCACAAGACCTTGCACATGCACTCCTCACTGACTTGAAAACTTCTCCCCCAGCTATCTCCTTGATTATGCACTCATTTCTTCAGGTCTGGGTTCAGATGTCATCTCTCCATCTAAAGTGGCATATGCTGGCACACCTGTGTCTCTACCCACACCTCCTGACCTATTATATATTTATTAGTGTACTTATGTACCACCTGTCTCCTGCAGTGAAATGTAAACTCCAAGAAAGCAAGGATTTTTGTCTGTTTTGCTCATTGCTACGGTTTATAACCCCAGAGCCTCCTGAGAACATAGCAGGTATTAAATAAACGTATCTACAGACGGCCAACGGGCACATGAAAAGGTGCTTAATATCGCTAATTATTAAAGAAATGCCAATCAAAACTACAATGAGGTACCACCTCACAGCGGTCAGAATGGCCATCATCAAAAAGTCTATAAATAATAAACGCTGGAGAGGGTGTGGGGAAAAGGGAACACCCTCTTAAACGCTGCTGGTGGGAATGTAAATTAGTGCAGCCACTATGGAGAACGGTATGAAGGTTCCTGAAAAAACTAAAAATAGAGCTACTATATGATCCAGTAATCCCGCTCCTGGGCATACACCCAGAAAAGACGAAAACGCTAACTTGAAAAGATGCATACACCCCAACGTTTATAGCAGCACTATTTGCAATAGCCAAGACGTGGAAGCAACCTAAGTTGCTTCCAATAGATGAACAGATAAAGAAGATGTGGTATATATACACAATGGAATTCTACTCAGCCATTAAAAAAATGAAATAATGCCATCTGCAGCAACATGGATGGACCTAGAGATTATCATACTAAGTGAAGTAAGTCAGACAGAGAAAGACAAATATCATATGATTTAACTTATATGTAGAATCTAAAAAAAATGATACAAATGAACTAATTTCCAAAACAGAAACAGACTCACAGACATAGAAAACGAACTTATGGTACTAAAGGCTAAGGTTGGGGGAGGGATAAATTAGGAGGAGTTTGGTACACACTATATATAAAATAGTGTGTACCAAACACTATTTTATAGTGTTATAAAAACAGATACACACACCATATATAAAATAAACAACAAGGACCTACTGTATAGCACAAGGAACTATATTCAATATCTTGTAATAACCTATAATGGAAAAAAATCTAAAAATGAATAGACATATACATATGTATAACATTTTGTTGTACACCTGAAACTAATACATTGTAAATCCACTGTGCTTCAATTTTAAAAATAAACAAGCAAACATGTGAAATGAATTTAAGACTAAACAAACCAGACCTGAAGAAGCATTGACAATTAAAGGAGATGACTTTCATCTTGTAATTTGGAAGGAAAAGTGAAAGGAGGTGATTCCCTGGAGAATGGATGTCTGTGGCACTGATCACACACTGTTCTCTAAAAGGAGACAGAGGTGAGACCAGCTCTACTGTGACAGACAGGGAGGGGGTGTCTCCTGAAGGCTGGAACACGTCCACAATCAACAGCAGGTACAAGGCCCGTGCTGGATAAGAAACGCTGACCAACCGGGAAGGTAGGCTTCGTGCAGATGGAGGACAGAGGGTAATGAGGCGGGAATCCCCCCTGGGTTTCACACTCTTGGACCGGCGCTCTCCAAGAGTCCTGGTTGCACCAGAAGACACTCTCTGCTGATGTGAGGCAGGAATGCCAATTATTTAGCCATGTAAAATGTAAACACCTTTGTGGGATGGGTCCCCATTACCTTGACAATAAATTCTGGCCTTCTTAGTATTAGGACAACTGTATTCTGATGCGTTATTGCCAGTTATTGCTGGATTAGCCTATGCCTTGCTAATATGGAAAGAACAGCCAGCACACCTATACGCATCTGTCCCTCTTTCCCTCCTTTTTTAAAAATTAATTTTTATTGGAGTCTAGTTGATTTACAATGTTGTGTTAGTTTCAGGTGTACAGCAAAGTGATTTCGTTATGCATATACATCTATCCACTCTTTTTAGACTCTTTTCCCATACAGGCCATTACAGAGTATTGAGTAGAGTTCCCTGTGCTATACAGTAGGTCCTTGTTAGGTATCTATTTTATATATATAGTAGTGTGTATATGTCCATCCCAACCTTCCAATTAAACCCTCCACCTGCCTTACCCCCTGGTAACCGTAAGTTTGTTTTCTACATCTGTAACTCTATTTCTGTTTTATAAATAAGTTCATTTGTACACTTTTTTTAGATTCCACATATAAGTGACATCATACAATATTTATCTTTCTCCATCTCACTTACTTCACTCAGTATGACAATCTCTAGGTCCATCCCTGTTGCTGCAAATGGCATTATTTTGTTCTTTTTTTATGGCTGAGTAACATTCCATTGTATACATGTACCACATCTTCTCTATCCACTCCTCTGTTGATGGACATTTAGGTTGCTTCCATGTCCTGGCTATTGTAAATGGTGCTGCAATGAACATTGGGGTGCACGTATCTTTTTGAATTATGGCTTTTTCTGTGTATATGCCCAGGAGTGGGATTGCAGGGTCATATGGAGCTCTATTTTTAGTTTTTTAAGGAACCACTATACTGTTCTCCATGGCGGCTGTACCAACAGTGTAGGAGGGTTCCCTTTTATCCACACCCTCTCCAGCATTTATTGTTTGTAGATTGTTTGATGATGGCCATTCTGACTGCTGTGAGGTGATACCTCATTGTAGTTTTGATTTGCATTTCTCTAATAATTAGTGATGTTGAGCATCTTTTCATGTGCTTCTTGGCCATCTGTATGTCTTCTTTTTATAATGAAAGCTATATCCAACCTCCCATGTTCTGATTCACATTTGTTTTTAACTTCTCAGGAATATCACTCAGTCAACCATCTTGCCCCTGAATCTTTAACATCTTCCTTCTTCCTAGCTCCTTCCTTTCAAAATTAAAGCTTGCTTCAGTATTTCCCATGTTGGTATCTTGGCCCTACCTGTTCATTGAGCTGCTGTGTGTTTCCCTCCTCCTTTTTTTTTTTTTTTTTTTTTTTTTGTGGTTCGTGGGCCTCTCACTGTCGTGGCCTCTCCCGTTGCGGAGCACAGGCTCCGGAAGCGCAGGCCCAGCGGCCATGGCTCACGGGCCCAGCCGCTCGGCGGCATGTGGGATCCCCCCGGACCGGGGCACGAACCCGCGTCCCCTGCATTGGCAGGCGGACTCTCAACCACTGCGCCACTAGGGAAGCCCCTTCCTCCTTTTAACAGCCAAACTGTGTTGAGTCCACTTCTTTACCATCCACTCACTCCTGGGGTCTGCACCCACCAGCCTGCACTGTGACTGTTCTGGCCAAGGTCAGAGGCATTCTCATTGCTACATCCAATAACCACTTCCCAGTCCTTTTCTCACTTGAGTGCTTGGCGGCATTTGACACTGTTCATCACTCCTCCTTGGAACATCCTCTTCTCTTGACTTGGCTCAGTGGCTCCATGGATTTCCTCCTCCTTCTGTCACCACTTTTCCTCCTCCTCCTTAGTGCAGTTGGCCCCCCTGCCTGTCCCCTTGAATGTTGACATTGCTCAGTGTCCCGTCCTAGGCTCTGTTTTCCTAGTCTACATCCTCCACCTGGGCAATTTCATCACTTCCAAGGTGCCCGGGACTAGCCAAAGATGCTGATGACTTTCATATCGATTTCTCCAAGCTGCATCTCTCCCTTGGGACATCACAGTCCTGAGCCTAATTCTCAGCCTCAGCTCCTCAGGCTCAGAAACTTGGTTTACCAGCACATTCAGAGCGGCAGCACACTTTCTCTTGGGGAAAACTAAGTTATAATTGTCACATAGTAAAGATGCCAAAGGTTAGGGTCTACTTTCATGGCACTCATGTTACTGGTGGTATTGTTAGCATATTCATCGTGAATTTTTTGTTTGTTTTTTGGGTTTTTTTTAAATTAGAGTATAGTTGATTTACACTGCTGTGTCAGTTTCTGCTGTACAGTAAAGTGAATCAGCCATACTTATATATATATATCCCCTCTTTTTTGGACTTCCTTCCCATCTAGGTAACCACAGAGCACCAAATAGAGTTCCTTGTGCTATACAGCAGGTTCTCATTAGTTATCTATTTTATACATTGTAGTGTATATATGTTAATTCCAATCTCCCAATTCATCCCACCCTTCATGAATAAAAACTGGCAACTAAAATGCCAATTTTTAAATGTGTGAGCGATTTTTAAAACAGTAAATTGAAACCCATTCTGAAAGGGGGGAGACCAAAAGGGAAACGGCTCATCAGGCCTGATTGCAATAACAGACAAAAATGGAAGAACAAGGTTTCATTACTCAGTCTTATTTAGGGGGAAAGATTGTATAAAATGGCACCACCTCAGTAGATAGCCTATTTTTGAGTTTCAACTCAAAGGAAGAATAAAGGTAAAAATCAAGGTCAATGAAATGTAACCCCTAAGTGGTTGAATCTTCTTTGCTCATTGTATCTCCTCTTAAGGCCAGTCTCAGCTTGGCCCCATACAACCCCACTGCCTTGAGAAAGTATGTCAGTTTGATGAACATTTCCCACAGAGACAGAGGAGGCAATTGTCTTGTGTATCAGAAAGGAAAGCTTCCCTTTCCAGTCTCTTGCCTCAAAATCTTCCTCTCTCCTCAGCAGCTGAATTCCCTCTCTCTCCTTACGACATTCACCCCTGAGCATCTCTTCCCATGGGAAGATCATCACGGTCTTGCTTTCTTCCCCTTGTAAAATTTTCGTAGACAACTAACATGCATGCAGCTTTATGGACAGAGTTCTACTTTATTCTGCTTTACACTTAAATATTACGATTTCTGTGACTTCACTCTCAGGCTAGGTAAGCTCTGCTTCTGAAAGTTCCTCCCCTCAAGCTCCATATTTGGAGTGGGTTCTGTTGCAGGCATCAACCCTGGTCTTTTTTTTTTTTAGGTTCTCTGTAGTCATCTATTTTATACACAGTAGTGTATATATGTCAATCCCAATCTCCCAATTCATCTCATCCCTCCCCTCCCCCTTCGGTAACCCTAAATTTGATTCTCTACATCTGTGACTCTATTTCTGCTTTGCAAATAAGTCCACCTGTACCATTTTTCTAGATTTCACATATAAGCGACATTATACGATATTTGTTTTTCTCTTTCTGACTTATTTCACTCTGTATGACAATCTCTAGGTCCATCCACATCTCTGCAAATGGCACTATTTCATTCAACCCTGATCTTTTGAACTAATCTCTTTCCCTGGGTATCATTTCCAAGGAAACAAATACAAGAGCTGCAGCAACTGCTCTGATTAACTGTAAAGTCCTCTGGTGTCTTTTTTCCCACCGTTTTCAGCACTTGGTGATTTGAAAGTTAGAGTTCAACTTCCTGCCCTGACAGTCGTAGGCAGTGAGAGAAGTGCTGAGCAAAAGCACAGGCTTGTTACTAGCTGCCTGCTCTTAGGTAGATAACCTACCCTCTCTAAGCCCCAATTTCCTAATCTGCAATGTTGGGGAAACAATAGTACCTTCCTCCTAGGGTTACTGTGAAGTTTAAATGTGGTAAAGCAAATAGAGCACTTATGATGCTTACCAGCTCATACCCAGCCCTCAATAAGTGTAAGTTATTATTATTTCTCTCCTACCAAATTCTGCTTCATCGTAATAATATTTTTATTAAAACTATTGCAAAAATACATACATCTGTCTACAGATATGTACATACATGTGCCTACAGCACACACGCGTGCACGCGCACACACACACACACACACACACTGAACATTATTCAATCATAATACCTAATAAATTGCAAAGGAAAGTGTCTCATACCACATCAAAGTCTTTAGATAAAGGAAAATTCCTAATAATCTGTGCTTTAACATGCTGTATTTATGCCATGCTCTTGAAGTAGCTGGGTTCAGTTCTTGGTAGCAGAACCAACCCAACCAGGGGAGGGAGAGAGTCTAGCCCTTAACAGTGTACACAGTGCTTTTAAGTGCCTGACAGCCTCTTTTAATCCACTCTGTAGCACTGTGAGGTGACATTATTACCCCAACTTTGCAGGTGTAGAAACTGAGGTCTGTAATCTTCTGACCAGATGTCCTCTGATTTCCAAATGCTTTTGCTACGTGACCCCAGGGATAATTAGGCCCCATTTCATTGTACCTAGTTTAGTAACTAAAATAGATGATTAGCTCTAATATCAAGAACAGTTTTGTTAATCATTCGACAGTTGTTAAGCAAACCCTGGGTGTGGTGAGAGAGGAAAAGGCTAAAGAAAAATAGATCTTTGCCCTTTTAAGAGCTTCATCTGTAATAAAGGGACACACCTATGAGCAGCAAAAAATACTCAGGGACTCTTACAAAGCAACATAGTTTCTCACGAATTGTAAGCTGCATGCTACTTCACATTTTAATATCTCTGGATGCTGTAAAATCAATTGAACATCACAGTTTACTCGTTAGCAGTTGTTTTCTATCTTAATAGCACATAAAATGACATGCCTCTTATAATCAATAGCCTCTTACATAAGAGCCAAGAAAATATAAAATAATTAAATGGCCATTTCTTTAATAGCAATCAACAAATATTTGCCAGAAAGTACATCGTTTTATCCGTAGGTAATAAAGTTAATACCTGTTACCACAAAACTGGAGGTCATCAGCATCACCATTATCGATTCCTACTGTCTGGCTCAGGTTCAAGGTCTTCTTTCCCAAGAGGCAGGCACAGCAAGAGGTTCCTCAGCGTTGGGTCAGAGCAGCCTGCACAAATTAGGCTAACAATTAGTTTAACAAATTCAGATGACAGTGTAACCAGTGGGGAAACGTGCAAAAAGAACCCTCATGTGGACAGAGCATTTGAATAAACAAAATGGTACAATGAGTTCAGACAGAAAGAGTGCATTGTTCCTGGAAACACAGTGAAAGTTGTATTTTCAGAGAAGTCGAATTTCAAGGGATGAGTTAGAAGGGGAGGACGTCCTGATGGAGGCGTCAGCGTGGCACAGTGGCAGAATTCAGAGGGTGTATGGAGATTTGTAGAAGTCTGGGTGACAGGGGTGCAACAAAAACATGATGCACACTGAACCACAGTCACAGATTCAAATCCTGACCAAACCTCACACTGGTTTTTGACCTTGGGAAAGTCACTTTATTCTTTTAAAGTCACTTTACTGGGAAAGTCATAATTATTTTGAGTTTCGGTTCCTCCTTTGTAAAATGACTATAAAATACTTAAATTGTGTGCTGTGAGGAGGAGAGGGGATACTTGTAAAGTATTTGGCAGGGAGAGCAGACACTCAATAAATGGTAATAAAATTGGTTAGAAGGTTTTGAACAGAAGTGAATGAGCAAAGCTGTGATTTGGGAAATTAACGTAGAATCTGTGATTAAAACGGGCTGGAGAAAGAAAGTGCTAAGTAGAAAACTAGTTAAGATGCTTTTTCAATCGTCTGGATGAGAGGTGGCAGGGGCGGAGGGCAAAATAGGACATCTGTCGGTGGAGATGGATGCAGCAGCCAGGGGTCCCTAAGGGCGGCGGCTACAAAGCCTGTAAACCTGATATAACACCTGCCTGGGGACAGGGCCTGAGGGTGGAGGCCCGGCAAAGCACGCGAGGAATCCGAAAGTTCTGCAGTTTAGCGCCCAGGTATCTGAGAGAGGACACGGCGGGGGACAGTCTGGGAGGGTTAGGAGAGGGGTGTTCACCACCGCTGCCTAAATCCCACACCGGGGCGCATCTGTTTCAGGTCCCCAGGGAAGAGGTCAGGTCCGTACAGGAGGCAGGCCGAGCAGACGTTGACAGGCTTACCCACCGCCCCGCGGCCCTGACGCGCGGCCGGGAGGAGGCAGAGCGCGGCCCCTGCTCCGCCCCTCCCGCCGAGTCCCACCTCCCCGAGCGCATTCCGAGGGGCGGAGCCCGAGGCTCGCCTCGCCCATTCGTCACTCTACAGCCTCCCCGCTCGCCACGCCCATCCGTCACGCCCCGCCCTCCTCCTCCTCTCTCTCCGGGTAGACCGGCTGACGCCAGCAGCAGCTGCCACCCAGCTTCTACCCGCACATCCAGAGCACCGCGGCGACACCATGTTGGGCGTGATCAAGAACTCGCTGTTTGGGAGCGTAGAGACTTGGCCTTGGCAGATACTGAGCAAAGGGGGCAAGGTAGGCCCACAGGGCTGCCGGGGACCGGAAGGGGGGCCTCGCCCACCGCACCCTGTTCGCGGCTGGAGTGTGGACAGGTGGGGCAGGAACGTGCCCGGGATTGTGCGTTCTGGCGTGTGCCGTGGCCACGGCCCTCCGATGCCCAGCGCTTGGACTGGGAAGGAGGGGAGTAGGAAGTCGGGTGCAGCGGGGCGAAGGGCTCTGCTGGGAGGAGGGGAGACAAAGAGGCAGGATGGGTTTGAGGGGAGAATCCCAGCTTACCGAGATGGACTGCGCCTCTTGAATGCATTCGTCCATTTAAGCATTCCAAACTTTATGAATATTTGTTCGCTGAGAGGCCTTCGATTGCAGGAAAGACTGGAAAAGTGCTTGTCCTTAAGAAACTCCCAAACTGTCCCTGGTGGAGAACTGAATATAAAAGAACAAGATCTGCGCTGCGAAGGAGGTAACTGTTCAAGGCGGGGAGCGCAGGGGAAGGAGCAGTCTGTTCTGCCAGCGGGTGATAGTGGGGCCTGTGCGGAGGAAGTGCCGTCAGCTAGGCCTCAGGGATGTGCAGGAATGCACAGAAACAAGAAGAGCCCGTGCAAAGGCCCAGAGCTGTCAAATGGCTTGTTGGTCTATGGGAGTTGGACGCCTAGAATACAGGATGAGGAGGGCATCGTTGCAGTTTTCCCCCAAATTAACATTAGTGCTCATCCAGGCAAATTGGACTGCCCCCCGAAAACAAGAGATCTGCCACTAGATGATGATCTCCTTGTGGACAGGTACTTTGCACACCTCGCGACTGTATACTCAGCTCCCTGCCCAGTGCTTCATCTGTTAAAGGACCGTGTTGTCTGGGGGGCCGAAGTCAGGTACCCATTACATTGATCATCACACAGAAGCCCTCAACTGGAGTCTGGACTCTCCAAGCAGCTATAGCCAGAGGCCTGTTACTTCATCTGTCTATATCTGTTTCCTTAGCCTTACGTAGAATAAGGACTTTAGCCCTGATCAAAGGTGACCTATTCAGGTGCCTACAAGCAGCCAGGCACGTTATGAAAATGAGTGACAAACTATAAGGCAGGGTGCGAACTGAGGCAAGTTGGAGACAGAGAACTCAAGTCCCCATCTGCAAAGGGTAATTCCAGGCAGTTGTCGTGCAGTGATGGGAACCAGGATTGCTGGATTTTTAAGGAAAACCAGCAATCCAGACTCTTCATGTGAAATCTCAAAATTTAAAATGTATTCATTCAACAAATGACTGTTGAGTGGGCCAGGTACTCATAGGCAACGGGGATAAAGCAGTGGACAAAACTGGCAAAAATCCCTGTCCTCATGGAACTTCTCTTTTAGGGACTAATGAACAAGTAAGTCAAATATTTCATGTATCAGGTGGTGATCAGTGCTGTGATCAAAAATAAAGCAGGGAAGCGGGGGAGGGACTAGAGAGTGTTAGGGGTGAGGCTATGGTTTTAAGTAGGACAACTGGGTCCGTTTTAACTGTTACAAATGTTTGTAAACCCTGCGGGTCAGGTAGGCAGGAGGATCTATCTGTGGTGGGATGTCGCCTGTGTGCATACCAATCTGTGGACTGGGCCCGATGATCTCTAGGGTCCTCGTTGGCCTTGATACTTGAGGAATCCAGGTGTTACCCACAGCTTGCAGAGAACTTTCCTTTCTGTAGTAGAATTGGGCTCACTTTGTCTTTGGCGTTAACAATTATTTGCAATGCAGGCTGAGGGTCTGGGCTCCCGGTGGGAGGCACTAGAGGGAGATAGGAGGGCAGGAAGAAGGGAGAGGCCGGGGTATTTCTCCCTCTCCTTCTCCTCCCTATCAGGTCTCTGGAAGCAGGAGCTTCTCTGGGGCTCCAGTTCTTGCTAGCCAGGCCACCACGGTTCTAGTTCTCACCAAGTGATCCAGGTATCTGAGCTCAGGTAAAAGATCACCCTCCCTCTACCCCTGTAGGGCGCTTGCTAACCTCAGGGTTGCTTCACTGTCCCTTTTGGGCATCTCAGCTCTTTTATGATCTGTGAAACCAGTTCTCTGAATCAAGATCCCTCTTCAGAATACTCCAGTCATTTGGTTTTCTGTTAGCCCCTTATGGTACAGTGTCACCTGCCACTGATTCGGTGTCTCCAGGGATAAATGCAGCTCCCTGATAAGCATCTTCCCTCAACATTTGATAAGAATATGGAGCCATACGGGATATTGGTACCACGCTGAAGCGAATCATTTAACCTGAATGAACCTCAGTTCTTGCAACTGTAGAAAGGCGATCAAAATATCTTCCCCATCCACTCCCAGAGTTGCTAGACATATTAAATTGTTTAAGAAACATGAAAATGATTTGTAAACTAATACCCCCTACAAATGTAGTAACATCATTACACTGGAGCTCATTTCAGCTCCACTCTTACTAGCTTCGTGGTCACAGCCCACTTAACCTCTCTGATGCTAATCGTGTGGGAAAATAATAATCCTCGTCTTATAACATTGTTCTGAAATTTAAAGGAGAAAACCAATTGTAAATTGTTCAACAAAATACCTAGCACGTGAGTGTTAGCTTTCCCTTAGTTTTCCAGGTAATTTGGGTTAAGTTACTTAACCTCTCAACCACTCTGAACGCTGAAATTCCTCAGCTGTAAGATGAGAATGACAACGCCTTATGTGACAATTAATTAAACAGTCGAAGATTCTTGTAATCTTTTTTTAAAAAAAATATACAAATTCAGGGTGTTGTTATTGTGAAGAGAGTCTCTTTTTGAAATGATCTCTGTCTTCCTGGAAAGAGTCTGGGTCAGAAACCGTTGTTCACTTTCCTGGGTGAATGAATATATTACACAGGGTGCCCCATGTAGCTCAAAGTCGGGCTCAACCAGATGTTCAGGGCTGATTCCAGGCACCTGGTGGGGAGGCCCAGGCTGCTGCCGGACCTTATCAGGTCCTTCTGCATTGCTTGGGGAGGGTGGAGGATGCACAGCTCTCTGTGTGGGGTTGGGCGGGTCTTGTGGGTTCCGAGAGCAGGACTGATATTAGTAATGGACATCTTTATGGGATTTGTTTCCAGCCTCTGCACATTGATTAGGACCCCACTGCCTGGCTTGGAATCCTTACCCCACCTCTTGCCACGGTAGCTTGGGCACGTTACTTAACCTCTTGTTTTCATCCGAAAATGAAGATTAAAAACACTTACTTCTTCACAGGGTTGTTTAAAATAATACGTGACACATAGAAAGTACTCAGTTAGGTTGATCATTACTATAATAATTATTGTTGTCTTCTTATAGTGAGAAAGCTGGCTTCCAAAATCAGCATGTATACCAACCACAGCAGGTGGCAAGAGAAAAAAAAACAGCCTTGCAGAGGACCTTGCAAATCTCATAGCAAGAGGCATTCTTGCAACATCTCTGTCTGGGACTTGAACTTGACCAGGTTCCCACTGAATGTTGAAGACTGCTATTTGTGGCCACTGGCTGAAATCCTCATCTAGTTACTGATGTAGGAGCACAAGCTAGCTGAATGTGGGGTGAGGGAAGGCCATTATTTTGTTATATGTAACAAGGAAATGCACTCAAGATGTTAAATTTGAAGAATCACATGTGCTAACAGTGTCAACTTAGGTGCTTTATTTTCTGCAGAAGTAGAACTCTATTTAAATTCAGCTTCCTGGAAAATCAGAATAGTTGGATAATATCCATCTCCCAAAGCTAAATTTTCATAGTGATCCAGTGGTTCAAATGAGAAGTTACAGACATAGATGCTGTGAAAACAGGCAGTACCTGTTGGAGAACCACCTTCAGACAATGTGGTACAACCTTCCTCCAGGATGGATATATATAGTTAGGCTAGGTTCTCATCTCTCCAGCCAGCTATGGCTGCCATATTCCTTTTCATTAGAGTAAAGCCAGGCTTCACTCCACAGCCTCCTTTCCCACAAATCCTTATAGAGGGCCTACTACATATATGAGTAAGACGTGGTCTTACAGCGGTATCTCTGTATCACAATACAGACAGTCCCTGACCCCATGGGGCTTACGATTGCAGTTGGAGATTAAACACACTAGTATTCCATTACAATTTCCATTGTAATTATATTCCATTATAATTCCATTGTAATTATAATTATAGTATACTATGTTGAGAAAATACAAGGGCTTATAAAAATATCATGGGGAACCTGTTTTAAACTGGGATCCACTCTGAGGAAGTGACTTTTAGGTTGGGACCTGTTGGGTGAGTGGGGGATTCCTCGGGCAGAGACGGGAAAGGAATCCCCCAGGCAGAGGAAGAGGCAGGTATGGAGGCCCTGAGGCAGGAATGACCGTGGCATTGAAGGAAATAGCAGAAGGCCAGTGAGGAGGTGCTCTGGGTATGGCCGGCAAAGTAGGAAGAAGCTCGGTGAGTGGTGCCTGGACCATCACAGATAAGTTAAGAACTCGGTAAATGACAGCTTTTAGGCGGGGGATTAATTAACGTGGTTAATTTATATAGAATGCTCTGTGTATGTTCCCTGGGCAACACAGCCTCATTCACAGCTTTGGTTGCCCCTTATGCTGATGCATCCTAAGTGAGCCAGGCCCCTGCCGAGTCCAGACCCATGTGTCCAACTGTACAATGGATGGTTTGCTCATCTGTAACAGGAGACAGATGAACCAATGGCTTTGTAAGTGCCCTTCCAGCTCTAGTGTCACCTGTCTTTGAAGCTCATGGGAAGGCAGGATCATTCAGGAAGAAGAGGTAGAGTTAAGCTCAGCCTTAAAGGATGGTAGACTTATGGGGGCTGGGCTCCCTGAATCAAACTGGATTCCTTTCTCTGCAGCCGTTCCTTCCTGGCCGTGGACTTTTCTGCCTCGGGGAACAAGCTGAAACGTGCTCACTCAAGACTCAGACACACCTGCCAAACCCTATATTTAGATGACAAAAGCAGGTTGAACTAATTTGGGGTAGATGAAATGGACTTGCTGTCAGATCACCATCATTGGACTAATGGTTCCAAAATCCAGCTCCCTGTGAGAGCCCTCAGATCTTCGGAAATCTGGCCCCTGCCAGAGTCTCTGGCCTCCTTTCTTGCCATGCCCTGCTGGACAGTTCTTGCTCCAGTGGCAGTGAACTACTTATATTTTTCACCATCATCATAATGTTCTTCAGCTCTTTGCTTTTACCCCTAGGGTGCCCGCTACCTGAAATTGCCCTCCCTAAACTATCAGAGCATTTACTACATCATATAATTATGAATAATTATCATTATATATATATAATGATATATATATATATATATAATTATAGAAGAATTACGTAATTCTTCTAACCATCCAACGAGACTGCCCGTATCATTATTAATCTCGAAATCTGTAGCACCTGGCAGAGGTTTTCAGTAGATGTTTATTCGATGAATCAATGCCTCGGTGACTGAATGTCCAGCTGGATGATCTGTAAGCACCTCAAATTCAGCTTGGCCTCCCCAAACCTGTAAACAGACACCCATGTCTCCCAGAATAGCCCAGGTGGTCCTCTTCCATGCTCCCACACTGCCATGGAGCACCTCTCCCCTTAAACATATCGTCAGATTATAACCTGTTTTCCTGGCTACTTCTATTAGCCCATGCCTCCTGATGTCAGGGACCGTGGCTTTCATCTCTTTAGTTGTTGGTTGGATGAATAAAAGAAGGAAAGAAAACAAAGGAGAGAGCCAGCCAGCTCTTTCTCCCGTGAGAATTGGTCATTGGCTTCTTCATTTGTAAGAGAAGGAGCTGCATTGAATGACTTTTGATGGCCCTGTTCTGAGTGTGACACGCACCTACAAACGTCTGTCAGAATTAATTACCTCGTAGCTACCGAAAGAGGTTAAACAAATACCCAAGTCATCCCCTGTGGAGCATAGAGCCTTGTGGCCAGCATTAGACCAGAGTTTGGGGACTTGAATTCTGGTTCCAGCTTCACCACTCGGCAGCTGTGTGGTCTTGGGCAACCCAGTCTCTCTGGTTCTTCATTTCCTCTTTGGTAAAATTACTTTGGTTGGGTGAACCTTGAAACCTCTTTCAGGCTGAAATTCTGTGACTCACAGAGTGACATTTCTGGAATTTAAAACGTTTTAAGTGGCAAGACTCAGTGGGACCTCCAAAGAAGGCTGGGTCTGGTCTCTGATATGACAGACAGAGCCAGAAAGAGCAAAATACCCCAAGTTTACGTAACACAATTAGCTACTGAAGGCTCTTTGGAAGTGTCAGACTCACTAAGGGGAGGGCCTCATAGCTGTCCTCAGAATTCGTAGGCACAGTGCCCCAAAGTCAAGGCCAATTTGTGGCCTCTTGATTCTTGGCCTGGTGCAATTGCCCCTGCCCCATGTGGAGGGAAGTATATGAAATTGGCACTCAGGGTTTATGTGCAGATTTCCCTGACGCCTTTCTTACTACTCTTCTTCAATTTTGCATCACAAAAACAACAGGTGTTTTTGCATTCTGGGTATAAGATTATAATATTAAGTGTACTTTTTCAGACTGTAGAGGCCACTCAGTCCTACCCTCCTCTAGAGATTCATTATATCCCCTTGGAAGTTGAACCTTCAGTCTAAGATGTCATAGGAAGGATTGTTTGATCAGCCTGGGGCAGCCAGGTCCTCTATCATGTGTCTATTTTTTATAATCATTAGTAAGAGAGGTACCTCCTTAATCAATAAATAAATATCTTTTGAGCATCTAACATGTAAAGCTCTGGGATATAGTTTCTGTCCACAAAGACCTTCTAGCAGATTTTTCAAACTGTACTGGTGTTCCATTACCAGATAGTAAAATCAATATAGATCAAGGTTTTTTTTCTTTTAGTGGACTATACTAAAATTCACTTGAGTAGAGCAGAATAGAAATAAACAGGATAGAAAGAAAAGGCATGTCGCTATGGAGAACAGTATGGAGGTTCCTTTAAAAACTAAAGATATTGGGCTTCCCTGGTGGCGCAGTGATTGAGAGTCTGCCTGCCGATGCAGGGGCACGGGTTTGTGCCCCGGTCCAGGAAGATCCCACGTGCCGCAGAGCGGCTGGGCCTGTGAGCCATGGCCGCTGGGCCTGCGTGTCCGGAGCCTGTGCTCCACAACGGGAGAGGCCACAACAGTGAGAGGCCCACGTACCGCTAAATAAATAAATAAATAAATAAATAATAAAGATAGAGCTACTGTGTGATCCCGAAATCCTACTGCTGGGCATATATCCAGAAAAAAACATAATTCGAAAAGGTACATGCACCCCAATGTTCACTGCAGCACTATTTACAATAGCCAAGACATGTAAGCAACCTAAATATCCATCGACAGTTGAATGGATAAATAAGATGTAGTGTATATACACAATGGAACATTACTCAGCCATAAAAAAGAATGAAACAATGCCATTTGCAGCAACATGAATGGACCTAGAGATTATCATACTAAGTGAAGTCAGAGATATATATCATATGATATCGCTTATATGTGGAATGTTTAAGAAAATGATACAAATGAACTTATATACAAAACAGAAATAGATCCACAGGCATGGAAAACAAACTTATGATTACCAAAGGGTAAGGTGGGGGAGGGATAAATTAGGAGTTTGGGATTAACATACACACACTACTATATGTATTAAATAGATAACCAACAAGGACCTATTGTATAGCACAGGGAACTATACCCAATATTTTGTAATAACTTATAAAAGTATCTGAAAAAGAATATATATATATATTATATATATATATAATATATATATATATCTGAAGCACTTTGCTGTACTAACAGAACATTCTAAATCAACTATACTTCAATTTAAAAAGAAAAGACATGTATCATAATGCATCCTGTCCATAAGGGTAAAGTGTTATTTTGTGAAACTTTGCTTCAAACGTGTATGTTCTTGATAGGGTGTAGTGTAAAAATGTATTTCTTGTTATGGATTGTGGTTTTCTTTAAAGTTTGAAAGCGCTGCCTTACAGTATGTTTAGGAATTCAAAATTATTTCATATGAGACATCAAATGGTGTAGAGGAGGAAGAGGGGTGAAAGAGAGCTTTGTGGGTCTATAGGGAAAGGGTAATGACCTTAGGACAGAGACTCACCGCAGAGAGGGGATCACTGCCAAGGAGGAAGGGTTTGGGGGAGAAGTGACAGTGCAGCTGGTCATTGAGGAGCATGGGGGGGGGTGGCTTAGTGAGGCAGATTGGGAAGAGGAATTGCAGCTGGGAGTACAGTGTGAAAAGAACTACTCTTGATCCTTCTTGAACTGCAGCCCTTCTACTAGACTGAGGCTAATCTTGGGGCCATAGAGTTTTGTGGGATTGTTGCTGTATTTCTTTGTTTCCTCCTTCGCAATTTTCTCTTCTCTTTTCCTGGGTCTCCTATTATTCAGAGCTTGGATCTCTTGGCTTGATCCTTTGATTTTCTTTTCTATTTTCTACTTCTTTGCCCTTTTACTTGACTTTCTAGAATATTTCCTTCAATTTTCTCTTCTAGCCTTTCCACTGAATTTTTCCTCTCTGTTATATTTTTAATTTCCCAGAGCTCTTTGATCTCAGAACGGTCTATTTTTGTAGCATTCTGGGGATGTTCTCGGTGGTTTGGGTTGTAATATCTTCTGTTATTTATCTGTGAATATTAATTATATGAAGTTTCTTCTGCTGTATCTACATCTGTAAGAAATCTCAGAATCTGTTTGTCATGGCCTTTCATTCTCTGGCCTGTCTCTTCCCTGTCACCACAGTTGGGCTTTTTATGGAAAGTTCCTTAGCAGCGTGTGCCTCTGGTAACTGGAGTTTCACTGTTTCTAGAGTCATCACAGGTTGCTACTTTATATCTCTTAAGCGCTGCATATTCTCTGCCTTTAGGGAGAGGTCTCCTATGAGGAGAGGGCCTGTGAAGGTGGGAAGTTTGCCACAGTGGAAGTGACTGATAAGCCTGTGGATGAGGCTCTACGGGAAGCAATGCCCAAAGTCGTGAAGTATGTGGGAGGCACCAATGACAAGGGTGAGTATCCCTGAAGGACTGGCTCTGGTCTCATAGGCCACGGCTGCATAGTCTCACGTCCTCGATGGAAAACACAGGGAGGGACCACACGGCACCTGTCACTACCTGTTTCAGTGGCATGTGAACTTGCTGTGCTCCGTGGGCAGGGAGGCTCCGGGGAGACCCACTGACTTCACGCCAGCCTCCCCCGACTTTGTAGGATCCCCTCTCAGTAGCCCTGAGTTCATGCTTCTCTTCCAGGTGTGGAGACACCACGCTGTTTGTTTGTTTCTTTGTTTGTGTATTTGTTATTTTTTAACCCTACAGTGCTTACCATGTCTTTGGATTGGTGGACTGGGTAAGGTGTGCCCACGATATGCCAGGCCACAGAACAAGGCCAGCTTCTGACATGAGACCTCTGCCCCCAGGCTGGAAATCTCCAGAGTCAGCCCCCTGGTAGCTCAGATTGTGTGGGGATACTGAGGATCAGTGAGTGATGATTATGGAAGGTCCCTGGCTCTGTTCTGGCAAATAAAGAGCCTGAGAATTCTTAGGCTACTCCCCTCTTAAAGTCTTGGCAGTCCATGGGAATTCCCTGGCGGTGCAGTGGTTAGGACTCAGCGCTCTCACTGCCAGGGGCCCAGGTTCGATCCCTGGTTGGGGAACTAAAATCCTACAAGCTGCGTGGCATGGCCTAAAAATAATAAACAAACAAACAAACAAATAAATAAATAAAAAGACTTGGTGGTCTGTGCTGGCTGCCTCCCTGTTTTTAAAATGAGAGGCCTGAAGTTTCAGTGTGCCTATTAGCATGTAAACCTTATTTAAACCTTATTTAAATACCAATTTAACTCTTTAGCTCTCTAATTTGTCCTGCACTTTGGAATCAGTGCAAACCCAAAATGGGTCAGAACACAAGGTGAAAAAAGAGACAATGTGTTGAATTTTTAGGATATATCTCAAGTTGATAATTGAGAAAGTTAGAAACTAGTATTAACCTTAGTAACATTTACTAGGACCAAAGTAATCAGGCTTTGGACATAAGCTGACCAGTAGGAGGTCAAGAAGAAATCTTTTCCTTCTTAGCACTGTCATAACATTTTCTTTAGAAGAAAATATGTGTAAAAATTATAAACTCATTTAAAAATTTTGAAAATAATAGAACAGCACCCCTAATCCATCTTTTCTAATATAATCATTGTCATCTTCAAATATATTTTGGGGGGCTTTTTAATCGGTTTTTAAAATGTAATCATAGTGATTGTGCAATACATCCTGCTTCTGTCACTTATTTCATAAGCATTTTACACTGTAGCTAAATAGTCCTGAGCATAACTATTAATAGATAAATTGCATCACGTGCCTATCATTTACTTAGACATATTCCTATTTTGAATATTTATATGAATCCCAATTTTTCACAATTATAAATTCTGCTGCAAGGAAAATCCTATTACCTATAGCCTTTTCCGTATTTTGGATTATTTCATTAAAATCAACAATTAGATAGGAAGTAATTAGATACTGATATATTTACAGTCTTAAATATATATTACCAAATAATTTTTTCCAGACGAGTTGAATCACTATGCTCTTACCTCCAATATATAAATATAAGAGGTGTTTTGTCTGTGTCTGATGATATGTTTTTTGTTTGTTTGTTTGTTTTTGCGGTACTCGGGCCTCTCACTGTTGTGGCCTCTCCAGTTGCAGAGCACAGGCTCCGGACGCGCAGGCTCAGTGGCCATGGCTCACGGGCCCAGCCGCTCTGCGGCACGTGGGATCTTCCCAGACCGGGGCACGAACCCGCGTCCCCTGCATCGGCAGGCGGACTCTCAACCACTGCCCCACCAGGGAAGCCCTGATGATATGTTTTAATGCCTGAAATACTTATTATAAATTTCAAGAACAACAAATATTGTCTTGGAAGAAGAATGAGACCAGCAGACGGTCCATGGGCCTGAGCAGGTTCTGTCTCTAACACCCACGTCCCTCTGTGGGGTATTGTGTTTTCAGGAATCGGGATGGGGATGACAGTTCCTATGTCCTTTGCCGTGTTCCCCAGTGCCAATGGGTCCCTACAGAAGAAATTAAAAGTCTGGTTCCGGATTCCAAATGAGTTTCAAAGCGACCCACCAGCTCCCAGCGATGACAGCATTAAGATCGAAGACAGAGAAGGCATCACTGTCTATTCCATGTAAGGAAACAATTCTTTAGGCATACACGGGTAGCACTTGAATCATCTGCAGTGAGCATTTGCATTTTTTTTCCAGTTTTGAGATGGAATTGACATATAATATTGCATTAGTTTAAAATACAACATAATGCTTTGATATATGTTTATCTTATGAAATGATTACCACCATTTAGTTAACATCCTTTATTAAACAAAGTTACAAATTTTTTTCCTGAGATGAGAAATTTTTTTTTTTTTTTACAAATTTATTTATTTATTTGGCTGCATTAGGTCTTCGTTGCTGCACGCGGGCTTTCTCTAGTTGCGGCAAGCAGGGGCTACTCTTCATTGCAATGCGCGGGCTTCTCATTGTGGTGGCTTCTCTTGTTGCAGAGCATGGGCTCTAGAGCACAGGCTCAGTAGTTGTGGCGCACAGGCTTAGTTGCTCCGCGGCATGTGGGATCTTCCCAGACCAGGGCTCAAACCCGTGTCCCCTGCGCTGGCAGGTGGATTCTTAACCACTGCGCTACCAGGGAAGTCCCCATGAGAAATTTTAAGATCCACTCTCTTAGTAACTTTCAAATATACGATACAATGTACAATATTGTTAACTGTGGTCACTGTTGTACATTACATCCCCAGAACTAATTTATCTTATAGCTGGATGTTTCTACCTTTTGACCACCTTTAGCTAGATCTCCCACCCTCCACCTCCCCATCCTCCGGCAATCACCAGTCTGTTCTCTGCATCTGTGAGTTCAGCTTGTTGTTTTTTTTAACTCCACATATGAGTGAGATTATACAGTATTTCCCTTTCTCTGACTTATTTCATTTAGCATGATGCTTTCACAGTCCAGCCATGTTGCTGCAAATGGCAAGATTTCCTTCTTTTTATGGCTAAATGATATTCCATCGTATGTATGTACCACATCTTCTTTATCCATTCATCTGTCTATGGACCCTTATGTTATTTCTACACCTTGGCTATGGTAAATAATGCTGCAGTGAACATAGGGGTGCTGATACCTCTTCAAGCTAGTGATTTCATTTCCTTCAGATATATACTCATAAGTGGAATTGCTAGATCATATGGTAGTTCTATTTTTAATTTTGTGAGGAACTTCCATACTGTTTTCCATAGTGGCTGCACCAATATACATTCCCACCAGCAGTGCATAAGGATTCCGTTTTCTCCTCATCCTCACCAGCACTTGTTACTTCTTGTCTTTTTCATAATAGCCATTCTAACAAGTGTGAGGTGACATCTCATGTGGCTTCGATTTTCATTTCCCTGCTGATTAGTGATGTTGAGCACCTTTTAATGTACCTCTTGGCCATTTGTATATCTTTTTTGGAAAAATGTCTATTCAGATCCTCTGCCCACTTTTTAATATGATTGTTTGGGTTTTTTTTACTCTCGAGTTATATTAGTTTTTTATATATTTTGGATATTAACCCATTACATATATATGATTTGCAAATAATTTCTCCCATTTAATGTGTTGCCTTTTTATTTTGTGGATGGTTTCCTTTTTCTGTGCAGATGTTTTTTAGCTTGATGTAGTCCCACTTGTTTATTTTTGCTTCTGTTGCCTGTGTTTTCAGAGTCAAATACAAAAAACTCATTGCCAAGACCAATGTCAGGGAGGTTACCCTCTATGGTTTCTTCTAGGAATTTTACAGTTTCAGGTCTTATGTTCAAGTCTTTCATCCATTTCGAGTTGATTTTTGTGTATGGTGTAAGATAGTAGACCAGTTTCAGTCTTTCGCATGTGGCTGTCCAGTTTTCCCAACACCATCTATTGAAGAGACTGTCCTTTCCCTATGGTACATTCTTGGCTTCTTTGTTGTAAATTAGTTGACCATGTATGCCTGGGTTTATTTCTGGACTCTCTGTTCTGTTCCATTGAGCTTTGTATCTGTTTTTATGCCAATACCATACTGTTTTGATTATGATAGCTTTGTAATATAGTTTGAAATCAGGAAATGTGATGCCTTCAGCTTTGTTCTTCTTTCTCCAGATTTCTTTGGCTATTCAGGGTCTTTTGTGGTTCCATACAAATTTTAACATTGTTTTTCTCTTTCTGTAAAAAATTCCATTGAAATTTTAATAAGGATTGCATTAAATCTGTAGATTGCTTTGGGTAATATGAACATTTGAACAATATTAATTTTTCTAAACCATGAGCATGGAATATCTTTCCATTTATTTGTGTCTTCTCCAGATTTTCCATTAATGTCTTAATAGTTTTCGGTGTAAAGATCTTTCACCTCCTTGGTTAAATTTATTCCTAGGTATTTTGTTCTTTCTGATGCAATGGTAAATGGGATTATTTCTTAATTTCTCTTTCTAAATTCATATTATTGATGAAATAAGAAATACTGAGTACTAACTTTCTTCTTGAATTTCTTCAGCTTATAGCACACAAACATTTGCACTGTATCTAAGTAAACGCCTTTGCCAGTTGCCAAACTGATTTGGATATAGAGAATATCCCCT
Source organism: Kogia breviceps (assembly GCF_026419965.1). Taxonomy (NCBI): domain Eukaryota; kingdom Metazoa; phylum Chordata; class Mammalia; order Artiodactyla; family Physeteridae; genus Kogia; species Kogia breviceps. The sequence continues at coordinate 9,162,967 of NC_081321.1, read as the reverse complement.
CAGCTTAAGCTGAACATCTACATTAGCCACAGCAGGGTTCTGGGAGATTCAGAGAATATCTAAGTCAATCTGTAGTTTGGGGTCATGAATGTCTGGGGAGCGTAAAGGACTAGAGATACTTCGTTTTTACCCCACACTCCCCTTGAATGCCAGAAAGGCAGAGAACATTTGCCAGAGCCAGACTGCTACCTCCTTAGTTATTCATTGTCTGTGGGCCTTTCAGCAGAGCACATGTGCCTCCTATTATTCTAGTCCTGTTTCCAGAACTTTACTTGGGGTCCAGTTCCCTTGACTTTAGAGAATAACAGGTGCAGGTGATTGCATGATTTTATTCTTTAGACCTCAACCTCCCTTCAGAAGCCAGGTCTCTTCTAGATAATCAGTGACTCCCCAGTTGTTAAAATCCTCCTGTGTGACAGGAGCCTCCACCTCTTCTGCTCCAGCCCTCATTCAGACTTTCCAGCCTTCACTGCAGAGGCTGCAGGGAAAGCAAACTCTATTTAAAGAATACCTAGACTATCTTTTCCCAGGGCTGGGACTAGGGTGAGGAAGCGGGCGCACCTGTTGTGCAAAATTTAAGGGGACACTCAGTCTCACAGTTGTCCAGGTGTATGTAGGGTTGGCCCTGAGAGTGAGCACCTCCTTAAATCTTGAGCCCCAGGTGTCTCAGCTGTCTCATCCTAGTTCCCACTCTGTCCTCTCCATCCTCTTTCCTGTGTCTTGGGAGGCAGCCTGGTGTAATATGATGAACAAGTATATTTTAGTTTGAATCCTGGATGATGCTTGGGAAGTTACTCAGCCTCTATAAGACTTGGTTTTCCCATTTTGTATGGGCTGATAATATAATCTACCTCATAGTATTATTGTTAAAGACTATCTTTCAGTATTTACTGAGATGCTATTTATAAACTGCTTAATGTTTATGACCTGTAGTAGGTTTCAGTAATTCCTTCTCTTTGCCCCTTCTTATTTCATAAGAAATGAGATTGACATGATTAAATCAGGTCACATAAGACTTCAAGCAGAATGGACTAGTTTCTAATCATTTCTTTTTCCAAACCCAGGATAATAACTTGGTCCAATTTTTTTCTTTTGCCTTTAGCTTTTTAGTAGGGAAATCTTCAAACTTATAGAAAGATAGAATAAGAAAATGAAACCCTACGTACCCATCACTCATCTTTAATGGTAATTAACTCAAGGCCAATTTTGTGTCATGTGTATCCTCACAACTTCAACCTGGTCCCGACCCTAAATTATTTTTAGGCAAATTCCAGACATTATATTATTTCATTCATAAATATTTCATTGTGACTACTGAAGACTTTTTAAAAATACAAAAATGATATCTTATTATTCCTAAAATTTTAACAATTCATTACTGTTATAATAATTTTAAATATCCAGTGTTCAGTTTTCTCCTACTAGTTCATAATTCATTCCTACAGTTTGTGTGAATCTGGATCCAAATAAGATGCATTCATTGCAATTAGTTGGTACATCTTTTAAGCTTTTATTTATCTGTTGATTTTCTCACCACCACACGTTTTCATTTTTCCTTGCTGTTTATGGATCATTTATCCTAGTGTTTCCCACAGTCTGAATTTTGCTGGTTTCCTCACTGTGGCATTTTAACATGTTTCTCTGCCCCTGCATTGCCTGAAATTAGTAGTCAGAACTAGTGGCATAATCAGATTCAAGTTTGAGTTTGGGGCAAGGATATTTCAAAGATGGTTTTATGTACCTCCATCAGGGGCTCATGATGTTTGCTTGCCTCTGTTTTTGTGATATTAGTGACCTTAGATCACCATTTCCCAGATGCCATGTTTCCTTAGAGGTTGTCAAATGATAATATTTTCTATTTTTCCTTCTTCATTTATTAGCCAGAGTACTTTGGTAAAGAGAAACTTCCCTTCATCTACTATTTGGTTTCCCTGAGATAGAGTTGTAGAAAAAAGGCCAGATACCTTCTCTTTAGCTTGATGCCTTCTCTTTATCAGTTTTCAGAATAATTATTTCATTTCTTAACATCCTCCAAAGGGGAGGCAGTGTTGACCTCTGGTTTTTGAGTACCAATATAAACATATGAATTCAAACGTAATTGATGTGTTTCAGTTCTTTGCAGTTATTATTCTCACTGATGCTCAAACTGTCCCATCTTTGGCCAGTGGGAACCTCTTCAAGTTGGTTTCTTGGTCCTTTTGACATGATCCTGGTAATCTTCAGTAACTTCCTTGGTTTCTGGTAGGACAGGATATTTCAAGCACATCTTGACATTTCTTGCTCTAGAGCTGGAATTAGCCATTTCTCCAAGGAACACTGGTTCCTTATGGTGGGAAAGGGAATCTCTTTAAAAGCTACTATTCAAGCCAGGTCTGTCGAAGTTTCCTTTACTGCAACCTAAACAGAGAGGAAAGTGACAAAGACGGCATGTAGCCTGGCTCAATGAATTTTTTTTAACCTGTTAGCATCTGATCCTAAGTTAGCATCTGTTCATTCCTCAACTAGCCACTAGGTGTCACTGCACAGTCAAGTGTGCGTTTAAAAGTACCTTTCTGCGGAAGGCAGAGTTGATGACATAATAGAAGGCACAAGTACTGTTTCAAATACACAGCGCATCCTTAACTCAGTCTTCCTTTTTTATGACCTTGTGAAGGGATGTCCATTGATTAGCAGTATGTGTTACCAATACTGTTTAAATGAATAGAAGGCTATGAAAAATTAACGTGATCAGAGTGTTTTCAGTATTCACAAGAGGCAAGAGTTGTCCTCGCACTTCGATGATGAGTGGCCTCATTCCAGACCGCTGTCCTCCCTCTGTGTTCTATAAAGGCCACTTAGGTTAGAGCTCAGCCTCCTCAGTGCAAGTCAACAGAGACCAACAGCAGGAGAGTTTCGATGGTGTTAACAAGACTTTCATGATCTTAATGAAATGTCTGGGTATAAAGGAAAGAGTTGGAAACAGGAGCTGATTGTCGGGGTGACCCGTGCTCCAAGCTCAGCTCTACCGCTTAATGGCCAGAGGACCTCTGGCATCTCACCGAGCCTCTCTGTGACTCATCCGTGAGATGGGGGTAAGAGTAGCACCCCATGGGGTTTTTGTGAGGATGAAATATAATATCCACAAGCGCCTGCAATGCCTCTAGACATTAGGGAAACACTCAGCCAGCCTGTTCTCTTCCTGACTTCACCGCCCTCTGAGAATTAGGTCAAGTTTCACTAGAATTAACAAAAAAGTCAAGCTACTCCCGATACACTGGAGTTCAAACCTGAACTCTAATAATTATGAGTTTTATAACTTTGGGTTTCTGAGCTTCAGTTTTCTCATTTATAAAATAGAACTTAGGACGCAGTTTCGGGAGGGTCCAGTGAGGTTGTGCATGTGACAGCACTTTGTCGGCCCTGAGGCAACACCTCTAGGGCTGCTGATGTTGCTTCTCTCTCTGAATGACCAGGCCCTAACTGAGGCCACTAGCAGCTTGGGAAGTTCGGCCTAGAGGAAGAGGAGTTTGGAAGAAAGGGTCCAACTGCTAAGCCTCTAGGGTGTCCACAAGTACTGCCTAGGAGAGCTACAGACCAGTGTAGGCCAAGCTCCTAGAGGGTTCCAACGTTCGTCTGTATCACAGGAGGTTTGGGCCATGGGTGACATAACACAGCCCTGCCTACTTGGCCCGCTCAGCACCCAAGCGCTCCCGTGTCAACTTCCAGGGGCCTCACCTGACCATCCTATTGAAAATAGCTCCCCTTCCTTTTCTACCCCCTTACTCAGCTTTAGTTCTCTTCACATCACTTACTGTCACCTGCTTTATATACCTATTTGTTCATTTATTTACTGTCCTCTCCCTCACTAGAATGTTCTTGCGGGCAGGGCCTTTGGCCCGTTTCTAAGCGCTCAGTTAAAAGTTGGTGAATAGGGCTTCCCCGGTGGCGCAGCGGTTGAGAGTCCGCCTGCCGATGCGGGGGACGCGGGTTCGTGCCCCGGTCCGGGAAGATCCCACGTGCCGCGGAGCGGCTGGGCCCGTGAGCCGTGGCCGCTGAGCCTGCGCGTCCGGAGCCCGTGCTCCGCGGTGGGAGAGGCCACGGCAGTGAAAGGACCGCGCACCAAAAAAAAAAAAAAAAGTTGGTGAATAAGGGGAATTCCCTGGCGATCTAGTGATTGGGACTCTGCGCTTTCACTGCCGAGGACGCGGGTTCAATCCCTCGTCTGGGAACTAAGATTCCACAAGCCACGCAGCCAAAAAAAGTAAAAATAAAACAAAACAAAAAGGGGGATTTGAGGACTCTTTAAAAAAATTTTTAAATTAAAAACTGAAAAGTTGGTGAATAAGTAAATGAATGAAAGTCTTGGACCTTGCCTCCTGCTCTCCTCCCTCAAGATCTCGGCCCCTCCCGATAGCTTCAGCTTCAGCTGTCACGCTTCCATCAGTAACTCTCCTACCTGACCTCCATCCAGCTGCCTTAAACGTCTTACCATTCCTCAGACTCAGCGTGACGACAAAGGCGAGGCCACTTACACATTCATTCATTCAAACAAATCACATCTTCATCATTCACTTACTCTGTGCCAGGAAGCGTTTTAGGTGCTGAAAATATAGCAGGGAACAAGCAAAGCGTCTGCCCCTTGAGGGGGGAGAAACCTTGTAGTGGGGAAAACAGACAAAAAGCAAATGTCTCGAGATATTTCAGGACAGTGTCGTTCCAGAGATAAGAAGTGGTATCTGAACTGAAATTATAGGGAAGCCTATTTCTACTCAAAAATAAATACATTCAGGACTTCCCTGGCAGTCCAGTGGTTAAGACTCCACACTTCCCATGCAGGGGGCTCAGGTTTGATCCGTGGTCGGGGAACTAAGATCCCACATGCCATGTGGCACAACCAAAACAAAAAATAGAATTAAATAAATACATACATACATGTATGCATACGTTCCGGCATAATCCGTCTCAGAGTAAAATGCACAGACGATGAGACGGTGAAGCCCTGGCCCTGGAGGAATCCAAATACCATCTGAACAGATGTGCGACAATTATGCATGCAACGTTTGTCCCAAGTGGCAAGTTTGGCTGCATTTGACAAATGTTTCTTGGGTACCTCTGCTATTTAAGCCCCTCCCCCTCTGAGCGCCCCGCCAGTGATAGCATTCTGTATCTAAAACCTAATCCATCACCATTCACTCCCCTCACAGCTGCTCAGTGGTCCCTTTAGTCTAGTACTTGGAAGGGGCTTCAGTCGCTATTTCCAGGTGGATGAACCCAGATCAACATGGCTAGCGCTGCTGCCTTTTATCCCAAGCTCCCTGGGCAGCATCGCCGTGCAAACCTCCTCGGGTGGCTCCCGAGTCAGCGTGTCCAAATGGAACTCAATTTCCCTCCCACATCTGACCCCGTGTTCTGTCTTCCTAGAGGTCCCCTCCGTCCTCCCCATCCCGTTCTCATCCTTGCCGACTCCTTCATCTTCCACATCGGTGCTGGCCGAGTCCCAGCCACCTCCTGGCTGTGCCTTCCCCTCCGCCCGCACGGCCACGGTCTTATCACCTCTTGCCCGCACCGTTGCCAAGGCCTCTTTCGTGTTTCTCGTCCCTCCGCCTCTTCTGAGATGTCCTTTTGTCTCCGCCAGCCCCAAAGCACAGGACCGATCGCACTACTTCCCCCTGCTGTTTGGCTCTGGCTGTGCGCCTCGCCTGACTCTGCCCGAGGGACATCCGAGGTTTGGGACCGAGCCCAAGATAGTAATAAAATAGGAAGGGGGATGGGTGGACTTCGGGTCGGGTCCCCAAATGTTTGGCCAGGCAAGGAAGCCTAGTAAAATGCCTCGTTGTGGCGTGCACTGTCCTCCGCAACACAGCCCCACTCCGGGGGTCCGCCTAGCCGCAGAGCACCCCGGCCACGGCGCCCGAGCCCCGCCTCAAACACACACACATGCCACATCCACTGCCAGACCTTCACTCACTCGCCCGGCTCCTCTCAGCCCTTCCCCACCCTCTGCTCATTGGAAGCTCTGCGAGGGCAGGAATTTTTGTCACGTTGTTCATTGCCGGCATCAGAAGAGACGCTCGAGAGAGAGCAGCTTGACGTCACGTCCATAGCGTCCTCCCCTTCATGTTCTAAGTCAGAATCAATCCTTCCCCGCTCCCTGCCCCCAGAGCGTTCTGTGTGTACCTGCGTTCCGGTGTTTTCTCCCGCCCTGCCTAATCTTTATGTGTGTCTCTGTCCTGACCACCACAGTTAGACCCCAGTGGGGGAGAAAGCCTTCCCCATCATCTTTACAGCTCTGTGCTCTCGAGCATGCGTTTCCTGCTTGAGCGACGCTCAACTCGATTAGCCTGGTTCAATCTGATTGAATGAAATGCCATACGGCGTTAAGCTTCTTTCCTGCTGATGTGGAATTCTCAGCTCTTCGTCTTACGCTTCTCCTGCTTTGCACAGGGCGAGGTGCGTGGCAGATTCTCCACAAATCTGTGCTGACCTGTTGACTGTGAAAGTTCAGGCCACGTCGGATGGTCAGGCTCGGAGTCAGTCCATCTCCCGTCTTCCTCGCTGCGGGCCCACTCCAGGCACCCCCTGAAAGATAACACGTTCTGATTTTTCGGACCTTGGACCAAAGTCTCCGTCTGTTAACCCGCCTCAGTGACGCCTGCATCACCGCCCGCCCACCACCACCACCACCACCCCAACTCTTCCAGACCCGTTTAGACAGTTCCTTCTGTATTTCTGGAATCCAGGGCGTGTGTGTCCTTCCTCGGTTCCCATGGTAACCAAATTCTTGGGAATACTGAGCTCTGACTACAGAGCCCTGGTGGTGAGCAGCTTTGAAGAGGGAGACTGAGACACTTGTTAACAGGCTTGCAGAAATGATGCGTAGACTTCCCGTCTCTTTCCTTTGAGAAGCTCGAAGCGCTTTACGAGCATTCCTTAACTCACACTCATATGTGCCCGTGGGCTCGGAGAGCTGGGGGCGCAGCGCGGTTACCCCCCGAGTGCTGCGTGGAAGCTGTGCCCGGGGAACGAGGCAGCCAGAGCTGGGCCTCCTTCACGTCTTAGGGCTCTGCGCCTGGGAGGGTTTGGTGTTCTGGCTTGTTCGTGCGGCTCTGCGATGGGGGTTCGGGTCAGTGGGTCAGACTGGCAGCGGGGAGCGCACGCGGATCTGTCCCACAGCTCATCCAGCTTCGCTCGTTTCCCAGTAGAATGCTTCCTTGATGAAGCAACAGGAAAATTTTCATCCTCGTTATAAGCATCTTAGTCAGCCTAGGAAAATATATAAAAAGTCAAGGGTTTTGTTGTTTCTTTTTTTCTGGTAGTGAATTTAAGAATCTCTGGATGATGACATTCTCCTCATCACTCTCTGCCGGGTCTCCTTGGACTCAGGTGGGTCCTTCTCAGTGGCCTTTGCCGAGTCCTCATCTTCCTCCCAGCACCGGGAGACTAGGAGTTCTGAGAACAGCCTGCTGACTTTCTGTATGCTCGCCACCTGGGCCTCATGTCCCTCTTCGCAGCGACCATAGCCAGCACCTACTCACGGGGGACGCCCGAGTTTCTGTCGCTAGACCCGTCTCTTTCCCCGGTCGTATCTCTGACTCCAGTTCCTGCCCAAGTCTAGGGAGATTTCGCAGTGCCCAGCACACACTTAGGGGCTCAATAATTGTTGCACGAATTCCTTTCCTCGAGGCACCTTCATAGAAATAGGCCGCAAACCAGATGAAAAACCCACCCACCCCTCCTCTCCAAAGGGCCTCTTCAGCCCCAAATTCTTCTTCTGCTTGGCGGTGTCAGTTTCCATTCAGAGACTTAACTGGAAGCCCTGGAGGATCCTTGACTCCCTCCACCCCGCGCCCCCCCCCCACCCTGGCCTCTCCCCGCCCCACGCTCACCTCCCACATTTGCCTTTGTCCAGGCCTTCGTCATCTCTGGGTCAGCTGTTCCTGGCCTCCTGTGACTCCCTTCCCCTCATCCCTCCACGCCCCCACCCCAGAGGGGTCTCTCCAAAATACAGTCTGACCACGGCAGTCCCTTAACTTTAAAACCCCTTCCTGAGTCCATCTTTGCATCTAAGGTCAGGCTAAGAGTCCTTAGCGTGACCTTCAAGGCCCTTTCCAACATGGCCCCAGTCCACCCACTTCGTTTGTTTGAATTCCCACTACTGTGCCCTTAGTAGGTGCTTCAGATTTTATTCTATGAGTGAGTGAAGATGGAGGCCAACAGACTTAAGTGCCCTCATCTTTAGGTCTATCACCCCGAAGATAGCAACTTCTGTCATTTACCCCAGACTGTTCATTTAGCCAAGAGGTCTTAGTATGTGTGTTAGGTGATCAGAATACACCAGTGGACAAAGAGCGACAAAGATCCCTGCCCTCGTGGGGCCTGTTGTATTCTACCAGGGGCCTCAGACCATAAACAATGAATAACTTGTATAGTATGTTAGAATAAATTATATAGTATGTTAGAAGGTGAGACGTTCTGAAGAAAGAAAAAGATAGGAAATGACGGAGGGAGGAAAGAAAGAAGGGAGGGGAAGGAAGGATGGGGAAGGGGAGTGGGGTGACAAGATTGAAAGCGTTTTGAGAGGAGCCCTCATTGAGAAGATGAGGCTGTTAATTGAGCCAGTTCCTCATCATTAAGCTGTCTTGCTAGGTTCAGGATCTTACTTTATCACCATTATGTCTCTCACCTCGGGCGTCAGGGAACCGAACGACTGTTCTGAGCAAATTGCAAAGTAACAACAATAGCTACTGTTTGCTGTGCGTTCCCCGCGTGATGGGCACAGGCGGCTGAGGAGTTTGCATGGTTTTCTCTTTTTTAATCTTTACAACAGCCTTCTGAAATTGACCCCCTCATTCCTACAGAACAGATGAAGGACCTGAAGGTTAGAGAAATGCAAGCATTTGCCCAAGACCATGAGCTAGACGGTGGCAGAGGTAGGATATGAGCACACAACTAGCCATTTTGCCTCTCAACTGATGAATGAAGATATCTGAGGACCACTCCCTTGTATGTTTGTAGAAACCAGTAGCTTAAAGAGCCAACATCATCGATTTACACAGCTGAGAAAACAGCTTAGTAGCACAGCGTGAGAGGGGGCTGCAGAGGCATTTAACACCTGATCACCCCACCCCCATCCGGCATCTGATTCGTTTCAGACAGGTGGTCCTCAATCTATAGACATTCTTCGAAAATAAGCCCAGTGTCTTACAGGCTTTTAGTGTCAGAACAATCCTTCCTTAATATTCATCCTCTGCCTCCTAATCCAGTTTTATCTCATTTGAGCCTCCATGAAGCTAGAACTCACCTTTCTCCATCTGCCTTATAATCTTTCTTCAATAGACTTGAAGGACCAAGCCTCCTGTCTCCCCAACTGGTCTCAGCCCTGTCCATGTTCTGTAGCTATTGTCTAGACATTAGAATAACCAACTCCTTAGAGATGAAATCCTGGGTATTTTCAAAGCAGTAACCCTGTAATCAATGTGCTGAACGCTTAGCAAGCATGACTAACCGCTTACAAAAGAGCAAAGCGTGAGTCAGAGAACCCCACCCAAAATAATACATTTGGCCGAATCTTGGCTTGGTGCAGATTCGGACCTTTGAGTCATAAAGCTCGTTAGAAATGGGAATGTGTTTGACGCTAGTGAAGATTTTAACGCAGCCCCAGATTTAGAGTGGTCTATTTAAGGTAGGTCACAGGATGAATTTTGGAGCGAAGGCAGGTGACATAAGGAGAGGATAACAGTCGTGAAAAGACAAACTTTATCGCTTCTCTGTCTCCCCTCTGCCGTCAAGGGAAAAGCCTGATTTAGGAAAAATCATCTTCACTTACTAGAAAAAGAAGGCTTTCCTGATTTGAGCAGGAGAAGGGATTTATTAGAAGTGATTTCTTTATTTGGGGCATGCTTAAAGCTTGCCTCGGGGCCCTGCCTTTGGTAGCTCTGTCTTTTTTGTTTGTTTTTTAACATCTTTATTGGAGTACAATTGCTTTACAATGGTGTGTTAGTTTCTGCTGTATAACAAAGTGAATCAGCTATACATATACATAAATCCCCATATCTCCTCCCTCTTGAGTCTCCCTCCCACCCTCCCTATCCGAGCCCTCTGGGTGGTCACAAGGTAGCTCTGTTTTTTAACAAAGCTGCTACTTGTCCTTAGCACTGCTCTGCAGTGGGAGAAACATGAGCTCCAGCTCCACCCTAACTCCCTTGGTTCTCCTCCCCGCCAGCTGGCGACAGAGAGCCAGGGAAGAGAGACGACTGGGGCAGCAGAGGAAGCTAGAGAAAAGGGTAAAGGCATGGCTTTGGGAAAAGTCAGCCTCCCATCTCTTCAGGAAATTTCAGAAAGGGAAGGGAAGCTCGCCTTTAGTACTGACTATATTACTGGTTCTAGACTGGTTCCAGGACCCTCACAGATACCAAAATCCAAGGATGCTCAGAGTCTCTTATCTAAAGTGGTGTAGTATTTGCATATAACCTACATACGTCCTTCCATCTACTTTAAATCGTCTCTAGATGACTTATAATACCTATTACTGTAAATGCTATGTAAATAGTTGACGGCACATGGCAAATTTAGTTTTGCTTTTTGGAACTTTCTGGAATGTTTTTTTTCCCCCCAAATATTTTCAACCTGCAGTTGGTTGAATCTGCGGGTATAGAACCCCCCAATGCAGAGGGCCGAATGTAGTGTGTTTCAGGCCCTGCATTAGAGTTTTTTACATCCGTGATCGTAGTTAATGCTCATAACCTATTGGAAGAAAAAGGAAACATATCCCTGTTTTACAAACGAGGCTCACGCTCGGTGAGATTCAGTCCACCCCGTAGGAAGGGGCAGATCTGCACTCTTAACAACTGGAGCATGCTTGTCGTAATAAGAGTAGTGAGTGACTCTTTAGAAATCACCCCACCTCTCCGAGACCCTGTCCTTTCTGAACCAGTGACTTCCTCTGTGTCCTCAGGCAGTTTGGCGGTTATGCCAGGGAAACTGACTACGTAGCTCGTGCGGCCCAGCTGCGCACCACCCTGGAGGGTACAGCCACCTGCCGGAGTGACTTCTACTTCTGCGCTGGGTATGACCCTCCCATGAAGCCCTACGGACGTCGCAACGAGATCTGGCTGGTGAAGAGCAATGAATAATTGGCTGAACTAGAGCTCGCTGGGATGCTTGCGTCTGTGCCCACTTCCGCCAGGAGGAAATGAAGTTCCCCGTGCAGCTCCAGTAGGGCCGACTTTCCTTCAGAGCCAATCAGTCACGGCCAATTTCCTGAAATAAGTACGTTCCAGATCCTGAGGCTCTTGTTCTCGTGGAGGGAAACAAGGCACCCACGATACATATGCGTCCTTCTAAATGACTTAGAAAATTCTGTGGTAGACCAGAAAAAACCAGCAGCATTTCCCCAGCTCTCTGGATCCCTAAAAACTGATTTTTTAAAATTATTGAAACCATATTTTTATTATTGAGGAAGAAGTGTGATTTACGTGTGATCTTTCATCTCTGATTCTTATAAGAGCTTTCTTTAAAAAGAAACCGGAAATAAAGATCTTTGACTTAAACAGCTGAGACGAATCCTAAGAGTAGTTATTTTCCAAGATTCCACAGGTGTATAGATACTATTGATGGTGTTTACTGTCGCGGGAATCCTGTGTTTACAGTTCCAAGGTCCTTCAGAATAGAAACCCAAAGATCCCAGGGAAGGAGGACATGCACCACATGCTTGATCGTCTCTAAGCCACAGACACTTACCGTGACTGTGTCACAGTGATTCCATGCTCTGAAGTTGAGGAAACTGTTTGCAGCCGTGGGCCATAAAGGGTTCCAGGGACCACAAAGATTAGACCAAGAAGAAAAATCACTACGCCGGGGCTTCCCTGGTGGCGCAGTGGTTGAGAGTCCGCCTGCCAATGCAGGGGACGCGGGTTCGTGCCCCGGTCCGGGAGGATCCCACGTGCCGCGGAGCGGCTGGGCCCGTGAGCCGTGGCCGCTGCGCCTGCGCGTCCAGAGCCTGCGCTCCGCAATGGGCGAGGCCACGGCAGTGATAGGCCCGCGTACCACAAAAAAAAAAAAAAAAAAAAAAAAAAAAATCACTACCCCAGATGCATAACCGTGGAGATGGGAAGACCTGCCCAGAGGGTTTATGCAGGATGATGAGATGAGGTTAGAAAAGCTGGGGTCCAGTTTCATCAACTGAAGAGGATAGAAGTGAAAGAATCAATGTGTATCTTGGCCAGCAGAGAAGGAAAGGGGACTCGAGGCTGTGAGGGGCGGTGGGGAAAGTAGCTAAGCGGGAACCAAGTGCCTGGTTGAGCCAGTAAGGATGAGAGCCAGTGGGTCACAGCACTGGGAGGACGCACCACCCTCCCAGGGTGCACAGGGCCAGCCCTGTCAACAGCGCTCTGTGGGGTTTGCTAAAGAGGAATGAGAGCTATGTCTTCACCTTTCCTGGCCGCCTGGTCTCTTCTAGGAGATGGGATTCCCTTTTCTGAAGATCATTGGGAAGTCACAGTGGCTACCGGCCTTGACTGCTGTCAGAGGCCATGCTGGGTGCCTTCCATGAACACTTTATGAGGGAGGTGCTGTCATGACCCCCATGCCCGTGAGGAGCTGAGAGTCCCAACATTTGTAATGTTTGGACTTACTCGTTTCCTTTTTTTCCATCTCTCACACTTGATATTGATAATATGTTTGATAGGAAAGAGGTCCGCACGTGCTTTGTTCTCCATTATATCCCCAGCACTCACTTCAGGGTCATCCATCATTTAAGAATGAATTAAGCTGTAAGTAACAGAAAACTAAACCAGCAGTAGCTTAAGCTAATAAAATTCTATTTTCTCATGGAGCAGGACGTCTAGAGATAGGTCAGTGGCTCATTGCTTACCTCTCTGTACATGCCTTGCTCTTTCCCTCATGATTACAAGATGGCTGCAAGCTCCTGCCATCTCATCCATGTTCAGGGCTGGAAAAGGGGAGAGAAGGAAAGGCTGTATTAGTTGCATCTGTCCCATTTATGAGGAAACAAAAGCTTTCCCAGAAGTTGCCCTAGCAGATTTCCACCTACATCTAATGGACCAGAACTGATACTTGGAGTCACCCATACCTGCCACGGAGATGGGGAAAGTGTGTGTGTTTGGCTTTCCAGCCTCTATGGTGGGGAGCAGCAGAGGACAATGATTTTCAGAATGGCTTTGGGGTAGCTAATCTCCAGGGTTTTCTGCAAAGGAACGATGACTAGGTGTGTACATCTGGAATCAAGAGTTAGGGAAGGTGAGAAATGAGAGACAATTGGAGAGATGGGTTGAAGCCAGATTGCAGAGGATCTTAAAGGTCTTAATTCTGCATTTTCACTTCCGAGCCAATGCAAATGGCTCGGGAGCACTTTGCTACCTCTCTTCCAGTGTCTCCTGCTCCTCCACTCTCATCTATCCCTATAAACCCCAAACAGTGGAGCATGATCGGGTGGAGAAGGGAGGGCTTTCAGTCTCCTGCCCCACAGTGAGGACACAGGTGACTGACGGGAGGGCCTCAAACAGTGAATTAAGAAAAGAGAGGGACAGGAGCCAAGGAAATAAGTTGTTTATCCTCATTCTGGATTAAATAATGAAAAATAGAACAACAGAGACCAGGGCTGCTAGTTGCCAATCTATGGACTAATAAAGCAATCTTTTTTTTTTTTTTAAGATTTGTTTTTTGATATGGACCATTTTCAAAGTCTTTATGAATTTGTTACAATACTGCTTCTGTTTTATGCTTTGGTGTTTTGGCCCCAAGTTATGTGGGATCTTAGCTCCCTGACAAGGGATTGAACCCACACCCCCTGAGTTGGAAGGCAAAGTCTCAACCGCTGGACTGCCAGGGAAGTCCCTAAAGCAATCTTTTTTCCCAACTCCAACCCACTTTCTTGTCCATATCTTTCCCAAAATAGAGGTCAATGAAAAGACCCTGTCCCTCTCCTCCTCTCCGTAGAGGAGTAGAACATATGGCCAGTATTTTAGATTGTTGTATAATTAAGTTTGAAAAGGGTAAACAGTAGAGATATTAGCAAATGTGAAAACTGTGCTCTAGGTGTAATGCTCGGAATCACAGCCTTAAGGCCGCAGCCTCCCTGGAGCTGCATGTATAAGGATGCTCTGCCTTCCACCACAGACCATCTTCCTGTACCATTAGTATTCTTGTATGCAACTCACTGTGCACATGTACACAATGGAATACCACTCAGCCATAAAAAAGAATGAGGTAATGCCATTTGCAGCAACATGGATGCAACTAGAGATTCTCATACTAAGTGAAGTAAGTCAGAAAGAGAAAGGCAAATGCCGTATGATATCACTTATACGTGGAATCTAAAATATGACACAAATGAACCTTTCTACAAAACGGAAACAGAATCACTGACCTGGAGAACAGACTGGTGGTTGCCAAGGGGGGAGGGGTTGGGGGAGGTATGGAGGGGGAGGCTGTAGTTAGCAGATGTAAGCGATTATATAGAGAATGGATAAACAACAAGGTCCTACTGTACAGCACAGGGAACTATATTCAGTATCCTATGATAAACTACAATGGAAAAGAATACTAAAAAAAGAATACATATATGTATAACTGAATCACTCTGCTGTACAGCAGAAATTAACACAACACTGTAAATCAACTATACTTCAATTTTTAAAATATTGATAAAATTTAAAAAAATTTTTAATGTCCCTTGTATGTTCTGTGAGCACCACCTCATAAATTTTGTCCTGCATGTACCACAACACAATTCTACACTTTCCTGCTTACGTGAGTGGTGACAGGCCTTCAGGTGATTGTGTATAAATACCGTGGGACCCTTGGCTGAGCTGGGGAGTTGGTCATCACCTGTTTAAGGAAGACCTCCTTCATTTACATTTGGCTTCTCCACTCTTGAGTAATGTGACATTGATCTTGAGCACAGTAATTAAAGCTTCACAGCATGCCACATGGATGGGTATTTATTTGGTCGAGTGCCATGGGTTTTGCCTTTGAATTTATATCCTTGACAAACTCTAGGTTTTTCCTTTAAAGTATTTGGTTTCTATAACAACCAGCATTCTCTAGGAATTAGGGGAGAGTCTCAAGCAGTCTCTACAAATGCAGAATCAAGAACCAATCCATGGAGACTTTCCTGGTGGTCCAGTGGTTAAGACTTCACCTTCCAATGTAGGGGGTGCGGGTTGGATCCCTGATCAGGAAGCTAAGATCCCACCTGTCTCGTGGCCAAAAAACCAAAACATAAAACAGAAGCAGTATTGTAACAAATTCAGTAAAGACTTTAAAAATGGTCCACATAAAAAAAATCTTAAAAAAAAAAAAAAGAACGAATCCATGTAAGGTGAAAATGGCCAGAGTCGACTGAAGGTGTGGCAGGAGTTGGTGTGGGCTGTGTAGAGCTATCACATAATCAAACATCAGGTACAACTTGAATTACCTTTTCCTTGGCAATGAATTAATTAGACCCTCATCAAAAAGTCAGTGTATGAGCTGTCCCAAACACAGCCGCTTCTCATACCATGCCTCTTCCTCTCTCTTGGGTTCCTTACCCTCCAGCAGAACGAGAATACATGCTGGTTCCCCTGCACTGTCCTCCACTTTACGCGCCTTTACTCCCTCTGTTCCCACACCTAGAATCACCCCCCACGTCTCCCTATCCATCCTCTACCCATCCCTCAACTCCCAGCTCAAGAGTCTTTGAATTCTTCCCTGATGCCTCCAGTACACCCCTCCTCCTAGTCCCCACATCACCCCCTAGCATAAGGGTATGTGTACAGTAGACGCTCAGCCTTCTTAATGTAGATCCATTTGAATTTTTAAAAATAAGAGTTATTGAGAGCTAACATTTATTAGGCATTCACTGTGCAAACTCATTACACGAATTACCTTATTTCTTAGGCACCACAGTCCTATGAGGCAGTCACGGGCACTGTCATCTCTCCCCATTTACAGATGAACTGGAGCAGCTCAGAGAGGTTCATTAACACGCTCCAGGCTACAGAGATGGTACCCAGCTGAGCCAGAATTGGAACGCAGGCAGTTTAACTCCAAGACCAGATACTACTAAACACGCAGTTCGATGTCTGTATTCCTTGTCTGGCAAGATAGGAAATGAGGCAGAATGTGACTCTACAAGGGAGTGTACTGGGTGGATGGCCCCCTCTTCCCTGTATCATTTATTCTGAGGCTCAGCCACAGTGGCAGTGATAGATTCCCTATGTCCCTAGGGCATATGCCGCTGCCTGGAATGTAGATAAACAAACTCCATGAACTTATAACTCCAGAAACAGCACGGAGACCCAGCAGCAACCTATCTGCCCCCTGTCACAGCAGCAGCCCTGTCTGTCTTCTCTCCCTCTATAGATTAAAAGTGAGCTAAAAGAAGTTCTCGTGTACTAACACAGGACCATTGTCCCACCTTAAATAATGTCTACAAAATATGGACTTTTTTTTCTTCAAGTTTCAGTGAGATATAATTAATATACAGCACTGTAGAACTTTAAAATGTACAGCATAATGACTTCTATACATCATGAAATGATTATTACAATAAGGTTAGTGAACATCCATCATCTTATATAGAAACAACATTAAATGGGAGCTCCCTGGTGGCCTAGTGGTTAGGACTCTGGGCTTTCACCTCCGGGGCCCAGGTTCAATCCCTGGTCAGGGAACATCCCACAAGCCATGTGGCACATTCCAAAAAAAAAAAAAAAAAAAGAACCAACGTTGAAGAGATAAAAAAATATATATTTTCCTTGTGATGAGAAAACTTCAGGTTTACTCTCTTTTTTTTGGGGGGGGGGTACCCGGGCCTCTCACTATTGTGGCCTCTCCAATCGCGGAGCACAGGCTCCGGTCGTGCAGGCTCAGCGGCCACGGCTCACGGGCCCAGCCGCTCCGCATCACGTGGGATCCTCCCGGACCGGGGCACGAACCCGCGTCCCCTGCATCGGCAGGCGGACTCTCAACCACTGCGCCACCAGGGAAGCCCAGGATGAGCCATTAAGTCAGGATTCTGAGCAGAGTCTCAGATGTGTAATCATTAATAGAAGTAAAGAACTTGCTTATGTGACATTTTCATAATAATTTCTGGGTCCAATTTGTATCCTTATATAAGACCAAGCCACCTGACTATATACTGTTAAAGAATAAAATATATTATCCATGATAACAAGGAGGCTTGGACCCCAGTAACCTGGGGGAATTAGTGGCTAATTTCAGTTATCTGGAAATATGTCAAAACTCATTAATCCCTTTCTGAAATATCTGGCCCATTATTCATAACCCAGTATCACAGTTTTACATCAAATTTTGTGTCTTAATAGGCCTCTGATTTCTCACAGTTTATTTCTAATGTGCAAAGATGATGTTATTTTATATATTGTATAGAGCACATTATGCTCACCAGGCTCAAAAAAATTAATAGAAGCTTTCCTTTTAAGTCATACACTTTTCTGAGCTGTAATCTGTGGCTAATTACATACTCAAACTCAATCTTGTTCAGATGTAAGCATCCATTAATTCTTTTCAGTTCAGTTGACCGCGAGTTGGAAATTGACACTATACATCCTTCTTTTAAGAGTTTTTCAGGGGCTTCCCTGGTGGCGCAGTGGTTGCGAGTCCGCCTGCCGATGCAGGGGACACGGGTTCGTGCCCCGGTCCGGGAAGATCCCACATGCCGTGGAGCGGCTGGGCCCGTGAGCCATGGCCGCTGAGCCTGCGCGTCCAGAGCCAGAGGCCACAACAGTGAGAGGCCCGCGTACCGCGAAAAAAAAAAAGGGTTTGCCCGCGTACCGCGAAAAAAAAAAAAGGGTTTCTCATTGCTTTTGATGATGTGAGGTTTGGGGCAGAATTACGGATTTGATCTTCCTTGAAACTACTTCTCATAGTTCTCACCGAAAAACAGGATAAAACTTCTTGTTTGCTTTGTTGCTGCTATGTTTCCAGGAAACAAAAGTCAGACAGAGAGAGAGAAAGTTCTTAGAGTTTCATAATACCCAAAACCCACTGGGACTTGTAATGATCAATTTTCCCTATGCCCAAAAGACTAGGCAGGTGTTTAAAGTGTTCTAAGAAGTGTCTTAGTGGAAAAGCAAGAGCTTTCAAAAGCACAATGTTTCCTTATAGCTCCCCTTATTACTGGAGCATGGTTAGGAAATCCATGGTTAGGAAATCCATTTCTGCGCCACTGTCAACGTAGCTCAGTATTTTGTGGCAGAAAAAAAATCGATAGTGTAGAAAAGAACATACAGAGTGCTCTCCAAAACTAGGCAGAATAACCAGAAACTTAAGCTTAGAGGAGGAAATCAGAATTTAGGTCACCTAGAAAAAGTACAAATATCAAAAATTAGAAGAATGATTAAAACGCAAGAAAAAGTACAGGGTGACACCTAGCTAGGAAAAACATACAAAGAGATGCAAAATAAATAAGAGCCAGACCAGTAGAGTATAATAACAATAACTCACAAACTCCTAAGTGTCGCTGTAGGGCATGAGCTGACAGTGCGAGTGCAGCTCACAGGCTGTCTGTTCCTGTTTGCTCCGGAAACAATCGTAGCGCCGTGTAAACAGACAAGTGGTCAGCTGCAACAATCAGGCCGTTGTTCTCGGCGGCTGTCAGTCTCTGACAAGAATACCCGTTCCAGTGCTGAGATCCGCTCATGAGAAGTGTAGGAGAGGCTGGGTGGAAAACCACAGAGATGATGAAGGGGTTATAACGTCAGAACTACATGGAAAGGTTAGGACAATGAAACTGAGATGGTAGTTCTGAAGCTTTATGTGCCTTTCTCACGGACGTTCAGGTTGTCTCTCAATTCTGTACTGAAACACAATATTTTGTTCCAGTCCACGAGGCATGCATTGGTCATGTGACTCTTCTGATTTATAGCTATGACTCCAGTCACATAATTATTTGATTCACCACTGGGTTGTGAGACCAGAATTATTCAGCTGAAAGAAGAGTTAGACAAGAGGGGATGAGCAGGGAATTTCACACGTATGAATACCTCTCTCCAAGAGGTTGTTGGCCTGCTTTCTGTCTCCAACTAAAGACGAAGTAGAAATAGACTCAAATCGAAGCACAAAGCATTTAGATTAAATACAAAACTAAGAGTTGGTACACACTGAAATAGATGAGCAAAGCGGATTAAGGACTTCATTTCCTTGGAAGTCTTTCAAAAGATTAGTCTTTATCTCTCGGAAGTGGCTTAGGGACTTAGTCCGAAGATATAAAAACATCTTGATGGAGAATGAAAATGCAATCAGGCATATTACTACAAGACACCAAACAAATGGGTATAAATATTCTTTTCCCTATGTTATAAACGTGTTCCTTAAAAACTGTAGACTGATTGAACTTTTAAAATCAATTGCTCTTTTAACTGAGAGTTTTAAATGTGATATAATTTGCAAAGACCTTAAATATAGAATATCAGCCATGAATCTTTGTTTATGAAGGGAAAGCTCCTAATTATTGCCTGCTTTATCTGTTTTAGATGAATTAGAATATTGTTATATCAAGTTTGCTAAAAGCAAGACCCCTGTATATTTTAAAGGATCACATAATTGTGGGCATTTTTTTCTATCCTGTGTTTAAATATCTACAGACAAATCTAGTATCATTTTTTTGAAGGTATTAAGACACAAATAATGAGGCTATGAAATGTAAAAATGGGTCAGTGAATATCGAATGATGTGAAACGAGACAAAAATGTTCTTGCAAACAGAGGTCTTTCAGATTGTTTTCCTTACAGCAAGTACCAGGCATATCAACTTTTGGCAAACGTAGCCTTTTTTTGGACAATTCTCCACATTTTTGGCTTCAAGGTGCCCACCTTACTAGGAGAAACCAAATTTGGATGGTCCCAGGCAGTGTCATTTTTGCTTGTTCTTTCAGGGGGACAAGCTTGAAAACCTCTCTTTGTCACCCTGTAGAGCTACAGGTCACAAAGAGTGAACTGGAGTAAAGTACAGAAGACGTGAGTCTGGGCAGGACTTGCTTGGTGTGAGGACAGAGCAGGCAAAGATAATGACATTCTCCTTGTCACTATGCTTGGGCGACAAGGATAACGGGGCAACAGAAAGGGTGCAGACCCTGTCCTCACATGCCCTGTCTTCGAGGCTCAGCTCTGCTTCTTACCAACGTTGAGACCCAACCAGGCTCCCCAACCTGTGGGAGCTCACGCTCCTCGTAGTGAAATGATGGTCATATAGTGTCCCTGCCCCCTCCAGGTATCAACGTAAGGTCTTACTTACTCAACTCGGATCCGTAGCAGGAGGTGGTTGCAGGATTAATAGAGAGAAACACTCGACTTCTTGGTAAACTCATGAACAATAACTCAAGCTGGAGAATTAGGCTTCTGTAATTTATGATCTGGTCTGATGAGACTATTGGAGGAACACAGGTTAGCAAGGGGCTGAGTGGGAAGGAGTCTTGTTATACTGCAAGGAACAAAGTTAAACCAAGGATTCAGTTCATTTCTGCTGAAAGAAGAATGTTTTATTTTCACAGGATTCAATCCCTCTAAAAAACACCAGTAGGAGGAGGGTGTCAGAACATCAATTATAACTATACCACCAACACCACCGCCAATAATAATATGGAAAGGGAAGCACTATGGTGCTTTCTATATTTCATGTCCTATTCCAAGGGCTTTATAGATATTGATAGATTTAATCTTCAAAGCAACCGTGTGAGATAGATTGACTATTACAATCATCATTATCCTTCTTTTACTCCCATCAGGAAACAGAGGCAACAAAACATTAAGGAACTTGACTGCAGGTAACACAGCTAACAAGTGAGAGGGCGAACAGTCCATGCGCTCAGCACTGCAGCCCCCAAGCAGGAACAAAATGACACGGCTACGTCCCACACCATCAAAGGACAGCTATGTATCGTGCAAGGACCTGGTCTAAGAGACAGACACGGCTCCTGTCTTCACAGAGCTTACAGGCTTGTTGAGGAGACAGACATTAAACAACCATGTGTGATTATTCTACGACAGTATAAAATGGTCTTTAGGGATTTTTAAAATTATGTCCAGTATTTTTCTTTGCTTTTTTTTTTTTGCCTGCGGGATCTTAATTCCCAGATCTGGGGTCGAACCCACGCCCCCTGCAGTGGAAGTGCAGAGCCCGAACAACTGCACCGTCAGGGAATCCCCTATGTCCAGTTTTTAAAATTGAACCAAAGCTTGCAGAGTATCAAGCCTAAAGGGACTTTAGAGATGATGTAGTGAAGGCCTTTTATTTTACTGCTGAAGACAGTGAGATGCCCAAGGTCACGAAGGTACAGAGACCCTGACCCCGTGCGAGCGCTCTTTCTATAGAAAGTGATGAGCCTCTTTGCAAGCCATTGAGTTTCATAGTCCTCATGTGCTGTTTCCAGGTGAATCCGTGACACTAAGCCAGCCCCTCCCTCCTTTGACTTTCAGCCTGAGACAGTGATGGAGCTGAGGAGGAGGTAGCTTAACTGAATATGGTGCCCCCAACGCAGCAGCAGGTAAATGTGCTCGTCTGCATTCTCCAGGGAAAGACAGAGCAACTCACTCCTTCCTCAGGAGAGCAGTCAGTCTTCATCTCCAGTGGCTGTCCTGACCTGAGAGAGGAGAGCCAGGGCAGTGCAATAAAGCTAAATCATGCCTTCGCCTCTGCAGGAGCCCCTCCCAGACCCCACCGCCACTGCCATGATGGTATATTCTGATGCAGGTGAATGGCCCTGAAAGAAAAGGCAGCTTGAAGGGTTTGTGTGAGGGTGAAGAGGTGCAAGCTCACTGCTTTTTGGCTTGGGGACCACAGGGGATTATAAATATGTATGAGTGTCAGATCTGTTCTTATTATCAGTTGTCTAAAGGTATCCTCTGGGCCACGCTGGCTGCCTCTCTGAGTCACTGTCTAGCTCCAGCAGCCCAGGCTGCCCCAAGAACTGGGCTGGGCCTGTCAGCATCATCTGGGCGCCCAGATGGGTGTACCGATTTTAATCCTTGCCTGCAAAAACAGACGGACACTGCTGAGTAGGACCGGAAGTAACTTGCGTTTGTGCCGTGATGGCTTGAAGACACACAAATCCAAACAGCTAAAAATACCACTTTGGGACACAATTGTTTTATTCGGAGGATCCGAAGTCACTAAGGTCCAAGAGGGAAAGCCATGATCAGACCGTTTGTCCAATGGACTGTACTGGGCAACTCTAACTAGCTTAACCCCTCTGGTCTGTTATCTGAGAATTTGCCTTTTCCTGGAATGGCACACAGACCAGGACATAGCTATATCATTTGCTGTAATTAATCCTCCAGAGGGCCTTTACACGATGAGAAAATCTTTACTATCCCCACCAAGAACTTCTCAGATTACTTTCAGGTTCCAGTAATCCTGCAAAAAGATTCTTGTTAATGGCTGAGAGGGAAGATGGTAAAGTGGTTGTGACATGGATAGAGGCTCAACATTTTCTTCTTTTTTTTTTATTATCAAAAGATTAAATGATGGTGGAATGATCATATTTCCAGCATAGTTTTGGAGAGTATTATCCCCTATGTTGCCTCAGAAAGCTGATGATGGCATTTCTTCCTTTGCAGACTGTTGATCCCACACAGGAGGATTTCATCCCTTGGGCTAAAGTAAGCCCTCAGCAAGATGCAGAATTATAAAGTCCACAGGAAACATGAGTAGTGAAAACCCAGAAGATCATCCTAATGGAGGCCTGATGGGTCACTGGGAAGCCCATCTGCCAACAAAACGTCAGCTCATCCTTCCTTCCCTGCCACCCAGTCCTCTCCATCCATCAGGAGACTGCCCTTTCAAGCATAATTACGATCCTGCTGGCCACCCCACCGTGACTATGTGTCTCTTTCTTCATTCTTTTTCTTTTTTGGGGGGTGGGGCTGCGTTGTGTCCTAGTTGCACGCGGGATCTTTGTTCCGGCGCTGGAGCTCAGTAGTTGTGGCACACAGGCTTAGTTGCCCCACGGCATGTGGGATCTTAGTTCTCCGACCAGGGGTCGAACCCACCTCCCCTGCATTGGAAGACGGATTCTTAACCACTGGACTGCCAGGGGAATCCCTCTTTCTTCATTCGTGTAACTGAAAGATTCCCTTCCCCAGTAATGCTAGGACAAATTGGCACCTCTTACTAATGGGACCGAAAGACCTCAGTTTGATGAAATTAGGGTCATTCTAATATGACAAATTATAGATGTCAGTAGCAACTTAGTACTGGATTACCCCTCTAGTCATTTTTATAAAGAGCCCCTAAATATGATTGACCCGGAATTTGCAATAAAATTATAGCAGAACCCTCAGGATCCCCACAATTGTACATCTCATGGGCTTGCAATCTGGCAGGTTTCTCCCATGATGTTAGCACCTCATGACAGTGAGTACGGCAGCAGATGTGACTGAGGTCAATGACCTGCTTTGACGAACTAGAAACAGCAAAGGAAGAGCCACCCGAGTTGATGCTCATGAAGGATTTCAGGTGTACGTGACAAGGAGAGTCCACCTGTCTTGATGTTTCTAATGCACTGATGCCTCTGCCATAATTACTTTTCCTTCATCCCTCATGCAGCTTCACATCCTTCCCAGTGGATATATACATCCTTAAGACCCATTTGTTAGATATAACAGGTATAACAGGACCAGAGTCAGAGGCGTGTTGCCCTAAGGGTTTTTAGAGTCTAATTCAGCCTCCCACCTCGCAGATGAGAAAACAGAGCCTCGGAGAAATGGAATGACTTGTCCAAAGTCACCCTGTAGTTTGTGTTGGGCCAGGTCTTCTGACTCTCAGGCCACCCCTCTCTCACTCTACCAGGCTTCTCCATGCCTGTGTTTCTGTATTAACAAGGAAGGCGTGCACCCTTGAGAATCAAATGTGATATTTCAGACCAGTGACTGTTGAGCGCCTGCTATGTGAAAACACTTTGAAAAGAAACTAAGACTCCAAATATTGAAAAAAAGCCCCTTTAATGACCAGTGCACAGCATGGATGAGTATTTCCCGAGCACCTGCAAGGTACAAGGAATTGTTCTCAGACTCAGTCGTAGGCAGGCAACGCTGCTCTGATAGGGCTTACGTTTTTCATGGGGGAAGATAACACAATGCAGAGAATTTCAGGAACACCACTTCCTCTGTTATCAAGTCCAGACACGTACTGCTCACAGCACAACAGGCCAATCAGTCCAGAGACAAAGTGTTGGGGCAAAGAACGGCAACTTTATTCGGAAAGTCAAAAAACTGAGAAGATGGAGGACTAATGTCCTAAAGACCATCTTAACTCTGAATAGAATTCAGGCTTCTTTTATGCTAAGGGAAAAGGGGAAGCAGGAGCGTTCAAGATTAAAGGATAAAGGTGGATTGCAGGCTTCTTGGAGCCACCCGGCCTTCAAGGGAAGCATAACTTTGTTCTTCTGCTTGCTCACGTAGGCTGGATCACAAGGCTTCTGCAAAACTTCAAGTTGCTAGCCGTTATTTTTACTTTACCATTCTTATCTCTGATTGGTTGCAAGGTTTCTAGGCTGAAAGAGAACTTATCTATAAGTAATAGCCATAACTAATCCAGATCCAGTCCGTGGTATAGAAACTTTCTTCAGGAGCTTAATGAACTATTTGGGTACAAGCAACATTTCTCTAATGGTTAACTCTTGATGTGCAAGGCTAAAGTAATGGAATCCACAGGCTAAAGAATGAGAGAGGCAGTTTCAACGTGGTGTTAGTCCTGTTCTTCCTCTGTTACACCTCCTTTTACAGACAAGGAGAGGGACTTGCCCAGGATAATATGGCTTGTTAGGGGCAGAACCGACTAGAATCCAGGTCCCCAGCTGCTGTTCAAGGGCTCACCCTCTACACAGTGTTCCAGTGATTTCATATATTTTTCTGCTGCACTTAGATTACCTGCTCCTTTTTAAAATCTGTGCCCTGAACAATGTTCTCAGCACAAGCAAGCACCTAGGTGAATGACCAAAGAGTTTGACCTTCTGCCCTTATTGGTAATAAAAAAATAGAAAATGTTTCAACATTAAGACACTGACCTACTGACTAGGTGGCATACTATCCAATAAACCACATAAGAAACCTAATTTGAGAGAGAACAGCAGGCCATGCAAGCTGACATCTGCTCTGGAGGAAAACCATCATCCCTGATCCTCCTAGATTTTATCCCCAAAATGATGACAATGACACCTTCAACATAATTTTGTTTTGTTTAGTTTTGTAGGTGAGAGGTGTTTAAGTCAGCTGACAAATGTCAATAAACCTCTTAAAGTCATATAGGATGGCTAATATTGTTTCCCAAAATATTTTCCCTAAAATCAGCAAAGGTAAAAATTGAACCTCTTTGCACCAAATTGCCTCCGAGGTTTATAGCACAATTTTATCAAATTTTGGACCATGCATTAATATTAGTTAGACTTGGGGATTTGTAAGTTGCAAAGTATCTCCTTCAGGCTGTTTCAGGAATGGAGTTGTAAGGTTACACGTGGGTGGAGGGAACAAGAACTCTCTCCGGGAACCCACTACAGCCGCCGGCTTCATGGAGATGGAATACTGTCAGGTGTTGGGTGGACCCTGTTGTCTCCTGCCCCAGCCCCACAATCCCCCTCAGCCACTTTGATACTTTCCTCACTATTTCCTTTTGTGGTATCTTCACATGTCCGTCCACCCACTAGCCGCTGACTTATTCTCTCCCCACATGTCATAATTCAGATTCCTGAGAGGGAGTCCTCTTGGTCCTGCTGATCATCATTGTCTCTGATTGGGTACTCCTTTGCCTTGGCCAGCCTCTTCATTTACATTCAACCTGTGGATTGGATGCCCTTGGATCCAGTACCCACCATTGGTCCATTCAGCTATGTGTGGCTTGGTCTTGTGGTGCAGACTTGATTGTACATGTCTGCTCCCTCAGTGAGATGCTGTGGGCAGGGAATTAAACTCTGGGCAGCTAGGGAAGGTATAGCATGCACGATGAGTGACCTACTCCGGAGAGATTAATCCAGGAAAATATAATTTTATGAAATTATAGAATATTTTAGTGAAAATACCATTTCATTTCTTTTGAGTTTATGCAGCAATTCATGTAAAGCTAAAAACCTCAATAGTCTTCTAAGTTGGGAGTCATGAGGAACCACTTAAAAGAATAGATAAAACTATTTATGGGGCTTCCCTGGTGGCACAGTGGTTGCGAATCCACCTGCCAATGCGGGGGGCACTGGTTCGAGCCCTGGTCTGGGAAGATCCCACATGCAACGGAGCAACTAAGCCCGTGTGCCACAGCTGCTGAGCCTGCGCTCTGGAGCCCGTAAGCCACGACTACTGAGCCTGCGAGGCACAACTACTGAAGCCCATGCACCTGGGGCCCATGCTCTGCAACAAGAGAAGCCACCGCAATGAGAAGCCTGCACACTGCAACAGAGAGTAGCCCCCACTCGCCGCAACTGGAGAGAGCCCGCGCACAGCGGTGAAGACGAAACGCAGCCAAAAATAAGTAAATAAAATAAATAAAATTTTAAAAACTATTTATGATATGCATATTATACTCAATTACTCAATTCAACATGGAGTATCTGAAGATCTAAACTCATTTACTGAATGCAAAATCTGTTTATTCACTTATTTTAGATCATCCTCTTCTGATTTTATTTTTCTGATTTTATTCATTTACCAAAAGAAAGGGTATCAATGAAAAAATTCATTACAAAATACCTTCCTGCTGGAGGGAATTCCCTGGTGGTCCAGCAGTTAGGACTCTGCGCTTCCACTGCAGGGGGCCCGGGTTCAATCTCTGGTCGGGGAACTGAGATCCTGCATGCCATGCGGTGTGGCCAAAAAAATGAATTAAATAAATAAATAAAATAAGATAAAATAAAAGAAAACACCTTCCTGGTAGAGCATGACTGCTTTGCTCAGTAGAGCATGGTGCTAATGAAATACCTGCCCAGGTAGAATTAATATATCCTTCATGCTGATGAATTTTTTCCTGATCCAGAGCATCAAAGATTTGTTTCTCTCTACATTAAATTTCATGATCTCTCCATAAGCTTAAAGGGTCTTTTATTTATGCCTTACTTCAACCTGTGGTCTGGTCAGGTTAAAGTTTCCTCATTCTCTCTACCCATTATTCCTTCTTCTTTCTTCTTTTAAACAAATACTCCCTTTTCCTAGGATTATATCCACTTCATACTGGCCAGATTCATGTCTTCTTATCATTCTTTTCCTCCTTCCACAATCAGTTCCGAATCTACCTTTTCCCAGAAACTTTCTCTGATGACCTGGAGACACAGGGCTGTCACACACCAAGTCTTACTTAACTTATGGCAGAATAAAAGTCTCTTTTTTTCTTCAAACTCAGATGGTAAACAAGATACTTCTGTAGCATCTTTCTCTGAATAAGCCTAATCATCTATTTCAAAAGTACACAATTCATGAGAAATAAACTAGAAAATCTTGTTTTTTTTCTTCCTTGGTACAAAAGCCTCTGTATTTTGCATCTGAAAGAAGGGCTTCTCAGTTAACTTTAAATGGGAGTGAACATCTTAACTTCTGAGAAGTCAAGCTTGACATCTGAGTAGAGAAAGACTTTTTCTTGGAGTTGTTTAAAATGTCTTTTTAAACAGATATTTATTTATTTACTTATTTTGGCTGCGTTGGGTCTTAGTTGCGGCACGCGGGATCTTTCGCTGTGGCGCGAGGGCTCTTCACTTCGTTGCGATACACGAGCTTCTACTTGTGGCACGCGGGCTTAGTTGCCCCGTGGCATGCGGGATCCTAGTTTCCCAAACAGGGATCAAACCATTGTCCCCTGCATTGCAAGACAGATTCTCAACCACTGGACCACCAGGGAAGTCCCCGGGAGTTGTTTAAAATGTCTTAATGGCTCAGACCAGTTTTAAGCTGCTGGTCTCCAGTGAGAGATCATGTTTGCTACTCTTCAAAGATAGATTAGTTAGAATTATGTTTGCATTTTAACATATATCAGAACTTATTTATTCAAAGGACTTCAAAGTGACTACCTCAGGAGGCATAAAGATCACCATTACTTAAAGCATTATTAGAATGCCTTTCCTGGACTGCCTTCAAGAATGTCTCAGGGGGTTTCCCTGCTGGCGCAGTGGTTAAGAATCCGCCTGCCAATGCAGGGGACACGGATTCGAGCTCTGGTCCGGGAAGATCCCACATGCCGCGAAGCAACTAAGCCCGTGTGCCACAACTACCGAGCCCGTGCTCTAGAGCCTGCGAGCCACAAGTACTGAGCCCATGTGCCACAACTACAGAAGCCCATGCGCCTAGAGCCCGTGCTCCGCAACAAGAGAAGCCACCACAATGAGAAACCCGAGCACCGCAACGAAGAGTGGCCCCCGCTTGCCGCAACTACAGAAAGCCGGCGTGCACCGACAAAGACCCAACGCAGCCAATAAATAAGTAATAAATAAATAAATTTATTCTTTTTTAAAAAAAGAATGTCTCAGGAAAATCAGAGCGATTGGGTTGCTAGGATGGCCAAACTGTCAGATCAGAGAGGTGAGTTCAGGACTGAATTTCTACTGCTGATCTCATCCATCATTCAAAGAACTACCACGTACCTTTTGGAAATACCATCTGCTATCTTTCTGGATTTTTTTGTTTACTCTTTATGTGTAGGCGAGGTATACACTTGCAAGGCATGTTGTTATTTTGCAGATGAAGAAATTGAGGATCAGGGAGATTAAGCCACTTGACCAAGGTTTTAGATTAGTAAGAACCCAATTCTGGCCACGCCATGCAGCACGTGGGATCTAGTTCCCCAACCAGGGATCAAACCCAGGCCCCCTGCACTGGGAGCGTGGAGTCTTAATCACTGGACTGCCAGGGAAGTCCCTGGATTTTTCTAAAGATAGTGGAACTATTAGAACTTGCACCATATCTAGGACGTGGTTAAATCAAGTCTGGGTTTGGAAAAGAATCCTCTGGGCAGACTTTCTTTTAATGTGAAAATTTAGAGGATTATATTGACTTTTCTATGTTCTTAGAGAAACCCACTCCCATCTAAACGTTTGATATTTGATCTGAGATTTATTCACATTTTTACACATAAATTCTTTAATTGGAGGTTAATGTAATTTTTCATTTCAACAGGATTTTCACATGATTACAGTCACAAATTGTGGAGTCACAAGTTCTGTGTCAACACAGGATTCAAGGTAAACTAAACTGGTAGGAATTTCAGTTACCATCCATGACTGTCCACTAACTGTAGGATAATGGAGTCTGTGAAGCAGATGCAGAAGAAGCTATCCATTTTAAAAGGTGTAAACCACAGACAAAGAAAAGATACAAATTATGGCATTGCATATATATTTCAGTTTGTAGAACTGACACTTCTTAACTGTAACATGTTCTTTATATGATGTAAACGAACTAAGGGAGCACATTGTGCTTTTAAAATTCCTTTTTGAAATTCACCCCTTAATTATTGTTATTAAGAGTTGAAGGCTTTGTACATCTTCCACCTGCATAGAAGGAGGGGGGCTGGGCTTTTTAAAATATATGCTACAAAGGGAACGTTTGGATGTAGTTTCCACCTGGACTTTATTTGCATGCAGAAGAAACTTGCATAGACTTCATCTTAACTCATTTTTAAATTCCTTAATATCTAATCCAGTGGCATCATTCACAGGGCAGTTTGTTTCTGGAAAAACTGAGCTTTCCAATTTTTGTTTTGAATATATAGCTGATTCAGACTGAAAGAATGTTTTCTGTGGTTCTGTTCTTATTAGGGGTTTGCTTTAAAAGCAAATGAAAATCTATGGAAAGAAATGAGAAGATACCTATAGCAGGAGGACATCTTAGGACACAAAGATTTGGGTTGACTGGTGCATTAGGCTAATAATCATGCGTTTTTAAATAGAACTTATTTTTTAGCATCTTACAATTTAAAAATGGTTTTCACATCCACTGTCTATCTCATTTGATCTATTGGATGGATTAGACTATTTATTTATTTATTTATTTATTCATTCTTAAGCTACTAAGAATCTAAAACTGCCCTTGGGCCACGGTCACTCGGCTGTTTTGTACAATACAATCTGAACTATAAAATAAAATAGACACATACCTCCAAAGAATCCTTATTTATGGACAGAGATGTCACTGAAAGGTTTCCAAAAAACACTGTGCTTTAGCTATAGCTGTTATTGCCATGTCCTGCTGTTCATAATGCATTTTTCTGAAGGCCAAAACAACTGGTAGAAATGGCTATTTAGGAAATAAGAAAAGTCAGTCCGTTTTATGGAAAATGTCAACTCTGGGAGTCAGCAGTGCTGTTTGCCAGATGTTTCCAAACTCTCCTGCTGTCCAGGCGCATGGTAGGATGGCACTTTTTGTCCCTTTTGAGGTTGGGTGGGACCACGACATTAATTCTGGCCAATAAGTGGGAGCAGAAATGATGTCATTTCCAAAGCTGATTCCAGGCAGAAGCAATTAATTGTTGGTCCAACAAGGTCAAGAACTCTTTTCCTCCACCATGTGGCAAGCAGAGCTTCAACCAGTGGCTGCTGCATCCATCTGGGTTCCATGATGAACATACGGTGTGAGCAAGAAATAGAACTTTCTTATCGTAAGCTGCCCAGATTTGGGGTTGCTACCTCCGCCTGCCCTGCCCAGCCCAGCCTGACTGTCGTAGCCACTGAACAAATTGTCTGGTACCTTAACGTAAAACAAGGAGCTACTTGTCTGAATATTTTACTTTACCACTTGTTCTTTCAGTGTTCTACAAAGGCATCCTTAGATTAAAGAAAACCCATCCTGAATTTAACCGATATAGGCCAGACCTCTCTGCCAGGCATGTGGCTTTACAGCTGTTCACATAATTACACTTCACTGGGACAGCTGCCGTCATAAAAGCATGCAGAGGGCGAGGTGGTAACTTAGAGTCACTGTGTCTCAGAGACCGAGGGCAAGAAAGACTTCCCAGTAGAGGTCGAAGCTTGAGCTCTGTCTTACGTGGGAGGGAGGGAGGAATTCATGGGGCAGATGGCGTTGGGAATGATACTTTGAGCAGCCGCTAACAGGGCGTCTTTGTTTAAGTTAGAAAAACGTGCCCCCTCTGGGTGGATGAATCAGAAAACATGCCCGCAGCCGCCAGGGATGCAGCCTATGCTAAGGGCACCGAGCTTGGTAGGCGAGCAAGGCTGAATTCCAACCCCTCTCACCATCTCAGCCAGGTGTCTCGGCGCAGTGCAGAAATCAACAACAACTATGCAACTGACTGCAATGACCCAGATTTGCAGGGCAGAAAACATGCCAGTGCAAAGGCGTAGCTGCAAAGAAAACCAAGGCGCATTGGAGAACCGCAGGGCATTCATTATCGCCAGAGCAGAAACACACAAAGCGGAAAGCAGTAAGAGATGAGGCTGGAGAACTGGGCTTCCTCGGCTCACACCAGGCTTATATCCCCAAAGCAGGAATCTGGATGTGGGTGTGAAGTACACCGAAAGGAGCGGCTGTTCAGCCTGGAAGCTGGGGTAGAGGCATGTGTACCCCTAAGCAAGCTTATCAATAAATCCCCCCACATTTTGAACCTAACGGAAAAAGTTAACAAAGGTTCTCCAGTCAAAAAAAATCTAGAGCCCTTCATTGCACAATCTGTTTACACGCCTTTGTCAACCCTCATAAACCCCTGGAAGGGACCTGACAGGCACACCAGCCCGAGAACCGCAGCCTGATTGGAAAAAAAAAAAAAAAAAAAAAAAAAAAAAAAAAAGGTTTCTGTTGCGAAATAACGCAGGGTCGTAAAACAAACAAACGGCGACAGCCTGTTTTTTATAAGATGCCTCTGTGCTGTTGATCATGGACTGTTTGCACTAATTTTGGTTTTTTTAAATATTGTAATTTATCTTGATGACTGAGGGTTTTGCCGCTTTGCTTGAATTTTGTGCCAGAGGCAAGAGCTCCACTCTCCCCACCCAGGCGCCAGCCCTGCGGAAGGATCAGATTTGCCAGGTGGGAAAGGGTGAGAAGGAGGCTGAAGAGGGAACCCTGGCTGATATTAGAATTACTTAGGGAGTTTTAAGAGCTCTCCATGGCCTGACCTCACCACAGACCAATTTAAATCAGAATTTCTGGGAGCGG
Source organism: Kogia breviceps (assembly GCF_026419965.1). Classification (NCBI taxonomy): domain Eukaryota; kingdom Metazoa; phylum Chordata; class Mammalia; order Artiodactyla; family Physeteridae; genus Kogia; species Kogia breviceps. The sequence continues at coordinate 9,130,892 of NC_081321.1, read as the reverse complement.
AGCCCAGGCATGGGTATGTGTTTGAATCTTTCCAGATGATTCTGTTTTGCAGCCAGGCTTGCAAACCACTGCAGTTAAACAGATAGTTAGGCTTCGATGTACAGAATGAGGAAGAGGAAGGTGCCAGGATCCTGACCCGGGTAGTTCAGAGGATGATGCTTGCACTTTGTAAAAGAGGTGACCCCAGGTGGAGGGTCCAGGAGGAGAAACAGATCTGGGAATGGAGAGGACAGCAGATGAGTCGTTTTGAACCAGTTGAGTTGGAAGTGGAAGTGCGCTTCCACTACAGCCATGAATACAAGGCTGTAGCGGTCCACCAGAAACAGAGAGAGAGTTTCGGGAATGAGCTTAGAGGTGGAGCTGGGTGTCGTGAGAGGAGATGTGCTTTTACTGGGAGCGCGAGGAAAGGGCCCCAGAATGCCTAGTGGTGGAGAGGCTTGCTCCATCCCTAAGGGGATTCTCTCCTGATGCCGTTGCTTCCATGGCCACTTCCACTTTAACACTGGGAGGTCTCCACCAAGATCTCTCCAGGGACGGACCCGGGGTCCTGTTTGTAGAATCACTCTATAGCTCCAAAACAAGAGAGCAGAGAGTCTTCCTCTGGGTTTGAGTTCCAAGGTGGGGAAGGCAGCTGCTGGGGTTTGCCTGGAAGATTGGTGAATTAGAAAATGAGGACACATGTGGGTAACTCTCCAATGCCTTTCCCCAAACCTGCCCAATCAGAAGAATCATCTGGGATACTTGTTACAAATACAACTTCTCACACCTGGATCCGGACCTACTAAATCAGAACCTCCAGAGAGGGCCCTGGGACTCTGCCTTTTGAACAAGTTCCCGTGTGACTCTTAAGATAGTATGAGTTTGGGAAGTGCTGCTCTGTTGACAAGAGAAGGCTTCCTCTTTGCTCTGGAGCAAAGACTGCCTGGGCTTTTCCAGTTTGGCCCGAGAAGGCAGAAAGTGATTGGCTTGATATGGCATAATCAATGGAAAGATTTTATGAGTCCGTCCTATCCCGAGGAACATTCAGCTTCCAGTTCACATCTTCTTCTCTCCCCTCGTCCCGTGTAATGTTCAGCTCACTCCGACCCCACGCCTGCCGCATCCCTGCTGACCCTGGCCCACTCCCATCCAGTCCCAACCCAGGACACACTCACCCAGTTTTCCTAAGAGAAAATGTTACCAGAAGCCGCTTACTGCCTTGAAATTTGAGAAGATAAATCCTTTCTGAGCCTCTTTGCTGACACTCTCTCTATTTCCAGTTTGGTTTATACAGTCTGAAAGGTCCTTGTTCATCCGTTTGGTTCAAGTCAGTTTAGAAAAGGAATGCACTTGAAAAAAAAAAGATTGCCATCCATCTTGGCAGGGCTGTGGAGGGGGGAATCAATCTAAAATGCTTCTTTGATTTTTGCCTTGGGGGCTGCTTTTCTCTTTTCTCATATTTGAAGTTTGTTCTTATGTAGTTCTCCTAGGAAACAGCACTTTCCCAAGCTTGACAAAGAAAAGCCTCAGGGAAATAAAACTTGGACGTGATGAAATGCACTCAGCCCAAAAAGTAAAGAATTTCCTTTCTTTCCTCCAAACCTCAGGCTTGTGAATAGCTTTTATCACATTGGAGTTAAGTGTTCTTGTACCGAAACAAACAAAAAACTCAGATGGTTGATCAGCTGAAATTCACAATTATTTAAAGATAAATGACACCGAAGACACCAGAGCAAACTAGAGGGAATCTGACAGTGGTGCTCTCTGAGGGAGGTGCCATAATCCTAATTAGCCTGTGACAAACAAAAAAATTACCTTTCTCCCCCCAAATTTATTGGCTCCTACAACAAATTCTCCTATGTGTGCAGGCACTGTGCTAGGCCCTGGGGCTACAGGAGGAAACAAAACAATTTTCTGTCCTTCTAAAACATTCAGAATAGTGGGAGAAACAAGTAAAACAACACAGAAATGTAATTGCAAATTATAAGCGCTCTGAAGCACACTGATGACTCAGAAGACCAGCTGCTAGGGGAGACCAGCATTAAATAGACTGGAGGTGGAAGGCCTCACTAAGAAAGCGACATTTGAGCTGAGATGCGAATGTTGTGAAGGGGAAGAGCTGCAGTGGGGTGGGGGGCAGGGAGACTCCAGTGAGAGTCGTGTAGAGCTGGGCCCCCTGGAGGGAAGAACTGATGGAGAAACTTGTCTCAGAAATGAGTGGTTGAGGGCTTCCCTTTCCCTGGTGGCGCAGTGGTTGAGAATCCGCCTGCCGATGCAGGGGACGCGGGTTCGTGCCCCGGTCCGGGAAGATCCCGCGTGCCGCGGAGCGACTGGGCCCGTGAGCCATGGCCGCTGAGCCTGCGCGTCCGGAAAAAAGAAATGAGTGATTGAAACATTAAGAACTCGGGGACTTCTCTGGCGGTCCAGTGGTTAGGACTCCACCCTTCCACTGCAGGGGACACGGGTTCGATCCCTGGTTGGGGAACTAAGATCCCGCATGCTGTGCGGCACGGCCGGGGAAAAGAAAACATTAAGAACTTTACCCGGAAGGACCAGAACCAGATAGGAGAGAGGCACTGAGTGGAATGGATGACAAGGGTGGCAGAGTTGATTCCCTAGGCACTGGGGCAGCAGGCAGGGTTTGGGGAGACCAGAGACACAGACTGGCTACGTTTACCCCTGTGTGCCTTAAATTATTTGTACCACTTCTAAGTGTCCCAATAGGTGAACTAATTAGAAGGCCCTACTTAAGGCTTTAGGCCCAAACCGAACCATCTCGTGAAAACCTACTTGGGATTAACCTTCACTAGGTAGTTAGGTTATATGCTCAAATTTCTTCATTGTATATGGAAAGGTTTTTTCAGACTGGAATGCATTTCTGGCTGATGGGACATTCTGAGAAAAGCAGGGGTCTGGGAAGCTGGAGAAAGTGGGGTAATGCCGTCTGGCTGTGACCCAACCCTTAGGGTACGTGAGATTGTGGAGACCAAGGTCACAGGGATGGGTCATGCACTCTGAGTAAGGGACAGTGGTTGGCATGTATCCCTTCTCAGCTACGCACTCAGCAACCTTCTGATCTGCTACTGATTAGAATGGAAATATGTTTTCTTTGGCGTGATAATATGTATGCATACAGGCAGCGACTGGGATCGAGGTTAATCCTTTCTTCACGCTTGTGGACATGGCTCTCCGTACCTTACAGTTCCATCTGATCTGTGGCTATAAGCAAGGGTAGATACGTGTATTGCTGGGGGGAGGGCTGGGGGTGGAGTGCACGTGTGCTTACACAGGCAGACACCTCACACATGTACTGGGATTTCAGAGACTCCCATAGGCTGCTGGAAAATATATTTGGAGAGCATGAAAACTCTTCCATTTATCCCTTATGTGGACTCGATAAGGAACAATTTTTTTTTCTTTTTAAACCAAGGCCAATTTTTCTTTTCTTTTTTTTTGGCCATGCCATGTGGCTTGCAGGATCTTAGTTCCCCGACCAGGGATCAAACCCAGGCCTTGGTGAAAGTCCTAACTATCCTAATCACTGGACGGCCAGGGTATTCCCAAGAACACTTTTTCCCCCATCCTCTTGTTTTCTCCAAAAATTAAATGCAACACACACGCACATGCACACACACACACGCATGCACATGCCCCAGTGACCTGGGGAAAATATACGGGTTCTGGTTTGGTGTGTCACTGCCTCCAGGTGTGGTGTGTCAGGAAAAGGAGGGGACAGAGGCCCCAGCCAGTGCCTTGGAGGGGGTGGGGAGGGGAGGGGGGTTAGGGAGGGTCAATGCAATCAGAAGAACTAAATGCCAGCGTCTGCGCCTTCAGAGCTGCCTCTCCCCACACCGTCCCCCTCTTTCATGGTGCAGGGAACTTGTGGGAACTTAGAGGGAAAAACAGCCATTCTTCATAGGAGGTTCTGTGATGAGGTCAAACCCATGTGCCCAATATCACAGACAGTTCATGATACTCTGGGAACTGGAACTTGATGTTTTCCTGAATTTCTGATTCTTAAGTCCTTAACTTTTATTTCACCTGACAATGCTTTTTTCTTCATTATTTTGCCATTATTTGGTTGATGTTACAACCCTTCCTCCTGCCTTTCAAGGCTCTCTCCCTGTCTCCTCACCCCCACTCCCACACTTTCTCTCCAACACAGCCCTGGTCCTCCCCCTCCCCTCTCCTCCCCTCCCCTCTCCTCCCCCTCTCCTCCCCTCTCCTCCCCTCCCCTCTCCTCCCTCTCCCCTCTCCTCCCCCTCCCCTCTCCTCCCCTCCCTTCTCCTCCCCTCCCCTCTCCTCCCCTCCCTTCTCCTCCCCTCCCCTCTCCTCCCCTCCCCTCTCCTCCCCTCCCCTCTCCTCCCCCTCCCCTCTCCTCCCCCCCCTCCCCCTCCCTCCCGACCAGCTGACCAGCTATAAGTACAATCAGATGCTCCCTCTGACCCTCATCCTGGTTCTCAAGTGTTCACAGACTTCATGGGCTCATGGCTCAGAGGACTGAGCTCATGCTGTACAAGCACAACCCACACGCCTTTTTGATTTTGCTGAGCAATACAGACCATTGCGTTCTTATGCCATGAATCACCCTGGAAGAACAACATGGACTAGTAGTTTTGGGACTTAAGACATAGTAGCTTTTGAGTAAAGAACTAAATCAGGCAATATTTCGGGCATGGAGTGCATGTACCCGAGGCAAGGGGTAGGGGCACACTGGTTTTTATAAAGTTCAAGTATCGACAGGCAGACTCTCAACCACTGCACCACCAGGGAAGCCCTGGAATTATTCCTTCTTAAGAGAAAGTAAGTAGCTTTACATAATCACAGGGTATGGTGCTAACTTCTACCACTACATCCCAGAGCTCAGGGCAGAGCTACATGGGTTTCTCAGAGCTTTTAAAATTGAGTTGATAAAAATCCAACAGGTTTGGTAGATCATATTATGGAAAGGGATCTGACTCAAAGCAGCTGGTAACCAAATTTCATTAAAGTTTCATCTTCTTTTCTGTTGAAATCGTGGTTGGATCTGGTGCTTGAGATCCACTACACACACAAGAGCTCCTTGCAAAGTTCTCCTAAGGACTGCCTCTGAAATCTGCCATCAGAAACCGCATATAGGGTGGTGATCATTTTGTAATGAATATAAATATGGAATCACTGGGCTTCCCTGGTGGCGCAGTGGTTGAGAGTCCGCCTGCCGATTCAGGGGACAAGGGTTTGTGCCCCGGTCTGGGAGGATCCCACGTGCCGCGGAGCGGCTGGGCCCGTGAGCCGTGGCCGCTGCGCCTGCGCGTCCGGAGCCTGTGCTCCGCAACGGGAGAGGCCACAGCAGTGAGAGGCCCGCGTACCACACACACACACACACACACAAATGGAATCACTATGTCGCATGCCTGAAACGAATATATTGTAAGTCAATTATACTTCCATCTGAAAAAAAGAAAAAGAAATCGCATAGGGAGTGAGAGATTGCCAAGGGGATCTATAGCTCCAGGCAAAGGAGAGGAACAGGGGCTGGGTATGGGTTTTTGACACAGGCTGGGACTCAAGGAAGTGGAAGAATTATTACAGCAACTGGGAAGATGAACTCTTGCCTTCCCTTGCAGCCCCTCCTTTCACAGAAGGAGGCTCGTGTGGCTTGGAGGTTGCGGAGGGGTGACCTGGGGTGACCCAGAAAATGTCAGTCCTCACCGGGTCCCTCTCCCCACAGCTTCCATGCCCGTGGGAGGGATGCCTGGAGGAGAAATCGGCGGGGGTGGGGGGCAGGAAAGGCATCTGCGGAGGCAAAGCAAGATGAGAGGAGAGCTTAAAATATATGCTGACCACAGTCATTTTGTCTGATTCTTTCCTCAAACACCCCCTTTGGGAAAAGAAGCATCTAAAATGGACCACACAAGTGTTGACAGTAGAAGGAGCACAGTACCAGAAATCTGAGCCCAGTTGTATTAAGTCCTTCAGGCCCGAATTCCCTCCTCTGTCACATGAGGGCTGTGGTCACCAACTACGGAAGCTCTGTGACCTTCTCAAAGGCTAACGTTTTAGGCAGCGGAGTGTTCCTCTCTGAAGAGCCAGGGGAGTGGTGGTAATGAGGAGGTTGCAGAAATCGGGGTCAGGCACCCATCCTCTGCCACACAGACTCCTCTGCATACCTGGAAAACCTGAAGCCAAGGAGGCAAAGCATTATCTGCCCCGATGGAAGGGATGCCAGAAAATGACCACAGAATTTCCAAAGGCAGCTGGCTCTACCCTGGAGGCCGAGTTCCCAGATCCGGGATCTCAGCAATCGACACCTGAGAAGGATTTTTTCTGAAGCTGCCGCCTCCGGTTCTAAAGTAATCCCATGTTTCAGGTTGGGGCTGGAACAATGGCAAACCTGCAAACCCGGTGGCGACAGGAGGAAGTGGACAAGGAGGGAAAGGTTGGCGGGGTGCAGTTCGGTTCTCAGAGATGATGACACGTCTAGAAATCACGGGCGAAAACCCAGAATGCATGGGGAGGGGGTTTCACCGCTGCATTTCCGGGGCCAGACTGTACTCTTGGTTTTGGCAAACTTTGCCTGACAAAAGCCAACGTTCTCACCACATAAATACTCTTCGACATTAATAACAACAGCCTATGAGACCAATATCTGTAAAGATGCCAGGTTGCATATGCAGGTGAGCTGGAAATACCTTGGAGAGGTTCACAGAAACGAGACACAGGGCAATGAAGCTCTGGGAAAGGAGATGGAGCGTGCATTCTTTAAAAAAGGTGGGAGGGAGGGTGCAAACAGCTCACACGCTCAAGCCTTTTAAAATGGGACAGGTGTGCCTCAAGCCAGCTGAGTAGCTGCAGCCCTGCCTCATACGCTTCACACAAGAGCAGCTGTGGACCTACGCTGAGTCCCTGAGGGCCGATACCTGAGGTGTCACCGCCATCCAGTGGAACCAGGGGGGATGGCCGCTGTGGACGGCCTCAGCCTAAAGTGAGAGGCAGAGACGACACTCGGTCTATTTCTCAACTGACAGTGAAAGATGAGGGGAAGGTTGTTGAGCTTCATCTCATTATCACCCATTTACTTACAAGGAGATGCCGTTCTGGTTTCCAGCCATCGATCAAGGACCAGGCTGGGCTAAATCTGCACATTCTATTTCAGCCCAGGTGGAGGTGGAGACTTACAGGAGGGCTTTGAAACAGTCTTCTCCAGTAGCACAGCGATCCTCAGATTTCCCAAACCTCCAGTCCCTGAGATGTCCCTATTTTAACAAAAGCGTTTCATTTATGTCCAGAAGACAGAGACCTGAAGTCAGGTTAGCATAGGTGAGGGGACGGGGTGACAAGTACTATTTGAATAGGCAGCATTCTTCTGCCACTTGGAAAGAAAAAGAACTCAGTGAGGTGATGATTTACTTGTCCAAACTGTACTTCTTTATTTTTTAAATTTTTTAATGTTTCTGGCCATGCTCCATGGCACATGGGATCTTAATTACCCAACCAGGGATCGAACCCACGCTCCCTGCAGTGGAAGCGTGGAGGCTTAACCACGGGACTGCCAGGGAAGTCCCCAAGCTGTATTTCTTGGAGGAGAATCCAATCTCCAGTGATGGGTGCCATTTCCATGCCCTCTCCTGTTTGTTTGTTTGTTTTTGTTTTTTTTAATTAATTTATTTATTTTATTTATTTATTTATTTTTTGGTTGTGTTGGGTCGTTGTTGCTGTGCGCGGGCTTTCTCTAGTTGCGGTGAGCGGGGGTTACTCTTCCTTGCGGTGCACGGGCTTCTCACTGCAGTGAACTCTCTTGTTGTGGAGCACAGGCTTTAGTAGTTGTGGCACGTGGGCTCAGTAGCTGTGGCTTGTGGGCTCTAGAGCGCAGGCTCAGTAGTTGTGGCACACGGGCTTAGTTGCTCCACAGCATGTGGGATCTTCCCGGGCCAGGGCTCAAACCTGTGTCCCTTGCATTGGCGGGCAGATTCTTAACCACTGTGCCACCAGGGAAGCCCCCCCTCCTGGTTTTTTTTGGTTGTTTTTTTTGTTTGTTTGTTTGTTTTGCAGTACGCGGGCCTCTCACTGTCGTGGCCTCCCCCGTTGCGGAGCACAGGCTCCAGACGCACAGGCTCAGCGGCCATGGCTCACGGGCCCAGCCGCTCCGTGTCACATGGGAGCCTCCCGGACCGGAGCACGAACCTGTGTCCCCTGCATCGGCAGGCGGACTCCCAACCACTGCGCCACCGGGGAAGCCCCCCCACCGTCCTGTTTTTGAAGAGGCTTGAGGATGGCCATCATGGGGCTACAAAGGCCTGGCACCTTCTTTCCTTAATAAGAAAATCAAATCCAGAGTATTTTGCGGCTTTACCTCTCACTCAGTCCCCTTTGCTTGGTTGACAGGCCAGAGGCAGGGAAGGAAAGAAAAGAGGGAAGGAAATACATGTTTCTTGAGTATCCACACTGAGATAGATAATATTCATGAAATGATACTGTTTCCTCTTCACAACAAACCTCACTGGGTTATGGCCTCTTTGGGAAGACCTGAATAGTCTAGAAGGATCCAAATCATCATCTGTATTTCCCCTTTTCAATACAAAGCTGGGCTAATGTGAGTGTGAAGTCATATGGGAAACAATCAACTAAATCTCTGTGGAATGTCAATATCCCTAATTCGGCAAGTCATTAATTCCTCTCCAACCTCTCCCCAGAAAACTGGGTTTTCTCTGTGATGAGAAGCCAAGGCTCTTAGGCGTTAACTCCCGAACTCAGCTAAACTCTTGTAAAGGTCATTCACTTTCTGTGCATGGGGATTTCTTTTTCTCTTCTTCACCCAAAAGCGAGTTTCAGTTGCCCTGCCCCACAAAGCCGCTTCTGGGATTAAGCAAATGATCTTTGTTAGGTACCCTTGTCTTTTCCGAGAGGTATTATGAACCAATTCTGTCAAATTAGGGATCTGGATTTATCCCCTCCTACAATGAAACCTCGGATGAAACGAGACACTGCCTTTGAGGTCTCCTCTCTGTCTGACCCGGGCTGCCAAGCCCCATTCGGAAGTTGCCTCTCCTCTGTTTCCTGGAGCAAAACCCCAGCTCCGTGACCCTTCCCAGCTTCCCCCTCACCTTTGCTGCTCACCCCCAAAGCTGGGGAACACACACTCGTCGTAGACGTAAGGAGGAGGAGAGAAAGGTCAAGTCCACACCCAGTGGGACTGAACCTTGAACTTCGGCTCCCACGTGAAGACGAGAGCAAGCCTGTGACTCTCCCCGTGTCCGGCGTCCACCGCTCACACGGCCACAGCAACAGTCCAAGCGCTGCCACAACACCTTTATTGCATCTCCAGGGAAGAACGGTGAGCGACTTATTTTACAAGGAACACTCCCCCGTGAGCGGACAATACCCACTTCCAGAACGCAGGGGGTGAACACAGAGTACATCTGTTTACAGGGTCTGAGGGGTGAGGGGATGGGAGAAGAATTGGTGCTTAGAGCACTGAGCAGAACTTAGAACCCAGCGCACTCCTGGCACCGAGAAACTGGGCTTGTCCACGCTGGTGAGGGCCGGAGGGCGATCTCCCGGTGAAGTACACAGGGCAGGGGGTTGAGTCTGGGGGTGAATTGGCGCCGGGGACCCTGGTTAGGCAGCATCACAGAGGTTATAGCAAATTTCGGGTGGCTTTTAGCCTCTGCCATCCGGGCAGGAAGGGAGGTGTGGGTAAGTTGGATTCCAGTGTCGATGTGGGCGGGGTGATCTGAGAGACGGGCCTTTGCTGGTTTGCTCAGATTTGCAGCTCTGCTCTGAGCCAAGCGATTCTCACGGGATCAGCCCACAGCTGGAAAAGGTGGCTTCTGAGGCTGAATGCGCCAGTGTGTGGTCAGATGACCAGCGCCTGAGTCATGGGTAAAATGGCACGGATGGTTAGGGGCCGCCCTGAGTTGCCCGAGACTCCCACTCGAGAGAAGCAGCCTGACTATGGGACAAAGGGAACAAGTACAGTGCTCCTGAGAACTGGGGTCCCGTAGGCCCTCATTCACCCCAGCACAGAAGCAGCATGGCGGAAGGCTGCAGGGCGGCGAGGTCTTCCTGCGATGTTCTCTACGGCTTCCTGGGGAGGCTCAGGACTCAGCCCACATCCCATGAACTCCCCGCTGGCTCTGCTGACTTGCTGTGTTCATCCCACCCTTCGAGACGTGTTAACTGACATCTTTCCTTCCTTCATAGTCACTGTAAGGGCTACCCCGAGTCTGGGCCCGCGGGATGGAGAAATCCTTTGGGGAGCTCCGATTCTGGAAAGAAAACACTCATGTTGATCAACCACTCCACTTCCCTGCCACTTCCACAGGACTCTGCACTCCAGCCTGGGCAGGAGTCTAACTTCCCTTCCCTTCCTCTAAGCCCTCCCCTGCCCTGCACTCCAGCCCCCTGTCCTAGTCCCATGAGGCAGATTACAGGAAAGCAGACCCGCGATCCTCTCTAGGTGGCATCTAGGGGCCATCAGAACGGCAACATCATCTATTCCCAAAGGACAAATGCTCCTGGGGCGCTAACACTGCTGATGCAAAAGGAGGAAGAGCTCATTTACCTGCAGCTGGAAATGGGTGGAGTACGGGGCATAGAACGAGTCACCTGTCTCTTCAGTACCTGAAACAGACAGCGCGGGTTAGGTAAATGTCAGGGCTCCCTCCTTGACAGACCCCCCTGTGCTCACCCCAGCTGAGTCATTTATAAAGCATGATGCTTTATCCCTTTAATTCTCTGTCTCGCTGGTAGGTGGTCAGTTTCATGTGGGAGGAGACCGCGTCCTCAAGCCCAGGCACAGTCAGCCCCAAACTGGTTGAACAAATGGATAACTAGCCGCGCATAATCACCAGGGAAATGCTTTCCAAAACTTCTCCGGAGCCCTCCTCATCCTAGGACCACTCCAAAAGCACCTTTGACACCAGGCTTTTCAGACATCCATCTGGCTGGAGGTGTACCTAGAGAGAATCTCACTGAGGATTTACCCACTTCCTTACCTGCCCAACCAGGGGGTGGAAAATGTCATGATTTTCTTCGTGAAGGGATAGAACCTGTGAGTGATCGTTTTCTATGTATTTAGGGGAAATCAGAGGGATTTTTTTTTTTTTTTTTCGCCACACCACGCAGCATGCAGGATGTTAGTTCCCCGATCAGGGATGGAAGCCATACTCCCTGCAGTGGAAGTACCGAGTCGTAACCACTGGACCACCAGGGAAGTCCAAATTCAGAGGGATTTAAACTCAGGAACAGACAAGTAAACACATACGCTCATCATGAATACGATTTAGGGAATTCCCTGGCCGTCCAGTGGTTAGCACTGGGCGCTTTCACTGTCAGGGCCTGGGTTCGATCCCTGGGGAACTAAGATCCCACATGCCGCAGGGCATGGCTAAATAAATAAATAAACACAATGTAAAGCAATCCATTTATTTCCCACCAAATTTACCTGTTCAGTTTACTCAATAAATACCCAGACACCTTCGGTCTGTAAGATATTGTGAGGAATAGAAGGATTAATCAGAATGATCCCTGCCCTGAGGGTGTCGCTGGAGAGTCCGGAATATATGACAGCTATACAAACGACTATGCAGTGAGACAGACTCTGATAAGATCATCTCAAAGGTCTAGAGTTAGGCGGGTGGAGCAAAGACTGAGGGAGACTGGGAAATAGGGACTCTGCAAAAGGGCAAGCATAAGGAGGGACACGTCAGGCAGAGGACACAGGCTCTTTGAGCCCAGACCCGCAGGCAGGAAACTGCAGGGACTTGGTTTGTTTGAACTGAGAGCACAGCTTCAGGGGTGGTGGGTTCGGGCTGTGGAAAGCCTCACCGAGGATTCGGGAAATGCAGTGGATGCTGGGGCGCCAGTGAGGCATGTGGGCAGGAAGGGGTGGTGGCCAGAGAAGTATTTTAGGGAGGGGAAGCTGGCAATGGCCAATGGAGTGAAGGGAAAGAAGTTTTAAAGGAAGGAAGACCAGGGACTTCCCTGGTGGTCCAGTGGGTAAGACTCTAAGCTCCCAATGCAGGGGGCCCGGGTTCCATCCCTGGTCAGGGAACTAGATCCCACATGCCGCAACTAAAGATCCCACGTGCCGCAACTAAGACCCTGCACAGCCTAAATAAATTAATTAATTAATAATAAGGGAAGGAAGACTAGTTAGGGACCAATAACACAGAGTCCAAGCGTGAGGTGACAGAATGAGAGTGTCCATTGGGAATGCACAGGAGGGGGTGGGGGGGTAACATATCCCCTCCGGCCCTCCCCCTCCCTTCACTCTTCCCAGTGCACAGGAGATGGACCAGGGCTGCAGAGAGAAACACTGGCAAGCTTTGCACTGAAGGCTTCAAGAGTAAAGAAATGTACTAGCTGGAGCTACGAACCTGGCCTTGGAGGTCCCTCACTCCTGTCCCATACCCACTCCCCTCCCCTGATTAGGCCCAGAGGCCGATGTAAACCCAAGAGATCAACGCATAGCGGCGTATGAGCAAAAGCTGTTTCTGGCTATCAGTGCAGCCTGGCTGCTCAGGACTCCAGACAAGAGCAAAATTCCCTCCTGTGGGCCACAGATGGGCAATAAAATGTATCTCTTCAGGCTACATCGAAATCCTCAGTAAATTTATGGAGATTCCCACTGGTTCATGATAAAAGAACTTTCTCCCCACTCTGTGCTCTGCGGTCACTGCATGGCTGGGTTTTGTGCACTCAAATCTACAACGGCTCCACATTTCTGGAAGGATTGCCTAGTTGACATTTATAAAGAACACTATCTCACCCACTTGTCTCTGGGAATTTATCTAATCATTCTTTTTCCATTCCTTTGCTCCATCTTGTTTTGATTCAGAGAAATCTACATGGTATTGGGTAGAACATACTAAGATAAAGACCACCAAGGCCAGCTTCTAGTTCTACTTGTCTCTAACTAGCTGGACGATTTTTCCTTTTTTTAATTTTTATTCATTTATTTGTTTATTTTTTGGCTTCGTTGCTGCGCGCAGGCTTTCTCTAGTTGCAGCGAGTGGGGGCTCCTCTTCACTGCGGTGTGCGGACTTATTGCGGTGGCTTCTCTCGTTGCGGAGCACGGGCTCTAGGTGCACGGGCTTCAGGTATTATGGCACACGGGCTCTAGAGCGCAGGCTCAGTGGTTGTGACACACGGGCTTAGTTGCTCCGCGGCACGTGGGATCTTCCTGGACCAGGGCTCAAACCCATGTCCCCTGCATCTGCAGGCGGATTCTTAACCACTGTGCCACCAGGGAGGTCCCTCTAGCTGGGTGATTTTAAGTAAGATCTGAGCCTTGGGTTCCTATCAGCTCTATTGGGAGTATGACCTGATAATCTTGCATGTTCCTTACAGTAATAATATCTTAGGATTCTCCCCCATTTTCCCACAAGGGATTCTCTACCCAGCCAGGCTCCGTACCTTGAGTGATTCCCTCTTGAGAATAAGCTATGTTCTCCACGCCATAGCTCTGCTTCATGAGCTGAGGTTTACAGAAAGCATCCTCCACAGGGTAATCCATGGGGTTCCGTTGCTTTGTGAGCAGCTGAAGCTCAGGTGCAATATAAGCCAGCAGGAAGACCCAGCCATTGGCCACCAACGCTGAACTGAGGATGGTGTCATCCCACTGGGGGCCAGGAGTAGGAACAAAGAGCAGCGTGACCCACGCCACCCAGATGGCAATGGAGAGGAGCACAGTGAGGTAGATGTGGGCCCCGTGTCTCTTCCAGCCAGTGAAGGATCCCCGAAAGGTGAAAGAGGCCGTGAAGAAGGTCAGCGTCATCAGGAAGAAGACGTAGATGAGCAGCATGACGAAGTCCTCGTTGCGCCGAGGAGGAGAAAGCTCAGAGAAGATGTTGACGTTGGTCCTGTTCATGGTGAGGACCACATACTCGATGGCAATGACATCCTGCACCAGGCTGAAGCCCAGGGCCAGGCCCAGCATCGCCAGCATGGAGAGGGGCTGCCTCCCTTGGACCAGCTTCGTCAGGTTGAAGGCGTGAACCAGGAGGCAGGAGAAGCAGAGGGCAAAGAGGATGCCGAAGAGGAAGAAGCGTGTGGGCCCCGTGCTGCCGTCAAGGCGGATGATGAAGGCAAAGGGGAGGCCGAAGATCCCCAGCACACCCAGGAGAAAGAGGAACTGGGTGGGAAGCACTTTGCGCCTGTTGGAGTCCTGCGCCTTGCAGATGAAGACCAGGAGGGCGATCATGAAGGCCACCGAGGTCACAGCGCCCACCGCAGCCAAGGCCTCTAAGACGATGCCCCAGGCTGCCTGCTTATCACAGAGCCTGTGGTACCTGGGGTCCAGGCCCGAACGGCAACCATCAGGGACAACTGTGGACATTCTTATCCTGCAAGAAAGCAAAGTTGCAGGTGGGGGTGAATCTCCCCACAGACTCAGGCACAGAGGACCAAAAACGATTCAGAAACTATTTTGTATATTTAGCCAGGGTTTTGCCCCTGAGCTTACAAGGCTAGATCAAGCTACTAGCTGTTCTCCACCTCTCGTGGCAAATTCTAAAGGCGGATGAAGGGAAGAAACAATATCATACCTTCCTCCCTGCAATTTAACTATATTAATATTTACCCTGGGGCTTCCCTGGCGGCGCAGTGGTTGAGAGTCCGCCTGCCGACGCAGGGGACGCGGGTTCGTGCCCCTGTCCGGGAGGATCCCACGTGCCGCGGAGCGGCTGGGCCCGTGAGCCATGGCCGCTGCGCCTGAGCGTCTGGAGCCTGTGCTCCGCGACCGGAGAGGCCACAACGGTGAGAGGCCCGCGTACCGCAAAAAAACAAACAAACAAACAAAAAACAAACAAAAAAAGAAAAATATTTACCCTGAAGCCAGAGGGCTGATGAGGTGTTTCAGAGTCACATCTCAAAAAATACGTCACAAATAACTTGCCAGGGTTCCTGATATGTTTGGCTAGTGTTTCCTTAGGAATTGGTGAGAACATGGAAATATGTAACCATAAAGTTAACACTTTGGGACTTGCCTGGCAGTCCAGTGGTTAGCACTCAGTGCTCTCACTGGTAGGGTCCAGGATGGCTCCCTGGTCAGACGACTAAGATCCCATAAGCAGGGCAGTGTGGCCCCAAAATTTAAAAAGTAGACACTTGAAACATAATTTGTCAGTCTCCAGTTTTTTTCCACCTTGGGCCCAGCCTCAGATATTCTTTGTAAGCACCCCATTCTCTCACGGACAAGAGGAGTTATCTGAACTGTAGATTTCTCTGCGGAAGGCCAGCCTTCCCCTCCCAGCCACTGGGTCCTCTTCTTCAGCTCTGCCGTCACATATTATTTTCCCTTCTTACTTAAGGTTGATAAGGATGGCTCTGCTAATCCAGAAAAGCAGCGGAAGGGGTCTTCCCTGTCATAGCGTTGGCTACGCGTTGCGGCTTGTTGGATCTTAGTCTCCCAGCTAGGGATCGAACCCATGCCCTCGGCAATGAAAGTGTGGAGTCCTAACCACTGGACCGCCAGGGAATTCCCCACAGTGAGCTCTTAATTAGCTACCTGTAAGGAGGGATGGCCTGGATGACACAAAAACAGTGGGTGACCCAACAAAAAATATTACCAATAACTAATGCTCATTTTTACTACGAACCAGAAACCCTTCTAATCACTTCTCATATGTATATTTCTTAGTTTAATTTGATAGCAATCCTATAAGGTCAAAATGATTATCCCTATTTGACAGATGAGGAAACTGAGGCCGGGAGAGATCAAGCTACTTGCCCAACATCACACAGCCAGGAAATGACAGACGCAGGATCTGAATCCAGGTTACCTGGCTCTAGGTGAGGATCCCTGGTCTTTAACTACTATAGGTGCTACCTCTCCAGGGAGTTCTAATTGGCCTTAGAATGCTATCTGAGATATTCCCTCCCCCTTCTTTCCCTCATCAGATGCCCCGTAAACCAGCTACTTGTAATCCTAATTCTATTCTCTTAGTTCAGCCCCAGGAAGGATAGGCGCTCTCAGGTGATAGATGATCCACAAAGCAGGTAATCTACTCACCCACTCAGGGATAATCAGAAATCGACTTGAGGTAGAGCAGCTTACTTCCTATACATCTGTCCTTAATCTCCCAGATCTGCTGCCTTTTTTCCTTCCACAACCTCCATGTCAATTTTAGACCCGGCTGATTTCCCAAACCTCATGAAATCGAATTCCTAGGGATTCAGGGCCCACGTGGGAAGATGAGTTGGGAAATGGGAAGGGAAAGGAGTTTGTATATTTCCTCAAAATGGATGATTCTCAAATTCCAAAGTCAGTGTCAGATAAGATGTTGAAATTCAGGACCTCTGTGGTTTTAACAGCTTGTCAACAAAACTATAATTTTTTTCTGAATTATATTACTGTTTATAAGTTTCTATGGCACGATTCTTTTTGATTTGTTGTATACTATTTATTCATGCAATCTTTTTTTTTTTTTTTTTTTGCTCTAGTTTTTCTTTTTCTGATAGGATTGCTCTCACTCAACAGAGAAATCTTTTGAATTGACAGGAAGACAAATATTGGGAGGGCAGGGAGCGGGGGCAGAGTTAAAAGAAGGGAAGGCTCATTGAGACCCCCTCCTTAGAAAAGCAAAAGTGAAAGCTCTTGGCCTCTCCTAGTGCCAAATTGGGAGAAAATGTGCATAAAGAAATCAGCAAGAAGAAGACAGCTAGGATTGAGAAGCAGGAAAAAGCAAAAAATATCCAGAGTCCTGCCTCTTTCCTTATAGCAGAAAAAACAGCTCAGAATTTCTGCACCACATACCCATAAATGCTTATAAACAAGGTTTCTCGGGCCCTTCACAGCACTGTAGCGGTGCTGTGATCAAACCCAAGATGAAAACGAACACCCTCCCCTCCCCTTCCATCCTGTCTCTTCAAAACCAAATCACAAAATATGACACAAATGAACTTATCCATGAAACAGAAACAGACTCACAGACATAAAGAACAGATTTGTGGGTGCCAAGGGGGAGGGGGTGGGGGAGGGATGGATTGGGAGTTTGGGTTAGCTGATGTAAACTATTATATGTAAAATGGATAAACAAGGCCCTACTGCATAACACAGGGAACTATAGTCAATATCCTGTAATAAATCACAATGGAAAAGAATTTTTTTTTTTAAAGATCAAGGACTTCCCTGGTGGCACCATGGTTAAGAATCTGCCTGCCAATGCAGGGGACATGGGTTCGATCCCTGGTCCGGGAAGATCCCACATGCCGCGGAGCGACTAAGCCTGTGCATCACAACTACTGAGCCTGCGCTCTAGAGCCCACAAGCCACAACTACTGAAACCTGTGCGCCTAGAGCCCGTGGTCCACAACAAGAGAAGCCTATGCACTGCAACGAAGACCCAACGCAGTCAAAAATAAATAAATTTATTTTTTTTTAAAAAAAGATCAGGGCTTCCCTGGTGGCGCAGTGGTTGAGAGTCTGCCTGCCGATGCAGGGGACATGGGCTCGTGCCCCCGTCCGAGAGGATTCCACACGCCGAGGAGCGGCTGGGCCCGTGAGCCATGGCCGCTGAGACTGCGCGTCCGGAGCTAGTGCTCCGCAACGGGAGTGGCCACAGCAGTGAGAGGCCCGCGTATTGCCAAAAAAAAAAAAAAAAAAAACCCACCACCAACAACAAAAAAGATCAAATCACAAGACGGAGCACAGCGAGGTGGGACACATAATGAGCAATTGCTGGCTGACCTTGCAGAGCAAACAAGCATCCTCCTCCAGGTAGACAGAATTCAAACACCTGCTTCCCTTAAAGATGCAAAATATGGACTTCCCTGGTGGTCCAGTGGGTAAGACTCCACTCTCCCAATGCAGGGGTCCCGGGTTCAATCCCTGGTCAAGGAACTAGATCCCACATGCCACAACTAAGAGCCCACATGCAGCAACTAAGAGTTCCCATGCCGCCAACAAAGATCCCACGTGCTGCAACTAAGACCCAGCTCAGCCAAAATAAATAAATAAATTTAAAAATAATAATAATAAATAAATAAAGTTGCAAAATCATCTCTTCAGTTCAGTGAGATAGTTGTGTCCCAGCATTGTTTTATTCATATAGCCATTAAGAAAAAATTATATGTATATAATTTTATATATGCCATATAACACATACATACATATATGAATGACTGTTATGTAGATACAAGAATTTTATATGTGTGGTGTGTTCGAATAAAATAAATAACTTAAATAATTGATGGCTTAAATCCATCTTCCATACTTTGTAATGAAGTTTGCCTCTCCAAGCTTAACTTTTTTTTTTTTTTGGCCACGCTGGGTGGCACGCAGGATCTTAGTTCCCCGACCAGGGATCGAACCCGTGTACCCTGGAGGGGAAACGTGAAGTCTTAACCACTGGACCTCCAAGGAAGTCCCTGCAAGCTTCACTTTGCGATAGAGCCATTCATTCAACCAGCACCACTATGTGTCAATCATGTCAATCACTCTTCTAGACGCTCAACGGTAAAGGGGAAAGCAGACATCAGACATGATCCTTGCTGTAGTAGAAGAAATAGACAGATAGATGTAATCTGCCACCACTGTCACGACCTTCCTGTGGCCTTCCCTGGCCAGGGGTCTGTCACCTGCCGTCCACTCCAGGAAAATGACACCCTGGTCATCCCGACCGCATGCAGAGAACAGAGCAAAGAGTGGGTTACGTTCCACCTCCCGAGGGCAGAATGAGAGCCAGGAAGGAAAAAGAAAGGCAAATGCACTTCAGATACAGGCAACCCCTGAAAATACAAGGCCCCCCAGAGTCCGATACACTTTGCCCTGGGTGGAACCAGGCAGGGAGGGGGGGACACACCCCCTTGTCTCTGCTGAGGATGCGGAAGAGGAAGAGCTGGGTCTAATCCAAGGGCAGCGGCACAGGGCAAGGGACCAGGCTCCAGCATTCTCTGCATTCCCCACCTCCCCACCTCACTCCCTCTCAGATTAATCATAAGGGCAGTGTCCAGCCAGAAAGGTATTTCTCTCGCCTCCCTGCCCTGCCCTGCCCAGGAAACTGCTGCTTCCTCAGCCCTCAGGGCAGAGCTGTTTGTTGACAGGTAGCTGTTAGCATAATTACCTGATAATTATAAAGGGCTCTGAACGTGATGACTGTCAGTCTTGAGAGACTGATGAGGTTTTCACCTAAAGGAAGTTTCTGGGGCTGCACAGAGGGATGCTAGGGCAGAGACTTCCTGCTCCCAACTTGGACCTCTAGGCCCCTCCCATCTGTGCAGCTGTGCAGGAAGGGTTTGTGTCTTGGGGCCTCCTGGTGCACACAGACCAGGGTCCGACACTGTAAGCACAGAAGGTAAGGGGTCCCTGGAGAAAGAGAACCAGGCATGGCTTTCTTGACATAAGAGAAGCCATTTTTGGCCTAAGTTGTTTTGTGATCTAAGCCTGGTCACAGTGCTTGCCCATGAACAGGTCTCAGAAATTAATGGGTTTTTTTTTAAAGATTTTTGATGTGGACCATTTTTTAAAAGTCTTTATTGAATTTGTTACAATATGGCTTGTTTTATGGCCAGGAGGCATGTGGGATCTTAGCTCCCCGACCAGGTATCAAACCCGCACCCACTGCATGGGAAGATGAAGTCTTAACCACTGGACCGCCAGGGAAGTCCCAGCAATTAATGATCTTAAGGGAACAAAAGAATGCAGAAATAAGCGACCGTGATGGGGCAAGAGAAGTACCAACAGCAAAGATCATAGATCAGTTGTAAAGTCTCCTAGTTCTGCTCAAAGATTAGCCTGAAGCGCTCAACCAGCAGATCAGCTGGAGTCTAAGGGGTGATGGGGTTTGACCCTCATGACTTCAGTCAACAAAAGCGTGGACTCTGTCGACGCCCAAGCCCCTTCATGAATATGCATATGGACCCTTAGCTTAAAACTTCCCCAATTTTGCCATTTGGGAAAGATCCCGGTGTTCTCCTTACTTGCTACAAGTAATAATAAATCCTTCCTTCTCCTGATCTTTGGCAGTGTTGTGTCTTTTGACTCAACACTCACCAAGAAGTGAATCCAGTTTTCCAAGTAACACCACAAGCAATTGACAGTGGGTATGTAAAGGAGAAGAACTCCACTTCCCCCAATTTCCCCTCCACCTCCCACCCCCAATCACGCAAGGGAGGTGGAGAAACAGTCCCTGAATTACCTTTAAAATGCTTTTTTTAAACTAAAAATAGAACTACCATATGACCCAGCAATCCCACTCCTGGGCATATACCCTCAGAAAACCATCATTCAAAAAGAGTCATGTACCACAATGTTCATTGCAGCTCTACTTACAATAGCCAGGACATGGAAGCAACCTAAGTGCCCATCGACAGATGAATGGATAAAGAAGATGTGGCACATATATACAATGGAATATTACTCAGCCATAAAAAGAAACAAAATTGAGTTATTTGTAGTGAGGTGGATGGACCTAGAGTCTGTCATAGAGAGTGAAGTAAGTCAGAAAGAGAAAAACAAATACCATATGCTAACACATATATACGGAATCAAAAAAAAAAAAAAAGGTTATATCCTAGGGGCAGGACAGGAATAAAGACGGAGATGTAGAGAATGGACTTGAGGACACAGGGAGGGGGAAGGGTAAGCTGGGACGAAGTGAGAGAGTGGCATGGACATATATACACTACCACATGTAGAATAGATAGCTAGTGGGTAGCAGCCGCATAGCACAGGGAGATCAGCTCAGTTCTTTGTGACCACCTAGAGATGTGGGATAGGGAGGGTGGGAGGGAGGGAGACGCAAGAGGGAGGAGATATGGGAACATATGTATATGTATAGCTGATTCACTTTGTTATAAAGCAGAAACTATATAGCTGATTCACCTTGTTATAAAGCAGAAACTAACACACCATTGTAAAGCAATTATACTCCAATAAAGATGTTTAAAAAAGAATAAATTTTACCAAGATAAAGATTAAAAAAATAAAACATGAAAAAAAAGATGTTAAAAAAACCACTTTTTTAAACGTTTGTTTTTATTATAGAAAATTTCAAGCATACTCAAAAATAAAGAGAATAGTATAATGAAGGTCCATCATTTGGTTTCAAAACTTACCACTATTTGCCCAATTTTCCTTCATCTACCCCATCCCACTCACTAGATCATTTTTAATCTAGTGAGAAATCCCAGACATCATTCTATGCATAAATGCTTCAGTATGTACCTCTAACAGATAAAACCCTTTTTAACTTAACCCCACTGTAAAAATTAACGATGACCCCTTTAATATCAAATATCCAGTTAGGGTTCATAGTTCTCAATTCTCTCAAACGTCTTTTTTTAAAGACTTCTGAGTAAGTAATTTTTTATCTGAGTGACTATTTTTTTTGGAATTATCCTTCCTAATTCACCTCTCAGCCCTCCTCCATCCTTTCCCCAGCATGACAGCGATTTCGCAACGGGTCTGAAGTGTCCGAAGCACTTTGAATTTTGTCAGAGAGAAATCAAACTCACCAAACACACTAACAAGCAGGTCTGCACTAGGAAGGCGCTGGGTCCCATAGGGAATGGCCCAGATGAGCCCCCAGGAAGGTGGCTGGGGACGAAGGACAGGGTTCTGAGAAGCTGAGGTCTTCTAGCAAGCAGGGTTTGAGGAAGAAAAGGGAAGCAATCAGCATTTAGGATTAGAAACTGCCAGGAGCTAAAGCAACAGCCTCAGAGAAGAACCTAAGGGCTGGAGCAGGAGGAGATGAAATGAAACTGGTGGTCATATGGACATCGTATGACCAGAGTCATAACCAGAGTCAAGGGCAGACAGACGTGTGGGAATTCCCTGGCGGTCCAGTGCTTAGGACTCTGCGCCATCCCTGCCGTGGCCCGGGTTCAATACCTGGTCGAGGAGCCAAGATCCCACGAGCTGCGAGGCACAGCAAAGACAAAAAAGGGCAGAGAGACCTAGGGTCCAACCAAGAAGGGACTTGCTCCCACAAAGACCAGACGGGGGCAGCCCTGGCCGCGGCTGGGCTCCTGTCTAAGTGACCCCAGGTGTCTCCTGGTAGCGCGGACCCTGAACAAGCAGAGCCCCTAAGCTGAGGGGTTGACTGGGATCCAGCCGTTCACTCCCACTCAGCTCCCTGATTGGCTAAAGCCTGCACTCTGGAGGGAGATGGTGAGGTTTCAGCGTGTGCAGCCTCTGGCCTGAGACACGAGAAAGGACTCGGAGTCACGAGGGTGAGACCCTCTTCACTTACTACAGCAACTACTGAGCCAACTACCGCCGTCCAAGAATCCACCAACACCCACAACCAAGACCCTGATATCCCTCGGCGCCGCCTTAAGCCCTTTTCAGGTGAGCCAAGGCATGACAAGAAAGGTTAAAAGAACAAAAACGAAGGATGGAGGAAAGGGAGAGGGAAAGGAGAAAGAAGAACCAGCAGCCGGGGCTGAGGGGGAGGGGAGGACAGGGAAGGAGGGAGTCGCTGCGCTCAATTCCCAGCCCTGTGACTCCGCCCCTTTAGGAAAGAGGGGGTTTCAGCGGCCTCTGTGTGCGGACACCGTCTCCTGGAACCTCCATCCTCTCCGAAGCGGGGCTGGGTGCTGAACCAGGGGGTCTGAGCCCATGTCCCGTTCCTCTTTTCATCCCTCTGGGGACCTCCTTGTAGACAATTTCCAAATCACTTTCTCCCTCCCCCTCATCCTCCTTCCTGCCCCATTTCCTGTCATGAAAAGAGTATGTGCCGCAAACTCCTCACCAAACCCCAGACCAGGGCTGGAGGTGAGGTTGAAGGGTCTGAGTACGGGCTGGGCTCAAGACGCAGGGTGAACGCTCACCTGCCAGACTGAGCCACAGGGGTGCTAGAGCAGGACCGGCCCTAGACTGGCCTTGACACACAGCATTGACAGCGATGCAGGGACAAATGCCACCATGTGAAGGGTCTCTCAGCTTCTCCTTTGCAGCCTCTGAGACTCCTCTTTCCCCAGAGAGGTGGGGAGGCGTCTGGAGTTACTTACATCCAGACCTGGGAGGTTGCCTAGCTGACTGCATGCGGCCCACCCCGGATTATCTGAGCAGGAATTACCCGCGACCCTGAATCTTGCCCGGAGTTGATCTTCTGTCCCTCCTTATGAGATCTATCTCCTTCTGTCATCTAAAAAGAAGAAGACGATACATGTATAACTGAGTCACTTTGCTGTACACCTGAAACTAACACAACATTGGAAATCAACTATATCCAATAAAAAAATATTTTTAATAAAAATAAATGAAAAGAAGAGGATGATACTGACCTCTTAGGACAACTGCCTGGGGAATGATATCAAATAACTCAAGTGTTTGTTAAAGCTGGGCCTTCACACCATCCCAAGCCAGGCAAATTGGCAATTTTCTAGCATTTTAATTTTCTCTCTATTCTTGGAATTGCCACATTCAATCAGTAGTAATAACAATAGTCACAATATAAGTATGATTAAAACTAATGACAACTACTGTCACATACTGAGTCCTCTTATGAGCCAGGCTCGATGTTGAGTGTTTATATGTTTTTCTATGTGTGTTCACTCATTTACATGCTTTTACATCTATTTTCTTATTTAATATTCCTACAACCCATTGTATAGGTGATAAGACTGACTCTTAGAGAGATGACGTTACACATCCAGTGTGATTAGTTAGGAAGGATATCCCTTTATGAATAGTCTTAATTAGAATTTAATCTTTTGTTTCATCTCTAAATCACTATTATGCTCTCTGAAGCTTTTCTCCCTGACTCCAGCTTCACTCTATTTTTTTTTTTTTTTTGAAATTGAAATATAGCTGATTTACAATGCTGTGTTAGGTCCTGGTGTACAGCAAAGTGATTCAGTTATACATGTGTAGATATTCTTTTTCATATTCTTTTCCATTATGGTTTATCACAGGATATTGAATATAGTTCCCTGTGCTCTACAGTAGGACCTTGTTGTTTATCCATTCTCTGTATAATAGTTTGCATCTGCTCACCCCAAACTCCCAATCCATCCCTCCCTCACACCCCTCCCCTTGGCAACCACAAGTCTGTTCAAGCCTCTCTCTATTTAAACCACATCCAAGAAGTCTCCAAAATAAGCAATCCTGCATTTGGTCAATCTCCCTTCATTTGCTGTGTTAAGTGTACAAATCATGCAGACCCGCAGACAGAAAGTGTGGCCGCTGCCCCTAGGAGCACCAACAGGGTCACACTGACATACAAATAAGGGCTGCAGAGGGTGCAGGGAAGGCTGAGCGCACACGGAAAACAGTGACCCACTCTACCTAAAGTGGTAATAAAAAAAAAAAAAAAAAAAAAACGGCTTTAGGGAGGAGACCAGGGGGAGATGAGGCCTGAAAGATGGGCAGGGAGTGGTGGGAGATTTTTAAGAAGGTAGAACCAATTGGAGCTTAGAAATACAGGCTCGTGGGGAGAGATACCCAGTTTAACTCTGTTAAATCTAAGATGAATTGGAGGGACTTCCCTGGCAGTTCAGTGGTTAAGACTCCACGCTTCCCCCACAGCGGGCACGGGTTCGATCCCTGGTTGGGGAACTAAGATCTTTTTTTTAATTGGAGTCTAGTTGATTTACAATGTTGGGTTCGTTTCAGGTGTACAGCTAAGTGATTCAGTTATACAGATACATATATTCATTCTTTTCTAGATTCTCTTCTCATACAGGTTATCACAGAGTATTGAGTAGAGTTCCCTGTGCTATACAGTAGGTCCTTGATGGTTATCTATCTCATATATAGTGGGGGGGTGTGTGCTCATGCCAGATTATGCCCTCTTTTTACAGTGGAGGAAACAGAGGAACAGAGACATTAAATAACTTGCCCAAGATCACCAGGCTCTTAGAAGCCAGGCTCCTGGGAGTTCCCTGGTGGCCCAGGGGTTAGGACTCGGCACTTTCACCGCCATGGCCCTGGTCAGGGAACTGAGATCCCGCAAGCCCAGTGGCACAGCCAAAAAAAATTTTAAATAAAAAATAAATAAAAGCCAGGCTCCACGACACCAGATTGTGCTGACCTTGCATGCTTGAACATGTGAGTCTGAGGCTCAGGAGAGGTTTGGGCTATGAGCACAGATCTGGGGGTCACGGGCTCATAGCAGGTATTGGAAGGCTTTGGAGGTGACCAGATCACACAGGGAGCATGCACGGCAGCTAGAGAGCCAAGGACAGAACCCCGGGACACCGTCTCATGGAAGCAGGAGTCAGCAAAGGTTGTTCAAAAGAAATTGCCATGGTTAGTACAAGAAATAAGCCAGGCTGGTTTCCTAGAAGTCAAGGAGCAGTTTCCCAAAGAGTGATTGACGATGTTAAATGCTACAAGGGCAGCAAAGAAGAGAAGGCGTGGGAATGAATCTTCGGGCTTAGCAATTTAAAAGCATATCAAAAGAAAAATAACTAAATAATTAAAAGCATATCAGCTCCTTTTTGTCTGTTATAACAGATTCAGCCTCAATGTGAGCTTCAAGGCTTTTCTCCATCTGGTCCTCCCACCCACTTTTTCCTGGTTTCCTAACTCCCCTCCCCACATCTGTGCAAGGTAAGCAAAACTTCCAAGAGCATTTTCTCTCTGGAAGGAAACTGGAGCTCATCTAAGACCCTCTCTTACAAAGTCCCTCTTTGCCTCATCACATGCATTATTCTCCTTGCCAGAAAGACCCTTCTCCTAGTCACAATTCATGTACCATGTTTCTTAGAAACTTGACCCAAAACTTACCTCTACCTTGAGGGATTTTTAATTATTAGTCCCATCTCATTCTACATTTGTAGATCTCTTCATAGTTTTTACAATTAAGTATTTCTCGGGGCTCAAGTTTTTCCATATATATGTCATATATTATACATTAATAGCAGTGCTAACTCGCCTACCAGATAACAAGCTTCTTAAGGAAATAGAGCAAGTCTTCTGTTTGTTGGTATCTCCCTATGTGCTCTGCACAGTGGTTGTTGAGCAAATGTTTTGGACTAAAACTGAGCGTGAATATAACTCAAAGCAAGTTATTCATTAGCAAGTGTGAGTAATGGGGAGGAAGAATTTGGAGCTGAACATGTGCTGATGCTAATCCTTATATTTTTATCTAGGCTGAGCTCTAAGACGAGGGTGGAGTCCCACAGAAATTTCTCTGCCCTAGGTGAAGGATTAGCTGTAAATGGGAAGTGTCTACAGGGAAATCTCCAGGATCCCCTCTTCTGGGTAAGCCATCTGGATTCTGATGACATAAAAGTGATGCATCGTGGCAACAACTTATGAATAACATCTGAATAACATCACTGAATTGAATTTCTATGTAGTAACTGGGAGAAAATAAATCATCATTCCACCACAGGCAGATCTAAACAAGTATAACAACAGTGTTCATCCCAATTTATTCATTTTTGGAGGTATTACCATCTTCCTCTGTTCTAAACAATGCATGTGAACTTTAGATAAATTACTGAAATATGAAATAAAATACTGGAAATCCCCTCTTTTAAATTAAGATTTTGAGTGAAACTACTAAATCTCTTAGGCCCAGAATTGTAAGATATGAAATTTCCAGGAAATAGGTGGATAAAGTGAAGGCCTCTACTGGTATACCACTTCAAAGCTCTCAAAGACACCTTCTTTCAAGTATTTTATTTCAACATATGAAGGTAACATATTTATGTTCCCAAGCTAAACTTATCTCTCCTTACAAGCCTTTATTTCTAACCCCTGAGAATGGTACTACCATACACTCAGTGTACCTAAAAAATACAATATAGACTATCTAATGTGGGGGAAGATTGAGAGAGCAGACCACATGGCCAAAAATTAGATGACAATAGCAAGCAACTATTATTACAATAAATGTAAATGGTAATTTTTTATTTTGAAAAGACTAAATTAAACCATATTATACCTATAAGAACCTCACCTAAAACAACGAGATTCAGAAACGCTGAAAGCAAAAGAAAGGAAAAAATGAAAATAAGTGCAGAAAAAAGCAGCAATAGCAGATATGTTTATTTAGCAAGTATTATGTATCAGGTACAAAGTTAAATAATAGCTTGCTCAAGGTAAGAAAATTAAGTAAGAGTTGAGTTGTTAGTATCACACAAAGTTTAGTCAAGACAAAAAGCTATTATATTGACCTAAAAGCTTTTTTTAATAATAATTAAGAATACTCCATATTGAAGATACAACCATCATAAACTTTTTATGCACTGAATAATATAGCACCAAAATACCTAAAACAAAAGCTACCAGAAATACAAGGAGAAATCAAAAGAAATACTATAGTTACAGAGACTTTAATACTTCTTTATCAGTCTTCAGCAGATGAAATAGAAAAAGCAAATAGTAATATGGTACATTTTTATAAATGTTCTATGGATCCTTTGATATGCCCTATCTTCATATTTTATTAGATCTCTACTATTAATCATGTAATTCAGATCCTCTATATCTGTGATCAGCAAACATTTTTTGTAAAGGACCAGATAATAAGGAACTTAGAAAATGGCTTTGCAGGCCATTCGTTTGCAGCTGAGAGCAGTCATAGATGATACATAGACAATGAGCATAACTGAGTTCCAATAAAACTTTATTTACAAAAACAGACTGTGGGAAGTGTTTAGTCAGGAATGTAGTTTACCAGCCCTCTCCATATGATTTCTTTTATTGAAGTGGTCATGGAATGTTTACAAAAACAGCATACTCTAGACCACACCCAAAAAAATAGTCTGAAATAAGAAATGTACAGGAATGTACATAATGCACAGAAATGTATATAATCTGACCACAGGCAATAAAAACAGGAATATAAGTAGGAGCAAAAACACCAAACTACTCAGAAAATTTGAGACTCCTCAAGCAAAATTATTATTCGATTCACTGTTTTTAAAGGCCCTATCATACCAACACATCATTTCCTGCCCATTTCCTCAGCTCAGTCTGTGGATTTTTAAATAGCAGTGCACCTGAAGACCAACCCCCAGAACGAGAATAAAATCACAGTCAGAACTCTTCTTCACGCCCTCTTACCTTCAATTCCCACTAAGGAGCGGAATACAAAGAAGCAGACTCCAATGAGGACGCCCAAAGAGACCCACACAAATAGAGAAGGGCTAGAATCTCAGCCCTGGGAAGGAGCTGGGGGCCTTTCCAAGACCCCTTAGGAGGAACTCAAGGCCCAGCCCAGGCCTCCTCACAGCTACATGGCCTGCAGAGCTGGGATGAGAGATCAGGCTTCCTGACTCAAGGCTAAGAGCACTTCCCAGGAATGTTAGCTCGTCCTGAGTTCTGATCACTCCCATCTGCCCTTGGAGCACCCGCCTACCTCTCCACACCCCAGAGGAGCCTCTTTCCTGGGTGACACCTCTGCGGAACCTCCTTCCCCACCCCACCCCCCCGCCCGCATTTCTTCCCTCTCCTAGGAGAAGCCAGCATACAGACCGGAGGGCGGAGTTCTGACGCCCCCATCCTCACCCCTCCCCAGGCCCCTTGTATCTGAAGTGGCTCAAGTATTCCCCTTCAGGAATGAGCCCACAGGCCTGGCTGATTCAACCAAACCCTTCAACAGGTGTGGCGTTTACAAAACCCTCAGAGGCAAAAATCAGTCTGGAAGGAAGTCAGGAATGGAAAGTCCTTCAAATTCCTTGAACCTGAGCTGCTTCCCCTTCCTCCCTCCATGGATGTGTAAGGGACCATCTTGTACAGTTTGGGCCCATTCCCGAGTCCCATCTGGTTGGTGCCCGAAAGTGGGCTATTACTGGACGTTCAAATGGACATTCAGCCCAGGGATCCAGAGCAACTCAAGGGACAGCAGAGGAGGGAATGCTGCAGAGCTGAGGGCCACACTCACGTCAAGAGAAGGGACGGCTTCTAGAATCTACTTCCCAAAATTCCGAAGGGCACACTTGTCGTGGAAGGACAAAATAAATGGACACTTCACAGCACCTGGGGAAAGTAGCCGTGGGCGCCCTCTCCTTCCTGCCCACCCACGCAATGCCCTGCCATTTCTCTAAGATCTTTCTCCTTCTTTTCTCTTCCCCTGGACTGACCCTCGAACTGCTCACCTGCCTGGCCAGGATTCCACCTGCTCAGTTTCTTCAATGTGTCTGAGCAGAAACTATTTATGCAGATTATCTTTTTCTCTCGGCCGCTTAGCCTGGGAAGCCCGGGATGGGGGTGTGGGGTCTGAATTGAATTGAACTACAGGAATTCCTTTCTTGGGATTGTTTTTTGCTCCGAGCCAGCTGCAGTCCATTACCAGGGTTTCTTTCCTCTTGTATCCCCCCCGCTCCTAGCTCCGCTCTCCCCCCATCCCCGCGCGTCCCCCGCGGAGGATTTCAATCCCGAGGCGGGGCGCGCCCTGTGCTCAGCGCGCCTCACTTACCGTGGTGCCTTGGCTTTGGCGAGGGAACTTGGCGCCGCTTCGCGCGCACAGAGGCAGCTCCGGAGCCCCTCGGTGCTAGCGGAGCCCGCGGGCAGCAGTCCCGCGCTCCCAGCGCGGAGCAGTTATAAAGGCGGCTGTCGCCGGAGGAAGGAGGGAGAGAAGGAGTGAGCGGAGGCACGAGGGGCGGGGGAGGGTCCGGGTGGGGTGGGGCAGAGGACACGCCTATTCCAGTTCCACGGCACCGCGCGCTGTTATGAAAATAAAGTCCCCGTGCCAGGGAATGAGCCAAAAGCCGCCTGACGTCAGCGGCACAGCCACCCTTGAAATAGGTGGTGGTGGTGATGGGAGGGGCCACCCAAGGCACCCAACCCGCCCCACCCGGCGCATCAGCAGCTCAGGACGTCCCAGGGCGGGGGGGGGGGGGGGGGGGGAGGAACTGCTCGGTATCCGTTCTGCCAGCCGTCACCTCCAGGAGGGAGCCACACCTGCCCTTGCTCCGGGCACTGCTGTGCGCCCAGGACAAGGGCTAGACAGCTAGCAGTGCCTGAGTGATTCCTGGGTCCTGGGGCCCCTGGGAAGCTAGGCCCGGGACAGGGGGAGCTGGCCACCCTCTCGGACCTCCTCAGCCAAGGCCGTTGAAGCCAAGGAAAGCCTCCTTCTTGGGCCCAGAGTCAGCTCTGCAATGCCGCCGCCGGTCAGAGCTGTCCCCAGACCCCAGACGGCACCGTGAAGGCTGCCCCGGTGCGGAGAGATGGGGAGATGTTTCCCTCTCTACTTTCCTACCTCTCTTAAAAGCCTTGACGATGCAGATGGAGGAGAATGTGGATGTCAGATAAAATTATGAAATAAAGGAATTTGCCTTTGGTGTCTGGTTCCCCCGCCCTCGGCTGCCCACTCCTTGGCCGTGATGTGATCAAGCCAGTCCCGCTGAAACCTGTCTTTATTGACTTGTCAAACAATCCCTGAGTCGCTGCCTCCTGGGTGCTGGCCTCAGGCAAGGCTCTACCCCACGCTGCCTGGCAGGAGGGCACTGTGTGCTTTTAAGGTTCTGTTTAGCTAGCACAATGGTCAGCTAACCTGGGATGCTATGCACATGATGAACGGGGAAGGCCTAGGGCTCCCCGGCTTTCTCCTCACGTCTCCTCACACCCCAAGTTTCCAGTCTTTTTAAAGGTGACTTTTTGGAGACAGTGCCTCCACCTTTGTTAGGTTTTTATTTCTCTCTCTCAAGAAACCACAGCCAATGTCTTGAGTCCTGGAACACTTCCCTTGAGGCCTGCAGCTCAAGTCCAAGGCCTCCTCTCCCAGGCGTGCGTGTGCGTGTGCGTGTGTACGTGTGTGCGATTGTCAGGGACTGGAAATGACAGTGCTTTTTAGTGTGTACCATCTGCTAAATCAGGTCTCCTCTCTTGACCACCGTTTTCTCATCTGTTGAAGGAGGAAGATGAACTAGTTCAGCCTTGTCCCATAGATATGTCATTCAAGCCACGAAGGTCAGCTACATGTGTAAAGTAAACTTTCTAGCAGCCACAGTAAAAGAAATAAAAAGAAACAGGAGGAATTAATTGTAATGATGTATTTTATGTAACCCAAGACCCCAGACATTATCATTTCAACATGTAATCAATATTTTAAAAAATATTAATGAGCTACTTAACATTCTTTTTTTTTTCAAACTACATCCTCAAATGCCCAGTATGTGTTTTATGCTTCCAGCCCTGTGACCAGATTGGACCAGCCACAGTTCAAGTGCCCAAAAGCCCTGGACCAGCCGTTTCTGAGGGCTCTTCGGACACTGGCATTTTAGGGTCTGGATCACCAAGGCTAGGGTGAGGTTCATGACATCAAGAAAAAGATGTCAAATCGGAGGAGGGGGTGAAAGCAGAGGGCTCGTCACTTTGGGGATTTGCCCCATGTCCCCTACCTCCGACGTCCACAAGAACCTCGGCGAACCCTAATGAGAAAGGGGCGCAAGTGTTTGTTTGTTTTGCGGTACGCGGGCCTCTCACTGCTGTGGCCTCTCCCGTCGCGGAGCACAGGCTCCGGACGGCTCCGCGGTATGTGGGATCCTCCCGGACCGGGGCACGAAGCCGCGTCCCCTGTATCGGCAGGCGGACTCTCAACCACTGCGCCACCAGGGAAGCCCAGGGGTGCATGTGTTTTGTTTTTCCTACGGCTCCTCCTTCTCTAGTGCCGGCCGGCTGGCTGGCTGGCGGGTCCAGCGCTGCGTGCAGGAGAACTTTGTGGGGATGGATGCCTGTCTTGAAGCCCTGCCCTTGGTCGCCTGTGCCCATTAGTCTCTGCCTTTCTGTTGACTTCAGATTTCCAACCTTGCCCTCTTAGCCCTCTCCCTTAGCCCTCTACCCTCCTTTTAACTTCCTTTCCTCCTCCCATCCCTTTATCAATAGCCAGCCCAGCGCCAAGCCAGGACTGGGGTGAGGCACTCAGGGCACAAAATTTAAGGTGACACTAACACAGCCCTGAGAGTGGGTGCCCTCTTAAAATCTGAGCCCTGGGTGCCTTGCGCTGCCCCAGAATCCTTGCGGGTCCAGCTGTCTGAGACGTGGGGTAGGGCTGGGAGGGAGACTGAGGAGGGCGGGGTAGCTGAGCAATTGTGAGACGCAGAAGGGCCCCCAAGGGAGACCGGGAGGGACCCAGTAGCTGAAATAATTCAGTTGCTGATGGTCCAGAGCACAAGGTTGAGGCCCTTGGAAATCAGTGGGAGAAAGACCACAAGGGGAGTCTGGAGACCCAGGTCCAATCGAACTCAAGTTCTCCTCCTCTGAGTGTCACCTGGCTTCGAGTGACAGGTGGCATTGTTGAGGGACACAGAAGGGAAGCTCAAGTGACTGGAAACGAGAAGAGAGAGGCTCACAATAAGGGCGCTTGTTCCAGAGGCTGGAGAGCACCTTCATTCAGCTGCAAGGCCGGCAGAGGTCACTTTCCATGAGGAGGGGCCTGGGTCTGCCTCCCTCTGGGAGCCCCAGAACCCAGTCCTCACTGACCCTTCCCTCTCCCACCCAACCATCGCTGCCAGGACCCCATCCTTAATTGCAGGACTGAACCGGGAATGCAGTGGCTCTCCCAGTGCCCTGGCGCTCTGACCCCTTCACCAAGGCCACCTCAGCATCTGGGGCTGTAGAACCTCAGGGCAGGGGCTGCCCCTTTCTCTCCCCATACTTCCTTCCACCAGCAAGATGGAAGGTGCCACCTGCCCGCCCCCCGCCCCCCGCCCCCCGACCTCCATGAAAACCCATTTAAGAAGCCCAGTGGACTTCCGTGGTGGCTCAGTGGATAAGACTCTGTGCTCCCAATACAGGGGGCCCAGGTTCTATCCCTGGTCAGGGAACTAGATCCCACATGCATGCTGCAACTTAGAGTTCTCATGCCACAACTAACGAGCCCACGTGCCACAACTAAGGAACCGGCAAGCCACAACTAAGACCCAGTGCAACCAAATAAATAAATAAATATTTTAAAGAAAAACAAATAAGCCTTCTCCCTTGGGAAACCTGTAAGCGAGTGGACCCTTGTGGAAACACCAGGTGAGGTTGAAGTGGCCTTTTTTAAAAAAAAAAAAAAAAAGCATCTGAGGAATTCCCTGGCAGTCCAGCAGCTAGGACTCCGATTTTCCACTGCAGAGGGCACGGGCTGATCCCTGGTCAGGGAATTCCACATGCCGTGCCGCGAGGTACAGCCAAAAAAAGAGAAGCATCTGAGTTGGAGGAGAAAAACACAGGGTAATTTTATGTCCTCGGGCCATTACACTCATGGAATGGAGGGGATCACTGAACCTCAGCTCCCGCCAGCTTCCTGCTTATCATGGCTGCTCCATCCAATCACTAAACCGAACAGGAAGCAGCTGAGAGGCAACTACACACCAAGCATTGCAGGG
Organism: Kogia breviceps; assembly: GCF_026419965.1. Taxonomy (NCBI): domain Eukaryota; kingdom Metazoa; phylum Chordata; class Mammalia; order Artiodactyla; family Physeteridae; genus Kogia; species Kogia breviceps. Next base: position 9,097,718 of record NC_081321.1, on the reverse strand, counting down.
AATGTAACACACGGATGAGAAAGGTGCTACTCCGTCTCTACGCCTGAAAGGAATCTCAGTGGTTTTTCAGCCATGTAGCAGCTGGGATGAACTTCTATATAACATGCTAGGGACTCATAAGAAAACTGCCTTGAAGGAGCTCAGTCTGGAGGAGAGATGGACGTAACAAAACAAACGTATGCCTTGTGCTACATGTTATGCTGGAGGAAGGAACACACGGGACCACGGCCGGGCCGGAAAGGCCGCAGCGTTCAGGGTAGCTCTCCCGCAGGGGGGTGAGGCTTCAAGGAAGAGTAAGTTTTTCAGGTGGAGCAGGAGGAGGGCGAGTGACAGCCTGGGGGGGCATTCCAGGCTGAGAGGACAGACTTTGCAAAGGCACAGAGGTTGTGACAGCCCTGCCCGTCAATACAGCGTGGACACCGAGGGTGGGCAGCGAGGGCCGAAACTGGACAAGTAGACGGTGACCAGCTAGGGTGCGGAGTCCCAGATGCATCCTGGAAGCAGAAGGGCACTGCAGCAGAAAGCAGGTGGCCCACCTGACCTTTGAGAATGTGTGAGATGGGCAGCCCCTCCGGCGACCGGTGTCGGTTTTTATTTCTTGGCTGCTCTGCATGGCATGCGGCATGTGGGAGCTTAGTTCCCCGACCAGGGATCGAACCTGCACCCTCTGCAACGGAAGCGCAGATTCTTATCCAACGGACCCGCCAGGGAAGTCCCAGCGACCGGTGTCCTTATAAGAAGAGGCCACGGAGAGATGCACAGACACAGATGAGGCAGAGACACAGAGGAGGAGGCCACAGGAAGGCAGAGGCAGAGATTGGAGTTATGCTGCCACCAGCCAAGGAACACCAAGGATGGACAGCAGCCACCAGAAGCTTCTCCCTCAGAGCTCCAGAAGAAAGCAGCCCTGCCCACATCTGGGCTTCAGACTTGCAGCTTCCAGAACACTGAGGGAGTAAACTGCTGTTGTTCTGGTCTGACATACTTCATGACACAGCCCTGGGAAATTAAAACACTCTGAAATGGAGATGATTTTGCATCAGCCGGCAGGTCCTGCGAGCTGCTAAGAAGAGCCCGCCTAGTACAGCAGGAGTCCCAGGCCTTCATCTTGACGTGGCCTTGGTGCCATCCTCCCACCTCCAGGAGATGGAAGCGAAGAAGTGGAACACACAGAGGGTAAACACGTGTAGCACGGGAGACACAACACTTGAGGCCCTGGCGCGCAGCCTGTGGGGAACCTGAGCTTGCAGTCAGCACTCTGGCCGAACACCAGCCCTGCCTGTCCCGGCCTGTCCTCTGGCTCGTGTGGTCGGGCCATTAAAAATGCCGGGGTTACAGCTCACACTTGCCCACCTGTTCCGGGGCTGACTTTAGGCCGTGCTCATACTCAGGGTCTTGATTCTAAGGACAGTTAAGAGCTGAAGCTGCCGTGCGCACCAGAGAGGTGCCACCAGTGACCCCAAGGCTGGAGGAGAGAATCCCATTCAGTGCCCAGACGGGTTTGGTGACTGAGAAACCCAATGCAGCTGGCAGTCTCCTCTTTCAACTCCCTCGCACCTGCCCAGTGGATCTGCCCTGACCTCTCTCCCCCGCCCCCCCCCCTCTCTGGTTGTACTCAGCCCAGGGCAGGGAGGCAGTGACCTGGGGGGTTCACGTTGCAATGAATCTGAATGGCGACCTTGGGTTCAGGAAGATCTGCTCTGAATCCTACAAACAGCTCCGAGGTCTATTTCTTCATCCGAAAGAAGGAAGTTCATTACATTGAATTCACACTGTTCACAAACATCAGGTAGAGTTACGTGAGGTGCGTAGGAGATGAGATATTCAGTAATACGCATCCACTCACTCATGGATTTCCGGCACTGAAGGCAGGAAGGCAGCTTCCTGAGTCTGTGCACGAAAGACAAGTAAAACGGTGAAGCTGGCAAAATTGTCCTTCAGTATCTTGCCCTTGTCAGTCCTCTCCCTCGTGTCCAGTTACCCGAATGCCCTTATATTTTGCATCGGCTGCTCAATCAAAAAAAGTCATTCGAACCACAGGCCCAAGGACTGAAAGGATTGCCTTTTGCCCCTCCTGGGAGTATTTTCTATTAAAAGAAAGGCTTACCAATTCCATTCAGCAGTAAAGAGAAACGAACCACTGGTACATAGCACAACACAGATGAATCTCAAGAACAACATACCAAGGAAGAGGAGGAAAGAGTACAGACTGTATGCTTCCAGTTCTATAGAATTCTAGAACAGGCAGAATTTATCTATGATGACAGAAAGCAGATCAGTGATTGTACAGGGCCAGGGGTGAGGGCTGAGGATTTCCTGCCCACTTTTTTGGGGTGATGGAAATGTTCTAGATCTTCATTGTCATGGTTGTTACACAGCTGTATGCATTTGTCAAAACTCAACAAACCACACCTTAAACATGGATGCATAGATGTAAATTATACAGCTATGAAAATGATTTTAGAAGAAAAAAAGGAGTCTGTTAAAGAGGTTGATCCTTTTTTTTTTTTTTTAAATATTTCTTTCTTTATTTATTTGGTTGTATTAGGTCTTAGCTGCTGCAGGCGGGCTCCTTAGTTGAGAGGTTGATTTTAACACTAAAAAAATGAATCCCTCAGAATAGAATTTTAAGGAAAGTGAAGGATGACAGAGCCAGGCCGAAGAGGGCATTGCAGGAGAACGTTTTGGTGGAATAAAATTATTTGGTGTCCCTTCCAGGCAAAAGAGGCTATTTTGGGAATGTGGTTAAGGCACTGAATATTTAGGATGCAATGATCGCCCACACTCCTACCTGTTCGTTCTTCACTCCCTGGCTTGAGGCTAGGATGTTGAATCATTCAAAAAATACGTATTGAATATCTCTACGTGCCAGGAACCGTTCCAGAAGGTGGGGATTCCATCCTGAACAAGACAAAGTCTCTGTGCTCATGGAGCTGACATTTTAGCAGAGGGAAGTAAACAATAAGCAAGCAAATATGTTATGCTCAGCAGAGTTGGGAGGTAGGGTTGGAGGGAATAGATGCTGTTATACACAGGGGGGCCAGGACAGCCCTCTGGGAGAAGGCAACATTTAGGCAGAGACCTGAATGCAGTCAGGGAGTGAGCCTTGCTGATCTCTAGGAAAGCATCCCAGGCAGAGGGAACAGCTGGGCAGGGCCCTGAGCTTGGCACGTTCATGGAACAGTCAGGAGGCTGGAGAAAGGTGCAAGGGAGAGAGTGGGGCAGGAAGAAGGTGCAGATGAAGTCCAGCCTTGGAATCACTGTGAGGTCTTTGGCTTTCACTCTGAATGAGATGAGAAGCAGGTGGTGGTGAGAAGGGACATTTTACGAGGGTCACCCTCTCTGGGCTGAGAATGTGTGTGGTGGGGGGGCGCTGGGGGCAGGGCTGGACAGTGCGAGGCTACTGCTAGGCAAGGAGACTGCTTGGGGCAGGCATAGCTGTGGAAGTAGTAAGAAGTGGCCAGATCCTGGATACATTCTGAGGATAAAGCCAACAGGACTTGCTAGTGAATTGAAAGTGGGATGTGAAAGAAAGAAAAGGAATCAAGGATGATTCCAAGGTTTGAGGCTTCAGATATAATTGAAAAGAAATTCCTTTTGTTCTATATGTTATCAAGAAACAACTAGGACCCTTATTACTAAATTCTTGTTTAAAGGACCATCTTTTCAAAATAAGAAATGGAACAACACAGACAACCGAATGTTTTGTGGGTTTTTTTCTTATTTCTCTTTTATTTTTTTTAACATCTTTATTGGAGTATAATTGCTTTACAGTGTTGTGTTAGTTTCTACTGTAAAACAAAGTGAATCAGCTATATGCATACGTATATCCCCATATCCCCTCCCTCTTGCGTCTCCCTTCCACCCTCCTTATCCCATCCTTCTAGGTGGTCGCAAAGCACCAAGCTGATCTCCCTGTGCTATGCACCTGCTTCCCACTAGCTATCTATTTTACATTTGGTAGTGTATATATGTCAGTGCTACTCTCTCACTTCGTCCCAGCTTACCCTTCCCCCTCCCTGTGTCTGCAAGTCTATTCTCTACATCTGCATCTTTATTCCTGTCCTGCTCCTAGGTTCATCAGAACCAATTTTTTTTTTTAGATTCCATATACATGTGTTAGCATACAGTATTTGTTTTTCTCTTTCTGACTTATTTCACTCTCTATGACAGAGTCTATGTCCATCCACCTCACTACAAAAAAACTCAGTTTTGTTTCTTTTTATGGCTGAGTAATATTCCATTGTATATATGTGCCACATCTTCTTTAGCCATTCATCTGTCATTGGACACTTAGGTTGCTTCCATGTCCTGGCTATTGTAAATAGTGTTGCCATGAAACATTGTCGTACATGACAATTTTTGAATTATGGTTTTGTCAGGGTATATGACCAGTAGTGGGAATGCTGGGTCATATGGTAGTTCTATTTGTAGTTATTTAAGGAACCTCCATACTGTTCTCCATAGTGGCTGTATCAATTTACATTCCCACCAACAGTGCAAGAGGGTTCCCTTTTCTCCACACTCTCTCCAGCATTTATTGTTTGTATATTTTTGATGGATGGCCATTCTGACTGGCGGGAGGTGATACCTCATTGTAGTTCTGATTTGCATTTCTCTAATGATTAGTGATGTTGAGCATTTTTTCATGTGTTTGTTGGCAATCTGTATATCTTCTTTGGAGAAATGTCTAGGTCTTCTGCCCATTTTTGGATTGAGTTTTTTGTTTTTTTGATATTGAGTTGCATGAGCTGCTGCTTGTATATTTTGGAGATTAATCCTTTGTCAGTTGCTTCATTTGAAAATATTTTCTCCCATTCTGAGAGGTGTCTTTTCATCTTGTTTATGGTTTCCTTTGCTGTGCCAAAGCTTTGAAGTTTCATTAGGTCCCATTTGTTTATTTTTGTTTTTATTTCCATTTCTCTAGGAGGTGGGTCAAAAAGGATCTTGCTGTGATTTATGTTACAGAGTGTTCTGCCTATATTTTCCTCTAAGAGTTTGATAGTGTCTGGTCTTACATTTAGGTCTTTAATCCATCTTGAGCTTATCTTTGTGTATGGTGTTAGGAAGTGTTCTAATTTCATTCTTTTACATGTAGCTGTCCAGTTTTCCCAGCACCACTTACTGAAGAGGCTGTCTTTTCTCCATTGTATATTCTGGTCTCCTTTATCAAAGATAAGGTGACCATATGTGTGTGGGTTTATCTCTGGGCTTTCTATCCTGTTCCATTGATCTATATTTCTGGTTTTGTGCCAGTACCATACTGTCTTGATTACTGTAGCTTTGTAGTATAGACTGAAGTCCAGGAGCCTGATTCCTCCAACTCCGTTTTTCTTTCTGAAGATTGCTTTGGCTATTTGGGGTCTTTTGTGTTTCCATACAAATTGTGAAATTTTTTATTCCAGTTCTGTGAAAAATGCCATTAGTAGTTTTGATAGGGATTGCATTGAATCTATAGATTGCTTTGGGTAGTATAGTCATTTTCACAAGGTTGATTATTCCAGTCCAAGAACATAGTATATCTCTCCATCTGTTTGTTAAATCATCTTTAATTTCTTTCATCAGTGTCTTATGGTTTTCTGCATACCGGTCTTTTGTCTCCTTAGGTAGGTTTATTCCTAGGTATTTTATTCTTTTGGTTGCAGTGGTGAATGGGAGTGTTTCCTTAATGTCTCTTTCATATTTTTCATCATTAGTGTATAGGAATGCAAGAGATTTCTGTGCATTAATTTAGTATCCTGCTACTCTACCAAATTCATTGATTATCTCTACTAGTTTTCTAGTAACATCTTTAGGATTCTCTATGTATAGTATCATGTCATCTGCAAACAGTGACAGCTTTACTTTTCTCTTCCAGTTTGGATTCCTTTTATTTCTTTTTCTTCTCTGATTGCTGTGGCTAAAACTTCCAAAACTATGTTGAATAATAGTGGTGAGAGTGGGCAACCTTGTCTTGTTCCTGATCTTAGTGGAAATGGTTTCAGTTTTTCACCATTGAGAATGATGTTGGCTGTGGGTTTGTCATATATGGCCTTTATTAAGTTGAGGTAAGTTCCCTCTATGCCTACTTTCTGGAGGGTTTTTAACATAAATGAAGGTTGAATTTTGTCAAAAGCTTTTTCTGCATCTATTGAGATTATCATATGGTTTTTCTTCTTCAGTTTGTTAATATGGTGTATCACATTGATTGATTTGCGTATATTGAAGAATCCTTGCATTCCTGGGATAAACCCCACTTCATCATGGTGTATGATCCTTGGATTCTGTTTGCTAGTATTTTGTTGAGGATTTTTGCATCTGTGTTCATCAGTGATATTGGCCTATAGTTTTCTTTTTTGTGACATTTTTGTCTGGTTTTGGTATCAGGGTGATGGTGGCCTCTTATAATGAGTTTGGGAGTGTTTCTCCCTCTGCTATATTTTGGAAGAGTTTGAGAAGGATAGGTGTTAGCTATCTAAATGTTTGATAGAATTTGCCTGTGAAGCCATCTGGTCCTGGGCTTTTGTTTGTTGGAAGATTTTTAATCACAGTCTCAATTTCAGTGGTTGTGATTGGTCTGTTTATATTTTCTATTTCTTCCTTGTTCAGTCTTGGAAGGTGGTGCTTTTCTAAGAATTCGTCCATTTCTTCAAGGTTGTCCATTTTATTGTCATAGAGTTGCTTGCAGTAATCTCTCATGGTCCTTGGTATTTCTGCAGTGTCAGTTGTTAGTTCTCCTTTTTCACTTCTAATTCTGTTGATTTGAGTCTTCTTCCTTTTTTTCTTGACGAGTCTGGCTAATGGTTTATCAATTTTGTTTATCTTCTCAAAGAACCAGCTTTTAGTTTTATTGATCTTTGGTACTGTTTCCTTCATTTATTTCTGATCTGATCTTTATGATTTCTTTCCTTCCACTAACTTCGGGGGTTTTTTTTTGTTCTTCTTTCTCTAATTGCTTTAGGTGTAAGGTTAGGTTGTTTATTTGAGATTTTTCTTGTTTCTTGAGGTGAGATTGTATTGCTATAAACTTCCCTCTTACAACTGCTTTTGCTGCATCCCATAGGTTTTGGGTCGTCATGTTTTCATTGTCATTTGTTTCTAGGTATTTTTTGATTTCCTCTTTGATTTCTTCAGTGATCTCTTGGTTATTTAGTAGCGTATTGTTTAGCCTCCATGTGTTTGTATTTTTTACAGTTTTTTTCCTGTAATTGATATCTAGTCTCATAGCATTGTGGTCAGAAAAGATACTTGTTGAGATTTCAATTTTCTTATATTTACCAAGGCTTGATTTGTGACCCAGATATGGTCTATCCTGGTGAATGTTCCATGAGCACTTGAGAAGAAAGTGTATTCTGTTGTTTTTGGATGGAATGTCCTATAAATATCAATTAAGTCCATCTTGTTTAGTGTGTCATTTAAAGCTGTGTTTCCTTATTTATTTTCAATTTGGATGATCTGTCCATTGGTGAAAGTGGGGTATTAAAGTCCCCTACTATGATTGTGTTACTGTCAATTTCCCCTTTTATGGCTGTTATTTAGCATTTGCCTTATGTATAGAGGTGCTCCTACATTGGGTGCATAAAGATTTACAATTGTTATATCTTCTTCCTGGATTGATCCCTTGACCATTATGTAATGGCTTTCTTTGTCTCTTGCAATAGTCTTTATTTTAAAGTCTATTTTGTCTGATATGAGAATTGCTACTCCAGATTTCTTTTGATTTCCATTTGCATGGAATATCTTTTTCCATCCCCTCCCTTTCAGTCTGTATGTGTCTCTAGGTCTGAAGTTGGTCTCTTGTAGATAGCATATGTATGGGTCCTGTTTTTGTATCCATTCAGTCAGTCTATGTCTTTTGGATGAAGCATTTAATCCATTTACATTTAAGGTAATTATCGATATGTATGTTCCTATTACCATTTTCTTAATTGTTTTGGGTTTACTTTTGTAGGTCTTTTCCTTCTCTAGTGTTTCCTGCCTAGAGAAGTTCCTTTAGCATTTGTTGTAAAGGTGTTTTGGTGGTGCTGAATTCTCTTAACTTTTGCTTATCTGTGAAGGTTTCCATTTCTCCATCAAATCTGAATGAGATTCTTGCTGGGTAGAGTAATCTTGGTTGTAGGTTTTTCCCTTTCATCACTTTAAATATGTCCTGCCACTCCCTTCTGGCTTGCAGAGTTTCCGCTAAAAAATCAGCTGATAACCTTATGGGGATTCCTTTGTATGTTATTTTTTGTTTTTCCCTTGCTGCTTTTAATATGTTTTCGTTGTATTTAATTTTTGACAGTTTGACAGTCTTGGTGTGTTTATCCAGTCTCCTCAGCCCTCACTCCCAGGCAGACTGGCAGGGCCCCACCTTGCCTGGAGCCTTCCTTTGCCCCGTGCGGCTGTCCCCCATCCCCCCTGAGAGCACTTCCTCAGACATCCTGACCTCAGGTAGCTGCACCAAGGAGCTGAAGGGGGAAGAAGGAAAGGCCTGGACAATACATTCCCGTTGTTGACAGTGTTTCCTGGGGGGGCCCTCTGAGAGGGAACACAGGGGACTGAGACGCAGTCTGTGGAGAGTCATGGGCAGGGACTTCCCTGGCTGTCCAGTGGTTAGGGCTCCTCACTTTCACTGCTGAGGGCGCAGGTTCAATCCCCAGTGGAGGAACTAAGATCCCACCAGCCACTCTGTGCAGCTAAGAAAAAAAAAAAAAAAAGTGATGGGCAAAGTATCCCAGGGACCCATGTTGTTTTGTTTTTTTAAACTTTTCTTTTGGTTTGCCCTGTATATTTTAATTCACCTTTTTTTTCAGCTTTTTAAGGTCCGTTGTTTTATTTATTTATTTGATATTAATTTAAATATATTTTTTTTGCCACTCCACACAGCTTGTGGGATCTTCCCTGACCAGGGATTGAACCCGGGCAGTGGCAGTGAAAGCTCCGAATCCTAATCACTAGGCCACCGGGGAAGTCCAGTAACAACATCGTTGTTACCGGTCCTCATTCTCCTTCCTGTTTCCGGCCTTTAAACAGCCCGCGACCATGGCTGCCACCCACTGCATGCCGGGAGGAGGCCCACGCACACGTTTTCACTGAAGCCACGCCCTCGGCAGGGAGAACGTGGAGTCCTAAACGCTGCACGGCCGGGCAAGCCCCCACGCACACGTTTTTCTCATTTAATCCTCACCACAACCGCAAGAGGCAGGCGTTACGTGTCTCCCCACCCTACAGGGACAAAATGGCGGCTTCCTAAGGCTCAGAGACCACAGACCCGGCCAGGAGGAGAACCAGGGCCAACCCCAAGTCGCCCTGACCAGAGACGGGGCTTTTCATCTCCACCGCTGAGGTGAGTGGTCACTCTCCAAGCATTTCTGTGGGTTGAAACTAGACCTCTAACCCCGGAAGGGAGGCCCAGCCCAGCAGCTCTGAAGGCTCCTGCCGTCCCCAGGGGAGCTTCCTGTGCACCTCAGTCCCAGCCTCCCCCCACGGGGCCTTCAGAGGAAGCCAGGAAATAAGAGGTGTCCGAGGGCACCACCTGGAGGGGAGTGGAGGCTCCCGTGAGATCCGACTCGGAAGCGGGCGGACAGAGTGCGCTTTCGCATTGGCTCTCGCTCAGCATTTACTCAACAGTCTCTTGCTGAACATCAACTAGGTCTCACGTTCTGTGCTACGCCCTGGCGTCACCAAGATTTAAATGAAAACAAAGGCATAGGTCCTGCTGTCCTCAGGAAAGGTCACAGTCTCACCTGTAGAGGGGACAGGTGGGTACACAGGGGCTCCGAGGCAGGAAGTGATGGCACAGGAAGCAGCTGGGAGCCAGACCAGCTGGGTTTGAGTTCTGGTGTGTTTGGCACACGAGTGCCGTGGGCCCTTTTTTTTTTTTTTTTGTGCTACGCGGGCCTCTCACTGCCGGGGCCTCTCCCGCTGCGGGGCACAGGCTCCGGACGCGCAGGCCCAGCGGCCATGGCTCACGGGCCCAGCCTCTCCGCGGCACGTGGGATCTTCCCGGACCGGGGCACGAACCCGCGTCCCCTGCATCGGCAGGCGGACTCTCAACCACTGCGCCCCCAGGGAAGCCCTGCCGTGGGCCTTTTTGAAAACCTGTGCGTTTCTGTTTCCTCAGCGGTAAAATGTGGCTGATAGGACCTCCCTCTTAGGGCTGTCGGAAAGATGAAAAACAAATGTAAGGGAACTGTTTAACCGGGGACCGTTCCCACTTGGCTCCTGAACAAATGCCAGCCTTCACAACCTTGGGCGGGTGACTTAACCCTTTCCTCCTCAGCTTCCCAGTCTGTCAGTTAGGGCTAACACACCCTCCAAACTTCTAGGTCTGTCCCTCAGCAGAGGTTGCCTGAAAACTCTGAGACGTGTTGTGGCCACAGTGGAGGGAAGACCATCAACCCTCGGAGGGCTTCCAGTAAAGCTGGGAGATGCTCGGAGTCGCATCCTGTTAGGGGAAGAACATACACAGCATGTGAGTAAGGGCGCAGTTATATGGCGCCTACACTTCCTCTGGGGTTCTTTAAATGTTGGGGGGGACACAGGTGTGGGGCAGTGACCCACAGGGGCTAAAAGAGCGAAGAGAGGCTCCCACGGACGTGGGACCTCAGCTGTGCCTTAAAAGATGTGTAGGACCCTATCGATCAAGGTCCCATGTGGAATCAGCAGCAAGCACGGGGTGTTCTTGGGCAAGGGGTTAGAGTGGCTCCTGTCAGAGGCTATTTATTCATTTTACTTATTTATTTTTTAAATAGACACTTAGCCATTTTATTTTATTTTATTTTGCCACACCACGCAGCATGAGGGATCTTAGTTTCCCAGCCAGAGATTGAACACGTGCCCCCTGCAGCGGAAGCGCGGAGTCTTAACCACTGGACCGCCAGGGAAGTCCCTGTCAGAGGTTATTTAAAACATAATCTTAGACCTTCAGGGTCCCCTAGTTCAGTGGATGAGACCCCATGAGGCTCATTCTTTGCCCAAGGTCCCCTTTGCTGCCACCGGGATCCTCTGTTTACAGCTGTTCTCAGACCTTCTAAGAACTGTGGGCTCTACAACCAACTTGTGTCTACAAAGAATATTTGAGAATCACAGCTTGAAAGGCCAAGGATGCCCCACCAGAGTAGCCAGTCAGACTTTCCTAGTGTTTTACACACCAAATAAACCAGAAAAAGCAAATAAACACTGCCAGTCTGACCCAAAGGAGAATAGATGAGGCAGTTATGAAAGATGGGGGTGTGGGGCTTCCCTGGTGGCGCAGTGGTTGACAGTCCGCCTGCCGATGCAGTGGACACGGGTTCGTGCCCCGGTCCGGGAAGGATCCCACGTGCCGCGGAGCGGCTGGGCCCGTGAGCCGTGGCCGCTGAGCCTGCACGTCTGGAGCCTGTGCTCCGCAATGGGAGAGACCACAACAGTGAGAGGCCCGCGTACCGCAATAAAAAAAAAAAGATGGGGTGTGACCCTTTCAATACAGCTGGGAAAAAACCTCTCCTTCAAAGAGATTCACTCACCTTGCTCAGTCTCTCTTGAGGGCAGGGGCACCTGAGGCAATCTATTTATTATTAGCAATTGCAGGTGTAAGCAATGGAAATGGGACCCATACCTCCCAGCTAAACCATCTCTGCCCATTTACTTGTAGCTACTTATCTGTCTCCATCAAATGATACACATTAAACTGGTGCCTAAATAAACAAGGGAAAAATGTGAATTTCCTAGCAGGAAATTCCTGTGTAATTAGTCAGCAGCTCCAGGTCCTGCTGTATCACTAACCAGCACTGTGACCTCTAGCAGCGCCACCTCTCTCCAGCCCTGTAACCATCACCTTAGGCCAGGCCACTTTGTCCCTCTCCTGGACCACACAGTTTCCTACTGATCTCTTCCTCTAGTTTTTCTCCTCCCCTAGTCTTTCCCACTCTGGAGATCTTTAGTATAGAGATCTTCCTAAATCCCAAATCTCATCAACTCCCCCCTCCTTAAAATCTCTTCATTTACTCTTGGATAAAAGTCACACACCTCTGCACAACTTACAAAGCCACGCGCTGGCCCCTGCTTATCACTCCAGACTCCTATCTCCCCCTTCCCCTTTTGGAAGGGGAAGTCCTATGTTCCAGCCGTGTTTAACCTCCCACATTCCCCTGTATGATACTAACAATAACCAACGTATTGAGTGTTTTCTATGTACCAGATATTGTTCTAAACAACTCTTCATGCATGAACTAATTTAATCTTTATAACACTATTGGATAATGCTGTGATCATCTGCATTTCACAGATGAGAAAACTGGGATACAGAAAGGTTAAATAATTATCCAAAGTCACTCGGCAAGTAAGTGGTAGAACGTGAGTGCACCATGCTTACCGGGCCCTCGTCCCCTCTTCTTATCTCCAAGTCTTTGTACACGGGGTCCCTTCCACCTGGCAGACTTCTCTTCCCAAACTTTTTCTTTCCCGGCCTTTCGCCACTTGGCGAACTCCTACTCTTCGTCTGAGATTCCCCATGTATGTATCTCCTCCTCTGAGCTTTCCCTCCCCGGACTGCCCTCTCCCCAAAGACGGCCCCCCCACGAATGATGTCTTCTGACACTCGTGCCCTGACGTGGTTCCCTCACGTATTTAATCTCAGCTGGCCCTGTGACTCACAACAGAATATGGTAGACGGGATGCTAACTTCTGGGCCTAGGTCGTAAGAAGCCTGGCAGCTTCCACCCAAATCTTCTGGATCACTCACTCTGAGATCAATCAGACACTATGTAAGAAGTACCTCATGCTGTGGGGAAGCCAAGGTAGCCACATGGAGATAGAGAGATAGCCAGCCAATCCTCAGCTGTTCCAGCCACCCAAGGCCATGCACCAGAGGGTGATAAAGCAAGTGTCTTGGAGGTCCAGCTTGGTTGAGCCTTCAGATGACACTGTCCTCAGCCACCAACTGACTACAACTGTATGAAAGACCTCAAGAGGGAGCCACATAGCAAGTCCAGTCAAACCACTGAAGGGTGATTTGTTATGTTAAGCCACTAATCTTTGGGGTGGTTTTGTTAAGCAGTAATAGATAACCGGAATGATGGGATACAGTGGTGAACAATAGATCGTGTCTACCCTCAAGGAAGTCTTAGTCTAATGGCAAAGTCAAGCAAACAGGCAAGTACAACACGATGGATGTGATGAGTTTGAGTGGTGCGGTAAGAACAAGGGGATGGCTGTCCAGTCCTGAGCACCACCAGGCTGAAAACCAACAAAAGAAGGCAGAACGGTGTGGGTGATAAAAGCATGGGCTTTGGAGTCAACAGGAGGTCTGTGAATCCTGGCCCTGTACTTGCTTTTGGAGTGACTATATTACATATATAGCACATGTGATTAAACATAGTTGAAGTTAATTACAGAAAAAGAATATGGTCCAACAATAATCCAGGCTTGTCAAAGTCCACATCAAACTAACACAGTGGAAAATTCCCTCTAGACATGCGACCTTATCTCCAGGCTGTACATTTTATGACTAAATCATGCATTCTATTCCATTTACTGGAAAACCCATATCTTTGGGAGAGCATGGAGAGGGGGATTATTCCTTAGACTTTGGTGCGTACTAAACAGGAGACCGGACTGGTCACTGTTTCAGGGCGAGAACTGAATCTTGTTCATCCTCGTTTCTCCATGCTGATAACAGCATCTAGTACATGGTAGCTGCTTACTAAGGATAAGTTGAATGAATGAATGAGTGAATGAATGAATGAGTGAATGAATGAATGAATAAAGGAGGAGAACTCACAATATGAAGTGCAAGATCTGGGCTGAGAATTTTACCTAGACTCTCTCACCTACTTCTCATAACCACCCTATGATATAGGTTATATAGCTGCTTCTGATTGAACCCACTCTCCAGCATTCAACACCTTGTTTCATATTACTTGTACCATGGACTCAGGGATGATCATCTTCATCTATTTTTTTGGGCTGCACCACATGGCATGTGGGATCTTAGTTCCCCAACCAGGGGTCAAACCCTCAACCCCTACATTGGAAGCACAGAGTCAACCACTGGACCGCCAGGAAAGTCCCCAGGGATGATCTTTTTCAGGAAGGAAGAGTGTGGCTTGACTTAACTAGCTAGAGAGGACTTTCACTGCCACACAGAGTTTATCTTCAAATCATTACATAAATATGTAAATAACCTTTGAAAGGTAAGATAAGTTGGTGAAGGCAATTTAGCTGAGATAACTGTCCAGTAACTGGAGGTGAATGAGGTCCAGGCATGTAGATACCCTCAAAATCATAACTGAATATTTGCAATTCATGGATGAAAGGAATCCCAGTCTGGGAGATCAAACAAGATATCAGGAGACAAAGAACCTCTCTAGTAAAACAGAAGGCTCTGCATTTTAGCTTCCTGTCAGAGAGGGATGTACCTATATCAGTCTGGGTCTAATCAGGAGGCAAAAACTACACAGTAATTTAACAGGGAAAGTGTAACATAAAGAATTATGAGGCTAAGCTAGGAGCATAACCATAAGATGTAAAGAGAACTCTAAAGGGTACTTTAGGGAATTCCCTGGCAGACCAGCGGTTAGGACTCAGTGCTCTTACTGCCAAGGGTCCGGGTTCGATTCCTGGTCAGGGAACTAAGATCCCGCATGCCGTATGGTGTGGCCAGAAAAAAAGGAAACGTAGTTTTTATTTGTCCAGCTAAAAATTAGAGGATTTATTACCAAGAAAGAAAGGATGGAACAAATATTGGAGTACAATTAACTGTCTCTGTCACAAGGATTATCAAAAAAAGGATTTGATTAGATAATACATGCAAAAGATTTGGCATACAATAAGCACTTAGTAAATATTAGCTATATTTTGACACAGAGCTTTCTCAGTGTATGTATTCTTGGGAGCTGCTTGTCCTCTGCCTTGAATGCTTCCCCTCACCTCTCCAACTCTTTTCTATCATTAGGCCCCTCCACGTTCTAGCTCCACTGTGGAGTCTTCCTTAACTTATCCTTCAACTCATTCCACAAATATTCATTGAGTGCCCATTATGTGCTAGGCATGTTACTTGGTGCTGAAAATATGATGATGGGCAAAAACATATTCAGTCTTACCTCTCATTGTGCTTATAAAGTAGTGAGAGAAATAGATACCAATCAAACATACCAGGCAAATATAATAAGTGACAAGTGTTAGTTACCAAGTTACCAAGAGATGCAGCATGCAACGATACTAGGAGGATTTAACCTAGTCAGTGTTGTCAAGCAAGACTTTCCTGAAGAAAGGTATGCCTGAGCTGGGATCTGAAGGATGAGTAGAAGTTGCATAGGTGAAGAGAGCAGGTAGAGAAAATAGCATGTGCAAAGGCCCTGTGGCAGGCAAGAGCTTTGGGACTGAAAAAAGGCCCATGGGGGAGGAAGGACAAGTGAAAGAGTTGCTGGAGAGGTCAGTGGGGCCATGTAGAGCCTTGTAGGCAATGCTAAGTGGCTTTGTATTTATTCTTTCTCCAAAGAGCAATGGAAAGACAATGAAGGGTAGATGGGTGGGTGGGTTGTTTGTCTTTTTTGAGGGTTGACAAGTATTGCTTCACCTAGCAAAGAACTCTGGGAAAAGATCAGAATTAGTGACAAACATCTACTTGGGCTGACATTGTCTGCCTCCTCTGGACTCATCTACTCTGTGTTGTTTTTGTGCCCCCTTCCCTGTGCAACCTTGAGCAAGGTGTTTGTTCGAGCTTTAGCTTCCTCTTCTGAAAAGAAAGATACTGATAGTAGCTACCTTTGAGAATTTTTGTGTAAATTAGATTAAATTAAATCATGCATATAAAGCACTTAGAAAAGCATCTGATAAAAGCACTGGCTCAGAAATATTAGCTGTTGTTATTTTACTATTACATTGTAAGCATTATATTATTTATTGATCCATTCTTTAATTATATACCATATAACCAGCACTCCATTTTAATTTTCTTGAATCAACCTTTAATTCTATACTTAATTTTAACCCTCCAATTAAGACTGAAAGCTCCTTAGAGGTAAAAACTATTAGCTCTCTCATCATCTGACATGCTACTGACCTAAATATTTGTTGATTGATTAGTTTTTCAGAGTCTGATCTGCATCTACTCCCATTTATTTTTTTATTCTTTTAACATCTTTATTGGAGTATAATTGCCTTACAATGGTGTGTTAGTTTCTGCTGTATAATAAAGTGAATCAACTATACATATACATTTATCCCCATTTCTCCTCCCTCTTGCGTCTCCCTCCCACCCTCCCTATCCCACCCCTCTAGGTGGTCACAAAGCACCGAGTTGATCTCCCTGTGCTATGCAGCTGCTTCCCACTAGCTATCTATTTTACATTTGGTAGTGTATATATGTCCATGCCACTCTCTCACTTTGTCCCAGCTTACCCTTCCCCCTCCCGTGTCCTCAAGTCCATTCTCTACGTTTGCGTCTATATTCCTGTCCTGTCCCTAGGTTCTTCAGAACCATTTTTTTTTTTTAGATACCATGTATATATGTGTTAGCATATGGTATTTGTTTTTCTCTTTCTGACTTACTTCACTCTGTATGACAGACTCTAGGTCCATCCACCTCACTGCAATGTTCTTGGTTTGGAAGAATCAACATTGTGAAAATGACTATACTACCCAAAGCCATCTACAGATTCAATGCAATCCCTATCAAACTACCAATGGCATTTTTCACAGAACTAGAACAAAAAATTTCACAATTTGTATGGAAACACAACAGACCCCGAATAGCCACTCCCATTTATTTTGAATGATGGAGGCAGCATAGGAAAGTGGAAGAATGATATGGGCAGGTGAAAAGAGGTCAGAGAAGGGAATTTGGTTCTGATTATGAACACTGAGTGGTCCAAAGTGCCATGCCAGGGTGCACTTAGAAACTGCTCAGGACCCAGAAACAGAAATCATCATCATGATGATTACCATCATCATTAATATTTACTAAGTGTCTACTATTAGTACATGAATTAATTCTTTTAATCCTCACAATAACTCTGCGAGGGTGGTCTCATTATTGCTACCCCCATTATACAAGAAGGAAGGTACAGCAGTGCAGAGAGCTTAAACACCCGGTGTGTTATAGCCCACACGTAGCACAGCCATGTCATGGAAGTATAGAGGACTCGAGGTTTCTGCCACCACCTTGGGTCTGTGCAGGACTCCGTTAGCCTTGCCTATTCCTTCACAGTCTCTCCTGCATCGGGCTTGCACCACAGGCAGCAGGGTGCTGCCCAGGTCAATCCTGGTTGTGTTCTGCTCCACCTAGTTAGAGGTTTAAGGCAAATCACCTGAATTCTCCATTTGCTGTTTCCTAATTTGAAAAGCAAGAGGTGAAAAGAAGGGACTCTCATCAGAAATCCACACCTCCAGGCTTCCCTGGTGGTGCAGTGGTTGAGAGTCCTCCTGCCGGTGCAGGGGACGTGGGTTCGTGCCCCAGTCCGGGAAGATCCCACGTGCCGCGGAGCGGCTGGGCCCGTGAGCCATGGTCGCTGAGCCTGCGCGTCCGCGTACGGCAAAAAAAAAAAAAAAAAAAAAAGAGAAGAAATCCACACTTCCACAGTGTAGAAGGGAGCTGTAGCTATTCTCCACATTTACCTCTCAACCGTTGGGATAAGGTCAGACACACTTCTGTGCCATACATTTTCCTGAGTTTTCCTGGCCTCTGTAATCCCACTGCACCCCCTGTAGCTAGTGACTTGGTTTAATGCTGTGCTTTGTACAGTACTTTGTGCATTTTAGTATCTGATAAAAGTTAAATTAGAAAACCTATGTGGCATCACTGCATTTATTTTGCCTTTTAAAAAATTATTTATTTTTAAAAGTTTAATTTATTTATTTTTGGCTGCATTTGGTCTTCGTTGCTGCACGCTGGCTTTCTCTAGTTATGGCGAGCAGGGGCTAGTCTTCGTTGTGGTGCACAGGCTTCTCACTGCACTGCCTTCTCTTGTTGCAGAGCATAGGCTCTAGGCGAGCGGGCTTCAGTAGTTGCAGCACGCAGGCTCAGTAGTTGCAACACGCAGGTTCTAGAGCTTGTGGGCTTCAGTAGTTGTGGTGTGTAGGCTCAGAAGTTGTGGCTTGTGGGCTCTAGAGTGCAGGCTCAGTAGTTGTAGTGCAATGGCTTCATTGCTCCGCAGCATGTGGGATCTTCCTGGACCAGGGCCCGAAACTGTGTCCCCTTCATTGGCAGGTGGATTCTTTTTTTTTTTTTTTTTTTTTTTCTTTTTTTGGCGGTACGCGGGCCTCTCACTGCTGTGGCCTCTCCCGTTGTGGAGCACAGGCTCCGGACGCGCAGGCTCAGCGGCCATGGCTCACGGGCCCAGCCGCTCCGCGGCACGTGGGATCTTCCCGGACCGGGGCACGAACCTGCGTCCCCTGCATCGGCAGGCGGACTCTCAACCACTGCACCACCAAGGAAGCCCTGGCAGGTGGATTCTTAACCACTGCGCCACCAAAGAAACCCTATTTTGGCTTCTAACTTGCAGAAGAGATCCTCATTTTATTTTTCCAAAATCAGGTGATGAAGGGGAAAATGAGCCAAGCCACTCCAAGTTGAATTGACAGAGAGCTGAAGGCAGAGATGAATTTTTTTTTTTGCGGTACACGGGCCTCTCACTGCTGTGGCCTCTCCTGTTGCAGAGCATAGGCTCCAGACGTGCAGGCTCAGGAAAATATTAATAAAGAGAGAAAACCTAAAAAGAAACCAAAAACAAATTCTAGAACTGAAAAGTTCAATAACTGAAATGAAAAAATTCACTAGAGGAATTCAAAGGCAGATTTGAGCAGGCAGAAGAAAGAGTGAATTTGAAGAAAGGACAATGGAAATTATCAAATCTGAGGAAAAGAAGGAAAAAAGATCGATGAAAAGTAAACAGAGCCTAAGGTACCTGTGAGTCACCATCAAGAAGACCTGCAAACACATAGGAGGAATCCCAGAAGGAGAAGAGAGAGAAAAGAGGGCAGAGAGAATAGTTGAAGAAATAACAGCTGAAAGACTTCCCAAATTTGATGAAATACATGAGTATAAACATCTAAGAAGCTTCATGAACTCCAAGTAAGATAAACTCAAAGAGATCCTCACTGAGACACATTATAACCAAACTTTCAAAAGGCATAGACAAAGAGAGAATATTGAAAGCAGCAAGAGAGAAGTGAATCATCACATACAATAAGAGTATTAATATTATTGATCCTCAATAAAATAAGATTATCAGCATAGTTCTCATCAGGAACTTGGAGGTCAGAAGCCAGTGGGCTGATAGATATACTCAAAATGCTAAAATGAAAACAACAGAAAACCTGTCAACTATGAATCCTAAGTGGCAACTGTCCTTCAAAAGTGAGGGAGAAATTAAGACATTCCCAGATAAACAAAAGCTAAGGGACATTGTGGCCACTAGACCTGCCCTGCAAGAAATGCTCAACAGATTCCTGCAAGGTGAAATGAAAGGACACTAGATAGTAGCTAGAAGCCATATGAAGAAATAAGGACCTCAATAAAGGTAAATACACGGGCAATTATAAAAGCTAGTATTATTATAACAATGTTTTGTAACTGTACTTTTTGTTTTCTACATGATTTAAGAGACTAATACATTTAAAGAAAAGAATTATTTGTGTAAAAGCTATTATTACTATAACTTTGGTTTGCAACTCCAAATCTTGCTTTCTACATAACTTAAGAAACAAATGCATTTAAAAGAATTATTAGCTCATGTTTGGGGGCACACAATATATAAAAGTCCAGTTTTGTGGCACCAACAGCAGAAATGACTGGGGACAGAACCGTAAAGAAGCAGAGTTTTTGTATGTTATTGAAATTAAGCTGGCGTAAATTCAAATCAGAGTGTTATAACTTTAGGATTTTAAATGTAATCCCCATGGTAACCACAAAGAGGACAGCTAAAAGGAAATGAAAAAGGAAAGGGAAACACTTCATTACAAAAAATCAACTAAACACAAAAGAAGACAGCAATGCAGAAATGAGGGACCAAAAAAAGCCATAAGGCATATAGAAAACAAATAGCAAAATGACAGAAGTCCCTCCTTATCAGTAATTACTTTAAATGTAAATGAGTTAAACCCTCCAATCACATGACAGAGATTGGCAGGATGGATAAAAACACATGATCCAATCATACACTGTCTACAAGAGACACACTTCAGCTCCAGAGACACAAACAGATTGAAAGTAAAAGGATGGAAAAGATATTCTATGCAAATAGTAACCAAAAGAGAGCAGAGATGCTATACTAATATCAGACAAAATAGACTTTATTTATTTATTTAGGCTGAGCTGGGTCTTTGTTGCGGCACGCAGGATCTTCGTTGCGGCATGTGGGATCTTTAGTTGTGGCATGTGGGCTTCTTAGTTGTGACATGTGAACTCTTAGTTGCAGCATGCATGTGGGATCTAGTTCCCCGACCAGGGATTGAACCCGGTCCCACTGCATTGGGAGTGTGGAGTCTTACCCACTGGACCACTTGGGAAGTTCCAACTTTAAATCAAATAAGTTTACAAGAGACAAAGAAAAGCGTTATATATTATACAATGTTCAATACAGCAAGATGATGTAACAACTATAAACATTCACATACCTAATGATAGACCATCAAAATATATGAAGCAAAAACTGGCAGAATTGAAGGGAGAAAAACTTCTACAATAATAGTTGGAGACTTCAATACCCCACTCACAATAATGGATAGAACAATGAGACAGAAGTAAGGAAATAGAGGACTTCAGCACCAAAATAATCCAACTAGCTCTAGCAGACAAACACAGAACACCCTAGCCAACAACATCAACATACACATTCTTCTCAAGTGCACTCAGGGAGTCTGCAGAGTGGAGGAGAAGAGGCAGGAAATGACGGTACTCCTGCCCGGTACCGTAAACTCCGCAGCCTACGTCAGGCTATCAGTCTCAGGAGGTACACTCTCTCCTTTCCTCTCCCTCCCCACAGCCTACCCAGGTGATCAGCCCAGAGTTGGCTCTTCTCTCCCATGTAAACTGCTGGCCTGAACCTTGTCCTTTTGGGGCTTCTGGCCTCCTTGCAGGCCGCCCTTGGTGATCACATTAACTGGAGTTCACCTGGGCAAAGATGTTAAAGAGGTGAGCTATGAAATATGACTTTCCCGTACTCCTCCCAAGAAAGCACCTGGAACCTGGTTGGGGACAGCACTGGCATTTGTTAGGAAAATGAGGCTAACCAGGGCCGTCGAAAACACATATTTGTGCCTCAACATCTTCCACCACGTTTCTCAAAAAGCAGACTTCAGTCTTAAGCTATTATCCTGAAAAGCAAGCGTTTTTTCCCCTTTAGGCAGGTATTATGAACAAAATTCCATACGTGTTTTTTGTTTTGTTTTGTTTTGTTTTTTGCGGTACGCGGGCCTCTCAGTGCCGTGGCCTCTCCCGTTGCGGAGCACAGGCTCCGGACGCGCAGGCGCAGCGGCCACGGCTCACGGGCCCAGCCACTCTGCTGTATGTGGGATCTTCCTGGACCGGGGCACGAACCCGCGTCCCCTGCATCGGCAGGCGGACTCTCAACCACTGCGCCACCAGGGAAGCCCAGAGCTTTTATTTTTATTTTTCTTGGCTGTGCTGCATGGCTGGTGGGATCTTAGTTCCCGAAACGGGGGTCAAACCCAGGCCCTCAGCAGTGAGTAGAACTTTTTTGAAGAATAGTGTCTCTTTAAATTGCTATACCCTTGTAAGCATATTATAAATCAAACACAAACTTACACACTGTAAAACATATACAAACTTACAAAGATACACATACTGCCTTTAAGTATCCTCAAAGGAAAAATGAACAACCTGGTCGATCACCAAGGTCCTCTCAACCCTAAAATTCTGGTTTGGGGTGAGGTTTCACATGAATATTATGACAGAGTCCAAACATCAAAGTTATTAATTTTATAGAGACTTTGTGAAAATATAAAAACTATGGTGAAGAGAGGCATCTCTTCCACTCCCCCACTCACCCTCAGCCCTTTGGATTCTACCCAGATCAACGAAATGGACACAGAAGTCACAGGTGATCTATGATGTGATCAAATCTCTATTTCATTTTGTCAGCATCCGCTCACCATGCTAATTTCCTGAACAGCTTTGGATGAATTTAAGAAATCATGGAGGATAAAGAATAAGGAGTGACCAGGTTGCGATTTTAAAATATCACAAACAAGCTTTTCTGTTTCCTCAGGAAATGACTCATTATCTCCAGTAAATGAAACAGTATATGCCAAGCACCTAGCAAATGCCTAGCGCACAGGAGGCTCTCCACATCCTTATGTAAAGAGCAACAAACAAGCCTTTACAGATATACAAGTAGAAATATGTCAAATAAGAAACCTTCTCCTGGTCCCTACTGTTTTGACCCACCCAGAAAACACAATAAGGATGTTGGTTTGAAGTCGGCACGGGATGGAACAGCTTGGGTTGGAGAGTTTCTAAGAGGTCAGGTATTGGGCAGGAGTCACCATGGACTCCTCCCCCTAAAGGAATGTGTGAAGAAAGAGCCCGCACAGAAATCAGTGACGGTGGAATTAGCGCTGTGATTTCTGACCACCACACCTGAAGGCTGCCACCACTCTTTTGGAAGCAGAGGGACAATGCCCCATCACTTGGAGCTGAAAGATATGCCTTTAGGACAGAATGAAGGAACACGTGGCTCTCCAGCTAACCAGCACCAGGCTTATCTGACAGGAGTGAGGGCTATGGACAAAGCTTACTAGGTGGATATGCACTAAAAGAGAAGGTGCAGCAGAAGGGGGGTTCACGGCTCGGCAAATTTACACTCAGAAACACGAACGTGTAGTGGGAGTAGGCAGTGATGTTGTGGGGAGAATAACAGTACTCTGAGGTTACAGACTGCGGTGGGAGTTGGAGGGGGCATAAACGGAGGACAAGGGACTTAAAATCCCAGGAGGGAAGGGCCAAGCTGCTTGCAGGCTGAACAGTAGGGAATGTGAGAAAGAGATAATAGTGGAATGCAACTCCTCCTCCTCACTACATCGGCACCTCAGTTTACTTCTATCCCCAGTCCCCATCTTCTAGATCAACCTGGTCGACCTTCTCGAAGGCTGACACCTTCAAGTACCTGGAGGTAGTTCTCATACCCACCCTGACCCCCGGGCCCTTAGTCACTGTGCGCCAAACAGTAGACAAAGAGCCCTTCTAATCAGCCACTGTGAAAACTCCGCCCCTTTAGGGGTATCTTTTCTCCCTTCTGCCATCTACTGGTGGAAGTGAAAATGTCATATTCTCCCAACTGGCCGTTCCAATCTGCAAATATCGAATAGGCTAGAGTCTGAAAGCTCATTTGTGTCATACCTGTTTGTTATGTGGAATACATTTTTCCAAAGGAAAAAAATTACGAATGATGGCTCAATCTTCATGCAATAAGCACTTGCTGAATGAATAATATGAAATTATACACACACACTTAACACACACAGTGTATTCAGCATAAAGAGTAGAGGCTTGAAATCAAATTTGGTCCCTTACACGCTGTATGACAAGCTACTTAGCCACTCTTCCTCTGTAATAATAGTAATAATAATGACAATCACCATGGCTGACACTTATTGATCATTATGAGAGCAGCCACAGTACAGTTCATTTAAACCTCACAAGGTTTATGTCTATCTGTGTTTCTTCAGATAAGGAGATTGAAACAAGAAAAGGTTGAATACTCTGCCCAAGGCCTCACAGCTGGTGAGAAGCAGATTGGATGGTCCGGCTCCTTAGCTTACAATGGGAACCATAACATCCACCTTTCAGGACTGAAAGGAACTAAAGACACGTGTGAAGATGCCAATACACAGCATGTTTCAGAAAAGGACAGATATTGAACCTTCACTGTGTGCTGGGCCCTGCAAGATGTCAGAGTCACACCCACGAATAGGCCATGGGCCCTGCCCCCCGGGCAAGCACGACCACAATAGCACGCTAAGACTGAGTTCATCCAAGACAGCGTCTGACTTTTCTCTTCAGTATGGTCTTCCTGGTACCTGGCACAGTGGCTGGGATAGAGCAGACACTGGAAGGGAGAGAGGGAGGGAACAGAATTTAAAAATAAATAAAACCAGCTTCAAGACTCTGAGGCAGATTGGCGAGATGCTCTTACTTCCGTATGAACGAGTGAGATAAATCGAGGTTCAGTAACTCTCACGAGGTCACAGAGCTACAGTGTGAACAAGTCTCTTGACTAACACTTTCCCCGCACTTCCCGGTGTTCCGCATCCCTCCAGTTTCTTCTGGTCCCTAGATGGCATCCACAGGTTAATGAAGAATTACAGTTTTGGAAGGTATTGGGTGGACTACAGATAAAAACTTCAAGAATATGAGGACATCAGGGCCCACCAACTAGAGATTACGGAGTCTCTACATGATCCCATTTCTCCCCGTCTCTCTTCCACTGAGCACAAATCAACTCTTTCTTCTAGGTGAGACTGTTCAGTGTGATTTCCCGGAGTTCAAGTTTCTGCAGTTATTTTTAGTGCATACCTGGGACAGGTGAGGCATGAAAAAGAATGTGGGTGTGGGTAGCCCTTGAGTCTCTAATGCCATGGTCTGGGTCGCTCGTCATTCGTGCTAAAGAGGAGTGACTCACGCAGATTTATTATCAGCCCTGAGGCTAGATTTCACCTTGAGAACTAGATGGATTAAAACTTCTTGTATACTCTCTAATTCTGCATTCAAGTCTTTGGAGCAGACTTGCTTGATGTTATTTTGTTACCTGCTTTTGATAACTTGGACGCCTTCATTTTCTGTAACCAATACCACAGCCTGTGGTTCTTTCTGGTCTCATTTCCCAGGGCTTTGAGGGACCTGGGGTAGACAGTCTTTGATTTGGATTTTTGGATATATCTGCAGGTAGGAAGCTACCTGGAAACCACTCTGGCTGTAAGCCAGATGTCTTTATAGAGTCTGCCAAGTTCTAGGATATTCACATTTTTGAGGAACTAAGAATAATCAAGATCTAGTTGAGTCTAGATCCCTCTGAGCAACTACTAGAATCCCGAGTGCCCTTAAATTCCAGACAGCCTGTAATTCTGGGCCTGCTTTTAAGCCTAGAATAGCCTGCTCAGCTGAAACTCCATCACTGGGATCCTAAGACCCCCCTTCATAAGGTATTTTCTTCATCTCACTTTAGCTCTGTACAGAGGAAGTAAAACCACGCTAGCTAGTATCATGAAGCCATGATACAGTGAATACTGTATAAAGTGGTTTTATGATTCAGATGAGAAGGGAGAATATTCTCTGGGCCAGCATTACTAACGACTATTGCAAGATACTCCCTTTAAGTCAGAAAAGTTAGGTGTGGGAATTGTTTGCAATTGGGGGAGGGGGAGAGGTTGGTTGGTTGTTTTGAAGCCCTCAGTTTCTTAAATCAGGAAAGCAGAACTAAGGAATTACACTAAGATGGGACTAGAAGAAAGACCAGAGACTTCCTTCTCCACTTCTAAAACGAGACCCTTTGGGACCCTGACTACAAAACAATTTACATTTAAGAGGATGTCACTGTAAATTTCTCTTTTACCCATCCTGTTTCTATCTATCTCCTATCTTTTCTCCACTTTCTTTGTAATTAACTCTATATTCCACAACACAATCTTAAACCCCCAAAACACAACAGTCCAGAAAGATGGTTTGTACTGGGCTAAATGGTGTCCCCCCAGCTTTTGGGGTTTCATGTCTATGTGGAACCCCAGAATGTGACTTTATTTGGAAATAGGGTCTTTGTGGAGATAAGGAGTCAAGATGAGGTCATACTGGATTAGGGTGTGCCCTAACCCAGGATGGATCATTGGATTTAGGGCATACCCTAATCCATACCAGATTAGGATGTGCCCTAAATCCAATTATCGCATCCTTTTAAGAAGGCCATGTGAAGGCAGACACACACGGGGAAGAAGGTTACGTGAAGATATGGAGGCAGAGACTGGAGCTACGTTGCCACAAGCCTAGGACTGCTGGCCACCACTAGACAGACGCAAGGACAGACCCTTCCCGAGACGTTTCAGATGGAACCCTGCTGATAACTTGGTCTTGGACATCTAGACTCCAGAACTGTGATGCAACAAATTGCTGTTTTAAGCACCCCCGGTTTCTGGTACTTTGTTACAGCAGCCCCAGGAAACACACACACCTCGATTAGGGTTTCAGCCTCAAGACTTCTGCAATCTTGCCTTTGCGGACAGGGAGCATGAACAGCTCAGATCAGTGATACAAACCGACAGCGCTGCCCTCATGTACTACTGCATGGCGTTCGTTTATTTCTCTGCCTCCTGCCCTTCACAGTGACATCTCTACCTGTTCTGCTTGGGACTCCAGTTTATGGTCTGGGCCTATTAATACGCCCGAAGACACAACATCCACCTTTCTTCCCTTAAGAGTCCTATCTTCCCATCCTAGCAAAGCATAATACGTATATACTTCAGAAACAACAGATAAGCTTTAGAAGAGGTTTTTAACCTTTTTAGTCTCCCCAGAAATATGCATCTACCTCAGGGGTCCACAGACCCTAAGTTAGAGACCCTGCCTACTTAGAAAGTTCCGACTCCTTCAGGATAACTCCAATCCATTCTTACCCATAACCCAATTCAAATTCAGCTTGCTTCTGAAGTCTTCCACTGAGCTGAGACAGCAACCATCCACTGGCTTTTACCCACCGGCCCAGAGGGAGAGTTGCTATTAGCTAAGCCACTCTGGAGAAGTCCCATCAGGAAACAAGATAAATGGAGAATTAGTCCCCAGAGGTAGGCACCCCACCCCCTATTTTTATAAATATCTTCCTGCAATCAACATCCACACTTGACTCCCAAAGAGATTTTTTTTTTAAATTCATTTATTTTTGGCTGCGTTGGGTCTTCATTGCTGCATGCAGGCTTTCTCTAGTTGCGGTGAGCAGGGGCTTCTCATTGCAGTGGCTTCTCTTGTTGCAGAGCACGGGCTCTAGGCGCACAGGCTTCAGTAGTTGTGGCACATGGGCTCAGTAGTTGTGGCTTGCAGGCTCTAGAGCACAGGCTCAGTAGTTGTGGCGCACGGGCTTAGTTGCTCCGCGGCATGTGGGATCTTTGCAGACCAGGGCTCGAACCCGTATCCCCTGCATTGGCAGGCGGACTCTTAACCACTGTGCCACCAGGGAAGCCCCCCACAGAGGATTTTAATCCAAGAAGCCAGGGATGTGAATCTATTTAGGGATCTAAGAGACTGCTAAAGTCATAAATAATGTTTACCTCAAATTAAGGACAACCAATGAATTTGCCATGGAGTCAGTCACCACTGTCAGTTTCTTACTTATTAGGAACATCTTACTAAATCTATAAAGTCTGTAACCCAAAAAGGTCCTCAAGGAGTTTGAGTTTTTAAAAAATAATATTTAAATTTATTATTTCTCATTTGGTCTCATGAAACACAAGCTGAGACTGCGGAAGTATCACTGTTTTTAGCTCTAGAAGCTCCTTTCCTTTACAATTACAGGTCAAGGGCTTCATTAGCCCAATCCTCGACTCGCAGCTGAGAAAAGCACAGGTCTGTGTGAACGGATAGGAGAGCACGTCTTACTAGTGCCAGGAGCAAGGAACCAAAGCTGAAGAACAGTCCGAGTCTCGACACCAGCACTTCGAACATATTCTGCGGGCAACGATGTTCTAACACACGGAAAGGGGGATGAGCACTGAGTGAGCTGGGCAGATTCTGGACGCAAGTCTGACGGATTTCGGCCTCTGCAGAACTCGGGAGGGAGAGGCCCCATTCTCTCCTTCAATCCTCTTCACAGAGCAGAGAGCAGAAATCAAGTCTCTATAAAAGAGATTAATGGCCTTTCCGTTTCTTCATTTTTCCTCCAGCCACCTTGTTCCTGACACCGATTGCACCCTCTGTATCATCGTTGTCCCCAGCAACCTCCCACGAGCGCTTCTTCTTCTCTCCATGCTCCCTTAACTCCTGCCACAAACAGAAAGGATGGGATTGAAAATGAATGACCGTCACTGAGAGTGACACATCCTGGTCTCTGCTCCCTAAAATCAAACACTAAGTAACTCCCTAACACCTCACATTAGCAAAGGAATAAGACCAAAATCCCAAGATACAAAAGTGTTAATCTTATTAGTAATCAAAGACAGGAAGATTAAAACAATAAGCTATTATTAGTATCCTGGCAAAGATTTAAGAGAATGGTAATACCTAGACCTGGTCAGGGTGTGGGGACAGTCACATATGCTGTCGCTCATCGTGTAAAAGTGCTTTAGCGTTTCTAGGGGGGGCAGTTTGACATTATGTAAGAATTCGAATTTTAACTGTGTATTCTCCTCCACCCAACAATTGATTCTACTTCTAGGAATTTATTCTAAGGAAACAAGACAAGTGTGCAAAGCTGTACATATCAGGATGTTCAACAGAGTTCTAGTTAAAATACAAAAAATTGGGAAAAGCATAATCACATCAACGTAAATCACATTATATATTCATGACAGAATTCTCTGTAGCCATCAAGAAATGAACACATGAGAATTCTAAGATGCTAGAGTCTAAGATATCAGTTTCTAAACTTGCAAGCAGTGCTATTTTTAAAAAACTGAATTCTCTCTCCTCAGATTACCAATTTTCAAAACATTGGAAAGTAATAAAATATACCTAATGCAAAGTCTAGAAGACCCGATTTGGTTTCCCTTGACGAGGCAGAAGGCAGTTAAGGACCTTACAACAACTCCAAGAGCTTACTCCTGCCACTGGTGTTTAGGAAAGTTTGGTAACTGAATCGATTCAGGGCTAAGACACAGCCTAGATGACACTTTTTGAATAAAGTTTAAAATGTGAAAAAAAAGAAGTGATCACATGAATCTCTGCTAGTTCAAACAGAAAAATGATATACACTTAAAGTCATATACAATTAGATAAAGTCTAATTACGGCTAAAGAAAGAAAAATAGCCAACTGTTCTCAATGGTTTTCTGTGGGGGGTGGCTTATGTGTTTCACTTACTATTTTAATCCTTTGTGTATTTTCTAAAAATGTTTCCCAATGCACATGTAGTATTTTTATAAACAAAAATACCCAACAAAGAATTCCATGTGTGCAGAAAAACAAAAACGAGTCCACACCTCAGCTACTCCGAAAGCACCCCATGGGCGAAGTGTCTTCAGCCCTCAGACCAGCCCTCCAGGGAGCAGACGGCACTTGGAAAGGCGCCCCTTTAGAACCTCCTCATCGCCACTCCTACCGCTACCGCTACTATCAGTAACTACGCTGTTTACATCAGCTTGATTGATGCTCATAAAACCCTGTATTCAAGGTGACTATTATCCCCAAGCTACAAATGAGGAACTGATTCTGAGAGGTTAGACACCTTGTCCAGGCTCAGAGGTCACAGCTGCACCTCCTGATGTCAAGTCTAAAGGTTTTCTTTTGCCTCATGTGAAACACGAACAGTGGCTGGGAATGTGGTCACTGTGGTCAGACTGAGTCCAAACCCTGACTCAACCATTTAGTTGTACAGTCGAAAGCAAATCACCTACATCTGCACTTCAGTATGCTCATCTTAGATCTGGAATAAAATATTCCAAGTTGAAGATTAACACAATAAAGTGTCTTGCATGTAAGTTAATTTCATTTGCTGGTGAGAAAATGCGTTGCATACCATTCGGGCAAATCTCTGGGCCTCAGTCACACGTTCTGTCAGCATCATAACCTCGTCATCCTGGGTTGGAAAGACAGGCAATTTCTTCCCAATTAAGTGTTCTATGCGCTGGAAGAGTTCCACGTCATATCTGAAAAATGAAAATTGCCATGGCTCTGGCTGGCTGACAATGCACATGTCTGTCTCTTCCAAAACTATGATGCAACAGGGGCCACAGTTTTCAACAATATCGAACCTATTATTCCTTTTCAGAATACTAACTAAATGCAATCTTCTGTGCACAGCCCAGCCGAAAACCACCCGACATATTCCTTACTCCCAGAAAAGCCCTGGGTACATAACAATTTGTTCCTTTGAAAACAAAATCAGAAATAGTTATTGTAATACTGTGAGCTGAGGGAATGGTCACTGTTCTCTGGCTCCAGCATTTAAAAGAAATAACAGGGGTTTTTTTGTGTGTGCTTCTATATGCCAAGTACTATACTGCACATACGTAGTACAGTATATGCTCTTTACATATACATCGCCAGTCTTCATTAAAACCCTGCTAGATCGGTATCATTATTTCTATTTTACAAACAATGAAGGCGGGATGAGGGAGGTTAAGTGACTGTTTCCGTCAGTGGTGAAGTCAGGTTGCAGGTCTGTCTGCCCCACAGTTCTGCTCTTTTCTCTACACTGCTCTGCCCCAAAGTCGGGTCACTTACTGTGTGACAAAGGTAATAGCCTTTCCAGAGCGCCCTGCTCGAGCTGTTCGACCTACTCGATGGATGTAATCCTGAAATGAAAACGGTAAGTAACTTTGAGTTAGCTGGAATATAAATTAAAAACTGTATGTAAATTCTTCCTGCAAACCTTTGAAAGAAAACAGATTTGTGTTGGAACGTGGAGAGATGAACTGGCAATCTGTTATAGAGATAAATCTACTTCACTTTTCTTATTCTCCTTACAGCACAAAACGGACCCCCTTTTTCCTTTCTTTTATAGAAAGGCAAATCTACAAAGCAAATCTCCATGGACATAGCACAGGCAGAGGAAAATGGCACTAGATCTAGAGGCAGACCTGGGTCACAGATCTGCTTTTCCCACCGACCAGTGACACAACTGTCTGCAAGTCCAGAACTTCTCTGAAGCCTGGTTTGTATCTATAAAACAGGGACACAAATACATGGCCAAACTCACACAGAGTTACGGTGAAAATCATGAGACAGAACCCTGTCTACAGCAGTTTAATACGAAGTCGAAACACACTAGTTGTTCTCAACTGGGGTCAGTTTCATCCTCCCCAGGGGACATTTGGAGATGTCTGGAAACATCTGGTTGTCATAATGTCACCTGTGAGTAGAAGCCAGGAATTCTGCTCACCATCCTACAATGCAAAGGACAGCCCCACAACGAAGAATTCCCAGACCAGGATGTTAACAGTACCGAGGCTGAGAAACCCTGGGATACACTGAGGACCACATGCTGCCATTTCTCATCAGCTAGACCAACAGGTGAGCGCGTGGTGTGTCTGCACCTCCGACGGTGAGCCTCTAACCCCTCTCCTGGGCTCCTTCATTCACATTCATTAATATCACATCCACAGGCATGTGCAAGATGAGGAGAATGAAAAGATCTAGGGCTTTCCCTATTTTTGACACTTAACTAATCAAGGACGCACACACACCAAAAAAACTCCAATACTGTAACTAAGGAAAGACAGAAAACATTCCATTAAGAAATACACTTTGGATACAATGGAATATTATTCAGCCATAAAAAAGAATGACACCTTTCTATTTGTGACAACATGGATAGACCTTGAGGGTATTCAGCTAAGTGAAATAAGTTACACAGAGACAAATACTGAGATCTCACTTATATGTGGAATCTAAAACAAAAACAAAAACAAAAAAAATTGAGCTCACAGATACAGAGAACAGATTTGGTGGTTTCCAGAGGCAGGGATGAGTGTGTGTGAAATGGGTGAAGGGGGTAAAAGGTACAAATTTCAGTTATAAAATAAATAAGTCATGGGGATGTAATGTACAACATGCTGACTAGAGTTAATAATACTGTACTGCATATTTGAAAGTTGCTAAGGGAAAAAGCTAAGGGAAAATTCTCATCATGAGAAAAGAAATGCATAATTATGAATGGTGACAGATGTTAACTAGACTTACTATGACCAATCTGCAATATATACAAATATTAAATCATTACATTTTACACCTGAAACTAATATAATGTTATATGTCAATTACATCTCAATTTAAAAAAAAAAAAAAGAAGAAAAGGAGGGAGAAGGAGGTGGGGGAGAGGGAGAGAAAGAGGAAAGGAGGGAGAAAAGGAGGAAGGGAAAGAAAGGACGGGAAGGGAAGGGAAGGGAAGGGAAGGGGAAAAGAAAAGAAAAGAAAAACACTTTGGGGCTAGAAAGTCAGGTCAGCAACAGGACTCACCTTGGAATGGGTAGGAATGTCAAAGTTAACAACTACATCCACATGAGGTATGTCCAAACCACGGCTTGCAACATCAGTTGCTAAAAGAATGGAACGAGCCTTTGCCTTAAATTTATTAAGGGATCCTAGTCGCTTGCTCTGAGACGATGAAAAGAAGAAATGGAAAGAATTTTAATCTTGAAAAACTTGGAATCCAAGACACACAAACTAGACACACTGAATAAATACAAGAACCAAGACAGAAATTTTTAAAAGGATGTTCCCCCCTTAGTCTGAACTAGGCTTCACAGGTCAAAAGGAAACATGGAAGCAATAAAAAGATATTTAAGACTAAAGCTAGAAAACACTATCATGAAACAGAGTTTGTTAAACATGACAGAAAGATAATTGGGAAATAACTTATTGAAAGTCTTTGGAGACGAGAGAGTCACTATTACCCTGAGGGCTGAATAAATCAACTCAACAGCTTCCATCCCAGACAACTACCTGTGGAATATTCTAATTTGAGCCTCTTGCTATCCTGAAAGGAGGAGGTAGCATCCAAAGCAACACTTCAATGCCCATAAAATCAGGACAACTATGGGAAGATGCATTAATGTCATGTGTTGCTACCGTAGAAATCTCCTGCTGCAAGGTTTAGCTTTCTCATGCCCCCAGTTCACCACTAATGATTCCAAAGAATAGTTACCTGACTCATCTGTCCATGGAGCGGAATGGCAGTGAATCCAAGATTTCGGAGGAGCAAAGCTGTCCTCTGAGTATTGTTACAGGTGCTGCAGAATATCATAAAGGAGTTTCCAGCCAATTCATTTAGAATATAAACCAGGTAGGTATCCTAAGTCACAAAGCCAAAACAATATATATAACTGAACCTGGAAGAAGGTTGCCATCCTGGGCATATAAATTATGTAAAAGACTAAGCCCATAGCTGCTTCTCAGTTACCCAGACCCCCAGCGGCCAGCTCTGCACTCCTTAACTGGCATTATCATTATCATCTCTGTGAACCATGAGTTTCACACACAGCCTGAAGCCAAGCACAAGGAGATCTGTACTCAGCAAGCACGCAAAGCCCTGACATCAAAGCACAAAACTAGGGTCCCCTGCCCATACAAAAGCCACATAATAAGCAGGCAAAAGAAAAACTACCTCAAGGATGGGGTTAGGAAGGGATTGTATCATGACTTCATTACTGTGGTTTAATATGTTGTGAATTCCCAGAATGTTTGACTTTATCAGTAATAAATGTAAGCACAGCATGAGCTCTAAAACAAACAGAAAGGACTCCAATCTGTAGCACAACTCTTTAGCTAATCAAGAGTTGACACATTTTCAGATGCCTTGGTGAAGAAGGAGAGGGAGAGGCAGGAATGATCAAAGCAAACACTTTACCTTGAACTTAGAAGGAATAAAAAGATAATATTGCTGTAACTTCTCAACCGTCTGGTATTTAGAGGAAACGGCACATTTCACAGGATTCTTCAGCGCTGCTCGCTGAAGTTTTTGCACCTGAAGAAAGGAAACCTAGAATAGTACGCCGATTCCCAGACACTCTATTTTTATTATTGTCACTGTGACTGTTTCTATTTATCAATTCTTATAAAGAAGAAAAGAGAAGTCCTAGAAAAGTTCACCTTCTTGGTCATTGTAGCAGAGAAGAGAAATGTTTTCCGATCTCGGGGAATCACTTTCAGGATCTTGTCAACCTAAGGCAGAAAGAGCAAAGGATACCAACATAACATTTAGACTGGACGCCTGCAAATGCCGCTTGTGAAGGAGAGAAGGGGTAACAAACTAAATACAGCACTGTGGGGATTTGGGGACTCAAAACTTTGATTCAGTTCAGCTAAAACTGACTGAATATTTACTGTTAGATACCATACCAGATGCTATCAAAAAATAATGCCAGTCAGAGAAAAGAACAGTTGAAATCAGCAGAGTAGAGCTAATCTAAGAGAAGAGTAAAGAATAAGCATTAATCAACTAAATAAGCTATGATGAATGGGTCATCAGAGAAGAGACGGAAGAGGCTGAAATCAAATGAAAAAGAAAATCTGGTTTTGGTATTTCTCATCTCTGAAATCAAAGTCAGTCTATAGGTATATGTATATGTGTGTGGTGTATATATATATATACATGTTTTTTGCCCAACTGTCTTTTTTAATTGAAGTATAGTTGATTTACAATGTTTCAGGTGTATAGCAAAGTGATTCAGTTACACATACACACATATTTACACTTTTTCAGATTCTTTTCCATTATAGGTTATTACAAGATATTGAATACAGTTCCCTGTGCTCTACAGCAGGTCCTTGTTGTTTACCTATTTTATATATAGTCGTGTGTGTATGTTAATCCCATAGTCCTAATTTATCCCTCGCCCCCCAAAGTTAGACTACATTTGAAAGAGGGTGCTGAGACTACTCACAATAGCCAAGAGAGGGAAGCCACCTAAGTGTCCATCAACAGAGGATGGATCAAGATGTGGCACTTATATACAGGAATGGAATACTACTCAGCCATAAAAAAGAATGAAATCATGCCATTTTGCAGCAACATGCATGGACCTAGAGACTGTCATACTAATAAGTGAAGTCAGACAGAGACAAATATCATATAATATCACTTATATGTGGAATCTAAAATATGATACAAATGAACTTAGTTACAAAACAGAAACACATTCACAGACATAGATAACAAACTTATGGTTACCAAAGGCGAAAGGAGGGAAGGATAAATTAGGAGTTTGTGTAGGTATATGTATACACACACACACACACACACATATATATATGTATATGTATACACACATATTTATATATGTATGTATAACTGAATCACTTCGCTGTATACCAGAAACACAACATTGTAAATTAACTATACTTCAGTAAAAACTTAATTAAATCTAATTTACTTTAAAAGCAACAAGGATATATTGTACAGCACAGGGAAATATAACCATTATTTTGTAATAATTTTAAATGGAGTATAATCTATAGAAATACTGAATCACTATGTTGTACACCTAAAAATAATATAATATTATAAATCAACTACCCTTCAATAAAAAAGAAAGAAAAAATAAAAGTAAAGAGGATGCTGAGGCACTGACAGTGTAAAGAGCGTCAAGAGTGAAAAAAGCAGCAGAGATGTTAAATTAACCAACAATGGTAAGTGCTCCACCAAAGCAGGTATGTAATGAACCAGATTCTGAACAGATTTTGAGATGCTCTAGGAAGAGGAAAGATGTTGAGAGCTCACCTCTGTCTCAAAATCCATATTCAATATTCGGTCTGCTTCATCCATGACCAAGTACTTGAGAGCCCTTAAGTTGAAACCTTTTGTATTTTCCAAGTGGTCAATCAGTCGACCAGGAGTTGCTAACAAGAAAAGTTGAGGAGAGAGGGCAATGTTTAAGAAAAAGGACAGAAAGAAAGTGACCACCGCCTCCCAACCAGAATTTCAGAAATTAAAAAAAAATTAACCAAAAAATTAAATCTATTCTTTGAACTCTTTCCGCACAAAGAAGTTACACCCAATATCAGTAGATTTTCTCCAATTCATCATCACCAGTGTCTTTTACCGTTGTCATTACTCACCTATTACTATATGTGGCTTTTTGGCCAGGGCCAGAGATTGAGACATTGAATCAATTCCACCTACAATCACAGCTACAGAAAGAAAAAGAATATTGAAAAGAGTTCCTTAATTTTTTTCCATAGTTCACTATAAAGCCAATGACACATTTCTACTTTCATTTTTCTTCCCTTACAACTTTCCCCGAAGCTAAAATACCAAATCAGCTCTTTAGGTCAATGAACTTATGTTAACAACACTTCCTTCCATTCACACTCATTTTCAACCTGTGAAGAAATTCTGAAGATTCCTTTCCTCTGGACACTTACCACATTGCACCCCAATAGAAGACCCCAGGGCTTCAAACTGCTCTGAGATCTGAAAGGCTAGCTCCCGAGTGGGGGTGAGAACTAAAGCAAACAAACGCTGGGGCGTCTCCAGCAGCACATTCAGAATGGGCAGAGCAAAGGCCCCTGTCTTCCCAGAGCCGGTTTCCGCTAGCCCAATAATATCACGACCTAGAAGACAAAGAAAACACCTAATAGCAAAGAAATGCTCTCTGCACCATCTCCACATTATTCCACAAGGGCCCAATGCTGGCACAAAGTAGACCGTGAATAAATATTTGATGAATTCAGGGGAGGGGGAGGTTGATGAGACAGAAGACACCGTCTCTGTCTTAAATTAGCTCAAAATCCAGGGGTGAAATACACAAACATATTCTAATATGATAGGTCCCTACACGATACAGTGAGAACAAAAAGGAATGAGCAACCTACTGCCAGGAGGAGTCAGGAAAGGTTAACAGAGGTGATGAGTAAATTAAATCTGGAAGTAAGCAAAGAAGGAAAGGAAGGGCAGTCCCGTAGGAGGAAAGACGCTTTAAAGAACACAGCATGGGGCTTCCCTGGTGGTGCAGTGGTTAAGAATCCGCCTGCCAATGCAGAGGACACGGGTTCGAGCCCTGGTCCGGGAAGATCCCAAATGCCATAGAGCAACTAAGCCCGTGCACTACAACTACTGAGCTTGTGCTCTAGAGCCCATGAGCCACAACTACTGAGCCTGCGCTCTAGAGCCCATGCTCCACAACAAGAGAAGCCACTGCAACGTGAAGCCTGTACACTGCAACGAAGAGTAGCCCCCGCTCTCCACAACTAGAGAAAGCCCGCGCACAGCAACGAAGACCCAACGCAGCAATCAATCAATCAATCAATCACAGCATGAGTTCAGAGAGGGAGAAGTACAACGTGGCCAGAACAGAAAAGTCAAGGGGGAAAGGGAGAAGAATAAGGAAACCCACAGCCATGCTAACGAGTTTTGACATCTTCCTGTAAGAGAGAGGAACTGAAGGATTTTAAGCAGGGAATATCATGACCAATGTTATTTGTTAAGAAGATAAACCCCAGGCCTGATGGCATAAGAAGGACCCAAGGAGCTTAACAGTACAGCCATTTACACTGCTCCTTCTGAAGGAAGAATGCCAAAGTAATACCCTAAGAATGGGTCCCCATGGTTTGTTACCACCAATCAAGCCATAACGGAGAAGATTTGGCAATCAATTTCCAAGCCAAGACCACCGCCTCTATGCTGGCTGCAGCCCCCTAAGTAGCTGAGCACTGGGACAGCACCCAGTGGGAAGCCTTCCTGTCGAGTAATGACTTCCACAGTTGACTGCTGAGGCTTCCTCACCTAGAGAATAACCCTGCAATGACCCCCTTTCCCTGAGGTAACCTGAATATGACTCTCTTCCCTACAACTTAAAATGAACTAAAGGGCAGAATGGGGTACACACAGGAAAATCAGAGCTCAGTTAGGGTACCAGGGGAGCTATGATGGTGGCCTGAATGGAGTCCAGCCGAAGTGAGAATTACAAAGTAAGGAAAGAGTCCTTGGAACCAGAGTTGGCACCACAGGCAACACCTGTGGTATTTGTGCCTTGTGTCTTTTTCACACCTTAATTCACTGGCAAGCATCCCTCGTACCAAGTTGAGCCATGTGGCTAAAAGGGTCTTGGTGCTCCAGCCAGATGTAAGGCCTGAGCCTCTGAGCTGGGAGAGCCGAGTTCAGGACACTGGAACACCAGAGACCTCCCAGCTCCACGTAGTATCAGTGAGACCTCTCCTAGAGATCTCCATCTCAACGCTAAGACACAGCTCCACTCAATGACCAGCAAGCTCCAGTGCTGGACACCCTATGCCAAACAACTAGCAAGACAGGAACACAACCCCACCCATTAGCAGACAGGCTGACTAAAATCATAGTAAGTTCACAGACACCCCAAAACACACCACCGGATGCAGACCTGCCCACCAGAAAGACAAGATCCAGCCTCATCCACCAGAACACAGGCACCAGTCCCCTCCACCAGGAAGCCTACACAACCCAGTGAACCAACCTCACTCACTGGGGTTAGACACCAAAAACAACGGGAACTACGTGCCTACAGCCCGTGAAAAGGAGACCCCAGAAAAAGTAAGTTAAGCAAAATGAGAAGACAGAGAAACACACAGCAGATGAAGGAGCAAGGTAAAAACCCACCAGACCTAGCGCACGAAGAGGAAATAGGCAGTCTACCTGAAAAACAATTCAGAATAATGATAGTAAAGATGATCCAAAATCTTGGAAATAGAATGGAGAAAATATACGAAATATTTAACAAAGATGTAGAAGAACTAAAGAGAAAACAAACGATGAACAACACAATAAATGAAATTAAAAATTCTCTAGAAGGAATCAATAGCAGAATAACTGAGGCAGAAGAACAGATAAGTGATCTGGAAGATAAAATAGTGGAAATAACTACCGCAGAGCAGAATAAAGAAAGAAAACAATTGAGGACAGTCTCAGAGACCTCTGGGACAACATTAAATGCACCAACATTCAAATAATAGGGGTCCCAGTAGAGGAAGAGAAAAAGGAAGGGACTGTGAAAATATTTGAAGAGATTATACTTGAAAACTTCCCAAATATGGGAGAGGAAATAGTCAATCAAGTCCAGGAAGCAGAGAGTCCCATACATGATAAATCCAAGGAGAAAAAAAATTCACCAAGACACATATTAATCAAACTATCAAAAATTAAATACAAAGAAAAAATATTAAAAGCAGTAAGGGAAAAGCCACAAATAACATACAAGGGAATCCCCATAGGGTTAACAGCTGATCTTTCAGCAGAAACTCTGCAAGCCAGAAGGGAGTGGCAGGACATATTAAAGTGATGAAAGGGAAAAACCTACAACCAATGCTACTCTACCCAGCAAGGAACTCATTCAGATTTGATGGAGAAATCAAAAGCTTTATATTCAAGCAAAAGTTAAGAGAACTGAGCACCAAGAAACCAGCTTTACAGCAAATGCTAAAGGAACTTCTCTAGCCAGGAAACACAAGAGAAGGAAAAGACCTACAATAACAAACCCAAAACAATTAAGAAAATGGTAACAGGAACACACATACTGATAATTACCTTAAATGTAAACAGATTAAATGCTCCAACTAAAAGACATAGACTGGCTGAATGGATACAAAAACAAGTCCCATATATATGCTGTCTACAAGAGACCTACTTCAGACCTAGAGACACATACAGACTGAAAGTGAGGGGATGGAAAAAGATATTCCATGCAAATGGAAATCAAAAGAAAGCTGGAGTAGCAATTCTCATATCAGACAAAATAGACTTTAAAATAAACACAAGAGACAAACAAGGACACTACATAATGATCAAGGCATCAATCCAAGAAGATATAACAACTGTGTAAGTATTTATGCACACAACACAGGAGCACCTCAATACATAAGGCTAATGCTAACAGCGATAAAAGGGGAAATCGACAGTAACACAGTAATAGTAGGGGACTTTAACACCCCACTTTCACCAATGGACAGATCAACCAAAATGAAAATAAATAAGGAAACACAAGCTTTAAATGATACACTAAACAAGAGGGACTTAATTGATATTTATATAACATTCCATCCAAAATCAACAGAATACACTTTCTTCTCAAGTGCTCATGGAACATTCTCCAGGAGAGATCATATCTTAAGTCACAAATCAAGCCTTGGTAAATTTAAGAAAATTGAAATCGTATCTTTTCTGACCACAATGCTATGAGACTAGATATCAATTACAGAAAAATAACTATAAAAAATAAGAACACATGGAGGCTAAAAAATAGGCTATTAAATAACCAAGAGATCACTGAAGAAATCAAAGAGGAAATCAAAAAATACCTAGAAACAAATGACAATGAAAACACGACAGACCAAAACCGATGGGATGCAGCAAAAGCAGTTCTAAGAGTAAAGTTTATAGCAATACAATCCAACCTCAAGAAACAAGAAAAATCTCAAATAAACAACCTAACCTTACACCTAGAGCATTTAGAGAAAGAAGAACAAAAACACCCCCAAAGGTAGCAGAAGGAAAGAAATCATAAAGATCAGACCAGAAATAAATGAAACAGAAGTGAAGTAAATGATAGCAAAGATCAATAAAACTAAAAGCTGGTTCTTTGAGAAGATAAACAAAATTGATAAACCATTAGCCAGACTCATCAAGAAAAAAAGGGAGAAGACTCAAATCCACAGAATTAGAAATGAAAAAGGAGGACTAACAAGTGACACTGCAGAAATGCAAAGGATCAGGACAGATTACTGCAAGCAACTATATGCCAATAAAATGGACAACCTGGAAGAAATGGACAAATTCTTAGAAAAGCACAACTTTCTGAGACTGAACCAGGAAGAAAGAGAAACTATGAACAGACCAAACACAAGCACTGAACTTGAAACTGTGATTTAAAATCTTCCAACAAACAAAAGCCCAGAACCAGATGGCTTCACAGGCGAATTCTATCAAACATTTAGAGAAGAGCTAACACCTATCCTTCTCAAACTCTTCCAAAATATAGCAGAGGGAGGAACACTCCCAAACTCATTCTAAGAGGCCACCATCACTGATACTAAAACCAGACAAAGATGTTACAAAAAAAGAAAACTACAGGCCAACGTCGCTGATAAACATAGATGAAAAATCATCAACAAAATACTAGCAAACAGAATCCAGCAACACATTAAAAGGATCATACACCATGATGAAGTGGGGTTTATCCCAGGAATGCAAAGATTCTTCAATATACGCAAATCAATCAATGTGATATACCATATTAACAAACTGAAGTATAAAAACCATATGATAATCTCAATAGATACAGAAAAAGCTTTTGACAAAATTCAACACACATTTATGATAAAAACTCTCCAGAAAGTAGGCATAGAGGGACCTTACCCTTTAATAAAGGCCATATATGACAAACCCACAGCAAACATCATTCTCAATGGTGAAAAACTGAAACCATTTCCACTAAGATCAGGAACAAGACAAGGTTGCCCACTCTCACCACTATTATTCAACATAGTTTTGGAAGTTTTAGCCACATCAATCAGAGAAGAAAAAGAAATAAAAGGAATCCAAGTCAGAAAAGAAGAAGTAAAACTGTCACTGTTTGCAGATGACACGATACTATACATAGAGATTCCTAAAGATGCTAACAGAAAACTACTAGAGCTAATCAATGAATTTGGTAAAGTAGCAGGATACTAAATTAATGCACAGAAATCTCTTGCATTCCTACAGACTAATGATGAAAAATGTGAAAGAGAAATTAAGGAAACACTCCCATTCACCACTGCAACAAAAAGAATAAAATACCTAGGAATAACCTACCTAAGGAGACAAAAGACCTGTATGCAGAAAACTATAAGACACTGATGAAATAAATTAAAGGTGATACAAACAGATGGAGAGATATACCATGTTCTTGGATTGGAAGAATCAACACTGTGAAAATGACTATATTACCCAAAGCAATCTAAAGATTCAGTGCAATCCCTATCCAACTACCAATGGCATTTTTCACAGAACTAGAACAAAAAATTCACAATTTGTATGGAAACACAGAAGACCCCGAACAGCCAAAGCAATTTTGAGAAAGAAAAACGGAGCTGGAGGAATCAGGCTCCTGGACTTTATACTACAAAGCTACAGTAATCAAGACAGTATGGTACTGGCACAAAAACAAGCATAGATCAATGGAAAAGGGTAGAAAGCCCAGAGATAAACCCATGTACATATGGTTACCTTATCTTTGATAAAGGAGGCAAGAATGCACAATGGAGAAAAGACAGCCTCTTTAATAAGTGGTGCTGGGAAAACTGGACAGCTACATGTAAAAAACGAAATTAGAACACTCCCTAACACCACATACAAAAATAAACACAAAATGGATTAAAGACCTAAATGTAAGCCCAGACACTACAAAACTCTTACAGAAAAACATAGGCAGAACACTCTATGACAGCAAGATCCTTTCTGACCCACCTCCTAGAGAAATGGAAATAAAAACAAAAATAAACAAATGGGACCTAATGAAACTTCAAAGCTTTTGTACAGCAAAGGAAACCATAAACAAGACGAAAAGACACCCCTCAGAATGGGAGAAAATATTTGCAAATGAAGCAACTGACAAAGGATTAATCTCCAAAATATACAAGCAGCAGCTCATGCAGCTCAATATCAAAAAAACAAAAAACCCAATCTAAAAATGGGCAGATGACCTAAACAGACATTTCTCCAAAGAAGATATTCAGATTGCCAACAAACACATGAAAAGATGCTCAACATCACTAATCATTAGAGAAATGCAAATCAGAACTACAATGAGGTATCACCTCACACCAGTCAGAATGGCCATCATCAAAACATCTACAAAAAATAAATGCTGGAGAGGGTGTGGAGAAAAGGGAACCCTCTTGCACTGTTGGTGGGAATGTAAATTGATACAGCCACTATGGAGGACAGTATGGAGGTTCCTTAAAAAACTAAATATAGGGGCTTCCCTGGTGGCGCAGTGGTTGAGAATCCGCCTGCCGATGCAGGAGACACGGGTTCGTGCCCCGGTCCGGGAAGATCCCACATGCCGCGGAGCAACTAAGCCCGTGAGCCATGGCCGCTGAGCCTGTGCGTCCGGAGCCTGTGCTCCGCAACGGGAGAGGCCACAACAGTGAGAGGCCCGCATACCGCAAAAAGAAAAAAAAAAAAAAAAAAAAAAAAAAAAAACTAAATATAGAACTACCATATGACCCAGCAATCCCACTACTGCGCATATACCCTGAGAAAACCATAATTCAAAGAGTCATGTACCACAATGTTCACTGCAGCTCTATTTACAATAGCCAGGACATGGAAGCAACCTAAGTGTTCACTGACAGATGAATGGCTAAAGAAGATGTGGCACATATATACAATGGAATATTACTCAGCCATAAAAAGAAACAAAATTGAGTTATTTGTAGTGAGGTGGATGGACCTAGAATCTGTCCTACAGAGTGAAGTAAGTCAGAAAGAGAAAAACAAATACCATATGCTAACACATATATATGGAAGCTAAAAAAAAAAAAAAAAAAAAAAAAGTTGTTATGAAGAACCTAGGGGCAGGGCAGGAATAAAGACTCAGATGTAGAGAATGGACTTGAGGACACGGGGAGGGGAAAGGTAAGCTGAGATGAAGTGAGAGAGTGGCATTGACATATATACACTACCAAATGTAAAACAGATAGCTAATGGGAAGCAGCTGCATAGCACAGGGAGATCAGCTCATGTTTTGTTACCACCTTGAGGGGTAGGATAGGGAGGGTGGGAGGGAGACACAAGAGGGAGGAGATATGGGGATATATGTATACGTACAGCTGATTCACTTTGTTACAGAGCAGCGACTAACACAACAATGTAAAGCAATTATACTCCAATAAAGATGTTAAAAAAAAGTCACAGATAAAACTTATTGAAATTATTTCTGACAGTTCTTTAAACAGGCATTTAAAATTGTTACTGTTGATTATATTCAGAGAAATAGGACAGATACTCTATTTGCATAACTTTTGCTCTCAGTTTGGAACATGAACAACAAAATGCCGTGATTAATGATTTTTACTATTCTTTTTGTTTTCTTGCAGATAGCTGGCATAAAAATGGGCTATCAAGCACATCAAGTTGAAGTAAGCAGGAATAAAATATATCAAAATCCTTAAGTTAAATCAACTACAGAGTCAGAATAGGATACTCCACTGGACAAATTTGCATCCAATTTTGAGGAGCAATTTTTGGTCATCAAAATAAGTGCATTTCCCATTAAGTTGGCAATAAAGCTTGAGGGAGAAAGATCACATTGTTTACTGTAAAACTGATATGATAGAGATTATATGAGATCACATGTATAGATACAGATATGTAAACTGTGATGGGATTTCAAATAACAGAATAATTATGAATTTCAAATTCTCATTTATATGCAATAAAAGTTAATAGTACAGTATAGATCCAAATCTCTAGGCCATAGGCAGATAACCTGCTGTTAACATTAGTGATTGGAATTTTGTTTAAATAATAGCTATATAATTAGGACCACATTGCCCGACAAATGTCTGGCACATACAGCTTCCTAGGTTTCATACACCTTGGAGAGAAAGAAGGAAACATCTAACAAAAGTTGATAATAGCCAAAACAATGTGGAACAATAAGACCTTCCTTCCTCCCTCCCTCCCTTCCTTCCTTCCCTCCATTCTTCCATTTATTTTTTTGTCTTTATGTTGGAGAATATGTGTTAAGTGAGCTCTCTGATGTCTTGCCTTGAGGCTCATTTTATGCTTCTAAAACTGAATAATGGGATGGCACACCAGACTGCAGTGGGGAATTTTCCTTTGTAATAAAGAGTTCTGAGGAGATA
Source organism: Kogia breviceps (assembly GCF_026419965.1). NCBI lineage: Eukaryota > Metazoa > Chordata > Mammalia > Artiodactyla > Physeteridae > Kogia > Kogia breviceps. The sequence goes on along the minus strand of NC_081321.1, from coordinate 9,053,300 downwards.
TATTATACGGTATCATATTAGAAAAATTAAAAAGGTCATCCATGCCTTTCCTGACTATTCTGTTCTCCCTTAGTGGGCAAGAGTAGAATTTCCTGAGGAAGGATGCTCTCTGTCAGGCAGACAACCTAATGCCCAACCAAAATAAATGAATAAAGAGATTAGCTAATTAATTAATTTAAAATAAAGAAATAAATCAAAGGCTCAACTTTGCTACTTTATCACAGACTGCCTTTCAACCTTAAACACCAGGCTCTGCCTGGGGCTCTCAAGCCCTCTTTAGGTAGTTTTCCAAGAGCTGCTTCCGTAACACTAGGCCTGACGTTAAACGTTACGTGGCTGGTTAGAGACTGAAAAATCATCAAGCTGTAAAAGTCTATGTTGTTGCTGAGACTCCAGATGACTAAGCAGTGTTGGATAATAAACTCAAGTTGTATGAGAATTGGAACATTACAGACAAAGCATTACAACATGAAATTCTAATTTATTTGAATCAACACATATATGATTATTCACAAAATAACCTCTCTCATGAGTGTTATTTTGTTTCTATAAACATCCTACAGACTTTTGGAATCATTCTTATGTAGAAAGTTCATAGGTGTGATGTACACAATTTATTGTTTGTACTGGTGTTAGTACTGTTGACCTGTTACTTATTCTCATATTTTCCATGTACATTTTTGCAAATATAAATGTAAAGTTTATGTAGTCTCAAAATTGTTTAAAATATATTGAATACATTTTCTTTCTTCATGCAACTTCCAAAAAAAAAAGAGAGAGAAATGAACACAACATTGTAAATCAACTATACTTCAAGAAAATAAAAAAATAAAAGAAATTAACAAAAGAAAATGTGATTGACACAGAGGTTTCTAGCTTGGGAAACTCAAAAGCCATAAACTGAGATGAGGGCTACAGGGAAATTAGTTCTGGTGAGAAAAATAAGTACTCTGTTTTGGACATAGGGAACTTGAGATTCCTGCAGTAAGCTTAGAGAAAAGTATCTAAAAACCAGTTGGACATACTTGTTTGGAGCTCAGCAAAGAAGTGTAGGCTAGAAATATAAACATGGGAGCCATGAGCATCTGACCAGTGCTCATGTGTGCTCCCCCAGGAGCAGACACATTAGAATAAACTAAGTTTTTTATAAATTTATTATTATTATTTTTTTTTACTTTTGGCTGCACTGGGTCTTCATTGCTCTGCACAGGCTTTCTCTAGCTGCGGCAAGCAGGGGCTACTCTTTGTTGCGGTGCACAGGCTTCTCATTGTGGTGGCTTCTCTTGCTGTGGAGCACAGGCTCTAGGCAAGCAGGCTTCAGTAGTTGCGGCATGCGGGCTCTAGAGTGCAGGCTCAGTAGTTGTGGCACACGGGCTTAGTTGCTCCACGGCATGTGGGATCTTCCTGGACCAGGGCTCGAACCCGCGTCCCCTGCATTGGCAGGCGGATTCTTAACCACTGGACCACCAGGGAAGTCCCAGAACTATTAAGTTTTGTATCTATATATGCCTAGGTCCCATGCCTGGGAATTCTAATTCAGAAGGTATAGGTTAGAGCCCAGAAATCGCTAGTGTTTTAAAAGTTCCACAGATGATTCTAATGAGCACTGGCTGAAACTCACTGATGCAGACAGTATTACAGCTTCAGGACTGGATGAGAAATCTTAGTAACATTTTAGAGTGAGAAAAAAGGATAAAGACAGAATTAACACCGAAAGGCAAAGGGAAAAGAGCCAAAAGAACCTGAGAAAGAAAAAGCTAGAAAAACAGAAGACAACAAACCCCCTCATAGAAAGTAAGCTCTGTAAAACTGGAGAATTACTGTTTCAAAAACCAATAAGCCACAAACATTTTTTCTTTAGGGACCATATTTTATTTCATTTGATGTATGCAAAGCAATAGCTCTCAAAAGTGGTATTTAATTGAATATGTGTAACTTCATGCTGAAACTGAAACAGGCCACATACTTAATTTCAACCTACCTTGTAAGGCCAAAGGAATAGCTTCAATCTGGATCTTTGTTGGTTTTGTCCATCCCAACTGGTCACAAGCTTCACACAACACATCTGTCACACCCTTAGAATTCAGAAAAACACAGTCTGGCAAAGAAAAACACACACTCACCTCCCACAAAATTAAATGACTGTTAGGGCCGCCTTGCTGGTGACATGTGCATCCCCTACGCTTTGATTCAAAAGGTTTTTATTGTGAGTCTACTCAGTCTTCTCCTTAACTCTGAGAACTGGGACAGGAACTTAAAGACTTGCCAATCACTCTCCACTCGCCGGGGACAAAGCCAAGGTCTTTGCCTGTGTTACTTCATTTAATCTTCACAACTCTAGGCGGTACTTATCATAATCCCCAATTTACAGATGTGGAAAGTGAGGCACCGAAATAACCTGCCTCTAGTCAGTGACTGGGTCAGAATTCAATACCGGTTCATCTGAATCCAAAGCCCAAGATGCACAAAAATCGGATTCGCCGCATGAACAACATCCTGCACAGACACAACGCGCACAGACACAACGCTGCCACATCGAGGTGGAGTTCAAAAGGGCAAATGAACGCTCCCGGCCGCCCTCCCACCACCCAAACACAGAACCAAGGGAGCTCGTCCGAAACCTGAGCTAGGCCCCGGCTGTTTTTTGCCCACCAGCGGCCGGTATCGAAGGCAACCGGCCTCTGCCCGCGCCTGGCGCCAGCAGGAAAAAGAGAAACCGGCGTCATCCACTCTTACCAGGTCTTTAAACGTTTTCGTTTCCGCCTCGTCCACCGCCATCTGGGGAACCTCAGCCGATGACTCGCACTCTTCGGACGCCGCCATGTTATCCGCGGGCTGCGGAAGTGGGTCGGCGGCGCGCGGGATGCTGGGAAATGTAGTTCTCGTTCTCCCGGGTGGTGTGTTGTGGGCGCCCCCTGCGGGCTTGGCGGGGTTTCGTGGAAAAGCAGTAAAAAAAAAAAAATTAGGTATGGGTATAAGCTTTTGGAGTTGTAGAGCTGAGCCAAGTGCAGAAGGGCCTGATGACCAGGACCTCTAATCTGCCCTTTAGGTCCCTTTAGAAAGTTTTCCCCACCTTTCACAACCGCTGTGTTCCTCCCTCTTCTAACCATAGAGTTTTGAATGTGTTCATATTACAGTACTATTTATTTATTATAAATATTATTTCATTCATTTATTCAATAATATCTTGAGCTCCTACCATATGCTAGGGCTATGCTAAATGCCTGCTGAACAGGACAGCGATCTCTACCGTCATGGAGAAGACAGATGATAAATAAGTGATCACAGATCATTGCAATTCGTGGAAAGTGTGATGATGCAACAGATATAAAAATGATAGAGGGGCTTCCCTGGTGGCGCAGTGGTTGAGACTCCGCCCTGCCGATGCAGGGGACACGGGTTCGTGCCCCGGTCTGGGAGGATCCCACATGCTGCGGGGCGGCTGGGCCCGTGAGCCATGGCCGCTGAGCCTGCGCGTCTGGAGCCTGTGCTCCGCAGCGGGAGAGTCCATAGCAGTGGGAGGCCTGCGTACCGAAAAAAAAAAAAAAAAAAGATAGAGATTTGATTTGCATTTCTCTAATAATTAGCGATGTTGAGCATTTTACACATGCCTGTCGCCCATCTGTATGTCGTCTTTGGGGAAATGTCTATTTAGGTCTTTTGCCCATTTCTCAATTGGGTTTTTTGGGTTTTTTGTTGTTGAGTTGTATGAGCTGTTTGTAAATTTTGGATAATTTATATGTGGATCTAAAATATGACACAAATGGGGACTTCCCTGATGAACCAGTCGTAAAGAATCCGCCTTCCGACACAGGAGACGTGGGTTCGATCCCTGGTCTGGGGACTAAGATCCCACGTGCCACAGGGCAACTAAGCCCTCACTCCACAACTACCGAGCCCGAGCACCTCAACTAGAGAGCCCACGTGCCACAGACTACAGAACCCACGCGCTCTGGAGCCCACAATTACAGAGAGAAAACCCGCACGCCACAACTAGAGAGAAGCCTGTGGTGCCGCAATGAAGATCCCGCGCGCTGCAACTAAGACTGATGCAGCCAAAAATAATAAATAAATAAAATAAATACATATTTTTAAAATGTGACACAAATGAACTGAGCTGCAAAACAGAAACAGGCTCACAGACATAGAGAACAGACTTATGGTTGCCAGAGGGGAGGGGGTTGGGGGAGAGATGGACTGGGAGTTTGGGGTTAGCAGATGCAAACTACTATATACAGAATGGATAAACAACAAGGTCCTACTGTAGAGCACAGGGAACTGTATTCAATATCCTGTGATAAACAATAATGGAAAATAATATGAAAAAGAATATATATGTGTATAAGTGAATCACTTTGGTGTACAGCAGAAATTAACAGAACATCGTAAAACAGCTATTCTTCAATAAAATAAAATTTTTTCAAATGATGGAGAGCAACTTGGTGGGGTGGATTGTGGGAATGAAAGCAAGATCGGGGAAGGCCTCTCTGAAGTAGTGAAGTTTGAGCTGAGACCTCACTGGGAGGCAGAAGAAAGTTCCTTCGAGAACGCAGGGGACAATGATTTCAGGCTGAGGGAACAGCAAGTACAAAGGCCCTGAGGCTCAGGTCAGACCCTGCAGGGCCCTAGAGTCGGAGGTATGGGGTTTGGATGTTATCCTAAATACGAAAGAAGCCACTGGAAGGTTTTGAGCAGGTGAGTGACATGATCTACATATTTAAACTATCGCTCTAACTTTATATGTAGAGAGGAAATAATGAAAAAGAGAGGCCATCCAAGAGGCAAGAGATGATCTGCATACCCCCAGCCTGACACGAAATAGACACCCAGGAACCCCACCTGGATGAATTACAGCTCAGCGTAGCATTGGGGTCAGGTAGGGTGGCAGGTCAGGAGGGACATCGCTGGTTGTTTCTTTAGGGAATGCAGTTGTTTCCATCTTTGAGATTACACCGCTGCAGAATAGGCCTTTTGTCTTTTTGTGTTGATTTACTCCAAGTTAAAGGTCAGGAGAGAAGACACACATTGTATGCAACAAGAGGTCACCTTGAAATCGGCTCCATCAAGCAGTTGGAAACAGGTGCTCATGCCATGGCAGCCTGAGATGCTCAGGCCCGCTGTTCAGCTCTCCCTCATGGCCACCTCTCCATTTTCCTAGGACCGGGATTAGGCCACTTTAGAGGATGTCCAAAGCAGATAACATGCTTTGGGATGAGGGGAAGTTGATTTATCCCACAGAAAACCCACCCCAAAAGCTCTGTCTCTTCCTCTTCCCTTTGTGATAAAAACAAAATTCAACTGAGTATGAGACAGGCTGGGACCTGGGACCCTTTGCTGCAGTGCTTACACCTGGACAAATGTCTCCTGAGCCTCAGAATACAAAGAAACTATAAGAGACTAAAACTAACTGCACCCATGGGCCATCGGGGCAAATTATGAACGATGAGATACAAAAAGACCAAAAACCCAATTGCCACCTCTGAGGTGTCAGGAGCAAAAGCAGGGCACTGCCCATGGCCCCTGCACACAGCACCACCAAGGGGGTGGGCAGGCCACCTAAGCCGCCCCTCTGACCCTGTGCCCTTGTATCCACCTCTACCCTCACCCCATTTAAGGGACCAGCTCCCCACTCCGGGGAGTGAGCAAGGGAACCTGTTACTTATTTTCACTCCCTCGTTCCTCGAGTCCCAGTAAAGCCTTCCCTGAATTTCGCATCTAGCCTCTTATCAATTTCTTCCCCACCCCCCAATCCCGGACCAGGAATTGAACCCACACCCCCTGCAGTGGAAGCATGGAGTCTTAACCACTGCACCAGCAGGGAAGTCCCAGCCTCTTATCAATTTCTATTGATTAAGGAGTCCAAGAACCCTGGTCGGTAACAAGTCCATTTTAAGGATCTTACTGGCTTTATTCAATGATTCATGAATTGGGCAGCATCCCATCTAGCGGGCAGAAAGGAGCTCTAAAGAGTTGTACAAAAGGGCAGGCTTTTATAGGCAGGAGGAGGTGGGACAAGGAAGTTGTTCTCTCAAAGAGCTGAGTGTTTCAGGCCAGGTCATCTTCCTTTGGGGCACAGCATGGGTCTATGAGGCCAGTTACCGCCCTAGTTCTGACCAGGTAATTCTAAAGTGACTGGTTAAGATTACTTTCCTGAAAGCATCTGAAATTGCAATTAGGTTAGGTACTAAGTCTGGGTTTGGTGACGTGGCCTTAGCATAAGTGACTCCATCTTGAGCCTGTTGGTTCTTTTTTTTTTTTTTTTTTTTAAATATATTTATTTATTTATTTATTTTTGGCTGCGTTGGGTCTTCGCTGCTGTGCGCAGGCTTTCACTAGTTGCGGTGAGCGGTGGCTACTCTTCGTTGCAGTGTGCGGGCTTCTCATTGCGGTGGCTTCTCTCATTGCAGAGCACGGGCTCTAGGCACACGGGCTCCTGTAGTTGTGGCAAGCAGGCTCAGCAGTTGTGGCGCACGGGCTTAGTTGCTCCGCGGCATGTGGGATCTTCCCGGACCAGGGCTCGAACCCATGTCCCCTGCATCGGCAGGCGGACTCTCAACCACTGTGCCACCAGGGAAGCCCCTGTAGTTTCTTTTCTTAGCACTGTCCTCTGCTTTGTAGACCTGCTGGGGAATCTGTGCTCCTTGTTTGACAAATGAGGAACTGGAGTCCCAGAAGGTGAAAAGACATGTCACATGGCAAGGTAACAAGAGACAGGAATAGAACCCAGGCCTCTTGAGACCCAGACCAGTGCTTTTACTGACGGAAACATCGCTTTACACGCCAACAAGCAATTTCCCCTGCACAGTCACACTCGGAATTCCTCTGCCACACAGATTTTTCTGTAAAAACAAAGAGAGGACTTACTTTGCTTCCCTTAGGCTCACACTCTGATTTCATGTAGGAGAGTGGAATGGGAATGAAAAGTGCTGGGAAAAGGTGAAAGACTCAATCGTAAAATTCAGGGAAGCAGAGGGAAGAGGCCTGGAAAGGGGGACCCAGATGGAAACAATTGGGAGGACTATAAAACGGTGTATAATACCGGGTCTAAAGTTACCCAAGTTTTGGTAAAATGTGTTACAGGAACGAAAAAAATATTACGCCTAAGATTTCTGGGGCTCTGGGGCTGCTCTAAAGGGAAACTGATGCAAGCCACCAAGCTGCTATTATAATAGCAAACTCTGCTCATTTTAGCCAGGAAAAAGTTCTTCTGTGTGTTCTTGGATGATCCGACATGGGCTCTTTTTCAAACTTCCTATAGTGCCAGTGCCTATCTCGGTGACAGGATTCACGTCAGACAAGCAGGGTAAGCACAGGCGGACTCCAGCGGACACAGGACTGTCTGCTTTGGACTCTTCCTACCAAGTCTGGAGTAGTTTGGATATTTACGTTCTGGTCGTGGAAATAATAGAGGTCCATTCTAGTAACTGAACCATGTCATATCCTGTACTTGCAGAACAATGAGAAAGGTTAAAGAGGAAGTCCAAATAAACACTCAAAATAAGGGGCAAAGCAGGCCTGAAACAATACACTGGCCCCAGAAGGAGAGGTCAAAGTGACTGACCCCATCTCCCTCTAAAAGGCTTTATTTTTTTAATTTCAAATTTTTTATTGAAGTACAGTTGATTTACAATGTTGTATTAGTTTCAGGTGTACTACAAAGTGATTCATTTATACATATCATATTCCTTTTCAGATTCTTTTCCATTATAGGTTATTACAAGATACTGAATATAGTTCTCTGTGCTAGACAGTAGGTCCTTGTTTATCTATTTTATTATTATTATTATTTTTTTTTTTTTTTTTTTGCGGTACGCGGGCCTCTCACTGTTGTGGCCTCTCCCACTGCGGAGCACAGGCTCCGGACGCGCAGGCTCAGCGGCCACGGCTCACGGGCCCAGCCGCTCTGCGGCACGTGCGATCTTCCCGGACCGGGGCTCGAACCCGTGTCCCCTGCATCGGCAGGCGGACTCTCAACCACTGCGCCACCAGGGAAGCCCTGTTTATCTATTTTGTATATAGTCGTGTGTATCTGTTCATCCCAAAGTCTTGGTTTATCCCTCTCCCTCCGAAAGGTTTTCACAGGCCTTCATGTGCCCCTTCCTCCAAATACACAAAAATATCTAGTCAAAATTATAGTTTATGACTGCCTTAATACAAAGTAAATATATTAATATATATTAAAATATTTTCTTGGACTTAAAAGTTTATCTTTTTCTTTTGATGTTTTAAAAGAAATTAAACCTTAATGTGGGCCTCTGAAAGCGTGGCGGTCTCCCAGGCACTGTGGCTTCCACCCCTAGGGGCTGAAGGAAGGGCGTGAGGACCACAGAGAAGCCTTCAACAAGCCAGTGCTGTGCGCGAGGGCATGTGAGGATAGAGGTGGCTCCTGGACCAGAAGTAACATGAGCCCAAAATTACAGACAAGAGTTCTGTGGAGCTGATTCAGACAAGAATCAATTCTTAATCAGTTTCTGCTCAAGATCCTCCCAGAAGCTGCATACCCTGAATGAAGTCTGTTTTGGAGAGAGCTGCCTCTAACAAAGTGCTCTATACTCATCATGAAGGAAGCAATGCAAACTTTAATCCATCAAAAAATTCTCTTTAACTGATGAATTCTTTTTTATTTCCTTTGGCTGCCCTGCACAGCCTCTTAGTTCCCTGACCAGGGATCGAACCTGTGCCCCCTGCAGTGGAAACGCAGAGTCCTAACCACTGGACCGCCAGGGAATTCCCCATAATTTATGAATTCTAATCTGTTATGAGTAGGTATGTCCAAGGGGAGAAAGGATGTAGATGATGTAATAATGAGGGCAGAGAGAGAAGAGGACATTCTCCAAGGAATCTAGAAAAAGAGAGATGATGTACAAAATACTTCATCATCGAACCAATTTGTGACTAGGGAAAAAAAGATAACTAGCTCTGGTTACTTGTTGATTTCTTTCCTTTTTTTTTTTTTTTTTTGTCTTTAGTTTGGAACGTTTTTTAAAATACAGAAAATCTGTATGTTTCTTTTTTTATTCAACAAACATTCTCAAACACTATGGCGGGCCACGGACCACACATTAGAAACCAGAAGGAAGCGTGGAATTTATGCTCCAGTTGCAGGGGGTGGGGGGCAGCCTCTGTTTTAAATAACAATAAATAAATCCTCACAATCAAGTGGGACACAAAAAAGTAATCACAAGTGAGACGCATGGTAAAAAGGAAAAAAGCAAGATGCTAGAGCCACGTATGATGGGATGACCTGGCTTTTCTCTGCACATCGGGGACATTTTCCCTGTGGAAGGGACTTTTAAACTGAGACCTGGAAGATGACCGCCACTTACTGGCTGTGTAGAGGGAGTAGGGAGCGATTTACACACGGAAAGAACATTCCCAGGTAAGCCTTGCAGTGGGAAAAATCAAATGAAGCTTTTAAAGATTATAAAATGGTGATTTATGATGAAGCTGGACATATAGTTAGGGACCTGAATATATAGGACCTTATACGTCATGTAAATGACCTGGGGATTTGGGACTTTATTCCAAGGTCAGTGGGAAACTTTTGAAGAGATTGCATCAGAGATGCATTTGAAAAGGACACTCGGCTGCGGTGAAGAATGGATTGGGGGCTTCCCTTCCCTGGTGGCGCAGCGGTTGAGAGTCCGCCTGCCGATGCAGGGGACGCGGGTTCGTGCCCCGGTCCGGGAAGATCCCACATGCCGCGGAGCGGCTGGGCCCGTGAGCCATGGCCGCTGAGCCTGCGCGTCCAGAGCCCGTGCTGTGCAACGGGAGAGGCCACAGCAGTGAGAGACCCGTGTACCGCAAAAAAAAAAGACATGAGCATCTGGATTTCTCCTCCGCACTTGTTTCTCTCTGCCTCTCTTCGTCTCACCTCTTCCTTTCCTCCAGCCTCCACATCAGCAAGTCCTGTAGACTCAGCTGCCTAAATTTATCTTGAGTCCTCCTCCCTTTCCATCACTACTACCTAGTCCAAAATGAACTTCACTATTGTCTGATTTCCTAGCACACTATAAGCTCTCCGTTCCCAGTGCCTTGCACGAAGCAGGCATTCAGCAAATGTTTGTTCCATGAATATGAGAATGGTTTGTAAATTAGTCTCCTGTGAGCCTATTTATTTGCTAACTATATGAACAGGGAATTTCTGAATCTCGGGCAAAAAATGGAGACACTGACCTTGGAGCGGGGTCATTTAACAAGGCAGGCTGAAGCCACTCCCGTGACAGACATCACCCCCTAGGCAGTGGCCAGAAGCAGCTCAGCATGGCAGTAAAGCCACTTCTCTACCAAACTTGCCACTTGGGCCCTGGAACAGTGGTCAGAAACCCTCGTCTACTACCATCCTAGGATTTTTAGGATGAAGGATTTTTATGCCCAGTACCTGAAAAAACCTGATGTCTCAGACTGAGAATTGCAGTGAACAGATCAAAGATACTCTGAGATGTAAATAAAATATGTAAGAACGGGTTTAACCTGAAATCAACACAAGCAGGAAACTCAAATGTTATTTTATAATCCTTACCAACCACAAAAGCTAGAGTTTCAAGGTCACTTGATACTGTGTGGTAGCTAATAAAGGAAAGGCAGCTTTGACTCATTTCCTGATTTCCTGGTTGTTTCGTATTCCTTTCATATGAGTATTATTTTAAATGAAGACACAATTTTTTAGAAAACAACTTGCTAGAAATGGAGGTATTTAAGAAATTCCTTGGCAATCCAGATACCATTGCCACACTGAAATAGTAAGTATAATACACAGCAGCTTCCAGCCACACTTTCAAATGGAAGCATATGAATTTAAGTAGAAGTTTAATGTCTAAGTGTTTGAAATAAACAGATAAAATAAAACATTAACTGCTATCCTGGACAATTTCTCATGCTTGGTGATAGCCCAAAATCTTTTGAACAATTTTCCAATGACGTGCAAAGTTCTCCCCGTACAAGTCCTTCTCCTTAAGTAGAAACCAGAAATCCACTCTCCCAGGTCACAGACACATGACTTGCTCTCTGCCAAGCAGACACACCCCTCCAGAGCTTAGTTCAGAAAAGAGCAATGCAAGGAAGTGGACACTGGCATTGGCACAGGTGTCCAGCTTAAGGGGGCAGCAGTGGCAAAGCTTCTGGTGTCCAGAGCGCTTGTGAGACATGCAGTCTGAGGTATCCTAGCTTAGTGACAGTGGCAGTGGAGTTTCTGCTGGAGCAGTGATCTCCAGCTTGGGGCATTGTTTCTGGCTGCATTGCCCCCAAACCTGACTTTCACCTTCTTGGAGATTCTTCCTCGTTATGCTTGAATGCATTAACAAGTAATATGTAACGTCTAAACCTAAATTAATAAATTCCTTTTCTGTTTAACTAGTTGGAAGAGCTTCTGTTCTTTGAATCTAAGAACCCTAACTAGCCAACCTTCTGAGGGAAAAGAACTATGCTTCCCCGATGATACATCATTGAAACACATTCACCACACTGTCCCTCTGTAAGTGGCCCTGCATGCTTCCTGGCAAGCTTCGTGCATTTCCTCAGCCCATCCTCTCCTAAACGACCTGTCAATCATCCCGTGTTCCTGTCCCATTGTCACTCTCGTCCCATGACCTCACTTCCTATTTCAAGGGAAAATGAAGAAAACCTCAAGTTTTCCACTACAAGTTCCCACACCCATCTAATCAAATCACCTGCCCGCCTTCCCTCTCGTTCGGAGGATGCGCTTTTTTTATTTTTTATTTTTTGGCATGCGAGATCTTAGTATCTTGGTTCCTCGACCAGGCATCAGAACCCGGGCACCCTGCACGGAAGCTCAGAGTCTCAACCGCTGGACCGCCAGGGAAGTCCCGGGTGTGCTTTCAACGTTCCTACCAAAGGAAGGCCACGCCTCCACCTGTGCTCTGGGGCTAAATCCCACCCCCGCTTACTCCTTCCAGGACGCTCCTCTCAAGTCTCCCTTTTCCCTCCCGCACTATCAATTCTTCCCTCTCCACTGGATCAGCCCCACAGCACACACACGTGCTATTATTTCTCCTCATCTTGAAAAATATTTCTCATGACCCCACATCCCCCTCCAACTAAGGCCCACTTCTCTGTTCCCCTTGACAGCAAAACTCTTCAAGAGAGAGGTCCACCTGTGCTGCCTCCAATTCTTGTCTCTCAAAACCACTTTTGCCTCTGTTTTCCCACTTGGAAGGTCGGGAGTGACCTCCGTGCTGCTAAGCCCAATGGCCAACTCTCATCCTTCATTTGACTTGACCTTCAGCAGCTCTGACAGGCTCTGTCCTCCGTGAAAAATCCTTTTCACTTGGCTTCCAAGATACCAGGGACACCTGATTTGTCTCCTGCCTTGCCGGCTACTCCTTCTCAGTCCCAACGGTAGAGGACCAGCTGGGGCTCGAACCTAGGCTCTCAATTCTCTAGTTCCACTTATTCCCATAGTGGTCACATCCAATGCCTCCCATTTGCTAAGAATCCTCAAGTTTATAGCTCCCCCTACCTCCTTCCTTGAACTGCAGACTCATATATTCGACGGTCTCATCATCTTTCCTCCCGGATACAGCAGGTAGCTCAAACTTGACGTCTCTAAAACTGAACTCCTGATTCCACTTCTCCATGACTCGCATCTCCCAGTCCTCTCCACGGGAGGTAATAGCAGTGTCACTCTTCTAAATGACTCAGGCCCAAACTCCTGTCTCTCTCTCCCCCCTCCCACATCCAACGCATCAACAAGTCCTCTTGGCCCACCTTCATCATAGATGTGGAATCTGACTACTCTTCTCCACTCCCAGCCACCAACAGCTCTCACCTGGATTACTGTAATAGCCTCCTAACTAGTCCACTTGCCTCCTAACTAGTCCACTTGCCTCCTATCTAGTCTGCTAACCAACCTCCTAACTAGTTCACGTGCCACGACTCACACTCCCTCAACTGTGAATTCTCAACATAGCAGCAAAGGCATCCTTTTAACACATAAGTCTGATCAGATCACTACTCCGATCAAAACTGTCCAAAGATTTCCCATCTCAGAGTAAAAGTCAAAGTCCTTTCAACTGTCTGTAAAGCCCTACATGTTCCAGCTGACATCGCTCTGAACTCATTCTCTCACTGCACTTCCCCTCCCCTGTTCCACTCCCACTTTTCCTTAAGCACATCAGGCCTGCATCGGCCTCAGCGTCTTTGTCCTTTCTGTTCCCTTCACCTGGCATGCTCTGTCCTCAGATACCCTCTTGGCTCTCTCCCCCACCAACTTCAGGTCTTCACTCAAGTGTCACCTTGTCATCGAGGTCTTGCAACCCCCCCCCCCATACTCTCTCTCCCTCCCTGCTTTGTTTATCTTCATGGCACTTATCTCCAATGGTAAGCAGAATAATGACCCCAAAGGTGAACACATCCCAATCCCTAGAATCTGTGAACATGTTATGTTACATGGCAAAGGGGAATTAGGTTACAGATGGAATAAAGGTTACTAATCAGCTGACCTTAAAATAGGGAGATAATCTTGGCTTGTCCAGGTGGCCCCAATGTAATCAAAGGGCCCTGAAAGTGGAAGAAAAGGCAGAAGTTCAGAGTAGCACAGTGGAGAAGGACTCAATCCATCATTGCAGGCTTTGAAGAGGGTGGAAGAGGGTCACGAGCTGAGGAAAGCAGCAGCCTCTAGAAGGTGGAAAAGGCAAGAAGACAGATCCTCCCTGAGATCCTCCAGATAGGATCATAGCCCTGTCAACTACTTCATGTTATAGCTCAGTGAGAGCCACATCAGACTTCTGCCTGTAAGAAAATTAGTTTGTGTTAGTTTAAGCCACTAAGTTTGCAATAACTTGTTACAGCAGCAATCACAAACAAATACACACCATCTTGCAAACCAGACATTTATTTCTTTATGTCTGTGCTCCCTATCATCACTAGAATCAAAGTCCATGATAGTCAAGACATGTGACTGTTTTTGTTCACTACTCTATGCTCGGTGCCTAGAAATATACCAAGCAAATAGTAGGCACTCAATAACTATTTTGTTGAATGAATGAATATCCAAGTGTCTGCAGGTGTGTAGTGTATATGGGAGGGGATGAGGAAGCAGAGATGAAGCAGCCATTGTGATGTGGAAAGGCCATATCCTTGTGTGTAAAAGGTGTCGTGAACTAAATTGAGCTTCTGGAGACAGGTTATTACCCTGAGCCAAGACTGCTCACCCCTGGTGAGGACAGAAGCCCAACAGCTTTCCATGTGTAAGGCAGTGGTATGGGGACAAGGTCCAATCTGATGGTGGTACACAAAGGAAAGGAAAGGTACACAAAGGAAAGGAAAGGAAAGGAAAGGTACACAAAGGAAAGGAAAGGTACACAAAGGAAAAATCTCACTTAGCAGCTCCTGCACACCGGTGTCCCCCTCTTCCTGTTCTGAGAGGTGAATGTGGATTAGCAACTTCAAGACAGAGCTTACAGAATTGGTCACATTGGAGAGGAGGGACGTGGAACCCCAGGTCACTCTGAAGTCTTCTCTTCTTTGGATAACATGCGTTTCAAAGGAGGCCTCTCTGGGGAGGAAATCTTTCAGAGGTCAGGAAGTTCATCGTCAGCCCTATAGATTTATGATTCAGCTACAAAACAGTGCTGACCTAGAGCTGGGCGTGCATATCCTTTCTATGCCAACCGCCCAGGTTTAAGAGCCTCTGGAGGTAAGACATCAGTTTCAACTACCTTTCCTCTCTCCTGTTTCTCACCATCGAAGGTCCTGCAAACAGTTGGTTTTGTTGGTATGTGGTGGTCTGATTCTTCCCTCCAGGTCACTCAAAACCAGGATACCTGCAGCTTCATGGAGGATATTCCCCTAGGGATGGCCCAACCCTGCCTATCCCAGCTGCTTGCCCTCTGCTTTCCACCTTCACCCCTCTCCTAAGGCTCCTCCCTCCTAGGACCTGTTCTTCCAGATTCGGCCCTTTTTGCAAAGTCCCTAAAGTACTTTATTGTTTTTTCCATTAAAACCACAGGATTGGGACTTCCCTGGTGGTCCGGGGGTAAGACTCTGCACTCCCAATGCAGGGGGCCCGGGTTCGATCCCTGGTCGGGGAACTAGGGCCCACGTGCATGCCCCGACTAAGAGTTCACATGCCGCAACTAAGAAGTCCGCGTGCCACAGCTAAGACCCGGAGCAGCCAAAATAAATAAACAAATAAATGAAATGAAAAAAACCCCACAGGATTAAGTTCATCTTAGCCCTTCTCAACATCACCCATCATAATCCACTGTTAAAATATAACAAACATCACAGGAACCCTCTCTGGGGTGTGTGTTCAAATTCAGCGTCAAGGGCTTCCCTGGTGGCGCAGTGGTTGAGAATCCGCCTGCCGATGCAGGAGACACGGGTTCGTGCCCTGGTCCGGGAAGATCCCACGTGCCGCGGAGCGGCTGGGCCCGTGAGCCGTGGCCGCTGAGCCTGCGTGTCCGGAGCCTGTGCTCCGCAACGGGAGAGGCCACAACAGTGAGAGGCCCGCATACCGCAAAAAAAAAAAAAAAAAATTCAGCGTCAAGTTTTAGGTAAGGTGACGTTCCATTAGATTGTAATATGAGGAAATCCATGATTTATGTTAATGAATCAAGGATTGGAGTATAGCATGAATTTGAGCGGAAAGAACCTGGAATCGGGAAAACCAGTTTGAAGGTAGTTGGGAGTGTTAGGAGGTAAAAGCCTATGTGGGTTAGGGTAGCAGTGGAATGGACCAGAATGCACCGGAGAGACATTGAAGGGGAAGGATGCACCTTGGCAAAGGTATATCAGAGAAATAAGGGAGGGGAAGGCTGGGAGATAAGAATGAGATTTCAAGGTAGGCAGCTGGGATACTGATGTTGCCTTTGACAGAAGTAGAAGGGTTGTGAAACTGGGCCAGTTTTGCAGAGGAGAAGGAGGATGTGTTTAGCTTTAGATGCGCTGAGAAGCAATGCCCATATACCCGTGTGGATGAAGAGTGCTTGTTCATTGGTTCATTCAGTCGCCAAATGCTTCTGGAGCATCTCCTGGTGCACAAGCTGGAGAGACACTGTGGGAAGGCTTAATGATATCCGAGATATTGTTTCTGTCCTGAAGAGCCTTCGAGTAGGCACACATATCTCTAATAAAAGGTACCATGTGACAAGTCTGTTTGAGATAGAAACAGATTGCTCTTAGCTATCCAGATAAGTACAAGACCACATCTGGCTGAAATCAAAGTGTCGCACTCCAATGAGGAGAACAGGGTAGGAGGAAACAGCTTGGACTGTCTTTTTCATACAGGCTCCCTGCACCTGCTTTACTCAGTCAGGGATCTTCATCTTCGTTTTTATCTCATCTAATACTCAACAAATTCAAAGTGACACAAGAGAATCCTTTAGCACTGCTCTCCTTCATATCAACATCCAACCTAGGACTAGTGAAACACTGGATGTGAAAGACTCAGACTGCATGATGGAAGTGGGAAAGTAGCAGACTGGTATGAAGTGTAGGAATAGAAGAGAAAGAAAACAATCAAAGAAGCTAAACAGAGAGAAAAATCAGAAAGGTGTTACAGAATTCAAGACAGAAGAGTCTTCTAAGAACTGGGTAGCCAACAGTGTCAAAACTGCAGAGAAGTTAGAAAGAATGACAGTCCTATTTATTGACCATCTGTACATGGTTTTCTTTTTTTTATATTGTCTGCTAATGTCTTTGCTTGTTATTCTTTTGGGGTACACAATTTTAGAGAAGACTGAATCCTTTCATAATATATAAATAAATGTGGAACAAATGAAAGATAAAATCATTTTTTATACTATTTCACCTTTTTACAATGTCACCTAAAATATTCAATATACTCTAAAATTCTACTTAGGGGAAGAAAGTCTTAAACATAAATTAAATTGTAGTTTAAAAGGTTAGTAATTTTTTTTTTTCATATAGCTACATCAATCTTAACATATCTGCTTCAGATTTTCCAAGACTTCATACCCAATCCTGCTCCAGTGATTTTTTTTTTTTTTTTCTGGCCATGCCACACGGCTTATAAGATCTTAGTTCCCTGATCAGGGATCGAACCCGGGCCCCTGGCAGTGGAAGCACGGAGTCCTAACCACTGGACTGCCAGAGAATTCCCTCCAGTGAATTAGATGATGGTAGAGTGTGAATTGCCAGAGGTGTTCAAACATCAAAGAAAGCTCCTTTGAGTAACAGAGAAATCAACAGAAATGCTTTCCTTGAGGTCTTGAAAATCAATAACTTGTTGATGGTAAAAAAAAAAAAGAATGAAAGTCCAACAATTAATAGTGTTTGCCATGCAAAAGCTCAGGGAGCAATGTTAAAAACAAATCATCCAGAGACAAAGCATTATTATTTTGAATAATTTTATGATTATTAGAGTCTTATTCCTATCCACACCTGTCTACTCACCCACAAGTGTCCAGCAGATTTAGTTCCTAGCTGCCACACTGAAATTGAATACACACCCCTAACAGGAAGAAAACTGACAAGCAGGTTCAGTGGTAGTTTCGATGGAATGACCCCAAGAAGTTTCATTTTCAGAGGTTTTTATGCAAGATCTGGAAAAGCCTGTTGAACCAGTAATTCCTTTATTCATGCCTGCGTGGGCTTTTTCCATACCTTCGTCCCAACACATCAACACTTAGCAAAACTCTCTCATTAATCACATCCTTCCGTTTCATGTGTTTTGTTCACAAGAATGTTGCCACATTTGGGACGTCTGGGGCAGCATTACAAAATACCTATGCACCAGTTTTTACAATCCAAACTGAAGTTTCATCATTTTCAAATTGCACCTATATTGCCGTTTGCACATACCAGCCATTTGCAAAACTGCATTCTAATTTCTTATCGATTAACCTACCGGTATCAGAGTATACCCTACCTGAATGGCCAGATTGTTGGGGCCATGAGATCTAGAACCCTGCCTGCATTGCTCGCAAATGACAGTAGGTGATGCAAGGTGAGTACTCAATAAATGTTTTCTGGATGAATGAATCTGTCAGCCTTGTTATTAATGTTGTCACTCTTGTGGGGCATTATTTTATATTAGGAATATACTTGGCCTCAGAAGAACTAAGGGCATAACTCTGGAGTCAGGCTACCAGGATTCAAATCCTGGGGCAGCTCTTGCTAGCCGTACAACCTTTCAGTTCTTTACTTTCTTGATCTAATAATATGCGGTAATTATAGTGTCTGCCTCATAAGATGTTTGTAAGTGTGATAACACATGTCAAATTGTACTTAGAACAATACCCAGTAAGTTTTCCATAAATGTTAACTATGATTATCATCTTTAAATATCCACATTTATTTTCTAACTTTATTATCTAGATGTCATTTTATTTAAGCATTTAGAAAAGTATTGTTCTGTAATGAAATTTGGACAGTGTGGGTTTTTTAAATTTTAATTTTATTGGAGGAGAGTTGATTTACAATGTTGTGTTAGTTTCAAGTGTACAGCATAGTGATTCAGTTATACATATACATATATTCATTCTCTTTTAGATTCTTTTCTCATATAGGTTATCTCAGAATATTGAGTAGAGTTCCCTGTGCTATACAGTAGGTCCTCGTTGGTTATCTATCTTATACATAGTGTGTGTGTGTGTGTGTGTGTGTGTGTGTGTGTGTGTGTGTGTTCATGACAATCTCCCGGTTCATCCCTCCCCCACCACCCACGTGTCCCCTTTGGTAACCATAAGTTTGTTTTTTGATATCTGTAAGTCTGTTTCTGTTTTGTAAATAAGTTCAGTGCAGTTTGAATAACAAGATCAGTTTTAATAAGTGTCCCCATGTCAACCAGGGAAACTGGCACAAGAAATTTGGAGCCTAAAAGAAAGATTTTAGATATCACTGCCCTTCCCCAACTCCCTTTACACAAAATGCTTCTCCCAGTTACAACTGTTTTATTAATTTAGCAACTGGATGTGCACAAATGCTGGAACAAGTCCTGCTGTGGCTGCCCTGTGCTCTTGAGGGTCAGAGACCTTGGCCATGACTCATCGCTAAAGTTCTGGGGCAAATCAGGTTGCAGACCTGCCTGCACTCCCATCCCTGGGGTTACGCTGGAAATACAGAATGGGATTAAACATCATTCTCTGCAGGCGTAGCTTCGTGTGGACAAGCTTTACCTGTACAGGCAAGACCACGTTGGAAGGGCTTCTCTCCACAACCCAGTGCTAATGCCAGACGTAACTGGGGGATTCTGAGGGTCCCTAAGTTTCATTCCTGCCCCTTAGGGGTCTCGCTTCAACAGCACAATTTCCCCTCTTCTAACAACTCTCTGGTTGCTAAGGGATTATTTCCAGATCTTAGGGCTCACTCTTTGTCCTAGTCCAGGCCACAGCAGGGTTCACGGTCCTCTTATGAATTTGCCAGGAGCAAAAAGTAACAATTTTCCAACCTCCTGTCAACTCAACAAGGAGAGATTTATTGCAATTAAGTAAAAGGTTACTCCTTATGACAGGAATACCATATGCTTTAGCAAAGATACGGCCCCAGCTTGTGGCTGGCCTTTGCAAACATCTAGGATCCTGCCAGCACAGCCTTTTTTTTTTTCTTTTTTTGGTTGCACAGTCATTAACAGTGCAACATCCAGGGATGTTTCCAAGATGTGGACTCAGGCTGGCACTCATAACGAGATTACCTCCAGATTACCTTCAGCAGAAGTTCTCAACTCACTGCAGCAACCACTGTCGGCTCTTTGTTTGGACTGCTGGCCCCTCGACCCAATGTCCATCCTCCGTTACAAACAGAATCCTAGGTATTTTGGGAACAGCTAGTTCTTAGCTAAAAGTACTACATTTCCCAGCTTGCTTTGTACGGTTAAGATCAGTGACTTGCTCAGTGGTTGAGAGTCCGCCTGCCCATGCAGGGGACGCGGGTCCGTGCCCCGGTCCGGGAAGATCCCACCTGCCGCAGAGCGGCTGGGCCCGTGAGCCGTGGCCGCTGAACCTGCGCGTCCGGAGCCTGTGCTCCGCAACGGGAGAGGCCACAACAGTGAGAGGCCCGCGTACGGAACCGCATCAGTGACTTGCCAGGTGAAGTCCCTTGGAGACTCCTGGGAGAGTTTTGCCTTCCTAATACAGGTGCTGCCCCTTGCCTTCCCTCTCTGCCTCTCTCTAGTGTTTGGGTTTTGTGAAGCCTAATTTGGCTGATTCTGGGATTCTGAAATCAGTTACTTCTCAGGTTGTAATTATGTTCAAAGGTTTGAAACTGCTGGAAGTCTGATTTCTAGATAATAAGAGAATTCTTATACATGAGTTGATAACTCTTTAAAAATTGATCTATACAGTTTGATGCTGAATATTCTAAGTAAAAATAATTAAACCTCTGCCGTTTTTCAAAGTTACTAATTTATACACAGGCAAACATGAGGTTAGGTAATTAATTCCAAGAAGATCGAGAAGTTTGAGTAAATCAATACTTCAATAAAAATTTTTTTTTTAATTTTAAAGAATCAGAAAATATTTTTAAAAAAGAAGAAGAAGAAGAAGTTGGGAATTCCCTGGTGGTCCGGTTAGGACTCGGTGCTTTCACTGCCGGGCCCAGGTTTGATCCCTGGTCGGGGAAATAAGATCTCACAAGCCAGCATAGCACGGCCGAAAAAAAGAAGAAGATGTTTGAGGACTGGGCAATTTATTTCAATAAAGGGAAGGACTGATTTTGCTACATTGGGAAAAAAATGTGGAATTCAAACTTTGCTGCATTTAACGGCATCCCCATTTATCTCTGCACAATGTCTTTCTCTCAACATCTCCATTCCTTCTACTTTCTTTTCACGCCAAGGCTTTGAGTGAGAAATATATCAAGTTGACAAATTGTTTGACATATCTGATCTAGAGCGCCTTCTACACCACTCTTCCTTCTCTTTTTTCTCCCAGTAAATACTTTTGACTTTGACATTTACCACATTGTAAATGACAGGTGCCTGAGGACAAATGCATCAAAGTGATTAGAATCAGAAATGTCTGCTAGGGATTATCTTTTTAATAGAGTAGAATGTAGCTTTACTGAATCCTTGAAATGCAGAACCAAATGAATCTCCTTTATTGTGAAAGAAAACAATCCCAATGATTGTAAACCCCAGAAATCAACAGAAGCACTTAAACCTTCAGTATGAACATATTTATTTTTCGAACTCGGATATTTTTCTGAAGTACACTTGTAATCTAAATACCCCTTTCTTTTCTTCCCTTTACAACATACCATTTCAATCTGTTTTATAGAACGAAGGCCTTAAGGAAAAGCCTTATTCACATTCCCACAAAAGAAATAAAGGAAATGCTTGTCTCTAGGATCCATTTAACTGAACTTGACTTAAATCCTAGTAGAGGCTTCCATCTTTATAACAGACACATAAGAGGATAGATGCTCTTTCATTATCAACAAATTCCTCTTAATATGGTTAAGCAGTTCATTAAATTATTCAAATGCATTGACTGAGCTCCTATAACGTGCAAAGTATTGTTCCAAAGTAGACACCCTGCCTTAGACGTGCAGTGGGTCACTGAAATTATAACTTCAAGAGTTTAAGACTTTGATACACGCAAAATACCCTAATAACATGAAATGGTTGCTGTTGCTGCTGCTGAGGCTGGGGCTTCCAAAAGTGCCCAGTTTATTTCTAGGGAACAGCTCAGGCACTGGAAGAATATAATTGAAACTTAAGCATTAATAAAAGATGAGGTTAGGCAGTGATTGTACCTTTATAACATAACACAACCCTGTGAAGTACATTCTGGTCACATCTAAAATGCTAGCATCTGTGCAAGGCAATCTAGGGAGTGACAGCAGTTTAAAGAAAAACAACTGGTACCAGCTTCAAAATAAACCAGGATACAGAGCCATTGCCATTTATAGGAAAAATAAAAATACAGAAACATCAACCCCTCTCCCCAGCACTGCAATTACACTTCCTCAGACACCCTGCCATCATTGGGAAGCACGGCGGTCCACTGGGTAAATTTAAAGCATCTTAGATATTTCAATAATACAGCCAAGCCTTTTTGTGTGTGTGGTCCCAAAGACTTTTCAACAATACATTTGTAGGAATGGAAATTGAAGAAATTGGAAGTATTTTCTAATAGACAGTTTACAGATTTCTTACAGCTCCCAAAGTGAAGATATAACACGTCACCATCCTAACACAAGCTAATTTGTCTATCTCCCATAAAACCCAACTTCACAAGACATCAGGCTTCCAAGTGCTTCCTTCATATGCCTCTAATTGGTTTTTCTCCCCCCCTGAACTAAATAGGGAAGGCTTTTCAGGTCAAGCGTTATCTGCGGGCAAAGTCTTGTACCTTCAGGATAGATATGCTTGCATCACCTCTATATTGACAAGTCAAGCCTCCATTTGTAAGCTTAAATTCAGCTCCTGGTCTCTCTATTTCAGAACTTCCCACATTTACTTAAAAGGATCATTTAAAACACTGGGGGAAAAAATTCCCCTCTGAAGGAGAGAGACTTATTCAAGGAAAGCAATGCTATTTCCAGCTCCTGGCCCACCTGAGAAAGGCAAACTCAACTTCATCTCCCAAAAAGAACCCCAGTAGTCTCCCATTCAGCAACTTGCTATTCCTATTATTTTCTAATGTTGTGGTCAAATAAAATTAAATGTTAATAAAAAACAGTCATTAAATAAGAAACTTAAAATAAATAATTAAAAAATGGTCTGGAGGTTTTCAGAGAAGGTAATAAAGGTCAATTTCCATTAAATTCACATTCCTTTCTGTACCAGTTTTTACAACGAGTGGGCAACACTGCCCTCTAAAGGGCTGATTCTGTTACATCCCTTAGTTCACCAGGTAGGAAATTGCCCCAGGAAGCATTGACACAATCGTCCCCACGCACCTTCTTTCTTTTACTTCTGGGACACTGTCCTTGACCTTTTGTGAATGGCTCTGAAGACCACGGAGCCCAGAGAGGCTACAGACTCCGTGAAAGCTCATCAGAGGATCAGAAACCAACATCCCTTGCAGCGGTTTTCAAACCTTATCAGGCATCAAATCACCCCCAAGAGCTTGTTGAAACACAGGTTGCTGCGCCCCACCTCCAGAATTTCTGACTCCTTAGAGTTGAGGCCAAGAATTTGCCTTTCTAACAAGTCCCCAGGTGATGCTGCCAGCCCAGGGGCCACACTTTGTGACCCAGACACTGTGCTTGGCACTTTATCTCACTTAATACCTCCCAACGGGGTGAGGTTTTAGCATCCATTTTACAGACCAGTCTCAGACAGTAAACCCAGGACTAACTCAAAAGCCATTGCTCCCTATTCTAGGCTATGATGTCAGTAAATGAAGCTGTTAGTCATTTCCTCTTCCTTGGCCTCAGTTTCTTCTGCAAGGGGGCGGGACTTAGGTGACCGTTTGGTTGGTTTCCCCTCTCAGAGTACCTTGGAGGTCTGGTTATGAAGACACCCAAGAAGGTCCACTCCACCCCCAGGCTGGATCTATGAGTGGGCACGCTGAGAGGGGAGGGGACACATGTTAGCAGGAGGTGCCTCTCTTGGCTTCTGAACCCTCCTACACAGTTCCGAGAGGGTCTGATTTGCTCTGGATTCTGGATTTCTTTGTACTCAGAAACTCTGGCAGAGAGGTTTTAAAGCTAGTGTCTCCTCTTAGAGGTATTTTGAGGACTTCAAAGCCTAGTGGGGCTTGGAGAAGACCCAAAGGGTGGTGATGTCTGCAACCCTCTCCAGCCTCGGCTCAAACCACCCACCGGGGCTGGGGCAGGGATGCTGCAACACCCTTAAATCAGGAGTGCCCAGCGGTGTGAAGACTGAACGGTTATGATAAAGGAAAAATGGTTTTCACGTCACATAGCCCACCAGGAGCAGGCAGGTAAAAAGTCCCTAGCCCTCAGCCCCAGACAGGATGTCACGGTGATGGGAAAAGAAGGTTTGGGAGGACACATGCCCATCCCTCACTTGAAGAACAGTTTTTCTCATCCTTTGCACTCAGCTCCTAACCCAACTTGGTGTTTTCCTGAGGGAGCTACAAATCTGGAGCATCCCATGGGGATGGTTTCTGGCCTCGGTCATTAGGGGGAAAAGATATTCTCAGAAAAACAGCCCAGCGGACTGGTTAGCAGAGATCTTGAGGTCGTGGCCACGGCTGCTCTTCGTGTAGAGCTGGACTCTGGACTCCAGTTGCTCGCTGAGCTTGTCCAGAGCCCCGGTGCAAGACTCCAGGCTCTCGGCCAGTTTCTGGATCTTGGCCTTCAGCACGGCCTGGCTAATCCTGGTCGCACCCTCGGCCCGCCTGGGGATGAGGAAACCGCGGGAGCCAAAGAAGACGATGAAGCAGACCGAGTTGTACAGCGCGATGGAGGCGTTCGTCCCGCTCTGCAGCAGCTGGCGGTCCCCGCGGCCCTGCCCGCGAAGGAAGAAGTCGAGGCAGCTCAGGATCTCGCGCATCTGGTCCTGGCAGGTGGCCGCGATCTCCTGCACCCGCCGCAGCTCCCGGGAGTTGCAGAAGATCAGGGAGAGGTCGGACGTGATGGTGACGGCCCCTCCGGCGGTGGCCACCCCCAGCCCCACGGCCGACGCCAGCAGAGAGACCCCCAGGGTGACGGGGCTGAGCGAGAGTCCCACGATGGCTGCGACCGCGCCCGCCGCGCTCAGCGAGCTGCCCGCCACGTAGGCCCCCAGGGAACGCCGGCGGAGGCGCTCGAGGCGCCGGGCCACCTCGCGCAGGCGCAGCAGCTGCCCGTGCAGCATGCCGCGGCGGTCCAGCAACAGGCCCTGGAAGCGGCGCAGCGCATCCGCGCCCTGCAGCTCCCGGGCCTCTGGCCCCTCCATACCCTGCGGGGACACGACACGCGATTAGCCCGGAGTCAAGCACAACAGCTGCTTCCACCCAAGGGGAAACGGGTCATTTTCCAGTGAGTCATGTGTCAAGTTCTCAAAGACCCGTTCTATAATCTGGGTCAAGTCCTCCAGTTCTCAGGACCTTAAATCCGAGTAAGCCAATAGGAATAATGCTCTTGTCCGCTTTTTCTCCCAGGATACGCCAAGGATGGATTTCATTATCTGTTAAATAAGGGAGTGGTGGTATTAGAAGTCTACTGCAATATTAAGGCCTCTTCTCTGGAAGGTGACACTTTGCAAGCCGTATGTGGTACCCCTTTACAAGGCCCTTTCCTTACATGAAGACTGGGATCCTAAGAGTTTTGCAATACTCTTATTGCAAAAGGGTTGGTTTTTTTTTTTTTTTCTCTCTGATGAGTGAAAAACACAAGCCACCAAAAACTCAAAAATCACACTGTCTATCAAGTGTAATGAAACGACATCTTTCTAAGTTAGATGCTTGCGTGAAGCAACTCTTCTGCTTGTTTTTCTTCCCGGCTCTTAGAATCAAGCCTAAGATGTGGTTTGCACCACTTCTAACTAGAGCTCGTCGGGTCTTCAGAAATTTCATTCTTTGATGTGTGCTTAATTAAAAATAAATTACATTAAATTAACACCACTATGTCCCTTTATTATGAAAGCTTCCTTTAAAAGTGAGGAACGATTTTAAAAGTGGCCAAAATTTTTTTTAACAACTCACTGAGGGCTACCTGTACCAAGTTGAAATGAAGCCAACTGCAGATGACTGACAGAGAGAACTGTACATCCTGGGTAAATGTACATCCTTCCCAGTTGCCAAAAATCCCTCCCTTTATATCCACTGTACTCCTTATTATCAGGAACTTCTTGGAAGAGGCACAGAAGCCACAGAAATGGAAGATTTCACTACTGTGAGATATCAGGGCAGAAATCATCACTCTCAACTGGAAGATGAGGAAATCGAAACACAGACACATTCTAGATGCAGCTGATTCTTCAGAGCCCAGTCTAGAATCTTGGTCTCCTGACTCCTACGTCTTAACTTTACTTGCATGCCTCCGTAATTCCACCCACCACTGACAAATTTACAGAGAAAGACACCTCCGAGCAAAACGAGACAAAGTTACTCAAAGTATATAACAGACCGCGGATAGAACCCCAGTATTACGAGTCCAATGGCTATTTTTCAGACAGCATCACTCGGGTGTCCCACTTACCATTCACTTGGGGCTATCTCCGGGAAGGAAAAATCTGAGGCTGTTTCTGGATGAGCATGCTTTATAGTTCCAGAGAGCCAATGACTGCCCTGGGAAAGCCTTGTCTCATTCTGAGAATTTGCCTTTTCCTGTCCTGGCCCCTGCTGCCTCCATCCAGAAGGATGTGAC
Organism: Kogia breviceps; assembly: GCF_026419965.1. Classification (NCBI taxonomy): domain Eukaryota; kingdom Metazoa; phylum Chordata; class Mammalia; order Artiodactyla; family Physeteridae; genus Kogia; species Kogia breviceps. Next base: position 9,027,116 of record NC_081321.1, on the reverse strand, counting down.
ATGGTGGAAAATGACACACCAGCCTCGCAGCACATCCCGTATTTAGGAAATGAACATTGTGTGTTCGCTTTCCCCCAAGCGCAGGAAAAGAACCACAGGCTCTTCCCCAACTTGAAACAAGTGTTGTCATTGTCCCAGGGGGCCATACCCTGCCTTTCCTCTCCTGAGAATAGCTAATGACGTTATCTGGTAGGACATCTAACGCACCCCAGGCTGACCAATTACAGTGTTTCTTGAGAGGCTACCATGACAAAAATCACTTTTAAAAAAGGAAAAGGAAGGAGGGGATTCTCTTATGTCTTAACAGAGCCACTCACAACTCACTCCTGTATTTTAAAAGAAGCACCGTGAATCCGTGAGCGTTTGGAACACGTGATTCAGTCTACGCGCAGCCCTCGGAATGCACTTCCTCAGCCCGCGGGAAGTGCTGCGTGCAGTTCGGGGCATCTCCAGCTGTGGAGAAGATATTGGAGGGCCCAGAAAGGTCACACCTCAAGCCAAATGCGTCAGAAAAAAATCAGTGGGGTCAGGCTGCACAAGGAGCTAATTATACACTTTCAACAGCAGCAGGGATTCGGCTTCCTGGGTTTTCATCTGAAGCAGCAATTGTAGCCCAGGCAATAGTTACATGAATGCATTCTACCCCACGTAACGAAGCACGGGCTGAAGGGCAATTTTCTGGATCATTCGGGAGAGGAAAACGTGTATAGCATCTGTGGATGCTTTCTGGGGCAATCACATAGGTGGTGGCAGTTCAGCCCGGAAGCTTCCTACCACAGGCTCTCAGATATATCATCCTTCTTCTAACAACGCTGTTACCTTCCAATAAGGAAGGCCAAAGTGGATTTAAACGTAAACAATTATTGTCTCAGCTCTCTGGTTCATCTGGAAAACCTTAACAGCCATATCTTTCTGGAACACAATTAAATCCGCCACCATTATAACTAGACATTGGATTGATCAACACCATGCTTTCACTGCTACTCCCAATCATGGTCCTTTTGAACTTGATTTTTCTGAATTTGATCCAAGTCCAAATATTCTGGTAACAGCTCCTCAAAGGATAAACATAACCTTTAGTCAGATGCCTTCTGTGTCTGTCTGTGCTTTTGAGGTAAGAAGTAGGAAAATGTCTTCCTCTAACCCCATATAGACATAATCACTCCAAAGGGGATGTAAGGTAGGGTGAGTGGGGAGTAGGGTAGGCAGTTGGTGAGACAATGTAACCCTGATTCTCAGTTCCCATATGCTCCTCTAACTGCCCTGGACATTTTCTTGTTTGTTTTGGGTTTAGATGAGCACAAATAAATCTTTATTTCATGGATGGCAAACGGTGCTGGGACACAGAGAGGGTCATCATCTCCAGGGCATCAGTAATCATAGTACACAACTAGGAAGAAAAGGAGAAGGTACAGGAGAACGGACAGCACGTGTACTGACCTCAGCCCACATCCTGGAATTTGTTTTTCTCTGTGTTATAAACCCATATTTTCCAGGTTTGCGTTTTTATGAAGCAAAAAGAATTCAGTCATTTGACAGTTTGGGCTTGTTGCGGTTTTACTGCTTGTAAAAACCTGCTGCTTCACGTCATTTCTAAGAATGGACACTTGACCATAACACTTAGATTCAGTATTTATTTACTTTCATATATTTAAGCACAATAAGAAATTTGAGGAATAATTGAAGGTATTTTGATTAAAAGTGTTATATAGGCAGTTCCTCCCAAAATCTGTGGCCCGCACCCTCAAACTTCTTTTCTAAATTGTTTCTTGGGCCCTTATAACACGTCACCCCGGAGAGGTTCCATTGAAAAGGGTGATGGACCTTCAGATTAGCCTTCAGATCTGTTAAACCTATGATGCAGCTAAACCATACGATTAACAGTACGAGCTTGAATTCTGAGTCCTGGAACTGTAAGGAAATCCAGTGCAGGAAAGAAAAAAGGAAGAAAGCTTTTTAAGCATAGGGATCTCTAGACTTCAGCCCTGGAGAACCTAGGTCCTGGAGTGGGGTCTGAAACACATAGGTGATTCTGACCTGCTACCAGGGCTGTGAACCACCTCTGTAAAAGCTGTGACTTTTCTGACCACTGGTTACATGGCAGCAGCAACAGTACGTACAGCTACTAGATAGCAGTTTGTAAGTTGGGTGTTTATACAGCTAAGTTATTAACAACCCATTAGTTTGGGGCCCCTAGTTAAAACTATCGCATTTTAAAGATAAAGTGATCATTACATTCTGGGCCTCCCAGAGATCTAGAGAGGCCTGGGCCACCTCCATTTTTTAAGGGTCTCAGTGAATTTTTTTAAAAAAGAAGAAATTTCATAAACAACAAGGTCCTACTGTATAGGACAGAGAACTATATTCAGTATCCTACGATAAACCATAATGGAAAAGAATATTAAAGAAAAGAATGTATATATGTATAAGTGAATCACTTTGCTGTACAGCAGAAATTTTTAAAATTAACTTTTATTGGAGTATAGTTGATATACAATGTTGTGTTAGTTTCAGGTGTACAGCAAAGTGAATCAGTTATACATATACATCTATCCACTCTTTTTTAGATTCTTTTCCCATATAGGTCATTACAGAGTATTGAGTACAGTTCCCTGTGCAATACAGTAGGTTCTTATTAGTTATCTATTTTATATGTAGTCGTGTGTATATGTCGATCCCAATCTCCCAATTTATCCCTCCCCCGCTTCCCCCTTGGTAACCATAAATTTGTTTTCTACCCCTGTGGGTTTTTTTTTCACATCTTTATTGGAGTATACTTGCTTTACAATGGTGTGTTAGTTTCTGCTGTACAACAAAGTGAATCAGCTATATGTATACGTATATCCCCATATCCCTTCCCTCTTAAGCCTCTATTTCTGTTTTGTAAATAAGTTCATTTGTACCATTTTTTAAGATTCCACATATAAGCGAGATCACACGGTATTTGTGTTTCTCTGTCTGACTTACTTAGTATGACCATCCATCCTGGTCGCTACAGCAGAAATTAACACAACATTGTAAATCAACTATACTTCAATAAAAAAATAAAAAAGAAGAAATTTTAAAACAAGATATAAAAATTTGTGGTTTATTTCATTTAATTGCAATGTAATATATCTGACAATGTCAACATTTTGCTCTTCACAAGATAATCACAGATTTATAAAACAGTGCACTACATTGGCAGTGTGACACAGGTTTAAAGTGATGTGATGATGGCTTCTGCCTTTTGACCTTTCTCAGTCTATCTCAGTGACTGTACATAGAACCCTTTTTGGAGACAATATCAAAAGTGTAAAATTGAGACAATTTGTGAATGTGAGATTTAGGCCAAAGATCTTTCAGACTTTCTTTTGTACTAGGTCCTAATGTGTACAGTCCCAAATAAACAAAAATAAGTTAAAATAATAACACACATCCACCTGAGGATCTTTGCCCACGTTTTTTGTAAATTTCATGAGCATGTAAGTGCTCTAGCACATAAACTCAAATTTGCTTGTTGAATTAAAGTGTTTCGTTCTCTTGAAGAAACGTCATTACTTTCATAATAATTTGATGAACCTGGTAGGAAATTTAGAGCTCTTATTCTTTTTTTTAAACTTTATTTATTTATTTTTGGCTGTGTTGGGTCTTCGCTGGAGCGGGGGCTGCTCTTCGTTGCGGTGCACGGGCTTATTGCGGTGGCTTCTCTTGTTGCGGAGCACCGGCTCTGGGCACATGGGCTTCAGTAGTTATGGCACGTGGGCTCAGTAGTTGTGGCCCATGGGCTCTAGAGCGCAGGCTCAGTAGTTGTGGCGCACGGGCTTAGTTGCTCTGCTGCATGTGGGATCTTCCCGGACCAGGGCTTGAACCCATGTCCCCTGCACTGGCAGGCAGATTCTTAACCACTGTGCCACCAGGGAAGTCCCTAGAGCCCTTATTCTGCAAGATATCTGTGTTGCATGAGCTCTCAACTATTATTGTCATAAACTCATGGAGCTGCACAGGAAAGAAAAGACTCAGTGAATATCGAACGCCATCCATTTTCATTTCTCCAAATTGGCCTCTGATCTTCGTTAATGTACCCACACATCCTCAACCACTAGTGTTTAAACACTGGTCTGTGTTCTTTTTTCCGTTTAACGTTCCTGCAGAGACACACTTCTCCATGATGACATAGTCCTCACCCCTGTCATTTTTAATAGCTATGTTATAATCCCATTGTTCGCTTAGTCATTTCCCTATTAGACACTTGGATTGCTTCCAGTTTTTTTTCCACTATTTTAACTAGAGTTGCTGGGAACATCTGCATAACTTTTCCCTGTTTGGATTATTTCTTTGGGGAGTATTCACAAACAGAAAATACCAAGTGAAGGAGAATGAACATTTTCATGGTTTTTGTTGTATGCTGTCATACTGCTTTCCAGAAGAACCAATTTATAATGTTTTCAGCTTTGTAAGAATCCAGCTGCTATGACACTACTCCCAGTTTTCTGATACCCATGGTTCATTTTTTTGGTTTATTTCAGCTCCACAAACATGTATTGAATACCTACACGTGCCAGACATCATGCTAGATTCTGAGGATAAAGAGCTGAATAAGATATCATGTCTGCCGTCCAGAATGGAGGCAATCCATTGGAAAGAAAGATACAGAACAAATAATTTCAATACCATGTGGAAAGTGCCAGGGGTGTGTGCACCGAGGAAGCACAGGGAAAGTGCATGCCTACAAAGCACTGGGTACAACCTTCTAGAAGCACTGAGATTGAGCTGAACCTTGAGAGTTGAACAGAAGTGACTACTTGGACAAAAATTAGGAGGAAGAAGAGGGCAAGCTAAGAGAACAGAATGGACAAAGGCATGGTGCAGTGTTCGGGATGCTTTGGGCAGTTTCCTATTATTGCTCAGCGTAAAGTGGGAAGCCGGGGATGTCCAGGGATGAGACTGAAGGGATAGGTAGGAGGCGAGTCATGATGGCTCTCAAACGCCATGTCGGGGAGAGGAAACTATTGAAGGCTTTTAATCTGTGGCTAAGGTTAGATTTGACATCACTGACAGATGTGAGAGGGGTGGATTTCAGAGGCACACAGCTAAAAGCCAGGAGATAGTTAGAAGGCGGTTGAAGTAGATGAACAAGATCAGCATGGGTTTGGACAGTGTTGGTAGAAGAATGGAATGGATAATGTAAAATATATATTTTGGAAGCAAAATTTGGCAAATCATTCTTAAAGCTTCTGCTCAGACATGATACCCATCATATCCACTTACATTCTATTGGTCAGTCAAGTCACATGGCCAAGACAAGGTCAATGGGTTAGAGAAGTAGACCTCTCCCATAGGAGGAGGCAAGAGGAAGAAATGCAAACCGTCAGACCGTCTACCAGAGTGCTTTCCTCGTAAAGGAGATATGCCGAGATGAACTGTGACACCACCAACCATTTCATGTTGTCTTTTCCTTCATCAGTTATTTCTTTGGAATTGCAGTCTCCACATGGGTATGGAAAGAATCTCACCCTGGCCAGTATAAACAAACTATTGCTGTGAGTCCGAGGGAACGTGCTTGAGATTGGGAAACGACCAAGGAGCTCTGTAGTACCAGAGCTTGAAGAACAGCAGCTGTTCTGTAGTTGGAATGACCTGTTCGGGTGTCATTGACCAACCACTGTTCTTTCTTGTCCTTGCATCAGAATCAGAGTTCTAAGAGTGACCGCTGGATTGGTTGAGCTTAGGTCAAGGGCCCATTCCCTGGCTGTCCTGGGTGGTTAGAGAAAGGGTAAATCACCTTCAGCTTCCAAATGGAAAACAGTAACAGAACTTTACCCTCCCACCAACACTACATATAGTCAGACAGAAAAACATTCACACTAGGAAATTACGGTTGGGGTGGTGTATTAGGGAGAGGGAAACTGATGCTTGGAGGAAAAAAAGAAAAAGAAAACAGCTTTGTTTTTTATCTTATTTGACCCACCTGGAGTTTATTGTAGTACATGATGGGAGTTAAGCTATTCCTGCCCAGAATGATTCACTTTTATAAAACAGTAATATGCTTTTTTTTTTTTTTTTTTTTTTTTTTTTGCGGTATGCGGGCCTCTCACTGTTGTGGCCTCTCCCGTTGCGGAGCACAGGCTCCGGACGCGCAGGCCTAGCAGCCATGGCTCACGGGCTTAGTTGCTCCGCGGCATGTGGGATCTTCCCGGACCAGGGCACGAACCCATGTCTCCTGCATCGGCAGGCGGATTCTCAACCACTGCGCCACCAGGGAAGCCCTAATATGCTTTTCTATAGATGTGTTATTGCTGTCTTTGTCTTTTATTGATTTGTTTCTGTTGTTTACGTCTACTTCTAGAAACTCTATTCTATTTTACTGACCAGTTTACCTGTTTTTAATTCAATATAATATAATTTTGAAAATCACTGCTTGATAATAGGATTTTTCTTTTTAAAGAGAGAATCTATCATAATTGCCTCTTCCTGGAAAATCTTGCTTGTTCTTCGGCACAGACCTGACATTGGGAGCTCTTCAATTGTCCCAGCCTCCCTAATGTGATCAACTAGAGCCAGTTTAAGTCTGTTCCACTTTCTCTTCCACAGGTGTGCACACCTGCACAGAATACCTGGGATCATGTGGGTGAAACATACATTACATCATTAATACAGAAGTGTTGGCCCCATGGGCCCTATTATAGTAACATCCTTACCACATGCCTTTTTCTCTGGTGCCAGAAAGACTGCAGCTGAGTCCACATCCCTTTGATAGCCATAAAGATTCTCATCTCCCAGGACACCGGGAAACAATTACCTTTGTCTCTTCCTTTCCCAGGCTTACTCATTTTCTCCCAAGTTAGACATATGCAACAATCATTGCAACCTGGATTATAACACCTGCTTGTTCTGTATATAGAGAAGCATAATAAATCTTAAGTGTTCCCTCAAATCTCAGATATTTGAATAGTTTCATTTTTAGCATGTCTCTTATAGACAAGAGAATGTTAGATGTTGGGTTTCTTTTTCAACTTTGTTTAAAGCCTAGTTTTAATAAGAATTCAATCATTCCACATTAAACATTATAGTGAAGCAAGGGTATATATTCCAACACCCTGAAAGTTGATTGTTCATGTTCTAGTTTTTGCTTTTTTAAAAGTAAATTGTTATTATAGTGGGTTTTCGACTCTATTTGCTTTTGAGTTAGATGAGAAAATAACTTTTCATAATCTACTTTTCCCCTAAAAATTTAGCACTTTAAAAATTATTTCTGCCTTTACTTTCTATGCTAAAAAAAAAGTTGAAACCACCTTTGAAAAAGAGGGAAAGCAGATTCCTATAAGGTAGACCTCTATGTATACAGTGAAAATATGGGGCTTGAATACTGAGTCTGTGGTTCCTGTGTGACTTTAGGCAACTCACTTAACCTCCCTGAGCCTCAATTGCCTTCACAGAGTTTTCGTGATTAAATTAGAAATTGAATGTGGAATCCTTTTGAGATCTAGAAATTTGGGTGCAAATATAAGTTATTCGTACCTTTTCCCAAACCAGTGACTATTTGTGATTTCTGATGACCTTGTAGCCTTTTACTTATTTACTTTTAATTTTTATTTATTTATTTATTTAGGCTGCGTTGGGTCTTCGTGGCTGAGCACGGCCTTCCTCTAGCTGTGGTGAACGGGGGCTACTCTTCGTTGCGGTGCACGGGCTTCTCATTGCGGTGGCTTCTTTTGTTGCAGAACACGGGCTCTAGGAGCACAGTCTTCAGTAGTTGTGGCCCGTGGGCTCAGTAGTTGTAGCTCGAGGGCTCTAGAGTGCAGGCTCAGTAGTTGTGGCGCAGGGGCTTAGTTGCTCCTCTATGGCATGTGGGATCTTCCTGGACCAGGGCTCGAACCCGTGTCCCCTGCATTGGCAGGCGGATTCTTAACTACTGCACCACCAGGGAAGCCCTAGACATTCTTTTTCTTATATTCTTTTCCATTATGGTTTATCACAGGATATTGAATATAGTTCCCTGTGCTCTACAGTAGGACCTTGTTGTTTATCTATCCTATATATAATAGTTTACATCTGCTCATCCCAAACTCCCAGTCCTTCCCTCCCTCTCCCCCCTCCCCCTTGGCAACCACAAGTCTGTTCTCTATGTCTGTGAATCTGTTTCTGGTATTTATGTCCTTTTTTATGTACCTTAAGGCCTCTCTTAAGCCCTAGAATGGTCATAGCTTTCCACTACTGCTAGTCTGTAGGTACGTCTCATCCCTTCTTTGTCTGCTTAACACTGCTCAACCTTTGTAAGTAAACCGTTCCTTAAAATTTCTTCCTTTGACCCATCTGGGGGTGAGTTCTGTTTCCTCCTGGGACCCTCTCTTATACAAACATTTTTCTAAGGTGATACACGTAGCTGTCGCTCATCCTAGGGTCAGGTCATGATTTATTTAACCATTCTTTTATTATTATTATTATTTTTTGCGGTACGCGAGCCTCTCACTGTCGTGGCCTCTCCCGTTGCGGAGCACAGGCTCCGGACGCGCAGGCTCAGCGGCCATGGCTCATGGGCCCAGCCACTCTGCGCCGGGGCACGAACCCGCATCCCCTGCATCGGCAGGCGGATTCTCAACCACTGCGCCACCAGGGAAGCCCTAACCATTCTTTTATTGATGGACATTTATCATATTTTCAGTTGCATTGTTTATTACAAACAATGGTTCAGCCACCATCTTTGTGTGTGGGTATGTGTATTTGTGTGCAAACTCCTGGTGAGTATTTTTGTAGGAGAGATTCCTAAAACTGGAATTGCTGAAACAAAAACATACTAATTTTAAATTTGATAAATACTTTCACTCCCTCCTGGGCACAGAGTCAACAGTCTCCTCTCCCTGAAACATACTTACATTTAATGAGCAACAAACAAGCTATAGCTATGATGAATGAAAAAGTAAGGCTCTGGTAAAACATGCATGTTTAGACCATTAATCCAAAAGAAATCATGGATATTTTAAAACCTAAAAATAAAGTAAGTCTTTGTAAAGGAGTTTCTGAATCCTACAGCTATTCAGACAATGTAATCCTTCAATCAGCTTTATTTCAAGGAAAGAGAACAATTTCTGACTGTTTGAACTAATCTGACCAGAAAAAGTTCCTGTAGTCCCTAAGTGTATTAGATTAAGCCCGTGATTAAGAATAAAATCCAAAGAACATTCTGATGGTAAGTTTCAGAGTACATTCACATAATATGCAGCTTCCATTTGGGGCCCAGATACCGAGATGTTTGCTGCTACATTCTAGGTTTAAGTTTACAAGATTTAATATCTCAAAAGCAGAGATAGATTCAAGAATCCAAAACCGGGGCTTCCCTGGTGGAGCAGTGGTTAAGAATCAGCCTGCCAATGCAGGGGACGGCGCAGTGGTTAAGAATCAGCCTGCCAATGCAGGGGACACGGGTTCCATCCCTGGCCCGGGAAGATCTCACATGCCGCGGAGCAACTAAGCCCGTGAGCCACAACTATTGAGCTGCGCTCTAGAGCCCGCGAGCCACAACTACTGAGCCTGAGTGCCACAACTACTGAAGCCTGTGTGCCTAGAGCTCGTGCTCCACAACAAGAGAAGCCACCTCAATGTGGCTTCTGGGAAAGATGTCAGGATAATTAACCTTCCTTTGGGAAGGAGATATTAAATTCCGCCCATGCACGGAAACGAAAAGTAGCCTCCGCTCGCTGCAACTAGAGAAACCCACACGCAGCAACAGACCCAACGCAACCAAAAATTAATTAATTAAATTAAGAAAAAAAAAAGCCAAGAAAGAGACGTTCATTGAGCATTGTATGTAATAAATTAAAAATAATCTACATTTCCACCAGTCTGGAAATGGTTAAATTTCGGTACATCCATACTATGGAATTTTATGCTGCACTTTTAAAATGCACTCCCTTGATTATGAGCAAATTTGAGCACCTTTCTTATACTTAGGGTGGGTTTTTTTTTCATTGAAAGTGAATATTTTAAAGTTTATTGACTATAAAATGCAATTTTGAAGATGATTGTAGGCAATTTTGTGGGGAAAAAAGCAAGAAAACAAACAAATCAGTAAAAGCATATTAGAAAAATTACATCAATTAGAAAAATACCAGTGACCCAATATTAGAAGATACAGCTAAGAAACTGACTAAAGCGTGCGAATGCATATCAAGACCACTGAATTATTCTGCTTATTGTATTTTTAAATATTCAGATAATTAATGAGGATTTTAAACTTTTGTTTTAATATTTGTACACATACGTTATTTTTTAGAAAGAAATAAAATTTTTTAAAAAGCTATTTGTCAATAAGTAAATATTCCAAAAATTATACAACTTTAATTACTTTAGTGACCTCTTTCACTCTCAAGAGTCCTAGTTTGGATGATGAATTATATGGTCACACACAATATTGGTGTGAACTCCAGTAAGTGATTCCATAATCAAAGAAAAGTCCTTTGGTCCTCATTTCACATATTGGTGAAAAATTGTACAATTCTTTTTCTAAACAAGTATACAACGTTTAATATATCTATGTATCCTTCTTTTTGCTTGTAATTATCTGTTTCATTGACTAACGGGCTCAGTTGGGATTAGTTTTAGTTATGTAGAACAAAACCAGTTAGAAGAAACTAGATAGAAGTTTATTTCAATCACAATATAAAATGTAATACGTGGTAAAGCTAGGATTTGATTCAAAATCTGTGCTCTTATTCACTGCATGGTGTATAGCAGTTACAATGTGTTCAACTGTAAGTAACTGTAAGGCATGTTATCACACATGCAAAATGAGTCTTCTATGGGAACATATACAGTTGTGTTTGAGCTTCTTTTCAAAATAGTTTCAATTCTCTTGGATAAGTTAGATACATGCTCTACTTCCATACTGTTAACTTAAATAAGTATTATTGAATACCTAATATAAGAGAAGTAATCCATGAATTGTAGTAGGATATAGAATGAAAAAAGTATGATTTCTGTCTTTAAGTATCTTAGATTATAATAAGCTTAAAGATAATTATCATCATTTAAGCCTGTGACATAATTTTATTTTGTGAGTAGAATAAGTTTCAAGAAGCACCTAGATCTATCAGCCAGTAATTCTCCTATGGAGAAAAACAGCAATTGCATCAAAATTTAAAAATTTCCAGTAGTGTATGTCCCTTTTTACATTTAAAATAAAAACCCAGGGCTTCCCTGGTGGCGCAGTGGTTGAGAGTCCACCTGTCGATGCAGGGGACGTGGGTTCGTGCCCTGGTCCGGGAAGATCCCACATGCCGTGGAGCGGCTGGGCCCGTGAGCCATGGCCACTGAGCCTGCGTGTCCGAAGCCTGTGCTCCGCAACAGGAGAGGCCACAACAGTGAGAGGCCCGCGTACCGCAAATAAATAAATAAATAAATACCCAGTCCAAGTTTATTTAATAAAGTTGCTGTCCTAATTGGCAATCTGTGTAGAAGAAAACAAAATTAGATCCCTTCCTCACAACGTGTATCAAATTCCAGATGGACCAAAATTTTAAAAAGAAATATTAAAGAAAACAGGAAACATGGCAGAAAACAAGATAGAAAACTTGAGAGCCTAAAGGAAAAGACAAATGTAATTCATCATAGAAAAATAAATATAAGTTAACATGACATGTCAAAGACACCAGAAATGAAGTCAAAACACAAATGACAGTGTGAAAGAGCACTAATGGAAATCACAGATCAAGGGTTATATCCCTTAGGGTAGTTTTTGTTTTGTCTTCCCCCCCCCCATATCCTTCTATATGGATTATCTGTTCATTATCTCCTTTGCCTATACTTCTATTGGGTTGCCTTTTTTTCTTATCTATATATAGAAGGTTTATTATGACATGGATACTAATTCTTGTTATGTATGTAGCAAATATTTACTCCCATTAAGTTGCTTGTCTTTTTCTTTTAATTTATTTATTTTTTATTTATTTAGTTTTGGCTGCGTTGGGTCTTTGTCGCTGCGCGCACGCTTTCTCTAGTTGTGGCGAGCGGGGGCTACTCTCCGTTGCGGTGCACAGGCCGCTCATTGCAGTGGCTTCTCTTGTTGCAGAGCATGGTCTCTAGGCACACAGGCTTCCATAGTTGTGGCTCGCGGGCTCTAGAGTGCAGGCTCAGTAGTTGTGGCTCATGGGCTTAGTTGCTCTGCGGCATGTGGGATCTTTCCAGACCAGGAATCCAACCTGTGTCCCCTGCGTTGGCAGGTGGATTCTTAACCACTGCGCCACCAGGGAAGTCCCTAAGTTGCTTGTCTTTTAATTTTACTCATGATGTTTTGTAGTCCTGACATCATGTAATCAAATTATCAACCTATCAGTATAGCTTTTGCCTTTCTGTGTCTTCTAATAATAATAGACTCTTCTAGGTTCTTAATATGACCGTAATTAATATTTGTGAATAGTAATAAGTAGAAATTTAATATCTCCTTCCCAAAGGAAGGTTAATTATCCAGACGTCTCTCCCAGAAGCCGCAGTGAATGAATGTCTTCTTGCCTTTTATGGACTCTGGTCATGCTGATCTCTAAACTAGTCACTGTGGGCTGGGTGACTGGATATGCTGATTGGCTTAAGTTAATCAAGGCAGCAACGGAGCTGAAGATGAGGTCAGTCCATCTCAACACACTTCAGTAAGGCTCAGTGAGTGAGGAATGATAGTCAAAATAAATTTGGGGAAACTGTTCCTAGTAGAAATATTACCATGCATGTTAGCCTCAGACTCTAACCCCCACTTCCCTGAGAGAATGTAAGCTGTGGGGAAGTGTTATCTTTGTCTCACAGGAAACCACCAGCAGAGAAAAACAGGAGGCCACCAGAACTGGTTAGAACACGCTAAACCCAAGATGGTGGAAGACCTGATCTCCAATAGGCCTTGAGCGCCATTAGCATACATTAGCATGCTAAATGACATACCCACCTGCCGCCATGACAGGAAGTAGTGGACCACAGAAGGTAGCAAAAGAGGTGGCACCTCAGCTCCAGGAAGAACCCCACCTATTCCCAGAAAACCAATGCTTATGCTTCCCCCTCACTAACCCTACCTTTAAAGATCTTGCCTTGATGACCCCTGATGAGAAGTTGATTTGCAAACTAAGTTCCCAGTTCTTCATTCTCTGGTCATTGAATAAAGCTTGTGCTGTTTCAGTCTCCCAGAGAGTGTCCTTCAATATAGGTCTTCACCACTAGGTCAGCTTCATCTGAGAGCAGATATTTCCATGCCTTTCCATTCAGAGTCTCCCCTTTGCTCTCAGAATTCGTTCTTCTGCCTTGTGTTTCAATTCTCCAGAGAAACAGAACCAATAGGATATATATAGAGAGAAAGAGTTAAGGAATTTTAAGGAATTGGCTCACAGGATTCCAGGTGCTGGCAAGTCTGAAATTTGTAGAAGAGGCTGGCGGGCTAGAAATTCAATCTTCAGGCAGATTTGCCTCTTCTTTGGAAAACTTCATTCTTTGCTTTTTAGGCCTTCAACTGATTGGATGAGGCCCACCCACATTATGGAGAGTAATCTGCTCTACTCAAAGTCTATCAATTTAAATGTAAATCACATCTTAAACGTACCTTCATAGCAACATCTAGACTGGTATTTGACCAAACAACTGGGCACCAGAGCCAAGTCAGGTTGACCCGTAAAATTAACCATCACATGCCTCATTCTCTAATTCGTGGTCCCTTGTTGCCAGCAGGTCCAAGGGGACCTCTTCTTCCTCCTGCTTCTCCAGAAGTCATGTATGGACCACTCCAGAATCCTTCCCACCAAAGGCTTTTTCCCTGGCCTACCATATCTTTTAGCAGCGATGAGACATGCCCATCCACCAAACGTTTGCCTCCTTTTTCTCCCCCAGGTACTGTATCACTGCACTAGCTCTTTATCCTGACACAGTGGGTGCTCTTCCGGGCTGAGGCAGCTTTAAATCAAACCTCCTACTGAACTAGAGACTTTTAAAAAAAAATCTCTTTTCAAAATTAATTTTGAACTGTGGCTCATTTTTAATTTAGGAAATTGCTGTTACTTAAGTGATTATATATTTACCCAAATGGAAAAGTTATAGAACTGTGATTCTTACAGTAGTGTTTTTGTAAACAAAGTTGATTTAAATTTTTTTTTAATTTAAATTTAAAAAAAAAAAAAAGGTTGTTGGTACTGCTGTTTTCCCAGCTCCCAGAACTGTGCCTTGCATGTAATAGGAGCTCAATAAGCATTTGTTGAATGAATCTGTTAACATAGTGAATTCGTCACATTCTCATTTAGACTCTTCTTGCATTCTAAGATAAATTCTAATCAGTCACGATGCATTATTCATTCAGAATACATCTAAATTAAATCTAGTTCTTGAGTGATTGATTCTTCTGTGTTCCATACGTGATTGGGCCTGTTTCTTTTCTTATGCTGTCTTTGTCCTTGCTGGTATCAGAGTTAAGTCGGGCTTATAAAATGAATCACATAGCTTTCCATTTCATTTTGTACTCTGGAAAGACTTGGAGAGGATGGGAATTATCTGTTCCTTGACTACTTGGGAAAACTCATTGTAAAACACTTGGTCCATATGCCTTTTTGGTGGGTATTTCTTAGACAACCATTCTATTTCTTCTGTGGTTATTGGCCTGGTCAGGTTTCCACTTCTTGTGCATTCAGTTTTTAAAATTTAGGTAGTCTTCAATAATTGTTTGCTTTTAAAAATATATTGTTATACATTATATATAACATTGTTTAAAATCTCCTCTATATCAGCACTATGTCTTTTTTAAAATCCCAGCGTAAATTTTATCTTTTCCTTTCTCTTGATTAAACTTCACAAAATTTATCTAATTGCTTTTTTTTCTCAAAGAACCTGTTCTTCATTTTTATTCATTTAGGGTTGCCAGATTTAGCTAATAAAAATATAGAATATAAGTATGTGCCCTCATTAGTTTCCCATTTTATCTTTTTTTTTTTCTTTTCCTTTCTTTGTTTTTTGTTTTGTTTTGTTTTGTTTTTCCTAGCTTCTTGGGTTAAAAGCCTAGGCATTTATTTTCAGTCTTTCTCATTTTCTAAAAATCTGTTTAAACCTACAGAGATTTTCTTCTTTCATCCCATTCCATGGGTTTTTGTTCAATTCTAAATAATTTGTAACTTCTATCATTACTTTCTTTTTTTTTTTAATCATTACTTTCTCTTTAATCCAAGATTTATTTAGATGTCTCTTTTTACTTTTGTTAAGTGTGTATATAGCTTTGGGGATGGTTCTTTTTATCCTCAGTTTCTGATTTTATTACATTGTAATCATTGCATGTGGCCTGAAATCTGTCAAGATTTTCTTTATGGTCAAGTACCTGCTTCCCAAATTTTTTGGTATTGTGACACATGTGGAAAAACATATTTGTGCATCTAATTGAGGTAAACCAAAAGGAATTGAGAGTCCCAGATAAGAATGCTAGTGCGGGACTTCCCTGACAGTCCAGTGGTTAAGAATCCACGCTTCCACTGCAGGGGGCAGGGGTTCAATCCCTGGTCAGGGAACTAAGATCTCGCATGTCCCATGGTGTGACCACACACACAAAAAATGCCAATGGGAGTCAGGCCACAGTCCCCAAAATCCTCTGGCCCATCTTGGATCCCATTCAGTCACACATGGTATACAACTTGAAAAACGTGCTCAGTTTTTGTGAATGTTTTATGTGTATTTGAAAAGAACGCTGTTTCTCTTCTTGCTGATATGTGCGTATATATGTATATGTTTGCATATATGTTTAAGATTTCAATGGTCTGACTCAAATCCTCTGTAGTTACTTCTTTTGATCTGTTTTCTTGGTGATCACACCCACCTCTTTTACTGCTAGTGGTAAACACTATCCTGCATTTGGTGCTCATCATTCCATGCATTTTATTATGCTTTAAGTACTACGTATTTAACGTGAATCAGTATATAGTATTCAATCGCCTGTTTTGAATTTTATATAAACAGTATCTTACTGAATATCTTTTTTAGCAATTTGCTTTTTTCATTCAATGTATTTGCAAAAGCCATCCCTATACTGAATGTGTAGCTCAAGTTTAATCATAATCTAATCAGATTCTTTTGTGATAATCTTTATTAATGAATCCAATTTAACTACTCATTTTCCTATTGATGTATATTTCTAATATATGTTTCTATTTTTTTTTTTACTTTTACTATGCTGCTCTGAACATTCTTGTCCAAGTCTTACTGACTTACTATGGCAAGAGTTTCTCTAGAGTACATTCCTCAGAGTGGAATCCTAGGCCCTAGATTATGTGCGTTAATAACTCTTCTAGACATTACCAAATTGTTCTCCAAAGTGGACATACCAATTTATATTCCTTCCAGGGGTGCATAATAGGTCCTATGGCTCCATACTCTCACCAGCAATCGGTATCTTCACATGTATATTTATTTTTGCCAAACTGGCTAAAAATTGAACTTGGTTTTTATTTTCATTTTTATAATTCCTAGTAAGGTTTGTCATCCTATGATTTGTCATTTGGTTTTTATTTTCTGTGAATTTTAAAATTTTTGTCTCTTTTTTTCCAATGGGTTACTTGTATTTTATTGATTTGGAGGAGTTCTTTATGTAATCTGGATACTAATCCTTGTGTAACATTATATATGTTACAAATATCTTCTTTCAGATTGTAAGTTTTTGTAAAAATCAATTTTTATGATGTCTTTTAATAAACAATTTTTTTTTCATTTTAATGTAGTTGAAATTATCAACCTCTTCCTTTGTGATTTGGGTTTTGGGCTTTCTTTCACCTTAAAAGGCAAGATCATAAAAATATTCTCTAGTTTTTTCTTCTAAAAATTGCTTTTCACTTTGGGTTCTTATCTGAAATTCATTTTGGGTGTATGGTCTGAGCTAGGGATATAATTTTGTATAATGGGTTATCCCAGCATCTCAGATATAATAGTTCATCTTTTCCCTATAAATCCAGAGTGTCAATTTTATATAAGTCATGTTTTCATAGATAGATGGGTCTGCTCTGTTCCTAATTGTCCAATTGTCCATTCATGCACTAATATCACACTATTTTAATAACCATAACTTCATATTAAAGGTGGAAGTCTGGTAGGAAAAGTCTCTCCATCTCTTTCTTCTGTTTGATTGGGCCTAATAGAATCCTAAATTAAAAGTTACTGTCTCTTAATACTGTGAAGATAATATTGCACTTTTATTTTTTAATTCAGTGTTTCTGATGAGAAGTCTGATGTCAATTTGATGCTCCTTCCTTTGTAGGCAGTCTATCTGTTTTTGTTTTTGTTTTTTTCTGGAAGATTTTAAGATTTATCTTTTTATCTTTTCTATCACAAATCTCACACTATTTGTAGGGATTTTGTAGGGACCTGTCGATCTGAGGACAGAATTCTCTGATTTGTTTAAATGTTCTGCTTCCCTTCCCTACTCTATATTCTTTCTTTCTAGAACTCTTATTAAATGAAAGTTAGAATTCTGGATCTATCTACCACATCTCTTGATTTTTCTTTCATACATTTTATCTTTTTCCTATTTGGTCTATGTTCTGGGAGAATTTTATAGCTCTGTCTTCCAGTTCATTAATTTGTTCCTCAGCAAATTAATTTAGTCTTTCTATTAAATTATCTCAACAATCAACTTCCACAATCCTTGTTTATTCTTATTTATATGTGTATTAAGTTTTCCCATTTGATGACACAAATCACACTATTTCAAAGGCTTAATCTTCTTGCCCTATTAACTCTATTTTGTCAGATAGAAGTTTTATCATCTGTTAGGTTTCTCATCTTTCTTTCATGGTGGCATTCTTTAAAGTTTGGCCATTCTTGATTTTTCACTCATCTCTTTAGTGGACATTTCCTGTTAGATCTATGTTGCATCTGTTTTCTTAGCCTTTTCTAAAGAAGCATGGAATTTACCACTGGGTATACCTTGGAGGCTAATGTTCTGATATGGGTGTTCCCCACTCCTCCAGGTATTGCCAGACACTGGGGGTGGGGCAATGCCTTGTCTTTCTTGCTGCCGCCCTCCTACCCATTTTTCTTCACTGAAGATAGAAACCACCATCACTGTTGTTTGACTGAAGGGGTAGAAAAGTAGTGGTGAGCAGCAATCAAACTATCTAGATATTCCTGCTGTGGCACCTGAATTGATCGATTTATTGGTTATCTTTGAACTTCTTCCTGCTGCTAGCATCCATCACTTTAGAGCAAGGAACATTCTCGGTGTCCCTACTACATTTTGCAGCACAGCCACTGTTCTAGCTTTTTTGTTTTTGTTTTTGTTTGGCTGTACTGCATCTTCATTACTGTACATGGGCTTTCCCTAGTTGTGGCGAGTGGGGGCTACTTTTCACTGTGGTGTGCAGGCTTCTCACTGCGGCAGCTTCTCTTGTTGCAGAGCATGGGCTCTAGGAGCGCAGGCTTCAGTAGTTGTGGTGCACAGGCCCAGTAGCTGTGGTGCATGGGCTTAGCTACTCCACGGCATGTGGGATCTTCCTGGACCAGGGCTCGAACCTGTGTCCCCTGTATTGGCAAGCGGATTCTTAACCACTGCGCCACCAGGGAAGTCCCACTGTTCTAGTTTTAGCTCTGGTTTATCTCCACCGGATTCTGTGTCATGCAGGGATATGTCACAGTGTCTGGTCCCTAGAAATTTCCTCTCATTTCCCATGCAGTTGTGATTTTCTTCATTTATCTTTTCCATTATTTATAGAAATTTGGAGCTGAAGAGAAGATTGTATCATTTTTTTCAATCCATTATCTTCAAATCGACTTTTTCACCACACTTAAGTTATGTATAATGAGAGAAATAAGACAAAGAAGTGGTCTGTGGAGGCCAAAATATCACCTTATTCTGATACAGCTACTGGGGAACGTAGCTTAGCATGAAAGCCAGATGAGCTTACTAATACTGAACCACAGAATTATATAAACTTAACCAGCCTGGCCCAGCAGCACCGACTGTGGCAGGTCTCATCATATGGATGGCATTCTGTCCTGTAAGAAATAGAACTGTGCTTTCTCTGGCTGACTGGCTCTCAAAGAGGAAGGAGAATAAAGCTAATTGTGCTGTTTATTATTCCGGAATTCACCAATCAGATTAAGTCACCCTCTCCAAAAACACAGGAGATGTACTAAACTGTCCCATGGAAGACGTATTCATGTCCTATTGCCACTGTAACAAATTACCACAAACACAGTTGCTTGAAACTACACAAATTTATTCTCTTATAGTTCTGGAGGTCAGAAGTCCAAAATCCATTTCACTGAGCTAAAGTCAAGATTTTGGTGGGGCTGGTTCCTTCTGGAGACCCTAAGGGGAAAATCTGTTTTCTTGCCTTTTTTAGGTTCTATGCCCTCCTGTATTCCTTGACTCGTGGCCCCTTCTTCCATCTCCAAAGTTCATCACCCCCATCTCTGCTTCTGTCATCACATCACCCTCTTCTCTGGCTCTTCCTCCTCCTGTGTCCCTCTTATAAGGACCCCTGTGATTACATTGGGACAACCAGGTTACCCAGGACCTTTTAGCAACTTAACCTACATCTGACTAGAAAGCGGGCAGTTCCTACAGGGCCTCCCAATTAGAAAATAATAATAATACCAACCAAGTCTGTTCCATTACACTGGGACAACCTCAGGATCCTTAACTTAAGCACATCTGCAAAGTCCTTTTTGCTGTACAAGGTAACGTATTCACAGGCTCTGGGGATTAGGATGTGGACATGTTTGGGGAAACATTATTCAGCCTAGGACAGAGGTAGTATCAATAGCTGGTTAAGAATGATTCCCCACTGATCTTCCCTTGATTCTTGTTCCCTTAAACCATTGGTTTAGCCATTAAGCCTATGTCAACCAGAAGTGTGTCTCACATCTTCAAGAGAGAATCTCGGCAGCCTATCAGAAACAGTCCTGCCCCATTTTCTTGAGGCTACCTTTCCCTCTTGTGTCAACCAGCTATGTACCCTCCCAGGGACACTGGTAGGAAAGAGAGATTTTGCTCATGAAAAGTTCCAAAACAGTTCCCTAGTATGCATTAATTAAATAGTTCAATGCCATTCTCTAACCAAGGCTAAAATTTCATTCATTTTTCTATTACTTTTTTTATTATGCCTATCCATATAGCCCATGTAGCATATCAGAGGATCAGCAATGAGATTAAATGACAAAATTACACTAGTCTAGTAATAATATGCACAAAGAAACCTGGAAATAATCATCAGGGAAATGCAAATCAAAACCACAATGAAATACCACTTCACACCTGTTAGAATAGCTATTATCAAGAAGACAAGAAATAACAAGCATTGGTGAGGATGCAGAAGAAAGGGAACCCTTGTGCACTGTTGGTGGGAATGTAAACTGATGCGACCACTATGGGAACCAGTATGGAGGTTCCCCCAAAAATTAAAAATAGAACTACCATATGATACAGTAATTTCATTCCTGGGTATTTATCTGAAGGAAACGAAACACTACCCTGAAAAGATATATGCACTTCATGTCCACTGCAACATTATTTCCAATAGCCAAGACATGGAAGCAACCTAAATGCCTATCAATGAATGAATGAATAAAGAAAATGTGAGATAGATAGATTATATACTATGCTAAGTGAAATAAATTAAATACCATCTGATCTCACTTACATGTGGAATTTTTTAAAAATGAATTTGTAGACACAAGAGAACAGATTGGTAGTTGCCAAAGGCAGGGGTGGTGGTGTGGTGAAATGGGTGAAGGCGGGCAAAGGTACAAAATTCCACTTATAAAATAAATAAGTCTCAGGGACGTATGTACAATATGGTGACTATAGTTAATAATACTGTATTGCTTTTTTTTTTTTTTTTTTGCGGTACGCGGGTCTCTCACTGCCGTGGCCTCTCCTGTTGCGGAGCACAGGCTTCAGATGCACAGGCTCAGCGGCCATGGCTCACGGGCCCAGCCGCTCTGCGGCATGTGGGATCCTCCCGGACCGGGGCACGAAGCCGTGTGCCCTGCACTGGCAGGTGGACTCTCAACCACTGTGCCACCAGGGAAGCCCTGTATTGCATATTTGAAAGTTGCTAAGAGAATAGATCTTAAAAGTTCTCATTCCGGGCTTCCCTGGTGGCGCAGTGGTTGGGAGTCCACCTGCCAGTGCAGGGCACACGGGTTCGTGCCCCGGTCCGGGAGGATCCCGCGTGCCGCGGAGCGGCTGGGCCCGTGAGCCGTGGCCCCTGGGCCTGTGCGTCCGGAGCCTGTGCTCCGCAACAGGAGAGCCCACAGCCGTGAGACGCCCGCGTACCACAAAAAAAAAAAAAAAAAAAAAAAAAAAGTTCTCATTCCAAGAAAAAATTTTGTAACTACATGTGGTAATGGATGTTAACTAGACTTATTGTGGTGATCATTTCACAATATATACAAATACCAAATCATTATGTTGTACACCTGAAACTAATATATTATATGTCAATTATACCTCAATAAAATAAGAAAATCAAAGTATAATATTTCTTCTCAGAGTCATGATTTTAATAAACCAAGAAGACCTAAAAAAAGAAAAAGAAACTTCAGTAACAAAATGCCAATAATGTTGAGGGAAAAAAAGTTTTAACATAAACCTCTTCCCTTTACCAAATTTCTAGGGAGAAATTAATGTCCAAGAAATGAAATCAAAATCATGAGATATTAAAGTTCAAAGAAAGTTCAGAATAAAATTATCTTGTTTTTGTGTGTTAAAATTCAAAGAAATTAAAGCCAAAATTCATCTCCCCAACTTGTTGTTCTGCTCGCAGCTGGAGGGGATTTCTTCGGTTTTAAAATTTTATTTTTATTTATTTTTGGCTGTGTTGGGTCTTTGTTGCTGTGCACGGGCCTTCTCTAGTTGCAGCGAGCGGGGGCTACTCGTCGTTGCGGTGCGCAGGCTTCTCATTTTGGTGACTTCTCTTGGTGCGGAGCAAAGGGCTCTAGGCGTGTGGGCTTCAGTAGTTGTGGCTCATGGGCTCAGTAGTCGTGGTTCTCGGGCTCTAGAACACAGGCTCAGTAGTTGTGACTCATGGGCTTAGTTGCTACGCAGCATGTGGGATCCTCCCGGACCAGGGCTCGAACCGGTATCCCCTGCATCGGCAGGCGGATTCTTAACCACGGCGCCACCAGGGAAACCCTGGAGGGGATTTCAATGCCTGAGGGGAGTCAGGGATCTTTTAGCAACCTAAGCTGCACCTCACTGGAACGGGGGCAGTTCGTACAGGGTCTCCCAATTAGAAAATAATAATATGAAGATCCAAGTCTGTGATGTAGCTTTTTTTTCCTAAAGAGTCTACAGATTTAGTAGAACATACACAAGGGCCACAGAGCTGGCTCTACACGCAACATATTCAGAAAACAAGCCAATTCCTTGCAGGTATCTCAAACACAATACATACCCAGAATCAGTACTTTGGGTTGCCAAAGACTGTTGGAGAGAGTACAGCTTCACCAAGATGCTGCGTGATTGATTCCAAGAGTCCAGATTCTGTGGTCTGTGAATTCAAACCTATTTAGGAGAAATCTCCTAGTTACAGGTTAATTTCTGCCCTCAGTACCTTGCATTTACCGTATCCAGAAGCTCTACCTCTGGGTACTGTCTCCTCTCTCTGGCCCGGCATTTGAGGGTATGCTGGCTTCTTGAAAAGTTTAGAAGCGTGCAGTAGCAACACCTCAGTCATCAGATTTCATTGGAGGAACTGTTCTTTCCCACCCAGATACTGAAAACCTTTTCATTTTCGCATCCTTTTTGAACTTGAGGTGCTGGTACTGCAGTGTTGCCGTGAAGGTGAGTTCTGTCTAACAGAACTCCCACAATAACCAGTAAACATTTTTCTTCCTGTGCTGCAATGGCTCTTTCTGCTGCCTCCTTCTGTGGAATTCCTTAGGCCCAAGAAAACCATCACCTGGGGACGATTTCTCCCTCATATCTGAATAACCGGTTTCTAGCAGCCTTGAGGACAAAAATAGAGGGAGTAATTCTTGAGCCACATGAATTCAAACTTAGCCCATCTACCCCGCCCTCTTTTGCCCTTGAAGATGGTTCAAAACAACATAAAAGCTCAATTTAAAGTCAGGCTGTTTATCTTACCTACCTAGGCTTAGCACTAGCACATTGAAAACTAATCTCTCACTAATGCTCTGTCGTCCAGAGAGAACCCAGCTGCCCCATGGTTTAAAAACAGCCAATATTTTCTCGCTCCTTTAATATCTAAAAGGACGGTATATGAAAAGACTGTTTCTTTCTCCTTATAACTGAATCCTTGCCCCAGCTGTAACTGCTTATTAAGGCCTCTTCAGCCCGCTGGCCCCTGCTACGTTCCTCTCCTGGTCCCTGTGTTCATGCCAAAGCCCTCTTACAACCTCTGAGTGGCTTTTCCAAGGTCTTTTTCCCCAGCCACATCTCTTAAGAGCCAACTGCACCATCATAGAAAACTACCTGGTCCAATATAAGCCTATACAAACTGCCAAGATCAAAATGTCCTTGGAGAACAGACTAGCGGTTGCCAAGAGGGAGAGGGCTGGGGAAGGGATGGAGTGGGAGGCTGAGGTTAGTAGATGTAGGCTTTTATATATAGGATGGATAAACAACAAGGTCCTAGTGTAGAGCACAGGGAACTATATTCAACATCCTGTAATAAACCATAATGAATATTTCACAAAAGAATGTATATGTATGTATAACGGAATCACTTCACTGTACAGCAGTAATTAACACAACATTGTAAATCAACTACACTTCAATTAAAAAAAGATCAAAATGTCCTGCACACACACTCAAGAACAAGACCCCAGGGCCAATGCCAATCCTTTGCCACTCTAGAAGCCTCCATCACTCTACATGCACTCGTTTGCTTCTCCCTGACTGTTTGCCTTATTTCTCACATACCAATTTTCTGGCCAATGCATCAAAAGTGGGAACACTGAAGGGGTATCCAATCGAAAGCACCCTTCCTCCTTTTCTGAGTTCAAAACAAATTAAGAAATAAGATAGGGCTTCCCTGGCGCCGCAGTGGTTGAGAGTCCGCCTGCTGATGCAGGGGACACGGGTTCGTGCCCCGGTCCGGGAAGATCCCACATGCCGCGGAGCGGCTGGGCCCGTGAGCCGTGGCCGCTGCGCCTGCGCGTCCGGAGCCTGTGCTCCGCAACGAGAGAGG
This sequence comes from Kogia breviceps, assembly GCF_026419965.1. Lineage (NCBI taxonomy): Eukaryota > Metazoa > Chordata > Mammalia > Artiodactyla > Physeteridae > Kogia > Kogia breviceps. The sequence goes on along the minus strand of NC_081321.1, from coordinate 9,002,988 downwards.
CCACAACAGTGAGAGGCCCGCGTAGCGCAAAAAAAAAAAAAAAAAAAAAAAAAAAAGAAAAGAAAAGAAATAAGATAACGGAATGGAAAAAGAAAACCAAATGATTACTTAATTCCTAATAAACCTGGGCTGCAGGATTCGGTTTACGATGAGAGAAGAGCTTCCTGACACGAGGCCCCAGAATAAGATCCAGCAACTCTGATCCAAAGTAGACTTGCCTCACTGAGGGTGGGAGCGTCAGCTGCTCCTAGAGTGGACCTCATGCTAGCTGGGTGCCAAAGAGGAAAGTGGGCAGGAATGAGCTAAGCAAGCCCACTTTACTTCCCCCAAATTTGCCAATTAAATTAAAGGGCAGAGTTAAGAAAGGGCCCCAAAAAGCCAGGTGTCACACTAACGCAACTCCCTTCACCTGAAAGGCAGTGTTTGAATTTCTTTTTTTAAAAAATTAATTAATTTCTTTCTTTTTGGCCGCATTGTGTTTTCATTGCCGCGCGCAGGCTCTCTCTAGTTGCGGCAAGCGGGGGCCACTCTTCATTGCAGTGTGAGGGCTTCTCGTTGTGGTGGCTTCTCTTGTTGCTCTAGGCGCACGGGCTTCAGTAGTTGTGGCTCACGGGCTCTAGAGCGCAGGCTCAGTAGTTGTGGCTCACGAGCTTAGCTGCTCAGTGGCATGTGGGATCTTCCCGGACCGGGGCACGAACCCGTATTCCCTGCATTGGCAGGCGGACTCTCAACCACTGCGCCACCAGGAAAGTCCCTGAATTTCTTTTACTAGTAAAATATATGTACGTATGACTTGGGTAATTAAATAGCCTGATTTTTAAAAAAATTTTATTGGAGTAGAGTTGCTTTACAATGTTGTGTTAGTTTCAGTTGTACAGCAAAGTGAATCAGCTATACATATACACGTATCCCCTCATTTTTTTTTTTTTTTTTTTTTTTTTTTTTTCTGGTACCCGGGCCTCTCACTGTTGTGGCCTCTCCCGTAGCGGAGCACAGGCTCCGGACGCGCAGGCTCAGCGGCCATGGCTCACGGGCCCAGCCGCTCCGCGGCACGTGGGATCTTCCCGGACCAGGGCACGAACCCGTGTCTCCTGCATCGGCAGGCGGATTCTCAACCACTGCGCCACCAGGGAAGCCCTCCCCTCATTTTTGAATATCCTTCCCATTTAGGTCACCACAGAGCATTGAGTAGAGTTCCCTGTGCTCTACGGTAGGTTCTCAGTAGTTATCTATTTTATACATAGTATCAATGACATAGTGTATATATGTCACTCCCAATCTCCCAGTTCATCCCCCCCCCTTGGTGTCCATACGTTATTCTCTACATCTATGTCTCTATTTCTGCTTTGCAAATAGGTTCACCTATACCGTTTTTCTAGATTCCACATATATGCGTTAATATACGATATTTGTTTTTCTTTTTCTGACTTACTTCACTCCGTATATAACGGAATAACTTGATTTAAAAAAAAAAAAGCTGCTGGTAGAAGCCGCTACCTGGTGGGACTGAGGTGGCAAGGTTATAATCCGAAAGTCTGAAGCTTAGATTTCTCTGGCATTATCAATTAGCATTAGGAAATGATTTCCCACTCTTTCAAATAGTTTTCCATATGTCTTTATGAAAACACTTTAGTTCATACATTGATTAGCCATGTACTTTAAAACATTTGCAGTTTGCAGCAAGATTTAAATACAAGTTTTTCTCAATTACAGAGACAAATGTTTTTAGCCTTCTCAGCTTCCTTCCATTACCCCTTCTGTTCTTTCTTTTCATGCCCACCATGCGAGCCACTCCCCACTTCCAGACTTGAGTGAAATTGCCACACCACAAGGTGTGAAATTAATTTCCCAAATGGTCACAGAGTGGCCAGATGATACCACCTGGGAGTTCAGGGGACTTAGCTCTGTGCAGGGTGAACTGTGGCCAAGGGAAAGGGAAGCAGGAGGAAGCAGGCAGATAGATGCCCTCTTCTTGCTCTTTTTCTTGGACTCCCCTGAGCTGTAGCTTCTTCCTGAAACCTTTCTGAAGAATTCCTGAGTCCTGAGCAAATACACCTAATGAAAGACCTGCTATTCAAAGACTACTTTGCATCCTCCCTTCCCTTTTTCCTCACTCTTACCACCTGAAACCACTCGCTCGGGCTATTTAGGGTCATCTTGTCCTTGCCCAAAAGCCAAACTCAGGGCTTCATGCATCCTGTCTGCCACAAATCCAGCGCTTACTGAGTGTTTCTTAGGGAAGCAAAGAGAAGATTGCTTTACATATTACATAGGAAATCTTCCTTTGAAATATCTTTGAGTTCCTTTCCTCAAAAGTTCCACAGCTTAGAGCTCACCCAACTCTACTTCCTCTTCTCTTCAAGATTCTAATAAAATTCTCTTCCTCATCCTGTGGTGGGTAGAATAATTCTGTATCCTCTCAGCATTTTAATTTTCCTCACTGCCAATCACCCTGCTTATTTCAACAAAGGCCTTCTAGTGAGCTGAATGCACAAAGCATTCATTCTTCCTTGTAGACAAGAAGGGAGGTATTGCCAGGACATGCTTTTAATATGTGTTCCCCGTGTCACACAGGCATAAAGCAAAATTCCAAGCCGGCAAGAAGTGGAGGGAAGAAAATATAATGTCAGGGTGAAGCAAGCGTGGGTCTAGGTAGGTGCAAGTTTGTAGTGATGTCTGGTGGAGGGAAAGTTCCAGATCAGGAACGTGCATCTTGAGGCAGGGGCAGACATGACCTAAAACTGGGTTCAAATGAGGCCACATCACCTGTGAAGGGGAGGCCAGGAGCTGGGAAAGGATTTTCAGTCATACTGGGGACAGGCACAGTTCAGTTTAATACTCAGTAAATCTTATACTCAATAAACATCCCGTAAGTTTGCCACCAGGATCAGAACTGATTCCCGTGGCAATGAGACTGATTCTGAAAGTGGACAAATAAATCTCGTGCCTAGAGTCAAGGGTTGAGGGACCAGGAAACCAAGTCGTTCCCTACTCTTAATGTTTTCCCCTCATGCTTAAGAATAACACATTTTCTATTGATGCTGTTAACAAATGATCACAGGGACTTCCTGGCGGTCCAATGGCTAGGACATCGCCTTCCAGTGCAGGGGGTGTGGGTTCGATCCCTGGTTGGGGAGCTAAGATACCACACGCCTCGCGGCTGAAAGGCCAAAACATAAAACAGAAGCGATAATGTAACAAATTCAATAAAGACTTTAAAAATGGTCCACATTTTTTAAAAAAGAAATCTTAAAAAAAAAAAAAGTACCACAAACTTGGTGGCTTGAAACAACACAAACAGTCTCTTGCAGTGCTGTGGGCTAGAGGTCTGACACGTGTCTCAGTGGGCTGACATCCAGGTGTTGACAGGGGAGAATCCTCTTCTTTGCCTTTTCCAGCTTCCAGAGGCTGCCGCATTCCTTGGCTCGTGGCCCCTTCCATCATTTTCACGGCCAACGAGGGCAAACGGAGTCCTCCCATCGCTTCACTCTGACCTCTTCTGCCTTCCTCTTCCACTTTTCAGGGTCCATGTGACTATATCGGGTCCACCTGGATTACACAAAATAATCTTCCTACTCGAAGGTCAGCAAATTAGCAAGCTTAATTCCATCTGCAACCTGAACTCCCCTTTGCCGTGTGATAAAACATAAGCACAGAATCTGGGGATTCGGATGTGTGCATCTTTGGGAAGCCATTATTCTACCTATGACATGGCGGTAAGTACCGTGGAGAAAAACAGAGCAAGGGTAGGAAAGAGGGAGGGACCACTCCTCCATAATCGTGCTGCCCACTGACCACAGCTGGAAAGATTCTCTGTTTTTGTTTTTAAGGATTCATTTGATTAGATTGAGCCGACCTGGATAATCCAAGATCTTCTCCCCATCTCAAGGTCCTTAACATTAATCATTAAATGTTAAGACCCTTTTGTCACTTAAGGTAACATATTCACGGGTTCCAGGGACTAGGATGGAGACATATTTGGGGAACCATTATTCTACATGCCACGTCGTACCTATGATGGAATTTTCTAGGCGTCTAGGCTTGTTGATGACTCTGAATTTCCAACTTGTACTCAAAAAGGTCAAAAGCCCTTGGAGAGAATTCAACTGGTAGGTATGATATTTCAATTTAGTCAAAAAGCAGAAATTAAGATTTCTCACTATTAGCCCCCTAGACTGGAAAAATGTGTGCATATTTTCTCTTGACTCAGAAGTGAAGCAGCAGTGTGATGCCTCCATCACCACCAAGGTACAAAACAGTTACATCAGCCCAAATAACCCCCTGGTGCTGCCTCTGTGTAACCAGCACATCTTCTCACTCCAAGCCCGCAGCAATCACTGATCCAGTCTGCATCTCTTTGCTTTTGCCTTTCTGAGAATGCTACATAAATGGAATCATATGATCTGCAGTCTTTTGGGTCTGGCTCCTTTTCACTGAGCAAAATGCATTTGATATTCACCCATGTTGTTGTAGGTACCAATAGTTCTTCCATTTTTATTGCTGAGTAGCATTCCATTGTATGGATGTGCCACAGTTTTGTTTACCCATCCAACTGTAGATGGACATGCAGGTTCCAGTTTTGGTGATTATGAATAAAGCTGCAATAAACATTCATGTACAGTTTTTTTTTTTTTTTTTTTTTGTGGTTCGCGGGCCTCTCACTGCTGTGGCCTCTCCCATTGCGGAGCACAGGCTCCGGACGCGCAGGTTCAGCGGCCATGGCTCACGGGCCCAGCCGCTCCACGGCACGTGGGACCTTCCCGGACTGGGGCACGAACCTGTGTCCCCTGCATCGGCAGGCAGATTCTCAACCACTGCGCCACCAGGGAAGCCCCCATGTACAGTTTTTTTGTGTGAACGTAAGTGTTCATTTCTCTTAGGTAAACACCTACGATTACTGGGTCACATGGTAAATGTATGTTTATCTTTATAAGAAACTGTGAAGCTCTTTCCCAAAGTGGCTGTACCATTTTGCACTCCTACCAGGAATGTATGAGAGTTCCAGTTGCTCTACATCCTTGTCAGCATTTAGTAGTGTCAGTTTTTTGTTTTGTTTCAGTTTGGTTTGGTTAGGGTTGGGTTTTTATCCATTCTAATATGTGTGGTATTATTATCTCACTGTGGTTTTAATTTCCCTAATTACTAATGATGTTGAGCATATTTTCATGTGCTTATTCACCATTCATGAAGTATCTGTTCAAAATCTTTTGCCAATGTTAATTGGGTTGTTTGTTCTCTTACTGGTAAGTTTTGAAAGTTCTCATATATTCTGCATGTAAGTCGTTTGTCAGGTATGTGATTTTAAAATATTTCTCCTAGTCTGTGACTTGTCTCTTCTTTCTCTTAAAGGTGTATTTCACACATCAAAAGTTTTTAATTTTGGTGAAGTCCAATTTATGAATTTTTTTTCTTTCATGGATCATGCTTTCAGTGTCGTATTTAAGAATCCTTTCCCTCATCCAAAGTCACGATTTTCTCCTATGTTTTCTTCTAGAACCTTTATAGTTTTATATTTTGCATTTCGATATATGATCCATTTTGAGGTGATTTTTGCAAAAGATAAAAGGTATGGGTAGAGATTCTTTTCCTCTTCCTCCTTCCCCTTCCTCTGCTTTGTTTTCTTTTCTTTCTTTTTTTTTTTTGCATATGGTTGTTATTTGTTCAACACCATTTATTGCAAAGACTATCCTTCCTACATTAAATTGGTTTTGCTTTTTTGTCAAAAACAGACTGACAATACATGGGTGGATCTATTTCTGGACTCTGTATACTGTCCCATTGATCTTTGTATCTATCCTTTCCACAAACACCATTGTCTTGATTACTATAGCTTTGGTGAATAGGTAAATCTATTTTTTTAATCCAAAAATCTCCATCACTCAAAATATGTCACCTTGAGCAAGTTACATAACTTCTCTTAACTTCAGTTTTCTCAACTGAAGAGGATATTCATAGGACCTCTGTGAAAGAGCCATTATAGGAACTGACTAGACAAGGCATGGGGGCGGCGGGGATTGTGGTGGATGTTGCCTGTTTTGTTTGTCTAACTCTCCTCCTTTCTTCCACGGTCAGCATCTCCTTCTTTTACGGAACAACTCTTCTTACTCACTTTAGAATATATACCCCAAGCATAGTAACACCAGCCTACACGTCATATTTCCCAATTATGTTCCTGCATGATTTCACAGATTATGTTCAGCCTCGTGGACAGTTCTACTTTTTTGTTTGTTGATTTTTGATCGGTAGGCAAATTCCTACCAATCCTTAAAATCACATTTCCTCAGCAAAACTTTCCCAGAGTTGCCTTTGTCCATGTGTACCCTTCCCAGCAGTTTGTTCAAGTCTATTTTATTGTTTCTAACTCACTATACTATGATTTCACACAAACACACACCCCTCTGAGCTCCTTGAGGGCTTGAATAATGTTTTTTATACCTAATGCTTAGCATACAGTAGGTGCTCAATATATTTTTATTGGGAGAAAAAAGGAAAGGAAAAAAGAAAACTGATTGATACAAATTCCTCCCCTGATAGATATCTGCCTGAACTTTGTGCAAATGGGCCTCCTCGCAGCGCGTATGAGCGCCACGGGCATACGTTATTTTAGCTCTCTTAATGACTCGGACAGATGACCACAGAATAGATTATGCCAAGCACTAATGCAGTTACATCATACCAGCATGGACTGGTTCTCATTTGGTTAATTAAGATATACTGTCCTGAGGAATGAGGCACTGGCCCTAGGAAGCAGGTCTAGCACACCAGCCATGAAGAAAACATGCTTATTATCCCAAGCATGGGCAATGTTACATCAGATTATTAAGTAGCGTTACAACATGCCCTTAGTTTTGAATTGTTCTCAGTGTTCCCCAAGTAAAGAATAACGTGTAGTCTCCACTCAGAACAGAACCACCAAGGAAAACAAATACAGTGCTCCAGATGCTAACACTGAATGGAAGAATGGACTTCCATGAATATAGTATGCAAACTGAGAGAGCAAGGAGTGATGCGAATAGATGCCGAGGAATATCAGTGAACAGGTTAAGGGAAGGATGTATTTTGAAAAGATGCCACACGTGTGAATAAATCAGCTTCCTCCCATTAGGTGTGTGATATTGTGATGTATCATAAGAAATATATATTTGGTCTTCATCTCCTTTTCTGGCACAGAACTGTTAAAACCCTTCAAATTTCCTAGACGGTGAGTGATCAAGGTGTCTTATTTTATGTTAATGAGGCGACTCTTGGAAAGCATCTAAGGGGTGGGGTTGGTTGCCAGGGGAACCAACCCTGTGATTAGACAGTTGGAACTTTCAGTCCCACCCCCTGCCCTGTGGGGAGAGGAGAGGCTCCCCTCTCTTCACCCCCGCCACCCCAGGCTGAATCAATCGCCAGTGGCCAATGATTTAATCAATCATGCCCAGGTAATGAAGTCTCCATTACAAGCCAAAAGGATGGCGTTCAAAGAGCTTCCAGGTTGGCGAACCTCTGGAGATTTGGGGAGAGTGGCATAGCGGGAGAGGGCATGGGAGCTCTGGCCCCTTTCCCCAGACCTTGCCCTCTGCCTCTCTTCCGTCCGGCTGTACCTGAGTTATATCTTTTTCTAATAAACAGGCAATCTAGGAAGTAAAATGTTTCCCTGAGTTCTGTGAGCCACTCTAGCAAATCAGTGGAACCCAAGATAGGGTCACTGGAACCTCCAATCTGTAGCCAGTCGGTTAGAAGCACAGGTAATAACAGTGTGACTGGTGTCTGAAGTTAGGATGGGGGGTGGGGAGCAGTCTTGTGGGACGGAGCCCTTAAGCCGTGGAATCGGATGCTGTCTCGGGGCAGACAGAGTCAGAATTGAGTAGAACTCTAGAACACCCAACTGGTGTCACAGACCACTGGGAGGTGTGGGAACCACTGCCCCGCACAACACATCCAAGTTGGTCCCAGAACCTTGTAGGCGTAATATGAACTTGCATTCCTGGTAACTTTGGCTGACATTTCACGTGGCACGTCCACTAGCCACCATTTTCACACATTATAATAAGAGATTTTAAAAGCACTTTCAGACACATTATTTCGGTTGATCATGACAATAACCCCATGAAGAGAAGTTATTAGTTTCCCTCATAAGCTTAGAGGCGTTAGGCTAGGCATTCGACACGAAAATAATGACCCAACTTAGAGCTGGTCATGCCGCTGAGGAAGCCTGCCAACTAATAAGATCCACCTCCAACCGGCCCGGCTCTGGGTAGATCCCATCTGAAAAGCAATTGGCCTTTCCAGGGCTTAAACCCTGGGGGCCCAAAGGACAGGCTGAAATGAAGACCTAGGACTTAATTGTTCTTTACAGAATCCCCTCCAAAACAGGAACTGAAAAGCAGATGATAAGAAGACTTCCCTAGGAGCTCTTTAATCACCCAAAGGAAATGACTGTTTAATGGGACCCCTCACTAATAAACAAAGTAGCCAACATCACTTGGCTACTGTTATCTACCGACACCTCCCCCAAAGGCAGCTGGGACACCCCCTCCCAGGCAAATGATGCAGGAGGGAAGAAACCTACCCAAACAAGTTCAGCAAAGATAAAGCTTTTGATCAGCTCCTTACCTACTTTAGAAGAAGGTGGCCTTTGAGAAACACCTGAATCTATTTGGAGCGAAAAAGCAAAAGAGGTTCAGAGGCCGGCTCATAGTAAAAGTCCCTCCTATCTCAAGTCAGTCAATCAATCAATCAAGCAGTCAACCAATCACCTTCCTTGGGCCTTCTCCGGTTCTCCTGCCATAAAATGGCCTTCATCCCTTAAGAAGGGGCTTCCAAACCTTAAAATGTCCAGTGGTGGGTGTAGCCTGCCCCCCAACACGGTCTACGAATCACAACTAAGTAGCATCCCGTTTGTCCTCTTCCCAGAGCAACGTTGGAAACTGATACTGTTCTTTCCATCTTGCCTGAGGAAAGACAGGTAACAGAGAAATACAGAGGTATTCCTGTAGTCTTTCCGAGGAGCTTTGTTTTTGTGTCTAATGAAACAATTATTAAAGATTTGGGAATATCAGTTTTCCGCAGACGGCAAGACATTGCTGGCCAGAAATATTTAATCACAAGACCGTCTTCCAATCTGGCAGAAAGTGAAAGAGAATGATTGGGGATCGCGTGTCGCCCTGAGCCAGTTGGCTGTGTGTTCTCACTGAGATTATTTACAAGAATAACAGGACAGTCTCTAAAGGCGGCCTGAGAGTCAGCAGGACCTAAATTTGAGCTCTTTCAGCAGCTTAACGTGACCTCGAGCAATAGCTCCCAGGCTCCGTTTCCTCATCGATACAGCTACTTCTCAGAATTTCATCAGGATTAAAAGAAATAATGTAGATAAATGCCTCAGCACACACTGTGTGTTCCATAAATGTTGGCCACTGTTATAATTTATTTAACTGCAGAGAGAAAACATCTGCTTATCAGACTAGCGGGGTTTTTTCCTGTGTGCAGACTGTAGCAAAATGCAACCCAGGCACTTCAGGGAGGTGTAACTCAAAACCTAACATTTGGAATCATTTTTTGTATTTCTTCTCACTATAAACTGGAAATAATCCTATGTGACTATTAAAACTGAGTTGGTAGAAAAAGTATAGAAGTTTGCAACAGATGGTCCAGGCTACAACCTAATATCTATTCAGTTACTTGCATTTGAGTTGTATTTTGTCCAAATGAGGGGAAAGGGTGGTAGGGCATAATTAGCGAGCAAGAATTTCCAGGTAATACTGGGCACATCTGCCATTCCATGTGAGGAGTGGGGAGGAAGGCTGAAGGCCACTGCCTTAAGGGACCTTGACATTTGTAGTTGCATTAAGACTTCTAATTCCCTGTTCAAGCCAGATTTAGAAGGAACTCTGGAACTGCCAACCCATTTTTAAGGAAACAGAGATTGCGATATTGTTAGTACATCTAGTTCAGAGGGAAGTTATGTTATATCATAGCTACATTATCACGTTTTTATAAGCCATTTAAATAATAGTGAAATGTCTTCTAATCTAAGAGGTATGAAATTACCTACCCAACCTCAAGATGAAAAGTTTACTATGAAGAGACAGCTGCTACTCAGTGTGATTACATGAAGCTGAGAGTAAGTTTTTTTTTTTTTTTTTTTTTTTTTGGCTACGCGGCACGTGGGATCTTAGTTCCCCCACCAGGGTTCGAACCCGCACCCCCTGCACTGGAAGCGCAGCATCTTAACCACTGGACCGCGAGGGAAGTCCTAGAGTAAGTTAATAAAATAAAATTTTCCCCTTTTAGAAAGTTTTAACACATAAAATTATCTTTACTCTGAAAGGTACTCCAAGATATATCTTTTAAATATTATTTACAGTTGCTATCCACTAGTGGATACATTTCAAATGTATCTTGATTAGACAATCACATGTAACAAAAGTTCCTTTCCTTGAAAATGCCTGCAGGAGTTCTGAAAACATAATAACTTCACTTTACTGTAACACTGATACTCTTTTCCTGTTCCAGCTTTTGCCTGCTTCTTTTTAAGATACAAAGAGTACCCATCTTCTCAGTCTCCAGAGCTTTCAGGCCACTGGACAGGAACAGAATGCAAATTACTCAATAACTACATATTTAAGTAACCACCGTATAATTGGAGTTGAGCAGAGGTGTTCTGGGGAAAAGAAAAACAAAATCAATGACCCTGTGCAAGATGTGTATTCTCCTCATTCAAAGTCTCCCCCCACTATCTGTCCCACCTGCCAAGCCTACTTTATCTCATTGTATGCCCTGGAACACCCCCCCTCCCCGAATCAGTCTCTTGCATAGCTACCAATCAGAATAATCCCTTGCTCAAAAATCCTCAAGGACTTCTGTATCAGTTAAGATTCGCATTTGGCAGCTAGTAACAGAGCCCAGAAATAATAGTGGCTTAAACAAGATAAAAGTTTATTTTTCTTTTCTTTTAAAGGAATTCTGGAGATAAGCAATGCAGAGCTGCTACGGCATCGCCTAGAGTTCCTGTATCTTTCTGCTCCACAATGCACCTTCTATGCTCAGGAACAAAGGATGCCTCCTCAAGTTGCATCCATCGTATCCACCTTCTAGGCAGCCAGAAGGAGACAGACAGGCAGATGTCAAACTTCGCTTCAAACGCCTTTGGGGCCTAACACAGTCCAGCATACTTCATGAACCCTCTTTAAGTAACTGCTAGATCCACAAATGAATTAATTTGGCAGCAGTACTGAAGCAGGGAGATTTATCATTTACAAAACTTTAGCAGATTTTAACAGTACACCCGGGGCATCATATTAGAAACTATAAGGTGTAAATTGAGACTCTTAAACTGACACCCTGCTTTAAAATATCTCTATAATTCGCTTGCCACAGTACCTGAAATTCCCAGAGTTAGAGATTTATTCTGGGTTGTTTTCTTTATTTTTTTTAATTGAAGTATAGTTAATGTACAATGTTGTATTAGTTTCAAAGGTACAGCAAAATGATTCAGATATATATAAATATATATAGATGTACTTTTTCAGATTCTTTTCTCTTATAGGTTATTACAAGGTATTGAATACAGTGCCTTCGGCTAAACAGTAGGTCCTTGTTGTTTACCTATCTTTGTATATAGTAGTGTGTATATGTTAATCCCAAATGCCTAATTTATAGAGATTTAGTCTGCTAAGAGACTATATTTGCAGTAAAAGGAAATATGCTGAGGGAGCAGGGAGAGTTCAAATATGTATAAGGCAACTTCTAACATATGGAAATTTATAGCATCCACCAAAAAAAAAAAAAAAATATCAAGCAGCATAGAAATGCCAAGACCAGGAGGCATTTCAGAGAAGGATAAACGTCTACAAACATCTTTTGGTAAACGTGTGAGTCAAGTGATTTGTCAGTGTCCTGACAAGGCCCGAACAGAAAAAGTTGAGAAGGAGGAAGGGCTGTCCCAGGCTGGTCAGAGAAGCTGCCTAGTGGCTGTGCGGACAGACCTGGGGTCCCTGTGTGCAGCAGGGAGGAGTGAGGGCCTTAGAAAATGAGATGATAGGCAACCTGAGAAGAGGATCAAAAGGTACAAGTAAAAAGCGCCTCTTGCCCAATGCAGAACAAGGAGAGTGCAGGTGCCATACAGGGAAGGCCGAATCCGGGAGATCTGGGTTCCAGCCCTGCTACAGCACACAGGGTCACCTTGAGCCGCTGACAACCTCTCTGGACCTCAGTTTTCTCAGAGGAGTGGTTTGGGCGAGATGAGCTTAGCATCAATGAGCATTAAAATGATTATCACTTGGGGCTTCCCTGGTGGCGCAGTGGTTGAGAATCCGCCTGCCGATGCAGGAAACACGGGTTCGTGCCCTGGTCCGGGAAGATCCCACATGCCGCGGAGCAACTAAGCCCGTGAGCCATGGCCGCTAGGCCTGCGCGTCCGGAGCCTGTGCTCCGCAACGGGAGAGGCCACAACAGTGAGAGGCCCGCATACCGCAAAAAAAAAAAAAAAAAGATTATCACTTGATACATTATTATATAACATGATAATAATATAACTTGATACTGACCCTCATGCGTCAGTCAATCCGGAAGAGGTTGTTGAAAGTATGAGAATGAGGGGACTTCCCTGGCTGTCCAGTGGTTATAGACTCCGGTGCTTGCACTGCAGGGGGCGCGGGTTAGATCCCTGGTCAGGGAACTAAGATCCCGCATGCATGCCAGGCTGCGTGGCCAAAAAAACGTATGAGAATAAATACAGGACTGAGAGTGGGTTAGGTCTGGGAAGACAGGAAATGCAGGCCACTGTGTGGAAGCAACGTGCCAAACCAGAAGCATCTCTGCTGCTCTGCTCCAGAGGGCCGGAGATGCTATTCCAGCCGTGAGCTTAGGACCTACTCTAGCAGCACAGAAAGGCCACTTCTCGTGTGCAGGGGTGGTGGCATAGTCCAGAGTAAAAATATAATGATAAAATAGCAAACACACATAATTATTATTTCTATGCAGGCCTTGTTCTAAGTTCTTCCCATATACTTTTTTTTTTTCCCATAGAAAAGCGTTCTTAAGATTGTCAATAGAGAGGAAAAGCAAGAAACAGAATTAAGGTACGTACGTCACAGGCTTGGCTCGGGGCCTGGAACACAGTAGGCACAGATCTTTGGTTTTTTAATAGTATCTTTTTTAAAATATAAATTTATTCATTTATTTTGGCTGCACTGGGTCTTTGTTGCTGCCCGTGGGCTTTTCTCTAGTTGCGGTGAGCGGGGGCTACTCTTCATTGCAGTGGGCGGGCTTCTCATTGCAGTGGCTTCTCTTGTTGCGGAGCACGGTCTCTAGAGCGCAGGCCCAGTAGTTGTGGCTCGCGGGCTCTAGAGCGCAGGCTCAGTAGTTGTGGCGCACGGGCTTAGTTGCTCCTTGGCATGAGGGATCTTCCCAGACCAGGGCTCGAACCCGTGTTCCCTGCATTGGCAGGCGGATTCTTAACCACTGCACCACCAGGGAAGCCCCAGATCATTGTTTTTATTGTTGACGAACAAAAGGTCTCATGAAGACGTTCCCCTTTCTCCTCGCATGTAACCACCCTCTACATTCTGCAGCGTCCTCGGTCTCCCATTCACCAAATCTCACATTCCCACGGTCACACAAATCCATCAGAAGATACTAATGGGATTCACAGCTCTTCTCAGGTATATAACTCCAACCCTGGGCCCCAGGCCTCCAGAGCCAGGTGAGGATATGCTAGAGATAAGGGTTTTGTTCCCTCCTTCTCACTTTCCATCAGCAGTTCTCTCTTTTGAGTGAAGACTTGTTTTATTTTATTTTACTGGCAAGAGAGGAGGAAGGGAGATGGAGGGCAGAAGAGTGAAAGGAAACAGAGAAGATAAGATACAGGAGGTATTTCAAGGCCTGGGTTTTGACTGCGGCTGACAGGTAGGGCTATTATTTTTGAGAAATTTGAAAGCCTAACACCAAAGACTGAAGCAGAAACAACTGTGAGTGCAGCTGGGAATTACAGGTCACTTAGACCAGCTCCAAAAGAAGCTGAGTTGATAGCAGAGATAATGAACAAACTGAGCTATCAATGTGCCAGCACCACCTGTAAAAGCTTAACCGGACATGGACCAATGCTAGGGCACTATAACAGTTTGGCCAGCAGAGGTCGCTCTTTTACTAATCTTCAATTGAAAACAAACCAAACCGCAACAAAAATCCCCGCGGGTTGTCCATTTTTCTTATTCCTCTTTTGAAGTCACTTTCCAAAACCAAACACGCAAATAATGAATCATTTGGCCAAAGTATTCGTGAACACTGAATCTACTTGTTCAGTCAAGATGAAAGACTAAAATGCTGAGCTTTTTTTTGCAGAAAATGGTTCCATACTCACCCCTAAGCTGTTCACTAGCTTAGAAGCTTCACACCAACTGTACCGGCAAAGGACAAAATGTGGACTGGTCCGTAAAGTGACACAGGCAGCCAGCTCACTGTGACAATGAAGAGAATGCAAGCGGAATCCGTACCAGGAGGAGGGGAAGTCAATCAGGTGGCCGATTCGGCAGACCGACGCCAGGCCACGGGACTTGCTTGGGTCCTCCGTCAAAACCTGAAATAAATCAGCTGTGATTGGCATCTGCTCTGACGGTCCGAGGACCTCACGTCTCCTTCACTCACTGAGGCCAGGGTTTTAAAATGTTTTTTATATTCTATATGTTGAGCAGCACCTCAAAGGTTTGAGCCTGGGCTTTCTTTCCCACACCCTATTGGAATGATCCCAATATGAGACTAAGGGTTTTGAAAAGAATTGGACAAAAGGAGGAAATGAGAGAGTTTAATTCAAGCTTAAGTGAAGTCACTCTCTTCAGTTATCCAATGGTTTCCCATTGCACCTGGATGTAAAGTCCAACATTCCTAACGTGGTTTTAAAAGCCCGTCGTTGTACGGACTTGACACTCCAGTCGGAGCGCTGATCAGCCCTGCTTAGCCCCGTCTGCGGCAACCCAGCCACAAGAACCCTCTTTCACTTCCTCAAAGGCCTTCCCAGACTTGGGGCCTGGGGCAGGGCTCTGCCTAGATCACTCTTCTTCCAAATGGTCCCCACCACTAGGTGAGACCCTGTGTCCCAAATTCTTACAGCATCCTGCAGGACGACCACTACAACACGGGAGGCTGCAGAGGGCACCACAGAGAGGGATGGATTTTTTTTTTTTTTTTGCGGTACGCGGGCCTCTCACTGCTGTGGCCTCTCCCGTTGCGGAGCACAGGCTCCGGACGCGCAGACCCAGCGGCCACGGCTCACGGGCCCAGCCGCTACCGCTGCACGTGGGATCTTCCCGGACCGGGGCACGAACCCGCGTCCCCTGCATCGGCAGGCGGACTCTCAACCACTGCGCCACCAGGGAAGCCCAAGAGAGGGATGGATTTTTAAAGGCTTGTTTCTTTTTAGTGAACACAGGCTGGCCTGGGGTTGGCGTTTGGACTTCAGCCCCTGCCTGATACCTCGGCTGGACACCTTTGTGTAGGGCCCAAACTGTTGGAGCACAAAGCACGAGCTCTGAGGTTCCTTCATAGCACTCATCGTTCAGAACACTCATTAGCAATCGTGGCTACGATTCCTTGTCCGTCTCCTCCAGTGGCCTGTGGCTTCACGAGGGCAGTGCTCCTGTCTGCCACGTTGATGACACAGGGCTTGGCCCTTAGAAGGGGCTCCATGATATCCAGGCAACAGTGAAGCCGTGTTCAGCACTGCTGAGCAACCACGAAGTTATACCTTCACGTGCCCTTTCCTGGTAACATAACACATGGTAACGGTTCAGCCTATACTCCTGTACTGTCGTCTTCCTTCAACTCCTGTGAATATGTGCTTTGTGGCCAAAAATCAGGAATCTAGCTTCCCTGGAAAACAACCTGATCCACAGGGATGGAATATGTGATCTGGACTAGGAAACAGGAATCCCAGAATTGTGAGCCAGAAGGAACCTATAAATCATCTTATTTAACTTATCCACGCTACAGGAAATCATGGATTCGAATTTTCTCACCTGTCAAATGAAGACTGGATGCAGTGATCTCCCATTCCGGGTACTGTGAGGTTTCTAAGTTTTGCCCCAGGTCAGTCCCATGGAGCGTGACAGCTCAAGACTGGCCTACTCACTTGAAATTTAAAACGATCTCCCCAGCACTAGGTCCTAAGTAACTAAACTATGGCAGGGAGTTGATGCCAAATGCCAAAGATCAAGGAATGTGAGGTTCGGGATAATATTACCAATGGGATCCCATGTGGCAAAAAAGATGGAACAGGCTCAGTTTTCCATGGTTTGTTAAGATATCTCTGAGTTAGTGGGGATGATATTTACACCTCTCTTATGTGCCCTGGAAGCAAAACCATATACCCAAACACACACACTCCTCAGAACTCATATATGCATTTAACGGTATCTGAAACTAAATAGAAAAATGGAGAGGAAATGAATCCTAGAAATGCCTTGTTCTTTGCTAATGTCTGCAAAGAGACTGTATGAGACACAAAGAGAAATTTATTCTGTGTTCAAGAGTTACCAGGATAATTATTTTTCAAATTTGAAATATCTTTGTTATTTTTCTTGTTAAAATCCATTATAAAAAATACAACAGAGGGGCTTCCCTGGTGGCGCAGTGGTTGAGAGTCCGCCTGCGGATGCAGGAGACGCGGGTTCGTGCCCCGGTCCAGGAAGATCCCACGTGCCGCGGAGCGGCTGGGCCCGTGAGCCATGGCCACTGAGCCTGCGCGTAATGGAGCCTGTGCTCCGCAACGGGAGAGGCCACAGCAGTGAGAGGCCCGCGTACTGCAAAAAAAAAAAAAAAAAAAGGAAAAAAGAAAATACAACAGGGACTTCCCTGGTGGTCCAGTGGTAAAGAATCTGCCTTCCAATGCAGAGGATGCGGGTTCCATCCCTGGTCACCGAACTAAGACTCCACATGCTGCGGGGCAATTAAGCCTGTGCGCCACAACTACTGAGCTCATGTGCCTCAACTAGAGAGTCTGTGAGCCGCAAACTACAGAGCCCATGCGCCCTGGAGCCCACGCACCACAACTAGAGAGAGAAAAAAACCCCACACACCACAACTAGAGAGAAGCCCACGCACCGCAATGAGAGCCCGCGAGCCACAACTAAGACCCGATGCAGCCAAAAAAATTAAAGAAAAAAATAAATTAAAAAAATAAATATTAAAAAAAATATACAACCAATAATGAAATGTATAAAGGGAAAGTCTCTTCATACTCTCCCTCTCAGTATTGGAGAGGTAACCTTTCAGGCTGTGTCCATGCATATATATGAATTAAAAATTTTTTTTTACAAAAATGCGATCATACCATAAATATTGTTCTGTGCCTGGCTTAATGTTGTGGACTTTTCCTATTCATACATATAAAGCTACCTGGGGTGTTTTAATAGCTGCAATCTGTGTCATTCTTGTATATTCTATAGTTGGTTCAATCAAATAATCCTGTAGCAAATCCTATAGCAAAGGGGAGGTTGTTTGGTCATTTACTTGTTTGTTTCCTTTTAAACAGAGCGATCATTCTGGTAAATATATATTTAGTCATACATGTGATTATTTTCCTAAATTTGTAGAACTGCTAAATGAAAGACTAAACCCACAGTACATAACATAAAATACAATATGTGTGTATATGTGTGTGTAGGAGGGATTTAACATTTTTCCCACATGATAAACTATAACCTAACACCAATTATTCCATAATACTGTCTCTCTCTACTGATTTGACATTTCATGTTTATCATATAATAAATTCTGCTTGAAGCCTTTTAAAAGAATAGAGAATCTGAAGGGAAAGCCAGAATAAGGCAATGATTTTGGTAGAAACTCAGGTTATCCAAAGATATACAGGCATTAAAAGCAGGAATGGATGAGATGTATCGAGAAAGGTCATTGTACTTGTTTTAAGAGGCTGATTCTGGGGGTTTCTATGGGCAAAGTAAGGTGATACCAGTAAGCCAAAAATCAGACAGTTTGGATGAGAGGGATTTCACACTGAACTTGAAAGGTGGTCATGGCTTCCACGTATGCAAACTCTTTGCTTCCCCGGTTATCAATGAAGCTATAAAAAAAATCACTCAGCTTTGCATAGAAGGGAGGGAAGCAAATGTTACACTATCAAGCAACGATAATGGCCAATTTTGTATCTGAGTGATGCTAACTGTAACTCTACCTCAACTTATATATTCTGTATGTAACTTTTATCCCATAGTCTCACATTACAACTGAGCATGTTTTCACATTTTAAGAGCCTTTTGTGTTTCCTTTTCTGAAAATTGTGGTCACAGCCTTTGCTTACTTTTCTACTGTTTTGTTTGCTTTTACTCATTGATTTGTAGAAACTCTTTATTTATCAGGGAAATTAGCCCTTTGATATATGGGTTGCCAACATTTTTTCCAGTTTGCCATTGTCTTTGTGTATGGGTGTGAGTGTTACTGATTTAGTACCACAAATAAATCTATACCAGATCCTTTCTAAGATAATTAGAGATGGCCCTAGAGTCAACAAATGCTTTTTTTTTTTTTTTAACAACACCATGTGGCTTGTGGAATCTCAGTTACTCGACCAGGGATTGAACCCAGGCCACAGCAGTGAAAGCCTGGAATTCTAACCACTAGGCCACCAGGGAACTCCCACAAATGCCTTATTTATTAAACTTGAAAAAAAAATTGTGGTAAAACATACATTAAACTTACCATTTCAACCAGTTTTTGCAGTATATTCTTTCTATTTATTAAATTACCACCCCCCTCCAAAATTATTTGTTCTTAAGGGTAACAACAGCAGTGATTAAAAATGAGAATATATGTTTACAAGGTTAGTACAGTGCTGCTTGTGGTTACCTGAGAATCCAAAACAAGAACTGGATGTCTCAGGGAATTCCCTGGAGGTCCAGTGCTTAGGACTCCAAGCTTCCACTGCAGGGGGCACAGGGTCGATCCTTGGGCAGGGAACTAAGATCCCGCACGCTGCGTGGCATGGCCAAAAAAAACCCCTGGATGTCCCTATTAATTATGTATTTGATGGTTATTATTTATTATATACCAGGTACTGTGCTAAGTACTGCACACACATTATCCCACCAAATAGTATTAATAACCCTCTGAGAGAGCTATAAGCATCCTCATTATATAGCTAAAGAAACAGAAACTATAAAAGGTGAAGTAACTTACAAAAGGGTCTCACAGGCAATAAGTGAGGTAAATAGGACTCTACCCCAAGCAGTCTCATTCCAGAGCCTCAAAAAGGATGGGATCCAGAATCCTGTGAGATTCTTTTAGATGGAACATGGATGGATGAACTTTAAAATTCTTCCAGTACAGTAGTTTCTCCTTATCCGAGTTTTCAATTTTCTCAGTTTCAGTTACCCGTGATTAACAGGCATCCAGATATATTACAAGGAAAATTCCAGAAATAAACAATTCATAGGTTTTAAATTGCAGGACCTTCTGAGTAGCATGATGAAATCTCTCAATAGTCTGGCTCCTTCCCACCCACCCAGGACAAAAATCATCCCTTTGTCCAGCGTATCCATCCTGTATATGCTACCTGCTCCTCAGTTGAGGAAAAACATGGTATATATAGGTTTCGGTACTCCCCGCGGATTCAGACATCCACTGTAAGGGGGGAACCACTGTAACTGCATATTTATTTATTTACTATTATAGTTAATTACAACATAACATAAAATTTCCCACTTTAACCGTTTTTAAACGTACAGTTCAGTGGCATTAAGTACATTCACATTGTTTTGCAACTCTCACCACCATGTCACTGTCTTTTGACTTTCTATGGTGGGTTTTCCATGCAGAATATTTTTATGTCATTGAATTTATGAATATGAAGGGAAAGCCAGAATAACGTAATGATTTTGGAGAGACTCAGATTATGGATTTTATGTGTTGTGTCATACTTAGAAAGACCTTCCTCACTCTGAGATTATATCTTTAAAAATTCTCTGAGATCTCTTCTGGTATGTCTATGCCTTTTTTTTTTTTTAATTTAATTTCACTCTTTAATTCTTGAGGAATTTATCTGGTATGAAGTGGGAGATAAGGATCCCCTTTATTTATTTTAACACAACAGGAATTTGCAACTAGACAAAATTCATTTTAAATCCATCGGGGTGGGGGGTGGAGGGGTGAGGGGAGGCAAGCAAAGAAGCCAGGAAAATTCTGAAAAAGAGAAGAGTAAAGGTACTGGTTGGGGTGTGGAGGATTAGTCCTATGAGTAATTATAACTATACTAAATTTACAGTAATTAAAATAAATGGTCCTCAGTGTTTAAACGGATTGAACAATGGAATGAAATAGGATGATCAGACTTAGAATTTAGTGCAAAGGTACAAATTTAACTCAAAAGGTATAAGTTTATTGCCATCTTTATCATTTTGCGTATACCTATCCAAAAACATGGCACCCCTTTTCATTTGTCCCAATCTTCTGATAGCGGTGCAATCACAGAATGAGATCACTGCTCCATCTCCCCACTGCCTTCCTCTCTGCTGACAAGTGCTAGTGAAAAGTTACTCAAGGAGACTTTGTTTGGGATCTAAATTTTTTTTCCCGAGTCATTCCTAACATACTGGCTCTCCCAGGTTCTCTACATAAATGTGGAAAGCTGTGATCAAGTCTGATTTAGTCAGACAGAGCTGTACCATATTTCCATGGGCTGGGCTCAAAACAAGTACTATGTGTTATAGATGAAACCGTAGGTGTTAGGTGTTGGTAGAATTCTTTAAGGGTTCCTGAGACTGAGTTTGGGCCTTGATTTAACTTGAGAACTTAGGATAGCAACTAGAAGTTATCAGCAACTCCTCAGTATTATCAGCCACCAATCTCAAAGATGGAGCTTCGAGTTACCATGGGTGTTGGTCAAGAACAGCAACGTCCAAATAGAAATATATAATGCGAGTCACATCTATAAATTAAAACTGTCTAGGGACTTCCCTGGAGGTTCAGTGGTTAAGACTCTGAGCTTCCACTGCAGGGGGCATGGGTTCAATCCCTGGTTGGGGAACTAAGATCACACATGCCAGAAGGCAGATTCAAAAAATTTTCAAAATAAAATCATGTTTGAGTTGGTTTTTTTAAAATTGTCTAGTAACCACACTAAAAAAAAGTTAAAAAGACACATGAAATTAAATTTAATATTTTTAACCCAATAACATGATTATTTCAACATGTAATCAATATAAAAGTTATTCATGAGATATTTAACACTCTTTTTCATACTAATTCTTGGAAACCCTGAGTATATTTCACACATTGCACATCTCAATTTGGACTAGGCACATTCAAGTGCTCGACAGCCACATATGGCTTCTGGCTACCATATTGGAGAGCACAACTCTAGAAAATGGTAATGAGCAAGGCAAATGGCTTGATTTAGTAGATATCCAGAAACTCCAAGTTTGGAAATAAAGTATCTCAAGGGTCTGGAACAGACTTTCAAAATCACTAGTCCTAATATTCACTTGATATTTGAATCTTTTCTACAATGTCCCTAGTAAGGGGTCATCCAGACAAGTGCTTGACTGGTATTTCCAGGAATGAGGAGATCACTGCTTCCTGAAGCTAGCCAGTCCATTGGGGGACAATCTTAACTTCCAAAAGTCCTTGCTAAGGGCACAAACAGGTTGGTTTATGGTGGTCTGAGGAGCCTGGTTGGTTTGGGCTAACCTTAAGGAGTTAGTTGGGTTAGGAAGTACTGGGGGAGTTTAGTACTAAAAACGGACTGTAGGCTGGACAGGACAGGAACCGTTAGACTCAAGGCTGGGTCTGGACATCCGGTTAAAATCGTCAGCCACACTGCAACAAGAGTAACTGACCCCCAAAAACGGTACATATGCTAACTTCACTAATCTGGAGATTCAATGATTTGGAGAATAATTCGAATTATCATACACTTTAAAAAATTTCACAGTAAAGTAAAACATAACTGGGTTATAAATTAAGGCAGGCTCTCACTTGTATTAGACCTGTATTACAAATAACATTATCCTAAATGGTAAAGTACTTTATCAAAAGAATTAATTTCAGACCCAGAAATCAGAGGCACTTTCAAAGTCAATCCCTATCTCGATTTTAACATGCTCCTTACTCAAAAACACCCTGGAAATCAGAGACAGAAAACTTTTTTTAAAAATTCAGTAAAAATGATACTGACTGCCTGAATTTTGAAGGATTCTGACTGGGTGACCTTTGAAATAATACATTTTTGCTATAATTGTATTTCTTCTGTTTCTTTTTTCCCTTGGAAATGACAAAGTGTTCTTTTCCGGACTACCTTCACCCTCCCGCCCTGCCCAGTTCTACCTTTCCAAGGCAGGGGAAAGGTGCATCCTCGCCAGGGCTCCTGCCAGCGCCTCCTAGTACCTCTGGCCAGCAGCCGGTGAAGCGACGCACCCTGGACATCCAGTAACGTTTTATACTACACTCTGCCCCCGCCGGAGCTTCTCCAGATTGTACACCGAGGCCCCAGCGCCCCCCCCCCCCCCCCCCCAACGCGCGCACACTGTCTACCGCTCTTCGGGATAAAATTTGGGAACGGAAGCCCCGCCCACCCTCCTCCCTCCTGCCTTCACAAAACTAGCTACAACACCGCACCTCGGGCCGCCGAAGTAGGTTTCGCCACACGAGTTGGGGCACCGTCTTTTTTTTACGAGAAAACAAGCATCCAAAAAAAAAAAAAAAATTCAAACTGCTCTCGCGGGCCAATGGGGAAGAAGCGGGAGGGGGCGGAGCCAGCGCGCGACGGGCGGGGCGGGCGCGGGGGCTGGTACCGCAGGGGATTCGTAAAAACGCGGCGGGCGCACGGTTTGGGGGTTTGTGTTTTTTTTTTTTTTCCTCCAAAACTAGCTAAAGCTCGAGACTCCGCCTGAAGCCGCAGCTTCTCGGATCCACCTTAAATCTTCAGTGGACTCGGCGCAGGGGTCAGTGGGTGCAGCCAATGCCAATCAAGTTTACAACCACCAGCACGGGAGGGAAAAAAGAGAGGAAAAAAAAAAAAAAACCTTCAAGTTCTCTGGTCCGCGCACACACTCACACGGACGCACGCACACACACACACGTCCACAAGCACACAAAAGGAAGGAGGGGGTGGGGGACAGGCGCTCGAGAGAGAAGGGGGACATGTTTGCAAAACTCTCGCTCGAGGCTCAGTGCCCGTGGCCAGAGCGCTCGGGGAAGGCGCACGGGAAGCGCGGCCCGGCCCGAGCGCCATGATGGTGGCCGCGGTTCGGAGCCCATTTTCTGGAGGGGGAGCTGCAATGATGCAATCCCCCGGCCCCGCGTCCCGGCTGCGCGCCCTTCTCCCTGCCTTTTCTTCACGTTCGTTTTGAGGCGCGTCGACGTTTGGCTCCCAGCACGCCTCGATTCCTTTTTGTATTTTTTCACTTGGGGATTCCTGCCTCCTCTGTGTGTGTCCCCACGCGAGACAGGCCCGGGACGCGGATGGCCGCACGGGGGACTTGAGTGTACGTGTAAATGCTACACTTTCGGTTCTGCGGGGTCTGGCTGGCGCTGACCCACCCCTCCCTACCCCCCCGCGAGCCGAGATCCAGGGGGGTGCCACCAACCCCCCGCTCCCCGTGGGAGGAGAGGGTCTAGCGTGACCGTGGACCCTCTGACCCAGTCCCCCCGCCCAGCTCTGCTCGCAGGATTTTTACCTTAATTTTGGCCGGGAGGGAGGGGAGCGAACGTAGGGTGTGGCCCAGGTGAAAGAGATGGCAAACTTAAGGAAAAAAAAGAAAAGAAATTAGTACTCTGAAAAACAGATCGCAGATCCTAGACGAGCTTCTAAAACACCTTTCTTTCAATTCAAAAAAGCTTCCGAAGAGCAAGTGTCTACGCTAACGAGGGTGAAGATGAAATGGCGAAGGCAGCGTTCCTCGGCGGCCCGGAAAGGTCCCGGCGCGCGGCCGGTGGGCACACCGTGGCCTGAAAGGCCGCCCACCCCGCTCCCCTCCGGTTGATTTCCACGGTCCCCTCCGTCCCCAGTTATGCCTCTGGACCCACGGTTTCGTAGTTCTTCCCTGCCCTGGTCCCCCGCACTGGGCAGCGGGGATGCAACCGGGGGACTTGGCAGAGCGGGTGTAAGGGAGGAAGCGACCCCCGCGAGCGGCAGTGGCGCGCGGCCCCTCCTGCGCACGGCTGCGGCCCTCCTGGGCCGCCGGCGAGCCGAGAAGCCTTTCGAAATGCGCGGGGCTGCGGATCATTGGAGCCTGGGGTGGGGGTGGGAGCGGGCTGCTGCCCTGGAGGGTCCACGAATTCGGAAAGGTTCTCCCCTCCGCTCAAATCTCCCCGGCGCCCTAGAGTTGGCGGGGTACTGATGTGCAGGGTCTGATTGTGGAGAGAAATGGGGGTTTTCGCTTCTTTCTTAGCCCAGAGGAGAGATGATGAGGGAGGCAAGTTTCGGAGAAACCGCCCAGCCCAGCTGCGGGGGCCGAGGCGCAGCCGCCCTCCATGGCCTGCGGGCGCCCGGGGCGCGGGAACTGCGCGCAGCGATCCGGGCGGTGCGGGAGCCGCCAGTTGTAGACGAAGAGCTAGACTTGATAGCCTTTTCGTCCCGAGGCTCCAGCCAGCCTGACCCCGCAACTGCCGCGGCGGGCCGGCGCGGGGCTGCGGGGCAGGGTGGAGAGACGACGGCGCAGTAGCCGGGGTAGGGGGTGGCTGGCGCCGGCGGCCGTATCCCCTCGGAGGGACGCCCGCGGCGGACCCTGCAGTCCGGGGTCGGGGAGAGGACGCTCCGAATCCCGGGGACACGTTTGGAGACTTGACATAGAACGCGTGAAGGACCGACACGATGACTTTAGGGGCTGCGTTCCTGTGAACGTGCCTGGCGCGGCGAGCATCCACTTCTTCCTGGCCCAGCACTCCTAAAACGCAATCTCTAAAAATTCACATTAAAGATGGCTCTTTGGGAAAGAAACAGGGGTTATAAGCAGCAATTAGAAGAGGACTTTTCCCCCTATCTGTTAGAGACACTTTTTAAAGTATCCCTTTTGGCTCAGTGAGAATTTATTTCATTATTTCCTGACTCTCTACTCCTTCCTCCCCATTTTGAATTGTTTTTCTTGCTTTCTCAGTCTCTTCCTGAAAAACACCCTGCCTTCGTGTTTTGAATAGAATCACAAAAACACCTTTAGTCTTTAATTAAAATAATACCAACTTCGAAGATGTGGCCCAGCCACCAAAGGACCTACTTTTCCCTTCCTGGCAGTCGAAGAGACTCAACCCTGTTTTTTTTTTTTTTTTTTTTTGATAAGCAATTTCGGGTCAAAATAAGCTGAAATTATCTTGTTTAGAGCCCTTTTTGGGGTACAATAAATTAAATGCAAGTATTTGAGAGGAACAGTTTAACCCAAATCCAGATTTTTGCATTTAACCATTTGCAGATTCCTAGAAAAAATAATTTACTCTTACACCTTAGCCACATTTTATGAGAATTTCAAATTGCAGGGATTATCTTAATAAATCTGACTTTTAAATGCCGTGTTTAATTTTTTTTTCTTATTTAAATAAAAAAAATCTTTGCTCTGTGGATATGGGATCCTCAAATTCTCAGATCCGGTATTCAGATTAACCAGTTTTAGGTTGTGTAGATTGTAACCAGGAAATTTAGAAATTGAGGATTTCGTGTGTGATGACCAATTTGAAGAATACCTGTTCTACCTAAATTAGTGTGGAATGCACACCCATCTCTAAAGGACCTATATATCTGAATATTTTGGATGAGAGGTGTAGATTAGATGGTCTGAACAATCGCTCTAATTCCTCACAACACTGCATGTGTAAATACAGAATTTAGAGAAATCACCATGTTAGTTTCATTTTCAATCCTGCAAATGTGTGATCGGCCTACACTTATGTAACAATTTTTGGTTCTGACACATTCATATCCTAGAGACATAAATATTTGAACTAATGGAGACGTTGACCATCTTATTAATATGAAAATGTGGCTTGCCTACTTTCCACTTCTAAAGCTTCGTCCACCCATACAGAACTAAGTGGAAAGGAGTGACTCCTACGTTTGGACCTACATAACCCTCCTCTGGGCGGTGGGCCTGCATTATCTAGGTGTTTGCCACTTCCTATTATATTTGTGCAGATATGACTACAAAGCTAGGTCAGATACCTCAAGCTTACTAGTAAGGTATGTTACATACAGTGCAAGTCAACAAATAGCTATGGAAGTTTTCTTTATTGACTACTTGATGTTTTACAATAATTGGCATCTTTTTCATACATTACAAAAAATTATACCTGGCTCAGTATGCAACCTTTTAAGCACAGCCATATTATTTAAAAGAAGAAGGGGGAAAACCTAGTCTACCCAATACAGCATTTACAAATGCACAAAACATGCCGCTTTGGCTTGTATATTGTCTAGATTAAAAAAAAAAAAATCTCTTTTTAACATAAATAAGTTAGTATAATTTTCAGTGTCTTTACAGAGTTATGTACACAGGTACACTTCAAATGGTTTTGTTTCATACAAATACACAGGCAATGTAAAAATACTGTTTAAAGATGTAGTATCCATTTCACCTATCCACGGGTACTTTTCTCTATACACACTTTCCTTTAAAAACACCACTTTCCTTTGGGCAAATTAACAAATAGAATGAGAAGCCGTAAATTACACATTATTTCATTATTTTTTATGTCAAGTTACTTACAGATCTTTAAAAATATCCAAGGATTTAGAATTATTTTGACTGTGTCTACACACCCTGAAGTGAAAAGAAAATTAAGAAATTTTCTCAACAAATCTGATAAAAATTAAATGGTCAATTCTGAGCTTTCAGAACTCCCCCCATACATGCCAGATTTTTGCCCAGAGGTACCTGGAGTGATTACCAAACAGCCGAATACTTTAACTGGTAAATTCCGATTTTAAGGGAGACTGAGGAAGTGGGGAAGCACTGAGTAGAAGTTTTATTTTTTTTTTTTTTTAAAAAAAGCCATTTGCTGCTATATAACGGAATCATCAGAGCTCCTAAATGAGAAAAAGCTTCATGTAAAAATAAGTATCAATTATCTGCAGCCAGTGTTCAAATTTGGATGATTTTTTAAGTGAAGTATCAGTTCTCACTGAAAGGGACATTACATCTTTAAAGAAAACAAAACCTTCCCCCAAACTGCTTCTCTTAGTGCAAGTCAAATATTTTTCTCCTTGCTCTAAATCAAAGCAATCTCTTCATACCCCCCTCAATGCCAATTCCTCAGCCCCACCCTGCCCTCCCTTCCCCAAAGTTTATGTGCTACATAAAAGGTAAAAACTATATACACAGGTAGTACAATGAAGCAAATAAGGAAAAACCTAATTGCACAATGCTACATCCAATGCTTTTAGAGGCAGATGATTTAAGAGTGCCTAAAACTTTAGTGTTATTGGGTTGTTGCTGTTCAGTGCTTATAAGGGATGTCCACTCCGTGGAATCAGCGATATGTATTCAAAATTTTTAATTTATATCTTCCTTGCTTCATCAAGCAGTGATGTATCGGATAAACAAGGAAACATACTCTCAATTCTGCAAAAGAAACAAGAAGAAAGAATTAGGAGAAAAGCACTAGAATAACATTGCCAATATATTATGGGGATTATTTTGTTACTGTCTTTGTTAGGAAATACCTGAACAATGGGAAAGAAAGAACGTACTAAAAGTTGGTGCTCAGAGTCACCTCCATCCAACATTTCCTTCACTGGATTTTTACTGTCCCCTGTGCTGTGGACTTTTGTCTCGAGCAGTGGTTCTCAACAGTGGGTAATTCTGCCTCCCCCTCCACCCCCGGGGGACATGTGGCAATGTTTGGAGACATTTTTGGTTGTCACACTGGGTGGGGAGGGGGTGCTACTGGCATCTGCTGGGAGAGGTCAGGGATGCTGCCAAAACATTCTACAATGTGCAGGACCGCCTCCCACGACAAAGAATTATTCGGCCCCAAATGTCAACAGTACAGAGGTTGAGAAACCCTGGTCTAGAGAATCGGGGGTCAAAGATAGTGAGAAAGGACAGACACAGGAAAATTCAGAAAGTATAACACTTAAGAGTAGCAAAATTTTCTAAGTTTGAAAAATAATTGGAAATCACACTTAAAAAGACTATCCAAAGAAAATTCTATTCACTTTTTTTTTTCCCTCTCAAAATATTTTAGTCTTAGTCATATGTAGAATATACACACTAATGCTTATGAATAGGTCCTTACTACTATTTCCTGTATTCTCTGAACTGGCAATATTTACTAACAAATGCTTCTCTGTATGTCAGAATGGGGCCAGATCAAAATCCAGTAGGTCTGATTTGTTGTGGCTCATCTGAGGAGCTAGGCCACAAGTCACAAACCAACAAGAGCTGCAGGTGGTAAGGTTGCTTCAGAAAATTTTTTCAACCAATTTACCCACTTCATATATAAGCTGTGATGGAGAGGTTCAATAGCGCCGTTTTGTATAAGCTCTGAAAAATATGTATGTAATGAAATCCTACATAAGACACTGATTTAAAAATACAACAAACTTGAACCCCACCTGCATCCCGTTTTTTTAAATTTTTAATTTTTATAGATGAAGATTTTAAAAGTTAATATCAACATCTCTTAGGATCTCTTTATATGCTAGGCTATGAGGGTGTTTTGGGAAAAAAAAAGACGACACGGTCGTTGTCTGTAAGAAGTTTACAAACTATTAATATATGTAGTTTGATCATTATGGAGACCAATCCACGTAAAGCTGGGGGCTGAATTATTCAAATTAGCTTTTCATGTTGATCATATTTTTGTAGATGGCAAAAATCTCCACTTCCCTTGTTTGGGGTACACCTACCCCTGCCAGCCCTGATATCTACTATCCATTTCCCCTACATATATCTAAATTCCCCTGTTATAGCACGATTGGCATATACACGCTGACGTGTTCCTGGACTGCTTACTCTGGCAGTTACTTTAACTTTTGCTTTTCAACTTCAGTGTTATCAGAAATTCCGTCGGAACCTTAGGATTTTTGAGCCTTCAATTTTTGTTTTTTTAAATACACACGTTCCTTCTCCATCCCCTAAACTTATCAGAAGACAGGGAAAGTGAGAGTTTGTGAAAATGATAAAAACCAAAGGAAGTCACATACCTCTCTTGTCATGTTTCTAACCATTTGAACAAACCAGCTATGAGCCATTTGTGCCTCACTTTTCCCTCAAAGTTTGAATTAAATCATTTATTTGAATTAAATCATTTTTCCATGTACGGCTCAAAATCTGAGTCAACCTGGTCTTCTGGAGACGAATTCTCATGAAGTGGGATGGAGGCAGACCCCCGCTCTTGTTCAGATGGAAAAAGAACCTATTGTTCCCAACGTGTTTTGATGGGACTCTCAGAGAACTGACCTTCCTCCCCACAGGGCCTTGGTTACAAGTACTTGCCTGGGACACTTGCTCCAATCATTTGGTACTTCAAAGGAAAATGATCTCAGAACGTAGAAACTGGGAAGAATTATAGTACCTCCACACTAATTCTCAGTCTTCCCCATTCCTACTTTTTTTGACCTCCAAGATATACACCAAACAAAAACCCACAAGCTCTAATCTGCCAACCACCACTGAGATCGGGTTATCTTGGGGCTTGAAAGCCCACGAGTTCCTGCAGCCCAATTCGGGTGTCACTTCTTTGCTCCTAGTAATCAACCCACCGAGTACTTTACGTCTGACGCCTTCTGAGGCCGGGCTTCTTGGGCGTCTGCTCCACTGAACCCGCGTTCGGGGAACCGTCTGAAACATTTTCTTCTGTTCTGTTTGCTCTTTTGTTTTGAGGAGAGGAATCTAAAGGCAGGAAGGAATTTGAAAAAGGACACACACAAACAATCTTTATTAGAAAAAACAAAGGCTGACAGAAGTGGACCCAAGAATCAGGGGACGAAAAACCCACCACCTACACCCACAATCCTGGATCCGTCATTCCCAGTGGCCTTTAAGGGCACAAAACGAAGCTGTTTTCACATAACAGAAAGTACATTCTACGCCCCCAAAGCGAAGAGGAAGGCCGTTGATAAACATCCCAACTTTGTCACATACCTACCGCTGGCGAGCGGGGAGGAGCCGCGATGTTTTCAGTTAGAAAAATTACCAGATAACACGGTCTCAGGCTTCTGACTTAAAAGTCATAAACAGACAAGCAGTCAGCTAAATAAATAGCATTTAAAACCTAAGATTCAGAAAGTGCGCTCCCCCAAAGCTGAATCACAATGCGCTGAAAACAAAGCTGAGGTTAAAGACCCTCAGGCAGGCAAAGCAGTGCCGCTAACACAGACACACGGAAAGACATTTCACTCATTTGAAAGGGTCATTACCGTCTGTGGCAGGTCGCTTCCTTATCCCAGTGCACTGCTCCGCTAACCCCGTCTGGCTGTCCGGTGCATCAGTCTTCTGGTCTACCAAATGCGTGTCCTCTGAGTTTGCCTGAGACCCAATTAAAGGCACCGCCTGGCGGGTCCCGCTGACATCCTGGCCCTCCTGAGCCGGCACCTTGCAGGCGCCTTTGGGTGGCCGCGGGGGTCTGTAGTAGAACTCGGGCAAGTTGCCCTTTTCCACCTCTTGCCACTCGTATTTGCCCTCCAGGGGCTTGTGATTCTGAAAATCAAAATTCCACTTGCGCTGGCTGGCCTCTTCCATGTCTCTGCAGTGCTTCTCCAAATCCCGGGTTAACTCTTCGTGATTGACCGGGCCGAAGAGGTTTCTGCAGGCCGAGGGCTTGGGGTACTCCGCCTGTCTGGCGTCCATCCGCTCCAGGCTCGGGCTCCCGTTAGACACTCGCACGTTTGACATCTTCCTCCCCGGGCTCGGCGACCGCCTCTCTTGCGGCTCTCGCAAAACAAAACGAACAAAACAAAACGCCCCGACCCAGCCCGAGCCCCTCTTATAAGCCCTGCGACTGCCCTCCGAGCCAAGAGAAACAAACACGGACGAGTAAGTGCCCGAGCGTCAGGAGCGCGCGGGGCTGGGGGAGGGGGCGAGGGGCAGCCCCGGCCAGGCAGCCCCGAGTCCCCGCCGATCAAGTGGACTGGCGAGCGGGAGGCGGGGAGGGGAGGGGAGAGGAGCGCAGCGGAGAGAGGAGGGGGCAGAGCCAGTCCGAGTCCGGGCAGCTGCGAGCCCGCGGGTCCCGCCGACCGAGCGGCTCTCCAAACCTTGCCGGTGTCGGAGTCGCGGAGCAGCGAGAGAGTGGGGACAGGGGAGGGGGAGAAAAACACCCCGAAAACGCGAGCCCCCTTTTTTTAGTTGCCCAATATGGCGGTGGAAGGGAGGCTGACGAAGAAGAAGATGATTGACACCGCAAGTCTATTTAAACAGAGGAGGAGATCATTGGTCGCGGCGCCGGGAGCCGCCCCGCCGAGGCTGGCGAGCGCGGCCTTAAGGTGGCCCCGGGGCGGCCGCGGCGCCTCCCCGCCTCCCGAGCGCGCCGCCGCCGAGCGCGCGCCCGGGAGATGGGCTGGTCGCGTGACTGCTGGAGGCGCACGACTGCCAGCAAACCTGCTCCGGCTGGCCTCGGAGAAATTAAAAATAAGACAAACAAGCTCGCCAAACGGCTGGGGAGCCGGGGAGGGGCCTGCAGCGGAGCCGGCGGGACGGCGGGTTCTGGTCCCGGCGCTGCGCAGGCGGGCGCGCGGCTGCTCCGGAGCCCCCGACCTCCCGCTCCTCGCCCGGGAATGCTGGGGAGCTCGAAGGTTGCCGGCAGCTGGTTGTGCGCCTCGCTGGCGATCTTGTTTTCTCCGCACTCGCCCAGCGGGGGATGGGGGCGGGGGCGGGCAGCTGGGGGGCGGAGGCGGATGGTGGGAGCTCGGCCCCCAGCTGAGCTCTCCCCCGGGGCCCCAGCCGCTCGCACGGCGGGGGAGGCGGGGAGCCCCTCGGCCTGGGTGCCTTACTTAGGTGGGGGTGAGCAGTGGTTAGCTCACCCTTAACCTAGAAGTCTGTGCTAGTCTGGGAGGGGGGCAGGGGGCTTAGGGGAGAAGCCACGGCGAACGGCTTTCTATAAATTAGCCTGGAAGAGACGCAGCACTTATAATGTATTCTGAACCCAAGCTCTCCCTCAGTAAAAAATAAGAAAGAATTTCCAGATCAAAAAGTCGACTGGTCTCCCAAGTCCCCAATAAACTTTGTAACTGTCTCAGACACATTTAGTTTTAAAAAAGCGAGATTACATCCCTGGCCCAGGTTCTTGCTTCCCAGTCACAGTTAAGGCCACTGACAAGGGCTGCGTGTGGGAACTCGTCTCCTCTTTGTATTTTTCAATTCTTTGCCGGGTTGTAGCAGTTTCCTCAACCCGAGTCCCGCCGCCAAATACAACAGTTCCTTCCTTCCTCCACCTTTCTCTCCCACCAGACTCACTGCTCGGAACCCACCCAGAACACCATTCAGATGCAAGTGACGCCTTTAGAGGGCTGCAGGTCGTCGAAGAGTGAAAGTAACCGGAAAGTCCGGATTGTGAAGTGATGTATAAAACCACCACCACCGTGTTCTCACGTCTGATATGATTACTCGGGCATTTCTCTGCTCCCCTTTGCAACTTGAAATTTACCTAAGCAATATGATCTTGAGCAAGGTGATGGACGTTAAAACAGGATGGACAGGGCTGTCATATCTGAAACAGAGCTCAGAGTCTTTAACTGCCTCCCCCCAGCCCCCATATATGATCTTGGTCTGGGTCAAAGTTACACCTTTTACTGGAAACTAATCTCCAGTTCTAACAGTACACAACGGCAATTGTACACAACAGTTTTCTTGGGCGTCTCTGCTACAAGTGAGTTTGACTTTCAACTTGTTTTCTTAACCACGTATTATTCGTCCAGTTTGTGTCCCTGCCTTGCTTCATACACTCCAGAATGTAAGAGCTGGGAGGGACCTTGGGAACCCGGTGGTTCAACCCTCTCTTTTTTACCACTGAGGAAATAGAGACCTAGAGGATTCCTGTCCAGGGACACATAAGCAGTTGGTAGCAGACTAGAGGCAGGTCTCCTGACTCTAAAGCTGGTTCATTTTCTGTTCCTTTCCCTCCTGATGACCCCAACTGGTTTGGGTTTTGTCTGGATTCGCCTATGTCCCTCTCCTACAAATGATTCAGAATGGCTCCTTCTCATGACCTGGGCTGCCTGCAGATGTTTCCTTGTCACGGCCTGTGGTCCCTGATATTTTAATACAGCTGTCACTGGCCCTTGGTATGACCTTGGCACTAATTTGACTAAAAGGCAGATGCCAAAAGGGCAGGGTGAGACCCAGAGAGCAGTGAGGGAGGCAGTGCCCAAACGTTGTTTCAAGGTCGGGACTTCCTACCTGACTGACAGAAAATAGTTCACCTGGGATCAAAAGTAAAAGGTCTCATCTTTATTTTTTTACATTGAATGCCCCACTTAGTTTGCTGAGTTGGAGAAGAGGGGGAGAGGGACAGGAAAATTAGGGTAGGTCTCAATACCATAACTTATACCCTATTCCTGAAATTAGATCATTGTTGTTGAAATTTTTACACAATTGCTAGACTACACCGGAATTCTATATTATATATAAGCATCAATTCAGATGCATGAGTACACAAACTACCACATATATGTAAATGGAGATATTCTAGAGTATTGCACCTTGCCACAGATGTTTGATTTTATTCGTGGAATTAGAATCTTACAGAAAAGTTAGACGTGAATACTTCTATCCCCTCCACACCCTGAATATTTCTTCAACTAGTATGTAGGACCACCATTTTGTCGCTTTCTTAATCTTGAAAAGTAAACGAGTCACAGTCACGCCACCTTAAGACGTCTGGCTGCCAGCAGAAAGGCTGTGCTTACTCCGACCTTGCTATGATCTAAAGTGTTTTGTTTACAGTCAAGGCACCGGAGATCTGCACAGCAAATAATGAGAAGGCAGGCGTCTGCTGTAGTAGCGACGAAGCGTGAAAAAATACTATGGAGTCCCCGGGGGAACGGGGAACTGAGAGCTCAGAGCGCCATCCTCCTGCGGAAAGTAGGCGGCGGCTTTGCAAGACTGAGCGGGGGGGTGGGGGGGGTGTTGAGAATTTCCAATAAACAGCGTAAAGGCGGAGCCTGGGGGGAAGACAGAAAGTTCCACTGGCACTGCTCTAAAAAGGGCTCTGCTGGCCCAAGACCCAGAATCTAGTCCTGGGTGATGTTTTTGCTGTCATTTTCACTCCTGGTAGTTTTCTCCTTAGAGCTGAGAAGTGTCCCATAAGCCACCCAAGATTGCGTGTCCTTCACCAGCTGAGGAGAGAGAGGAAGACCAAAATAACTTAAAAGAAAACACCTGTGTGGTAGCCAAGTGTCCCGGCGGGGCGGCAGGGCAAGCTTGCCTCCCAGGTGTGGTCGTCGCAGCGGGGAAGTCAGGCAGCCCCAAATTTCTGCGAAGGCGCAGGTTTCCTTGCTCTGTTGCCCCTCCCACCACAAGCACACAATTTTAATCCTTCCTCCAGGATGTTTATGGTGAGGCAACGTTGACTCAATTTCACTGTTCTTCTAAACCGACATATTTTTAGAGCTTGGAAATTTCACATTCGTCTGTTTCTGACACTTTTCATTCAATTTAATAAATATTTATTGAGCATCGTCTATTAATTTGCTTATTCTTTCTTTCAACAAATACTTGTTGAGTGCCTTTGATATCCGAGGCCCTGGGGATACAGAAGTAAACAAACAGATTTAAACTAGGATGAAGTTTACACTCTAGTAGGGGGAGAGGAGACAGATGATACACAGTAATACATGAGTGAAATAGATACACTGTGTAAGGAGGTGATACATGCTCTGGAGAAACAGCAAGCAGGGGAGGGAGAAAGAGAGTGTCGTGAGGTCCCGGTGGGACTCGAGTGGTCGGGGAAGGCTTCCTTGAGGAAGTGGCCTTGGAGATATGTCCCGAGGACTCAAGAGAGAGCAGCCATGCAGATATCTGGGGAGAGTGTCCCGATAAAGGGAACAGCAAACACAAAAGCTCTGAAGTGTGGTCTTGTGTGATGTGTTCAAGGAACATCGAGGAGCGAGGGGAGAGTAGCAGCCAGAACATCTGCTCATACAAGACCGTGCAGGCCTCTGGAGGGTTTTTAATCAATGACTGAGTGATAGGGGAAACCACTGAAGCATTAGGAGGTTCTAAGCAGTGGAATGGTGCGCTCTTACCATGTGTAAGGTATTCCCCTAGGCGGTATTCTCAGCAGCCTAAGGATGACGAAGTCACAGCCCCTGCCTTTAGGGAGTATACCTCCTAGATGGGGAGACCACCACGTGCACAAAAACTCCAGAGAAAGCAAAACCTGGAAGAATGCTGTGGTCCAAAGATAGAGTAC
The DNA here is from genome assembly GCF_026419965.1 of Kogia breviceps. Classification (NCBI taxonomy): domain Eukaryota; kingdom Metazoa; phylum Chordata; class Mammalia; order Artiodactyla; family Physeteridae; genus Kogia; species Kogia breviceps. Next base: position 8,967,663 of record NC_081321.1, on the reverse strand, counting down.
AAAGGAGGGAGAAAGAGGAAGCCTTCCAGGAGGTGATTTGAGTCAGGTCTTGAAGAATGAGGAAAATGTCAAGAAGATTATAAAGATGTATTGGCAGGGGTGGTAATTGGCGGATGGGATCAGACAGTGGCAGATGTATGGATGACATGCTAAAAAAAAAATGTTTTAATGCTGTGGTCCTGAGATAGAGTACAAAGGAGGGAGAAAGAGGAAGCCTTCAAGGAGGTGATTTGAGTCAGGTCTTGAAGAATGAGGAAAATGTCAAGAAGATTATAAAGATGTATTGGCAGGGGTGGTAATTGGCGGATGGGATCAGACAGTGGCAGATGTATGGATGACATGCTAAAAAAAAATGTTTTATTCAGTAAAGCAACTGAGCGTTTGGTGAAAAGAATATCGATCACTGTCCAAACTTGTCTCCTGACCCGGGGCAAGCCTGGGCCCTGAGAGACAGTGTCTAGGGACAGAGCTAAACGAAAGCTGGGTGGACCGTCCCATTATGGTCTTAATCCAAAGGGAGCTGGTTATTGGACAGAGTACTGGTGTGAGGCAAGAGGGTAGAAGCACCAGCCATGAGACCACAATAAGAGGGTTTGGAACAGAGAATAGGAGGCTGTCTTGTGTGAGCTACTGAGCTACGAAGGCACAGCTGCAGATGCTTGGTATGTGGTGCGCACAGCCTTGACGGGAAGCAGAGGCGACTGTTAAGAAGCCCACGCCGTCTTGGACAATCAGATGTTTGTGTTCGGTAGTGGCATCTGACCGCAGAGTAGAGGATGGGTGTGATGAGCCTGGAGGGGCTGACACAGGGAGGTGACTTTGCAGGCTGATTGCAGTTGCTCAAGCAAGAGATACAATGGCCTTAAGCTGTACTGCAGAGGAGGGAATGGAAAACTAGGAATGAACGTGTGCTCGCTTAGGTAGTCACAACAGATACGGGGGCTGGAGAAAGATGGAGAAATGGAGGATGGCTTTAAGGACTCACACTTGGGTATTTGAGAGAATAATGCCATTAATTAAGAGAAGTAACACAGAGAGATGATGTAAAAGAGAATGCTAGTTGTCCACCAAATCCCATCCTCACCTTCTTCCTCAGTATCGGAATTGTAACTGGGCATACAGTAGCTGCCCAGCTACTCTACATTTCCCAGCCTCCTTTACAGTTGGATGTGCCCTGGTGCTAGGTGTCTTCCAACAGAATGTAAGCTAAAGTGATACGTGTCTTTCAGGCCTAGTGCATAGAACCTATCACATGACTCCTTCCCTTCTGCGTCTCTCTTCTCCCTTCCATGGGCTGTAAAGGTGAATATTACTGTAACCTTGGAAGCCACATGTTAAAGATGATAGGGCCACCATCAACCTGAGTCCCTGACCTGACCCAGGAGAAAAAATGAATTTCTATTTTGTTGAACTGTGATATTTTGGAGGTCCATTTGTTATAACATTTTATAGTCAATCTGAACTAATACAGAGGGAAAAGTTTGGGAGACAGGGAATAGGGAAGATTAAGAATTTGATGTGGGGCTTCCCTGCTGGCGCAGTGGTTGAGAGTCCGCCTGCCGATGCAGGGGACGCGGGTTCGTGACCCGGTCTGGGAAGATCCCACGTGCCGCGGAGCGGCTGGGCCCATGAGCCATGGCCACTGAGCCTCCGTGTCCGGAGACTGTGCTCTGCAACGGGAGAGGCCACAACAGCAAGAGGCCCGCGTACCACAAAAAAAAAAAAAAAAAAAAAGAAGAAGAAGAATTTGATTTGATGCAGACAGTATGTGCATTGAAATTAACTGGATCCCTGAGGGAAAAAAGAATAAGAGGTTATGTTCCTTAAGAGGGCAACTGAGACAATATTGGAGACATGAATCTGACACATAATGTGAAAGGATGCTATGGTTGGCGGGTCTCTCTGAGACCTGTCCGTATTTACAAATGTGCCAGTAATCATATGGCCAGATCAGATCCTGAGTAGATTAAAGCTTTCAAAAGTGTGGGAATAAGGATGTGTGTGGTGTTCTCAATATTTTTCATCACACTTGAGCTGTGTAACACTCATTGTTTCTTCATTGTCCCACCCTCCCTTCTCAGAAAGTCTGCTCCTTTAGGCTCTTCTGCTGAGAGATTATATCCCATTGTTCCCATTCTCTAGATTTTTTTTTCTTTTTTTTTTTTTTTTTTTGGCCAAGCCACGTGGCTTGCAGAATCTCAGTTCCCAGACCAGGGATTGAACCCGGGCCACGGCAGTGAAAGCCCAGAATCCTAACCACTAGGCCACCAGAGAACTCCCCTCATTCTCTTTCGGAAGGTGACCAGAGGAGGGGAGAGGCTGTATCTATCTGACCCGAATTTGGCCAACCAAATTCTCTCTCCTGAAAATTTGAAACCAGGTCTCAGAAACTTCAATTAGTAAACTGTAAATTAGAGATTAATAAGGTAATGTAGATTTGGAATTCAAAGAGCAGTTTTAGGAAAGCTATCTTTGGCACATGTGTGATGGAGATGCAGATTAAGATTGCCTGCAGTGTCAGAAGAAAGAAACGGACATTCAAAGAGGGGCAGAGAAGAGAGACCACGGGTTTTAGAAAGACAGATAACACTTAGCACCCCCAAACTCCCCAGTTTCTGGATCCTGCAGATCCAGGGTCCCACTCCCTGGATTTCAGTTCTGTGGGACAGCCTGTGTTTGTAAAACAATTCCTCTCATTTTGCTCCAAGCTAGTTTGTTACTGCTTTCTATTAGAACCCAAGACATCCCTGATTAACAAAATACTTTACATACTTGAAAGCAGCTTCTCTGGTGTCATCACATTTGACCCTCATAAGACCACGGCTGCGAGACAAATGCTATTATCCTCTCTTGCAGATGAGGTCCTGAGAAAGAGAAGGCTGAGTGCTCCAAATCCATAAAAAAGAGCAGACAAGGCGCTAGGGCCAGTATGCCTGCTCTTCGGAAGCTGAGTCCAGAGTCCACTGTGATGACTCTTGAAGATGTAATGACTTGGTGGGTTCGTAAATTTTATCACTGAGGCTCATGGGCTTAAATTACCTACAGTACACTCTTCATAAAAAGAAGGTTCTGGGGAAAATGAGATTCAAATTCCTAAAAAGAAAAATAGCATCTTTGAAAGAAACTGGACTCAGAAAGGGTTTGAAACTGATCCAGTGGGGTCAGACTTTAAAGAAAAAATGCATCAGGCAATTTTAATTAGAGAAAAATCTTCATTTTCAAGTAAAATATAGTAAGCAAATGCAATATTGCTGTTTTCATAAGAATGGGAAATAAATGGCAAACCCTGGATCCACGACCTTAATTTCCATGACTGAAACATAAGTGGACAACCTCTGTGAGTAGAATATGGAATTTGGAACAAAAAAAGCATATTCACCACCAACTCACCATGTTCAGCTTCAGTCATTGAGAAGATACAAAGGAGAAAACCACCCTCAATTATGATCTCAGTCTTCAGTTTACGCAAACTTATATCTAAAAATAACCCTGGAAAGTGCTCATTTTTTGCTCCTGAATACTCTCTGAATAACTGTTCACATGAATATTTGTTCATCCCTTCAGTCACTAAATTTTTTTTTTTTTTTTTTTTTTTTTTTTTTTGCGGTACGCGGGCCTCTCACTGCTGTGGCCTCTCCCACTGCGGAGCGCAGGCTCCGGACGCGCAGGCTCAGCGGCCATGGCTCACGGGCCCAGCCGCTCGGCGGCATGTGGGATCCTCCCGGACCGGGGCACGAACCCGCGTCCCCTGCATCGGCAGGCGGACTCTCAACCACTGCGCCACCAGGGAGGCCATTCACTAAATTTTTAATGAGCTCTTAGCAGATGCCAGACACTCTGGGGACACAGCAGGAAAAAAAAAAAAAAAAAAAAAAGATAGGCAAAGTCCCGCTTTATGGAATGGAGTTTACACTCAAGTGTGGAAGGCAGAAAAGATACAAATAAATAAGCACAGTATGTCATGTTGTTATAGGTGCTTAAAAAAAAAAAAACTAGTGTAGTTGAGGATGCAGAGGGTAATGAAGGCAGATGCTGTATTAACAAGGAAGGACTCTTTGATTAACTGACATTTGAATAGAGACCTGAATGAAATGAGGGCACGGACTATGTCGTTTTCTGTGTTCCAGGCAGAGGAAATAGCAAATCCAAGAGCCCTGAGGAAGGTGCCTGGGGATGGCTAAAGAGTAATAAGGGAACTAGTAAGCCAGACACAGTGTGTAGTGGCTGGGAGGTAGGAGATGAGATCAGAGAGAAAGTAGAGGCCTGGATCATGTATATTATATAAGACATGATAAAGACATTTGATTTGATTCCAAATGAGGTAAGCCACCCTTGAGCTGAGAGTTTTGATCAGCTAACTTTGGTCACTTTCCTGAGTGGAGGTACGTCAAAAAAGCAAGAGAGAAGTAGGGAGACCAGTTAGCAGACCATTGCAGTAATCCAAAAAGAGGTCATACTGGTTCAGACCAGGGTGGTAGCAATGTACGTAGAAAAAGGGGTAGAGTTATTAATAGATGTGTTTTTAAAGATATAGCCAACAGGATTTGCTGAAGGATTGGAAATGGAATGTGTGTATGGGAGAGAGGAGTCCGTAGTGATTCCAAGGCTTTTTCACCTAAGCAACTGAAGAAGGTTTGGCTATTTACTGAAATGGGGTTGACTGAGGGAGGAACAAATTTTGCTTTGAATGTGTTCAGTTTGAGATATCCATGGACATCCGAGTGGAGATGCTGAGTGAGCAGTTGTATACATGAGTCTCTCTTAGGGGAGAGAGGTTTGTGCTGGAGACACAAATTTGTAAATTTCAGCATTTAGATGATATTAAAGCCATGGGACTAGATAAGATCACAAAGGGAATGAGTTTAGACAGGGAAGAGGCCTGAGCATTACAACTTTTAGAAATCAAAAAGACGGAAAGGCTCTAGACAAAGGAGAATATAAAGGCGCCGCTGATGGAGTGAAGGAGAGCCAAGGAGAAGTGACTCAGAGGCCAAGTAAAAGAAAGTATTTCAAGGACAAGAGAGAGATCAGATGGTTCACATGCTGCTAATAAGTCAAGTAAGATGAGGACTGAAAACCGACCATTGGATTTGGCCATGAAGGTCATTGGTGATCTTGATAAGAGTAGTATTGGCCAAGTAGAGGATATGAAAGCCTGACTGGAGTGGACTAAAAGGAAAGTCATGTACATACATGCTGTTAAACGCACATGAACAAAATATGCACAAATATACCTTGTCTAAGCGGAGGGTGGCTAGGTTCTAATATCAGGGAGCCAGTCTGGAAGCAGGCCTGGGGTGGGGTCTGTGCACTGGCAGATGAGGAAGTAAGCACCTGAAGAAGGTGCCACCCATTGACTACCTTAACTTGTTTCATTGTATGCTTTCACATTCTATGTTTCCTTCAATATCTCTTCTTAACTTTCCTAAGAATTGTCATGTTGACAAATTACCTTACTCTTTGAAAGGAATCCCTTTTGGAGAGGATGCTAAGAGAATTAGCACAGGGCTTCCCTGGTGGCGCAGTGGTTGAGAGTCCTCCTGCCGATGCAGGGGACGTGGGTTCGTGCCCCGGTCTGGGAAGATCCCACCTGCCGCGGAGCGGCTGGGCCCATGAGCCATGGCCGCTGAGCCTGCGCGTCCGGAGCCTGTGCCCCGCAACGGGAGAGGCCACACAGTGAGAGACCCGAGTACCAAAAAAAAAAAAAAAAAAAAAAAGAGAGAGAATTAGCACAGAATGAGCTTTGCCTGTGAGTGTCATCTTGCACCCAGCTAAGAAATAGAAAAGAACATCATCGCAGAACAGCATCTTCTCTTCCCACAATAATAGACTGTCTTATTTACCAAATTAAGAGTGTAAGGCTTTATTGTAAATTCTTAGCATAATAAAAGGACATTGAGTTGCATTTCTATTTATTCTTGACAAAAGCCTCTCCTGACGTTGTCATAATGGTATTCTTCTCTGAACCTCAATAATCTGCTTAAGACCTTCCTGTATCAGTGGACCAATTATACAACAAGTGTCTAATGCAATTTGAAATTTGTTGCCTTTTTCCTTAACTTGGGATTTGATTTTCTGACCTAGAATGTTTCAGAGTAGTTTTCCATCTCTTCCTTTACCGCAGAAACAGAAACATCCAGAATAGTTAGGCCCTCTGTGGCCACATGAGGACAGAAGAGGGTAAGTAATAAGATATAATTCCCCTGCGGAGCATTCATGAAGCAGGAATGTAATCGACCTGCTGAGCTGTTTGAACAGCACAGGAGGGCAGCACAAGGCCAGCACTGTTGGCCCCAATCCGGCAAATATTCCAAAGCACAACCATACTTATGGTCTGCTTTTCTGAATGCGTACACAAGAGTTTTAATCCCCAGCAAATCTAACTGAACTCTAAATCTGAAGAGACTCTACCTATTAAACATTTTCAGATCATTTTCATACATTATTCACATAATAATCTGAATTTAACATTTATGCATTTTACCGTAGCAGAGTGTTTTAATAATTGTCTGTGCAGTCAAGGTAAGTGTTATAACCCTTAACAAGTGAGGAAGTAGAAATAAAGATAAAAGTTGACTTGCCTACGGTCATACAAAATTAGGTGCAAAGATAACAGCCTAAGCCTGATCCTTTTCCACTAAACATAGCTCTGCAGAAAGATACTCCTCCATCCCCCAAACACACACGGATACATTCCACTGCCTTCGTGACATATCCACTTTGACTTCAGATATAAATCTACAGTCTTTAACCTTTTCTGTATCCTCCAATAAGGCCAATTTCCATCCTCTAAACAAAATAAATACAGAGTAGGTAGAACCTAATAGACATTACTGGCAAATATACACAGTTGCAGTGAAACTCAAAGAGATATCCCCTAGTGAATTCTGTTAGGTCCTTGATATGGCAGTCATGGAATCCATCAAATCTACAGCTCCTTCCAAGAGCAAATGCCCCACCCCTGGCATGGGCCACGGCATGGGCTCCTGACCAAGAACTGTTGTTTATGATGGGGCCTGGCACGGACACCTCTGCCCAAAAGGAAGATGGTTATTAGCTAATCCAGTCTTATACTCTCACTCAAGAATTAGAACTGGGGGGCTTCCCTGGTGGCGCAGTGGTTGAGAGTCCGCCTGCCGATGCAGAGGACGTGGGTTCGTGCCCCGGTCCGGGAAGATCCCACATGTCGCGGAGCGGCTGGGCCCGTGATCCATGGCCGTTGAGCCTGCGCGTCCGGAGCCTGTGCTCCGCTACGGGAAAGGCCACAACAGTGAGAGGCCCACGTAACGCAAAAAAAAAAAAAAAAAAAAAAAAAAGAATTAGAACTGGGAAGTATAGTAAAAACCAGAAGGTCACAGTGAAAAGAGCATAGACTGATGCAGAGAGAAGACATGTAGGGACATAGAGTCACTATGTGCTGGACTCACAGGCCATGGACTTCCATGGCAAAGATGTCTAGAGCTCCCAACATTCCAAATGAACTTATAATTCCTGTTTACATGTGACCCTTTCAAGGCCCCGTAGTTTGGGTATCCATGTTCTAAGGACTTGGCAGTATGGCTAAGATTCCCGTCACACGTGTGAACACACCTTCACACACTACTCAAGGGAACATATGAGACTGTCCCTTACAACCAAAAGAACTCAGCCGACCACCACCCACAGATGATGCTCCATAACCAAAATAAGCAACATTCAATCACAACCAAGCTCACATGGAACATATGATTGTTTGATCAAAGCTGTACTTCATTCACTCATTATGTATCCTATTGATTACCTATGTGTCAGGCATTAGGTGAGAGCTGGAGTTATAGAGACAAATAAGCGAGAGACAAATAAGACAAGGTCTCTGTATTTGAGAGGTTCCCACCTCAGTGAGAGAGGCATCATACAAGAATGGAAACAAATTGAGAAAATGTAGGGAAACTGTATTCTGATTGTGTAAATGGTAGATCCTTTTTTGCTTGTAAGTCATTCTAAAGAGCTCTTCTAGTCAAGTCCAGTTTATCAGTCAACATGACATTTGTGCCAGTATGCTGTAGACCCAAGCGAAAAGATGAGAACAGAATCATATCATCATTCTTGAGTGCCCTGATGACTGGGATGTACAATGGTGTAATTAGATGGACAGGGTTAATAATGACCACATTCATCATGACCAGTGCTTCATGCTGGCTTCTCAGGACTTTAAATGTGGTTATGATGTTTTAGACTTAAAAGTTAGACATTACTTACTGATTTCTTGATTTGAGCGATTATCAAGACAGATAATTAAAGGAAACATAAGGAGTTGAAAGTAGAGGAGAAAAGGGGAAAGGCCCTGAGAAAAAGGAGAAGGAGTGAGATCTAAAATACCAATCTTTTAAAACATGTCGTCAATATGTGCATCCAGATTTATCATAGGTCTATGTTAACTGTGGATTCAGTCTTAATCACTTAAAATATTTTAAAAAACTCCACCAGTACATACTCTAATATGTTTGGTTTGATTTTCTAATATGCAGAGGGTTCTCTTGTAGTTTTTTGTTTGTTTGTTTGTTTTTGCGCTACGCGGGCCTCTCACTGCTGTGGCCTCTCCCGTTGCGGAGCACAGGCTCCGGACGCGCAGGCTCAGCGGCCATGGCTCACGGGCCCAGCCGCTCCGCGGCACGTGGGATCCTCCCGGACCGGGGCACGAACCCGCGTCCCCTGCATCGGCAGGCGGACTCTCAACCACTGCGCCACCAGGGAAACCCTCTTGTAGTGTTTTTTTTTTTTTTTTTGCGGTATGCGGGCCTCTCACTGCTGTGGCCTCTCCCGCTGCGGAGCACAGGCTCCGGACGCGCAGGCCCAGCGGCCATGGCTCACGGGCTTAGCCGCTCCGCGGCACGTGGGATCTTCCCGGACCAGGGCACGAACCCGTGTTTCCTGCATCGGCAGGCGGATTCTCAACCACTGCGCCACCAGGGAAACCTTCTTGTAGTGTTTTTTTTTTGTTTTTTTTTTTGCGGTATGCGGGCCTCTCACTGCTGTGGCCTCTCCCGCTGCGGAGCACAGGCTCCGGACGCGCAGGCCCAGCGGCCATGGCTCACGGGCTTAGCCGCTCCGCGGCACGTGGGATCTTCCCGGACCAGGGCACGAACCCGTGTTTCCTGCATCGGCAGGCGGACTCTCAACCACTGCGCCACCAGGGAAACCCTCTTGTAGTGTTTTTTTTTTTTTTTTTGCGGTATGCGGGCCTCTCACTGCTGTGGCCTCTCCCGCTGCGGAGCACAGGCTCCGGACGCGCAGGCTCAGCGGCCATGGCTCACGGGCTTAGCCGCTCCGCGGCACGTGGGATCTTCCTGGACCAGGGCACGAACCCGTGTTTCCTGCATTGGCAGGCAGACTCTCAACCACTGCGCCACCAGGGAAGCCCCCTCTTGTAGTTTTTTAAAGCGCTAGAGATGTAAGTCAAATACCAACTCATACTTTAACTTTTAGAAATATTCTATTAAATAGTAGATCTATTAAATAAGTCATTTTAGGATAGATACAGCACAATTAAATTTGACAAATACTTAAGTGTGTCTCATTTGTATGAACCATAAGGCCAATCGCTAGAGAAAATTTGAAAAGTAAGATACAATTACCATCTTCCATGGCAGGAGCTTTATTCTATATATAAAAGTTAAACAAAGAGACAATAACATTAACGTACGGCCAAATATATGTGCTTTAAAAAGATGGTACAAGCAAAGTGCTGTGAAGTTTCTAGAGGTGAGATTAGGGAAGGCTTTAGAGGTTGCTTTTGAAAGGGTCTTGAGAATTCAATGGAGTTAAGTTGGGAGAGGCAGAGAACTGCATTAATTAAATGGGAAAATTTACTAAATGTAAACTTGGTAACGAGAAGAATCATCTTGTTTCCCTGTTATTGTTCACTGACACTGTCCGAGATAGCTCATAAATGTATACCACACCTTTGAAAATATAGGATTGGAATTCTCTCTCCCTTTTGCCTACCGGCAGTCCTATCGCCCACAATACGAGCTCTGTATGCTATATAGTCATTTTTAGCTCATATGCAATTGATACAAGGGGAAATAATGTCAATATAATTCAGAAATCACATGGGTTCTTTCATTATTTTTCCCAGCACACTTACATTTTGAAGTGATCAGGGGCAAGTCTTCTTACATGAAATACAAAACCTTAGCAATATAAACACTTTAAGAAAAAAAGCAGGAAATTCTTCAGGAATGCCTTCCTTTAGTACAAATAGACGCTTGTTTGTGGCTTCAAAAACCTTTAAGATTTTTATGACATTGTTATGTGGTAAAGCTACACAGTGTAAATGAAGGTGTGAAACTGTTTTGTCCTGTGTGTGGGGTTGGGGGACTGATTGATCAAGAAGGCTAAATACTGGATCAGACTCTTCTTTTTCATTAGCTTAGTTTTTTTTTTTTTTTTTTTTTTTTTTTTTTTTTTTTTTTTTTTTAAGAGAGGCTGTAATTATGGTAATCCTAGTGGATTTTTAAAAAATTGAAGTATAGTTGATTTACAATGATGTGTTAGTTTCTGGTGTACAGCAAAGTGATTCAGTTGTAGATAGATATACATATTCTTTTCCATTATGGTTTATTACAGGATATTGAATATAGTTCCCTGTGCTATACAGTAGGACCTTGTTTATCTATTTTATATACAGTAGCTTGTATCTGTTAATCCCAAACTCCTACTTTATCCTTCCCCCACCCCCTTTCCCCTTTGGTAATCATAAGTTTATTTTCTATGTCTGTCTGTTTCTGTTTTGTAAATAAGTTAATTTTTGTCATATTTTAGAGTCCACATATAAGTGACATCATATGGTACTTGTCTTTCTCTTTCTGATTTACTTCACTTAGTGTGATAATCTCTAGGTCCATCCATGTTGCTGAAAATGTCATTATTTCATTCTTTTTTATGGCTGAGTAATATTCCATTTTATATACATATAAATATATACTCTCTCTCTCTCTATATATATATATATATATATATACACACATACCACATCTTCTTTATCCATTCATCTGTTGATGGACATTTAGGTTGTTTCCATGTCTTGGCTATTGTTAGTAGTGCTGCTATGAACATAGAGGTGCATGTATCTTTTTGAATTATAGCTTTGTCTGGGTATATGCCCAGGAGTGGGATTGCTGGATCATATAGCAACTCTATTTTTAGTTTCTTAAGGACCCTCCATACTGTTTTCCGCAGTGGCTGCACCAATTTACATTTCTAGCAACAGTGTAAGATAGTTCCCTTTTCTCCACACCCTCTCCAACATGTGTTATTTGTAGACTTTTTAATGATGGTCATTCTGACCGCTGTGAGGTGGTATCTCATTGTAGTTTTGATTTGCATTTCTCTAATAGTGAGCAATGATGAGCATCTTTTCATGTGCCTATTGCCCATCTTTATGTCTTCTTTGGTGAAATGTCTATTTAGGTCTTCTGCCCATTTCTTGATTGGGCTGTTTGTTTTTTTGTTGTTATTGAGTTGTATGAACTGTTTGTATATTTTGGAAATTAAGCCCTTGTCGGTAGCATCATTTGCAAATATTTTCTCCCAGTCCATAGGTTGTCTTTTCGTTTTGTTATGGTTTCCTTTGCTGTGCAGAAGCTTGTAAGTTTGATTAGGTTCCATTTGTTTATTTTTGCTTTTATTTCTATTGCCTTGGGAGACTGACCTAAGAAAACATTAGTACGATTTATGTCAGAGAATGTTTTGCCTATGTTCTCTTCTAGGAGTTTTATGGTATCATGTCATATATTTAAGTCTTTAAGTCATTTTGAGTTTATTTTTGTGTATGATGTGAGGGTGTGTTCTAACTTCACTGATTTACATGTGGCTGTCCAGCTTTCCCAGCACCACTTGCTGAAGAGACTGTCTTTTCTCCTTTGTATATTCTTGCCTCCTTGTCAAAGATTAGTTGACCATAGGCGTGTGGGTTTATTTCTGGCCTCTGTATTCTGTTTCATTGATCTGTATGTCTGTTTTTGTGCCAATACTATACTGTTTTGATTACTGTAGCTTTGTAGTAGTGCCTGAAATCTGGGAGGGTTATGCCTTAAGCTTTGTTCTTTTTCCTCAGGATTGCTTTAGCAGTTCTGCATCTTTTATGGTTCCATGTAAGTTTTAGGATTATTTGTTCTAGTTCTGTGAAAAACGTCATGGGTAACTCGATAGGGATCACATTAAATCTGTAGATGGCTTTAGGTAGTATGGCCATTCTAACAATATTAATTCTTCCAATCCAAGAGCACGAGATACTAGATCAGATTTTTAATTTTGACAAAACTGCTTTCAACTGGAATCAAATACCCTCAAGGACCTATATGTCCAAGGAGAAAGCACATGTCCCAGGTTTAAAGGTTCTAAAGCAGCATTGTCTGATAGAAATACGAGAAACACATGCAATTTTAAGCTTTCTAATAGCTATATTTTTAAAAAGTAAAAAGATACAGGTGAAATATTTCAACATATAATCAATATAAAAACTATTAATGAGATATTTACATTATTTTTTCATACTAAGTCTTTGAAATCTGGTGTGTATTTTACATTTACATCACATCTCAATTTGGATTGGTACATTGAAATGCTCAAGAGCCACACTTGGCTAGTGGCTACCATATTGGACAGCATAGCTCTAAATGATGACTGTGACGTTGAGTACAAATGCCAGTGGAGGTTTAATTGTGTTAGTATTTCTTATTAGCCTAGTAACTCTTATGGTCCTAGGGTAACAAAACTGCATAGGCTTTCAGTGATCTGCTCCTAAGCTTGTATTTTCTATAAGTCCTATTATTTTTAGTGCACCACTTTAAAAAAAATACTTGTTTCTTCTGTACATATTTTCCTACTCTTCCTCCCAGCTAGAGGTAGTCATGAGACAAGGTTCTGAGCAATGAAATGTGAAGGGAAGTCTGTTAAATCATATGGGAAAGGTTTTTCACCCTGATAAGAAGGGAGGCCACAAAGAGAAAGCATTTTTCTTTTTCTTCTCCCTCTATCCCTTCCTTTCTGTTTGAACATTTCACATGAGAACATGATTTTTGGTGCTGTGGCAGCCATTCTGTGACTATGACAGAAGACTCTGGTACGTTGAAGATGGCAGAAGATGGCATCTTTCCTTACAGAGATGTAAATGCAATGAAGAAGCCAGCCAGGCAAAGATGGGGGTAGGAGGGAGGCGGGAGAGGAGTTCCCTAGCAGCAGGAAGAGTGCTTCAGCAGATATGTCCTTAACGGGCATTGCTTAATATTCACAATCAAAGTTCACCCTTTCTTCTCCCATATGCCCCCACCCCCTTGCTAATGATTCCCTTCCATCTGGCTGGAACATTCTTTCGTCAGGTGTGACAAGAGTGCTGGAATTACTCCCAACACTTGCAAGAGAGAGCTAGAAGCAGGAGCACAGTTTTCTTGAAGTCCCTTGTTTATCATTAAGGATTCATGCACAGACACTGCAATTTGGCTATAACATGTTTAATACTTTTAAAACTGTTTAAAATGATCTATCTTGAAAGAAGTTCTATCACTCAGTTAATAAGTAAGATTATATTGTGTTGATTCAACCAATTTGGGGTAATGGGGAATGCATACAAGATTCACTGATCAGCAATTTCTCATCTTGGGGTCACAGTAATTCAAGAACCCAGGTTTACATAAATATGTGGACAAGAATGGCAGCAGTTTTTTCACTGCTCTACAATGTCAGGGTAATTACAGGAGAGCATGCTCAGAATGCTGCTAAAGAAATGGTATGGATAACTGTTTTAGCTACTGATTGTGGAAATTCTGGAAGTCTATTTCCTGAGTCGTATGACAGACTGAATGGATAACCAATTCAGTAGTGAGTTTCTTTTACGCATCAAAGGATTTTTTTTTTCAGTGAACAAAGACAAAGTTTTATTTGACCACTTACCAGTCTTACACTAACATTTTCATCACATGTAAATGAACCAGTAGTCTCAAAGGATTCATAGTTCTATATCAACTCTTCATCCAATTCCCATTCTCTATTTCCATTAGAACCATCTCATCATGTGCAATAAAAGCATTCAGTTTCTTTTACAGTTGTTGATTGCCTTGACAAAGTAAGCAGTGTTTATGAGTCAGTCTTAATCACCTTAATAGGCGAACAAAGAATCAATTCAGCTTATCTACATTTCTTTTCCTTCAGGAAGAAAATGTCAATTCAGTCCTGGCTTAGAAAACTGGCTATCACCTTACTTCAACCAAATGAGTGTACCTCTAGATAACGGAGCAGGATTTTTAAGTTCCTTGTGACTTTGGTACAAATTGTTGCCTTAAAGGGTAGGTATCCAAATTGCTACATCTACTAAATTTTACTATCATATTGAACATAATAAGAAAAACCCAGAGGCTGATTTTTTAAGGTGAAGGCTCTGTGAACCATGCTGGAAGTGTCCAGAGCCTTCAAAATCTGGCCCCATTTGCACACGTCCATATTTTTCCTCTACTTAATTTCATGCTACCTAAAAATTTCACCTTCCTTTTGTAGCAAGTTTCTATTACAAATTAAAGTCTTCAAATCCATCATTTAAAACCTAACAGAGTCCAACAAAATTTCCAAATTGTTAACATCTATGCTATCATCCAACTCTAAGATAAACATCCAGGTTTAGCTGAATCTACCAATTACTTAAGGCTGTTTTGAGCACATTAAAACGCATCATTGGAAATTCTTCCAGAGTTTTAAAAAAATCAGCTTGCCTGCTTTTTCTTTGTTTTCAAACAGATCCAGTCATATCTATAACACAAAGTTTCACCAGATCTTCTCATTTTGTCATAGCCTTCTAAGCAATCTGAAACTGATTCTGAAGGGAACTTAAAACCATTTTCAAAAATTTGCTTGTTGGTTTGTGCTTTTTCTGGCTATTGCTTCTAGAGTCATCTCTGTTTTTAGTTTCAAAATTTGCATGGCTCCCTTTTGACTCTGCTTCGAGAGTCATTCTTTTTCTTTTTTTTTTTTTTAATAGTCATTCTTAACGATGCAGGTATTGCTCGAAACTTGAGCAAGATGGGCTTAGGGTTAGGGTTATTTGCATCTTTTCCATTACAGGAGTCCATATTTTTAACAGATACCTAAATGCGACCTACGCTTTTGGGTTTACTACCGTTGCTGCTTACCACTTCTTAGTTACGGTTATCACCTTCATTACGTTCATAATGAAGCTCTTCCACGACAGATCTGAAAAGGCAACGATTTCTGAGTGATCAAGATTGGTTTTCATTACGGCTCGTATTTTCACTGGTTTCAGGTTTACACTTATCCTGTCCTGTGATTAACCTCCCACCCGTGTTCCCGGCTGATAACGCCACTTTCATCATAAACTACACGCCAAGACCTTAGGCTCCGGGCTCTAAACCGGGTACCCAGCGGCCGCCCGAGGTAGTAAACAAAGCCCCGCGCAGGCGCAATAGCAGCAGAAGGGGGCAAACTTGGTGTGCTGTCAGCCAATGGGGTTTTTCGTACAGTGAAAAGTGGAAAAACAACAACAAAAATCCCCACACCGCATTCTAAGGTGATAAACTTGTTGGCTTTTCTCCATTTTTTTTTTACAGACTTCTGGCTTTTGTTTCTGAAGAACTTGTGCGGCCTTCGGGGCCTCGTAGAGAAGCCCTTCCTCGGCCCCGCAGACCTGCCGCTGGCATGTCGCCTACTTCTAGCCTCGTTTGTTCTCGCCGCGGAGTCTTGATCTTTTTTATTTGACGACAGCATTAATCCATTGGGGCTGGAGGAGACGGGGGGGGCGTTAAAAGGCCTCAAAACACCCCCAAAAACATTACTACTCCCCGGGCTGGCCCAAACATCGCGAGATCTGCCTGCGCGAACAGCGGACGCCCCCCTCACCCTCCGGGCGTTTGCTCATGCGCTTGACTGATCATTTTTTAGCGCGAAGACGTTTAGAAACGTTTTGGCTGGTAATAGTCAACCAGATTTGACCCTCGAGAAAGGTCAGAGGATAATTCACGTGGACGCGATGGATTCGAGCACACAACACTACATTCTTCGAGATTTTGCAGTCACGACTCCACATGCTTATACGGTCGTCACTCTTTTCCGTTGCTCTGTTTCGGCCGTGAACTCTGTGAGGAAGTTTCAGCGAATCGAGTAGTAAAGGCGTGGGCGTGGGCGAGCCGTCCAGGCTTTAAACCAGAGTGGTGAGCTTTCTGTGTTTGGAAAGATAACCCTGGGAGCGACACAGAGGAATAAGTCTGAGGGGCCAAGAAAGAAAACCTTGTGTTTTCTTTGTTTGTATTTTTTTTCTGGAGACCAAGAGAGGATGTGAATGTAAATAAGGTAGTGCAGTGGGAGGGAGAAGGTGGGAAAATTGAAGCGGTGCATGAAGGCAGTAGCTATGCAGCACAGTGGAGAGGGGAAACTAGGAAAACAGAACTCTTGGCAGTAGAGCACGTCTTCCTTCAAATAGTGTGACCCTGTGCGTGTTTGTAAACAGAAAGGCAGAAATGCTCCACATTTAGTCCCTCGTGGGTAAGGTGGAAATCGGGGAGTCCCTGAGTGGGACAAGGAGGATTCTAAAAGCCAGAGTCCTGAGCAAGGGCTGAGGTTGGAATGAGGAAGAACAGTTAAGGTAACGGGAGTCAGGAATTCTGCAAGTGTCTTGAGAGAACTGACCCATCTGACCTCTTTCTCTCTCAGGGTATGTGGGACACCTGCGCCAGCACTGGAGTTTGCCCTGCAGCGTCTGAAAGGTACCACCCGCAGTGACCTCTCCCAGTGGGTCCCCTGGTCCCTCGAAGCATCCCTCAGGCAGAATGCAATGTGGATTGCATGGAGTGAAGTGGTGGAATTGAGCTACCAAGACACTGGCGCGTTACAAAAGTACCGACTTGTCGCCGCTAGCCTCCCCGGTCACTAGGTATGAGAGCCCCATCTCGATGCTAGCAGCAGTTCTATGCAGCTCAGCCAGTATATTTTGCTTCTCTATGTACTGTCTGGAGTACAAGGCAGAGGAACGGTGGAATACATGGTTTTAGTAGACCAGCAAAGGAATGGCTTGTAGGTAAGCAGTACAGCTTCATCTGTAAGAAAAACTCAGTATAGAAAGCCGCAGGGTTTAAGTTAGCAGGGAGGGAGAAGGATCCAGGTATCGGTCAGTAGAGTGGAAGTACTTTAATAAAGGCCCAGACCTAGTAGTCCCCTATCAAGAAGTTCTGCCTGGAACACTTCACCTCATTTTGGCAGCTTAAAGTACAGCCTAGTAACTGGGCTGTATGTGTGGAGTTCATGGGAAAATGTTCCAGGGGGGGGAAAAAAATCCATGGATGCAATAGACTAGGGTTTCTGCGTTGGAGCCCGTTTTGGGGGAGAGTGGGATTGTTACCGAAACGCAAGTCCTGTGTGCCCGACGCACAGTGAGGCCACACAATACCAAAATCCTGGAGCCTGGAACACAGAAAGGCTTATTGCAGGGCCCTGCAAGGAGATGGGTGGCTCACGCCTTAAAAAACCCCAAACTCCCTGAAAGCAATCAGCAAAGCCCTTTTATAGGAAGGGCGAGGGAGGGGCATGGTTAGTTGGTGCACACTTCTTGGTGTCACAGCCTTTGTCCTTGAGGTCAGGTCATGATTAGGTCACGACGTTCCTGTAAATCTCCACCAAAACAAATGTTACTCTCTGTTCTGACAAGAAAAGGGGAAGGTCCTAAGGCACAACTTTCATCCTCTGAGGTCCAGGCCTGACGGAGAGAAGGGGGGCGGTGACCCTAACCCCGGAGTGTCCGTCCAGCACCCAGTCTGGCTCCTCCCACCAGTGCCCAGGCTGAAGAGGCAGGTCTCAGACGGTGGCTCCCTCCGGGCCAGGGCCCCAGACCCTGCCCAGCTGTCATCGCGGAGGGAGCCAGGCGCCCAGGGCCAGGCTCCTCAGGCCGCGTCAACAGTGGGGCCAGGTCCCCCAGACTGTGTCCCATGCAGGCTGCTGCTGCCATTCGGTCGCAGAGGCGGAGATGGGGGAGAGGGTCACCGCAGCCTCAGGGCCAGGGCCCGGCCCGTGGGCGGTCCTGGCGAGGCTCTGGGTCCCTGCAGGGCACATCTCCAGCCTGTTCCCTGGGCCCCCCAGCTCGTCTGCCAGCCCGAGGCCGGGTGAACTGGAGGGCCCCAGGGAGAAGGCTGGGATCGGCCTCTTACCTCACTCTCCAAGTGGACGACCACCGCTCCGCCGACCGTGGGCTCAAAAACGCCCCTCAAACGGTGGCCCCTTGACATTTGCTCGCTTGGGGGCGGGGCCCACAGCAGCGCCGGCCAATGGCTGAATGGGGCCCTCTGTGGTGCTGACCAGTGGCTGAGCAAGACCTCTCGCTGAGGCTCCAACCCCCGGCATTAATGATCTCCCGGTAACCGTTGCCTGGTAACGGGGTGCGGTGGGGGGGGGGGGTTAGGGCGGGCAGCAACGGTGGAGGGCTAAGGGCTGCACCCTGCGGCGCTCCGTTACAGGGTCATCCAGCTGTAAGAGGCGTGACCTCTTCAGGATGGTGTCACAGAAGGGGTTTGACCCTTGAGCATACCAGTCACTCTGTGTGCCCTCTCTGGGCCTCGGTTTCCCTGTATGTCAAATAAGGACAATAGTGCCTACCTCATAGGATGACTGTAAAGAGGAAATGAGGTACAGTTCAAAAGACTGCCTGAGTTACTAGCGTAGAACTTGATATGTAGTGTATGGTCAACAAATAAGAGTTTCTGCCTTGAGCCTCCCACCGCATTTACGCGTGCCATCTCCTCACCAGAATGTGGATGTTCTGTGTAACACGGATGCATCCGTATTCAGAGAGCCTTAAGACAGATTCTTCACCTTGCCTCCACAGTAGACTCAGCTGGGGAGCTTTAGAAAGTCCTAATGCCGAGGCTTCACCCTAGGCCAATTCAATCAGAATCTCTGGGAGTGGAAACTGGGCATCAGTATTTTTTAAAGCTCTTCATTTTGCTGCTAAAGTTGAGAACCAGTGCTTTAAGCAGGAGGAGACAAGAAGTTAGGCCTGTGATTTAAGACCACTTGTCTGGATAGCTGTATATTTGAAAAATGTCCAGAGGTATGAGGGCTGGAGCTTGAGATGGGCACATGAGTAGGGCGTAGTGAGCTCCGTTCAGGAGAGAGGGCACTGTGATAAGGCGGTAAGCGTCATGATTTGGGAAGGGTCAGTGATGAGGTCATTAATACAGGCCCCAGGAATACACAGGATTTACTGTAGACATGGAGGACTTTGAGCCTCCTAAGTTAGGCCTTTGATTAGCACAGGTGACACAATTCTGGCTAGTTAGCTCAGTTGGTTAGAGCGTGGTGCTAATTTAACAGCGGTGACACAGATGGTGATGTCTTTATTGCTTTACCGCGTTGTGGATCGTGGGCCATGAGCATGGCGGACTGCAGTAGTGGGGTGTGGGGGCCTTTTACAGTTGCTCCATTGGTTGGGGAGGGCCAAACATTGTTGCCCAGGTAAGAAGACAGGGTTCAGAGACTCTGCAGGGGTCCATAACTAGAGGTTATGGAAGTGGGTGGATGCAGAAGTGAGGAGTGGAATGGGGTAGAAGGATAGGAGACTTGGGGTGAGGAGGGAGACCTATTGAAAGTTCGAAGTAGAAAAATCCCAAGTGCTGACAGTTTAGTTAAACGGTTATAAAAGTATGTCAGAACAGGAGTGCTTCCTGAGACCCTGTGACAAGAAATACCAGAGACAGACTGCTCTGTAGGACTCTGCAAACTGTAGGAGGCTGAGAACTGATTAGACTGCTCTTAAACTCTCACCCGTATCAGGGGCATAAAGGAGTCACGAGGAAGACTGGGAAAGGCTTCTGCAGAGGATATTTGAGTGGAGTTGTTGGAGTGCAGGTAGACAGACAAACCAGGGAGAGAGAGACGTGGCTCCACTCTTTGCCTGAATGTCAGCTTTCCTGGGTACAGCAGCTGCAAACTGGTGGGAAGGGGAAAGCCTTAACTGTAAGTCAGGGGGCAAATTTCAACTATGATACTGGACTGGAAATTTTAATTACTAACTCTTCATACCTAAAAGTGACCTTAAAAAGGAATGGGGGCGGCTCAGGTTTTCATTCAGGGATAGGAGTACTAGGCACTACAGAGTGTTTTCACTGGGACAGTGGGAAATAAAAATTAAGTTGCTTTAAGTTAGTCCCTGAAATCATGCTTGTTCAGTGTGCTGGAACACTGTTGTTGAGAACCTACTTTGTTTTTGAGATCCTAGAGGCCTAAAGATGAATTAAATGACATTGCTTCCTATGGGAATCTATGAACACAGTGCAATATAATGTATGCAATAAAATAAGTAATATATGTGGACTTCCCTGGTGGCGCAGTGGTTGAGAGTCTGCCTGCCGATGCAGGGGACGCGGGTTCGTGCCCCGGTCTGGGAAGATCCCACGTGCCGCGGAGCAGCTGGGCCCGTGAGCCATGGCCGCTGAGCCTGCGCCTCCGGAGCCTGTGCTCCGCAACGGGAGAGGCCACAACAGTGAGAGGCCCGCGTACCAGAAAAAAAAAAAAAAAAAAAAAAGTAATATATGTGAAAATTAAAGAAGTACTATAGTAAGAAAGAAGGTGTGAGTAACTTATTTTGGAGAGGGTGGGGCTAAGAGGGACCTAGAACCTCAGAGAAGATGAAAGGCAGCAGGGTTTGAGATGGGCATAGGTGTTCCCCAGGTGGACAAGGCAGAGGAAACTGCCTCAGGTCTAACTGTAGGAGCGTGACATAGCATGGTGTCCATGTGGGAAAACTCAGGCAGTGTGAAGGGTATGCGTATTCAGGTGGGTGATGCAAACGGAGGTGACATGGAGGCCAAAGGTGTTGTGCCTGTGGGCAGGCTCACCAGGGCAGAGGTCATGGAATTTTAAAAACACATACACACTAAGATGCCAGTCATTTCCTCTGTCAATCACTTCCTCCCTCTCCTTGTCCTTCGCCTTTATAAAATTTGCCAAATTTGTTAGAGGGTGTTGAGGGGTAGCACAGGACCTCTGCTCCATCTCCGTGCCTACAGCCGGTGGCATCCGCTCTATATCCGACTTAAGCTGAGTCAAACAGACTCTGCCTCCTAAGAATTTACATCAGAACATTGAAAGCCTGGGTCATATGTTTTTCCCCCAGCTTTACTGAAATATGATTGACAAATAAAAATTGTGTATATTTAAAGTATATGATGTTTTGATATACATATACATTGTGAAACGACCACAATCAAGCTAACACCCCATCTCACATAGTTACCATTTATGTATGTGTGGTGAGAACACTTGAAATCTCTCAGTAAATTTTGAGTATACAACTATTATTAACTATAGTCACCATGCTGTATGTATATTAGGTCTCCAAAACTTATTTATCTTATCATTGAAAGTTTGTACCCTTTGACCAGTATCTCCCCATTTCCCACAATCCCCCAGCCCTGGTAACCACCATTCTACTCACTGTTAGTGTGAATTCAACTTTTTTAGATTCCACATATAAGTGAGACCATGCAGTATCAATCTCTCTGTGCCTGGCTTATTTCACTTAATATAATGTCCTCCAGGTTCATCCACCCTGTCACAAATGGCAGGGTTTCCTTCCTTTTTAAGGCCGACTAATGCTCCATTATGTGTGTGCAAGCGTGTGAAGTGTATTTGTCTATCACATTTTCTTTATTCGTTCATCTGTCGACAGACACTTAGATTGTTTCCGTATCTTGGCCGTTGTGAATGATGCTTCGATGAACATGGGAATGCAGATATCTCTTCAAGACAGTGATTTTAGTTCCTTTAGGTGTATACCCAGAGGCTGGATTGCTAGATCATATGGTAGTTCTGTTTTTAATTGAGACTGGGTCATTTAAATAGGAGCATTGAACTTGTAAGGTCATGTAACTTCCAGAGCCGAGGCCACCACTTGGGGGCCAGTAATCAGAACCAGCTGATCGCAAAAGAGAAGCAAGTGAATGCAGCTAATTAAGAGAGAGAAAATAGGGGACAGTTGGTCCCGTAGCCTGAGAGAGAAAGAGATGGAGTCGGTGTCTCTTGGCTCTGACAGCTTTCTGTCCCTTCCTTCAGTCCCATCTGTGGTCTAACTGCCACTTCCTGTTCTTTAGTTCCCTGCACTTCGTCTGAGTCTTTATAACAGATCCACCTCCACCTCAGTGGCGTTCTTTTTCCCCCTTAGACAGCACTCTACTGTGGCTAGTTGTGTTCTCCCCTTCCTCCTGTTCTTGGCCTAATGAAACCACATGCTTTCCACCACAGGGACACACATACGCAGCATGGACACTTAAGTAACTCACTGCAGCTCGAATATGCCAAGAGAAGGTAGTTCTCGTCATTGTTTTCTAGAGTTTTCACCTGTGTATAAGTTACCTGCATAACAAAATCCCCCCAAACTTAGGAACTTAATAATAAACATTATCTCCTAATTTCTGTGGGTCAGGAATTCGGGAGCAGCTTAGCTGGGCAGTTCTGGCCTGGGGCCTCACAAAGTAGAAGTCAAGATATTGTCTGGACTGCAGTCGCTTGATAGGGCCGGAGGATCTGTTGCCAGGTGGCTCACTGCCCTGTTGCTAGTTGGTGCTGGTTGGTGAGAGGCCTCGGTTTTCCCCGCGTGGGCCTCTTCACAAGACGGCTTTAGTGTCCCTACAACGTGGGGGCTGAGCCATCCGAGAGGCAGAGAGCCAGGCAGAAGCTGGCCTTGTGATAATCTCGCCTTGGACGCTGCAGAGAATCACTGCTGCCGCATTCTCTTCACTGGAAGCAGCTTCTGAGTCTGGCCCATGTTCAAGGGAAGTAGTATTAGGCGTCACCATTTGAAGGGAGGCATATCAAAAATTTGTGGACATATTTTAAAACCATCACAACTGTTAGGTTACAGAGAAAAAAACAGGCAAAGTGTCCAATTCAGTCTCAACTATAGTTCAATTTCATTTCTTAAGTGGTTTCTTTAAATAGTATAAGTCTCCTTTGGGTAAAAATGTTTTCTCTGTCACAGTGCCTCCCAAGGAGGTCCTGTCATCCTCTCTGCAGATAAACATGCATTTGAATGGAGGGTGGGGAGGGGTAACATACAGCATCCTTGTGGAATTGCTGAGAGGGGGGTATCCCCGGCTTCATTCTGGACCTAGAGTGTGTTCCAGCATGATGCCCCACGCTGGCCTGAGCACCGGGGGGCCTGCTGGCCTGCGACGCTGAAGCCTGCAGCTGGGGGGTCCACGGCCCATGTTTGGCTTCAGGCTAATCTCCACAGGGAGAATCTCCACAGAGAGAGTCGGCGTGTCCTCGCCTTGGGGACTCGGTTTCCCCTTGGCCCTGGCTGTGGAGTCACGTCACCGGACCACGACAGGCCCCCTGGCTGTTAGTTGAGCGCCCGCGCTTCGAGGGAACAGGAAACGCTCGGGATAGTTGACTGCTCTGTACGCCTACGCGCACTGGGAGAAACCTGCCATTGGCCCGAACGGCCATGCAGAGTGCAGAGGATGAGGTATGAGGGGCCTAGGCAGTGATCCCCAGAGGGGAGCAAAGGCAGAGAGCTCTTGCCCTGAGCGCCGCCCTCAGCATGGAGGTAACTTACTGTGGTACGCAGAGTAAGGACCCCTGAAGACATTCACCCTAACACCCGGAACCCGTGACTGTGTTACCTTACGGGGCAAATGGGACTTTGCAGATGTGACTAAGTTAAGGGCCTTGAGATGGGAGATTATCCTGGATTCTCTGGGCGAGCCCAATCAAGTGACTTTCCAGTCTGAGGTCAGACAAAGGCAGATGTGACTGTGGAATCATGGTTAGATACAAGGTTGTTGGTTTTGCAGATGGAGTTAGGGGGCTGTGAGCCAAGGAATGTGGGTGGCAAGGAAACAGATTCTCCCTCTGTAGGCTTCAGAAAAGAACACAGCCCTGCTGTCACCATAATCTTAGCCCAGTGAGACCCATGTTAGATTTCTGACCTATTGTACTGTAAGATTATAGATTTGTGTTGTTTTAAGCTACTGTTGGTGGTAATTTGAAACAGCTACAAGAGAAAATGAATACACTTATATCCGCCTTCGGTCTAGAAAGAGGTCAGGCCCAGTGACTGTTGGCTTTATTCTCCTCTATTTCTCTCTGAACCTGAGACCTAGAGGGAGAGACTCTTACTTTCCATGTGGCATGTCCTTGTCCACCACAGAGCAGAATTTATTACTTTTTTATTTTCATTCAGACAACAAATTTCAAAGTAAGTACAGTAAACACCCCCATACACTCTTCACCCAGATTCGCCACTTAATGTTTTGCCGTATTTACTTTCCCTTTCTGATTATGTGCATACATATTTTTTGTTGTTGTTGAACCATTTGTGGGTAACTTGGATTCGTCTTGACCCTTTATCCTTAATACTTCAGCATCTCCTAAGAATAAGGAAATCCACCTATTAACCAGAATTCATTTCTCACACCTAATAGAAATAATAATTCCATGACACCGTCTAATATCCAGTTCACAAGACAAATTTCCCCAATTTCCGCAAAATATTTTAGAGCTTTTTTATACCAACTCTCCCTCCCTCCCCAGTCAGCATCTCATCAAATTACATGTTTTGCAATTGGTTTTCTTTACTCTCTTTAATAATAGCTCACCCTTCTTATTTCACAACATTGACTTTCTGATAAGTCCAGACTAGTTCTGTGGTAGAATATTCTGTTTTCTCAGTTTGGTCGATTATTTTCTCATGATGTCTTTAATCTGTTCCTCCAACCCCTGCCTCCCCCCACCCCCACCCCTCAACTGGGCACTCTGTCTAGAGGTTTGATTAGATTCAGGTTAAATGCTTTTAGAAAGAATACTTCATTAGTAATGTTGGGTAGGTCACCTGACTTTATGTTAGGCACTAATTTCAGGCTGTCCCACTGTTAGGTTAGTGATACTAAATTTGGTCACTTGGTTAAGATGGTGAGCCCCTGCCAGTCTCCCCATTGAAAAAGTACACATTTCCCTTTGCAGTTTGTAAATAATGTACAAACAACCTGTTCCCAACAACTTTTCATCTCATAGTTTGAATACCTGCTGTGGTCCTTGCCTGAATCAGTTATTTCACTGGGGCCTGTAAAAATGGTGTTCTGACTATTGTATTCTGCCTTTATTAGCTGTCATTCTTTTGTAAAAAGAGCTTTCTTTTAAGAGAACTGTTGTAGTGACTCTCTCAGTGGACAGTTGGATAGTGGTTTGCTTTTAGTTTTGTTTAAAGCAATTGGAAAGCTCTTGTTTCTTAAAAGGATGCGTTAACTCAGTTACTGAGTTCACTAATATCTCAATAGCATCCTCAATATTTCCAGTTGTTTCTTTGCTTGTTTCCCAGGGCTTTTAAAAATCCAGGCAGTTCACCATTGTAGGATTTGAGGTAGAGGTGGGTGAGAGGTTCACCAATCTATGGTAAAAGGGAAGAAAAGCTACTAGATGGGAACCAAGAACCAGCATGGCATCTTGACTGCAGCAGTTCTCAGGAAAGTCAGCTTGTGGAAGTTGAGAATCTAGAAATTCCAGCAGAACTGCCTGCAGGCTCTGGGACCCCTTGGAAAGTTTTTGCCTGCGCCGGTGTGAAGGCCTCTGCTCTATGGTGCCAAACAGTGAGAGCAAAGTCTTCCATATTTGGTTGATGACAAATAAAGGAATTCTGAGAATCGCTTTCAAAACGGTAGCTTGGCTTTCAAGCCTATTGTCTTGCTGTACACTCCTATTTTGAATTTCAGAAGCTAAATATTATTTCCTTCTTTCTTTCCATTACTTTTATAATTTCTGAACAGTGCCACACTCCCTATCCCCAAGGCAAATTGATTCCCCAGGCAGGCAGAGGGGAAAAGAATCACATAAATTATTTTCAAAATATCACCCTGGCTACACAGTGTTATGGGATTTTTATGGGTTTGGATAGAAGACAGCTGTCTGTTTTCTTCCAAATGGCCGGGAATAAGTTTGGTGATTATAAGTTTAATATTTTTAACAGAATTAGTATATTACATAACATGTTTTATAGACATCCTTAATAATATTTCAGATTATGATTCCTTATAAAATCATTTTTATTATTTTATCACTAAACTGTGATGTACACATGCAGTCATCCTAAAAAGAATGAGTAATTTGGTCTTTTCTTTTTTTGCATCTCAAATGATTTAAAGAAATCTTTTTTATTTCTTCTGTCAGAGGCCCGTAGTAATGAATCACATCAGTCACATTAAATTGACAAGTTATTTTGATCAAGTCCATTATCCATGATACAGATTTGTATCATATAATATGCCTGCTCTGGAGTCATATTAAATACTCCCCAATCCTAGCTCCCACACTCACTAGTGGTGTGGTTTGGGGCACATTACTTATCTTCTGTAAGTTTCCTCGTCTGTAAAACAGGAATGTTAATAATAGTACCTGTTTCATGGTTTGATAGGAGGATTAAATGACATCATGTACTACATACCTAGTGCATGATACATATTTGCGGGTTTTGTTGTTGTTGTTGCTGTTATGATTCACTAAAAGAAGAGAGGTGATATCTAAGTAACCATCTGGCTGGCTCTCGAAAAATTTCCTCAAACACGTATCCAGTTTTCCTGATAAATGAATTTTCTGAAAGTGGCAAGCATTAGAATTAACGGAGTTGAATTTCTCTGTGAGTCTTACACAGAAAAACTAGAATTAACTTGATTCTTATCCTAAAATAAAAGATGTAAACATGTCTTAAGCTGTGGATGTTGGACCAGGAAGGCGCTTCAGCTTCCTGAAATTATACTCCAGCTCCTGTATGCTACCTCTTTTCTTATAGAGTTTGCATTATTGCACATTGAAAGTCAGCGTTTCTGTCCCTCAAGATAAATATTCAGAATTGCCATGCTTAGGGTTCTGAGTTAGAAACAATCAGCTATATGCTTGCCTAATGAGACAAGTGTATATATAGCTAGCTTAAGTTCCTGACTTGGGATAGTCCAAATGCTATCCAAGGGATTGACCTTATTATTCAAATTTATTTTTATTCAGAATAATCCAGCGAGGCACCTTAAACCATATTTATCTTTTCTGCTATAAAATTGTAAAGCATTCACAAATTGTTCCTGGTTCAGGTGTGTGGTTCTAAAGTGTCTCCCTAAAATTGAGACTGTTAGACTTAGATAAATGGCCTCATAAAAGTCAGAAGCCTCAGCCTGAGAAGAAATAACGTTTCCCGTGTTCTTCCCTGTGCTCTGTGATGGCATGCCACAGTCGTTCTGTGAAGCTGGCATTTTCATTTAGTTGCACCTAAATAGATTTTTAAGGAAAGAAGCGGTGGAGGATGGAGGGAGTTACCATTGCAGTGTCCATACTAATTCCTAGAGTCCTTTCAAGACTTAGGGTCAACAACAATTCAGTAAACAAAGGGCCCATTAGGTAAATTTGGCTCTGCAAATGCTAATTGAAAGTCCTCCTCTGTAATCCAGGCCTGTTCCCTCTTCCTTTCTTTAGTCCGCAGGGTCCCATGGTGACTGGTTCTGAACGGAATCATCCCCTTCAACAGTTACCATGGCAACCGGGACGTCCGTGAAGCAGGAAAGACCCTGCACAAAGCTGCGCCTACCGGGCTCCCTCTCTGAGTTGGAGAACTCAGCCCTGCCTGAGGCCTAGGGATGGGACTAAAGACATCTGGACGTGCATGCTCAAGAAATCTTACGTTTGTCTGTCGTTGTGCCTGTGAGCGTAGCTATATGGGCATATGGTAAACTGTGTAATGAGAATTTCCCCTCCCCCACAAAACATGGCGCATGTTTAAAGGGTGGGGATGGGCCGGGAGGTAGACATGGGATATAGTCCTTTTAGGTTAATGAGATTCAACAATTATGTTTGTGCTTATAAGGTTACAGGAAGTTGATAGCAGGGGAGATTGGAGCCTTACATATATATAGCCTGATGTATATTTAGACACAAGACCTCAGGGGAAATATTTTTAAAATATTTTTATTTACCTGAGAGTGAAATAAGCAAATGGCTTTAAGGAGCTCAGAAGGGGGTGTAATGCTGTCCGTGGTGCTGAACACTTGATTGTCTCAGATGTGCCAAGGGGGCTCCGGAGGGTGGTTAGGGAACACCTTGCCATGTTAGGGTACTGATGGTAAGAAAGAAAGAGATAGCCTGGGGAGAAAGCAGTCTTTCCTTCCCTTCCACGCAATTCTGAATGCCCAGGAAAAATGTTCAGGTGAAAAATAAAACAAAAAAGAAAGTGGAGAAGGCTGGAGGTTTGGATGGTTGAATCTTCCCCTTTTCATGTGGAGATTTTTGGTCCGAGCCAATCAGGTCGGAGATTTCTGCTGCTAGGCTCCTGCAAGGAAAAGTGGGGGAAGGGAGAGAGAAGCCGGCCACATTCTCCCCTGGAGCCACATGATCCATTTCCCATGTGACACATTCCAGAGCCCTGGAAAGGAGAAGGGAGGGGCACCAAGAGAGTGGGACTGGGGGCGGGAAGATGGTTTAACAGTCAGCCCTGCACAGCGTCATCTTGTCTTCTTCCTACCAGGAAGCAGGCTCTGAGCCAAGGGGAAGGCAGAAGACAGATATGGATGTGTTCCCAAGCTTCCCTGGTGGTTTATGGCATTCTCCAAACTCCTCTGCAAGGGCTGTTCCTGACCAAGAAGACCCAAGGAGACCGTCTCTGAAATAAAGTCCGGATGAAGGTATGTGCTAGAGATCCCACGGTTTCGGTTTCGTGGCTGAAATTTGGCTCAGAGGACATAATACCTTCTGTCTTCCAGACAATTTGGAGATTTTGTCCCGGCTTAGACGCTGGTTAGGGGCTTTAGATTTGTCACAGGTCCAGAAAAGATGCCTAGGTAGTTCTGTAAAATGAACAATTCACCACAGTCACTGCCTGTTGAAGAAAAACGAGATGGAAATGGTATATAGTGATAATTAATAAAACAAAGCACTCATTGCTGAAAAGGATTTTTTTCATTGAATCCTGGAAAGAGGGAAAAAGGTAATATTACTGACACCAGCCAGATTTCATTGTCACTGCAATAAAATCCTGTTTCATCCCTTTTCAGCTGCTTATTCTGTGCCCGTGTTCCCCGAGGTTATTGGCAGTGGCTTAGGGAGCCTGAGTGGGCTGGCGTGCTGTTTCTTTGTGCTGTGTGATCGTCTTCCTTCTCATGTTCCTGACACCAGGAGTGCTTGTGATTGTTTCCAGCTCTCTTAGGGACAGTACACTGTCACCAAATTCCATCTCTTTCAGAATAGCTACCAAGAAGGCTTCCAGGAAGTTCTCAAAGGAATCTTCCAAAGTTACAGGCCATGCACTCAAATCTTGATATCTTTGACTATTTCTATCCAGCACAAAGAGACGAGCTAGCAGATTTACATTTTATTTTGTCTTTATTTAATGAATACTCGTAAAGTTCTTGTTATGTGTAAAGCATCATTCTAAGCACAATCAGTTATTTAATCCTTAAAATAACCCTCTGGGGGGGGGGTTGTTATTAGTACCCACATTTTGGAGATGAAGAAACTAAGGCACAGAGAAGTTAGGGAATTTTCCCAAGGTCACACAGCGAGCAAATAGGAGAAACAGGGTTTGGATCCAAGAAACTTGACCCTAGAGTCCATGATCTTAACCACTGAACTACGCTGCTTCCCTGCTCCTATTATTTCAAATGATGTCAACAGTTGGTTTGGCTACAAATTTTGTTCAGCCGATGCTACTAGAACATTGAATCAGCTTTCCTGGCTAAAACAGACCCCCAGTGAAATCTATAGTAATCTTGAATTACCCCAGTAGTCACATTCTGTATTCCCAAATAACCCAGTAAGTAATTACCTGTTCTTCTCTTCCCCTTGTGCTGTATAGATATCTAGTAGTAAAACACTGTATTTCAGTGGTGACCAAATGATGTCTAAAGGAAAAAAAGAAATCTAAAATTACATCATGGTTCATTTTTTTTTTTTTTTAATCAAACGTAGAAACATTCTTCCATCCTCAGGACCTAGTAATAAGACCAGCCTAAGCATATTAACGGTACTTACCTGGTTTTCAAAATAAAATAAATAGATTAAAAACTTCTGAAATTATAAACACAAACTATGTTATCAAACTGACTAGATTTATTGCTTTAAAATAATATCATACTTTAAAATAGGGAATAGATTTCTCTCTTTTTGCAAATTAATTTAGGTTTTTAAGGGGAAAAGAGGAATTTGTTTTAACTTCTGGAAATATCTGAAATATAAGGGTTACCTCCTTTTGGTCTGTGTAGTTTCTCTTTTGGCCCTTGACAAGAAAAGATGACTGATCTCATTCTTATATGCTGTGGGAAAGTTGCTAGGTCAGAGGTACAAAGAGGAAGAAAACGGGGTAGGAATCCAAAATTTGTGAAATTCCTCACTATATGAAGTGTTTCCTTCACGGTTTCAGTTGAAGAATACTTTGAGAGGAAGGAGTCCCCTTGACACCTTAAACTTTATTGAACTTTAGTTCTTAGATTTGATCCTTGCTGAAATCAGCATTTCCCTGGAACAAGTACACTTAACGCTAGCTACTGAAGTCATCCGAAGTCAGCTTCTGGACAGAAGGGACCATCTCCTTTCGTCTCTGGATTTCTCGCACTTAGCACCCAACCCGTTTATGATATCATCTCAGTGTACCCTTGTGAATGAAGAATGGGAAGACTCAAGACTGACAGCATTCTGGGGGCCCCGAGCCTATTTTGTTTTGCACGCTTTTACGGGGAGGATAGTGAGGAGGTAGAAGTGTAGTAGGAGAGAACTTGGCAACAGTCAGTATTATGTCTGAAATTTACATATGCTAGTCAGACAGACCCTGGAGCAATAGCAGACTAGAGTTCCAGAAGGATCCATAAATTATTTCCTGGGTATTACCAATCCCCCTGACATTTTATTTATATGTAGAATGAAGTTCTCCTGATATTTTTATTTACATCTAGATGGGGGCACCCCAAATAGTCTCATTTTCCGCTGATGTTTTGCCCGGCACCATCTCCCCGTGTTGAAATAGTTCACCTAGGGTTGAGAGTGAATGTCATGAGAAGGTCAGTTCCTGCCCCAGGCAATCCTGCCCTAATCAGCTGTGCCTCCAAGTCCCTAGAACACTGCACCAAGAGCCCAGCCGGTAGGACTACAAGACTCCTCCCTGGAGAACCGTGGGGTCTTCAGAGTCAGAGTGGGTTGAGCCTTACTGCCTTCTCCACACCGTGGCAGTTAGGACCTGAGCGCCAAAGGTTGTCTCGGCGCGTCTGGAAAGGTTGCTTAGGATTTTAATGTAAGTTAGCGGCCTCACCTGGCTTAAAATGGTCACCCCTCCTGATAATATACACAAATATAACCTATTCTTTTTTCCATCTGATTAATTCACTAAGGAGCATTAAGAGTGGGGTTTGTGGTTAAGGTTTGGGTCCTCGAATCCTGTCTACTCATCATCCTGGTCTTTAGTGTGACCTGGAGTGAATGAGGGGTGGAAAAGAAACAGCCCTGCTGGAAGCACAGTACAGCCAGGCCAGCGCTGCCTGCCCACCGCACGCTTGCCGGCCTTCTCAGGTGTGCCAGGCTAGTGCACACAGGAGGCTTAGATCTGGAAGCGTCTCTGGGCTTCCTGCTCATCCCTCTCAAAACTGAACGGGGGCAGAGTCCTCTCTACCAGCTGAACAGGAGAAGATAGAACAGAAGGAAGGTGGAGCGGTTCCTCTGGAGGAGAGGCCTTGCCAAGAATGCTTTCAGCTTGGAGGCTAGGGATGAAAGAAGAAACAAGAAGAAGGACAATGAACATGTCCCTCATTGGGCATGTGAAAGTGATGCCTGGGTCCTGCTTTTCACTCTTAGTAACCTCCCGCTGCTAGTAAGCCCTGCCTGCTGAATTATCAGGTCCTTTCCTAGGACCTGTGTATGTGGGGAGGTGGAAAGAATAGAGAGAAGGACCAAAGTGTGGATGCAATTTCTCCTCTGAACCCGGGCAAACGGTGGGTTGAGATGGGAGGCGGCTTCTCCAAGAGGACAGTTTAAAAAGCAAGAGGGGAGTTACCATCATGACTGTATTTCCCTGTTTATAGAGTCATTTTTCCTGGGCCAAACTTTGAAAGCACCCATCTCTTGGAGCCTGTCATTCAGCATATTTCCAAGGCACTGGACGTCTGTCATGTTTAATCCTGATGGAAACTCTCTGATACGCATTTTTAGCCCCAGTTTCTGATCAGGAAACTGAAGCTCAGAGTAACTAGTCTGCCCGATGTCACACACAGCGAATAAAGCCAGGATCTGAATCCAGGTCTTTCTGATTCTGTGCGCTTTCCACTGTGTCACAAAGTAAAGTTCTTTCCTCTACATTCTTTAAAAAGTATATGTTTTTGGATATTAGGGTAATACAAATATAGTTCTAGAAAATTTGAAAAATATAAAGAAATATAAAAGTGTAATGAAAATAAAAATCAGTCATGGTCTGGCCACCTAGAAACAACTTATTTTAAAATTTTGGTGTTTTTCTTGTCAGTCTTTTTCGATTCATATAATGGTTATGAAAGTAAACATTTGTTAAACACTAGCTTTTTTCCAGACATTGTTCTTAGCTCCTGTCTGTGTCATTTATTTTATTCTCACAACAAATCAAGAAGGTGGACACTGTTTTTATCCTAATTTTACTGGTAAAGACACTCAATAAGCACATAGATGTTTAGTACCTTATATAGGTAACAGGTGATTTGAAACCCAGGCAGGTTGGCTTGAGAGCAGGGTTTCTCAATCTCAGCACTATTGGCCTCTTGGATCGTATAATTCTCTGTTGTGGGTTCGGGGGGAAGCTGTCCTCTTCACTGTGGAATGTTTAGCAGCATCCCTGGCCTCTGCCTACCAGACGTCAACACTTTCCTCCCCAAGTTGTGACAACCAAGAATGTCTCCTGATATTGCCACATGTCCCCTGGGAGGCAAAATGACCTCTGAACCGCTAGTCTAAGAGCCTGTGCTGTCAACCATGCATTATGGTTGAGATAATGTAGCCTCTTCACATTTTAAATGTGTTCAGAGTTATTTTCTTCTACATCTAAAGAAGGGAATACACCTTTGAATTTGGAGGCAGGCTGTGAAGACTCCCTGGGATGTCAGTGGCTTTAAAGAGCATAGGTAGGAAATTAATTATTTCCAGGGAAATGCTAGACTTTTGTAACAGGTTTGTCATATCCCACCGTTGCCCAGTGTGGAGAATAGCCATGTTTCTCTCTCTTATTACCTTTTCCCTTGTTCTATGTGTCAGGCACCCTTAGCCTTCAAGAATTCAGATTTCAGGTGTACACTTATGCTATAGCAGGGCAGTGCTTACCAACCAAAGTGTCAAAATATGTCCCAAACAAAAAATGTCTGTTGCGAATAATTTCTAGCTAATAAAATACCAAAGTTTGCCAGTGATTCATTTTTTAAAAAACTAATTAGAATAAGTGTAAGGATAGCTACATAATTATTTTCTTTTCAACATGACTTCTTAGGTTGAAGATTGTAGGCTGAGCTTCTGGTGTTACACGTAATTCTGGATGTGTCCGTAGGAGTGTATCACATGTATGGACACATTTGTCACATCTGCCTCTGAAGAAGAGGTTGAAAATTGCTGATGTTGGTGATTTTGGTCAGTCATTGCTGATATGCAGAGAGGATTAAAATAAGCACTGAGAAGTGATAGCAGTAGCATTTTAACTTATAAAATGTCTAAAAATATATGGCACTAAAAAATATATTAACCATGTGAAACATATGCAAATACATGTTCAGCCATATTTTCAGTCACATCTGACCACATATATAGTTGCATAATTTGTCCATGAAAAATACATGTTACTGCAAATTCAAATCTAACTTCTGCTCCATGAACTTGAAGGTTGCTTTCTTGGAAAACCCTGATTGAAGGCAGTGGTGCAGATCAAAATTTCCCCAGAGTGTTGACGTGAACTTGATGTGAGGCAGAATGAAAATGCTTCTGAAAAACGGAAGTTCTCAGTAACTCCCTGCTCGGTGCTTACACTCGGTTCTTAACGAATCCTTCACCTTCTTTTCAAATAGCTCTAAATCATATCTACCGTACGGCTCTTTGCTTTGAGTGTAATGAGTCTGGTCTTTGCCTCCCCCTCTGCCCTTTCCTATTTCAGTCGTACAACTAAAGATGTTGATACTGAAATCAGAGATTGGACATAAAACTGAACATTTCCCTCCCAAACTTGGACTCCATGAGCACACGGCAGCTATTCGAAAAATGTTTGTTTTAATAAAGTAAATTGAATATGGCGAGGTGCAAATTCTGGGGCCAAATTGTTTTCTTCAAAACTTGAAAGATCCCTTACTAGGAGGAGAATTGTGGAAAGTTGGTCGAGGACAGTCAGGGGTTCTGGCAAGTGTTTCTCCCTGCTGAGAAGTTTGGTGTTACATGGGATGAGAAGCAAACACAGGTGGCAGGTCTTCTTAGACCAGACCACTTCTTGCAAGGAATCTTCAGTCAGAGATTATTGGCACATCCAGGATAATTAGTGAGGAGGGCTTGGCTGGCCCCTCTGTACAATGCGTCTCTCCTTTGGAGACCCAGACTACCAGTCTTGGACAGCAGAGGCTCAAGAACTGGGCCCCAGCAGCCCTAAACAGCTTCCCTGTCCTCCCATCACAATGCACTTTCAGGATGCACTCTCCGCCAGGTGAAAGTGGTGGATTATAAGTTGAATGAAAGTGTGTTGCTCGTCGCAATGTCTACCTATCAGTTGTAGTTCATAGAGCAATAATGAAATCATCCAGACCAATTCATTCACGTTGTAGACATGGAAATAGAGATTCAGGGAGATTAATTTACTTAAGATTAATTTCCTTACACTGATGTAAGAATAAGACCTGGGCCTCTTGACTTGCTGTTCAGTGCTTATAATCAGAATTATAACTTAGGTTTCTTAGTCTCCAGTCTGACATTTAAGGTGAAGTAGAAAGTACTACATTCTTTAAGCTTTGGGGGGTTTCTAATATTCTAGATGATGGTGGGGTCGTGGAAAGTGATAGAATGGCTGGTATGAGTTTCAGTTTTCACACTCAGTTATATAACAAATGCTATATTGAATTAGTTTCTATTGCTGCTGTCACAGATTAACACGAACTTAGTGGCTTACAGTAACGGCCATTTATTACATCACAGTTGTGCAGGTCAGGAGTCTGCGTGGGCGTGGCCAGTTTCTCTGCTTAGAGTCTCTCAAGGCTTCGAGGTGTTGGCAGGACCATGCTCCTCCTTAGAGGCTCCAGGGACGATTCCCCTTCCAAGCTCATTCCGGAGGTTGGCAGAATCCAGTGCCTCGTGCTTTAGGACCAAGGTCACGTTTCTTTGACGGCTCTCAGTTGGGGGCCGCCGGTAACTCCCAGAGGCCTCTCCCCGGTTCTTACACGTGGGCCCCGGCACCTCAGAGCCAGAACAGCACGTTGATTCCTTCTCGCGCTTGGAACCTCTCTCTGGCTTCTGCCGCATGTCTCTGCTACTAGCTGAGAAAGTTCTCTCTTTGCAGGGGCTCATTCATTTGGGTGCCCATGGATAGTCCAGGATAATCTTCCCATTTTAAGTTCCATAACCTTGAATGTGTATGCCGAGTCCCTTTTACTATAGAGTGTAACATATTCACAGGTTCCAGGATTGGGGCATGGGCATCTTTGGGGGGCCGTTCTGCCTACTTCACACATTATTTCCTTTAAATAATAGCAAGGCTCCATCCTACCAGGATCATGGGAAAGTCGGTGACAAACACTACTGGGACCGTCTTCCTCTTTCTAGGTCCTGGGCTCTTACACACAACAGAGCGGAGAGGGCGGTCCCTCTAGGCTTGGATCTCCTCTGATTATAGCAGAGATGCAATTATGGCCTGAGCTGGTGTGTGTCCTTGAAAGCTGATGGACCTGCTGCTTCGGGACACCTCCATCCCCACCCTGGACCAGTGACCTCTTCTCCGGCTGGGGAACTGGACACTTCCTTGGACACGCCTCCATCACCACCGGTCCCTTACCTGGAGCACAGCGTGAAAGTGAGGCACGGGTCCCAGGCCTACCTTTTCTTTTTAACTGCTTTGTTTACATACCATTAAATTCACTCACTTTAAGGGTACAATTCAGTGACTTTCGTTCCATTTACAGAGTTGTACAACCATCTCATAATCCAATGTCAGAACATTTTCATCATCCTCAAAAGCTCCCTTGTGCTCATCCCGGACTCCCCTTTGCAGGGCTCCAGGGGGGCACAGCCACATTCCTGGTTCAGAGGTCCTTCTTTCTCCCTCCTCCCCTCTACAGAAACCCCCCCCCCCCCAGAGAACCCAGCTTCCAGAAGACAAGAGCCAAGGAAACGGGTTTGTCTGAGGCCCGGTGAGGCAACCCTCCTCTAAGACAAGGCAGTGCTTTGGGCCTGGGTTCACCCTCAGAAGGGGATATAGGAAAACAGTCCTAGCGGGGAGCACGGCGCATGCACATCAGTGTCTCAACAGCTTATCCTGCCTCTGTACCAGGCGGTGGAGTCTCCCAGTTGCAGTTATCAGTGGGCAGCCGCTGACCCCGTGGAGCAGTGACCTGCCGGGGAGTGAGTCAGACCTCCTCTCCTCCCCACTTTCTCCCTCTCTAAGCAGAAAGAAGGTGTTCTTTGCTCACAGCTGAAATGACCTGATGGGCACCTAGTGCGGAGTGGGAAGGGAGAATAGGGGAGCCAATCTGTGGCACGAGAGTGAAAGGAATTTCCCAGAGGCACTTTGTCCCTCCAGGCCCCACTTATCCCACTTTCTCTCTCCCCTACCCCCATGTGATAGGTTCTTTTCACTGCAAAGAATTCTGAGCCAACTTAAGAACAACAGCCTGTCACAAGAGCAGTCCTAAGGCCAGGCCTCAAGGAGCCTGAAACATTGTTCAGGATCTGGAAGGAGGCTAGGGATCCAGGGCAGCGTGGTGACCAGACTTCCTTGTCCTGTCGTCTGTCTGCAGCAGGAGTCCTGGCGAGTCTACCGTAGATGACCCTGTTCTCTGTCCCTGCTTCTCCTGCCTCCATGGCTTCCAGAACCTCCCAGCCCAAGAGAGGGGCCTCCTGCCAAGCTCTCTTAAAACACCTCTTTTGTAGAACTTATTACAACTTACCATCTTTATTTGTGCTTATTTCTTACTCTTCTCTCCACTCCTCCACAACTAATTAGACTATGACCTTCATAAGGGTAAGGACAGTTTTATTTGCCATTGTATATCCAGTTCTTAGCACAGTACGTTCTGGCACGTAGTATGATCTTAAAATATGTTTATGGAATGATGAATGAATTAATAAAAATGGGCAAAGAATCTGAAGGGACATTTCTCCAAACTTATATATTCAGGGGCTAACTGGATAGCTCTGCTTGGATATCTAATAGGAATTTAACTCAGCCAAAATAGAATTGTTGGTTTCCAGCTCCCCAGACTTTTTCTTGCCCCGTCTCAGACCCTCAAAGCTAGGAGTCATCCCCATCCCCTAACATCAGCAAATCTTGGTGGCTCTGTTGTCTCCTAAATATTTTCAATGTCCATCTACTTTTTTTCCACCTAACACTGCTACTGCCCTGGTCTGAGCCACCATCATCATGTACCTAGGTTATTGGAAGAGCCTCTTAGCTGGTCTCCCTTCTTCTACTCTCAGCCACCTACACAGCAACTAAAATTGTATTTTGAAAGCACAAATCAGGTCATACTCATATCCCTCTGTTGCTTAAAACCTGCAGTGGATTTCACTGCAATAAGAATAACACCGGTGCCCTACAGTGCCGTATGTGATCTGACCCCTGCCTGCATTTCTGATTATCTCATTTTCTTCCACATTCGTATGCTCCAGCCACATAACAAGCTCGTTCCTGCCCCAGGACCTTTGCACTCGTTGTTCCGTCTGCTTAGAACGCTGTTCTGATTTCCACATGGCTGGCTTCCTGTCTTTGGGGTTTCAGCTCTAGTATCACTTCTTCAGAGAATCCTTCTCTGGTGACTCTGTCTGAAATAAGGCCCTGTATCTGTCAGGATGCACTTAGAGACAAATAACTGAAAACTCAAAAAGGGCTTAAGCCATAAAGGAACCTACTGCTTATTTAACAAGTAGTCTGGAGGCAGGTGTCCTAGCAGTACCACAGTGTCGGGGCACTGGATGATATCTTTGTGAGTCTTACGACCTCCCTTGACCTCATGACATACCACCCAGTGCCCTGACATCGTCACGTGACAGTTTACAAAGGCAGGAGGTGAGGGGCAGCCAGGTCCATAAGAGAGAACACTCCCCACACGCACTTTTCCTTTCATTAAGAAAGATTTTCCCAAGAGCCTTCCGGCACCCTGCCAGGAGACCTTCTCTTGTCTCAGTAGCCAGAAGCAGGTGATGTTGATGTGACCACCCCTAGCTGCAAGGAATGGTGGGAAGTGATTATCTTTCCTTTTCAGCCTCTGGAGAGAGGAAGGCAAGGAAGGAGTTGGGAAAGGCCATTGGGTAACCAGCCAGCCATCTGCCCTCCATTTCCCATCCATTTTGGTTCCCCATTCTGCTTTATTTTTCTCCATAGCACTAACCATTTCTCTATTAATTGTGTAATTTTTCTCCTTTAGCTGTGTAATATTGTTTCTCCCACTAGAGGAAAGCTCCATAAAAGCAGAGACCTTGTCTGTCTAGTTAACTTCTGTATCTCCAGCATTTAGCCCAATCCTGGCTCATACTAAGTGATAAAAATTTGGATATTTTGTGTGATTGTGGACTACTTTGCATATACCATCATAACAAATTAGTCATTGCTTACCGTGAGGTTTCTTGGTGTTTCTTTTTCTTTTTCTTTCCCATTTTGTCTGACCACTGACTTTGTGAGAACAGTAGGGAGGGAAGTTCTGTGTTACTAAAGCATTCCACACGGAACCCTGCGAAGTGGCAGGTAGGGTGGGAAATACTGGATAGTGTCCTTTATACACTCCCCCAAAGAGGAGCCAGTAGGACCTAACAGTTTCTCCTCCAAGTTGGTTCGCAGAGAATCTGGGGAGGATTGCAGCTCGTGGTCAACATAAACGTCCACATGGGGTGAAACTTGGGCTCCTTTCCGAGATCATAGATCTCAGAGATAGACGGGGTCTCAGAGGTCACTGCTCTACTGATAATATGTAAAAAACTTTACTCTTTAAGTAGTAGTTACAGTTTAAATGGAACTTTGGTGCTCACTTGGGCAGCACATGTACTAAAATGGGACTTTGACTTCAAAAGAAAGATGCTCTGATGGTGATAGAAGCCTTCCTGGGAAATCACGCCAAGGATGCTGACTTTGTTTATTTCTAGTATTTTAGAATTCGTGTAAAGAACAAAGAAAGGTAAAGGTGATAGAAGAGGAATAGCTCCTTAAATCTAGATATCTAGAATTTCTCACCCAGAAATGTCGTTATGGGTTATTTTGTGATGTTAGAAGAGGCTGTTCTGAAAATCCTTCGCCATTCAAAAAATCATGTTCTCCTTGAAAGCATAACCAATATTCAAACAAAAAGAAAATGTGCCAAGTCTGATCTCAGGAAACTGCTTGATCCCAGTTGGGAAACAGATTGAAAGGCATAGACCTGGAAATATTACGGAGGAGTATTTATATATCTTATATAACAGGAGGAAAGGGAAACGGGCATTAGGGAAAATTCCAGGCTTACAAGTCGTGATGCTAGTGGTCTCAGATGATGGAGAAGAAACTTGGTTTTCACTGAAAGTATGAGGTTGTTTTGCAATTATTCAGAATTATCTAAAGGAAATAATTTAAGCAGGATAGACTCTATGTGCTTTTGAGAAAGACATAGTCAGTTCAGTTATATTACATCTTTTGGTTTAGGGTCTAGAAAAAGGTTTTATCTGGCTAACATGTCACTAAAAAATCATCCCCAACTTGGAGAAAGGTTATGTTTATTTATTTGGACCCCAATGACTTTCCCCTTAAAAACAATGTTGTGAATGATGATTAGGTACCCAGGCCCCTTCACAAAAGCCATTCATCCTTAACAGTGCTAAATTATGTGACTAATGTTAGTATTATCACTATAGTATGTGATGTGGTTACTAAAATTTGCTTGTCATGTGGCTTAGAAGACTTTTATGAGCCGACAGTAATAAGAGTGCTAATTTTTTCAGCACTCGCTATGTGCCAGACACCAAGCTAGGTGTGTTTTAGAACTACAGTAGGATAACACTTACTGAGTGTTTTTCTCATACCAGACAGATTGACTTGTAATGACTCATTTGACTCCTGTGCATCTGTTATCTCATTTAATCCTCATAATAACCAAATGAGATAGGGACTAACTGTCCCCGTTTTACAGATGAGAACACTGGAATCAAGAGGGTTAGATAACTTGTTTTGGGTCACACTACTAGTTAGTGAGTGACAGAGGAAGGACGCCTACTTCAGCTGTCTCCTTCAAAGCCTGCACACGTGACCACTTTGCAATATTCCTGTATTGTGAGATGGAAAAGAAATGTTTTTCAGCAGAGGATTATGTTCTGGGTGTGTAGGTTTGTCAGATTTAGCTAGTAAAAATACAGGACACCAGTTAAATATTGTAGGGGATATTGCATGGGACATACTTATGCTAAAAATTATGTTTTATTTATCTGAAATTGACATTTAACTGGGCATCCTGTATTTCATCTGGCAACCCTATCTGGGTGGCACATTATGAGAACGTGTCTCTGTCTCTCTTGCTTTCCTGTTCCCCCACCACAGTCATGCTGGTGGCTACCTGGGCCCTAACGTAGTTCTGTAAAGCACATAGCTCAGTGTGCACACCAGAGCCATAGCTCAGAGCCAGAAAGCAATATAGGAACTCAGGAAGCTTCTGAAGAGCCTGTGGGACCTCCTTAACCATCGGTAAACTCAGGGATGTATGTTAGTTCAGGACTTCGGGATAGGTTGCCCTGTAAACTCTGCCCTACTAGAAGCGGTAGGCTGGTCAACGTTTAACAAGTGGCTCTTCGGGGAAAAAAACCTATTTGTGACGTTTGTCAGTTTCATTGTGTGAATATTCCTACCATGGCTGATTCATGATACCAACATGATGTCACTGAACTTGGAGTTGGGAAGGAATGTGCACAGCTGCCTCTGAGGAGCCCCATGCAAGCCAGTCCCAGTCCGCCTCTGTTCCACTCTTATTTCATATATATGTCAATCAAGCCTACATAACAGTGAAAGATTTAAGGAAAATATCCACCACCATTATATTTCCTAAATTACAACAATTAAAATTTAAAAGAGAATTTCCTACTCAGGGAAATACTATTGATCAAACTTTTTCTGCCCTTTAATCAAACTGAAGTCCAGAGTTCTGCTTTCATTCCGCATTTAAAGGGCAACAAGTTAATCATCTGCGATAATGAATTTCCAATATTCTCATTCTTTATTCTGAAGAAAGGCTGTATTTCTAGACCAACATTTCTACTGCACTTTCGATGCTAAGCCTCTGTGCGGTATATAGTGGGAGTGATTTTTTTTTTCCCCCAAATGTTCACTGTGTCACATATTTCTCAGCTAGCATATTGAACAGATGCATCTGTGGGTAGCAAGAGGCTGTGGGGGAATAACTTTGTATCCCTGTGTTTGATTGAGAAGTCCATGCACAGCCACTTTGACTGTCTGAATTCACACCCAGCCCACTGTGGCTTTCCAACAGTGTGACCTTGGGGGAGAACGTCAGTTTTTCTCAATCGTAAAACAGGGCTCGTCACGTTGCCCACCTCGAAGGGCTATGCATGTGAAGCACCAGACACATAGCGAGCACAAAATTAATACCAACTCTCGGTAGTAGTAATGTTATAAACACTGTCATCGTTGTGATTAATCTCACCGCTCATCAGTAAACAGACAATGTATCTGCTTAGGTGCAGCAGATACTTTCCATTCCACAGAAAATGTTTCCGTTCTTTTTTTTTTTTTTTTTTGCGGTACGCGGGCCTCTCACTGCTGTGGTCTCTCCCATTGCGGAGCACAGGCTCCGGACACGCAGGCTCAGCGGCCATGGCTCACGGGCCCAGCAGCTCCGCGGCATGTGGGATCTTCCCGGACCGGGGCACGAACCCGTGTCCCCTGCATTGGCAGGCGGACTCTCAACCACTGCGCCACCAGGGAAGCCCCCGTTCATTTTTTTTTTTTCCCCAACCAAATCATATAAATATTCAACACTGTAAAATTCTAATTTGCCATTAAATTTTTAAACAAATGTCAGGAAAAAAAATGGTCTTCCTATATTATGAGAATATCTGTGGATCTTTATAATTTCAGGAGGGAAAAAGAAATCCGTTGTTAGGGTTTTTTCAGTCTAGAAGAAACCTAACCAGCAAGGATATGCTTATCCAGGAATAGCCACTGGCAATCTGTGAAGTAAACACAGTTTCTCATCTGTGCCCCCTCTATTACTCTTTGTGGTCCTCTCACTAGTTTCTAATCATTCATACATTCAGCCATCCATCAAAATACGATCTTCAAAAAGTTAAAATCATGACTGTCACGATTTTCAAAAAGTTAAAATCATGACAGTCATTCATTATGACTCTCATTCAAATATAGAATGAACACCATGTCAAAGATTTATTAACTTATTACTGAAGGAACTGATCAGATAATCAGGTTGCTTCCAAGAGCATTTGAATAAATGGATATTTATAGGGTTTTTTGTCGTTGCTGTTGTTTGTTTCCTTAAATAATGTGAGCATAAGATTGCTAGGAGGCACAGAGCTGGTTACTGTCCTACAGGGCAATAAGGCTATAACCTTTGGGGTTATTTTTTCTACTAGACAGAAATTTGCATGTTAGCATGTAATGTCTGGGCGCGAGTCATATAGTAATAGCAAAATCAAGCACAGATACATTCTTCCAGAGAATTAAATAATCCTTGGGGAAGCCCATTTTACAATGTCGTAGCATGACATTAAAACATTATGCTATGGGGACCTCCCTGGCGGTCCAGTGGTTAAGACTCCATGCTTCCAGTGCAGGGGCTTGGGTTTGATCCCTGGACAGGGTGCAGCAGCCAGAAAAAAAAAAAAACTTATGCTATGCTCTCTGTGCCTTATTTTCAAGTATTAGATGATTTTTCTTAACACCT
Organism: Kogia breviceps; assembly: GCF_026419965.1. Taxonomy (NCBI): domain Eukaryota; kingdom Metazoa; phylum Chordata; class Mammalia; order Artiodactyla; family Physeteridae; genus Kogia; species Kogia breviceps. Next base: position 8,924,548 of record NC_081321.1, on the reverse strand, counting down.
CTATCCATTTATTTATTCAGTAAACCTTTATTAATATCTGTATGCCCCAGGGATATAAGGACACAGTCACTGTCCTTAAGGAACTCATAACGCAACAGGGGAGACAACGTTCAAAATAAAAATTACAGTATAGAATGATAGACATATCATTTTATATATAGACCCAGACCTCTGTCATGATGGGACTCTCCAGGGTCCCATTATTTCAGAGGTCCCCCAGTCCCTAGCTCTACACCATGTCAACCCATCCACCATTTTCCCCACCTATATATTAAAACCCATCTCTTAGAGCCCAATAGATGAATAATTCCTCTCTTAGATAATATATAGATAGAGATATATTTAAAAATAGGGGCCCTCAATATCAACCCAACGGAGTGGGTCATGCGGCAGTCTCCAGGTTGGTTGGGAACAGACAGGTTGAGCAGGAAAGAGGTGAAGAAGTCTTTCTTGGTGCTGCTATAATGACTGAATATGGATGACCCAGACATAATTATGAATTCCACAGCCCTTGTATTTCAGAAACACTCCCTTGAAGATGTATTTATTTCCAAATTAATGGAGCAGGGGAGACCTTTCTGAACTTTTACTTTGGGACCCTAGAATTTAGTTATAATATGGCAGACCATGTTTTCTGGGAGGGGGTGCAGGAGGCTGTCTGAGGTCACCTAAACTACCTTGACTGTCCCTTAAATGAGAGTTGACCTGGGTGACTTCAGTTTCACCTGCCCTGCTCTGGAGCCATGTTTTCCCCTGTCTCCATGGTCACCAGCGTTTCGGCTCTCTGAGAACACACTCTCTGCGTTTAATTCTCCTAGCAGAGCCACCTAGAGTAGGAGGCCTGTATTTCAGTTCTGTGTACTTATGGAGTCAATTCAGTAAATAGCTAACAAGCGATTATTAATGTAGAGAACTTCAGTGGAAGCTGGAGAGCACGGACAAAGAATAATGCCCTTTTCCCAGGACCCCATAGTTAATGAGAGAAGACAGAAACATGGAAGCCATTCTCAAGCAGTGATTGTTAGTCTGGGCTGCACGTTGGGATCACCTGGGGAACTCTGAAACGTCCCGGTGCCCAGGCTGCACTCCAGAGCAATTAAATCAGAATCCCTGAGGGTAGGACCCAGGCATCAGTATTTTTTTTTAAAGCTCCCTGGGAGAGTTCAATGTGTTGCTACGCTAGAGAACCATGTCTCTAAAGCAAAACAAACTGGGAAAAGGAGTAACACCATGCTCTACGAACAAGGAATCCACAGCCATTCGGTATATTCTTAGCCACTGTGTGACCACATTTCAGCCCATGAATGTGGAAAATGTAACCTCTCATTATAACCATGGGGAAAATGTAGGTCAGTTTGATTGTAGGGCATTTAGAGACTGTGTAGTCTGGGAGGTATGGTCTGCAGCAGACTATACCTCTAAGGGGAGAAGGGCCCAAAAAAGATCAGCCCTAGAAGGATGACCCCCAAAACATTGCACATGCTTTCTCCCTCCCTTGGAATGTTTGGGGCTTTTTTAAAAAAAACCCTGTGTTCCTGAAGAAGGGACCTTCATCCTCCAGGCCCCCAGCTTACACCTCACCTCCTTTGTGGAGCCTTTCCTTTCCTTCCCCCTATCCCAAGAGAAATCGGGTCCCTGTTTTTCTCTGTCACTTAGCTCCTTATCTACTAATTATAATTCTTATAGAATTTAGTTATACTATGGCAGACAGCTCATTTATACATTTACCCTTTTTTGAGCCTTAACTTTTCGTTGTTCTCCTAGTACCTAGCATAGTTTCTTGGTGTATCGAATGAGTAAACAGAGCCGCAGCACTTTTAGGTCCAGTCGGAAAAGTCATGCCATCAGCCAGGGGAGACCTAGACTCGAGAGCTCCTCAGCCTCCCCCGTCCCATTTCTGCGCAGCGGGAGCCTGTGCTTCCGGGCAGGAATGTGGAGGGCGGGGCGGGGGCGGGGCGTCAGAGACATTGGTGGACATGCTAGTTGACGTGAAGCAGCTGGAGGAAAGGATGGACGAAGGCCTCGCAGCGCTTTGGTGGTGGTGGTGACCTTGAGTTTTATCAGCAGAGTTTTGCTGCGAGAGGAAGAAAGAAACAGAAGGAAGTTCACAGGTTTCAAAGTGTGTGTGGAGCTATGGGAAAGTGCCTGTGCTACCAGCTCCGGTTGTATTTAGGCCACAGGCATCCCCCAAGAGTTTAGAACAGCTCTTTCTGTCTGGGAAAATAGCTCATCTGTTTTATTTTTAAACTTTAAATCTTTTTTTAAAATTGTAGGGTTTTTGGGGGGGGGTGGGTTTTCTTTGGAATTTTGTAGGTTTTACACATATAAAGGTGAAAAGATTATTTCAACTTTGTAAGAATAACAGTCATGCATTCCAGATTTTCTAAGACAGTGCTAATTTTAGATCTTATGTCCTGTCTTCAGACCGTGTATCCTAATTTTTTATATGGAAAGTATGGTAGCTAGTCTTACACAAATTTACTATCAACCAGTCAGCCATGCTTAAAGGTCTTTTAGTTATTAAAATGGCTAATTACCTTACATTTCTCTTTGAGAAATTAAGTAGGGCTGTTTCATGGACCAAAAAAAAGCCTTGAAGGGAACCTGGACCTGGCCTTTAGTGCATTGCCCTGAGCCCCAGACTTTTGTTGAATGTGGCTTCTTGGTGAGGACAATGTCTATTAACACCCTCTCCCTACCCCAAGTCATTGGGAAAACCCTTCAAGGAAAAATGGGTCATTAAGAACTGTTCTTTCATCTCACCTCTAAACCCCAGAAACGTTTCTCTGTGAGGTGTAGCGACAGGAGCCCCGGAGAGGGACAGGAGGCCCTGCTGAGCCTGCTGCTGGTGTGCCCGCCCCCACCCTGCCCCGACGGGCACCACCGGCCAGGTGGAGTCGCTCTGGTTATTATGGATGCAGTCGCTGTGCTTTCTTTTTCTGCTTAATAGATTCAGACCAAATTAAACCCTAATGATCAGACTGCAACCAGTCACCTCAACTTTAATTGAATGGCCCACAATGATACAGGCTTTTTCCCTATTAAAAAGTATACCTTCCCCCCCCCCCCTCACTGAATAGTAGGAAAAAAAAATGTGAAAATAAAGGCTGGGTAAAGTTAGAGTTGTTTGCTTATAATCATCTGAATGCCATAAGGTTTCTAGTAACCTGGTTACACATTCATTAGGGGACATCTTGTATATTCCTCAGTGAGGGTCATTTTGTGAAACACTAACAACAGAATAGCATCAAAATATGTCACTGATAGGTGGCCTATCATCTTTTGGAAAAAAACAGGCTATGTTTATGTGTCATCAAATGAGCTACTTCTGGCTCATGTGAAAGTGTTATGTTTGCTCCACGTTGCTCCCATAATGCTTTTGTAATGGAAATTCTACAATAAGTAAGGACAGGGTCGTTCCCAGTAGCCAGTCAGTCTGTATTCACAGATTTCTGTTAGCTTTTTCCATAGCTGACGCCTGTGTGTGTCCATCTGCCCAAGTTTTCCTCCCTTGCAGCCTCGTCACTTTAGTGTTGGGACATTCAGGAACTTCTCACGTACCTCCCAGGATTCCAGGAGCACTTCATTTGGGGGTAACGCCCTAACCGTGAGCCAGATTTGAGCTCTCTAACCCTCCGTGATCCCCAGTGTATGAAGGGAACAAGGTTCAGTGTAGGAGTGGGGCTTGCTGTGAGTTCCACCACATTTGACTAAGGGTCAGGAGACGGGGAGGCCAGGGAAAGCCTGAGCTGGGATCAGCCGAAACCATCCTAAAATGAAAGAGAAACGGGGCCAGAGCTTCTTCTGGGTAGTAGTCATGTTTTCCTGCCAACACACAAGTCCTACTCATTGACAGATGACAACCGATCTAAGCGTCAAATGAGATTGTTAGTCTTAGGAATCAATCCGTGTAACACCATTTTAACAGGAGGCCTCATTCTTCTTTTCTTATCCAGAACTAAGAGGGAAAAAATGAATATGGTTTTTGCTCACAGAATGGATAACAGCAAGCCGCCTTTGGTTGCTCCCACACTTCTGGTGCCCCTCCAAAACCACAGCTGCACGGAAATGGCCCCCCCTCTGCTGAGCCGAGACCTGACGGAGCTCTACGAGGAGCGTGGCTGGAGGAGCAATGGGACAGACCTGCACTACCGACCAAACCCCGGGGAAGTGGCCACAGCCAGCATTTTCTTTGGGGCCCTGTGGTTGTTTTCCATCTTTGGCAATTCCCTGGTGTGTTTGGTCATCCACCGGAGCAGGAGGACTCAGTCCACCACCAACTACTTCGTGGTGTCCCTGGCGTGTGCCGACCTGCTCATCAGCGTGGCCGGCATGCCTTTCGTCCTGTTGCAGTTCGCCACCGGCCGGTGGGCCCTGGGCAGCGCCACGTGCAAGGCCGTGCGCTACTTTCAGTATCTCACCCCGGGCGTCCAGGTCTACGTTCTCCTCTCCATCTGCATAGACCGGTTCTACACCATCGTCTACCCTCTGAGCTTCAAGGTGTCCAGAGAAAAAGCCAAGAAAATGATTGCAGCGTCCTGGATCTTTGAGGCAGCCTTTGTGACCCCCGTGTTCTTTTTCTATGGCTCCAACTGGGACAGTCATTGTAACTATTTCCTCCCCTCCTCTTGGGAAGGAACTGCCTATACCGTCATCCATTGCTTGGTGAGCTTTGTGATTCCATCCATCCTCATAATCTTATTTTACCAGAAGGTCATAAAATACATTTGGAGAATCGGCACTGATGGTCGAACAGTGAGGAGGACAATGAACATCGTCCCAAGGACAAAAGTGAAAACTGTCAAGATGTTCCTCATTTTAAATCTTCTGTTTTTGCTCTCCTGGCTGCCTTTTCATGTTGCTCAGCTGTGGCACCCCCATGAACGAGACTATAAGAAAAGTTCCCTTGTTTTTACAGCCATCACATGGATATCCTTTAGTTCCTCAGCCTCTAAGCCTACTCTGTATTCCATTTATAATGCCAATTTTAGGAGAGGAATGAAAGAGACTTTCTGCATGTCCTCGATGAAGTGTTACCGAAGCAATGCCTACACTATCACAACCAGTTCAAGGATGGCCAAAAAAAACTATGTCGGCGTCTCAGAAATCCTCCCCACGGCCAAGGCTGTAGCCAAAGACTCAAGCTATGGTTCATTTGACAGGGAAGCCAAGGAAAAAAAGCTTGCTTGGCCCATTAATTCAAATCCACCGAATACTTTTGTCTGATTTCTCAGAATTCTTTCAATTACTGTTATGCACCAGAGATTAAAAAGTTTAACTGTAAAAACAGAAGCTACTTATATATTTTTTTCAATCAACTTTCTGAGGGAAATGTTTGATTTTGTAAAATGCACTCACTGTTGATATTAGTTTTTGTGTTTTTTATTTTAGTCGCTTTTTGTTTTCGAGGAAGCTTTCACCTTGAGCTTATGGTCAACAGCCCCTTGACTATATTAGTTACATGCATTAAAAAAAAGAATGCTTTCCTACTTTTTATTTACCATTAGGTCCAAAAAGCATAAGCCATATACACAGTCTTTGATTAATGATTCAACCTGGTTTTATTCTGTTTCCTTTTTCTCCTCCCTACTGAAATTTTGTTAACTATGGGCTTCTGTTCCAAATGAAATCTCCTGTGTGACACATTTCAGAGACTTGAATTTCTCTACTAAGCAACATTTAGAAAGTCTTAATATTGTATATGTTTTTACATTACCTTCTGTCTGGATCTGTTCTGGAGAGCACTCCGTATACTGGAATATATTGGAACTTGCTGGGTAGTCTTCTGTGATCGAATTATAATCAGGATTCTTAGGGAAAGAAAGCTTATAGAGTTGCCTAATTTTGGTCTCTGTCTCTTTTTCTCCCTCTCTTTCATTCTCCCTTAACCTAAGCAGCTGATGATGCCTTGAAACATTTGAAGTGGCCTGGCCGTGCCGTTTTTCTCACATCTGTGTCCCATCTAGGCTGTGTCCAGGATGTTTATGTCTCTTCTGAGTTAAACTCAAGAAAATGAGCAGGGACCCTGGCTGGGCAAGCCCAGAAAATGCCCAAGGGAGAAGTGCAGATGGGGTCTCCCTGCGCTCTGCGGTTCAGGCAGACACCTTTGGCTGCCCGGCGCTGCCCCTACACCCTAGGACAGCAAGGGCAAGGAGCACTTTCTTCTTTCTCCTGGACACTCAGACATGAGGCCGTTTCTCCAGCCAGCACTTCCTACCCCTCATCTCTCTCCAGGATGTATCATCATACCCTCAACCAAGCTCAGACTCTTCTTTGGCTGTGGTAACTCGAGATTTTCTTCTCTGGTTGCCAGGTCTCCACTATTTCAAATCTAGGACTAGCACATTTTAAAGATGTACTTATTCAAACAATAACGGGTTTACAGACAAGACTGGTGTGCATTTTCACACCCTAGTTAACAAGAATTGCAAATAATAATATCAGTTGTTCAGTGACTTTTTTTTTTTACCTGTATTATCTCACTTTATCCTCTCAAGTATGCTGTGATGTTCATATGATCATCTCTACGTGACTTGCCCAGGTCGGAGTGTGACCGAACTGTTTTTCACACTCAGGTCCCCTAACTGCAAGACTGTTGCTCCTTCCTTGACATGACAGGTTTCTCTCTAGGGAATACATGAGTAGCCAAACCCATCCAGACCTCTGTGGGCCTAATGGCTGCTGCCTGCGTGGAAATCTTGAGGTCTGGGAGAACGTGGCATTCTTAACAGGAGAGTCTAGAAATTCAGTGAGCTGGCCCTCACCTTTTCCGTGGCTGTGGCTAGGTTCCTGGGCTGGTGGTGCTAAACGTCTGAAATAGGGGAGAAGCTGTACATCCCACCTCGCAGACACAGGGAAACAAGACAAGATTAGGCTTGGTATTTGGGGCAAAGAATGAGAACAATAAAGTATTCCATCCACAAAACATCTACAGAGCTGATGCATTTAAGTGTAGGTGCTTTCTTCAATCAAAGTCAAAAGATAAAAAGTGTCTTGTAGGGCTTCCCTGGTGGCGCAGTGGTTGAGAATCTGCCTGCCGATGCAGGGGACACAGGTTCGTGCCCTGGTCCGGGAGGATCCCACGTGCCGCGGAGCGGCTGGGCCCGTGAGCCGTGGCCGCTGAGCCTGCGCGTCTGGAGCCTGCGCTCCGCAACGGGAGAGGCCACGACAGGGAGAGGCCCGTGTACCAAAGTGTCTTGTATTTTCTTCCTTGTCTTTCTCCTCCACATAGTCTTCCTTATCCTATCAGCCAATGGCTGACCAGACAAAATGAGCTAGATGTTTATGTCACACGGCCCTTGTATTTTGTGGTTCAGAGTTGTTAAAAAATAGAGACCCTGCAGTACTTTTTTTTTTTTTTTTTGCGTTACGCGGGCCTCTCACCGTTGTGGCCTCTCCCGTTGCGGAGCACAGGCTCCGGACGCGCAGGCCCAGCGTCCATGGTTCACGAGCCCAGCCGCTCCGCGGCACGTGGGATCCTCCCGGACCGGGGCACGAACCTGTGTCCCCTGCATCGGCGGGCGGACTCTCAACCACTGCGCCACCAGGGAAGCCCTGCAGTACTTTTTATTTTTAATTTATTTTTTAAAGTTAGATTGTAACAAGTAAAATTTAATTTACTTTAATTTTATTTATATATGTATTTTAGGTCTCAGTTTAAACCAAAAAAGGCTAGATGATTACAAAGCTCCATTCTGTCTCTAATGTTCTGTGAGTGGAAATTCAGTGAGACAACCTCTTACAAACTCTTGTTATCGAGATTAGTTTTTTTTTTTAAATCCCTCCAAATAATGACAAATTAAGAGTGTTCATCAAATCACAATGGAGAGAGCTCTAAAGTCTCATGACCTATGACAATTCAGCCACATTTTCTCAGCATGTGGATAATTCATTGTATTTTTTTTTTTTTTTTAGTTTAGTTTAAATATTTAGGATTCCCGTTGTCTCACTTGATCCTGAATTTGGAAGAAACTGGATGTAACGCACAGATTGATGAAGATTTGCATAAGTCCCAGCAGTACAGGAACAACATTCACCATACCTCATGTTTACCTGCCAAGCACGGGGAGGCAGGCCGTTGGGGGGAATAAGAAAACGACTCCAGTCTCCTCACCAGGCACGTGACGAGGTGCATCACAGATGTGGGTTCATGTAGCCTCCAAACAGGAGTCCAGGAAAGCTAACAGGGAGCAGGGTTCTGAGGAGAGCGATTCCGCTACCCGGCTCCAGGTGCCCACAGACCATCAGAGGAAGGGGCAGGGTCGCATCCTTTGAGGTGGAACTTGAATTTCTCCTCCTAATCGTCAGTGAAATCATTAGTGCCCCCAGCCTGCCGCCCGAAGTCCGTCAGCACACCCTGCCCAGATACACTTCCCTGTGGACCTTCCGTCGCAGGTTTCCGCAGGGTGCCTGGAACCAACGAGTGCCCTGGGCCAGAGTTCTCAGCAAGGGCAATTTCATCCAGGGGGACCTCCACCAAGCGTGTGGGGGGCAGAGTCATTTGCCAGATAAGGTTGGCACTCTTGCCTCTCCTGGTGGGCACAGTGCTTCCCCCCTTCACCCTCCAGCCTTGCTGCCACCTGCCAAACTTGCTTTGAAGCAACAGAAGCAAGATCTGTTGCAGCTGCTGGACCAGGATCAGCTTCAAGTTTATGCTCCTTATAAAAACCACATGTAACAGAAGCAAAGCATCAGACTTTGAGAGTAGAAGGAATGGGACGTTGGGAGACCTAACCCAAGCCCCTCGCTGTTTAGAAGAGCAAATCATGCCCAAGAGAGGTCAAAGTCGGGGTGAACAAAAATGCCTTCTGCCAGCCAGCCCAGCGTTCTTTAAATTTGCCGTGCTGCTGGCGTGAGGCAGTCACTGGGGTGAAGAAAATCCTCACTGTGTTGCGAAGAATATGAAGAGAATCAACTATTCCCCGTTGCTTAGCGAACCTGCTAATTCATCTGGAGCAGAGACGACCTGAGGGGGCCGTGATTAGACAGCCGTGGAAACGAACCAGCTTGGTGCCACTGTTTTGCAGAACGACCGCTTGGTGGCACTGTGGCCAGTAGGCAGACCCCACCAGTTCTTCACAGGGCCTGGCACACTGGCGATTGGGGGGAAAGTCCTCGTTGCATAGCGACAAGACAGTGAAACTTGCTGAGCACCCGCAGCAGCAGCTGCAGATTAACTAATCAGTGCGTTCAAAACACAAAGCATCTAAACATAGGAGGAAGTTCCAAAATAATTAATACCCTTCACAGACATGAAATCACTAGTCAAAATATTATTTTAAACCCATTTTACAAATGGTAGCGTTTTCGAAAAACCCCATCATCTCACCAAACACGCAGTTGTGCCACCCACACTTACCAGGGCCTCTCTCTTTTCTCCTTTTATTATTTGACTCTGAGAATTTATGGATTCCATAGCAGTGTAATCTAGACTTTCCTTAAAAGTAAATGTTCCTGCGTTCCTGGTAAGTAGGCAGTTAAATTTATCTTAGGTTAAATGTATTGTTGGCCCGTCTCCTTTCCCTCGGACCCTCTTTAATGTTTTTGAGCCCCTACCTACAATCTGGGCCATTCTGAATTGTTTCCTCAACTGAACACTTCTGTTCAAAAGCTCTGTCTTCTTTCTCAGGAGAAGCCTCATTATTTTTTTTTAATTGAAGTATAGTTGGTTTATAATGTTGTGTTAGTTTCAGGTGTAAACTGCACACCTGAAGGTAAAAGTGTATATTCTTTTTTAGATTCTTTTCCATTATCGGATAGGTTATTACAAGATATTGAATATAGTTCCGTGTGCTGTACAGTAGGTCCTTTTTGTATATTTTATATGTAGTGGTGTGTATCTGTTAGTTCCAAAGTCCTGATTTATCCCTTCTCCTCCTTTCCCCTTTGGTAACCATGAGTTTGTTTTCTATGTCTGTGAATCTGTTTCTGTTTTTTTTTTAATTTTTTATTTTATATTGGAGTATAGCTGATATATAATGTTGTGTTAGTTTCTGCTATACAGCAGAGTGATTCAGTTATACATATACAAATATCTATTCCTTTTCAGATTCTTTTCCCATATAGGTTATTACAGAATATTGAGTAGACTTCCCTGTGCTATACAGTAGGACCTTGTTGTTTATCTATTTTGTAAATAGTAGTTTGCATCTGCTAATCCCAAACTGCTACTAATTTATCCCTCCCCACATTTCCCCTTTGGTAAGCATAAATTTGTTTTCTATGTCTGTGAGTCTGTTTCTGTTTTGTAAATGAGTTCACTTGTATCATTTTTTTAGATTCCACATGTAAGTGATATCATATGGTATTTGTCTTTTTCTGACTTACTAGAAGAAGCCTCTTTAAAAGTATTGCTTTTTAAAAACTCATCAACCCTAATTGAGTTTTACAATTAGGATTCACCTATAATTTGAAAAATGTGTGATTTTAATTCTTCATGAAAATGACCCCCAGAAATGCTGGGTGTGTGTATCTGGTTTCACGGTTATGATGCAGGTCTGGAAGCTTGAGAACATTGTCTGGTTTTCAGTGGCAGACAGTCAATATAGCAGCAGTTTCAGCTGTTTGCCCACAACAGCTAGATATGGGAAATGAAAACTATAAGGGAATTCTGAATGAATCCTCTCTATTCTGCTTCCCTGCGATACCTTCCAAAGGGTGCTCTGTTTTAGGAGACTATATTCTGCTAGTAGGCCCCTGAATGTGCTAGACGGACCATGGCATGCATACCTGGGCAGCAAAAGAGTTGTGAAGAGTTTCATGGTGCAGAGGGTGGGTGGCACAGTGTCTGAGAAGAACCGATTTATACTCTATTCATCAGTCCAGATTCATTAAAATTCTGGGCTGATTCTCCAGGTAGACAGACTCTATATACTTGAATGACCCTTTAAAAATTAGTAAAAATTGGGCACACGACTCCACTGACACCTCCAACCAGCAAAGTTTTCCTTAATCACAAGTATTATGGTTGTTTTCAAGGGCTCTGACATCAACTTCTGTGTTGAAAGCTCAGGTTCCGCTTACCAGCTACTTAACCAGCAAATTCTCAAACCCCAGCTTCTCTGTTTTTTAAAATGGGGAAAATAACATGCCTACCTGTATTAGGGTCCTCCAGGAAGAGCAGAACCCATAGGACATAGATGACAGATAGGTAGATGGATAGAGGACAATAGTTTAAGAAACTGGTTCTTGCGATTAAGGGGGTCAGCCAGCTTGAAGTTTGTAGGGTGGGTGGCAGGCTGGAAACTCAGGTAGTTGCTGTAGTCTTCAGTTTGAAATCTAGGGCAGGCCAGCAGGCAGGAATTGATGCTACAGTCTTGAGGCAGAATTTCTTCTTAGGGAAACCTCATATTTTTTTTTTTTCTCTTAAGGCTTTTAACCAGTTAGATAACCATATTATCAAGGATAATCTGCTTTACTTAAAGTCAGTTGGTTGTAGCTGTTGAGCACGTCTACAAAGTACCTTCACTGCAACACCTAGGTTAGTGTTGATTAAATAACTTGCTATTCTACCGTAGCTGACATGTAAGACTATCATACCACCTTATAGGATTGTAATAAAAATGAGCCCAGACCCATGTAAATCATTCATTCAGTGCATTCCCAAACACATGGGAAGCCCTCAAAAAAGGTTTTCTACTGTTATTTAAATTTAGTTGTTGCTAACCCAATGGATTTTTCCATTTTCAAGTTATTCAGCACCTATTGCTATGTGCTAACTAGTAGAAACAGGTTTTTAATACCATTCTCAAATTGTGGCATTGTTTTCCTTCTTTAGCTTTTTTTCTTTTTCTTTTCTTTCTTTTTTAGTTCTGCTAATATTTTGCAGACTCAAGCGGGAAGGAACACCTGGGAGCAGGAACTTGAATGCGAGGTAGGTGACAGAGCTACTTCTGTTCACTCACTCCAAAGGGGTTTTTTTTTGAACTATTAAGAAGGCATGGTCTAAATTCAGGATATGAAAACACTTGAGAATGTAGACTTTTACCATCATTCTTGTGTCGCGATTTCCACATATACAAAATAGAAAGAACTGATGGAGGGAAATCAGTTTCAACTGTTAATTTAACCATTCTAGTCGAATATTAAAAAAACCCAGTGAAACGGGACTTAAGTCACTCTTGGCCATAGTTAATTGTAGGCAACTCTGTAGCTAAAAACATGTAACCATTATATATTTTCAGTTGAACCATAAGTGAATTGTACTGTAACTAGAAACAGATTTAAGTGAAATCAAGTGAAATTGAAGTCAAGATAGATTTTTTTTGTTTTTTGTTGTTTTAAAGCTATTTGCTAATTGGAGTGAAAGGGCAAAGAAATACAATGAAAATCCAGACTCAAACTTACAAATATTGTAAGGAACTTTTAAGTTTATTTTGAAGAAAAATTTAAACCAGCTAAATGGTTTATGGCGTTTTTGGTTTTTTAAGAAAAGATATGTGAGTATACCGTTTGGAAGACAAAGAGGAGAAACACTGCCTATATTTATTGGTTTTGTGGTTTAAAGAAACCCTCAACTAAAACAGGCCACATATTAAAACTCAGTGTAATTTCATAGACTAGGTAGAGATCTCCAATAGCATCTGTTTCCGTTTTTTGGTTTATATGAGCTGTGACACCTTGTGGAAGGTGAAAGTGAGACCTTGCCCTTTGGCAGCTAAGATCGCCCGCAGGCTGGACGCATGCAGGCTGGGTGGAGCGGCCCTCATCACCTGGCCTCAGGAAACTGCTAGTGATCTTGGTGGTATTATCGCAACCTGGCTCCACCTGTCCCAGAACTGACCCCACAGACTAAGGTTGACTCTCCACTCCCTCACCCTCACAGGAGACTGAAATATATTAACCAGAGGCGATTGTACTGATTTTCACGGGGGCATATTCCTTTCCAATGACCAGAATGCTTAGATGACTTATTCAGGGCACATTCTTACTGATTTTGGAATAATTGGGAATCTGGAAGTATAATCTGGAAGTTGCTTGGTGAATATGGGATCTGACAAAAAGGAGTATGGTTATTTTTTTGTTTGTTATTATTTGGAAGATATTTTAAACTAGGTTATAAGTTGAATATGAAATCTATATTTCACATGGAAAAAAATGGAACAATTGTGTTACTTATTTATTATTGCATATTACCCCCAAATTTGATAGATTTAAATAACCCACATTTTTTTAATCTCATAACTTCTGGGAGCAGGAATCTGGATACAGCTTAACTGTGTCCTCTGATTCACAAGGCTGCAATCAGAGGGTTAGGGTCAGGGTCTCATCTGAAGGTTCAGTGGAGGTAGCATCTGCTTCCAGGATCATGTGGTGGTTGTTGGAATTCATTTCCTAAAGGGCCTGAGGTTTGAGGGGCATTATTATTTACTTTTTGTCATTAACCCTACACTTCCTTTTCCTGTGGTATCGGTGTTCGTTCCACTGAAGTGGTAAAATCCAGAACTCAGTGTGGGCTTTTGGCTTGCTGGTTCTGGGTTATCCAAGGATACCTAGTGGAGGAGGCACAGGAGCCGTCATTTCTAGCCTGCTGACTTGACCAGGTTCGGGGCTGTAATGTGCTTGTCAGGCACGGTTTTCTTCTCAGGAAAGGGGCACTGAGGCATGGCGGGATTGAATTGGGTTCTGTTGGATCTCAGGAGATTTTTCCAGCTCAAATACTTATCTAACTGCAGAGTCAAAATGGCCTGTAAGCCAAAGCGGAGGGTCCAACTGCAGCCCAACCCCCAGCCCAGGAGTGCTGGGAGCACTGTGTCACAAAGCAGTAGGTAAGTTAGCTGTACCCACTCTGACCCCGAGGCTTGCTTTAGGGATTCAGCCGATCTGCCTCCCGGTCGTTTCTAGAGTTCACCTGGGTAGTTCTCTGCGACCCATAACCGTTTCTGAGTCACGACCGCCATCTGTCTTGTGAAGTAATCTGAATTTGACATGGATGCCTCCAAACTTCCTAGAGACTTACGAAGGGTCCTTCCAGCTCCATGTGTCCTCCAGTCAGATACGTGGGGCCTCAAACGTGGCTGCTCGGGTCAGGGCCACGCTGGCCTACCCTAGGCCTTTACAGTGGTCGGCTGGAAACCAACTCTCTGGCGGGGGAGGGAGATCCCTGATTTGTAGCATTTACTGATTTCTGTGGTGTCAGGACTCCCATCACTGCCGATTAAAAGCTGCCAGTCTGACGTCCCTCAGCGTGGAGTTGGGACAGATGCACACGACTGGCTTTCCTCTGGGGCCAGCAAGACCCCAGCTGCAGCACACTGCTGTTCTGCACGTTTTATGAAAGGCGCCCTCCAGGTAGAGGGATTCAGAAAGGCTCCTCTCCGGGCAGACCTGCAGCACACGTGTGCCCTGGTGAGCAACGGCAGGCGCCCTCTCCTCCTCGCGTGGCTCGCTGAAAGGGACGCGAGGTCGATTTTAGGCCCCCCAGCCGCGTGCCTTCGTGCAGTGCACGCTCAGCACCACCGCACAGGGCAGTCCCGCTTCGGTTCACGGTACCGTGCGACTGAGTCAAACGGATGGGACAAGGGAAAAGTGAACCAGGTTACCCAGCCGCGTGAAAACCTGCTTGGTACAGGCGACAGCATTACCGCCAGGTGGAACATTAACCGTTCTTAAAACCAGTCTAGTTAACAGAAGGCTATTATTGCTAAGAAGAGCCCCCAACTATACACCAATCCAGGGACAGACATAATGATACAGCTAAAAAGACTTCGGAAACATGAGGCCTGCAACACTACATATTTAGATTCCAGCCCATTAAATATATTTATCGTTAGTGATTTAAATCTTAATAGTCAAACCCAGGCACACGTGAATATTTAAAATTTAATGTAATTCTTTACTACGTAAGAAGCAGTTTCTCATAACTCTATTTAGCCTACCAATTACTCTGGAAAGTTATCCTCCCGCTTGTTTACAGATGAGGAAATAAGCCGAGAGAGTACATAATTCAAGGTGATGCAAAAAATGGATTCAAGACCAGTTCTGCCTAAATCTCATGCTCTTTTTACTATGCTTATACAGACATCAGTATTGTGAAATAGACAACTTGAAATGGCTCCAGTGAAGATATTTTATTTTTCATAAAAATATAAAATTGTACAATGCTCTTCAGAGAAAGAAAAATTCCTTCAATGCCCCCAAAATACCATGTGATTTAGTAGTAATTCTCCTCTCTTTTAAAACTAAAAAGGTAATTGATAATATGCAACTGATTTCTTGTGAAACATCGCATTTATGTTTTTAAATTTTATTTGCCTTTATTTTAACTAAGTCCAGTTTAAACCTATACTTTTTGGAACAACCCAAATCAAGCCTATCAATTCAAAGATGATAAAATGCTAAATGGTGATGCTGATAAATACTGTCAGTTAGCTGGTAAAAAGTGATATGAATTTGCTGCAGCATGAAAGATTCTGATTCAGATATATTAGGAAGATTTTAGATAAAATAGAAAAAAATTTAAGAACTTCAACTATATCCTAAAATTTGATCTAGTCCAACTTATTCCATATTATACTCAGTTGCTCTAATACGCAACAGATCTATGCTAAATTAACAGAATATGACTGGTCTAAATACATAAATTTATTTTCCCCCTTACCTTCCTTTCTTCGGGAAAAGGGGAAAGGGAATATTGCTCTGTCTACCCGGAGAGCGAGGAGCGCGGCAGGACAGACGAAGGGGGCAGAGCTCACTGGCTCTTCCGCCCGCTTCTGCTGTCTCTCGGCCTGTGCGTCGTCCTTGTAGGTGAGTGAGAGATGCTAGGATTTCGGCAGGCTGCTCCTTAACTGGGGTGGGGCAACAAACGCTCCAGCTGTTTTAATCAGTGCCGTTTCTTAACGTGCTTCAAATGGCCAAGGCGTGCAACCAGCACAATACCCAAAGCAATCAGAACGTTCCTTTTTAAGACCAAGGAGTTTTCCTCTCGGTTTGATCTACTCCAAAATACCCAATAGATAGGTTTAGGAATAAACTGAAATAAACTGTAATTTACTTTCACCCCAAATTACACATCGGCTACCTGAGGACAAAGTCACTGCTCTTGTAAAGATACTGAAGGGAAGGGGAGTAGCTCAAATGAGCCTGTAATTTCAAATCACAACCAGAGAAGAAACACTTCGAGCACAATGGGGACATTCCACTGAAGAGCCACGTTCATTTGGAATGTTTGCTTTGAAAACAGCTCTTCTGGGGAACTCAAAGGTACTAGACAAAGCAACGCAGAGTAAGTCTCGGGCTGTTTTGCAAAATAAAAATAGACATTTGAGTAGACCAGATGGCAAAAACATACCCATTACAATCTGAACACTATATTTAAAAAAACTTAAATTCTGAAGGCCTGAATATTAACAATCTTTAATCTATCTAGATTTGTGATCCTTAAAAGACATTAAATACTCTTAAACCCCCAGTCCTCCAAAACACAAAGAGGCCCAACCGACTGGGCTAGTGGTATGTCAGTCGTCACACAGTACTAGACTAGAGAGCTGAGTCTGTGACCTAAGCACAAGAGAGCTTCAGGAACTCAGGCCAAGGGGAAGCACTTAATTCCAATGCGTGGCCTCAGAGAAGGAGGGAAGTACCTCATCACCCGAAACTATGTGGTCCATCTCATGAGCCCCCTCACAGGCAAGCTAGACTGTGATGCCTCCTCTTAAACTACTTCGTAACAAAACACATATTGTTTGGAAGCCAAATGTTTGCTTCGTTAGAGCAAAGAACAATTACAGTTTAGCAGCAACAGAGAACGCAACTCCTGATTTAATGATGGGAAAGAAAAGAGAGGGTGTTAGTGTCCCAATGGGGACATCAAAAGACCCCCAGAGCTGAGTGCGTCGTATTATGAGCGTGATTCCTCGACCATCACTCCACTTGGTAGCCAGGAAGAGAGCAAAGGTAGCTGTGATGGGAACTGGAGGGAACCCCTCCGCCTCCTACCCCTCCTGCCAGGCCCCCTGGCGCTCTGGCTTCAGTGCTTCACTCCGGAGTGGACGCACGGCCACGCCCCCGCTGTGTTTCTCGCTGGCTCAGAGTACATTCATAAGGAAACTCAAATCAGGGAAGAAGCTAAGTGTTCTGGTTCTGGCTACCTCCGTGAGATCCGCCAGCAATGTGCCCCTCATTTCGGTCCAGATCTCTTGAGGCAGAAACTCCATCTCAGCAGCTAATTTCATCCTATTTTCTTTAGAAAAATTCTCCAAACTAGGTGATTACACAACGAAATGTGTGTGAACGTTCACTGCTGCCCTCCCCATATACATATATAGACATACAATAGAAACACACTCTATGGGTTGTCAAGATGATGTATGTTACTGAAATGCCTAACAGGTTACTTCTTATTTAAAAATAAAGTTTGACTAATTATTCTCCAAGTACAGATTAGCAAACCTGCATAAATACAGCTTGAAAAGACAGCAACGAAAGTTTTAAATAGAGGCTATCTTAAGGGCTTTCTTGATGGATTTTGTTAATGTGTACATTATTTAAAACGGGCATTATCATTATGAATTATAAAAATAGAAATGTACATATTTGTTAATACATATTCACAGCTTATGCTGGAATGGCTCACAGGAGAAATGGTTCACGCAGAAAATAAACATTACTCAAGTAAATATGAAGAAAGAAGATTAGGTCCATAAAGGCTGAGAACTTACAGTCAATAATCAGCCCATTTGGTTTCTCTTTGTAGGGCAACATGCAAGGAAGTGACACCTAAACACACATACACACACAATTACATGAATTACATGGAAAGAATATAAATTAACCAATAAAGCAATGTGGAGTTGAGGTGCAAAAACTATATTCTTCACTCATTCTCTCTACTGTGCTTTCAAGCATTGCAACATGTTAAATGCCATGGGTGGCAATACCACCCCAAACAGGTCTGAATGTTTGTAACTTTTCTAAGTGTTGAAAACTAAAGCAAAATCCTTTGAGATCTATGATCACACATTTTGGTAGAAATCGCAAATTTACAGAGATGACTGAGCAGTAGGTAGTAAATGGAGCCAAGAAGTACAATCTTGCCTATTCATCCTCCATAAGAATCAGAATATTGGCTTCAATCACTGACTCATCATTTTATATGCTCTTCACCCTGAAAAATAAAGTGACCAATGTAAGAATGCTTTTATTTTTTTTTTTAATTTTTAAAAATAAATTTATTTATTTATTTTGGGCTGCATTGGGTCTTCGTTGCTACGTGCGGGCTTTCTCTAGTTGCGGTGAGCACGGCCTACTCTTCCTTGCGGTACACAGGCTTCTTATCGCAGTGGCTTCTCTTGTTGCGGAGTACGGGCTCCACGTGCACGGGCTTCAGTAGTGGCATGGGGGCTCAGTAGTTGTGGCTTGTGGGCTCTAGAGCGCAGGCTCAGTAGTTGTGGCGCACGGGCTTAGTTGCTCCGTGGCATGTGGGATCTTCCCGGACCAGGGCTCGAACCTGTGTCCCCTGCACTGGCAGGTGGATTCTTAACCACTGCACCACCAGGCACAGGGAAGTCTCAAGAATGCTTTTAAAGTCAATGAAGTTTGGTTAATCTGTTTTAAAATGCATGCTTTTTTTTTTTTTAATTTAGTATCTACGGGAAGGCTATTTTCAAATACAGACTGAAAGAAAACTGAACTGATTTGGCGTTTTTTCATTAATTGAATTTAGATTAAGGCAAATGTTACCTCATCTAATAAAAGCTATAAAAAGCCAATCCTTCAGTTTTATTAAAAAATTTTTAAAAGATAAAAAGTTTGTAACATTTCCTTAAACTGATTTCAAGTGCTCCCAAAGCAATCACAATGATGAAGAAATCAACATATGGCATCTTCATTCTAAAACCTTAACAGTCTCTCCAACAAATGGTGCTGAGACAACTGTATATTCACATGCAAAAGAACTAAGCTGGACTTCTATCTCACACCATATAGAAAAATTAACTCAACAGATCAATGATCTAAATATAAGGCCTAAAACCACAAAACTCTTAGGAGACAACACAGGGCAAATCTTCATAACCTTCAATTTGGCAATGGATTGTTAGATATGGTACCCAAAGCATGAACAACAAAATTAAAAATAGATAAAATGGTCTTCCTCAAAATTAAAGTCTTTTGTACACCAAAGGACACTATCAAGAAAGCGAAAAAACCTACGGAATGGGAGAAATATGTGTAATCATATATCTGATAAAGGTCTAGAATCCAGAATATATAAAGAAGTCTTACAATTCAACAACATAATGAAAGACAACTCAATTAAAACATGGGCAAGGGACATAAAGAGACATTTTTTCAAAGAAGACATACAAATGGCCGACAAGCACATGAAAAGTTGCTCAATGTCATTAGTCATTAGGGAAATGTAAGTCAAAACCACAATCAGACGCCACTTCACTAGGAAGGCTACAGTTTTCAAAAATGGAACATAAAAAGTGTTGGCAAGACACAGAGAAATGGGAAACTTCATATACTATGGTGGTGATGTAAAATATTTCAGCCACTGTGGAAAACAATTTGTGGTTCCTCTAAAAGTTAAATATAGGGACTTCCCTAGTGGTCCAGTGGGTAAGACTCCACGCTCCCAATGCAGGGGGCCTGGGTTTGATCCCTGGTCGGGGAACTAGATCCCACACACATGATGCAACTAAGAAGTCAGCATGATGCAACTAAGAAGTCAGCATGCTGCAACTAAGAGCCGGCACAGCCGAAATACAAGTAAATAAATAAATAAATATTTTTAAAAATAAATAAAAGTTAAATATAGAATTACCATGTGACCCGGCAATTCCACTTCTAGGTATATACCCAAAACAACTGAAAACAGGTACTCAAATACATACTTGTACATGCATGTTTATCGTAGCACTGTTCACAACAGTGAAAGGTAGAAACAAATATCCATCAATGGATAAATGGATAACAAATTGTGGTATACATATACAATGGAATATTATACAGTCATAAATTGGAATGAAGTGCTGATACATGCTACAAGGTGGATGAACCTTGAAAACATTACGCTAGGTCAAAGAAGCCAGACACAAAAAGTCACACACTGTGTGATTCCATTTATACGAAATATCCAGAGGAGGTAAATCCATAGAGACAGAATGCAGATTCATAGTTAACAGGGGCTGGAGGGAGGGGGTAATAGCGAGCAACCTGCTAATGCATTTGGAGTTTTCTTTGGGGGTGATTAAAATGTTTTCTAACCAGACGGAGGTGGTAGTTGTACAACACTGTGAATGTACTAAATGCCCCTGAATTGTGACTTTAAAATGATTAATTTTATGTTATGTGAATTTCTCCTTAATTAAAAAAAATCCTGGGCTTCCCTGGTGGTGCAGTGGTTGAGAGTCCGCCTGCCGATGCTGGGGACAGGGGTTCGTGCCCCGCTCCGGGAAGATCCCACATGCCGCGGAGCGGCTGGGCCCGTGAGCCGTGGCCGCTGAGCCTGCGCGTCCGGAGCCTGTGCCCCGCAGCGGGAGAGGCCACAACAGTGAGAGGCCCGCGCGTACCACAAAAAAAAAAAAAAGAAAAATCCTCACAGGTGATGGGCTACTGTACTAGATAGAGCCTGAACTGGGTGAGGACAGGTTCTACCATTATAGCTGTATGACCTTGGGCACCTTACCAAGCAGCACCTGTGCTATTTCTTCATCTATAAAATAAAAAGTACAATTATACTTAACACAATTACTGGAGGAAATAATTACGATAAACATAAGTGAAAGTACTTTGTAAATCAAAATCAAAATGAAAGGTACTGTTATTATTAACAGTAACTAGGAATTCCCTGGCGGTCCGGGGGTTAGGACTTGGCGCTTTCACTGCCGAGGGTTCAGGTTCAATCCCTGGTCGGAGAACTAAGATCCCGCAAGCCGTGCAGTGCAGCCACAAAAATAACTAGAATGGTACACTCTCACTTATTGACTGAGTCTACTTTAAAATTTTTCCATGAATTTATCAGTTGCTCTTTATAGACCCCAGGTATAACGCATTTCAATATTTAGAATCTAATGCCAGTTCACTTGCTTATTAGTGTATTACAAATGACAACAACATTTTATTTGAAGACACAGCACGGAAAGTGGTCAACAGAAAGCCTACTTTAAGTCACTCTTCTAAAGATAAACTCTCCCATGTACTGTACTCACAGGAATTGCTGTTAGCATCTGTCTTCCCAGCTTTCATGTGCCTGCTTGAGTTCTGCTGAGATTTGTTCTGCTCTTCTCCAGTGAGTAGGGCCTTTATTTCAGAAGGGATTTTCCCTTGGTCCATTGCCATGCACCACTGCTTGTACTGAAATATGTAACATATATTTAAATAAAGTTTTACTACTCAGAGTTCAGCAACCACAGGTGGAAATCCTAGACATAAGAACTCCCATAACTAGAGGTCAGATTGGCTGCTGGGAATCCCACCGTCTGTTGTATTCCTGTTTATAACCTAGGACATGGACAAGGCCTGCTATCTTCAGAAGAGGGTGAAAAACTACTGCTGAATCTTCTTGTGATGTGCTGGAGTAGTGCTCAGATTAAAGAGGGCCCTCTGGCTAAAAGAATATCTCCCCATGGAGGGCCACTCATTAGAATTCATCTCTTTTTGCTGTCACATTATTATTTCTACTCGTAAAAGAAATAATTTTGTAACTTCCTTTCTCTATTTCATAAATATTCACTAAACATCTACTTTCTACCAGAGTGTGTACTATGGACTTTGGGGGTATAAAAGATTAATCAGTCCAAAGATTATGTCCTCCAGTGGCTTACAGTGCAGAAGGTGAAAAATAATTTACAAGTCTAATTCAACATATTAAAAAAAGTCTACTGAATAGTGTACATTTGGACTCTCTTCATGACCCAACTTAATTTTCTTACCTTCTAAAAGGCTGGGGGTAGCCTGTCCCAGTTTGGTAATGACCATGTTAGTATTATCTCTCTTTTCCAGTCTGTCACCTCCTCCCATGAGCTCACAGTACCAATGGGGTTTCTGTTCCCTTTTACCTCTTCTCTTTTATATGTCTACAGCTACTACCTAAAATCTGAATGAATGAATGAATAAAACCAGGCCAAACAGTATCATACTATGCATATTGCTACATACTGTTATACTGCTTTTTCCACTTAGCAATATCTTGTGTCTTTCTACGTCAGTAAATATATATGTGCACTGTGATTTTCATGGGCCGCAAAGTAGTCCAATACATGAATGTAGTATAATTTAACCAATCCCCTACTGTTGAACATTTTGGTTATTTGGGGGTTTTTTTTCTGTCATAAACAATCCCTTAAAGAAAGTCACTTTCCACTCCCACCAGCAATGTATGAAAATGCTTATTTGCCTATGTGCTGGCTAACAGATTAGTATGTTTTCCCACGTTTGTCAACTGGATAGCTAAAAACTGGTATCTTCATGTTTTAATATAGCTTAGGTTGACTGTTTCATGCATTTATTGACAGACTTTCTTACCATTTCCAGTTCCTCTCTGAGGGCACAAATGGCTCTTTCCCGACTGGATACCAACTCTTCCAAATACTGATATCTCAGTTTTTTTCTGGCCCGGCATTCTCTTGCACTCTGCCGGCTCCTCTCGAGTTTTGCCTTCAAGTCAATTTTGGCTGGCTTTCGACCACGTTTGCCGGGCTTCTTCACTTTACCTCCAACCACCTTCAGCAAGAGAGAGAAGCAGTTAATTTTTTTCCTAGTTCTGGGTCTAGCAAAGTGACTGCGGCTGCATGTTAGCAAGGAAAACTTTACAAATAACAAATAAATGGAGGCTGTGGAACTAGGAAAGCATAATCCCATCAAATGCCTTATGATTCTTTGCTTCATAATTTCTTTTTCTGATACTTTTTATACAATGAATGTGAGAGAAGAAATAGTATAAGTTTTCATCATTTCTTCAATAATAAACTTTTTTAATAATAAACTTTACAGAGCTTAACAGTAAACTTTATGAACCATATGTAGCTAGATAGTAAAAAACTAAAAGATTGCCATTAAATATCTTGTTCACATAGAATTTTATTGACTTAATAAGTAAAAAAAATATTGAAAATTATAAGTTCGGTATGATCTCAATCTTATAAAACAACACATAGAAGAAAGGATCGTAAAAGGTGAGTGGCAGGGAGGAATCAAGACGGCAGTGTGGGAAGACGCAGGGTTAGTGTCTCCCCACAACTAGGGCGCCTGATGGCTGCTGGTGGGGGCAGACTCTGACCCCCGAGGGGACGGGAAGAACCCCAAAGTGAACCGGTAGGATGTAGGGGGACCGAGGATGTAGGAGAAGTGGAGGCCAGACAGGATCAGCGCCCCTGAAGCCAGGGAGATCAGGAGAGGCAGGTGGCAGGGACTCTTCCAAAAAGAGCAGGAGAGGAGTGGAGGGAGCCTGGGCCCGAGGCCCAGGGAGCCTACTGGCTCCCAGGTGAGGTCCCCTGTCCTCTGAGACTGGGGTGGGGGGCACGCTTGGGCCCCTTCAGTTCCTTGAGCCTAAGCCCCACCCCCAACAGTGCCCAGGGCCTTTTCCAGCCCCATGGGTCCTGAGCATTGGCCCTGCCCACCACCCAAAACTCACCCTTGTTTAGGCCCCACCCTCCACAGCCAAGGCCTTCACCACCCCCTTTTTTTCCTTTCCCTCCTCCTCTCTTTTACTATTGTGGTGCTGATAAACCTTCC
The DNA here is from genome assembly GCF_026419965.1 of Kogia breviceps. NCBI lineage: Eukaryota > Metazoa > Chordata > Mammalia > Artiodactyla > Physeteridae > Kogia > Kogia breviceps. Next base: position 8,900,872 of record NC_081321.1, on the reverse strand, counting down.
GGTTGTCGACATACCTATATTTTTATTTTTACATTCTTTCTAACATATCTGTTAGTTTCTTAGTCTAATTTTATTTTTTACTTTATTATTTTTCTCCTTTTTTTTTCTTGCCACCCCACGTGGCTTGCGGGATCTTGATTCGTGAGCCCGGGGTTGGGGGGAAGCTCTTGCGGTAGGAGCTCCAAGTGAACCACTGAACTAACAGAGAACCTCAGACCCCAGGGAATACTCACTGGAGTGAGGTCTCACATGGTTCCTCATCTCAGCACCACGACCCAACAGCCTACAAGCTCCAGTGTTGGAAGCCTTAGGCCAAACAACCAGTAAGACAAGAACACAATCCCACACATTAAAAAAAAAAGAGAGAGATGGCACAAAAATATGTCACAGATGAAGGAGCAAGGTAAAAACCTACAAGACCAAATAAATGAAGAGGAAACAGGCAATCTACCTGAAACAAAATTCAGAGTAACGATAGTAAAGATAATCCAGAATCTCGGAAATAGAATGGAAGCACAGGTTGAGAAAATAGAAGAAATGTTTAACAAAGATCTAGAAGAACTAAAGAAAAAACAAAGATGAACAACAAAATAACTGAAATGAAAAATGCACTAGAAGGAATCAATAACTGAAGCAGAAGAACGAATAAATGAGCAGGAAGACAAAATGGTAGAAATAACTGCTGAGGAGCAGAATAAAGAAAAAAGAATGAAAATAATTGAAGACAATCTCAGAGAACTCTGGGATAATATTAAACACACCAACATTCGAATTATAGGGGTCCCAAAAGAAGAAGAGAAAAAGAAAGGGTCTGAGAGAGTATTTGAAGAGATTATAGTTGAAAACATCCCTAACATGGGAAAGGAAATGGTCACCCAAGTCCAGGAAGTACAGAGAGTCCCATACAGGATAAACCCTAGGAAAAATACACCAAGACACAAAATCGCAATAACAAAAATTAAATTCAAAGAAAAAATATTAAAAGCAGCAAGGGAAAAACAAAAAATAACATACAAAGGAATCCCCATAAGGTTATCAACTGATTTTATAGCGGAAACTCTGCAGGCCAGAAGGGAGTGGCAGGATATACTTAAAGTGATGAAAGAGAAAAATCTACAACCAAGATTACTCTCCCCAACAAGGATCTCATTCAGATTCGATGGAGAAGTCAAAAGCTTTTCAGACAAGCAAAAGCTAAGAGAATTCAGCACCACCAAACCAGCTTTACAACAAATGCTAAAGAAACTTCTCTAAGCAGGAAACACAAGAGAGGAAAAAGACCCACAAAAACAAACCCCAATTAAGTAAATGGTAATAGGAACATACATATCAATAATAACCTTGAATGTAAATGGATTAAATGCCCCAACCAAAAGACACAGACTGGCTGAATGGATACAAAAACAAGAACTATATATATGCTGTCTACAAGAGATTCACTTCAGACCCAGGGACACATACAGATTGAAAGTGAACGGCTGGAAAAAGATATTCCATGCAAATGGAAATCAAAAGAAAGCTGGAGTAGCAATACTCGTATCAGATAAAATAGACTTTAAAAAAGACTGTTACAAGAGATAAGGAGGGACACTACATAATGATCAAAGGATCAATCCAAGAAGAAGATATAACAATTATAAATGTTTATGCACCCAACACAGGAGCACCCCAATACATAAGGCAAATGCTAACAACCATTAAAGGAGAAATTGACAGTAACACAATAATAGTAGGGGACTTTAAAACCCCACTTACACCAATGGACAGATCATCCAAACAGAAAATAAATATGGAAACACAAGCTTTAAATGACACAACAGACCAGACAGATCTAGTTAATACTAAATAACCAAGAGATCACTGAAGAAATCAAAGAAGAAATTTAAAAATACATAGAAACAAATGACAATGAAAACATGACGACCCAAAACCTATGGGATGCAGCAAAAGCAGTTCTAAGAGGGAAGCTGACAGCAATTCAATCTCACCTCAAGAAACAAGAAAAATCTCAAACAATCTAACCCTACACTTAAAACAACTAGAGAAAGAAGAACAAAGAAAACCCAAAGTCAGTAGAAGGAAAGAAATCATAAAGATCAGAGCAGAAGTAAATGAAACAGAAATGAAGAAAACAATAGCAAAGATCAATAAAACTAAAAGCTGGTTCTTTGAGAACATAAACAAAACTGACAGACCCTTAGCCAGACTCATCAAGAAAAAAAGGGAGAGGATGCAAATCAATAAAATTAGAAATGAAAAAGGAAAAATCACAACTAACACTGCAGAAATACAAAGGATTATAAGAGACTACTACAAACAACTATATGCCAATAAAATGGACAACCACGAAGAAACGGACAAATTCTTGGAAAGGTACAATTTTCCAAGAGTGAACCAGGAAGAATTAGAAAATATAAACAGACCTATCACAAATAATGAAACTGAAACTGTAATTAAAAATCTTCCAACAAACAAAAGTCCAGGACCAGACGGCTTCACAGGCGAATTCTATCAAACATTTAGAGAAGAGCTAACACCGATCCTTCTCAAACTCTTCCAAAAAATTGCAGAGGGAGAAACACTCCCAAATTCATTCTATGAAGCCACCCACCATCACCCTGATGCCCAAACCAGAAAAAGATACCACAAAAAGAAGAAAATTAGAGACCAATATCACTGATGAACATAGATGCAAAAATCCTGAACAAGATACTAGCAAACAGAAACCAACAGCACATTAAAAGGATCATACACCATGATCAAGTGGGATTTATCCCAGGGATGCAAGGATTCTTCCATATATGGAAGTCAATCAATGTGATGCACCACATTAACAAATCAAGGAATAAAAACCATATGATCATCTCAATAGATGCAGAAAAAGCTTTTGACAAAATTCAACACCCATTTATGATAAAAACTCTCCAGAAAATGGGCATAGAGGGAACCTACCTCAACATAATAAAGGCCATATATGACAAATCCACAGCAAGCATCATACTCAATGGCGAAAAACTGAAAGCATTTCCACTAGGATCAGGAACAAGACAAGGATGTCCACTCTCGCCACTCTTATTCAACATAGTTTTGGAAGTCCTAGCCACAGCAATCAGAGAAGAAAAAGAAATAAAAATAGGAAAATAAGACGTAAAACTGTTACTATTTGCCGATGAGATGATACTATACATAGAAAATCCTAAAGATGCCACCAGAAAACTACTAGAACTCATCAATGAATTTGGTTAAGGTTGCAGGATACAGAATTAATGCACAGAAATCTCTGGCATTCCTATACACCAGAAACAAAAAATCAGAAAGAGAAATTAAGAAAACACTCCCATTTACCACTGCAGCAAAAAGAATAATATATCTAGGAATAAATCTGCTTAAGGAGGCAAAAGATTTGTACTCAGAAAACTATAAAACACTGATGAAAGAAATCAAAGATAACATAAACAGATGGAGAAATATACCATGTCCTTGGGTTGGAAGAATCAATATTATGAAAATGACTACACTACCCAAAGCAATCTACAGATAAAATGCAATCCCTATCAAACTAGCAATGGCATTCTTCACAGAATTAGAACAAAAAAATCTCACAATTTGTATGGAAACACAAAGGACCCCGAATAGCCAAAGCAATCTCGAGAAATAAAAATGGAGTTGGAGGATTCCCTGACTTCAAACCATACCACAAAGCTACAGTAATCAAGACAGTATGGTACTGGCACAAAAACAAATATAGATCAATGGTACGGGATAGAATACCCAGAGATAAACCCACGCACATATGGGCACCTAATTTACAACAAAGGAGGCAAGAACATACAATGGAAAAAAAGACAGCCTCTTCAATAAGTGGTGCTGGGAAAACTGGACAGCTACATGTAAAAGAATGAAATTAGAACACTCCCTAACACCATACACAAAAATAAACTCCAAATGGATTAAAGACTTAAATGTAAGACCAGACACTATAATACTTTCAGAGGAAAACATAGGAAAAACACTCTTTGTCATAAACCACAGCAAGATCTTATCTTTTTTGACCCACCTCCCAGAGTTACAGAAATAAAAACAAAAATAAACAACTGGGACTTAATTAAACTTAAAAGCTTTTGCACAGCAAAGGAAACCATAAAGAAGACAGAAAGACAACCCTCAGAATGGGAGAAAATATTTGCAAATGAAACAGACAAAGGATTAATCTTCAAAATATACAAATAGCTCATGGAACTCAATATCAAAAAAAAACAAACAATCCAGTTAAAAATGGAGGAAGATCTAAATAGACATTTCACCAAGGAAGACAGACAGATGGCCAAGAGGCACATGAAAAGATGCTCAACATCACTAATTATTAGAGAAATGCAAATCAGAACTACAATGAGGTATCACCTCATGCTGGTCAGAATGGCCATTGTCAAAAAAGCTAAAAACGATGAATGCTGGAAAGGGTGTGGTGAAAAGGGAACCCTCCTACACTGTTGGTGGGAATATAAATTGATACAGCCACTATGGAGAACAGTATGGAGGTTCCTTACAAAACTAAAAACAGAACTCCCATACGTCCCAGCAATTCCACCCCTGGGCATATACTCTGAGAAAACCATAATTCAAAAAGAGACATGCACCACAATGTTCACTGCAGCACTATTTACAATAGCCAGGACATGGAACCAACCTAGATGTCCATCAGCAGATGAATGGATGAAGATGTGGCATATATATACAATGGAATATTACTCAGCCAGAAAAAGAAATGAAGCTGAGTTATTCGTAGTGAGCTGGATGGACCTAGAGTCTGTCATACAGAGTGAAGTAAGTCAGAAAGAGAAAAATACCTTACTCTAACACATATATATGGAATCTAAAAAAAAAGAGTGGTACTGGTGAACCTAGTTGCAGGGCAGGAATAAAGAGGTAGACATAGAGAATGGACTTGATGACATGGGGTGGGAGGGCGAAGTGAGAGCAGCATCGATATATACACTACCGAATGTAAAATAGTTGGCTGGTGGGAAGCAGCAGCATAGCACAGGGAGATCGGCTAGGTGCTTTGCAATGAACTAGAGGGGTGGGATAGGAAGGATAGGAGGGAGGCTCAAGAGGGAGGGGCTATGGAGACATGTGTATGCATATGGCTGATTCGCTTTGTTGTGCAACAGAAACTAACACGGTATTGGGAAGCAATTATACTCCAATAAAGATCTATTAAAAAAAAAAAGGTCAGTGAGGATTTCCCTGATAGGTGTGATTATAAAAAGCTTTTTTCTCATCTGTATTTTTTAATGATTTTTAAATATTTACAATTAGAAAAACATAAAATTTGTATATAAAATGTGTATAAATAAATAAATAAGAATCCTAAACAATTTGGCTATCAATTCCCTCTTCAAATTTGTTGAGCCCAAGGGAACACACAGAAGTCCCTGAAATCTTCAGGATAATTGTCTCCTGCCTTTAGAAGTCTATAATTATAACCCTAGACTGTTTCCGGAGATTTCTACCTGCTCCCACTGGTGTCATAGACATCCTCTCAATATCCCTGTTATTCATTTACCTGCATAGGCACAGTTTTTTGGTGACTGCCAGAGTAATTTAATCTTCTTCACTGTTTAGCTTTGGAACCTCCCCAAGTTCTTATATAAGATGTAACTATGAGATAAAAATGATGAATTTTAAAATACATGAAACTGAACTAATACATCAAATGAATTTCCTTTAAAGGAGTCACTTTGAAAGGGATAAATTTATTCCAATGAATAAGCTTTCTTGGAAGCTGCTTTTGGAGCCAGTTTCTTACAAGCCACAACACAATATTACTTTCACCGTATTACTTTCGAATGATACGTTATTCTTTAAATTCCCAATCTGATGGTCTGCTTTGTTTATCTGACGAGGTTCCAAATGATGTCTAGGTCTTTCTGAAAATGACCCTCAGAGAATAAAATGTCACTACTTTAGTCTACTGAAAGGAATATTGTTGAGGCTTTAAAGGCAATTCTAAAAGACAAGATGCAAAACTCAAACACTGGCAAATCATTGGAATAAATGTAGAAGTCTTACCAGGTAACAAAACTAAAAGGATCAATCTCCATTTGGATATAAAAACTCTAATTTGTTTGTGTGTTTGGAATCACTACTAATACCATAAACCAACAATGCCCAGTACCCTATAAAGATCAGATCTTTACTCGGTATCATGGTTAGGTCAGGAAAACCAAACATCAAATGTTAACCAGCTACATTTACCAGAAACTGTGTCATAACAAGATGGCTAACCAGTGCATGTAGCATTTTGTAGGGTGGCTCTGAAATGAGACTGAATACTCAGGCTCTGGAAAAAAATCCTTTCCACCACCATCTTAAAACCAGCTGCTTTAGTACTACTCCCAAATTAGTTCTAACTTTTCAAAAACTGGTCTTTCAAAGCTTTCCTATTCTATATCATCACGTTTTGATTCCAATATAATAATATATACCTCAGGGAACTTTTTTTCAAAATCAAATATATGATTAGCACTTGAAGCATAACTAGTTGGTCCAAATATTACTATAGGCTAAATTTTAAATTATGCCTATATTATATCAACTGCACAATTTCAATGAAGTACTTTGAAATCACCCTAGATTAAAACAGTGTATTTGCTATTGATAGTCTTTAAAAAGCAGTATATTATAGCCTAAACTCATGTCTATAGTGAAATAAATGGTAATCACATCTATTCTTTATGTAGTAAAATGAGTCATCAGTCACATACCACTCACTATAATCCAATACCTTATATATTGCTGTTTTTAATTAATTCAGGAATGGAATTCAGGAACGGCTGCATTTGAGAAGCCAGTAAAAGGACACAGTGTACTGCACAGACTTCACTGATTTTTTACACAAACCTAGCATAGTCATAAAAAATCAAACAAAAGGTATAACCCTTTGTTTAGTTTTCATGGTAGCAAAATATTTAAACTGGAACTATTTTATTCCTTTTTTTAAAATTAGAAAGGCACAGTAAATGAATCTAGAGTTCCTGCATTTTATGTCATCTGTAAAATTATATTTAAGACCATATAACCACCACTTCTCTAGCTTAATTTTTCCTCAGTAATAGAATTACTGGCTTTTGGTGTCAGATAAAATCTGATTAGTGTGCCAGTTTTCAAGAGAGTGAAACACATCACAGGATTATTATAAATCTTAAGTAAAATAATGTATGAGAGCACTTTGTTAGAAAAAAAAGGTATTATACAAATATAGGTTAGTATACTAGTTGCCTTAACAACTGAACTTTACATATTTCATAAGCCATAAAGATTGGAGAATGGATAAGGTAAGTTAATAAGAAATGAGGAACCAGGGGACTTCCCTGGTAGTCCAGTGGCTAAGACTCCACACTCCCAATGCAGGGGGCCCAGGTTCGATCCCTGGTCTGGGGATTAGATCCCACATGCATGCCACAACTAAGAGTTCGCATGCCACAAATAAAGATCCTGTGTGCCGCAACTAAGACTCAGTGCAGCCAAAATAAATTAATTAATTTTAAAAAAAGAAATACATGCTGTATTTTTTAAAAAAGAAAAGAAACGAGGAACCAGAAACTAAAACTGAAATCAACCCCACAAATTCCTTAAATATGTCTGAGCCAAAAATTAGTCTTACCAATGTTTCTTCTAATTTTCACAAACTCAGTGATAACCACATTGTCCCCTTGCTCTCTCATTCTGTGAGGAAGCACAGTAATGTGGCTAAATAAAAGTACTGATTTTTACACACCAACACACATGCCAAAAGGAAAACTATGAAAATAACCCCCCAATTTAACTTGTTTTCTGTTGTAGTTTTATTTCTACCGACATAGGGCCACATGAAAATTTAAATAGCTGTTTTTGTAACAAGGTACCTCTTTATTGGCTATCTATTTTACCTCCTCTTCCTCCCCAAAACACATTTGTGAACTGCAGAGAAAAGGTCCTAAGGGAAACACTCACAAGGCTGTCTCCCTAACCCACACCAAGAAAAGCAACCTGCCAGCCATTGATTTTGTCTTGCCCTGCACAGGGAACTTATTTCTCAAAGGTAGGATATTAGAGATGTTAGATTTCAGCAGGGCCTCTGCAATTCTATGTCTGTCTTCATTATATGTTAAAAACGTTAAAGAATGAAGGCCCTACTTTTCTGTTAACTATCTGTTTTTAACACTTTCTCCTTTGAGATAAGCTAAAACTAAAGGTCATGATTTTTAGAAAGTAAGCACCAAGGACTCTGTCATATTTTACCTTAGTACACAATAAGTATTTAATAAATAAGACAGATAAAACACAAAAGACATTCCTAAGTAGCCAATGAGTCATAGAAGACATCACAAGGGAAATAAGAAAAATACTTTGAGATGAATGAAAAGGAAAACACAATATACCAAAACTTTATGAGATACAGCTTAAGCAGTGCTCAGAAGTAGCCATAAATACCTAAATGAAGAAAGATTTTAAAATCAATAACCTAACTTTCTACCCTAAGAAACTAGAAAAAGAAGAGCAAATTAAACCTAAAACAAGCAGACGGAAAGAAATAATAAATATCAGACTAGAGATAAATAAAACAGAGAATGGAAAAACAACAGGGAAAAAAATATCAATAAAACCAAAAGTTGTTGCTTCAAAAATACTGACAAAATTGACACACCATTAGCTAGACTGACCAAAAGAAAACATTCAAAATCCTAAACTCAAGACTGAAAGAGAAGACATCACTATTACCTTTACCAAAGTAAAAATGGTTTCACGGGAATATTATGAAAAATTGCCAAAAAATTAGATAACCTAGTTGAAATGGACAAATGAAATGGACAAATTTCTAGAAAGACACAAAATAGCAAGACTGACTCAAGAAGAAATAGAAAATCTAAAAAGACCTATGACAAATAAAGAGACTGAAAGAGTAATCAAAAAATTTCCCATAAAGACAAGTCCAGGTGACTTCACTGGAAAATTACCAAACATTTAATGAATTAACACTAATTCTTTAAAAACTCTTCCAAAAAGCGGAAGAGGAAAGAATATTTCCCAATTCATCCTATGAGCCAATATTAGCCTAATACCAAAACCAAAGATATAAGAAAACTACAGACCAGTATGTCTCACGAATATAGATGGAAAAATCTTCAATAAAATACTAGCAGACTAAATCTAACAGCATATAAAGAGGACTACCTACCATAACTATGTGATTTATCCCAGGAATAAAGGTTGGTCTAACAACTGAAAATCAATTACTGTAATACACCATATCAATAGGAAAAAGGACAAAAATTACATGTTCATCTCAATAGACTCAGAAAAAGCACTTGACAAAAATCCAACACCCTGGGGCTTCCCTGGTGGCACAGTGGTTAAGAATCCGCCTGCCGGGCTTCCCTGGTGGCGCAGTGGTTGAGAGTCCGCCTGCTGATGCAGGGGATACGGGTTCGTGCCCCGGTCCGTGAAGATCCCACATGCCGTGGAGCAGCTGGGCCCGTGAGCCATGGCCACTGAGCCTGCGCATCCAGAGCCTGTGCTCCACAACAGGAGAGGCCACAACAGTGAGAGGCCCACGTACAGAAAACAAACAAACAAACAAACAAAAACAAAAGAATCCGCCTGTCAATGCAGGGGACACAGGTTCGAGCCCTGGGGTCCGGGAAGATCCCACATGCCACAGAGCAACTAAGCCCGTGTGCCACAACTACTGAAGCCGCACGCCTAGAGTCTGTGCTCTGCAACAGAAGACACCGCAATGAGAAGCCCACGCACCACAACGAAGAGTAGCCGCCACTCGCCGCAACTAGAGAAAGCCTGTGCACAGCAACGAAGACCCAATGCCAATTAAAAAAAAAAAATCCAACACCCTTATACGATTTAAAAAAAACCAAAACACTCGAAAAACTAGGAATAGAAGGGAACTTCTTCAACCTGGTAAAGGGCATCTATGAAAAAACCACAGCTAACATCATTTAAAGGTGAAAGATTGAATACTTCCCCTCAAAGATCAGAAACAAAACAAGGATTTTTGTCATCTCTTGTCACTTCTATTCAACACTGTACTGGAGGTTCTAGCCACAGCAATTAGGCAAGAAAAAGAAAGAGAAGGGGCTTCCCTGGTGGCGCAGTGGTTGAGAATCCGCCTGCCGATGCAGGGGTCACGGGTTCGTGCCCTGGTCCGGGAAGATCCCACATGTCGCGGAGCAACTAAGCCCGTGAGCCATGGCCGCTAGGCCTGCGCGTCCGGAGCCTGTGCTCCGCAACGGGAGAGGCCACAGCAGTGAGAGGCCCGCATACCACAAAAAAAAAAAAAAAAAAGAAAAAAAAGAAAGAGAAGGCATTCAGATTACAAAGGAAAAAATAAAACTATTTCTATTTGAAGAGGATATGATCTTATATATAAAAAATCCTAAGGAATCCACAAAAAAACGATTAGTGCTCATAAATGAGTTGAACAAAGTTGCAAGACACAAGGTCAATATACAAAAATCAGTTGTGTTTCTATATACAACGAACAAGCTGAAAATGAAATTATGAAAACATTCCATTTAGAATAAAGAATAAAATACTTAGGAATAAACTTAATAAAAGAAGTTCAGGCGGGGCTTCCCTGGTGGCGCAGTGGTTGAGAGTCCGCCTGCCGATGCAGGAGACACGGGTTCGTGCCCTGGTCCGGGAGGATCCCACATGCCGCGGAGCGACTGAGCCCGTGAGCCATGGCCGCTGGGCCTGCGCGTCCGGAGCCTGTGCTCTGCAATGGGAGAGGCCACAGCAGTGAGAGGCCCGCATACCGCAAAAAAAAAAAAAAAAAAAAAAAGGAAGTTCAGGGACTTTCCTGGTGGTCCGGTGGTTAAGAATCTGCCTTCCAATGCAGTGGCCATGAGTTTGATTCCTGGTCAGGGAAGTAAGATCCCAAATGCTACGGGGCAACTAAGCCTGTGCGCCACAACTACATAACCCATGCACTCTGGAGCCTGCACGCCACAACTAGAGAGCCCACGTGCCGCAACTAGAGAAAAGCCCATGCACTGCAACGAAAGATACTGCATGCCACAACAAAGATCCCACATGCCGCAACTAAGACCCAACTCAGCCTAAAATTTAAAAAAAAAAAAAAAAAAGTGCAAGACATATACTGAAAGCCACAAAAATCACTGTAAGAAATTAAAGAAGACCTAATAAAAAGAATGACATTGCATGTTAATGGACTGGTAGACTTAATATTGTTAAGATGACAATATTCCCCAAATTGAGCTACAGATTCAACACAATTCCTATCAAAATTCCAGCTGACGTTTTGCAGAAATTGACAAGATAATCCTAAAATTCATATGGAAATACAATGGACCCAAAAAAGCCAAAGCAATCTTGAAAAAGAACAAAGATGAAGGACCCACACTTTCTGATTTCAAAACTTATTAGCTACACTAATCAAGATAGTGTGGTACTGGCACAAGGACAGACATACAGATCAATGGAAAAGAATTGAGAATCCAGAAATAAACCTTTATGTTTATGGTCAATTGATTCTCAACAAGGTGCCAAAACAATAGAGAAATAAGGAGAGAATAGTCATTTCAATAAACAGTGCTGGAACAACTGGATATCTACAAAGAAGAATTAAGTTGCACTCCTACAACATGCCATACACAAAGATCAACTCAAAACAGAACAAAGGTCTGAATGTAAGAGAGACAACTATAAAACTCTTAGAGGAAAACACACAAATAAATCTTTGTGACCTTGGATTAGGCAATGGTTTCTTAGGTATGACCTCACAAGCAACAAAAGAAAAATTAAATTGGACTTCACAAAATTAAAAATTTTCTGCTTCAAAGGACACCATAAAGGTGAAAAGACAATGCACTGAATGGGAGAAAATATTTGTAAATCATAGATATGATAAGGGACTTACATCCAGAATATATAAAGAATACTCACAACTCAACAATAAAAAGATAAATAATCCAATTAGAATGTGGGCAAAGTATCTGGAATAGACATTTCTCCAAAGAAGATATACAAATGGCTAATAAGCATATGAAAAAATGCTTAACATCATTAGTCATTAGGGAAATGTGAATCAGAATCATGAGATACCACTTTAAACCCACTAGGATGGCTATATAATCAAAAAGACAGCCAAGAACAAGAACTGGTATAGATGTGGAGAAATGGAACCCTCATGCATTGCTGTTGGGAATGTAAAATGGTGGCCACTTTGGAAAACAGTTTGGCAGTTCCTCCAAAATATTAAACACAGAATTATCATATGACTCAGCAATTCTACTTCTACATGTATCCCAAAAAGAAATGAAAACATATGTCACATAAAAACTTGTACACAGATGTTCAGAGCACCATTGTTCATGACAGCTACAAAATGGAAACAACCCAAATATCTATCAACCGATGAATGGATAACAAAATGTGGTATATCCATACAATGGAATATTATTCAGCCAAAAAAGGGAACGGAGTACTGATACATGGTACAACATGGATGAACCTTGAAAACATTATGCCAAATGAAAGAAGCCAAATACAAAACGCCACATACTATATGATTCCACGTACATGGAATGTCTAGAATAGGCAATCTATAGCAACAGAAAGTAGATTAGTGGTTGCTTAAGGCTGGAAGGAGAAGGAGATCATAGGGAGTGACTACTAAAGGTTTTTTTGTTTTGTTTTTAATTTAAAGACTTTGTTTTTTAGAGCTGTTTTCAGTTCACAGGAAAATTCAGCAGAAAGTACAGAGTTCCCATATATCACCTCTCTCTGCCTGCAGTTTCACCTATTAACATCTTGCATTAGTGTGGTACATTTGTTACAATTGATGAACCCCATGTTGATATATTATTTATTTATTTATTTTTTTATTTTGCGGTACGCGGGCCTCTCACTGTTGTGGCCTCTCCCGTTGCGGAGCACAGGCTCCGGACGCGCAGGCTCAGCGGCCATGGCTCACTGGCCCAGCCGCTCCGCGGCATGTGGGATCTTCCCGGACCGGGGCACGAACCCGTGTCCCCTGCATCGGCAGGCGGACTCTCAACTACTGCGCCACCAGGGAAGCCCGTGATATATTATTAATAAGTAAAGTCCATAGTTTACTTAAGGGTTCACTCTTTGTGTTGTACAATTCTATGGGTTTTGACAAATGCATCGTGTCATATATCTGCCAGTAGAGTATCATACAGAATATTTTCACTGCCCTAAAAAGCCCCTGCACTCTACCTATTCCTCCCTCCCTCTCCCGTGAAACCTTGGAAACCACTGACCTTTATTACTCTACAGTTTTGCCTTTCCCAGAATGTCATACAGTTGCAGTCATATAGTAGGTAGCCTTTTCAAACTGGCTTCTTTCACTTAGCAATATGCACTTAAGTTCCCTCACACCTTTTTGTAGCTTAATAGCTCGTTTCTTTCTATTGCTAAATAATATGAATAACATTCCATTATATGAGTATAACAGTTTGTTTATAAGTTTCTTTTGGGGTGATGAAAATGTTCTGGAATGAGATAGTGGTGATCATTGTACAACTGTGAATACACTAAAAAAATTACAGAATTATATACTCGAAAAGGATGAATTTTATGGTATGGGCTATTTTTTAAAATGACATGAACCTTAGAGAGCAGAAAGAATAGCAGCGACGGAGGCACAGAGACACAAGCAGATGAGAAAGAACACGAGGGAGGGGAGGGGTCAAGCATAAAGCTCCTAATTTATGAGTTTTAAAAGGCTGAGAATTAAGATAAAACTACTGCATTTAGCCAAGAGGGAGTTCCTGATGCCACAGGCTCCCCAGTCAATGGGTTTAACGTCTGTGGAAAGAAGAGGCGTGATTGTAGATGCACGCTCTTTACGGGCTTCTTCAAATGAGGAGGACTCCAGTGTCCAGATTAAATCCTATTCCAAAGATTCTTGGATCATTTTACTTCGGCTTTTTAGGAACAAACAACAAAAATAAATTCAGAGCTACATCTGGGCATGCAGGGAGCAAGCAGTCACGGTGGGCAAGGCCTTGAGCTTGGCCTTGAGCTTGGCCTCCACATGTCAGGCTCACATTATTTCACACCAGGGGAGGTAAACACTGTTATCCTCATCTTTTTCAGGTAAAGGGGGGAAAATTAATTTCTTTATTTCACAACCATTTATTGAACACTCACTGTGCCTCAAACACTGTCAAACTCTAGGAATATTAATGTAAGAAGATAGGGTCCTTACCTTTAATATATTTATTAGACTTCTGAAATGCAGCAGACATGAAATAAACACCATTATAAAGGGCAGGATATCAGTACGTACAGGAGTGATGCTGGTAGAAGGACGCGTGGGCACGCACACACACACACACACGCACACACACGCACACACGCACACACACACACAGAGAAGCACAGTGATCTCTTTATTTCATGGATATAAATCTAGATAGAACCCAAGTTCCCCTGATTAGCATCACAGCAACTGACTCAAGATGCTCAGTGGTCACAAGATGACTTCACTATCATCAAGCACGGCTATTTCCCTTCTAGATTCCTAGGTAGGACTCGTTAACCTGAACATACAACTCCCTGAAAAGGCTCTAAAACTGACAGGTGCTTTAAATGCAGTGCTGTATTAATGCTATATAGTCATTCATTTAATGGCTGGATTCATTTAATCCAGCTCACTGTGACAGGAGTCACCTGATGGAGGACAGCGGTGAGGTGGTTAACTAATGAAGTTTTTTCATTTGATGCGTCTCTGAAATTTCCCTCTGCTATTGCGACTCTCTGTGCCCACCCACTGAAGTCATGCCCGTTTATTCCTTTACAACATGTCTGATTTCGCTCTTCTTCTCTATTCCTACTACCTACATTCCTACCCTACTTACAGAGTACTGCCGTGGGTTTCCCAGTGGGTCTCCCTCCCATCCCTCCTTTTCCATCCTTACTTCCCTGGTTAATCCATCTTGCAAAGAACTGCCAAATTAGCCTTTCTTTTCAGCTTATTAAAATAACTTTAGTGTATTTTTTTTTTCATTGTAAAAAAGTAATACCTGATCGTTATAGAAAGAACAAACTTTAACGGCCCTTTGGCCATGTCACGCTCCAGCTCAAGGGAAGGCCTCTGGCTCCGCACTGCTTACCAGGTCACCAAATCCAGAATACTGACTTCCTGTAGCTGCTGTAACAACCACCACGAAGTTGGTGGCTTCGAACAACAGAAATGTACTCTCTCTGTTCTGGAGGCCAGAAAGCTGGCAGGGCTGCTGCAGTCCCTCCAGAGGCCCTAGGGGAGAAGCCATCGGCCGCCTCTTCCGGCTGCTGGCAGCTGTGCGCATTCCTTCCTTTGTGGCCTCTGCCTCTGTAGTCACACTGCCTCCACATCTGTCTGTCAAAGCCCCCTCTGCCTCTCTTAGGAGGACACTTGCCTTTGGATTTAGGGCTCACCCAGAGGACCCAGGATACATTCCTCCTCTCAGATACTTAACCAAATCACATTTGGGGCCATATAATATTCACTCTTTTACCATATAAGGGGATATTTACAGGTTCCACTAGCACATGGATGTATCTTTTTAGAGGCCACCATTCAGCCCACTGCATCCAGGCTCCTGCTCACGAGCCAATTTTCCCTTTCGTTTCTCCCGACAAGTCTTGCCTTTGTCCTCGGGGAGCTCACCGCGCGCCCTGCACCCCTACCTATACTCACCACCCCTCTAAACGCTCCCTCTCCACACCCCCACCCCCGCCGCCCGACCCAAACCTGCAAATATCACGCTCCCTTTGCTGAGGGTCAGCCCTGGCCCTCTTTCTGTGAAGCTCTTGCTGACAATCACCTTCTGTCCACATATTATTTTTCGTCTCCGAATTTCTGGAACATATAGTCACCATCACGCTGAATTTACATGGTATACTGGTTATTTTTAGTGGCCTCACAGTTTTAAGTTCTATCTTCTCCAAGTAATGTGCACACCGCAAGCACAGAAGCTGTGTTTTCTATTCCAATCCCCACTGTATCTGGCCCAGAGCCACGCATTGAAAAGGCATTTATTAAAAGATGGGTAATTGGATGAATAAATGCAAAGAAAAATTAGCAATATTTTGCAATTTAATTTAAATTGGTATTAACTATGACCACCACTACCACCAGCTTACAGAAGCTGATAAAAAAAAGAAAAAAAAGAAAACCAAACCTCTCTCATAAGGGATATAAAATCTCAAAAACCAATCAATAACTCTTACTATTTTACCACTCTTTTAGAACTTATTTACATCCTAATGCTCTAATTCTGTTTTTAAAAAATTATTTATTTATTTATGGCTGTGTTGGGTATTCATTGCTGCGCGCGGGCCTTCTCTAGTCGCAGCGAGTGGGGGCTACTTTTCGTTGCAGTGAGTGGGCTTCTCATCGTGGTGGCTTCTCTTGTTTAGGAGCACGGGCTCTAGGCACACGGGCTGGGTAGTTGTGGCACGTGGGCTCAGTAGTTGTGGCGCATGGGCTTAGTTGCTCCGCGGCATGTGGGATCTTCCCGGACCAGGGCTCGAACCCATGTCCCCTGCATTGGCAGGCAGATTCTTAACCACTGTGCCACCAGGGAAGTCCCCTAATGCTCTTATTCTTAAGGCGACTCATAAAAGTTTCAAGTTGTTAAGTCTAAGAGAATTACTGCATTTACATGAAGTGGCAGCGTCAGCCCCAGCTAAGAAGGAAAATAGCAGGAAAGCTTGTTTCACTTTTCTTTTGAAAACCTAAAGTGAAACATTATCTGCCATCGACTAAAGAAAAATAAGATAGATATGAATGTGGCCAGCCACTGCTCTTTACCACTTTAAAGAAAAAAAACACGCAGCTATACTTTCATTTGGTGTTAAGGCTCCCATAACTTCCTTCACAGCTGTTGGTTAGGCTTCTTCTCTTTTCTTATTTACCAGATCTTCAGAAGGAGAGAAAGTCTAATCACATCTTCCTGCTGCTAACCCTCTGCCAGTTTTTCTCATCAACAGAGGAGAAACAAGATAAAGCAGGGATTTCTGACTGTTAACTCCTGACTCTCCTCTCCCAACCCCTAATCCTCCCCTTCCCCAGCTATTACAGTTTGAAGCTAAATATAATACTACATGTATTTTAGCAACGTCCCAAACTGTTACAAACTGACTCAGTAAGAGTGGCCTACAGGCATATCTCATTTTATCGTGCTTCCCTTTATTGCATTTTTTAACAAACTGAAGGTTTATGGCAACCCAGCACTGTCAGATGATGGCTAGCATTTTTTTGCAGTAAAGTATGATTTAAGTAGGGTATGTACTAGTTTTTTAGACATAATGCTATTGTATACTTAATCGACTACAGTGTAATGTAGACATAACTTTTATATGTAGTAGGAAACCAAAAAATTCATGTGACCTGCTTTATTATATATTTGCTTTACTGCAGTAGTCTGGAAATGAACCCACAGTATCTCTGAGAGGTCGGCCTGTATACTTAACTGTCTTTGCTTCTTTGCCACCCACTCTTCCTCAATCGCTACATTTTGGCTTCTGCCCCTTCACTCTGTTGAAACTTCTCATGCTAGGTTCATAAACGATCTCCTGTTTTTGAAGTCCAATGGATACTTTTTCACTACTTACTTTAGATGGAATAACAACCTTTTTTTTCTGGTTCTCCTGTATCACTAACCTCTCCTTTTCAGTTTATTTTGCTGAGTCATATTCCTTGGCCTCTTCTGATCATTTAAAGTTTTCCAGGGTTCTGTCTCTTTAGCTCTTTCTTCTGTCCACCTTCTTTATCCTTCAAGGATTTTATGCTGCATCAACCACAACCTACATCGTAATGGTCTCTAGCATGGTCTTCAGCTCAGGCCTTTCTTCTGAGCGATCTAACCAAGCTGGTGAGGACGCACAGAGGACCAGCATTTATTGTGAACCCATTATGTACTAAGTTTTTTTTTTAATACATATATAACATTTAATTCTCACGCTGACTCAATAAGGCTTTATTAACACATCCAATTTATAGGTAAAGAAATACAGTTCTGAAAAGATTAAAATAATTGGCCAACATAAACCATAGCAATATTTTCTTAGGTAAGTCTCCCAAGGCAAAAGAAATAAAAGCAAAAATAAACAAATGGCACCTAATCAAACATTAAAGCTTTTGCACTGCAAAGGAAACCATCAACAAAAAAGACAACCTACAGAATGGGAGAAAATATTTGCAAACAATGCGAATGACAAGGGATTAATATCCAAAATATTAAACAGCTCATATAACTCAATACCGAAAAAACAAAAACCCAATCAACAAATGGGCAGAAGACCTAAATAGACATTGCTCCAAAGAAGAAATACAGACGGCCAACAAGCACATGAAAAGATGTTCAACATCGCTTATTATTAGAGAAATGCAAATCAAAACCACAATGAGGTATCACCCCACATCTGTCAGAATGGCTACCATCAAAAAGTCTACAAATAATAAATACTGAAGAGGGTGTGGAGAAGAGGAAATCCTCCTACACTGTTGCTGGCAATGTACATTGATACAACCACCACGGAGAACAGTATGGAGGTTCCTTAAAAAAACAAAAATAGAACTACCATATGATCCAGCAACCCCCCTCCTGGGTATATATTTGGAAAAGAGGAAAACTCTAATTCAAAAAGATATGTGCACCCCAATGTTCACAGCAGCACTCCAGCAGTCCACAGCCAAGACATGGAAACAACCCACATGCCCATTAACAGACTACTGGCTTAAGAAGATGTGGTATATATATATATATATATATATATATATATATATATATATATATATACAATGGGCTATTACTCAGCCATAAAAAAGAATGAAATGTTGCCATTTGCAGCAACATGGATGGACCTAGAGAATATTATACTTAGTGAAGTATGTCAGACAAAGACAAATATTATATGATATCACTTAATGTGGAATCAAAAAATAATACAAATGAACCTATATACAAAATAGAAACAGACTCACAGACATAGAAAACAAATTTATGATTACCAAATGGGACAGGGAGGGCGGTAGGAATAAATAGGATTATGGGATTATCAGATACATGCTACTATACACAAAATAGATAAGCAACAGGGATTTACTGTATATTCAGTATCTTGTAATAACCTATAATGTAAAATAATCCGAAAAATATATATATAACTAAATCACTTTGCTGTACACCTGAAACTAACACAGTACTGTAAATCAACTATACTTCAATAAAAAAATAACAATCTGTCCAAAATCATAATAGCTTAAAGTGGTGGAAATTAGATTTGAACCCTGGTTATATGCCAAAATCTATGTTCCTTCCTAATTGGACCATCTGCCTCTAGTCTTGTTCCAGTTCCTACATTTTTACCCTAATCCAGTCTCCATATAGCCATGAACATTTTTTTTGAAAACACAAATCTGATATTATCACCTTTGCTTTAAAATCCTTTAATAGCTCCTCAACAACTATGGTGCCATGGTTTTCAAACAAAATTCAAATTCCCAGGCCCTGTTCCCCCAAATTCTGACTCAGTCTTCTTTATTTCACACTTTGAAAAATACTGGCCCAAATTTCTGAGCTTAACTTGCCAAGCGAATCATGATCTGGCCCCTGATTATCCTTCCGTCCTTATCTCTGCCCACACCTCTACTTGTGCCTTATGCTCTAGCTCAGGGATCAGTAAACTCCAGCCCAGCTGGCAAGCCAAAGCCAGCCTGTTGCCTGTTTGGGGAAATAAAGTTTTATCAGAACACAGCCACATCCATTCATTACATTCTGCCTAGAGCTGCCTTCACGCTGCAGTGGTAGAGTTAATTGCAACAGAGATCGATCACATGGCCCACAAATGGCCATGGCCCGTGATAGTAAATTTTACTATCTGCCCCTTTAAAGAAAATTCCCCAATTCCTGCTCTAGCCTGTACCAAAATACTTATTTCCCAGTGCAATATGCTTTAGTACAGGATATTCCCTCTTTCCCACTTTCTGAGGGACTCCTATTCTTCCTTACAGATTCATTCCTCCTGTGTGAACCCATGCCTGGCATACCAGTTAAGCATCCATTCTTAGTGCCCCCAAAGCACTTTGCCACGACCGCCCTCATTTCTTACCTCACCACGTTGTAATTATTTTTCTGTATGTCTGTCTCGCCCACTGAAACATAAGCTCCTCTTGTCTTTGTATCTCTAGCACAATGCCTCGTATTACATACATATTAGGTGTCCAACAAATGTTTGACGATGAATGAATAAATGAACAAACTTTTAGGAAAATCTTAAAGAGCAAAACATTCTGAATAAGGTTATTTAAACTGAGATTTCAACTGATATCTGTAGAGGTACCATCGTTAAAATGTACCCGTAGCCTGTGCAGGTAAGGAAAGCTCATTTAAAACATGAACACCTGCTGTCTAGTCTGGTAAACGAGCTGGCTCTCTGTCTTGCTGTCATGGAAAGCATGGACAGAGCAGGAGGACAGAAAAGGCAGAAAGTCTCCGGGCTTCGTGGCACTGCCCAGGGAGGGTAGTTCCAGCTATCGCAAAGGATGGCTAAGGGGCCAACAGGAGGGACTTCAGGGGCCAAAGGACAGCTCTGGGAATGTCAGAGAGATTTTTGGCCAGGTTAAAATTTTTGTGAGAACCATCAGTACGCAGAACAACCGAATGGAACACATGACCTAAGGGGTAAGGAAGGTATAAGAAACCTCATTTTCAAATAATCACGTGGAGCACAGGTGGAAAGGAAGTATGGAGGAGAAGGGCTGCCCATATTAGCATCCTGTGGCCAGGGGCTGACCCGCTCTCTCACCAGCCCCTCAGCTGGAACTTGGTGCCCTCAACTGTCAGGCTGGGCAATACAGAATGGTGGTCTTTTACCAGCTTAGTCTGCGGCAGGAACACAGCTGGTCTAGGATATTTCAAGTTACTCATTCGTTCATTCGATAAACATGAAAGTCAAATAGAAAATAAGAAACCCTCTGTCTACGATCAAAGCCTCTGAAAATAACACATTTCAATTTTCTTTGTAATTGAATGCAGCACGTTAGGGAGAAGAGGCTTTCATAAAAACAAGTGCTTTTTTTCTTAGTGGTGGACAAGCAGGTAGGCTCAGGAGACTACCTTCCTCACACAATCTGACAGTTAAGGGCACAGCTTAAGGTCATTTCATGCCCCATCCCGTTGTCCCTGTCCCACTGGGGGGCACAGTTAGGAGCAGAGGGTAGCGTGGGGGAAACACAGCTGCAAATGTCATGCAACAATGCACACTTAAAAATTACTAAAATGAGCATCTCAGGTGCCTACTGCACTGTGTTAAAGACCGAGGAAGTCACTGAGAGGTAACATGATAAGGACAATATTCTCTGAGTGCCTATCGTGTGTTAGACTCTGTATTCGATGCTTCATATGCATTCTCTCTAACCCTCAACAAAGCCTGGAAAGAGGGTATTGACCATCTAACAGATAGAATGGAAGCTCAAAAAGGTTAAATAACTTAGCCAAGACTTTTTCCTTCCCAACTAGCCTAAGTAGAAATCTAGTCAATCAGAATTTGAGATCTGCTACTTAGCACTTCCCCAAGCCCCCCTTTCAGATGCCCAGTCTGTCTCTTGCTTTATTTTTCCCATTAGCTGTAGTCTGTATACTCTGACTGGCTGGCTCAATAGAGCAAACTGCTTAATAAAGCCCAGGGACATCTAGGGCAGTCTCCTTAATGCCACTCTGTTCCAATTCAACTCAATCACTATTAATCAGTACTTTATGATGCAACATACCAGGCACATTGCTACCTACCTGGAAGGCAAAGCTGCACTCCCATTCAAAACTGTCCTGCCCTGACTCCAGGAAACTAGACGGCAGAAGGTGGAAAGCCCTCGGCAAACTCATTCACCACCACTGATGAAAACAACTCAGAATACAGAATCTTTACAAAGGGAGGTCATCACAGCATCATCCTGTTTCCTGACCCGCTCATTCAAACACTGCCTCTCTGTAACTGCTGCTCCTGCTGTCATCCTCCTGTTGCCCTGGCCCTGCTGTCAGCCAGTCTGTCCTCTTTTATGCTCCCACCAGCACAACCACCAAATACTTCCAAGCCTCAACGTTCCCCTTATACAGGGGACTCCATCACCCATACATAATGGGAGGGAAAAGTGTGTTTTGTGTGTGAGTAGGTATGTATCTACTCGGAGGAGAACACAATTTTGCGGGACTGTAACAACTAGAGCACAGGGAAAGGCAGGACTAGGAGCCTTTTTAAAAGACTGTCTCACACCGCCTGACTGCTGAAAGGGCAGTCCAGTCTTGCTGTACGTGGCATCTAAATATTACTCAACCACAGCTACGACATGTATTCAAAGTGAAAGTAGTGTATTCACAGAGGCACTATCCATCCAGAGACATCTGAAGTGGTTTTTCTTTTCAGTAATCATTAAAGATTGAAGAAACGGCTGTTTTTTAAATACCGTCACAATACAATGAATTAATAAAGAATGAGTACTGAATTCGTTTTGCTTAGCTATGAACCTTCTAAGAAGTTATGAAAAGCTTACCCCCCAAAATTAACTTCACTCTTTAGGCAAAACCATAACACTTTATACCTTCCACTAGAGCTTGCCTGTTTCTAGAAATAAGTCCTATGTTATTTTATAGGTAGATAAGATCACTCAAAATCCTATGTATTTTTCTTGAATTTATTTGAGATTATTGAAGACTCTGAGAAAGTTATTACATGTTTCAAAGGTTCAAAAAAGAAACAACTGAAAATTATGTAGAATATACTGTGAGAGTCTCAAACCGAGGACATTAAAGAATATGTCGCTTTAGCATCCTTTCCCAGCCATATCTAGGAAAGATAGTGGATACAGTATTTGGACTTAATTTCAAAATTAACACTGAAAGATCAAGCTAGCAAAGGTTGTTATGGAAAATTATCTTCTGATTTTTCTGGAAAACTTTCAGAACTCCTCCTTTCTGTCTGGGAAATACCACTTCCTATTAGGAGGGGTTTGCTACTTCACAAATAAGCTTCCTCTAGGTGAGTCCTGATTCCAGAGTACTGCCTTGGGCTTTTCCTGCTTTCATTTCTCTCGGAGCCTTCTGCAGGAACAGGAAGAGGAGATAAGGTAGAAAAACACAAGCAGCACAGAGAAGATGAAAATTTTTTCAATCTCTCTGAGGATGGGTGCAACAAAAACTTGATAGCAGCAAAATGTTACTGGTTAGGTGGAGGGGGAAAGGGTACTCAAACGAAGGAAAAAGCTATCACAAGCAGCATGCTACAGAGTGTGGAAAGTAAGACCTCTGGAAAGCATAGCGAAGAGTGTCTATTTTGAAAACTGGCAAACTCTAGAGTCTGATTCCTTAAAAAAAAAGTCCAACTTCCTAAACACTCTAAAACATCGATAAGCTGATGATGAATAAACTGACCATCACTATCTTCATGACATATAACTAGACAACACTAATGTGGATAGACAAAGGTCATACATAAACTATATGAATTAACCAATAATGAATACTGTCGGTCATCTTATCATCATAGGGATAAGTGATCTGGATAGGGAAAGGGCGATGGGGATGGAATATTAAGATAGATTAACAAGAAGGAATTCATTCCTTTTCTTGGAGAAGGCTTTCTAGAGGAGCTTAGATTCCAGACTCTGGACGAATAGCGACAGGAGCTTACCAGAACAGCTCAGAGGGGGAGTGAACCGATTATATGAATGGGGCATTGAATAAGGGAGCCTGGGAGAAGAAGGGGGGCGCGTCAAGGGGAACAGGGCCGGTTCAGGGTGCCCCTAGTTAAGGTCTCCAACGTGGAGAAAGGCTAGGTGGGGGCAAAGGAAGGCAAAAAGAAAAAGCACAGTAGTTTCTTCACTTATCTCGGGAGGACTAGGGTTTACACTACCGGGAAAAGCTGAAACAGGCTTGCCCTGGGTGTGATTTTCCAGAGGAGTGGGCCCTTGCTGGAAGAACGCAGCCCGCTGTTCCCTCAATTCCTGTCTGGGTAGCTGGGGTCATAGCTGGAGGCGCAGAGATGTCTAAGGCTGGTGTCTCTTGGGTGCTGCATGGGTTACGGGGCTGAGGCTCAGCGGCGGGACGGGCACTTAGCGACAAGCAGGCGGCGGCGGCAGCAGCTACGCGTGCAAACCCCGGGACTTACCTTACTGTCATCCATCTCGGCAGACAGGCCGGCCCGGCCGGGCGCTCCCTCCCCCGGCTCAGCCGGCCTGCCCGGCCCGGCCCCAGCCCCGGGGAAAAAACGGGATAAGGTTCTGACTGCCTCCTCCTCTAACCTAACAGTTCGCTTCCCTGATGCCACAGTCACGGGGACGAGGGACCAGTTCAGGGATGGCAGAGCGGACCCTGGAGGCGGCGCAGAACGCCTCCCTTCGCCGCGGCTGCCTCCTCCTCCCCCTCCATGACAGGCTCCGGCTGTGTTTACAGAAGCCCTGGAGAGAGGCCCGGATCTGAGAGTGGGCGGCAGCGCGGCGCGCGGATTGGCCGCTTCAGCTGCCGTAGCACCGCGGCATTCTGGGGATTGTAGTTTTCGTTACCGCAGTCTCTGCGCGGCGAACCAAAAAGGAAACTACAATGTCCACAGAGCCTCAGAAAGGCGTCCGTTTTCCTGCCGGAGAGCGGTACGCAGGAGGGGCCGAAACTACGTTTCCCACAATGTTTTGGACCCTGGGTTCCAGTGGTCTGGGCGTGGGGAGAGGACCCTAGGAGTCCTGCAGAGGCGGACCTGAGGAGGGGCCCTGGGAGCAGGCCCTCCTCATAGACACGCGGAAACCCTGAAGGTTGTTTATTTTAAAAATCCAGGGCTTCCCTGGTGGTGCAGTGGTTGAGAGTCCGCCTGCCGATGCGGGGGAAGCGGGTTCGTGCCCCGGTCCGGGAAGATCCCACATGCCGCGGAGCGGAGCCCGTGAGCCATGGCCGCTGGGCCTGCGCGTCCGGAGCCTGTGCTCCGCAACGGGAGAGGCCACAACAGTGAGAGGCCCGCCTAGCACACACACACACACAAAAAATCCAACGCTCCCCAAAACAAAAACAAACAAAAAACCTAAGAATGCACTATGGTGCAGCTGCTTCTGGAAACCATTTGACAGTTCCTCCCTATATTAGACATAGAGTTACCATATGGCCAGCAATCCCACCGGAAATGACACCGTGTGTCCCCACGAAAACTTGTGCAGTAACGCGCTGTCCTAAAAGCGTTATTCTTAGTAGTCAAAAAGTGGAAACAACCCAAGTGTTCAACAGTGGATGAATGGCTAGCCAATTGCGGTATTGATATTCAAAGGAGTATTATTCCTCAATGAAGAGGTGTGAGGTACTGATACATGCTGCAATGTGGATGCGGGCAGATGAGCCTTGAAAACACAGTGTGAGAAGCCAGACCCAGAAGGCCACGTATGGCAGATTCCATTTATAATGAAATGTCCAGAATAGGTACATTTAAAGAAACAAAAAGCTGGTGAGTGGCTGCAGGGGGCTAGGGTTGGGGAACAGCAGGGAGGGAGGGGGGCCAGGAATGGGGAGTGATTTTTAATAGGTACTGGGTTTCTTTTGAGGTGATGAAGCTGTTCTAAAATTGATTTAGGGATGGCTGCACAACTCTGAATATACTAAAAACCACTGAATTGTATACTTTAAATGAGTGAATATCATGGTATGTGAATTACATCTCAGTAGTAAATAACAAAGAATTTCTTGGCATCCTCCTGATTTAGTAAAGTCAGTGAGCTTGTTGTTTTGGCCTGTGTTAGGCCATTGAGAATTTGACAAAGATTGTCTTCATTAATGCTATTCTGGAGAGCCCTTTGACTCACTCCTTTTCAGACTCCTACAGTGCTTTGCTAAACCCTTCCAAAGTTCAAATGAGGTAGAGTTCCCAGATTTAGCAATAAACATACAGAACACTCACATTTGAATTTCAATAAACAAGTACCGTTTTAGTATAAGTATGTTCCATACAATACTTGAGACACACTTTTACTAAAAAAAGCATTCATTTCTTATCTGAAAGTCAGATTTAACTATGTGTCTTCTATTTTATCTGACAACTCCATATTGAGGAAGAGTAATAATAGAAAAGCAGAATTGGCTCTGTCCAATCTGTACAACGCTTCAGAGGAACTAAAGCAGGTCAGTGCCTCAGAAGTAAATGCCACCTAACCAGGTCATCACGTGGGGTTGCAATTTTCGGCCCAGCCAGGGTAGGGGGGGCATCTGTAACCTCCAAACCGCGTTCCAGGCAGTCTCAGAGACGTCCAGCATCCTCTCTGATGATCAGGGGAGCAAAGCCTGTGCTCCTTGCAGGTTCTCCTCCTCTTTCCTCACCTAATACCCCTTTTCTGCGCCCAGTAAGGCCTCAGTCCTCTCCCCCAGGTACACCCTTGCCACTGCTAAGCCCTCTTCTTCAGTGCGGTACTGCCTTTACCCTGGGGTTAGTCCTCTGTCACTCTGTCTGCATCCCTGCTGACAGAAGTGCACAGGGCCCTCAGGAAGGAGGACTAAGACCTTTTGAACCAGGTGATGGAAATTTAAACACGTGCTAGGGAAGTAGTATGTACACCAACTTCAGTAGAGTGCTTTTCTCTAGGGAGGGAGAGAGAGAAGTGGGATGGAGAGGGTCTTGCAGTGGTTAGCTGTAGATTTAACTTTTAAAGAGATGAAGCAAATATGTGAAATCTCGTGGTGGAGAGTACGGTGTATTGTTTTCTTCGTACTTCTGTACATTGAGAAACTATAAACATGCTCACTTTAGAAAGTGTGGAAATACTTTAAATTATTTTCTAAAAATTTAATTTATAAAAACAAACAATCACATCATAAAATAAGACTTGGTAAAGGGAAGAAAATCTTATGAAGAAGTATTGTATAGCATATGTTAAACATTTGCTGAGAAGTACCCAGGATTGGTAACAAAGGGGTGAGGAAGAACAGAAGAAAAGTATTTGCTTCTGTAAATTTAAATCCTCAAGGAGGATTTCTGGAGAATTTCCAGGAAGGAGAAATTCACACATACAGGAGACTAAGAACAATCACTAAACGATACAGACCAAGTTTAATATCTCTGTGCTAAGTTGTTCACAGCGGGTAGGGAGAGCCAAGCATCAGGCTGATTCATGGGAAAGGAAAAGTGAACACAGCATTTTTTTTTTTTTTGAAGGAGTGGGAGGAGGCTTAGATGAATATAATCTCAGGGTTCCGGACACATTTTGTATCCATAGTTTTCAATCTTTTCTTCCTATATTGCCTTCTCGAAGGGAACCTCCAAAGCATTCAGTTCCTTTAAAAAATGCATATAATTTTCTCCTCCCTCCCCTCCCCACCTTTCCTCCCCAGCACACACAAACACATTTCATGTGCTCTCAGACACCCCACATAGAGGCACTGTTGGCCTGTGATGCGTCAAGTCTCTGCTGTTGCTGTGGAGTTTCTTGTAGTGAATTCCTAAGCAGCATGGCACACGCCCACTCCTACTTGATCTGCATGCCTTCCATGCCCTCATCTCTCTCTTTCTCCTGCTCCCCTTACTGCTTGGCTAAAAGAGCACAGGTGTCTAAACAGAGCCAAGATGATCATGTTACTCCCTGGGCCACATGGGTCTGCTTGGCACTAGCCCCTGGGGAACATCAGACAGAAAGGAAGCTCATTAAAATAGCTTGTTAGGCTCCAGCTGGCTTTCCATTAAGTTTGACACATAAGAGTCTATAAGAATTTTAAAATTATCCAGCCCTTTCCAAACGTTCAATGGAAATGAAAATTGGTTGATTCAATTCTGCCATGCAAATTTGTGCTAGACTCATCTCCAATCTAGAAATAGCAATAATGAACAACAAAGCCTTCCAAGAAAGAAACAAAGGTGGCCGTGAAATCGACCATGGTAACTTCTGACCCACCTTAACACACACCATACATTTGGGGAAGAAGGTATCCCCGAGTCACCCCAGAAGTGACCCGTTGTTACTTCTCTGTCCCTGGCCTGTCTTCTCAAAGAGTTGATCATCTGTGGCTGAGTGATAAAGATTTTTAAAACGCAGCATGGTTGTGCAGCGAATTTGTGGATAGTCCCAATTATGACACACAGACGGGGAAAGAAGAGGAGGAAAGCTATTCAAAGAAAAAAAACAAACCACTGATTGAAGAGAGGTAGGGGGTGGCATAAGATTAAGAGAGGAGGGTAAGGGAACAAAAATTAACCTTATTTAGAAACCACAAACAAGGGGAACAGTACAATATTCTACATTCAGGAATGCCATGGCAACATTGATATGTAAATCTGGCACTAGAACAACAGAGTATTATTGCCGCTGATATGGTAATCTTCAGAGGTACAGAGAAAAAGTGGGTGGGTCATGTGAAATTCATGAAATGCTTGAGGTGAACTCACTGTTGAAGTATTAGTCCTGTTTTGTGTGTGTGTGTTTTCCAACGTACTTTATAGATAAGTATTCCTCTGTCCTTTTTCTTTCCGAAAAGTTTAGCTTATTGTCATGAGGCTATAAAATATTCCATCTCAAAAGTTTGGTTCTGTTCTAAAGGCATTTTGCAAAATGCTCCCCCCCCCTTTGCCTACACGGACAAATATGCCTACATTTGCATACAGCACAGTACCTATTTACTCTGCATTGGCTAGAAAGTTCAGAAGCAAGAGCCTAAAGGAACATTTTCAGATTGAGCACATAATTCAGCCTCCAGCTCGTCAGCAGGAGCAAAAGAAATAAATGATGCCACAAAGGACTGAAACAGTCTGTTGCCGAGGAAGGAAAAAAGATCTGATCAGCATAAAAATAAGGAAGAGAAAATGAAGCCCAAGGAACCAAAACCTTCCACGTTCAAACTTTCCCTTACCTCTTCCCCTACGTACTGAAAGTGTCACCTCCAACTCAGCAACAGCTTTTCTCAGTATCCTCCCAACCACCGTTTCTACTGAAAATACTAAGCCTTATGTACCTCACACTGTAGGAAAGAATGAAGTATGCCCTTGTTTAAGGAAAAAAATGGCAGATTTTTTGGCCAATAAGCAACTGTTTAAAACTAAACCACCCTTTATAAGAGATGGCTTGCTAAGCGTCACTATTAGTCATTTACACTTTAGTATGAATGTGCTTTTTTTTTTTTTTCTCCTTGTATTTGCTACCTGATGATTAGGTCTAGGTTTGGGAGAAAAGAGGAATACACATATGGGTTTGAAGGACAGGTGTTCTAAGAAGGGGAGAGAGCTGTGTAGATCTGATTGCTGTGCTGGAGCTTTGAGCATTTAAAGAGCAGCCCAGTAAGCAGCGGATGCCCATGAAGGTTAGGGCAGGGGAGATAGGCGACAGATGAAGAACCAACAAGTGACCAGGTACCGTCTTTCACAATTCTCCTGAGGGTTTACCCAACAGACACACGTAAGACAGGCACATTTATTCTACTGACTCAGACCTGAAGAAGCTTAAACTTACCATGGCACTTGTGATGGAGGAAGTAAAAAAAACTCAGCCTGCATGTTTGCTTAGGAACATTTTTTTCAAAAACCAGCTTCCTTTCATCAAAGTTCACTTCTGAGGTTTTTTCCCGTGTAAGTTTTGGTAAACCCAGAGTTGTTTGCTGAATGGAAATCTGACAGGGTTCATTTTCCAGATCTTACATTGTTAAGGAACAGAAGACTGGAATCCTGGTTTATGCAGGAGAAAGCATGGTTGGTACCTGTGACTTCAGGAGAGCAGCAGGGGACCTATTTCTTATTTTAGGAATAGGCTTAACTCCTCCAAATTTTGCTTCAATATTCTCCATTTCTAAGAAAAAAAATGCAACCTAAAATTTACTATTGGGACTCTATCAGACTTACTTATGACCGTCCAGATGTTTTCAAAAAGCTCCAAACAATGTTTATGAGAATTTAAGTGTTAACATTTCCTGTCTCTAGGTGTTATCTACTGCTAGATGTAAATACCTTTGACTCTTTCTGGCATTACTTTTAATATTATGGATATTCTGATTTTTCTATCTGGTATCACATATCTTCATTTACTTTTTGGCTCGTTTACATAGTCAAGAATTTTTAGAGCATATTTTCAATTCCCTTAAAGGCTTCCTCGTCTGCCTAAGAAGCCTTCCATTCCAGATATATCTTTAAACCATTTTGCTTATACATTAGAATTGTTTCCAAAAACATTTAAGCCTGAATATGGTTGATGTCAGTCTTCTTTGGTCAATACAATGGCACTTGATTGGCACAGCACCTCCTATTTTGTGAGAGAAAATATAGTATTAGTAGTAGTAATACCACTCAGTTTCCAAAAATGTTTGCATGAAATTTATCACATAGGAGTTAAAGGATTGCCACATGGAATTTGACCGAGTGTGCTAAGGGTATTTTTGTCCCCAGCAGCGGTCCTTTGGCCGACCAGCATGGTTGTGCTTAAAAGTCAGGTAGCATCGCTCTGCTGAATAGCCATTTCTGTCTCTGTCGTTCATAAATGTGTCCAAGTCATTAAAGACTTTTTTTCTGCTTGCTATGTGAAATAGTTCTTTAAAAATATGTATTATAAACGTATCTCAAACAAGTTTCACCAGACATCCTTTTGTTTGTTTGTTTTTTGTGGTACGCGGGCCTCTCACTGTTGTGGCCTCTCCCGTTGCGGAGCGCAGGCTCCGGACGCACAGGCTCAGCGGCCACGGCTCACGGGCCCAGCCGCTCCGCGGCACGTGGGATCTTCCCGGACCGGGGCACGAACCCGCGCCCCCTGCATCAGCAGGCGGACTCTCAACCACTGCGCCACCAGGGAAGCCCCACAGGACATCCTTTGATCCTTGTAAACAAGCCATGGTGATTGTACCCTCACTGTTTCTGGTCTTCAGAGGGTCACACCGTGCTATTTCTCAGCTGTCACATATCCAAATGAAAGGTACTGTTTTAAAAAGTCTTTCCCCACGCCTGAGCCCTGTCAAGTTTTGCAGTGGACTTTTCTGAGCGGTTTCTGACACCATCACCTCTCTTTCCAGGGACAGTCACAGAACTGCCTCAGTACCATCTCCCATGGGTGTGGATGTGTGTGGAGCAACCACGGTTCTGCTTGTCTGTGTTTTAATATGAGTGAAAGAATTATTCTCTTTTCATTTCTCTTCTGGACTTTTTGCTGCCCAACATTTGCTGGGGCCTTCTACTAGAAATTTCAGGGGATGGATTAACCACAGCACTCTATAGGAACTTTGTATAAGCATATACATATTTTCCATATGCAGTTACTAAGTTCTTTGTGCCTTTCATTTTTTCCCTTTAAGTCAGGTCTTTAAACAGCCACTTTGTCTCCCTAACAAGATAAACCGTATCATCAGAACTGAGAGTTTACACGACTAGCTAATTTTGTTACAGGGCTCATTTTAGAGTGCAGCGTAGGCATGTACGAGTCTAGTTTGTTGCTGCACCTCTCCCGACACACCTGCTGCTCTCACGACTATGAGATTCAAAACGCAAGTAGCAACCCTCTCCTTCCTGCTTTCTACCAGGAGTACATACATGTCATTTCGAATTTTACAGACTCACTTTACATTTCAGCTCTCGTCTCTAGATGTTTTTCTAAACCAGAAAAGAAAGTCATTTTGTCTTAAGTGACGCTGCCTGCCTCAGACAAGCCTCGCATGGCACCACGGCCAGTTCAGGATGGCCTTGCACTGGCTGATGCGTACGTCATTAGAGGTTGTGCAAGAAATGTCACTTTTGCTGCAGCGTCTGGCACCTCCGACATCACCGTGGACTCTCTGACCCTCTCCTCTGTGCCTCACCCTTTCCCTTTTTTCACACGGTTCTTGCCTTCTGCTCTGTTCTTGTTGTTTTGTGTTTTCAGACAGCAAGTCCCGGGAGGCAGTTATCCTTTCCCTAAACCTGGAGGATTTTCTCCAGTTTGTTTTGTCTTAGAAAACTTCAGGCCTTCTGCCATGTTTCGCTTTGATAGCCTCCTTTCCCACTCAGCACGGAATGTGTCTGTTGATCAGCTCTGTTCTGGCTGCTGCAGGTGAGACTCAAATAGAGGCCAGTTCCCTTCCTGCTCCGTCACAGCTTCCAGACAGGAGCACACCTCCCCTTCCCCTAGCCTCCCATGTCCCCCGCCGGGTCCCAGAGGTAAGGGGGGAGTGGTCCTGGCTGCACTTGCCCAGTTTCCTGCCCTACAGTTGTGTTTCCTCCTCACTTCCCATCCCTTCTCTCATGCGTGCTCCTTTTCTCCCTTGTTTCTGCTCCTAAATCGAGATGCACTTCTCTCGTCGCCTCTGAAGCAGCACTTGACACCCTCTCCAGCTCTGCCCTCCTTCCAGCCAAGCGAAGTGCTAAGGTACCCACACTGCTGTTCTCTTGTTTCCACAGGTGCTATTGCCAAGCTTAGAAGAGGCAGTTTCTTGTGGGAGTGGAGGCTGGTGATGGAATCCCTCGGGGGGGGGGGGCTGCCTCCCCAGATTCCCCTCTTTAATGTTTCCAGCAAACAGGTGGCCACTCTACTGGTAGTAAATTCCTGGGTATTTTTACCCAACACCCCATAAACAAAATGGCAATGTTATTGGACATGTCATACGACCAGGCCTATTGAGTAATGTCCCCATTAATCAGTTTGCCAAAGAAAGCAGGTTGTTATGTCAGCTTGTCCGGAGAGAGGCTAGCTACGGGAAGGAAGAAGAACTCAGGCATCAGGCTTACAAGTACGCGGTCAAGATTTAAATGATACCTAATCGGTGACTCGGTGCGCTGTGAAGTGAATCTTTCCCTACGCAAAACTGCACGGGCTGTACAGCTGATTCTCTCCTAATTGTTACAGGAAACTCACTAGAGTGCCTCGGGGAGAGCCTGTTGCCCTGGGACTGAAGTAGCGGGGAGACAGCACCCAAGAGAGATGCAAGTTTTACCAGATTCGTCTCAATATTAAAAAATGTTGTACTACAAAGAAATCCTTCGGCTGGAGGATGACTGATTCATTTTTTGATCCATCCATTCATTCATAAAACACCTCGAGCTCCTCCTTCTCCCCAGGCATTGTGCTGTATGCTAGACCCACCAAGATTCACGAGGCAGGGTCTCTGCTCTCAAGGAGCTTACACACTGATGGGGGATTCACGGGCGTACCTCTCTAAGTGTGTGCAGGATAGTGTGTCAAGTGTGATAATAAAGCTACACATAAAATACAGAGGGGATCTAGGGGAAGTCTTTCCCGAAGGGCTGATTTCTGTGCCACGTCTCAAGAGATGAGTACAAGTTTTTCAAGCAGGCAAGAAAAGAAATGTTTTCAAAGGCAGCCTGGTGTGAAATTACAATGGGAAACCACAAATAATTTGGTTTGGGTGTAACACAGGCATCTCAGGAGACGGGAAGAGCAGCGTCAAGAGCTAAGGCCAAAGACATACACAGGAGCTAGATGACGAAGTGCATTGAATTCAAGCAGGGACTTAATTTGAAGCTGCTTGGGAGCCACTGAGAGTTTAAGCAGGAGAGTAACAATTAAACCTGGGGGAACTTGGTCCTTTCACATGCAGTTGGCAGCTCCTCAATAACGTTTCCTTTATTTTGTAATGTTTTATTATATTATGTCATGCTTGTAATATATGTGTGCTATACAATGGTATGGTATATGGGATTTACCGTTGTAGTCTAAGGGCCTGGTGTCCAGTACGCTCTTACTAATACCTGATGACTTAGATAGTTTCTGACACAGTCTCTGACCCTTGCTTAGATGTCGGTGGTACCGGCCACACCTCTGGGCTGCCTTTCCCTCCAGGCTCTTTCTATCACCCACAAGCAACAGTGACAGAATGGTTGGGCTGCCTCCGTGGGGGTGCATTGCCGCTGCATGACGGTGCCCAGTACATATTCCAGAAATCATCTCAATCCCTCCGTCGCCCAGAGTTTGCATTCAACCAATTGTGACATCTCTGGGAGAGGACATTAAGTTTCAAAATGTTAGTGAGACGTGGAACTCACTCTGGAGTGAGCTTTTATTTTCAACTTTCTTGAACTGTGTCCCTTTTGCCAGGTGACAGACTAAACTTTCTCAGTGCCCTCCATTTTCCCCACACCACGCCTGTAACAAATATCGCCACGAAGAGATGGATGGACAGACGCAGTGAATGTTAGATGAAGAGACTGAACTTAGAATCTTCCATTTATTCAATAAAATTGAAAATATGTTATTTAAGAGAAGTGAAAAAACCCTCAATGTTGTCTACAGAAACTTTCCTTAAACAGACAGAATTTCTCTTTTTGATTTGTAAAAGTAACAACAACAACAAAAAAAAAAAAACAGTGCTTTTTACTTCAGAAGGAATGTGTGCCCACTGTAAAACATTCCAACAGCAAAGAGCTTCATAAGGTAAAAAGTAAAACCTCCGGACTCACTCTCCAGAGCTAACCACTGTATAACCTTCCAGAAATGTTGGACGCACTACAAGGAGTATGGGTATCTCCCTCTCATTTTTACACAGATGGTATTAAATTACACACACTGGGGCTTCCCTGGTGGCGCAGTGGTTAAGAATCCACCTGCCAATGCAGGGGACACGGGTTCGAGCCCTGGTCCAGGAAGATCCCACATGCCGTGGAGGAGCAACTAAGCCCCTGCTCTGCAACTACTGAGCCTGCGCTCTAGAGCCCGCGAGCCACAACTACTTAAGCCCGCACACCTAGAGCCCGTGCTCTGCAACAAGAGAAGCCACCGCAATGAGATCCCCGCGCACGGCAACAAAGAGTAGCCCCCACTTGCCACAACTAGAGAAAGCCCGCGTGCAGCAACGAAGACCCAACTCGGCCAAAAATAAATAAATAAAATAATTTTTTTTAATATTAAAAAAATAATTAATAAATTACACACACTGTTGTACATTTTTTTCAATTAAAGAATATGTACTGGATATTATTCCATATCATTGTATATGTAACACTCTCCTTCACTGTTGTTTTTCTTTCCTTTCTTTCAGAATCTACTATTTGTTTTACTTTTTATTTTGACTAGCTAAACAATGCAAAAATATTCACACAACTTTGGTTATACATCTTTCGGTTCTTGTGTAACTTTATCTATAGGACAGATTCCTAGAAGGAGAACCTCTGGGTGAAGTACATACACCCTTGAATTTTGGCAGACATTGCCAAGCTTTCCTCCAAAAGAGTTACAAAATATATATTTCCACCAGTAGTGTATGTTTCCCCAGTTGCCAGACAGCATGGTTTGTTACCAAACTTTTAAAGCTTGGTATGTTAAAAATGGTATCTGGTTGATACTTCAATTTGCACTTATTGAATTAGCAGTGAGATGGGGTATTCTTTGCATATGTGGTGGGGATTTCATTTTTTTTTTTTCTGAACTACCAGTTCATATTCTTTGCTCATTCTTTTATAGGTGGTTGGTTTTTATCTTATAGATTTCTAAAAGCTCCATATATATTAAAGGAATTAGTGCTCTTATCATATATGTTAACCATTTTTTGCCCAGATTGTTATCTTTGACTTTGTTTGATTGTATTTTTTATTCAGAAAATTCCATTTTTCAGTAGTCATATATATTAATCTTTTCTTTATGACTTCTGGATTTTACGTCATACTTAGGAAAAGCTTTCTCCATGACAAGATTATACAAAGATTCATTGTTTTCCCCTAGTACTTTTATAATTTCATTTTTGTATTTAAGTATTTTGTCCACCTTGGATTTATTTTTGATGTGCAGAGAAAAATAGAGCTCTGCTTTTATTTTATTTTTTTTCTAAAAGACTAAACATTTATCCCAGCACTGTTTACTGAATATTTTTCCTACTGATTTGGAATGCTCCTTTTTTATCATAAACTTAACTTTGTTTGCACTTGGGTCCATATCTGCACTGTCTACCTTTCCCCATTGACCTGCCTATTTCATCACTATACTATTAATTAGTGTGGCTTTAGAATGCATTTTAAAAACCTATTGTCTTTGGGCTTCCCTGGTGGTGCAGTAGTTAAGAATCCGCCTGCCAATGTAGGGGACGTGGGTTTGAGCCCTGGTCCGGAAAGATCCCACATGCCGCAGAGCAACTAAGCCCGTGAGCCACAACTACTGAAGCCTGTGCACCTAGACCCCGTGCTCTGCCACAAGAGAAACCACCGTAATGAGAAGCCCGCGCAGGGCAATGAAGAGTAGCCCCCGCTCTCCGCAACTAGAGAAAGCCCACGCGCAGCAACAAAGACCCAACACAGCCAAAAATAAATATATAAAAAATAAATTTAAAAAATTTTAAAAATCTATTGGCTTTAAGGCAGTGGAAATACTCTACATGATATTATAATGATGGATATATGTCATTATACATTTTCCAAACTTGTGTAAAGGTG
Organism: Kogia breviceps; assembly: GCF_026419965.1. Classification (NCBI taxonomy): domain Eukaryota; kingdom Metazoa; phylum Chordata; class Mammalia; order Artiodactyla; family Physeteridae; genus Kogia; species Kogia breviceps. The sequence continues at coordinate 8,864,506 of NC_081321.1, read as the reverse complement.
AACCCTAAGGTAAAGTGTGGATATTGAGTGATTATGATGTGTCAATGTAGGTTCATCCCTGGTTAAAAAAAGAACCGTTCCAATGAACAATGTTGATAATGGGGGAGGCTATGCATGGGTGGACGCAGGGATCTACAGGAAATCTCTGTACCTCCCTTTCAAGTTATAAACCTAAAGCTGCTCTAGAAAAACAAAATCTTTTTAAAAATAAAAGAATTTAAAAACTAACAGCACTAATTTCCCTTCTAATTTCCCACTCTACTCTCATTCTTTTTTAAACAATTTTATTGAAGTATAGTTGATTTACAGTGTTGTGTTGATTTCTTCTGTACAGCAAAGGAACTCAGTTATACACAAACATACATATACAATCTTTTTCAAATTCTTTTCCGTTACGGTTTGTCGCAAGACATTGAATATAGTTCCCTGTACAGTAGGACCTTGTGGTTTATCCATCCTATATATAATAGTTTGCCTCTGCTAATCCCAAACTCCCAATCCTTCTCTCCCCTCCCCACCTCCCCCTTGGCAAACACAAGTCTGTCCTCTATTACCTGTGAGTCTGTTTTTGTTTTGTAGATATGTTGATTTGTATCATATTTATTTATTTATTTTTAAAGATTTTTTTTTTTGATACGGACCATTTTAAAGTCTTTATTGAACTTGTTATAACATTGCTTCTGTTCTATGTTTTTTGGTTCCTTGGCCACGAGGCATGTGGGATCCCATCTCCCCAACCAGGGATTCAACCTGCACCCCCTGCATTGGAAGGCAAAGTCCCAACCACTGCACCACCAGAGAAGCCCCTGTATAGTATTTTGGATTCCACATATAAGTGATATCATATTGTATTTGTCTTTCTCTTTCTGACTTACTTCGCTTAGTATGATAATCTCTAGGTCCATCCATGTTGCTGCAAATGGCATTATTTCATTCTTTTTGATGGCTAATATTCCATTTATATATATATACCACATCTTCTTTATCCATTCATCCGTTGATGGACATTTAGTTTGTTTCCATGTCCTGGCTATTGTAAATAGTGCTGGTATGAACATAGAGGTGCATGTATCTTTTCGAATTATAGTTTTGTCTGGGGATATGCCCAGGAGTGGGATTGCTGGATCATACGGCAACTCTACTTTTAGTTTTTTCAGGAACCTCCATACTGTTTTCCACAGCTGCTGCACCTATTGACATTTCCACTGACAGTGTAAGAGGGTTTCTTATTCTCCACACCCTCTCCAGCATTTGTTGTTTGAAGACTTCTTAATGAAGGTCATTCTGACAGGTGTAAGGTGGTACCTCATTGTAGTTTTGATTTGCATTTCTCTAATAATTAGCAACATCGAGCATCCTTTCACGTGCTTTTTGGCCATCTGTCTTCTTTGGAGAAATGTCCATTTAGGTTTTCTGCCCATTTTTCACTTGGGCTTTTTGTTTTTTTGTTGTTGAGTTGTATGTGCTGTTTGTGTATTTTGGAAATTAAGCCCTTATCAGTCACATCATTGGCAAATACTTTCTCCCATTCTGTAGGTTGTCTTTTTGTTTTGTTTATGGTTTCCTTTGCTGTGCAAATACTTGTAAGTTTGATTAGGTCCCATTTGTTTATTTTTGTTTTTATTTCTATTGCCTTGGGAGACTGACCTAAGAAAACATTGGTACGATTTATGTCAGAGAATGTTTTGCCTCTATTCTCATTCTTATATTTCCAGATGATCTATACTCAAATACCAATAGAAAATGTAATTGTATGCTCTGTTTGCATACAGTGACAATGGCTGGTAAGATGATTTAATGGCTCAATAGCCACTATAATTTTATTGTTTTCATTTCCAGCATTGCAGTGTGAACAGCATTGATTCATATCTATTTTACTGATTTGTTCACATGTATTATAATTCCTTCTTGTGCTTCCCGCAAATAAACTTTTGACTAAGGACTATTTGACAATCTCCCAGTGTTTACTCAGTCACTATACTAAACCCTTTAAAATGCACAGAAACAGGGAATGCTTATTGAAAGCCGAAAACACTAGGCCTGTGCTAGAGTGTAGGTAAAGAAAGTTCATGTTCATCCTACCTCTTCTCCCACAATCCCAGTAAGAGCAGGATCCCAGAATCAGCCTTTACTATCTTTTCCTCCATACCAGGTGTCCCCCATCTATGTATTTAGAGATGTAACTTTTCAGTCTTGGAAAAAGAGAGATTTGCCAAAACATTAAGGATACATTTGGAATCTTAGTAACTGTAGTCACGGTGGCTGAATTCTAACCCATATGTGGTTTACCAGAGGGTACATCTTCCCTCTATCTGTGCCTCCTCCCCCTTGAAGTCCACAGGCATTCTGAAGGTCTCTCAAAACCTCTGTGAGTCACAGGTAGAGGGTTTAAAAATGAAAAGTCAGAAAGTTTGGAAATTAAATCCATAAGGAAAGAAATGACCACTGGCTTGTTGGTAAGCTCTGTCCTTCCCCATCATCATTTTCATTACCACCCCCTCTCCCTGACAAGATCTGAAAGTTCAAAGCTAGACATCACCTCTACAGGACCTGCCAAGAGAATTTCTCAGTTAGGCTCGCAACTTCTAACTCTCCATCTTGAAGCTGCAGGTGTATTATTTTAACCACCATTCACAGAGAACGTGGGGAAACAGGAACTGACGGACTCCCTCATGAAACAGAATAATAAGGGGCTTTGACTGGTTTATGTGACCATAGAAAAGTTCAGAGCCAGTTACCTTGTGAAGACATGGGCTCTTCCTTTGATGACCTTCTACCAGGAGGCCTTAGATAGGCTTCCTGCATTGGGTTGGAGATTGGACTAAATGATCTTTGAGTTGGGCTGTGTATGAGTCATGGAAAGTTTCCCCAAGGAGGTAGTAGCTGAGCCAAATCTAAAATGAGATTAAAGAGACACAAAAGGGGGAGGAGAAGAAGAGAAAGCAGCATTCCACGTAGAGGGAAGAGTGGAAACAAAGGCACGGAGATTCGATGATACAGCATAGCAGGAGATACATACAAATAATTTAGTCCAGTGTTTTCACAGTATTAAATGCCAGGTGACAGGTGGCAGGGGTGATGTTGGGAAGTAGGGAGTAGCCAGGTCCTGGGGGTCCTGGTGTCCCATGATGAGAAGCTTGGGTCTTATAAGTGTTTGACGGTCTTTGAAGTAGATGAATGACATATGGTAACTGGGATAGCCCCATAGATAAATATCATAGCGATGACCTTACCAAAAAGAATACAAGACAATTTTGAATTTAACCTAACTGGTGAAAGCTGGTGAGAATCTTGTTATTTATATGCTATGGGATCATCGTACCTATATTCTAAGTTTGACAAAGGTCGTCTCCATCTAGCTTCTTAAACTGGATTATGGCATAGTTGGACTTACATATTGGAAAGATCATCCTGGTAGTGCTGCAGGAAATCATTTTAAGGGTATTGAGACTGAAAGAAGAGAAATAAGTTAAAGTACTTTTGGAATTGTCTAGGTGAACGATGACAGAGGCTTGAACTAGGGCTGTAGGTAGAGACAGCTGTTGAAGACAAAATCGTCAGATTTGCTAAAAGAGCTGGTTATATAATGTGGCAGCAATGAAAGGTACCTCTCAGAATGGGTCACAATTGAGTGATAACCCCAGCTTCTCTGCTCTGAAATCCATCCCTGATTCTTACTGAGGTCATGCTTCCCAAAGGCTGCTTCATGACTGACTGTGTGTGGCAGGGTTGGTGGGGGGGTGTTGGTTGCTAAGAAAGGCCCACTCCTGGGAAATGTGGCACTTCTCTGATGGACAACTTTAGCTCCAAGATGTTCCATCAGCTTTGCTGGACTTTCTTAGAACTGCACTGCAGTCTAAGATTCTTCCACTCCATCAACCTTCTCCCCTTCCTTCCTTCCTTCCTTCCTTCCTTGCTCCCTCCCTCCCTCCTTTCCTCCCTTCCTTCCTTTCCTTCCTCCCTCCCTCCCTCCCTCCCTTCCTTTCCTCCCTCCCTCTCTCCCTCCCTTCCTTCCTTCCTTTTATCCTCCCTCCCTTCCTTCCTTTCCTCCCTCCCTCTCTCCCTCCCTTCCTTCCTTTTTTCCTCCCTCCCTCTCTCCCTCCCTTCCTTCCTTTTTTCCTCCCTCCCTCTCTCCCTCCCTTCCTTCCTTTTTTCCTCCCTCCCTTCCTTCCCTTCCTCTCTCCCTCCCATGATTCCTAAGGGTCAGACCCGCCACATGGTCTGACGGCTCTTGCAAAGAACCTGGACTGAGTAAGCTTTGTGGCTCTGGACTCACAATAACCTCTGTTAATCTGGCCCCACCACTCCTAGATATGTAAGTTCAAGCAAGTAATTTAATCTCTTGGAAGTGTCAGTCCTCTCATCTGTAAAATCATGATACTTGTTGTGAGGATTAAATCAGTCAGGCTTATAAAGTACTAAGCACAGTATGTGGCACATAAAAAGTGCCTGATAAATGTTAGCAATTCTTATTATTAGATATGGGAGATGAAGGAGAGAAAGAAATCAGGGGCGATTCTTAGGTTTCTATTTACAATATATAAAGTAATCATAAGTATTTCACTCAAGTTAATTCTCCGTTTGTGTACAGCAGATAGCCTTTTGAGTACAAAAGAGATTAGGAAAGCCTTCCTTTCTTTCCTCCCCTCTCCTACATTTCTTGACCCCTCTAGCTTTCATGGCTAATGGAGGATAAACTATAAGATGACCCATCAAAATAGACATACAGAAGACTCCCCGATTCTGTGGTTTAGAGCGTGGCCTTTTACCACATTACTGCAGGCTCACCAGCTTCCAGCAGGAGACAAGCTCTGAGAATATTCTTCTGTCCTGTGGAGGATAGGCCCAAGCTAGAGCTCCTTCTTGTAACAAGGGAGAAAAGTTAGCTACCTTCCCCGAGGATCTGAAAAACTGGGTGGAGGTATTCCAAATTAAATGCTTTTTGTAGAGTTTTATTTAGAACAATTTAGCTGCTAAATATGAGTTAGCAAGCGCACTGCAAAGTGTGTCCTAACGTGTGATCTTCCCCGCTCACAAACACACTTAATAGAGCTTAAGGCAGAACCAAAATCCAAATCATAGAATGGAATATGGAGGTATAAAACTAGCAAAATGGAATAGAAAGGGAAAATGTAAATGTCTGAACAAAATTTTAGGAAATTTGTACAGTAAACCTGGGATGAGGAAAATCTAGCTGAACAGCGCTTTATATGAAAAATACCATGGGTTTTAGGCGAACTGCCAGCTCCCTGGAGTCAGTAGTGCAATTTTTGGCTTGCAGAGAAACAGGTGTGATCTCAGGCTGCATAGTAGAAGTACAATATCCAAGTAATGGGAAACTTCAGTTTCCTCATCTGCACATTTAGGGCCCGCATGAGATGATTTCCGAGTCCCATACAGCTCTATGATTTTATGAGTCTATGACTCTATGACTTCAAAGTTCTAAACTTGAATTTCTGCATTTTCAGGAAATGACCACAGACAAGATATATAGGCTTGATGAAAGCAGATAATTCATTTCTCTGCTTAACTCTATAGCCTGAATTCTCTCCAGTGCGGGAAAATCTTTTTGTGTGCTGATGTGCCCCATGGAGACCTCCTGAAGTGCACGTGACATCGGAGCAAAATTGGGTCTGTCTAGGTCTTCCCTGGTGGCGCAGTGGTTGAGAGTCCGCCTGCCGATGCAGGGGACATGGGTTCGTGCCCCGGTCCGGGAGGATCCCACATGCCGCGGAGCGGCTGGGCCCGTGAGCCATGGCCACTGAGCCTGCGCGTCCGGAGCCTGTGCTCCGCAACGGGAGAGGCCACAACAGTGAGAGGCCCGCATACCGGAAAAAAAAAAAAAAAATTGGGTCTGTCTGTTTTGCACCAGGTCAGGCTTTGCACAAAACTACTTCTCTTGAGGTGGTGAGCTTGAGCAACCAGTTTTTCCTGAAGTTTGCCTGATAAATATGTTTATGATGAGCTGTACTGTCATTCTTCTATCTTGCCATAGCCTTGGAGGGCCCTCCCCAAGCTGACTGGCTGTTTAGTGACCTTGGTAATCAAGGATTTGGGGTGCAGAGATCAAGGTCAACAGGGGACCATGGCGGAAAGGACTAGAGAGCCCTAGGACGTGGGCCCCTTACTAGGCTCTCCTGCCTTTGGGCTGAGGGAGGGCATAGATCCCAGTGTAATGGGCGGCCTGTGATGGTTTTGTGGGCAACCAGTGAGCTTGCCCCCTCCATCACTGTGGCTACCACTGTCTTCTGGACCCCCTCATCTGGCATTTAACAGCGTTTTAAACATCTTTTGAGACAAGGACAGCAAAAGAGAACAATCATGGGGAAAGCCAAGCTTTAATAAAAATAGAATTTCAAATATTTCAGCTGGGATCTCTTTGTCTGGCTAAAAGAGATTTAGAGAGTGGATCAAAAGACCTGCATCTCCTTCTCGTGCTGCAGTTACCCAGGTGTATGCCTTCGGGCGAGCCACTCAATAATCCTGGGCCCTTGTTTCCTCACTTGCAAAATGAGGAGAAACCCCACCTGGCTCCTTTCGAGAGTGGAGGAATCCTTTTAGCCAGCCCTGGTTCACAGAGGACCCCTGACCGAGGACCAGGTCATTTACTGAGCAGGGAACGAGTTGTGTATAGGCTTGCAGGTGAACTTCGTGTAGCCCATTAGAAGGACCCTAGAACAGACGTGTTTGAAGGGCAATAAGAAAGAGCTGAAATCCCAGGACGGCCGGCTTCCTGCCTCAGGTAAGTTCCTCCCAGGTGGTAGTTGAGTTTGTCCAAGTCTCACTTTCTTCATTATGTCGGGCAGAAGAGGCCACAGAGAGGGGGGCTATGGCCACTAGACCATGTTCTGGAAGAAGAGTAATCCCACAAATGGACCACAGCTGACTATTCCATTCTCTTCCCAGATGGCAAGGGGCCCCGGAGCCAGCGGCATCCCTGGCTGCCTGGGTACTTTCCTCTCCTAGGCAGCACAGCTACTCACTGGGGCAAGGAAATCAAAACCTTGGACAAAAAGGGTAAGTCTACGAAATGCTAAATTAGGTGGGCTTTTGGAGATTTTTGTGGGCTCTGTAGGCATTTATATTTTCAGGGGAGAGTGAGTCCTTCCTATTTTATTCTGGTACAATATACAAAACCTAACGTTTACCATCGTAACCACTTTTAAATGTATAATGCAGCGGAGAGGCCCATTTTGATGACTTCAGCTCTCTCCCTGTGCTGGGGTAGATTGTGTACTCTCTGCTGGCAAAGTTCTTGGTTGGCCTGTGGGGTCAGACCGCAGGGGTCCTAACAGTTAAGGTGGGTCTGGCTTCTGCAATAAGGAAACACCCCAAAATACCACATACACGATGGGAAATTATTCAGTGGTCATTTCTCCTTGATATGGGTGAGATCTCATTTGCTACCGTGTCCCTTTTATTTTTATCTCTGTCTTGGCCCTAAGAACTTGTCCAGACCCATGGCTTGCCTTTGGGCCTGTTTTCTTTTGTTATGCTACATTCTTGTTCTCTGCAGACTCCTGGCTTATTCTGGCTATGAAAAACCTACTCTCGCTGGGATCTGACTTGTCTGTCCCTTCAAGGGTCCTGCATTGCTTCTGTGTCAGATGTGAAGCTCAGCTTCTGTTCTCTACCTGAGCTCCAATCCCACGTCCCCGACTGCCTACTCATTTCCTCCGGAATGGGCCACTCATGGTTCTTTCAAGCAGATTGTGACAGGTCCAAAAACAACCTTCTTTTTTTTTTTTGCCACAAACCAGCTGTTCCTGTAACCTCTCAGCCCTTGTCAGTAGGCTAAGTCATGTAGACAAGAAGCAAAGTCCTCTTTGATCTAATCTCCTTTCTTTGCTCTCAAGCCATTCAGTCCCTAAAGAGCAATCAGATTTTCTTCCAAATAATGATCGTTTCTATTCTTCCTTTCCTCCCCTGCCCCCCACGGCCCGTGCCCACTTCTAGGTCATTACCACCTCTAATGTCATCTACCGCTCATGTCCACTCTTTTCTGATTCGAGTACCTGTGCCCGGCTGATGCCAGACCTATTTTCATTCATTAAGTCATGCCTGTTCGAAACTTGAAGCTCTTCCCTATCCCTATCTATAGGCTTCTTGCCCTTATCCGGATGTTAAATTTCCCCTCATTTGATCTCAGTCTAGACAATTCCTCTGCCAGGCAGTTATATTGTAATGGAAAGTTTAATGGATCTGCGATTAGTTGACCTGCTTTCAAATCCCAGCTCTGGCCTCAGCAGAACCCCCTGGAGGAACTCACTGACTCTTGGAGCCTTGGATCCCCATTTGCAAAGTGTTGTAGGGAATTTCGCCAGGATTTAATGAGGTGTGTGGAGGCAACTTATCCTTGTGCTCAGAAACCACATCTGAGCTGACTGCCTTGGCTCAAATCCAGGCTTTCTCACCTGGCAACTGTGTGACCTGGAGCAAGTTCCTTCACCTCCCTGGGCCTCATCTCTTGCATCTGTAAAGTGGAGATACAACCAGTGCATACCTCATAGGTCTGTAGTGACGATTCAATGAGGTAATGCATGTAAAGTGCTTAACACAGAGCCTGGCACAATGTAAGCTCTACTGGGCATAAGCTATTATTATGTGCAAGAGACCTAGCACAGTGCTTGATACCTGATCAGCACTTAATAAATGTTTGCTAGGTTTGTTGATGAATTCATTTTATCCATGTGATCTCATTTCTCACTAATTTTTTTTTTTTTTTTTTGCGGTACGCGGGCCTCTCACTGTTGTGGCCTCTCCCGTCGCGGAGCACAGGCTCCGGACGCGCAGGCTCAGCGGCCATGGCTCACGGGCCCAGCCGCTCCGCGGCACGTGGGATCTTCCCGGACCGGGGCACGAACCCGCGTCCCCTGCATCGGCAGGCGGACTCTCAACCACTGCGCCACCAGGGAAGCCCCTCCCACTAATTCTTGCTATGCACATTCTTGTGCCACTCTTCCTCCAGACAGGCTGACTACCTTGGCTTTTCATGAACACATTTCCCTCTTTTCTTGCCTTGGTTACGGCATGCCTCTTTTCTAGATTGTCATAATTTATTTTCCCTGCCTATCCAAAGTCTTCCCACTCCTTTTTCTTAAAAAATTTATTTATTTTTGGCCGTGTTGGGTCTTCGTTGCTGCACGTGGGCTTTCTCTAGTTGCGGTGAGCGGGGGCTACTCTTCATTGCGGTGCGCGGGGGCTTCTCATTGCGGTGGCTTCTCTTGTTGCGGAGCACGGGCTCTAGGCGTGCGAGCTTCAGTGGTTACGGTGCACGGGCTCAGTAGTTATGGTGCACTGGCTCAGTAGTTGTGGCTCGAGGGCTCAGTAGTTGTGGCACATGGGCTCAGTAGTTGTGGCACACGGGCTCTAGCACACAGGCTCAGTACCTGTGGTTCACAGGCTTCGCTGCTCTGCGGGATGTGGGATCTTCCCAGGCCAGGGCTCAAACCCGTGTCCCCTGCATTGGCAGGTGGATTCTTAACACCTGTGCCACCAGGGAAGCCCTGAAGTTTTCCCACTCTCTAAGGTCCATCCTGCACCCTGCCTTCATGAAACCTTCCCTTATCACTTCGGTACGTATTGATTTCTCACTTCTCTGAGCCAGTTACCTTCAATTTAGCATCTGGTACACTTAGATGCTGTCTCTTGTGTATTTGTTGTATGTCTTCAACTCGTTTGGAAAATATTCCTCAGTCGAGCATTGTTTCAGAATACACAGTAAATGTAGTGAATATTTAAACTACTAGATGACCTTATCAATTCAGACTATCTCTTGGGATAGTTTGCATTCCCAGATTGTATTGAGGGTGAAATTTGGAGAAAGGGACAGAGGGTGTCTGAGGGTGAGGAAGGGTCTGGAATTCTGAAACAGCTTTTCAGACCTAGAGTCTCTTATCAACAGAGTGGCGCATGAGGGTGAGGAGATGGGAGGGTAAGGGTCTCCTAGTAGGTGGGCCAAGGACCTATGGCCTCTGGGCCAAAGGTCTGGAGAAATGCTTAAGCCCAGGTGAGGCAGACCATGGCTGACACAGACAGCAAAGTGTCCCTATTCGAATCCGGTTCTTGCTATGACAGGTTTTGCCTTTACCCAGTTTCTCAAGCCTCTTACATCTTTGCACAACACTTGCCCTATTGAGAAACCGGTTTTGCATGAAACCTCCCATGGCTTGAAGCAAACATCCATGACGGTGTTTGCATACCGTTGGGGTTTTACTCCTCCCCTATGTGCCAATAAGGGTGAAGTGGCATTCAGATGACGTGATGTGAAGGACATCCCTGTGGCCTCCACAACTGAGACTCTTTGAACTATGTGAAAGGTTCCTACCAGGATTTCACAAGGACAGAGAAGGCTAGGAAAGACTAAGTCTAGAAGGCAAGGTTAAGAACATTGTCTTTACATCAGTTTTCACGAAGCCTTCTCAGAGTACGGCAGCCACGTTGATCTCCCCACCTCTGGATCCTGTAGTCCATACCATCTAGACTACACAGTTCAGTCCTGGTTGTATATTGTCTTCTAGAACCTGCTTTGTGTGTTAGTTGTGAGTTCCCTGAGAATACAGACTCTAATACTTCTTTGCCGGCCCATGTGGAGCCTCTCAATACGATTTAACTCAGTTCTGGGCACGACAAGATTCTCAACAATAAGTGTTGATGAACTTGCTTTCGGAAATTCAAACGCAGAGGAGAATTAGAAGGCCTGTTTCTTCTTAAAGTGGGGGGTGCTGGAGCCCCATCGTCGCTGGTGTCCGTGTCAGTACCAGCAGCCTTCTTTCTCAGGTCAGGGAGTCATGACAGTACAGGCAGGACACACATGTCCTGTGCTTTCCCACCTAGGAGAGAAAGATGTTTTACCCAGTGCCCGAGACCCCTTCCCGATTCCGCTTTCTCCTCCCAACCATGAAGGCCATACAGTGAGAGCTATGAGGGGCCTCAGAGATTGGCTGACTCAGTTCCCTGATTTTGTAGAGGAGGAAACTTGGGGCTCAGAGAAGAGCAGTTGAGGGTGGTGGAGAGAGGATGTATAAGCTTTGGAGTCAGGTGGAACTGGACCTGAATCCCAGTGCTGTCCCTCTTCTGCTGTGTGATTGTGGGAGAGTCTCTCCCCGTCTTGGAGGCTCAATTTCCTGATCTTTAAAGTGGGGATAATAGTGCCTACCTATGGGGGTCGGTGTGAGAATTAAGTGAAACAATGTGTGTAAATACAGTGCTTGGCAATGGAGATGCTCAGTACTTGTGGGCTCTCTCTCCCTTGCTTCTCTAGAGTGTCCTGCCCGAAGTCATCAAACAATTTAGTGCTGGCCTCTCCTGTTATTCAAGCTAAATATTCTTTCAATTCCATACTAAGGCTAGCCTCTTACTAGAAAATTAAGATCAACCATTAAAATTTTTAAAAACTACTTTCACTGGGGAGGACTTCCCAAGTGGTGCAGTGGTTAAGAATCCGCCTGCCAATGCAGGGGACACGGGTTCGAGCCCTGGTCCGGGAAGATCCCACATGCTGCGGAGCAACTAATCCTGTGCACCACAACTACTGAGCCTGTGCTCTAGAGCCCACGAGCCACAACCACTGAGCCGGTGCACTGTAACTACTGAAGCCTGCTCACCCAGAGCCTGGGCTCCACAGCAAGAGAAGCCACCACAATGAGAAGGCAGCACACCTCAACGAAGAGCTGCCCCTGGTCACTGAACGAGAGAAAACCTGCGCGCAGCAACGAAGACCTGACACAGCCAAAAATAAATTCATTAATTTTTAAAAATTGACAGTTTAAGGCAAAAAATCATATATTTACAAATAAATAAATAAAAATTACTTTCACTGGGGATTTGGATCAATTTATTTTGAGCTGATTTACATGCCTCAGAGATAACTTAAAAGACAGGAATACTGAATTTCAGAGTGAAATTCAAAGGTGTTGAGGTTTTAGTCATTTCCAACTACAGTGTTTGAACTCCTGGTCCTCCTAAAATAGTACTGATGGCCTTTTACCCCTTTAAACAAAAAATTCCAGTCTCTGATATATGTATATGCTTTGCTTTGCAACCTGATATTTTTCACCTGTCTTTTTTTTTTGTGGTACGCGGGCCTCTCACCGTCGTGGCCTCTCCCCTTGCAGAGCACAGGCTCCGGACGTGCAGGCTCAGCGGCCATGGCTCACGGGCCCATGCGCTCCGCGGCACGTGGGATCTTCCCGAACCGGGGCACGAACCCGCGTCCCCTGCATCGGCAGGCGGACTCCCAACCACTGCGTCACCAGGGAAGCCCATCACCTGTCTTTCTTAAGACGTACTCTGCTGTCCATTCATCATCAATTGGAGCTAAAATGAAAACACTGCTGTTAAAGTTCTTTTAAAAAAATTAAAAAATGTATTGGTAATGATCATGGGGGACTTGTGGGGTGGCTTAGTCTCAGAAACGAAACGGACATTTGTATCTTTTGTAAAATTTAAGGATTAATGATAAACCTTTCTTTCCATGCTGGAGAAGATCCACTGCGATCATCATTTCTTTGAAAATTTGTCGTTAGCGAATATTCATTGTGTTTGGCTGCAAATATATCTTTCAGTATGGAGCAGAACCAGGATTAGTCCAGAAGAAAAATCTTCGTGTGAAATACCTCCGAATTGTGACTATTCATCCGTCTCCAGCTGTGGTTGACAGCTCATCAGTTTGGTGAATCATTTAGGTCCTGCAAGGCAGAGGGAGGAAGCGGGGGCAAACCTCCCTGAAGTTTCCTTTGTGGAAGGCGTGGTAGGCAAAATTATAGTCCTTCCACGGCCTTGTCCTAATGCTCAGAACCTGTGAACGTTAGGCTACACTGCAAGGGAGGATTACAGTTGCAAAGGAGCAGATTTAACAAAAGGGCAGTATTCTGTGTTATCCTGGTAGGCTCCGTGTAATCACAAAGATCCTTAATAGGGGAAGGCTGGGCAGAGAAGAACCAGGGACGGGGTTGGTGATGTGAGAAGAACTCAACCCACTGTTGCTGGGTTTGAAGATGGAAGAAGGGACCACGAGTCAAAGAGTGCAGGCACCTCAAGAAGCTGGAAAGGACAAGGAGATGCATTTTCCCCTAGAGCCTCCAGAGGAGAACGCAGCCCGGCTGACACCTTGACTCTAGCCCAGTGACCCCCATTTTAGAATTCTGGAACCATAAGATAATAAATTGATGTTGTTTTCAGATACTGTTTGTGGTAGTTTGTTTATGGCAGCAATAGAAAACTAACACAGTCTCTCCAAACAAAAGCTAACAGACCGTCTTGCCCCAAAGGTGCTGCCTGGCATTCTGGGATGTCACGTAATCATGGGAACAAAATTCCCAACGGGACTGAGACACTGGGGGAGACTGAGAGCCTTACTTGTTATTTATGTCACATAATTTATAAGGAGTTTCACTTAATATTTCCATTTAATCCTCCCATCAGTTATATGAGGTGGAAATTTTTATTATTCCATTTTGTAAACAAGAAAGCTGAAGCTTAGCGAGTTAATTTTTCTTTCTTTCTTTCTTTTTTTGTTTTCTTGGCCACGACACATGGCTTGTGGGATCTTAGTTCCCTGACCAGGGATCAAACCTGGGCCCTCAGCAGTGAAAGCACAGAGTCCTAACCCCTGGACCGCCAGGGAATTCCCTAGAGTTAATTTTTCTAAAATCAGATAATAGTAAGTAGTAGAGTTGAGATTCACAGACGTGGTTCCAAACTCTAGGTGCATCACTATTTTGGTATCTGTCTTGCCCGGAGAGCCATTCAACTAGGAAGTCAATACTTACAGAGATTGCTCATTCGTTAAGGTAATTTCTCTAATAACTGGAGGTTGTGGGGAGACGTGCAGATAGTACTTTGCAGTGGGTGTCCACTCTCCATATGTCTGCTGCTTACAAATGTGGAGTCTTCCTAGAATGTACCTGTTGTGAAAAACCTCACTGGCCAGTGGAGGCTACTTGCTGAATATTTTTAATTCCCTGTCCACCATAAACCTAAATTTCACATGTCTAAATTATAGCTCAACCCCACCTCCCTCACCTCAATCTGACCTCCACCCTGACTTTCCTATTTCTTTTAAGAATTTCATCAGTGACCCTGTCATCTAGATTCAGCAGCTATAAGAACAGTAACAGCTAACCCTTATTGGGAATACATTCCAGTTATTGTGCTAAGTGTTTTAGACATCATCTGTTGAATCCTGCCAACAACCCTATGAGGAAGGTACGATCATTAACCCTATTTTATAGCTGAGGAATTGAAGCTTATGTAAGTTGCCAAAGGTGACACCTTAGCATCATCTCTAATTACTCATCTCCTCCGCCCTCCAGAGCACATGAATCACCAAGTTCTCTCAGTCCTCCCTCTGTACTATTTCTTGCAGTTGTTTCCGTGTCCATTGCCCCTGTATCAACCTTGGCTCTTTTTGGCTTATGCCTCAATTGTTGCTACAGCCCAATACAGTCTCTCTTGTTCTATGAGTCCCCTTCCTCAGCTCTTTCTAATACGCTTTGGTCAGACTAAGCCACCTAAAATCCCACTTTTTATCCCATCTTTTTCTGAGTTCAAACCTTTAAACTAGAGAAGATACGTCCAAATGTCCCCAAAGGTTATCCTTGGACAGTGTGATGGTGGCAATACTTTTTTGAAAAATTAAATAACTTCATTGTATTAAAATTAAAAGGAAAAACTCTTACAACTATAGGTTGAAATTATAGGGCCAGATACATAATAAAGATAAGCAACCATTATACCCTATACGTTTGTAGGTCAAACTTCATTTGTTCCAGCATTGAGGCGCTCTCATTGGTCATCTGACCATTCCAAATATGCAATTGCACTTTTTAGAGGCAAATCTTTGCATTTAAAAGGTTATGTAAATCTGCTTACTGTTTCCATATATTTATAAACTTCATTACTAGTGGTAAGACAACAAATGTACATGGTAAAAGAAAAACTGAGTCAAAATACTACCAAAGGATATAGCAATAAAAAACTTTTATCTCTCTCCCAAGGGTAACCATTGAATAAGGTGATTTGAATTTTCTTCTTTACACTTTACATGTTTCTGTAATTCACAGACTTTTAGCAATGGACATGTATTGCTTTATGATAGAAAATAAGATCAATAAAGCATAATTTTTAAAAAGGAACCAAATTATTGATCATTCCCTGCTACTTTTAATAGAAAAGCTAGTTTTTTTGGCTGAGGCCCTGTGTAATCTGGCCCCCAAACACTTTCCAGGCTTATTATAAACTGTTGAATACAAATGTTCTGCTTCAGTTAAACTATTTTAAACACCTTTTCCCTGCTGTGTCTCCAACTGTGTGTTTTCTCTTCCTGGAATGAGCTTCCCCTTCTCTTTTAATATCCCAATTCAATCTATTGTTCACTATCTAAGTCTGTTCTACATACAACCCTTCCTAAAAAAGAAGGAATCAGTATGTAGTGGGTATTTACCGTGTGGACTTATGCATCATATTTGATGCTTTCCTTGGTAGTCATTTGAAACCCACAACAGCTCTGGACGGTTGGTGTTAACAACCTTCATACTGAAGATGAGGAAACTAAGTTTCCCACGAGTTGCATAGCCAGTGTGCAGCAGAGCCGGAATCTGGAGCTGGCTGTTCTGTCCCAGCTCAGACAGCCCTCATTTTTTCCAACTTCTGTAGCTTCTTTCCAACTTCATTATTTATCTAAGTTTGACCCATAATCATAAAAGTGCATTCTAAGAGAGTGGCATTGCTTGTAGTACTACTTTGAACTATTTATATTTTGTATTTTCTTGATCTTCTCCACGAAACCTCCTGTAAGAAAACTTGAGTTCTAACTTGCGATTTCCTAGTTCTGTGTCTCTGAGCCAACTCCTTAAACTTTCTCAGCCTCAATTTCCTCCACTATAAAATAGAAAAGAAAATAATAATACCTAACTCTTCTGGTTGTTATGAGAGTTAAAAACCCAGTATATACCTTGTACAAAAGAGCTGACTATTTCTGTGTTCGATTTAACATGGTGATATTAGTTTATTTTCAAATTCCATTTAATTTCTAGTTTCTTTATAGTAGTGGGGTTTTTTTTAAACATCTTTATTGGAGTATAATTGCTTCACAATGTTGTGCTAGTTTCCGCTGTATAACAAAGTGAATCAGCCATATGCATACATATATCCCCATATCCCCTCCCCCTTGCGTCTCCCTCCCACCCTCCCTATCCCACCCCTCTAGGTGGTCACAAAGCACCGAGCTGATCTCCCTGTGCTATGCGGCTGCTTCCCATATAGTAGTGGCTTGAGATAGTCCTAAAAACTCAGTGATCTAAAGAGAACTAGATGTTTTTCTTCAATACATTAAAACATTTGACTTTACACAAATTTTTCAAAGTACTTTTTAATCAAAATAGTATTTTGCTGTTTGGTCAGAATATACTATCTTGCTGTTTAACCAACGTTGAATAAGAGGTTCTGTTACTAGTTTAAGACTGTTACTAAAGGTAATGTTTACATTTATAAACACGAATTATTATTGAACATTGTCATTTTTAGTCCAGAAAACCACCGAGCACTTCGAGAGCTACACTTACTCAGAAAATGGAAGAACCATTTAAAGATCACTAGTCTTCAAAAACAGACGCCACTTTTTCATATTCTTTATATCAGAGGAAAAAAAGGACATCACTGCATTCACTCCAATTATTTTCCTTTAGAGTCAGATGAAAAGAAGCGAAATTCACAAATAGTTTTTAGCCTTCATTTACTTTCCCCCCCTATGACCACCATCATTTATAAAAGAACTTTTCAGCCTTTTGAAAGAGAAATACATCTGATGTTAGAAATGAGAATTCTTTTATTCTTAATATTTTATTTCACAGTTATTAAAAGACTTGTCAAAGCAACCTTGACAAAACCCTCAAATGTGTGTTTCTACATAACATTGAAAATCAAGTTTGGGCTGTAGATAGCAAAAGTCCATCCGCAACTCCCCTGAGATTGCGACTAAGAGATTCTCATTTCTCAGGGCGCTTCCCGAATACCTGTTTGTTATGAATTGTTTGATTAAAATAAAACAACCGAAGAGTCTGGTTATCAGGTCATTAGGATCTTTGTAGGATTGAAATGTCCTACATTTGCCGGAAGCTGGGCAGGATCTTTTTTTCTCCCCTTAACACGCAATCTCCTTGAAAAAATAGTTTCTATTCCACTGTTTCTCATTCCCTGGTGAACTCCCTGCAATCTTGCAAGACTGTCTTTGGTGAGACCACCCCCTTCACGGTCACTTAATTGCCAAATCAAGGAAGGCTTTTTAGACCTTATCTTCTCTGAGTATTAGTTCACTGGAAACACTCTTTCCCTGCTTGAAACGCTTTTTCCGTAGCATTCTGTAACGGCCACGTCCACTGCCTTTCTTTCTGCTTACCTGTGTCTCCACTCTCTTGACTCAATCCTGGGATTACCTGGTTTTTTGTTTGTTTAAAGAATCATTTATTTATTTATCTATTTACTTGTGGCTGTGTTGGGTCTTCGTTGCTTCGCGCAGGCTTTCTCTAGTTTCAGAGAGCGCGGGCTTCTCATTGCGGTGGCTTCTCGTTGCGGAGCACGGGCTCTAGGCACGCAGGTTCAGTAGTTGTGGCTCGCGGGCTCTAGAGCGCAGGCTCAGTAGTTGTGGCGCACGGGCTTAGTTGCTCCTCGGCACGTGGGATCTTCCTGAACCAGGGCTCGAACCCGTGTCCCCTGCGTTAGCAGGAGGATTCTTGACCACTGCGCCACCAGGGAAGTCCCATACCCGTTTTAAAAATCTTTGCCTAATTGATAAATGAAAAGGCATCTAGTTTTTGTAACTTACTGTGTCTGTTTACATACTTGCCACACAAGGATCCGACATACACTGATAACAGCGTTGTTGCCATTTATTCTTTCTTGGTTGTACATCTTAATTTGGTGTTGAGGCTTTTCATCTCTTTCAGAGAGGGGACTGTATGTTTTCGAACACCTTCACCTCCCTCCTTCCTTCCATTTCCTTACAAATGAGCATGTATTTGTTTAATTGAATTGAATGGAATCGAACACTTCATTCCCATTAGACTTTTAAGCACTATACTTGGTCCAGGTTCTTCATAAACCTTCCAATGAGGAGCACGGAGCACTGTACTGAAAGATGGGGGAACTGTTTCTAATCCCAGTTCAGTCCCTAACTAGCTGTGCATTCTTGGGCAAGTCACTTAACCTCTCTGGACCTTCGCTCCCTTTTATGTAAAGTGAGTGGGATGGCATCAGGTAATGTCTTAGGTGTCTTCTTGTTTTCACGTTACAGAGGTTAAGATTTTCTTCCAGGAACTTCCTTCAGAGGCAAACTCTTAGAAAATTGCCTCCTACTCTGCTGGAAGAGTGCTCTCCTCCAACATAGAGTCACCTCTTTGAGGCAGAACTTGCTTCCTTCCAGAGCTGTGATTCGTTTGTATGTGACCACGCGCGAGCCCTAGGACAGTAGCAGCAACGACCATCCAAAAAACACAGCCAAGACTTAAAGGTAAAGTAGGTCTTATTCATTTTGCGTGTGTATTGAAAATGTTTTGAAAGCCTGTTGAAAGCTAGGGACCCACTCACAGGAAAACACACATAAACACATACGTACGAAATTTTAGGGGGCTCCTAGACTGTCTGAAGCCCGTCCACGTACTCCCTGGAAGTCATGAACCCTAGGCTGAGAATATGTGATTTGGGAACATTAACGGGATCCCTGGAGATAAAACGAAATTATCAGAAATGCTTACTTCCCATTGAAAGAGGGAGCTGCTAAATTAAATATTTATAGAATATTATCAAAACTTGCTTTTCAAAACGAAACTCTCATGCTTACTTGTAAATATCTTCTTCATAAACCAGGTCATGTGCTCACCTGCTTAAATCTTGCAGAGTAGAATGCAAATTCCTTACCGTGCATTATAAGGTCCTGTATGGTCTGGTCCTGCTTACCACCGCTTTACACTTTTGAGCTCCACTGGCCTCCCTTTTGCCCTGGGAACATACCGACTCCCTCCCTACAAGTTACTCTGTTTCTGCTGAACAGCCTGGGAGTGACCTGCTGCCCCTGCCCAGACCACATCCCAGCTCGCATTCAGGCTTCAGTTCAAGCGCCCCCTCCTCAGGAATGTCTCCGCCAACCACCTTCACCCCACCCTCAACCATGCGCTATCACAACACCCAGTTTTCTCCAGTAAAACTGATCTCACTACAGCGCTGGCTGTTTTGGTCTTCTCTCCCCGCGAGAATGTTAGTTCCATGAGGGAAGGGGCCTTGCCTCTGTTACAACCGCAGTCCCAGAGCCAGGTACAGTTAAAAACCTTAAGGGGGACTTCCCTGGTGGCGCAGTGGTTGGGAATCCGCCTGTCAACACAGGGGACAAGGGTTCAAGCCCTGGTCCGGGAAGATCCCACATGCCGCAGAGGAACTAAGCCTGTGCACCACAAGTACTGAGCCTGCGTTCTAGAGCCCGCGAGCCACAACTACCGAAGCCCTTGTGCCTAGAACCCGTGCTCCGCAACAAGAGAAGCCACCGCAATGAGAAGCCCGTGCGCCACAATGACGAGCAGCCGCCACTGGCCGCAACTAGCGAAAGCCAACGTGCAGCAACAGACACAGTGCAGCCCAAAATAAATAAATAAATTAAGAAACAAACAAACAAAAGCCTTAAGGGGGTCTCAGCACTAAAGATGATGGTGCTCCTCTTCCCTCTTTAATTCTGGCCAGAAAATTTGGTGTACCTCCCTCATATTAAACACTAACTAGAAACAGTGCTAAACCGCACACCTACGTGCACTCAAACAAAAATCGCTTCTTTCCAGATGATCTGATTGTAAGACCTTGGAGCCCCTGCTTTGCTGGCACCCTAAATACATGAGCTGTTTGTCTGCTTTTGGGGAAACTAGCACTCACTCAATCCTTTAAACATACTGGAAGCAGTTTTAGGTTAAGCTGGCCTATGCCTACCACAAAAACCTTGCTGGGATTACTGATAGGAATTGTGTGCAATCTATAAATCTATTTGGGAAGAACTGACGTATTTACTTTATTGGGGCTTCCAAGCCAATTATTTAGGTCTTCTTTAATTTTTTTTAAATCAGCATTTTATCATTTTCAGCATACAGAACCTGTACATGATTTGTTAGATTTATACCTAACTATTTCATATTCTTTGGAGCAACTGTATCAGTAAATGACACTGTTTTACATTTGTCCCTACCTGTTTGTTGTTGGCATATACAGAAGCTCTTTTAGTAGAACAAGGAGGGAATGTACTCTTTAGTGAAGTAAACTTGTTCAATATTTATTTGCTGGACCACTAGCAAGCTGTGTATCCTACCATTCATGTACCTCTGCAGTGTGCCTCTAAATCTCAAATTCGGCCTAATTCTTGATTGCTACACCCCAATCTCTAATACTGTTAAAAGGGTCTACTCATCCCTCACCTGAATACCCCTTACGCATTCCATCTCCATGTCTTCACTCCTGCCATTTCCCCTCTAGAATCGTCCCTCAGCTGAACCCTCTTACCCCAAACTAGATCTTAACTATCAGACCCCAGCTGACATCGTTCCTTTTCTCCGCTGGACCCTTTTAACCAATATCGTACGCCGTTCAATCATTAATTTAGTTTTTCATTAGTTTTAATCCATGTCTCGTTCCCTAGTTAGATGATATGCACCGGGAGACTCCCATAATAGCTATCATAGCACCACATACATGGAAGGCGCTCCAATTTAATTGCTGTATAAATGAAGAAAGTCGAGAGAGGTTTCAAAACGTGTCAGAATAAGGCACCTGGAGCTGCAGCATCTAAAGAAGAAGTCTTCAAGATCCATGCTCTCCACCTCCAGGACAAGGATTCTCTCTCTTTTCCTTCCTTCCCCTAAATCCCAACTCCTCCAGCTAGTCAGACTGGAGATGCAGATCCTCTCCAACGACCCCTTTGAAACCGTTCTACAAACAGCGGGTCTATAGGGGCAGTCGATTTCTAGAAGTTTTCTTTAAGAGCATAGGCAGTAATCCCACTGGAGCTGCAGTAACATCCCCCGGCCACCAGAGGGCAGGGCGTCGCGGGAGAGATTGCTTCCACTCTGCAGAAGTCTTAAAGAGGTCAAAGGCAGAGACAGAAAGTCGGCTCCGCATCCATGGCCTTCAGGCTTCCTTTACTGCCTCGAGTGCTCAGCGCTCTCCCCCTCTCCAGATGGGCTCTTTTTCCTCCTGTAAAAGATGGGCCGGAAGTTCCTAGAGGCTTACCCTAATACTAACCTTAAATGATTATAGTAACGAATGCACTTAAGCTGCAGGATTTAAAGGCAGAAAAGGAGTATGGAGGTGTTTCACCTTTGGTTAGATGAACCCCAAACCTGCTTGTCAGTTCTTTTACCAATCAAAAACAAAAACAGAACAACAACAGAAAGCCCCAGGCAGTGTCCAAACGGACATTCCCCAACAAAGATTGGCCTTTAGGGACCAGTGTCCCCAATCCAGTACATTCTAAATGGAATATTTTAGGAGCTACTATTCCTACACACAAATTCTGGCTCATGGGGCAGTCCGCTCGCAGTGTGCTTTTCCGTCATTAATCACATCTTTGTTATGTGATATCCACGTGAGTACTTCTCAGTAGAAGCAGCTTCATGCTCAAATGCTCAAAGCACACTAGAATAAAGCTCCGATTGTCCTGTTCAGTGATTCCAAGTCCTGGTTTGTCACCACCTCGGGTCTCTAGTTTCCCAAAGTGTGTAACGTAGTTTCAAAACAAAGCTATTTTAATTAATCCAAATAAAAAATGCACGAAGTGTGTGAAGTTCCATCAACGGGGTCTTGCTCTTGCACTTCGCAAGAGGCGGTGAACCTCTGTTCTGTGCTGCCCGATACAGAACATACCGTGAAGAGCATTTTAGCCTGTTCGTGCTCGTATCATTTACAAATGTAAACAGAAATAATAAGTAAATATAAGCACAGTAAAGTCACGAATGCTAGGAGCATTCAGGTGAGGGCTTTCAACGACAAACACACAGAGGGAGCTTAGCGCTTGACCACCTGAGTGTGATCTTTTTCTTAAAGTACCTGCAGCTTCTCTTTCCTAAGAGGCGGCAGCGCCCTGCGTTTTAGATTCGTCACTTTTTAAAGAGCGATTGTAATGCTCTCAAATCATTGTTGGCGTTTCTTCACGCTGGGGAGGCAGCTGGAAACAGCCCAAGGAGGCGGAAAAGGCTCTGCGCCTCGCTGGGGCGCCGAGGGGCGGGGGGGGTACACCCTGAAATACCTGTTGGGGCGCAGCGCTGAAGGCGCGCGGCCGAGCCCCGGTCCCGGGGGCCGGGTGTCGGGGATCAGGGGCCCCGGGGGCGGCAGGCGGGCGCGCGGGCGCAGAAGGAGGAGGCCGCGGGGCCGCCTCCCCGGGCCGCCCGGCTCCTCCCAACGGCGCCCGCGGAACCTGTCCCGGAGCCGCCGGGCCCCGGAACGGAACGGGACCCGACCCCTCCCCGAGCGACCGCGACCCGGCGCCGAGCCGCGCTTCGGGCTCGGGCGGGCGCACGGCCCCGCCCGGCGCCCACCGCCCTGCCCTCGCCTGTCTCCTCCTTTCCCCGGGGCTCCGCTGAGTTCATTCACTGGGATTGGTTTCAAGTGACGCCATCTCTTTATTTTTAAACCAATGACCTCATCCGCGCTTGAAGTTTCCTGACCAGCGACTCTTTCTCTTTCCCCCCAACCCCCACCCCCCCAGCCCCCCGCCTTTCCCCCTCTTTCTGGGTATCCCTGTTTGGGGGGCTCTGAGCAGTTTTCAAACGACCACCATCACCTCTCCCAACCCCCTCCGCATCCCCGCCGCCACCTCCACCTCCCAGGTTCCTCGCCCCTTTCGACAGTGTTTTTTCAAGGCTGATCGGGGGTGGGGGGTTAGAGAGAAAGAGCGAAGAAAAGTTGCAAACGGCTCCGCGCGTCCCGAGCCTCCCGCCCCCCCCCCGCCCCTCCGAGCAGGAGAAGATAATATAGCGAAAAGAAGAGGAGAAGGAGAGCGCGACGGGACGGACGCGAGCGGGAGCGCAGCCGCCCTCCCGGCTCCGTCGCGGCGCCTCGCGGGTCCGGGAGGCGAGGGGGCCCCGCGGGGAGACGCCGTGACGACTTTCGTTCCCCCCCCCAGGGAGCCGGGAGGTCGGCGGCCCCGAAAGTAAGTGGCCGCGCGGACTGCGGGGTGGGAGGGCTCGGGGCCGGGCTCCCGCCGCGCCGGTAGCGTGGACGCTCGTCCGCGCGCCCCGCCGGCGCTGCCCTCCCGGCGGCCGGGCCCGGGGTCCAGGGCGGGGTCGGGGGCGACCGCGGGCCGGAGCGGCGCGCGCGTGGGAAGCGGGGCCGGGGGGCCCGGCGGGGGGGCCGGCGCGGGGGGCGGGGGCCTCGGGCCGGGCGGCCGGGTCCCGCCGCCAGGAGCCGCCGCCGACGCGGTCCCTTCGCGGGCGAAGCTGCTCACTTCCAGGCGCGACTGTTACACAACACGCCTGCCAAGTGGGGCCCCGGCCTGACGGTTCCCATTATCCCCAGCTCGCCTTTGGCGTAAGCCGCGCGGCCACCGGGGTGGTGACGGGGTTGCTTTCTTCAGTCAACTCGCTCTTCCTCCTGGGACCCCTGAGGCCCGGTGTTGGGGGCCCGGCCCGGTGCGCCAGTGACTTCTTTATTTACACCAGTCGTAAAACGTGAGAAAGGAAAAAGCCCAGGGAGACGACCGAAGGTCTGTGTTACCATGTGTAGCTTCACGGAATGAAACACAGGGGAGGAAGATATTGGTGCAAAACTGAAGTTTTCAGGTGCTGCTGGGTTTAGTTCCTTAAAACGACAACAGCAGCAACCCGGTAATTAACTCGAGAAAATACAAGTAGATCTTAAAATGAATGGATCCTGCAAAATCCTAAGGAAGTGTATCAAACGTCAGCTGCAGAGATCCTAAATCAAGTCCTGGGTGCCTGAAATCGTTTGGAGAAAGCACACCTCCAACCAGCCTGTGATGAATAAAGTGGAGAGGAAAAACCTGTTACATAATCTCATTTGCCCTGGGGCTTGCAGTGCCGTCCCCTTGAATCAGGGGGAAGTGAGTTAAGATGCAGGGTTTTTAAACCTCTCTGAAGTTTTTATTTACCCAGTGCTCTGGCTGCCACTTCTGCTTTAAAAGATTGTAAGTAAATACTCTGCTCTTACGAGGGAACCAAACCTATCAAACCTGTTTAGAAAATGACCAGGTATGTTTCTTTCCTTTCTTTCCGGGGCGTGTGTGTGTGTGTGTGTGTGTGTGTTGGTGTGTGTGTTTGTGTTGGTGTGTGTGTGTGTGTGTGAAATTTACCATCCATGAAAGACTTTATGACTAGTATTTGGGGAACTTAGACTGTCAGAAAAATGCCTCTTTAAGCCACTCATCTTATGAGTGCATGTAGGTGACAACCGTTTCCTCAGAGGATTTATACTTTTTGAAGTCGAAGTAAATTTTTAAAAGAAGAATTCTTACCAATTGAATTAGTCACTTGTGAATTATTTACCTTTCCTTGAGAATCGTGTATTGGATAAACAGCTGGGGAGGCCGTAGTTAATTGAGACTTGTGGAATTCTGTGTTTGGTGAAGGCAGCAGCCTGGAGGAGGTAAATTAACTAAAAATTGGGGGCTTTGGATGGGGATTTTAGTCAAAATGTGACTAGGCACTGTGAAAGTTTTTTGTTTTTGTTTTTTAAGTAAAGTTCTGGAGTTTAACTGAGTTTGATGACTGTGTGGAAGCTTATTGTTAAAAAGGTTTTTTGGGGGGTTAACATTTAACATCTTATGTAAAAACTTCGCCTAGAAGACACCAGCCCAAAAGTTGGCTTTTAGGTAAAATAATTTGTACTTATCAAAGTTCTACATGGGGGGGGGGGAGGTACAAATGAGTTTATAATTAATTCTGCTGGTAATATGGGGAATAACATGAAAAAAAATAGGTTCAAGCGCTATAAATGCGTGTTTGAATGTAAAATAATTGAATAGCTGTAAAGTGAAAACGGTCATGTAAAATTGAGGATTAAGGATCTCTTTGACCAAAAGCTTAATGGCAGTAACTGAAAAGGGGGGCAAAAGAGAAGATCTTGTTAACCTAGTTCTTCTCCTTTTTCTTAAACGTTAGAAACTCATTTGTGGCAGTGAAGCTGAGAGCAAGTCTGAGATTGGTGCAGAGTTTAGGCTGGGGTCAGGAGAAGGGCCAGGGTTGATGTGTGAGTTTTGTTTTGTTTCTCTTTTCTATAAATGCCTGTATTGCGAATTTAATTCTATAGAGTTTTTGGCCTATGGGATTACATATTGATGAAGCTGACTTACATAGCTGTTCAAAATTAATGTTTTTCTATTTTTCAGCCAATCGTAATAGCCCACTAAATATAATTTGCTAGCATTACCAGTGTAATATATCCCAGAAACCCAACTTTTCCTGGAGTATCAAAAAAAAAACCCCAAAAAACGGAGTGTTCTATCCAGTGTTATTTGGACTGAAAATTTCACTAGACGTGTAATGTTTTTATAATGCTCTGCATTCTCAAGCAAATGGTACTTTAAATTAAAGAAGTAAATTAATATAGGGTAAGCTGATTTGTATCAGAAGCCCAAGAACAGGGAAGAAATAAATCAGGGGAAACAGAAACCAGCTTTTATGACAGTTTTCAACAGGTTGAAAAAACTAGTTAAAAAGGCTTCATAGGAAAAACCACAGTTGATGTTTGATAGGCTTTTTAAAAAAAATTAACTGTATCAAAATTTAAAACCAAAACAGATATCCACCATCATAAAAGAAAATGTTTCTAACGGTGGCTTAAGCAAAAATATAATTAAGAAAATGAATCTTGCCCAAAGCCACATATTATATATTCCAAAGCCAGATATCAATTTTTTTCTGATTATCTTGTGTTGTGGATAATCTGATATTTTTGTACATTTCATTTAGCCCAGATGACCAGGGGTTGGTTACCTTTGTGAAGGGATATAGGGTTCATAAAGTTTGGCCAGACTTAAAGAAGCAGGCTCAGGCTTTAAGAAGACGCCAGTCTCATACACAAACTGACTGAGAAGTTTGAAATGTAATCAAATAAATGACTGAAGGAAACAGGAGTGGCTCAAAAAGAAGGATCTGAGGCAGATTACCAAGAACAGGTACAAAGAAATAATAAAAGCTTGCCAGGGCTATGGTCAGGGAAGAAGGAAATGGGATACATCTTGACATGAAAGGAAAAAGGCATAAAAAGAAAAAATACCCTCCAATACCTCAGCAACAGGAAGAGAGTGATGAAACTTTACCTCCGTCTTGATTGGGGTTAGATACCTCATTGTAGGTATCACCAAAAAGTCCCAAGATTTTTTTATTACATACAAAAATTAATCTTGGGGGAGGGGGATGGATAAAGTGCATTATGGGCAGCTATAGTTGTGTATATGCGAATGTAAAGCTTGAAGTTGACAAAGATAAATTTAAAAAATAGAGGGGGACCCCCTGCAATTTCAGTTGAGTTATTGGGAAGGGAGGGAGGGCTATGTTATAAAAAGTTGAAACTCTTTAACTAAATTGATTTCTGGATTGACTGCAGATATGAATGAGTCAAACAGAACCTTTATCGGTGGTGTACTCTTTACACATACGGAGGTGGATACCAAAAGTTAGGGGCACGGGTCCCTGCCCAGGATGAGGATTATGAGAATTTTAAAGGAGCTACATACATACGCAAAGATAAACTGATCAGACAGCTGGGAAGTGCCAAATTCATGGTGTGAAGGAGGAAGAGACTGGAGGATTGGGACCTAATAATCTTCATAGGGATAGTGGAGTCTGACCCTGGCCTCAAAGGATGGTTAACATGAGTATGGAGGAAAGGAAGTAGGGGAGGTGAAAGGGAGAGGCCATTCATCCATCCATCCCTTCACTCAGCAGATTTGTTTGGAACCTCTGCTGTGTGCTAGACACTGTTCTCCGAACCTGGAATAGAGTGGAAAATAAGATAAGGTTTCTGCCCTTATGGAATTTACATTCTAGTGGGAGAAGACAGAAGGGCAGTAAACAAGTAAACACTACATGGAAAATCTGATGTCAGAGAGTGATGTCTTGTGTAGATAGTAATGAACAGAGTAGAGGAAATTATACAGTGCTCTTTATAGCCCCACTTATTCTGTGAATAACCTATTTTGCCTGTGATATCCTGGTGAATAATGTTAATGATTTAACTTTTTATTATTTATTTGCAGTCCAAACCAATTTGGATAGACATCTACACATTAATTGGCTTCATCTTTAACCAATTTTTAAAAAGAAACCTGCGTAATATTTTGTAGATTGAAGCATGCATGCTTTGAGTTTTTAACTCCTTGTTAACAATTTGTATGCAATTCTGCTGCTATTATTTGCTGAGAACCTCATATTTTTACAGTGAGGTTAATGTCATCCTTTACAGTTTACTTAGAGTTGTATGTATTGGGCTGTGTACTTAGGTAAGATTCTCCATTAACACCCATAATCACAATAGTGCTATAAAGTGAAGTTAAACTCCAAGGACAGTTTGTTTTGATGGTACCTTGTAGGAGAGCGCACAAAACAAAAGATGTACAGAAACTACAAGAAAGCTCTTCAGCTCAGTTACCAGAAAACGGGGTCAAGGGTGACGCCCCCTCCAGGCCTCATCCACGGTGCAGGAATCTAATGGTAAATGTGGGCTGTGTGGTGCTCTGTGTGGTTAATCATTCTCCTTACAGATTGGTAGGGGGGTTAGTGGCCTCACTGGAAATATTATCTTAAACTTAGGATTTTTACTGTTTTTCTACAAGTAGTAGACCTGATACAAAAGTGTCAGTTCTGAAATGGGGAAGTCTGGACTCTGTAGCTGTCTGACTGCCAGGTTTTACTGTTGTTGTTGACAAGATGTCCTTTGTAGTGTCAGCTAAAAATTTCTTAGTGACTCTTTCATGTTTTTGATCACATTTATGAAGTACTTCTCAAGCATTTTTTAAGAAATGTGTTCTCTCATACTCCATTCTTTCTGTAGTTTTAAACTTAAAAAAAATTATAGGTGGAACTGAGGTAAAGGATTTTCAAAAAGGATTTATACTGTGTATGTGCCTATAGAACCACATCTTGAAAATTTTTCTATATGCACCTAACCAGTTTTCATCTACAATACATTCTGACACGCTTGGAATAAGCCTGTGGAAGATAAAGCAATTTTCATAGGAAGTGGGAGATCCTTTAGCATTTCCTTGATTTCCTTCTAAACTAGATATTCCATTTAGAAAAGAATTAATTGTAGTGATAAATGCTAGGGGTCTGTGATGTGTGTGATCAAAGCTAACGTGACATCTACTCTTCAAACATATGTGAGAAGGACGGTAGAAATCAAATTTGTTTTAATGTCTGGGTCGACAGGTGGGCTAAACTGCAGTTCACAGAAAAATATAAATATAAATTGTAATGGTATATGGCAAGGTAATTAATATTAAATATCTCCATTCTTCCCCTCAAAATTAATAGGGAAAGTCATATATAGAGACATATATACTGCTTATTGTTTAACTGTATAAATGACCAAAAAATAGAACTCATATCTTAGGATAGTGCCTAGTGGAGTTCACTTTTGACAAATGTTTGCTGAGCAAATTGAATTCTCACAAATAGTTATTTTTGATGGTGGTTGCATTCTCTCTGTAGCTTAGAGCACTGTTTTTTGAGCGTTGAGTTGAAGCCTGCAGGGGGTGGCCTTCCAGCCTTGGGCACCCGCCTTGTTTAAGCTTTATGCTCACTCTGGGACCTGGACCCTGACCTCACCTCCAGCCTGCCTGACCCCGGGGCTGACCTGACCTCATCTTTTCTGAAATGGCAGGTGGTGGTTTCTTACAATTTCTTCCCTTCCTGAGCATCTGAGCTATGTCCTCTTCTGGTCACTTCTCAGAATACTCAAGTGTCCCCAGTCTGGCCTATTTTGTAGTGGGTTTCTCTTGTTATTTTCATTTATTGTTTTCTTGGAGGAGAAGCACATTTCTCAGGAAAAATAGTTCTTGACTTTGTTTTATAAACTGTACACGGTATATAAAGCATGGTATTATTTCTTCTTCCTTCTCAGCTTTAGCTGATAATCTTGTATTCACTTGTAAATTAACTGGTAAGAATGATATTTTGATGCTACAAGACAACTAAAAGCTAACAAAGACTCTTTTTTTTGGAGACAGGAAATTAGAACATGGAGTGTGTATTAGATGATACTTAAGAATTATAACTCTGAAGTTTTTATCTATTTTAATGGTATTGTGGTTATGTTAAAAAAATTCTCATCTGTTAAAAGATACATATGGAAGTATTTCCAGGCAAAATGAAATGATGCCTATTATTTGTTTTTAAAAACGTCAGGATAGGCACAAACACACACAAATGGGAAATGAAACAGTATTGACAGATTTTTGATAATTGTCGAGGGTACACTGGGGTTTGTTACTATCATCTGTGCTTCTGTGTGTATTTGGAAATATACATAATACTTCTTTAAAATATACACATTACCAATCGTAACTGTAGAGGACGAAATTTGATACAGTAAAATTATGTGGTTGGACGTTTGAGCTAATTGACCAATCAAAAACTCTCCCCTGTGCATTTTCTATAAGTTCTGCATTTAGTAAAAAAAAAAAAAAAAAATTTTAAATAGGGATAATTTTGTAGAAATATGGTCACAAGATTAAAACTCTTAACTCTGAGATCTTATAATACACCTGTAATTTATCAGTTGTTTTCACATATTTTGTCTTTTATCCTCTGAACAGGACATGAATTACCCATTTCACAGATGAGGAAACTAAGACCTTAGAGAGACTAATTTATCCAAATCCCAAAGCAAGTAAGAAGTGGCAGCGGACCTGGAGCCGAGACCTTCTGACTCATTCTCAGGTGCCCATTCTCTTATGTATACATACTTAAAAGCACTCTTTTTTGCGGTGTTAAAAACCAGAGGTTTTCTTACATTTTAGTGTCAGGACACTTTTGCATTCTTAAAAATTACTAGAACCCCAAAGATCTTTTATTTATGTGGACTATATCTGTCAATATTTAGCATATTAGAAAGTAAAACTGAGAAATGTTTAAAATACTTATTCACTTAAAAGTAAGAAACACATGAAAGGTTAACATAGATAACATTTTCATGAAAAAGGTATTCCAAAACAAAAAATGTAGTGAGACTCTCTGTAATGCATTGCTACATAGAAGATAGCTTGATTTTCATAACTGCTTTTATATTGTCTGTTGTGACATGTTGCTTTGTTTGAAGTACATGAAGAAACCCCTGGCTATACACAGAGTAGCAAAAGGGTGGGGTATTTTAGTGTCTTTTTCATATAATTGTGAACATTCTTTGATATATCAAAACTCAGCAAGTGGTAGATTCTTAAGGGTTAGTTGCAGTGTTGAATCTGAAACCTTATCAATGAATTTTTTTGTACTCTGTAATGTAAAAATCTATTGGTCCACCTTGCACTTGGGATGGATCTTTGACCTGTGTGTGATTTTATAACATCATACATTGGTCATTTGAAAAATAACAGTGGACTGAGTTCTGCAGATCTTTCAAATGTTGATGCATTTGATTACACAATATTTAGCAAATCACATTCATTAATATCACCGTGAATCTCATCCAAAAAGTCTTTAGGAAGTGGGAAGCAAGATTGGGAAGCAACTTGTCAAGATTTTGGTATGCAGTTTAAGTTTTCCAAAATTCTGAGTTTTTCTTGAAAGCGCAAATTTTACCATCAGTAACAGATACTGTTAGTTTTTCTCCTTGAAGCATCAGGCTCACTTTATTTACTTTAGAGAAAATACCAGGTACCTAAGTCTAAATAATATATATAACAGTAAGTTGTCTGCCAGGCATTCTTTTAGCAAAAATGGTATTCTATGGAAAAAGTGTATAGTTTAGCTCACAACTCAATTGCATAAATGCTTTTCCTCAAGACGGCCTATGTATTAGGCATGTAAAAATGCTTTTTCTACATATTTGGTATGATGAAATGCTCACATTTCATCACACAGATTATTAAAAAGACCACGTTTTCAAGAGTGAGATTTAATAAAATTAATAACTTTTACTGTTTTATCAAAGGCATATGTGAAACTGGCTTTTAAAAAATGATTGATAGTGAAGAATATAATTATTACTAGTAAAGTTTTGTACCCTTGCCGTGGTTCATGCTAAAGTACCAGCAGTTTTGCCCTCCATTGCTTTTGTACCATGAGAGGAGATATCAACATGGTCGTTTCAGGGTAAATCATGAGATTCAAAAAGTTATTTAATACTTTGAGTAGTTCAGCAGCACTTGTATTTGTTGCCAAGCATTGACATAAAAGAAGCCCTTCGATGATTAGTTGGCATGGATACTGGAATAATAAAAACAAAACAGTTAAGTCCACCCATGTCTGCAGATTTGTCCGCTTATAAAGCAAAAGTACAGTGCTTAAGGAGAGGTGTTAACTTGTAGATATTAACATTTAATTTGATGAGCTGCTGCATCGTTGGAAGTGCCATTGCTGTGATTTCTTTTACTGACCCTTCATCCAGCAGACATTCAGCAATGTCAGCCGTGCAAAGCTTTTAGTTTCTCAGCTATCTTGTGCACCGCTCCAACCCGTGCATTCTGATAATTTACTTTTATGATGCTTTTTCATTTCTAATTTGAAAACAATCTTTTGCTTCTGAAGAGCTCATCGTGTCAAAATTTATAACATTCCGGTTTTTTTTTTTTTTTTTTTTCTTTTTAATGGGATCTTCCCAGACCGGGGCACGAACCCGCGTCCCCCGCCTCGGCAGGCGGACCCCCAACCACTGCGCCACCGGGGAAGCCCCTGTTTCTTTTTCTTTAAACCCTCGTTTCTTTTTCTTTAAACCCTCGATGAATTCACTGGATGATGATGAGGTAGTGGAGATTACAGCCGATATAACCAAAGATTGCTCTTGCTAGGAACATAGAAGTACTGAGAACACACGGAAAATTTCTGAAAACATGCATATTTATACCTTAAACTTGCTACCTTAGAACATTCTAAACACAAGAATATACAAGCATATGTTTCCTTAGCTGTCAGAATGATACATTATCATCACACACTATGTATTCTCTGGATTCACTGTTGTGAAAAAGGCAGGTAACATCTTTGTATTACTAAAAAGAGTTTTGACGTTGTCGATGCCCCGAAAAGGTCTCGGGGACCTCGCACCGGGGCATCTCTGGATCACACTTTGAAAATGCTGATGTAAACTGGTGCCCTGTCCTAACATATTTTTATTTTTATTTTTTATTTTTTTTGTGGTATGCGGGCCTCACTGTTGTGGCCTCTCCCGTTGCGGAGCACAGGCTCCGGACGCGCAGGCTCAGCGGCCACGGCTCACGGGCCCAGCCGCTCCGCGGCACGTGGGATCTTCCCGGACCGGGGCACGAACCCGCGTCCCCTGAATCGGCAGGCGGATTCTCAACCACTGCGCCACCAGGGAAGCCCCTAACATATTTTTAGAGGAGGCTAACGCAGACATCTGTATCAATAAAGTAATGTTTCCATCTTAGTTGATTAATTTGTCAGGAAGAGGGAAATACGCTAGTGTGTGGGACGAGCCGTGTGGTCTGGAGATCATAGCGGTGGAAGGTGGTGTAACCTCAGAGAGTGGTGGGTAAAGGGTAGACAGAGGGTGGAGTTGGTAAAAGCGCTTTACGACTTAACAAAAAATGAACACTTGTTCTCTCTGGATTTTTGTTTTAAGCTAAAAAAGCACTGGGTCTACATATATATGTTCATACTCATTTGTATCTATGCTCAAAATCAGGGTACTCAGCCATTTTTTCCTTGAGTGATAGCAGGGGAGAGATGCCAGCACACCTGAGAGGAGAACAGGTGTTCACGGCCATTGTCCGTTTCTTCCAACCAGGGAGGCTGTGAATGGAGTAGACATTGGTTATCACGGGAGGCGCTGCAGGCATAACTGGGCTGTAGGCAGAGATGGAGATGAGTGATTGGGGGCAGAGGAAAACTGTGGGGTGAACACAGGGAGAACGGGGCCCAGGGACATACGGAGGTGGGCACAACTGCAGTCATGGAGATGAACGTATATTTGAAAGATTTCCATCAAAATACAGTTCAAATAACTTGAAATAACTACTGGGTCGTCTGAGTTCGAATGTCTTACCAGTATTCAAATCCTATTATTATAACCTGTGCAGGAGAAAACAGCAATGCCATGAATTTGGTGTAGTGCTGGGAAGCCTCTAAGCTTCGGTTACAGGCATCAGTATGTGAACATATTGACTGGGCCAGGTTTGGGGCTGCAAATTCAAGAACGAAATTTTAATATGTAATTTTTTTACTAACAGGTAATTATGAGTAAAGGAGACAGAAGAATGTAGTTCAGATAGATATCGTTCATCAGTTTGTTATTTATGTGGTACTCATTTCCAGAAGAGATTTGAGATGGCAGAAGGAAGGATCAAAGTCAGTAATCAAGAGCAAACACGATTCTGAGTCATATTTTTTTCCCTTATGTTTTATCTACTGATGATGTCTATTTTAATAGGGTCATATAGTTGAGGTACTGTAGCTATGAAGTAATTAAACTGGTCTCTGTTAACTATGCAGGAGACGTATAATCTTGTCACTTTTTAGTTGCATATGTTTAAGTACAGTATACATGTGTAATGGGAGTGCTTGGGCAGGAGAATCATAGCAGGGCACAGAAAGAGTCTTTTTAAATTCAGTACTGCTTTCACCTGTAGTTAACAGAAAGCCATGAGCAGAAGCTTAAGCCATGAGTTACTTATTATCATGCAGTTCACAGAAGTTCAGAGGTAGGTGGTCTCAGGAGGCCCAGCCGCTCAGCAGTGTCCTCAGGGCCCCAGGTCCTCTGCCCTCTTTTGCATGTTCCCTTACTGCCACCAGGTCACAAAATGGCTGCCTCAGCTCTAGGCATCACATCCCTTTTCAAGGCAAGAAGGAGGAAGTAGAGCAAGCAGTCCCTATTCCCGTGCTTGCCTGACAGAGAACAAAATCTTTCCCAGAAGCTTCCATCCAGTTTCTGCTGAAGTCTCTTTTGCTTGAACTGTTTCACACAAGACCGCCTCCCTTCACAGGAGATACCGGGCAAATGATTGCAGGTACAAGGGTAATGGGTACCAGGTTTGGTGTAACGCACATCGTGTATCACCTCTTAGGCTTAGACACGTTGCTTGCTGCCCAGGAAAAACTGGGACTCAGCCATTACAGGGGAGGCGATGTCTCTTGGGTGGCTGGCTGTGTGTCTGTCACAAATATGCAGACAGGAAAACACAGAGTACTCAGTAGCTTGCTGCATCAACTTTCCTTTAGCTCGGAGACTATTTTACGTGTTTCCTTCTTTCTTATTTTAGTGGACGGTTGCACAGACCTGAATCCCAGTTAGTCGTAGAGCTAATTTAGAGACAATTAGGTCTCAACTTCCTCAACTGTGAAATAAGAATATTGTATTAGATAATCTCTGAGGTACCTTCTGGTTCAAAAATTCTTATCTCTTCCTTTGTTCCTGTCTTCTGATCATTTCACATTTCTATCGTTTTAATCAAAAAAAGTGGACAGGGGAAATTCTCTGGCGGTCCAGGGGTTAGGACTCCGCACTTCCACTGCAGGGGGCCCAGGATTGATCCCTTGTTGGGGAGCTAAGAGCCCACAAGGCACACGGTGCGGCCAAAAAAAAAAGTGGACAAGATTAGAAGGAGAATATAGAAGTGTTTGGTGTTTTATAGTCCTCTTGATAGCTGGGCAGTGTCTCTAATAAAGATCTTGATGGTATAGAAGGTTGAAGCTTAAAATTAGGTTTTGGCTTTTTGGCAGTTAGGTAATATATTATTTATGCCCCAAATTTCCATTGAAAGTGGAAAACTAATAGCATTTTTATTTTAATAGGGGAACATATACATAGACGTCTACAGTCTGTAATCAAAATAGCCTCAGTACTGTGTTCTAAGAAAACGCCATTTGACCCGGCAGAGGAAGCATTTGAAGCACTGTAGGTTAAAACCTGGTAGAACACTGCCTTTTGTTTATGGGGCATTGGTTCTTATTTGTTAATAGTGTTTGCATTGCGTATTTGCCTTAGATAAAATTAGAGGACAGCTAAAGGAGAGTGATACCCTGCACCCTGCGTCGTAGCAACTGAACTTGACTTGAATGAGGCAGAACCTTTGCTGTTTCAAATGTCTTGAAATGGGCTCTACTTGTGTTTCAGAGAGAGAAGGGATCTGGCCCCTCCCGCAGGATCCCGTCAAGGTTACATGAATTCGGATATACACCGAGTTGAAAATCATATTCCCAACTCTTAACAAATTACCAAGCAATTACACTGCTTATAAAGGAGGCTGCTGAAATGTTAACCTAAAAAGGATTCGTCTTCTAGCCAACAGAAATCTTATAGAAGGATCCCAACGCAGTTTATTGTGTTCTATCAGTATTGGGAGATCCTGGAGATAAACATTATTAACTCTGGCATTCAGAGGGGCCCAAAGACATCTGCAGTTTGGAGTGTAATTTTAAGAATAAAATGGGTGTATGTATATGTATTTAACAGCTGTTTTAAACAGCTTAGGGGCAGCATCTAATTTCATTACTGTAGAATATCCAAATAACAGAAACTTTTCCTTCTACTGAAACCCTTTTAACTATATAATTAAAGCAGTTGTTTTCATTTTTCGTTATGTGAGTGACTAAGAGCCTTGTTAATGTAAATATTCAGGAAGCTTGATTTTATAGCTTCTTGGTTTTATAACCAACAATAAAAATCATGTACAGTGGAAAACCCCTTCTTCTCTTGAATACAGTCCTAGCCGATAGACGAACTCAAGGAATTTTTTTCTGGCAAACGAATGACCTTGTGGCAGGATCTTAGAAGCTGCCAGTGGCTGTCTCATTATAGAATGTAATTAACGTGATGTTAATTTAAGGCGACACAGTATTTGGTGGTGGAGGGGTTGGATTTCCAAGTACCAAGTGTTAGGTAGTATGGTATCCACTTGCCAGGAAAAAGTAGTTTTATACAAGTTCTTAATAAAAGTTATTGTGAAATCAGTGGAGATTTTTATTGTACAAACGACCTTAGTTCATTTATTACAAAGAGCACTTTGACTTCTGAGTCTGGTTGGCTTTTTTTCTGGACCAAAGATCCATTCTTTTTGCCAGGGGTCATCGGCATGTCCCTGTTATCAGCAGGAGCAGGTATTACCGAGTGACGTCTAAGAGTGAGGTATTAGAAGGGATGCAAAGAAGTGTAGCCCGTGACCTTGGTCATCCAGGAGTTGATACTTGTTGTTAGCACCCCTTGACTGATTATCTGCTCTTCCTGGTTGAAGCAGATCACTGTGAAACACATTATTCTTTGCCCTAGGGCTTCTTTAGCCAGGGGTCCAGCACATCAGTCTCCACTCTCCGAGGCTGAGGGATGAATTCACAATCAGCAGTGGAGGTCAGTCCGCCTGAAGTCCTCTCCTGGCCATTTCGCCTTCTCACCTGTGACTGCGGAGCAGCCCTGCTCGCTGCATGTAGGAGCCGAGTGCTTGTTGGCTGCTACCGTAGGCTAGTTTAGGGGAAGGAAGACAGCGTCCTGGAGCAGTTCTCGGCCCTTTAGGTATGAAAGATTGGGAGGGACACAGCAAAAAAGAGGGAGGAGATCTATTACCATTTTTTTTTCTTTTCTTTTTAAAAAAAAATTGTGGTTAAAAACAATGTAAAATTTATCATTGTAACCATTTTCAAGCTACAGTTCAGTACTCTTAAGAATGTCCACAGTGTTGTGAAACAGATCTTTAGAACTTCTTACATCCTGCAGATCTGAAACTCTATACCCGTTCAACAGCAAATCCCCTTTTCTCCCTCCCCCACCTCTGGTACCCACACCGTTCTATGTTCTGTTTCTATGAATTTGACTATTTTAGATACCTCATGTAAGTGGAATCGTACAGTGTTCATCTTTTTGTGACTTACTTCACTTAGCATAATGTCCTCAAGGCTCATCCACGTTGTAACACGTAGCAGGATTTCCTTCCTTTTTAAAGCTGAATAATATTGTATTATTATTATGTGTTTAATCGCATTTTGTTCATCTGTTGTTATTGGGGTGGCTATTGTGAATGATGGATATACAAATATCTCCTGGAGACCCTGCTTTCAATTCTATTGGATAAATACCCAGAAGCAGAGTACCTGGGTCATATGGTAATTCTATTTTTAATTTTTTGAGGAACTGCCATACTGTTTTATACAGCAGCTGTACCAATTCAAAATCCCACCAACAGTGGACAAAGGTTCTAATTTCTCCACATCCTTGTCAACACTTGTGATTTTTGTGGGGCTTTTTTGTTTTTTAAGTAATGGCCATTCTAAAGGTGTGAGGTGATACCTCATTGTGGTTTTGCTTTTCATTTCTCTGATGATTAGTAATGGTGGGCATCTTTTCATCTCCTTGTTGGCCATTTGTGTATCATCTCTGGGGAAGTATCTAAGTCCTTTGCCCATTTTTTGATCGGTTATTTAATTTTTTGTTGTTGACTTGTAAGATGCCATTTTCTCGTGAAAATATGAATTAGCAGAGTAGAACTTCTCACAGATCAGGTGGGCTATAGTGCAGGATACAGAAATACAGTGAGCGGAGCAGAGGAACTGTAGTAACTGTGGAGGAGCTCCGCCATCTTTAGCCACTATCAGTGCAGCTTGTTTAGTTGAGGGCTTTTACTCCCAAAGAGGACTTGAGGCCTCATTCATCCTCCTCTAACTATCCTTCCTCCTCCTTATTACCTATAAAACCAGGGGGGCGGACAAGATGATAACTGAGGTGTCTTCCAGATCTGAAATACTGAGTTTTGAGAGTATTGCCTTTTACCAACTGACCTACCTCTAACATCTGAAGTTTCCTTGGAGCCTCAGTAATATGTGACTCCTAGACTAAGAAGTCTTTGTTGATGGCTAATAAGAAGTGCTCCACCAAAGTCTTATTGAATCTTTGGTTTGCTAACTTTTTATTTTATTTTATTTAAAAAATTTTTTATTGCAGTTATTTATTTTTGGCTGCATTGGGTCTTCGTTGCTGCGAGCGGGCTTTCTCTAGTTGCAGAGAGCGGGGGCTACTCTTTGTTGCGGCGCGTGGGCTTCTCGTTGCGGTGGCCTCTCTTGTGGAGCATGGGCTCTAGGAGCGTGGGCTTCGGTAGTTGTGGCACGCAGGCTCAGTATTTGTGGCTCGCAGCTCTAGAGCACAGGCTCAGTAGTTGTGGCGCTCTGCGGCATGTGGGATCTTCCCGGACCAGGGATGGAACCCTTGTCCCCTGCATTGGCAGGTGGATTCTTAACCATCACGCCACCAGGGAAGCCCCTGGTTTGCTACCTTTTAACTCCTTTGGCTCTTTATAGTATGGTGTCGCCTCCAGATCCTGGGCCTACAGGTCAGTTCTTTAACTGCCGCCTCACACAAGTCCTCACGTGTGGTAGAGTGCTCGGGCTTGGACTTTGCCCTGGAGAATTAAGAGCAGTTGTTATTTTTTAAACCTATTCACAGTCATGAGGAAATAGAAGCCAAAGTTCATTGGACAGTGTATTTGTTGTTTGGAACACATAGAGCAAACAGAACTAAATTCAGTGAATTCTCATTTCTGTAAAACTAGCTATATATATATATATATATATAATTATTTTTTTTTTTTTTTTGCGGTACACGGGCCTCTCACTGCTGTGGCCTCTCCCGTTGCGGAGCACAGGCTCCGGACGCGCAGGCTCAGCGGCCATGGCTCTCGGGCCCAGCCGCTCCGCGGCACGTGGGATCTTCCTGGACTGGGGCACAAGCCCGCGTCCCCTGTATCGGCAGGCGGACCCTCAACCACTGCGCCACCAGGAAAGCCCAAAAACTAGCTATATTTTTATGTTAAATGCTAGATCTAAAGAAATCTTACCCAAATGATTTGTTTATTCCCTGCCCATGGCTTTTATAGTGATATTTTGGTAATAATTTTTAAAAAGTAATGTGATTGTGGTGGTTGATGTTGAAGGTTGCCGTGGACTCTGATAGGATATGTTTGGAATTACTTTTAGATTTCAAGCACTTGGTAGTTTTAATTTTTTGCATCTCACAGATACCATCTGACAGATAACCAGTCTTTAGGGAGCTCATCTTAGTTACATGGAGTTACGTTATCACAATATGGCGCTGTGACTTAAAATGCTGTAATGCTAACGGTATTCTATGAGGTAATAAGGTAAACAAGCAGAATCCAGTAAACCCCATAGGAATAAGTGAGGAATATGCATGATGACTCAGAAAGAGTGAGTTTCTGGTCGTGCTTGCAGTGGAACCCAGGCTGTCCAGTCCAGCGGTGTCTTTGACCTTGGCCATCTGAGGCATCTCCGTTGCCTTCTGGCCTGTTGTCAGGTCTTGATGGAACATTGCCAGTCCCTTCTTTTGCCAAAATGCTAGATATAGCCAGTGTGTGAGCAGGGGAGGGGTAATGCAGGGGCTGAGGCAACGTCAGA
Source organism: Kogia breviceps (assembly GCF_026419965.1). Lineage (NCBI taxonomy): Eukaryota > Metazoa > Chordata > Mammalia > Artiodactyla > Physeteridae > Kogia > Kogia breviceps. Next base: position 8,824,952 of record NC_081321.1, on the reverse strand, counting down.
GAGCTACGTTGTGAAAAGCTGCTAAAATGTTCAGAGCCACCTGATGTCATCCTTCATCTAGATGATACAGTCCACTCAAGGATTGAAACTGCATTTGGTAACATGATTTCATAGCAAAAGATTTATCTAGGCCCTGTGGGGCTCCTCATCACCGTCCCTCTGATCATAGGTTAGTCATTTAATTATGAAAAAACATAACCACCAGAGCACAGGTAAAGTGAAAAGGCAAAACTAACTTCTGGTTGGTAATTAGTAGCCCAGAATTCATCAATGTCAAAAGGGTGTAAGGTTTCCCCTCCACATGGTAGCATTTCATAAATTTTACAATATATAAAACTATCACGTTTCCATTATTCATCCATTTATTTATGTTGCATGGGAAATGTAACTTCTATACATTTTGGTTTCTGGTTTCTAAAAGTATGTGATGTTACTATTATTACAACATCAATATCATTTGTACTGGGAGTTGTTTTTCCTTTTGGGGGATTCAGAATCCAAATATTCAACATCAGCATATGGTACATAAGGCTGTCAGACTGTGATTTGGTCATCATGCCTCTGATCTGCTCTGTATTTGGGGGGAAGTATTTGCTAGGAAATGTGACTGAAGGGATCATACAGTTTTGGCTAGGTGGTAGGATTTTAGAATATCGTTAGACTTCATTTATCCATGTACCGTCTAGCCTATTATTAGAGTAACAAGATTTGATCATTGAGCTTTTCTAATTAAATTGGGAATGTACATATAAAAATGTTTTGATAGTATAAAAAAATCAGTTAATGTAGTTCACCACATTAACTGTAAAAGGTAGAAAAATCATATGACGATCTCAGTAATTCAGGCAAACTATTTGTTAAAATCTGGTATCTGTTCATGATAAAAGAAACTCTTAGCAAACAAAAATAGGAACTTCCTAAATGTGAACCAAGTTCTGGTGAGGATGCAGATAAAATGGAACTTTCATATGTTGCTGGTGGGAGTGCAAAATGGTGCGGCTATTGCAGAAAACAGTTGAACAGTTTCTTATAAAGATAAACGTACACTTAACCATATGACTCGTCAGTCATGTTCCTGGGTATTTACTTAAGAAAAATGAGAAATTATGTTCACACAAAAACCTGTCCTCAAATATTTATGCAGTTTTATGAATAATCACCCCAAACTAGAAAGAACCCAAATATCCTACAACCGGTGAATGAATATACAAATGGTGGTACATTCCTACAGACTATTGATAAATGCAACAACAGGTATGACTCTTAAAGGCAGTATGTTGAGTAAAAGAAGGCACTGTCAAAAAGTGATGCACTATATGATTCAATTTAAGTCATATTCTAGAAAGGCAAAGCTGTAGGTATGGAGAACAGGTCAGTGGTTGCCAGGTTTCAGGGTGGGGAGAAGGTGCTGATTACAAAAGAGTGGCCTGAAGAAATTTTCTGGAGTGATGGAAGTGTTCTGTCTTGGTTGTGGTGATGGTTACATTATACATCTGGTCAAAACTCATAGAACTGCATATCAAAAAACATGAATTTTACTTTTTATAAATTAAAAGTAATATTTTTTAAAAAGTAAGTTTAGATACCAGTCAGTATGTGAAATCTGTATTTCTGTAGAGCAGTAGTAACCAGAAAATGAAGTTTTAAGAAAGATGATATGTATAATAGCATCAAAAAATATCAGATACCTAGGACTAAATCTAATGAAAGATGTCTAAAATCGTTATACAAGCTGATTCTAAAAGTCATATGGAAACACAAATGGCCAATTAGTCAAGGTAATAATATTGAAGAAAAACAAATTGCAGAATTTACACTATTGTATATGCAGTGTAGAATAAACAAATAGATCAATGGAATAGAACAGAAACCAGAAACAGACCCACAATTAATATATAAAAGTATGTGTGTATTTATAAGTAATACATATATTTTATATACACACATATATACACACACACTTAATTTATGATTAAGATGGCATCATACAGCAATGTGGAAAGAAAAATCTGTTCAATAAATAATCCTGGATCAATTGCTTATCCACATTGAAAAAAACTAATTTTGCCCCCTACCTCGCATCATACACACAAAAGAATTCCAGGTCAATTGTAGATCTAAACACAGGAGGTTAAAAGAAGCTTCTAGAGGTGCTCAACACAGTAGTCATCAAATAATGCTCAATAAAACTGGAGTGAATTATCCCTGCACACTGACCAGAATAGCTAAAATTTAAAAACAAATACAGCAACGAAAAACTTGACAATATCAAGTGTCAGCAAGGATGCAGAACACCCAGAACTCTCAAACACTGATGGTGAAACTGCAAATTAGCGCAATTGCTTTGGAAAATTGGTAGTATTAAAGCTCTACACTCATTGTGCCTCTGACCCAGCAAGTCCAGTCCTAGTTGTATACCCAACAGAAACGGGTGCTTATGTTCACCAAAAGACGTGTACAAGAATGTTCATAGCATAATTCATAATAACTCCAAACTGGAAACAACCCAAAAAGTCCATCAATAGAAGAATGGAGAAATATAATACATTGTTGTATATTCAGTGAAATAACCATAGAACAGCAAACAGGAAAGACTACTGCTATTGACAACAACATGGGCTCGAATAGAATGTTGAGTAAAAGAGTTCAGACACAAAAGAGTTCAAAAACAAGAAAACTAGGACTTCCCTGGTGGCGCAGTGGTTAGGAATCCGCCTGCCAGTGCAGGGGACACGGTTTCGAGCCCTGGTCCGGAAAGTTCCCACATGCCACAGAGCAACTAAGCCTGTGTGCCTGCGCTCTGGAGCCTGCGAGCCACAACTACTGAGTCTGCATGCCACAACTACTGAAGCTCATGCACCTAGAGCACATGCTCTGCAACAAGAGAAGCCACCGCAATGAGAGGCCCACACATTGCAACGAAGAGTGGCCCCAGCTCGCTGCAGCTGGAGAGAACCCGTGCTCAGCCACGAAGACCCAACGCAGCCAAAAAATAAATAAATTAATTAATTAATTTTAAAAACTACAAGCAAAACTAATATATGGGTGAGGAGTCAGGAGAGTGGTTACCTTTAGGGAGGGAGATTAGTTGATGGGATGGTATATGAGGCCAACTTCTGGAATCTTCTAGTACTTGATCAGGATGGTAGTTATATGAGTATGTTAATTTTGTAAAAGTTCTTAGTACATTCATGATTTGTATGCTTTTTGGAATATATGTTATATTTGACTAAAAAAACTTTGTTAAAAGAAATATTTTGAGTTAACCCATAGGAGTGAACGGCATCCAAGACTGGTTTTTTTTTTCATTAGTGAAGTTCATATTATCAGTGTTGTAAGAGAAAAAATTATTGTATCTACAGATGCAAATAACTAGCTCCATAAATAAATATAGAGAACAGGTTTAAATTCTTTCCTGACTAAATCAAGACATTCCTAGGCTTCTTGAGTTTTTATTTTATTGCTTTTGTGGCTAGGGATAAACCCATTCTTCCTGTATCCCTGTTTTGTGTTTTTTTTTTTTTCCTTCATGAAAGAATATATTGTTGGAAACCATTCTATATCAGTACATATAGACAGACATCTTTCTTTTTAGAGCCATATGGAATATAACATATTTAGACCATTTGTCATTCATTGACATTGTTTCTGATTTTTTATAATTACAGTATGTTTCAGTGAACAATATTTCACATAAAATGTATTTGAGCAAGTATATTTATATAGGATAATTTATTGGAAGTAGAAGTTTTGGATCTTACAGTATGTGTAAATTATTTTAAACTCTTTGGAAGTAATTTTACACTTAGAGAAAAAAGATCAGCATCTACTATTAATAGTTTGCTCTCTTTGCTTTATCACTTGCCCTCTCTCTTCATATATATACATGATTTATTTTCCCATTTGAGAATAGCTTGCACACATCATGGCCCTCTGTCCCCAAGCACGTCAGCGGGTCTCCAAAGAACAAGGACATTCTCCTACCCACAGTAGAGCTGTCAAACCCGGTAAACCTAGCCTGGATTTAATACCTCTGTTCAGTCCACCATTTGTATCCTCATCTTGTCAGTCAATCCAACAACAGTCTTCATAGCGTTGTTTCCCTCTAGTACAGGATCCAGTTGAGGATCAGATATTGCATTTACTTGTCATGTATCTTTTTAGTTTCCTTTTCTTTGGTGTAGTTCCTTGGTCTTTCTCTGTCTTTTTTAAAAAAATTACTGAGATATAATTCACATACCATAAAATTTATACTTTTAAAGAAATCGAGATAAAACTCAAGTATAAAATGTATCCTTTTAAAGTATACAAATCAGTGGTTTTAGTGTATCTACAGAACTGTGCAACCTCACTGCTGTTGAACCATCACCCCAAACAATCCTTTTACACATTAGCAGTCACTTGCCATCTCCCTCCTCCCCGCTTTTGTGTCTGGTTTCTTTCACTTAGCTTAATGTTTTCAGAGTTCATCCATGTTGTCGCTGGTATCAGATCCGTTCCCTTTAATGGCTGAGTAATATTCTGTTGTCTAGATATAGACCACATTTTGCATATCCATTCATCAGTAGAGGCACTTTGGGGCCATTATAAATAATGCTATGAACATTCTTGTACAGGTTTTTGTGTACATGTTTTTAGTACTCTCATCTCTAAATTCTGATCTAGGCTTCATATCTCACTATAGTGCTCTGCAGAGCTTTCTTGGCCATTGTTTCCTCTAGGGTCTGTAATGGTTCGCGAGTACAGTGTCCACGTGCAAAACCCACAGACATGGAGGGCTGATTGTATTCACTGTACTACGTCATTTTATTTGAGGGACTTGAGCATCCTAGGATTTTGGTGTCCCTGCGGGCTCCTGTAACCTATCCCTGTGGTTACTGAGGGGACTGTAGTCAGAGAAACAATTGTTAGGGAGACGTGGACCAGGCAGTTTTGTCGTTCTCAAGTGGTGTGTAGACTGAAAAGCCTGAGGACCATGGGTGTAGGCAGCTAACTTCTATCTACAACTATTCAGATTGCCTGGCTCCCGAGAACGTAGGCCTTTTGCCTGCCTTACTGGGCCTTCCAATAAAATGGACTAATTTGAATGAGTTCCTCTTTTGTATTCTTCCTGCTTACACTTTGCAAGAGATGCTGCTGGGCGGAAGTGAAGTCAGTGTAATCTTTTCAGATAACTCAGAGTTGGAAAGCAGGTACCTCCCTTTCATTCTTCTCTTTTCTGTGTTTGTATTTGTGTTGGGGGGGAGGGTACTGTGTGTACCTGGGGTCTGAAGGAGGATGAACCTCCTTCCCCCTCCCCCCCTTCCCCTCTGCTAGGTCAGTGCCACAGTGGCACCCAGCAACCTGTCTGCCTCCTGAAGATGAGTCTGTGTTAAGTGTTGCCTGGCAGGAAACAGCCAACCTTCACGGGCCAGATGAAAAGAGGTTGCTTCCAGAATTTGTAGAAGGTTTTGCCGGCTGGTGATGTCCCCACTTCCTCCAGACTTCCCTTGGCCAGAGGTTGTTCGTGAATACGGGTTGTGTAGCACCCCCAGAGCTGGGGTAGGAGAACATCCAGAGGGACATATGTGCCGGTGCAGTTCATCGCCGCCCCCTCACTGACCTCCAGACGCCAGCCCTGGAAGTCCTCCCTTCTCTTACTCTTGGAGACCTCCCATCCCGCGGGGCCTGGCGGATGGCCTGGGGACAAGTTTTATTTCTATGGTACTGTCTTAAATTGTGTCCTCCCGAGGTTCCCGAGCAAAGAGGCTTGCACGGACTGGATGTTCAAAAACTGTTGTTCAGTGAATGAGCCACGGGGAGACCCACTGTTGGAAGGAGACAGCCTGTGAACGTCTCCTAGTCTAGTTTCTTCTACTGTATGTCAATAAGGTGTATTATGAATAAAAACTCCTGACTTTGGTTGAATGCCGCCTTTTTTTTTTAAAGAAATTGCTGGCACAACCTTGAGAAGGGTGGGGATATCCTTTATTTCATATAATATAGATTGTTTGGCTGGAGGCCCAAATCTTGGTTTCCGTCATCAGCTTATTAAATGAAGTTTTACAGGATTGGACTAGAGAGAGGAATTACAAAAGACTGTCCGCCCTTGTCGTGGTGATTTGCCCTTAGTAATGGGAAATTCCTGGGCGGAGATATTTAACTTGCATTGGTTTGTACAGAGGTGAAAACTGAGCTCTACCTTGTCTCCTCCCAGCCTTTAAAAGCCTTTTTTTTTTGGATACGTCTACCTCTAAAAAACAGTGAAAACAGATTGGAAACTGGGTTGCTTCAAGCGTAAGCTGTGTGATTAAGCCCCAGCGGGGTTCTGTGCCCCAGCACACCCTTGTGGCCTTCTGTTGGGTGTCATAAGTGAACTGTGCTCCTTTATTATTATTGGAATTAGAGAAACTGCGACACTGAGAACTTGACCCGTTACCTGACAATATATCCAGAACCCCAGGCTTCCAGCGGACGTTATACAACACATACCTCAAGAAATAGGGCAGACGAGTTACAGCACTGTGTGCACCACCGGGTTTCTCCTTTGCTGCCTTTTAAACTCTGCCTTGCGAGTGGCCTGTCTTCTGTGACCCTTGGGAGGAGGTAAAGAACCCACCTTTACCTGTTTGTGTAAACAATACTGATGCCCGGGGCCCACTCCCCAGGGATTCGGATTTGTTGGTCTGGGGTACTTCAGGATATTTAAGAGCTCCCCGGCTGACTTCATATGCAGCCAAGGTTCAGAAATACTGTATTAGCCAAAATACTCCCCCATTCACCCTGTGCTAAGTCATTAGCTTTTTAGTCAATGTTCCAGTTTACGAAGTAGCGCTTTTCCGCATGCCTCCTGTGTTCTCAGTGACTCAGGGAAGTAGACCAGCTTCTGCTCCCAGGGTTCCTCAGGCTCCGGGAGTGATCTGTGAAGGCTTGTCGCCTCCTCGCTTGGTCCTCTGCTTTGTACGTGGCTGTTTGTAACCGCGTGGTGGGCTGGCCTTTTGATGAGGCCCCTTCTCTTCACAGCCACACGCATCAGGCGTTTAAAAGGGTGTGTCGTTTTTCATCTTTTGAAATCTATTGCTTTCTGTGCCTTTCAGGAGCCTATTACAATTTGCAAAATGTTTGGTTAAGCTCTGTAGGGTTATGGAAAGCACTATTCATAGAAACTCTAGCTTCTGTTGCACCACTGACGAATTGTGTGACTTTGGACAAATACTTCGCATTTTGTAAATGGATATTATTAACCTACCAGAAGGCATGCACTGGACTAAATGGATGTCCTGCGTCAGCTGTGAGAGTCGGGTGGTCTCTGGCTGACTGCCCACTCCTCCATTACTGGCAGTTCCTGTCGCCATTATGTTCAGTTCAAACGCAGCTTTCACCTTTCTGTCCTCCAGGTGAGAGAGACTGAAGATCGGTAGGTTTTGACAACTCATTGAATGTGAACATTGAGAGACCCCCATCGTGTCTTTTTTTTAAAAAAAAAAATAAATAAATTTATTTCTTTATTTTTAGCGTTGGGTCCTCGTTGCTGCGCGCGGGCTTTCTCTAGTTGCAGCGAGCGGGGGCTACTCTTTGTTACGGTGCGCGGGCTTCACATCGCGGTGGCCTCTCTTTATTGCAGAGCACGGGCTCTAGGTGCGCGGGCTTCAGTAGTTGTGGCAGTTGGGCTTCAGTAGTTGTAGCTCGCGTGCTTAGTTGCTCCGCGGCATGTGGGATCTTCCTAGCCCAGGGCTCAAACCCGTGTCCCCTGCATTGGCAGTCGGATTCTTAACCACTGTACCACCAGGGAAGTCCCCCAAATGTGTCTTGAGGACATTGTTTTTCAAACTCAAGGATGTACTTAAAAACGATCCTAAGAAGCTTCTGGAGCATTTGTCAAAAATACAAATTCACAGTCTCCACTCCAAACCCTAAGGATGGATCTTCAGGGGTGGGGCCTAGGTGATTATTTTTATCAAGTTCCTAAGTAATTCTTGTGATTAAACAAAAGTGGGAAGTTGCTCTCTAGGGAATTGAATATAGTAGGCACTCAGTAAAGGAACACATGTCTCTTCTACTAACCCATTTCATTTCTCTTCCTGTAGTTTTACAGATAAAGTCCACAGTCCTAGAATTCAGAAAAACAAACACTATTTGCAGGAGAAAAAACTAAACATTGGCTGCACTGCACTTAGTGCTCTGTGATGCTTACATGTGTTGATAGCAAATGTGATAGGTTTCTTTTAAACCTATTTGGGAATCTAGGCAGAGGGATAAAACAGTAGAGCTGTATGAACATTATTCTTAGGCTCTGTGCCATGGACTACATTTTAGATGAGATGATGAAATTGGATACTTTGGTTTTTAAGTCCGTGAGTTACGTAATAGACAATCCTGTGGTCTGCTTTATACCGAAATCGCTTGTGGCAGGCATACTGTATTTGTAATCATTTTGCTTTTAATTTTAATTTTGAATTTTTGGTCTTTGATACTGAAGGTTACATTTGGAAAAGGAACATTGCCCTGTACTAAACCGTATATACTTACACTGCTTTGTCTGGAAGGCGCTCGAATGCCATGTGCCTTGGAGCGTGATGGACACAGGGATGTGTAATTACATTTTAAAAATCTCTTTAACTTTTTTCAGACTACTGAGTCACTGTTGGATAAATCCCAGGATTCTGTATTAAAACTTATTTTGGTTAATGATTCCTACAGAACAATTTTTACTTAGCTAATGCAGAGAATAGGCCCCAGTGCCTCGACTTCCAGATCTTCTTTCCTTCTCCGAACAGCATGAGAATGACATGAGTTATGACTGATTAAAACTATATACTTTGATTTTCTGTTGCAAAAGTTTTATATCCATATACACTCATATATAATGGAAAATTGGGAAATTACTGAAAAATATTCAGTATACAGGAGCAAGTCACCCGTAATGCCAACATCAGACTTCACCTCTGCTTACATTCTGCTTTACCTAATTTTGACCTTCTACTCTGTCTAATGCTTTTGGTTTCTCAACAGGCCCTGACTAGTAAAACTTGAACTTGTACATTTTGCTCATTCTGCTTGATATTGGTTCATCTGAAGCAAGGACAGAATGTGTATTGAGATATTTTCAGATGATCTCATGGTGGAATAATTTAATAATGAAGTCTAAACAGCCCTTTTCATGGGCGCTTTCAGTCAGGAAGTACGCTATTTAATAAAGGTGTTTTGTGCCTGGCGTGCTGCCTTGGATTTTGACCATCCCAGCTTCTTGGATCTTTCTTTTCGTGTCAGATTTTACAGTCACCCTCCTAGGCAGAGCCCATCCTCAGATAACTAGAACGGTAAAGGTAATAACTGGTTAGTCTCCTTTCTCCTGTTTTCTCCTTTCAATTCATACAAGGCTCCCAGAGAGACATTCCCCTGTGATGTTCTCCTGTTCTGTTGCTGAAGCTCATGGTGGCTTAGATGGCTATAGACGTCCAGGTGTGTCAGCAGTGGCCCTTCCTGTTTCACCAGCTTATTTGTCACTCGCTGATGCAGTCTGTGCTCTGGCCGGGAAAAGCTGCACACAGCCCACCCCTCTACCTTTGCTCCTGCATTTCCTCCACCTGCAATTTTCTTCCCTCTTCTCTCTGCCAGTTCATGCTTTCCTTCAAAACCCTAGGAAGCCTTCCTCTTTGACCCGCTGTACATCTGCCAGCACATTATCATTTTGTGTTTGTCCAAATGTCATTTTTTAAAAAAACTATTTACTCAACCAATTAACATCAGGGACCTGCCATCTCTTCTGTTTTTCCCACAGTGCCCTGCATTGGTTTAGACATCTAAGTTAATTTAACTTAAACCAATACAGACTGGTATTTTTCAGAGAGGTAAAGTGAGGCTTTGGTAGGAAGGTGTTTCCTGCTGCATGCGGCGTGCCGGAACCCAACCGGCGTCACGCCAGAATTGATGGAGGGAGTTGACAGAACAACCTATTAAAAAAGAAAAAAAATAGAAACACCATCCTCTCAAACTTTCGTCATAGAGCAAGTGTTTTGTGAGAAATTCCTTTTTTTTTCTTTTTTTTGGCACTCATGGTTATTTATTTTATTCTGTGGGTTATAATCCATTACTATTTATTTTGCTATTGAAATTGTGTGGGGAAATCCTTTTTTAAAAATTAGCCAATAGAGTCGCTGGGAGCTGAGATAAGTGGCCGGCCTTTTTTTTTTTTTTTTTAATTTTATTTTTTTAATTTTTCTATTTTTTTTTTTTTTTACTTTTTAAAACATCTTTATTTGAGTATAACTGTTTTACAATAGTGTGTTAGTTTCTCCTTTACAACAAAGTGAATCAGTTATACATATACATATGTTCCTGTATGTCTTCCCTCTTGTGTCACCCTCCCTCCCACCCCTCTAGGTGGTCACAAAGCACAGAGCTGATCTCCCTGTGCTATGCGACAGCTTCCCGCTAGCTATCTCATTTACATTTGGTAGTGTGTATATGTCCCTGCCACTCTCTCACATCGTCACAGCTTACCCTTCCCCCTCCCCATATCCTCAAGTCCATGCTCTAGTAGGCCATTGTTTAGCTCTCCTCTCTGCCTTTTCTTCTTTCTCTTGGAAGGTCCTCGGGGCTGGAGGAAACAGGCAGGGTGGGCGGGGATGCAGCTGACACAGGTGCCGGACAGACTCCCGATGAAGACAGCTCTGTGCGCACGTGCAGCGCTTGCTTCCTGCTTCAGACCCAAGCTCTCCTTTACAAAATAATCCCGATCTTGTTAGTTTCTAAATAATCTAGTGGGAAGACACTGAGCGTTTGTATTGTCTTCCTCTGAGGTTTGGATCGGGATTTAACTTTTAGTGTCTAGATCGTCGGGGCATTTGAGGGCTAGTGAAAATGTAAGATCCCGAAGTAATCATCTCCACTCAGTATGACCACGTATGAAATACCTCACTGGAACATTTTATTACCTCTCTCCTCCGAAATAAAACTTTTTATTCTAAGGTAAGAAATAATCAAAAGATTTTAAAGGTTGACAAAACACCTGAATCCACGGAAGTCTGGGTCAAAGCAGTCTGGAGCAGTTATGACTATTCGCTGTAATAGCAACACATGTAAGGCCTTGGCAGTTCCCCCCGAAAAAGGAAATTAATGATTAATGATAAGGGGTAAACCTTAGAAAGGAAGAGGCTCGGTTTTAATACCAAGGAGAGAAATTACGGTGACTATGAAGGGACAGAGGGAGTGAGAAAGAAACATCAAAGCATCTGAGCCCAAATAACGGCACAGAAGTTGCCATTTGGTGGTGTGTGTTAGAGCCAAATTACAGGACAAAGATAGAAGGTGGGAAGGACAAAGCGGAAAAAGTGACTACAGGTGAGGACAGGGCACAGTCGAACTCCCATCTCGGGAGCATCTTGGGCTGCTCTGCGGTCTCCTTCTGTCTTGTGGCGCTATGGTTCTTTGGCCCAGGTCCTGGCCCTGTGTCACCCGCTTTGCCCTGTGGTGCAGCCTCCTGACACCAGTGGCTCCCCGGGCCTCAGAAGGGGAAGCGTGAAGACAGATGCAGTGACTTAAATTAGCCCGGGAGCCTGGAGGGAACAGCGGTGACACTGCCCCTTCCTCTGCCCCTCTTCCGACCTCCCTCCCTGTCTTTCTTCCTTACCTGGAAGCGGAACAGTCCCAGAGGGGAATCCTGCAAATTCTGGGGCTGGCAGAGAAGCGGGAGTCATTGTCTTGGAGCAGTGGAAATCCTCCACCACAAAGGAAATTGTCTGCTCACCACGCTTTTTGCAGAGCCATTGTCCAGGAGTTACCCGTTTTAACTTGTCCGTTGTAGGATGCAAACGAGCTCCTCAGCGTGACTGCCTGATGATCACATCAGCCCTGCTACTCTGTCCTTGTCAGGGCAACTTGCTAAGACCTGAGATGCGCTGACGGCGGTCTCATCATATCCTTAGATAATCCTTAGTAGAAGTTACGTGATCACAGGTGAGGATGTGACTCTTGCTGTGACATTTTTGCATCTCCGTAGAGGAGCTGAATTTAGGAACAAGGTCTCCTGAGTCTTGGTCCACAGTTTTTTTATTCGTTTGTTTTAAAGAATACACCATAAAACCTCACTTGTTTCTAAGTTCCTAGGGTTGGTTTTGGCATCAAGGGGAAAAGAAACTGAGCCGGCCTAGGATGGAGGAGGTTGGACAGAGAGACAGACAGGAGCCTGTGGTGAAGGATTTTGTGATTGTCGAGCTCCGTAGCTCCCGCTTTCACTGTCGGAGCTGAGCAGGGGGCCGGCTGCTACCCCTGGCCTGGCTGGTGTCCCATTTTTGAGGCCCCAGGGTTATTTTTAGCCTCAGGGCCTTGGAAGCAGGTGTGGTCCAGGCTTGAAGGCCACGCCTGGAATCTGTTCAAGTCTTGTGCGCGTCTATTTAGGAGCTGAGGACAGTGACGGGGCCGCTTAGTGACTTTGTTAAACGAATTTGTGCTTTTCCAGTGAGAGGACTGAAAGTCACACTGTTTCATTTGGGATGCTTTAGGTAGGTTTGTTTTGGAAACTTTATAAATTGAAAATACATTTTAAGAGTGTTAAGGAATATATTAGAAAGCTAGCTACGAGTCCTTTGTATACGGAAAAAAAAACCCTTCTGTTTTAAAAGAGTTACACCTCAGCTGACCCTTTTTAAAAGTCCAGGTTTATAGTCACAAGTGTGTAATTTAAAATTTAGTTTTTCTCACCCCCCCCCAAACGTTATTGTTATTAAAATAATCCTTTGTAGTCCTTTTGTGAAGTAGAGATTCAGCTTTTTACCTTGAGGGTAAACATCAGCTTCCCTATATTGTGTTTGTTGATATTCTTGCTTTGTCCAAACCCACACTTTTTGTCGTTGTTGTGTGTGTGTGTGTGTGTGTGTGTATACATTTTTTTTTTTTGGCCGTGCCATGCGGCTTGTGGGATCTTAGTTCCCTGACCAGGAATCGAACCTGGGCCCAAGGCAGTGAAAGCACAGAGTCCTAACCCCTGAACTGCCAGGGAATTCCCAACCCACACTTTTCTTGACAGCGCTGTGCAGGAGGACTAGAGCCACCAGGACCCGGGTCTGCGTGGATGTCATGCCCTTTCTCTAATTTTTTTCTGCACTTTCCAAGATTATGGGAAAGAAAGGAATATAATAAATATTACCTTTACTCAAGCAAAACCATTATGACATTTTTGAATATATATGCTCATGTGTTTGTATCTATGTGGGTGTTTGAGGTTCCGCTTTACCTACTGTTCTGTACTTTGATTTTACTCTCTTTATATATCATGATTATCTTTCATTATTGGTCATGATTACTTTGGTCGTAATATCTTTAGTAATTTAGCTCTTTGTCAGGAAAGTACACCTGTTATATAGTGGAATTTTGCTGTTTGGGGGTAGGTGGGCTAACTGAGGTGCATGGATAAAGATGATAAGTTTATATTAGTACTACCTACCCCCTGAATACAGTAATCTCTTGTGGTAAGAGATTCGATACACCTTCTGACAAGGAGAGCTCCTTGAAAGCATTTTTCTTTATTTTAATGTAAACCTCCTTTAAATGATTTCCTTGTTGTATAGCTCTATTCAAGCATGCATCTTGTTCAACATGTCTTTGATGTTTTCCTCCATTCTCTGTTATAAAGCCAAGATTCTGTTATTAGGTACTACACATTTGTGGAGTTGGAAGAATTGTATTAAATTAGCATTAATAGTAATCTTTCCTGTTACAGTGTTTCTTTTTATTTCTTTGCCAAGTAATGCACTAACATAGGAACCACAGCTTCTTCCTTTGTAGTTTTAAGGAAGAAACTATACTAAACATTCTTGTGTGTGTGTGTGTGTGTGTGTGTGTGTGTTTTACGCTTAAGTTAAAAGTTCAAGTGACTAAAAATGCTTCATTTCCAAAAGATATAACCATAGTTCTGAAGGAAGACTGAACACCCGCCACATCTTTTCCTGGCATTTGCCCAGTTCAGCGTTACCTTGGTCAACATGTTCACTGGCCTCGAGCCCTGACATAGAGAACTAGTCTCCCAGGCGTCCACATAGCCATCTTCGCCTCCCTCCTGGTCTTCACTTAACCATCAGAGCAAGGGCTTCTCTGACTGCTCTGTTTAAAACTTTAACCCCTCCCCCTCCACTCTCCTCCTTCTTTCCCTGCTTAACTTTTTCTCCATGGCACCGATCGCCGTCTCCCATACGACATGTTTTGTTGTTGTTGCTGTTTATTATGCATCTCTGGTCATTCAGCTAGAAACTCCAGGAGGACAAGAGCTTTTGCCTCATTAATTTTTGCTGCATTTCCACAGCAGTGCCTGGCACTTATCAGGCGCCCAGTAACCATTTGTTAGTTGACCGAATGAGTTGCGGTAGGCTTGACAGATGCTCAGGAAAACCAGGATGTACTCATTATTCCCCACGTAACCTTCTGAACCTCTCCTCGCCTGCCTCCAGCCCAGCTGTGTTGCAAAGGTCCTTCCACAGTGGGTTCTCCTCAGCTCTCAGATTAAACCAGCCTCTGGCCACATAGCTCTTGCCAGCCACTCGATCCAGGAGTCCTTCACTCCCACCCCCTCAAGACTGCTGCTTCTGGGGGGGTAGAGTCCTGATGTTTTCAGGCAGGGTGCCAGGAGGAAGCTTTAAATGCAGAAGGGTAAGTGAGGGAGCCCTGGGGCAGGAGTGTGTCAGGGATGGATGACTGGTGTGGAGGCAGGAAAGAGGAGGGGAGGAGGGGAGAGGGGTGCAGCGGGGCGGGGAGCTCAGGTGGGTCAGGGAGGGGGAAGCTGGTAGAACGGGTGACCAGAAACGGGAGGCTTCCGGTGAGCCCGTTCCAAGAGCGCAGTGCTGTTCCTCAGCAGGAACTTGGGCAGGGCTGCTCACAGACCTGGGCTCTGCCTGGGCTGGTCTGTGTCTGAAGCAGAGGCCTTGTGTCGAGTCTCTGAAGGATGGCTACTCTTCCAGCCTTTGTCTGTGGATCCTTGAGATGCGCGTAAACAACCTGCGCCTCTGACAAGAGCGGGTTCTTCCTACACTGCAGTGAGTTGCTCAGAGGCGGTTGGTGGATTTTTCCAGTGCTGACAAATGCTGTCTCCATGCCTAGCTCTGTCTAGACAGTGATTCAAGCAACCTCTATCCCATTATCGCCACCACTAGTCAGGTTGCGTCCTCTATGCTGGGGTAAGAACATATGGCCAAGGCAGGAATAGGTGACTGAAAAATGCATTAAGCTCGTATTGCCTTCTTGGCTTTGGTGAGGATGGTTTTTGGGTTTGTTTTTGTTTCTTTTTTTTTAAAAAAAAGTTAATTAATTTATTTATTTATTTATTTTTGTCTGCTTTGGGTCTTCGTTGCTCCGTGCGGGCTTTCTCTAGTTGCGGCAAGTGGGGGCTACTCCTTGTTGCGGTGCGCGGGCTTCTCATTGCGGTGGATTCTCTCGTTGCGCTTGTCGTGGAGCACCGGCCCTAGGCGTGCGGGCTTTGGTAGTTGTGACCTGCAGGCTCACTAGTTGTGGCGCATGGGCTTAGCTGCTCCGCGGCATGTGGGATCTTCCCGGACCAGGGATCAAACCAGCGTCCCCTGCATTGGCAGGTGGATTCTCAACCACTGCACCACCAGGGAAGCCCTGTTTTTGTTTCTTTGTGTCATATATTTTACCAAATACCAGGCCTCAGGGTTTCCGTCAGGGTCAGCCCGCAGCATATGAGGCAGAGAAGCTTTAATCGATGCAGAATTAAAACGGTCAGAGTCCAAGATGCTCTTGCTTCCGGACCTCATGGCCTTCTTTTTTCCCTTTTGATTTGTTCAGTTTTTCTCTTACTAACAGCCTGTGTGCAAGGCTCTGCTGAAAGCCTGTTTGGTGTATCCTGTTGCCCATTTCTTCAGTTTTACTGGAGGAAAAAAAATTTAAGACTGGCTTGTAGTTTAATAGGTAAACTACAAGCCAGTCTTAAACTTCTCACCTGATTATATGCTTTCCATAAATTCTCTGAGAATCTGAACTTGAGCTGAAGCCCAACCAAACAAGGCTCGGTCACTGTCCTCACTTAACAAAGCAGACAAGGCACAGCTTTGGGGTCCTTTCCCCTCTCCTGAGAATTCCTTTGAAGAAGGAAGGTTTTAAAATGGAACTGGGGGATGGGATGGGGGTCAGCCCGTGGGCCCCGATGTGGGCATCTGGGGTGGCTGTGCCGGCAGCAGCCCCAGAGGGAGAATCGTGTGCGAGAAAGAAAGGGCCTCACCTCTCTCCTGGTGGAGCAGACCCAGTGCAGTGTGACCCGCCGAGAAGCCAGGATCGTATCTGGGAAGTCGAAAAGAATAACGCCTCATCTGAGAAGAGGAAGGGAGACGCTTACCAGTCATTTAAAAACGACCTCAATCTTTAAAAAATTTGCTGGTTGGACACTAGCTTTAAAGGCTACAAGTCAAGTAAAGGCTGCAATCAAAACAAAACGCTTTTCCTCTAACGGCAAATACTGGTTCTTAGCCAGTTGAGCTTTATTTCGTTCTTTTAATTAAATTGGTCATCAAAATAGTCTTAGATGTAACAGTTCTCCGACATAACTAATTCAGTGGTATTCTTTAGTCCGTTGATAACTCTTGCGAAGTTGGAGATAGAGTGAGTTTGGACAAATAACACTCTCCTAATTTCCATTATAAAGTCACAGATGCATTTCCATAGGTATCCGAATGGAATCTCCAACGTAAGTTACACAGAAAAACTTCAAATATCATATGTTAGGGTAGAAGGTTCTTACACAGTTCATGTCAGTATTAACTGTTATAAAATAGGAAACGTAAATTGTTTGCTGAAATGTAAAATATGCCACGGTTGGCCCTTCTTCAGGGGCTCTGCGGCGTGGTTCCCTGACGTGTGTATTTTGTTTACTAATATACTGCCTCTGCTCTCTCCATCTCTTCATAAATGAAGTCTTTTAAATCCTTTATTTCTGAAACTAGGATACTTTGTAAATATTTGTTTAGTGGACCTGGTTAAGGTTACTAGTCTTCGGTACAATAAATACTGACCTTTTTAAGAATTTAATTTAATTTTTTATTTTTTTAAACATCTTTATTAGCGTATAATTGCTTTACAGTGGTGTGTTAGTTTCTGCTTTATAACAAAGTGAATCAGTTATACATGTGTCCCCGTATCTCATCCCTTTTTTTTAAAAAAATGGAAAACTCTCTTGTATGTGTATAGAAGGGTTATGTCGCTGTCTTCTGAAGGCCGGCTGCCTCCTAGGTTTCCTCGGTGGTGGACTGGGACGTCCCATCACCCTTCTCTTGAGAAGAGAGTCTCTGCTGCCCCGGCCCCATCTCCCGGGTAGCATCGTGGTCCAGGGCGCTCTCAGCACGATCCCCAGGCAGCCCGGAGGGCGGCCCACGTGGGGGACCTTGAACAGCGCCCTGGGGGTCTGCAGGGACGGAGTGACGCGGCTGAAGGCCTTGACCTTGAGTGGCCCCATGGCCTCCATACGGGGAACTTGTGGTCCCGCCCTCTCTTTGGGGGGGAACATCCCAGGTTGCAGCAGGTTGTCCTTTAAGAGATAAATTTTGTGCTTCCTTGAACACGAGTGTCACATTTTAAATTTCTCTTGAGTCAGAGTAGCTCCAGAGGATACTCTCCCGTTAGGATGCCCTAAAGCATCTTGCTGACCCTTCAAGCACATGGCCGTGAATTACTCCTCAGCCTTTTGGGCCTCGGGTAAACAGCCGATTGGGTGTAATGCTAGAGGAAAGGAGGAGCTGTCTTTTTTTTTTTTTTTTTTTTTTTTAACATCTTTATTGGAGTATAATTGCTTTACAGTGGTGTGTTAGTTTCTGCTTTATGACAAAGTGAATCAGCTATACATATACATATATCCCCATATCTCTTCCCTCTTGCGTCTCCCTCTCTCCCACCCTCCCTATCCCACCCCTCTAGGTGGTCACAAAGCACCGAGCTGATCTCCCTGTGCTCTGTGGCTGCTTCCCACTAGCTGTCTATTTTACGTTTGGTAGTGTATATATGTCAACATTACTCTCTCACTTCGTCTCAGCTTATCCTTCCCCCTCCCCGTGTCCTCAAGTCCATTCTCTACATCTGCATCTTTATTCCTGTCCCGCCCCTAGGTTCTTCATAACCTTTTCTTTTCTTTTTTTTTAGATTCCGTATATATGTGTTAGCATATGGTATTTGTTTTTCTCTTTCTGACTTACTTCACTCTGTATGACAGACTCTAGGTCCATCCACCTCACTACAGGTAACTCAATTTCGTTTCTCTTAATGGCTGAGTAACATTCCATTGTATATATGTGCCATATCTTCTTTATCCATTCATCTGTCATTGGACACTTAGGTTGCTTCCATGTCCTGGCTATTGTAAATAGAGCCGCAGTGAACATTGTGGTACATGACTCTTCTTGAATTATGGTTGGGAGTTGTCTTTTAAGGTTAAGTATTTCTACATGTTTTATTTAGATTTCCAAAAGTGCATGTATGGGAGACCCATGGATATATAGGTTGTATTACATTCTAATTAAATTTGGAAAAAATCAAATTAGAGTACTTTAAGTGAAAGAAAAAGCAGGATGTGTAACAGTACTGTGTATCCAGTTGAACAGAGAAGGAAAAGGAAAAGAAGATATAGTGTTTTTTTCTATTTTCATTAAAAAAAAAACCTTTGGAAGAAATCAGAGGAAACTATTAAGAGTGTTTACCAGTTAGAGGGCCAGGGAGGACCTGGGCAGATGGAGGACAAGGGCGGGAGAAGGATTTTCAACGTGCTAATTTTTTTCACTTAAATGTATTTGTTGGACTTTCAATGTAATGGCAATTTTAACAGCTTTATTGAAATGTAGTGGACAAACACTGGATGGATAAAGTATACGTATTCATAGTGTGTATACAGTTTTCTGTTTTTTATTTTTTTTGGGCCATGTGACTATAGTCCGTATTAAAAATAGAAAGAAATTAATTAAAACTTTTTAAATTGTCTAAGAAAATAGGTAAATAGCAAAACTGGCTTTGCTCTATGGCTTTGCTATATGCACTTGGGCCCCCGTGTTCCAGCTAAAAATTCGTATGCCTTCTGACTTCTTGAAGAGATTTTGGGGTAAGGTGAGCTTGTTGGGGCTGCCAACTATCAAATATTCTCCTGTCATCTCTTAAATCCTACTTGATGCAAAAGATTCCGAGAACAAAACTATCACAGATGCGTCCCTGATCTCAGCGTGTTGACCTTCTTCGGAAAGAACAATGAATGGAGAGAAATTTCTAAATTAGAGTTGTAGCCTAGGATGAGGTCTTGCCCAGAATTCTGGAGCTGCAAGTGAACAAGGTTCAAGGCTGTTGTTACCTCACCTTCCACAGCCCCTTGGCAGCCTCGGCCTCCTCCATAGTCACCTGGGACCTCAGAACATCAGACGTCGCACATGAAGGCGCTGTCAGAGGGCTCCAGCTGGCCGCAGGACAGTGTGAAAGGCGTAACTGTATCCTCAGTTCACCTTCACTGTTTTGTTTCAGCTGCGTCCTCCTGTCAGGGTCACTTTGACCAGACATCTTCTTGGTCGGGGAAAGGGTCTTTTTCTCCCCAGAACGACTGACTCTGGTTCTCGGGGGAGGAATGACCGTTTTCTTCCCGCTGGACCTGTTGGCCGCAGCCTGCCTTGGCTTTCAGTGATCTGGGCTTCTGAGAGTTGGCTGGAGGGAAGCAGAGATGCGCACTTTCTCACTCAGCTTTTGCATGTCTGCCGTCTTCTCCCTCCCTTTGTCCCTCGATCTGCTAACCCAGATAACTGCTTTGTCCTGCCCGGCTTGCACCGCTGAGAGGAGCCACTGGGGCCCAGAGACTCAGGCCATTGTTGCTTCCATTTGCCCCCGTTCTCGGGTTTCCACTTTCTGCGCTGCCCGGGCTCCCGCGTGGACACGTCACGTCACTGTGTCTCGGTGCAGCTTCGTTGTGGGGACAGGTTCCTTAGGAAAACAGGGTAACCCAGGAGCGGGAGCTCCGGGGAGCGAGTCAGGCCGTCTGAGCCCAGGACCTTGCGTGGCTGTGAACTGTGTCGCCGGGTAGTCAGGACTTGAGTCAGGAGTGCCCTGGGCGGGTGCTGTGCGAATGTGCGTTGGTTGATGGAGTAGGACAGATTCTCGGCTCTGGTTTCTTCAGTCGAAGGTAGAGATGACTTCTGTGCTTCAGTGCCCTTAAGCTGTACTAAAACTAATACATTCGTATAATGAAGATACGAAATGGACAGATGACGGATTATGTGGAGCTGCTTTGTGAGATGTGAGGCCAGACGAGATGTGGCTTCTCAGGTGCCTTCTAACGCCGTGCACGTCTGGCTCCGTGAGAAGCGGCACCGCAGCAGGATGGAGTTGCCCCGTCCTTATCTGCCGAGGCATGCCTTTCAGATTCCAGATGCAAGGCAGCTCTGTTAGCAAATGGCATCTTTACAGCTTTGCTCCTCCTTTCTCTGTGTGATGACTAGTTGCTTTCTGACTTACTCTCTTTAGATAACTGGCATAATTTCATCCTCAAAACAAACTTTGTGAGGAGACAAGGCCAATATTACATGTACCTTTTAGAGATGAGGGAAGTGTGGTTCAGAGAGGTTAATATGATTTGTCCCAAGTCACATAACAAGTAGAGGGCAAGGCCCCTCCTCTCTCTATCCTGCCTTCTCCTACTTCTCCATGCTTCAGTTTCTAATTTGTGAGTCTGAGATTAGGAAACAGGACCCGAGGATGTTCGAGGGGGTCTGTCATCCTAATCCAAAATCAGTTAATCAGATGTGAATTATTCAGTATCTTAAGTCATTTTTTGAACAAGGAGGGTTTTACTAACTTGTAACAGCGTAACTTGAATATCTTATACGCAAAACACTGTGGAAGTAAGAAATAACAATACAAAACGTCTGCCACCAAGCAGTTTAACCTCTAGAAGTCAAATGCCAACAGCGGACATCTAGTTTTATGTAGTAGGGCATTTCCTATAAGCGGAGATGGACCGGGGAGATAGGAACATGAGAATATTGCAGGTCCGGGTGCGGGCTTAAGCTATGGGCACAGAACTCCAAGTAGTGTTAACTAGGAAATGGTCTCTCTTAGGAGTTTGGCAAGCATAAGGAAGCATCAGTTCCGGTATTAAGGGCTCTCGTATGCCTGGGTTGCTCACCTCGAGTGCAAGGTTAAGGTGTGAGATTTTCTGAGGCTGGGAATCGGTGAGTCTCTTGAAAATGAGGTACAAGAAAAAGAGAACCGGAAGCGGAGGGCCGGCCAGGATCTTAGCTGCGAGTCTGCCTGGGGTGGAGTGGATGCCTCACAGGCCCGCAGCAGCTAGTGCAGCACTCGGCGTGACGAGCACGTCAGTCATCGCCCCTCCTCTTCCTTACAAGGCAGCCGAAGTTTACGGAACCTCCCCTTTTCCTGCCTCTCCTTCCTGAGGGTAGTTTCAAGGAATGCTCACATCACACACACTCCGTTTATCATAGTAATTCTCAAGCCATCAGGAAAGATTTTTATGTCCTGATAACGTCAGATTGCTAACCTGGTCTGAGGTGGTTGTGTTTTGTGCTATTTTCAAGAAATAAGCAAATAAAATGGAGGAAACCCATCTGGAATAAAAATACTTGGACTGGCTTTTTACAGCTCTTTTAATTTCATGCTGTAAGTCAAGTAGTTCTGGGCCCCCAGGTGATTATATATAATTCATGACTACGTCTTGTTTTTGCCATCTTTGAGTTTTTATATGTTACGGTGAAAGCGAATTATCATTAGTACGTTTTCTGCAGCCATCCCTACTTGTCCTTTCTGTTTGTTTGTTCAAATGAAACAGTGCATCAAGTATGGAATTAGATTAATGGGGTAAATATTATGAATCATACACTCCCTCTAATCCGATGCTCTTTCTTTTTCTGACCCGCATGTTTTGTTTTCCGTCTGTCATTCTCTCTCCATGTAGGCTTCTCAGCCCCGTGTAAAGCCGTTGGAGCGAGGGAACCGAGGTAAAGAATGATGTAATGCACTGGCTGCCCCAAAGCATCTTTTGTTGGAATGGTTATTCCAGTCATCTCTTTATGAATCAAATGTGAGGGGCTGCTTTGTGGCGGGAGGCCTCCGCGAGAGCACGTCAACGGGAAGGAGAAAGAGACGTTCACTTGGAGGGCTCTTGCTGGAAATGGGTTTAACTCTCCTCTTGCCAGTTGCCACCGGCCTGACCTCATACATTTCAGTACAATGGAGTGGCTGAGCCTCTGAGCTCACCGCCGTTACATCATCGTGGCAAGTTAACGGAGGAGGTGGGAAAAGAGGACTTATTGTTGTCATGGCCCATGAGATGATTGGAACTCAAATTGTTACTGAGAGGTTGGTGGCTCTGCTGGAAAGTGGAACGGAAAAAGTGCTGCTAATTGATAGCCGGCCATTTGTGGAATACAATACGTCCCACATTTTGGAAGCCATTAATATCAACTGCTCCAAGCTTATGAAGCGAAGGTTGCAGCAGGACAAAGTGTTAATTACAGAGCTCATCCAGCACTCAGCCAAACATAAGGTACATGCTTGCTTTTTTTTTTTTTTTCCTTTTTAAAATAAATGGACATGCTGAATGGGCAATCATTTTAAATGAAGCCTCATTTTTAAGGGGAGAAAGTAATTTGAGGAAGTTTTGGTTGCTTTTTTAAAACTTTGATACCTTATGACACCTCAGAATAATTCACGAATTGCAGACACTGTCACACCTCAGAGTATTTCTAAACTACACAGAAAGCTTAACTTGTCTTTATTTGATCAAGTGCTATGTTTCCCTATTAATGCTAAAAATTGTTTTATTAATTTAACACAGATAAAAAGTTATGTTTAATACAGTATATTATAATACTCAATTATTAGAACTTATAGTATATAATATTGTATGTATATCATTAATAACTAATGCATTAATACGTGGTTTTATGTTGTTTACAAATGTACTGAAAGGAAATCATTCTTTTCAAGTGCCTTGAGAAGAAAGTAGAAACTAATTATATTACAAGTGTCTTTTATTTGAGGGAAGGTAAGGTAATGGCCAGAATTTAAGGATCTTCAAGGAAGAGTTTTTCTTAGGATACCAGAATGTCAGCTTTGTGGTAGGTCAGGCTATTTCTTTTGTTCAGGGATAAAAATGAGTTCATGCTTTAGTTTTACGAAAAGCTGATTTGTTACCGAGTAGAAACCATTTAAAATGTTTCCTTAGTTCGGGGATCGGGGTCGTTATGTTTATTTTGCGTATTATTTTGTTGTACATGTTTTTACCCTGTTATCGTGTTAAGGATTTAAAACTAAGGAGTTTTGAGCACATTTACACAGAAATAGCATCAAGTTTGCCTTGTAAATGTTGATTTTTACAAACATTTAAACCATGTGTATGCTTGGTTGACCCAGGAAATTGACCACCTCTCATTTTTATTCAGATTATTAAGGAAAACAGGAAGCAGTTACTTGCTTCAGCAGCAGAGGGGTATGGGATTATTTTCCTCGCTTTCCTCCCTGACAGCCTCACGTTTGCATTTTAGGTCGACATTGACTGCAGTCAGAAGGTTGTAGTTTACGATCAGAGCTCCCAAGATGTGGCCTCTCTGGCCTCAGACTGTTTTCTCACTGTACTCCTGGGTAAACTGGAGAAGAGCTTCAGCTCTGTTCACCTGCTTGCAGGTAAGGCTTGTGGTGGAACTGTGAGGACTCGGAACCTCCTTGAGCCTGTGAGTGAGCAGGATTCCGCAGCGAGCTCAGAGTCCACTAGGTGGACGCAACGTCGAGGTCATTGTGTAAAATGCCTTATTGATAGCTTTGGATTGACGTAACTATTCTAGTTAACCTGAGTACTGTTGTTCTCCCCCATTGGTCAGAGTATTTTCGATTTAGCTCAAATGCCTCTTCATCTGGTACTTATTAGCCAGAAGTGCCGTGTAGATCTGTGTGCCTGTACAGATCTACAGACACCGGATGCTCTGCACTTCAGCTCCTGCTCTGCATTCCCACCCCCAAGGAGAGGACCCGTCCAGTATTCAGTGTGGACCCCTGTTAAACATTTTTGGTGGAAGTGGACTCCAGCGATAAGATCACCCATCCTGGACGTTACGTACAATGAGATAGAAAGAGAATGTGTGCAGAATATTTCTTCCAGTAATCAGAGGGAACATTTTAAAACTAACTTAACGCATTCTTGTTTTGTTTTCACAACTAAAAAAAGTCTCAACTTGCAAATGCTAAGCAACCAGGTGACTTTATGAAGTGTGTGGAAAGGACTGACTATTTTATATCTGCCCTAAAGGAGGGTGGTGTGGGAGCTCCATCTCATCAAGTTCCAAAGCAGACTGTTCATCCTTTGCTTTCCCGGTTTGGCAGACAGTCCCGAAGCCCTTTCACTCACTCTGGCTCCCAGAGCAGGGAATACAGTTTGACAATGCGCGGTGACCTTTACCACAAAGCCGCTGTGTCCGGCAGATTCTGCCACGGTGATCGGCAAGATCACGTTTAAAAACCTGATCGAAGAAAAACAAAATATTGACAGATATTGTCGCTTTCGCACCTTTCGTCTTTCGTTGCGAGGAGAGTCCAGGGAGCTTGGCGTCACTGGCAATTGATTGTTTAGACTATGGACGTTTCAGTTGTAAGAGGACAGGATGAATCCGTTGTTGGTTTGGTACCACATTTAAACTCTCTGAAGGTTTAAGTAAGACTTCTGTGTCTTCATTGTTCTCTCATCAGCTTTTGCTCCTGGTTTCAAAGAATAAGCGTAGTTACCTGTCACTTTCACGTGGTCTGTTGGCACACGTTTCATCTACGCTGCAGTTCTGTCCTGCAGCGGAGCCAGCTGGTCTCCGAACGTAGCCCTCAGAACCCTGTAATGGAGAGTTACAGCGTTCGGTTCCGTGTCCGTCGGTAGGCATGGTCTTCTACTGGGAGTGTAACCGCGTGAAATCTGACGACGGTTAATAGAGCTGCTCTCACCTCGGTTGCTGAGTTGAGGGACACAGCCATGCTTCTTGGAGCCACCGTGAGGGCCTTTACCTTGGACTCCTATCGACGGAACCAGGCTTTTTCTTACAGAGGGCACACCCAGACGGAAAGTGACCATCCCTCCTTGCTCTTGTTTGAGACGCTTTTCTCTACGGGGGCTCTGACCCGACGGCGTGGCCGGGCGGACGCTCCTGGAGGGATGAGCTCGTGTCGAGTTCTGGTTTCTCAGGTAGTTGCTCCTCTTTCCCGAGGAGCTCTCCCTGGTTACGTGGAAGGTTCTTTCCAGCCGTGTGCGGCTTTGGGAGGGGTGCTCACTGGGCAGTAAGGAAGGGAAAGGACTCATGCTGACCATCGAGATCGGCCCTAGGGATACGCGGGACGGTGCTGGTCAGAAGCCCTGCGTCCCCACTGTGTGCCGGAAATGGGTCCTAGGCCTAAGCGACAGCCCATCGAGGCAGCTCCGAGAACCACGTACGTGTATTCACAGCTCCATCTTGTCACCCACACCCCAGAATCCTGTATTTCTTTTAGCTTAGAAGGTGGCTTCAAGGACTGAATGACCTGGTTTGGGAGTTTCTGAGCAGCGAGATTTCTTAGGACACCTCCGAGAGGGTTCTGGCTGATTAAACGCCCCCCAGCCGTCCGCAAGCTCCTGACCAGCTGGAAATTCCCTCGGTTAGTGAGCCTGGTCCTCAGAGCGGACAGAAAAGTGAACTGAGTGGGAGAGAGGGCCGGGGAAGGCGTGACCGTCAGCTCTCGGCAGTGTGTTTTTTGTTTTTTGCTTTCGTTTTTTTGTGTTTTTGCCAAGGCCCAGCAACTGCTCAGAGGACGTCCCAGGGATATAGGGTAGAAGGACATATCAACACGTGTTTCTTAAATATTTTGCTTCGGGGAAAATAACTGACCTTGGGAAAGCATGCTGGCGTCCCACAGGTGCTACGGGAAATGACAGGGTCGCCGGAGACAAGTTCTACTACAAGCTGCCCCTGATGCTTTCAGCAGTTGCAGATGCTTGTTGGCCCTGGGGGCATGTGATAATGGAAAGACAAAGTGGTTTCTTGGAGTCATTTCTCCATCACTTTAGAGCTTTCAGTTACTTGGAGATTATTCAGGAAGAAAGTATTTAGCTACGCCAGATGGTTTTCTTATGGTCATTATATCAGTATATGGAGTGAAGAATTGTGGCCCGAATTCCATTCACCTTCTCAGGGCCACCTTACCTACAGAGCAGTGACTCTGGGGAAGGGGAAGAAGAGGACCTCCCCAAGGAACTGATAGAGGAAGCATCTTAGTAAGCCCTGTTCCTCAAGCAAGAGGAGACCCCGACTTACCTGTGGGACCTAGTTACATGGACATTAACAATGAAGACCCCCTTTCGGGAGAGGGTTGGATTCGGGGAAGCTGCACTGGAGCGCAGGGGGCTTAACTCTTCCACATGGAGCAGCAGGTTCTGCTCTGGGACAGGCTAGCCTGGGAAACTTCAGCTTCTGCCAGGGAAAGGGGTCCTGTGAAGCCACTTTGACAGCTGATTATCAGTGAGACCGGGGTCCCAAGCCTTCCGGTCCTGAAACTTCGAACCTGGTTCTGCAGTGAACTCGGCCTGTATTGGCCACATCTGTGGGCTCAGCCAGCGATCCTGACCCCTGACTGACCAACTTTCCCTCTTTTAAGCCCAGCCAGTATTCTAAACCAAGTGATTAATATTCGATAGCCATATGCCACATGCGAATCTTTGATTATTATCTTAAAATCTTATTTAAACTTAGGTTGTCGTGTACCTTTTTCATTTGTTAGCTTAACCCCCCTCCTGGATTCTCTTTTTCAAGCCTAGCACCGTGTCTGTGTTCCCCACAAGGCCCAGCACTTCTACGGTTTTCAATAAATATCTGAAATATAAATTAGCTTACATGTAGGTTTATACCATTTGTATTTCATATGACTTATTTTATTCACTTAGTTTAGTTTGTAAGTGATTATATTATTTTTTTTTTTGCGGTACGCGGGCCTCTCACTGTCGTGGCCTCTCCCGTTGCGGAGCGCAGGCTCCAGACGCGCAGGCTCGGCGGCCACGGCTCACAGGCCCAGCCGCTCCGCGGCACGTGGGATCCTCCCGGACCGGGGCACGAACCCGCGTACCATGCATCGGCAGGCGGACTCTCAACCACTGCGCCAGCAGGGAAGCCCTGAGGATATTTTGACATAAATGATTTACAAGTTGTCTTCATTCAGGTAGAGCAAAAATAAAGCTGTTATGGGAAAAGTATCTAATACGAAAATGTTTCCATCTATTTAAGCAGATTTCAACATGATTTAAGATCTAATAAATACACTAGTACAGGGAATCCCCCAGCGGCCCAGTGGTTAGGACTCTGAGTTCTCACTGCTGAGGGCCTGGGTTCAATCCCTGGTCGGGGAACTAAGATCCCACAAGCCACATGGTGTGGCCAAAAAACAAAACAAAACACTAGTACAATTAAACAGGGCTTAGATCCTGAACTTTGATGAGGAGCTATGAGCTCTAGAAAACCTAGTGCCATTCATAGGAGGATACAAGCCCTTGAATCCATATGAATTGAGAACAGTTGAAATAACTTTTTTTGTACTTTAAAAGTAAATTGAGGGACTTCCCTGGTGGCGCAGTGGATAGGAATCCACCTGCCAGTGCAGAGGACACGGGTTAAAGCCCTGCTCCGGGAAGATCCCACACGCGGAGCAACTAACCCTGTGCGCCACAACTACTGAGCGTGCCACAACTACTGAAGCTTGCGCGCCTAGAGCCTGTGCTCTGCAACAAGAGAAGCCACCGCAATGAGAAGCCCGCGCACCGCAATGAAGAGCAGCCCCCGCTCGCCGCAACTAGGGAACGCCCGTGCGCAGAAACCAAGACCCAACGCAGCCAAAGATAAATAAATAAATTTATTTTTAAAAAGTAAATTGATTATCCTGCCATTAATAAGTCTCCCAGCAGTCTCCCAATAACCAAGCCAGATTAGACCGTAGCACTGTTTCACCCCCAGGGGATTAAAGGGTTTTACTATGAGATGTGGCCTCATCTTAGCCGAACAGAATGAACTTGGATCCCTTTGGAACGTTGTCCCTCATCGCTGACGGGTATAAACAGTTGCTAACCTTGACTTATTGATCAATGTTTTTGGTCTTGTTAACCTTCAGAAAACTAGTTCTCTCTAAAAAAATAATCTTGGTTCTTGGCCTTTATTCATTATATTACTTTATTTTACTAGCCTTTGTCTATTATCAATATATCTCTAAGGGTGCCAGATTGAAAATAAATATATTAGAAAAAAAGAAAACCCACCGAATTTGGACTTTTTTTGCATGTGCTAACAGAGAGAAAAGAGAATAGGTGGGTTCACTTCGTAGAAATAAAGGTTGCTGTTCTATTATTTTCTTCTCTTTCCTCGCTGTTGTAACTCTGAGTAAAGGCAAAAGGGACCCACGAAAGCTTGCTAATTCTCCAGCACTCATTTCTATCTCATGATGAGGCACATTTTTGCCCTGCAGCAAAAAAACCCTAATTGAATCACAGACCTCAGCCCTTTCATTTACAGCCCTTGCGTGACTCTCCCCAGCTCTCACTATTCTCACTGTGTGCCCAGGCCCCTGTCTGCAGTAATTCCTGAGTCTTCTTGAATTCCCTCAGGAGGCTAGACTGAGAATCAGGGGTGCCCACTTCAGGTCAGGCTGTGCTTTTTGTGGTAGCTCTCTCTCAGCCTCTTGGTGGACTTCAGAGTCATATTCTTACTTCACGTTTTATGGAAGAAGCAATGTATAAAAATAGACTGTATATAAAATTTTTAAGCATTAAATGTTTTCAGCTGGGGCGGAATCATCAAATAAAAGTCTACTGTGTCCTGAGCTGAAATGCCATTCCGGATAATGATAGAAGATACCATTGGGGTCAGCGTCAGGCACAGTGCTGAGGGCTCTTAGAAACATTTCGTCTCTGAGCACAGCCAAGGTCTTAGATTAATGTCTGCTGTGGCTAAAGGCCAAATACGTATTTCTTTGTTTTGAGTCAGAGTTGCTACTGTAGTTAGAGCTAGGAGTGAATAAAAATGTATTTGACTCTTGACACATTTTCAGCTTAACAGGAATCGAGATTGAGTCCGCAGTTCTGTGTAATAAATGTGCAGCTTTGGTTCCGTGGAACCAGTTACCTTCCTAATGGAAGTAGGGCAGAACCCGATCCTGCTGCTTACAGATTTGCTGTGCGTGCCGTTGTCCTCATCCGTTCTCTTATCCAGTGTGGCGTTTCTTCTGTGCTTGTGTCTAGAGAAGGGAAACCTTCCGTCATCCCAGTTCAGATCCCGTAGTTGCTGGTAAAAGAGATTGACATTAATGGATTCCAGTCAAAGTACAGCAGTTATTCAGGAATTGGCTCTTCTTGTGTTTAAAGAGCCGCGGTGGGAGCCACTGAAAACAGACTAAAAATAGGTGCCGTTTCGCCCACTGGTGGCCGTGTAGTTGCTGGCTCTGCTTCTCAGTTTGCATGAGGTTATCTAAACCGGCCCGTCTTTTCTCCGCTTCTTACCTGCCTGTGCGGTAACAAGCCAGCTCTGTCACTCGCCAGCTACCGGGGGCCAGGACGTCATGCGTGAGGCTGCGTCCGTTTAACACACGGACTGCAGACCCGGCTCGAGACAGTTCCTCACCCTGACATTTTGCACAAGCTGCGCGGAAGCACCCTGGGTGACGGCGGTGACATCGGTGCTCCCCTGCCCTGGTCGTGTCATTTGTGTCCTGTCCGTTCCGCTGGCCTCGGTGTTCGAGGGCTCCCTTGGGTGGGCCTGGGGGATAGGGTGCCGGAGGAGTGCACATCTTGCCCCTGCCCTTGAGCCCCGTCGGGTAATTTGGGGCAGCACGTCCGGAGCGGATGAAATAGAAGCAGATGACAGCGCGCCGAGCTGCGTGTCCCAGTGACGAGGGGGCGACTTGGCGTTGCCTGCAGTAGTTGGGGAAGGTCTGAGGACGGCGGTGGAATTTTACTTGAACGTTGAAAAATGAGTAAGATTTGGGCGGGGAGGGTCCTCTGTGGACTGACATAATTAAAAATGTCAGCAGTGAACACAGAGTTTAGGAGGCAGCCCGGAGACTGAGTGGACTTCTTGTGCCGGGAGGAAGGGGAATTGCGAGGAAGTGCAGTCAGGCTGTGTGGGCCCTTCAGCCTGGAAGGACGAGTCTGTGCTTTGCTGGGCTGGCCTGGGGGGCCCTCGGAGCCTCGGTGACACCTGTCACCTCTTGGCCACCAGACCTCCCTTCTGGCCTCCCTGCGCTGTGCTTCCAACTCAGGCCCACATCAGCCCCTCAGACCTGCCCCGGGACCCTCCCCATTGCTCTCTCACCCTGCCCGGCTGCCTCTCTGCCCTTTGCTCACACTCTCGCCAACGTTACGTCTCTCCTTGATGTTTTCGGTGTAAGTGTGATTCTATCACCCCCCGGCTTAGCCTGCATGAGTGCTCTTAGGGTAAATTCCAGAATCCTTCCCTGACTCCGAAGCCCTGCAGTGTCGGCTCCTGCCTGCCTCTGTGCCCTCATCTCGTGCCCCTCTCCGTCCTCAGGTTGTTGGGGTGTGTGTGTGTGTGCGTGTGTGTGTGCGTGCGTGTGTGTGTATTTTAGCACTTCAGCCTCGGTTGCCCGAGACCTGCAGCCCAGAGGCACCCTCCTCCTCCTCGAAGTGTCCCCCTCTCCCCATGTACCCAGGTGTCTCCTGCTGGATTCACGGTGGCCGTCAAGCCCCCCCGGCTCCCAGGCAGAGTTGGGTGTCCCCTGTCACACACACTCCTTTGACCGCCCACCGTGATTAGCCAATTACTCACCTACTAATTCGGTTGAAGTTTGCCCCGCTGAACTGTCAGTTCCAGAGAGGGCCTCTGTCGTGGTCACCGCTGTCCCGTCACCCAGCGCCGTGTCTGGCCCACGGCGGTGCCCACGGCACGGCTCGGCACCCTCCTGTGGCTGCCAGTGGTCTCCAGGGTTGTTTGGCCGACGAACAGGGCCCCCTTCCTTCCCGCCGGCCCGCCACACCTGCTGGGAGGACGGCCGCCGGAGCGGACACACCCGGGGATCGCGGGAGGGCCTGCTCGGGGTGGATTAGGAAGCCTGAGCTTCACGGGAAAAGGCCCTAGAAGTGAGCTGAGCGGTGACCCACGCACAGTTCACGCGTCAGGCCGATGGGACTGCGGAGACCAGACTCCTACTCCCTCTTCCTCGGGACTCAGAGCATCGTCTCCCGGTGGACAGTCTCACGAGGCCTCGCCCCCTGACGGCCACCAGGGGCACATCCGGCCGCCGCTTCATCCTTAGCCGGGCTCTGATGATAGTCGGTCCAGTTCGTTCCCTGAGCCCTGGATGTCGCACCGGACTCTGTGGTCCTGTGCTGCCGAGGGAACCCACCTCTCGTGGGAAGTTCCCTGGACGTGATAGAAGCACCCTGAGGACTCACTGGGGCTTCTGGATGATGAAAGCAGCATTTACCAAGTCTCCCTTTTTAACCTGTCGTAGCAGAGAAATGTTTTCCTTGCCCTGTGCTGCTTCGCTCACCCTGAGGGTCCTCTGGGGCCTTGTGGTCAAGGAGTAGGAAGCAGGTTCTGGGCTCACACCCAGGCCCACAGAGCTTTCAGCTCTGAATGGAATCAGGAAGTCCTTTTGAACACCCCAAATCCACAAGACTTGTGTCCATCAACAGCTATTCATTGTATCAAGGGAGGATTCAATAAACAATTATGTGGCAAGCACTGTGCAAAATGCAGAGGTGATTGCAAAAGAGTGTGAGACACAATTCTTACGCAGACAGTTCACAGGGTATTATAGCTGGAGAGATAAGAGGTCACCACACACACACACACACACACACACACACACACAGAATTCACAATTAGCAGGTTAATGGTAGATTCTTACTGCCATGTGATGGCTCTGTGTGTGTGTGTGTGTATTTTTTGGCTGCGTGGTTTGTGGGATCTTAGTTTCCTGACCAGCGATCGAACCCGCGCTCCCTGAAGTGGAAGCACGGAGCCCTGACCACTGCACTGCCAGGGAATTCCCATGACTATACCTTTTATAGAAGTTCTAAGTTGGCAAGATCATATTTAAATACACTGGTCAGGGAAGAATTTTGGTTTTTTTTAATACAGCAGAATTTTTTAAAATGCAACAGAATAGCATTGAAACTAGAGGGACTTCCCTGGTTGTTGCCAGAGGCTGGCGATGAGAAAGCCCAGGTGTGGTGGGGAAACAGTAAGAATGGGCCTGGGACATGGTGGTGGGTAGACGGGGACAGAGAGGGTGGACGGTAGAGCGGGATCAGGTGATGAAGGCTTGAGCGTCTGATCAGGAAGTTTGGATTGTATTCTGTGGGTATTTGGGAGCAGAGGATACATCAGCACTTTATCTCAGGAGCTTAACCTGGCAGCAGAGTGGAGACAAGTTGGGAAAAGGACAGACGGATCAGAGAGAGCTGTTCCTGAGTTTATCTGACAGTGTGGCGTGGAGCTCGAGGGCTGGGGGGGGTGGAGGCAGGGACAGACAGAGGGACGTCGCAAAGGCAAGTCCGAGCGTTGGCATACCAGGTGGCTGCTGCTGAGGTGACTGGGAGAACGGGGCAGACGCGAACAGGGATACAGAACCAAAGAGAGCGAGATACTGGTGGCTTGGAGTTTATTTTAAAAGTATCGATAAGTCTTTCAAGTGAAAATGACCAAAAGAGGATTGAAAATGTTAGGTTGGAGTTTGAGACTTCAGGCCCCCAAATGCAACCTTGGAAATCTGTGATTTTCAGCTGAACATGAGCAGCGGTGATCTCCTTAGTAACCTCCTCCTTCCGTGCTGATGGAAGCAGAGGCCTTCTAGGTCCTTCCTCCTCAGGAAGCCCCAGGCTGCTGTCCGCTTGGCTGTGGCTTCACGTCTTAAAGTCACTGGAGGAGCAGCCGGGTGGCCTCTGTGAACCCCTCTCCTGCTTATAGCGCTGGTGGCCTTTGCTCAGCCAAGGGTGGATTCTGGCCGTGATTCCTTTTGCTTGGCCGTTCTGGTTGTGCTGTTCAGAACAATCTTTGTTTGAAGGCGTGCATTGAGAGTCCTGCCTGGCTGTGCGTGTGAGCACGTGTGCCTGCGTGTTGAAGAACAGCCTCTGGGCAGAGTTATGTATTTGCCAGTTTGAAAGATCAGTAAAAGAGTAAAAAATATCACTCGACATCTTCTGAGAACTCCTTACTAAACAGCGCTTCTGGCTTTTGCCAGGCGAATTCATCTAGATAACATTATCTTGAGGAATGTAAGATTTAGACATTATGAGTCACGAGAACTCTTAGAAGTTGCATTATTTTAGTATTTAGTGCTTTTTTTTACACTAGTATTTTGAAAATTTTTAATTCGTTTATTGTGTGTTTGATAACTGTGTTAATCCAAACATTAGCTGGAGGGCTTCCCTGGTGGCGCAGTGGTTGAGGGTCCGCCTGCCGATGCAGGGGACGCGGGTTCGTGCCCCGGTCCGGGAGGATCCCATGTGCCGCGGAGCGGCTAAGCCCGTGTGCCGCAACAAAGAACAGCTGCTGCTCGCCGCAACCAGAGAAAGGCCCGCACGCAGCAGTGAAGACCCAACGCAGCCCAAATTAATTAATTAATTTTAAAAAGAGAGAGAGATGGGATTGTTTTGTTTTAAAAAAAAATTAGCTAGAATGTCCCATTGCCCAGCTGTGCCAGGTGATAGGTGGTTTTCCTACGGAGTGAGCTTTTTGGGGGGTGTTATTTATGGGGCAAGTTTTATGAGATGGAGGCTGCTTCTCAGGCTTCCTGGAGGATCTCCACAGAAATGCATGTCTGTCCACCATCCTCTCAAGTGGATAGAGGAGATGGAATAAGAGTTTAAAATGAACGTTCCACGTCCTTTGGGAGTTTTCTCTTCTGTGCTGCTCAGCGGAGAGGTGGCTAGATGGGACGTAATTGCTGCTGATGTTGGTGAGGAAAGCGTGCCGTGCTCTCTACCCGCCTGGAAATGACTGATCGAGCCTGTGTGCTTGGGCTTACCCAGACCAACCTATGTACATTGGAAAAGTACAGTTACATATTTTTGTTTGCTTTCTTTGGAGGTACAAAATTATGTTGCCTTTCCTTTGCAGTTTATGTCAGTAGTTTCAGCTTTCCATATATACAGTGCACTGACCCTGGGAGAACTGTGACCACGCTTGTGTGTTTTTATAAGTGGTTAGAGGATAAAGTTGCCTGAATCAGTCACTTCAGAGGAAAGTGCAAAATAGTTATTCATGAGAGCAATTAAAATACTTCCAAAATACACATTTCAGCATTTCATTGTTTAATATTAGGGCTGTCTCCTCTGTGTAATAGCAAAGCCCAGATTTTATTTTCAGTATGGAGAGAACTGTTCTCTACAGGTGCAGGAATACTCCACTTAAATCCTTCACATACATTCTAGAATAAGTAAATGAACGGGTCGTATTTATGTCACAAAAAGGGGGTCTTTGTTTTACAAAAGGGTTAAACTGCATGAGAACTGTATTTAAAAGCTGAAATTATATAAACTGTGAAAGTGATTTAATGTACAGAAATTAAATTTGCATATGACCTTAGAAAAATATCTTTCATAAAGTAGAGCTTTGTGTAAATAGATTTCTGTGCATAGCCATGGAACTCATCCCCGGTGTGGGAAGGGGCTGCATTTAATCCCCCATTCCAGCTTAGGCAGCTCTGTCAGCTGATAAAGCTCTTATGACTTGCTCCCCCTTTGGACTGAAGCATAAGTGAGCAGCCCTCTGTTTCTCCCTGCAAGGAACTGTCTCCAAAGTCATGGAATTGACATTTACCTCTGGTTTGACTAGAAGAATACGGATACATTTTGAGAATTTGCGTCTTAAAATTAACATTGCTAATCTGTGTAGTAAAGTGCTACTTTTGTGAATATTCTTTTATTTTAAGAAACAACTCTGTGATTCGTAACTGCAAGGGTCAGGGGGAAGAGAAAACCGACCAGTTAGAATTGTTTAGTGGCATCGTTTTATGTATTGTTTTTTACGTGGCAGACTTTTTTTTCCTCTGAAAAATGGAATGGTGGTTGACATTGGCTTTTATAGAAAATTACATTTATGGTTTGAACTGTGAAGGAGGTACTCTTAAGGGAAGAAGTATTTCTTGGCTGAATGAGAAGAAAGTGATATACAAATTATGAATGCCTTTAAGCTGTACCAAGTGTTTTCTCCGTGCAAAGTAGTATGTATGTTTTTATTTATAAACATGCATTCTACAGGTAAAGACTAACAGAAATATGGATTTTTAACACTGCAGTTTGTCTGCCTGTTCATCCAAGTCTGTAGAGGCCAGTGGTGTCCGTATGTCTATCCGCTGGTCTCCCCACCCCGATTTCTCTACAGGCCAGGGTGTCTGCATATGTGTCTTCCTTCCTCTTAAAACAAACACTCCTAGCACAAGGGGCCAAAGCAGGTACAGCGTACTGAGATTCAGGTCTGTCTTAGGGAAGCACACGTGCATTGTTCGACGTTCTGTTTTCTCCATTCCTAGACGATAAGCAGCATAAAAAATCTAGGGACGGGAGAAACCTGGCAAAATTGGACGGTGAGTCAGATACTTGAACAACTTTAAAAAATATTTTTAAACTTTTTCAAAAAGTGTGTCAGTTTCTCAGTGCTGCTTTCACAGTAAACAAGTGGAGATCATGAACTGATGTTGTGTCTTCTTGTCATAATAGAATCTAACTTAGGGTCTGGGGACAGCAGAGTTGCGGGGAGGGCAGAGATGACTCTCGGTTGTGTGTCTGTCAGCCGTTTGTAACAAAGTTTACATAGATGGATTGTACTTTTCTCCTTGTAAGAGGAAGAGGGACATTTCAGACATATTTCAAAACTGAGTTGCTGATGAGGCTACAGATAGTTTCGCGAGGGTTCGGGTTAGTCGGGCAGTGTCTCATCTGTTGTTAATTAATGAAATGAAACTGGGGTCACTGGAGTCCAACGATGAATGAAAGGTCAGAGAATGGAAAAAACTGTCAATAAAGGAGGATGTCAGCAGAGTGGAACATTGTCAGAGATAAAGATCAGGGAAAATGTACTCTTTGGCTGAGGTAGTGTTTTGTGGAAGTTACCAGGAGTCCTGGTTTGGGACATTTCAAGCCAGACTGAGCACTAGATGAATGCTCTGATTTCGCAAAATCTGTTAAATATTTTAAGGCTGTTTGGATTTGTGCTGCTAGAGATTAGTTGAAAAAATTTGTAAGAAAAAAAAAGTTTGTTTGTTTTATAATGTGTTATTGCTGTTTTGTTTGGCTTTGGGGTTTTGTTTTGAGGCTGAACAGTGACTGCTCTCTCTCGGTTTTTTTTGTTGTTTTTTTTTTTCTGTTTTCATAGAATTTTCTAGAGCCACACTCACATTTTACTTGTTAGGGCCACCAAAGTTAGAAGTGATTTAGGATAAAATGAATGATAGAGCTGCACTTCAAACAGCCCAGGCTGGCCGGCCTTGAGTTTATGACTGTTGGAGAATCTGTCGCCTCTGAACGTAGTTCAGCGGAGGACGGGCTGAAAGTCACCGAGACGCAGCAACAGTCTCACCACCGATTCACAAACTGTGATCGTAGGCCGGCCATGACCGTGTTTTTTGTATCCCCCGCTAGTTCTTCCTCAGCTTTGTTACTGGTCTCACGTGACGCACACTTACAGAGTTCTTGTTTCTCTGGTCAGGTCAGATCTCCTTCCCTTTTCTCTCCCTCATCCAAGTTTTTGAACCATGTGGCTTTGGGGGAAGCAAGGCTCTTCCGTCAGTTTGGGAGAGGCCCGTGGCCATTTTCAGCCTGGTGAAATGAGGCCAAAATGAGGGCAGGACCCCAGAGATGTCAGCAGGCTGTCCCCACATCCTAGAGAGCGTTGCAGTTAATTCCGTGGTAGTTAGAGACACGGTTTAGCAGAGCAAGTGAGAGTACAGTCTCGAGCCGGGCTCACGTCTAGCTCTTTTGGTTATCACGCTGTGTCTTTCTGAACCTCTCTTTCCTTATCTGTAAAATGGGAGCAAACGAAGCACCTACCTCACGGGGCAGTTGGAAAGATCGAACAAATCCTTGTAAAGTGCTTAGAGCAATGCTTGTCACACAGTAAATGTTCAGTAACTCTGGGAGTCCTTATATTATTTATAAATATGGTGACTTATAAGTTTCAAATGGAATTCAAGTGGAGCTTCCTAGGATTGTCTGGTTTCTCTGTTCTCTGAGAACATTTACGGGACTCTTGTTTCGTTGGATTTAAATGAGAGATCATCCCACGAACTGTTTTGGAGCCAGAATGGGAAAAACTACGAAAACGGTTCTTTAGAGAAACACCAGAACAACAAAAGTTAATGGAAGTTAACATTTAAATTATAATCAGAATAGTGGCCGTCAGTTACCGCGTTGGGTAGGTGTAAGACAGGCAAATCATGTATAGACTCTTTAACATCTATTATTACAAGAACTGCTTTGAGGGAAAAACTTACCTTAAATAACTGCATTATGCAGTTAAGAGACTGAAAAGGACAAAACACTAATGAAATAAAATGATAAATCCTAAATAAACAGTGACAGGCATATACGTATGCCAATATCAACTGGCCCCTTTTCTGAGATTGCCGTGGCTTATACTTTAGGTGTAGGGATTCTAATTTACTTCATTTCTGTAGATGCATCAGCCCTAGCACAGCATTTCCTTGAGTGTGAGTTCCACCAGCTAAGATTTTAAGAGATTTTAGGGGGGAAAATGGGAGGGGAAATTCCATGGCCAAATAAGTTTGGGACCCTTAGATTAAAGTAAACTAGTTTCCTTAGAGATTTTTTTTCAGAGCTTTTACTATGCTTTTAATATGTGTGCTGTGAGTCTCCCAGGGAGACGTGATATGCAGTGTTTCTCTCACGTTTTGGACCGATACCCCGGCTGTCAGCTTCCTGCAGAATGCTGGCGCCCTGGAGCAGACTCTGGGAAATGCAGCCTTAGAAGCATGACTGTTTTCGCTGTGTCTCGGGCGTAGCTGCAGATCAGGGGTGGAGGAGGAGGGCCCCCAGATGAAGCCGGGGACTCGATGTGGCGTCACTGTACCGTGGAGGGCTCACTGTGTGCGGGCGCAAAGCACTCAGGCACATTAGCCAGCTCAGTCCCCTGACAGCTCCGTGAGGGGGGTGTGGTCATCAGTCCCATTTTCCGGACCGGAAACTGCTAGGCAGAGGGCGGAAGTCCCTTGTCCAAACCGGACAGCTATAGGACAAGGTGCAGCCAGGACACAGACTCAGGTACGGGGCCTGTGCCCGTCCCCCCTCTGCTGTACGGTCGCGGGGCTCACGCGGGTGTGGTCTGTGTGCTGTGTGCTGTGCGCGCACGGGGCGGGCTGGCGGTGGGGAGAGAACAGCCGGAACGTGTGAGGCGACAGGGAGTTGTGTGTGGCTGGAGAGCGCGTTTGGAAAGGGCAAGAAATGCAGCCTTAGCGCCGAACAGGTACAGGTCCCCGGGGCCTCGTCGGTCCCGCAGAGGAAGGCGGGCTTTCTGTGATGGAACCCCCTGCCCTTCCTATCAGGTAACCTTAAGAACTTCGATAAGCAAACTGCTTAAGAGTAAAAACAGTGCAGACACTTGGGTTGCAGGCGAGGGGTGCACGCCCGCATTTCGCAGCTGGCGAGGTCGCTGTCACCGACTTGCTGCTGTCCCGGCCTGCGACGCCGCGCACCCCACGCCGAGCACAGACAGTGGGCGCGGGAGTCCAGAGGATCATGCTTGGCGCTGAGCGTAGTACAGGGGATGAGAAAGGGTGACACCTCCCCCGTCAACTCCCCGCTCCTCTGCAGTTTTTGAGGGCACATTTTTTATGTTTCTGGAAGCGCAGGAAAGGCTAATGGAATGTAGCTCAAGGAGATGGAGATGAATATTTAATGAGATTCTAGGGTCCTTTTTTAAGATTTTATTTTTTATTGGAGTAGAGTTGCTTTACAGTGTTGTGTTAGTTTCTTGCCGTATGGCAAAGTGAATCAGTCATATGTACACATATGTCCACTCTGTTTTAGATTTCCTTCCCACTGAGGTCACCACAGAGCACTGAGTAGGGTTCCCTGTGCTCTCCAGTAGCTTCTCATTAGTTACCTGTTTTATACATAGTAGTGTGTATATGTCAGTACCAACCAGGGTCCTTTCTAAGGCTTGATTAAAGAGGTAAAAATGAGGCTGCTCTGTCTTCTTAACAAGGTAATTGTTTTTTAATTTCGTAGTATTAAAAATATACACATATTCCCTATCATCCAAATGTCTTTGGTTCCGAGTTTAGATGCAGTGACTAGCGAGGGTCTGGATAGTGAGAGGCTTCTCTGAAAATGTATCAGAATGTATTCAGTTCTTGGGTTTGGATTTGGACAGCAAGGAGTATTTAGATTGGAAAACCCAGTGAAGACCTCGTTCATCTTTTCTTTTCTGAAAGGAGGTGAGAGTGTCTCCTTAGCCAGTAGATTTCTCTTCATTAACAGGTAGTGAGATTGTGACCTAATGAAGATCATAGAGTAGGTCATTATAAGGACGGGACTAGGAAACACTGCACTCCTCTGAGTCCAGAAATCTTGCCGCAAGGCGTCCATGTAACCTGAGCAGTTAGGGTCTGTCGGCCCTTGTTCACGGCGCTCAGCCAGTGAACGGGAGACCCCGGAATTGGGGGTAATTATGCGACCCTCGATACAGAGAATACTTGTAAGAGTAAGGGGAGTATGTGGTATCTTTGAAATATAAAACTTATACAGTAGAAAGATTAAAAGTTCATTCTAGAGGGAACTTTTGACTCTGTCAATCTTATTTTGAAGAAGTCACATCTGGCCTCAGTTCATGGGTTTTTGTCTCCCCATTTTGCATCTGTCTTGGCTTGGTTATCTGCTACTTTCAGACCTCTGTAAGTCACACGAGCTAGGACGGGGAGCAGGGAGAAGACGTAGGATGCGCCACGGTGAAGGGCGTGAGGGCAAGGGGTGGGGGGGTCACCGTAAGTGCCTTCAGGGCCTGGGGTCCCTTTCGTGGGCTTGCAGAGCCAGGGCCGGTGCTGGATTGTGTGCCAGACCGAGCAGCTGTGGACGGGGATCCTCTCGCCTCTGTGGGAGCTGATTGTTCTTTAAGGCGGCTGTGCTCGAGTAGCGAGGAGAAGCTGGTTCTGTGCACACGGCGTAACTGTACCCTGTCTGTCCTTAGGTGGGTTTGCCGAGTTCTCCCGCTGTTTCCCTGGCCTCTGTGAAGGAAAGTCCACCCTAGTCCCCACCTGCATTTCTCAGCCTTGCTTACCTGTTGCCAACATCGGGCCAACCCGAATTCTGCCCAATCTCTATCTTGGCTGCCAGCGCGATGTCCTCAACAAGGTGGGTGCTTTGAAAATATCCTTCATTGCAGGGTTTCCTGACAGCAGCTGGAGAAGCACTGGGTTGCCGGTGGGCTGTCCTTTCCGACACACGCACCCCATGTTCTTAGGGCAGCTCCCCCGTGAGCAGCCCGGCGGCCGTACCGTCCTCCCCAGTGCCGCCTGCTGTGATGTTCTGATCGCCGTAGGAAGGCTGAGCTGTTGTCAAGTGTGCTGTCCTTACAGGTCCAAGAGACCTCCGGTTGGGCACGCCCAGGAAGGCTAATGCCGCCTAGATTATTTCACATATAGAAATGTATTTATTTACTGCAGCAACTAGAAAGGGACTCAGGTTGGCTTGGATTGAGGAAGATCTCATGATGACTCCTGGCTAGAGGGGCGGGGAGGGGGTTAAAAGGATGGTGAGGACCAGAGCTAAGAAGATGCGCTGCAGGGCTTCCCTGGTGGCGCAGTGGTGGAGAGTCCGCCTGCCGATGCAGGGGACGCGGGTTCGTGCCCCGGTCCGGGAAGATCCCACATGCCGCGGAGCGGCTGGGCCCGTGAGCTGTGGCCGCTGAGCCTGTGCGTCCGGAGCCTGTGCTCCACGACGGGAGAGGCCACAACGGTGAGAGGCCCACGTACCGCAAAAAAAAAAAAAAAAAGAAGTTGTGCTGCAGGCGCCCCACCTGAGGCCCCTTGGAGCAGTTTGGTTGAGAAAGAAGAGGGAGGACCAGAAATCCTGGATGAAAAGGATGTGAGTCATTCTGAACAAGGTGTACCCAACAGAGGAGCCGTATTGATTGATTGGGACCATTATATATAACGGTACATACATAACAGCAGTAGAACTAAGATCCGTCTGTCTCCACTGCTTATGTGCTCTTAACCAGTGGTGCTAGAAAACAGTGCTCTAACTGCCTGGAAAGTGATTTGCCTCTAAAACCTCTTGTTTACATCACCTCTAATTGAAAAAGCAATCAAAGATCTTAATTCAACTGCTGGTGATTTACAAGTGCTGCTTTTTGGGTATTTCTGCTTGAGTAGCTGAAAGAATTGGGCTGATCGTAAAATAAGCTTCCAGGTGGGCTTGCTTTATTTTAGCACGTGGAAATCAAAAACACCCTCTCATTGGGCAGCAAGGAGGCATTCTTTTTGCTCTTTTTTTCTTGTTTGTTCTCAAAACTCCTGCCTCTTCAGAATTTTGCCTGGACATTTTTGCTAACATGTCTGCTCGTTCCGTGAGGTATTTGAAATTTGATAGCTTATGCTTGCACTGAGCCTTCCTGGTGGGGTCACGGTGTCTTTGAGCACGTGATTTTTATTAGTTCTCTTTGAGAGATAAGCAAACTATGTCACAGAAAGCAAAATTAATATCCTAAAGTCACATGCATCCCTGGGGCAAACCTGGAGATGCTTTATTTAATCCTTAGATCAGCAAATAAAACAAAACGAAATAAAATTCCTAGTTAAGGATCCTGTTCAGAATTACCCCAGTAAAACTTAACCAGTCAGCTGGCAGGTGATTTTACAAGTAGTCGTGTTACAGGTCCTTTTTGTTACTTCTGACATTCAGTGCAGTGGTACCTTGATTTTGCTGCATACCTTTTCCAGGTTTAACGAATGTGTCAGTTAACAGCTAAGTGAGACCTGCAGCGTGAGAGCAGTTAAACTGGAACCTGAGGTTGAGGTGTGCCCGGGGCTGATAGTTTTCTGTTTTTAATTGGCTTCTACATGTCCGTATGCTAAACAGGATAGGCACATAGATGCCTTGAAAGGAAATGGTTGTAGGGGGAGAATGGGTTTATGCGAGCTCATGGGGAAACAGCTTGAGCGAGGAGTCATTCGGGAGGACTGTGAGAAAGCTGCTGTAGAAGCTCCCGACATGCAGACTAGGGAGGGGTGAGAAGAGTGCTTTCAAAGTGGTGAGTAGAAACTTCTATGTGTGTAACCGCTAGATTCACTGTTGAGAAGAGTCCTAGTGCTGGAGGGGACCTTACAGATCATTCAGTCAGCCTCCCTCATTCAATAATGAAGAAATCGTAATCCCAGAAATGTTAAATAAATTCCACAACACCACCCCGCTGATGGGTTTTAGAACTGGATGTGCCTCTCTTTCGAAAACAGCATAAACTCATCTTCTTCTCCACTCTCTGGTTTAAACTTTGCAGGAGAAATAGTGTGCTCTCTTCTTCTGGAAGATCTCCAGAGATGAAGATTTTATAATCTCCCCTAATAGTACGTTCCTTTTTAGTCAAACTTAGAAGTTTCTAAGAACAACCACCACAAGACCACTAATTTTATTAGTCATCTTCCTATTTATTTATTTATAATAAAGTGCCACTCAAATACGTTAAAAGCATGTCACGGAAATTTTCTGAGGAGGATAATAGTGTTTATCATTTAAAATGCTAGGCTTGGGCTTCCCCGGTGGCGCAGTGGTTGAGAGTCCGCCTGCCGATGCAGGGGACGCGGGTTCATGCCCCGGTCCGGGAAGATCCCACGTGCCGCGGAGCGGCTGGGCCCGTGAGCCGTGGCCGCTGAGCCTGCGTGTCCAGAGCCTGTGCTCCGCAACGGGAGAGGCCACAACAGTGAGAGGCCCGCGTACCGCAAACAAACAAAC
Organism: Kogia breviceps; assembly: GCF_026419965.1. Lineage (NCBI taxonomy): Eukaryota > Metazoa > Chordata > Mammalia > Artiodactyla > Physeteridae > Kogia > Kogia breviceps. Next base: position 8,782,024 of record NC_081321.1, on the reverse strand, counting down.
AAACAAACAAAAAAGTAAAATGCTAGGCTCTTTATGTTATTGCATTTAACCCTCCTAATAGGATTTGGAGGTAGGTTGGCTCTGAGTTATGTCACTTACTTACCCAAGATTCTGTGGCTAGAAAGTCATTGACCTCAAAACTAGTGAGTGACAGAGATATCCTCAAACCCAAACTACTCTGGCTCTAAGTCCTGTGTTTGTAGAACACCAGGAATCCTCATCCTCTGGAAATTGCAATCTCTATTACAGACTGTTATGAAGGACTGACAAATCTTAACGGTCTGTTGAATCACAGCTGAGATTTGTTTCCTCCTGCTTTTTCTACAGCATGTTCTATACCAGCACCATCGCACAGAAGTATAATGCAAGCCACATATATGATCTAGAATGTTCTGACAGCCTTATTTAAAAAGTTAAAAGAAAACCCAAGGGAAATTAATTTTAATAACATTCATCACCATATGTCTAGAATATTATCATTTCAACATGCAATCAATATAAAAAATTATTGGCACTTTACAGTTTTTGGTACTAGGTCTTTGAACTCTGGTGTTGTGTCTTAAGGTCTCTGCACCTCTCACTGTGGACGTGCCACATGTGCCTGGGCTTCCACAAATCACATGGTGCAGGTCAGTAGTCTCAGCATGTGATTGCTCTTACTTAGGTCTCAAGGACATAGCTCTTCTGGAAAAGACTGTAAGAAGGCACTGGTAGCAAAGAGAACCCTCTTCCTTTCCCCTCACATCTGTACTTCGTTTCCCACAGTCTGTCCTCCTCTGGTCTTTGTACTGGAGTTGTACAGCTGTTACACTAAAGCAGTTTGCTGGTGCCCAGTTCACATCTGACTGAGTGGGACTTGAACCAGAATCTCTGGTTATAATGGGAGAGACAAAAGTTCCTGATGGTTTTTTCTCCTTTAGCAGTTAACATTTCAAATGGGCTTTTGTTTCCCACTTACACACGGGATGCATGACGGAATTCCCTCCTGCGAGTAGTTCCTGAGCCAGGACCTCCTCGGCTTCTTCCCTAAAGCTGCTGTGCCCCCTCTTTCCCCATTTTAAACAGGGTGCAGTCAGCTCTTGGGGGGTAGCGTCTCATTTCAGTCTCTTCACGTGCACGGGTGGCTTGTTGTTCCGCCCGCCACCAGGACTACCGCCGCGTTCTCTGGTGCTTTCGGACGAGACTTAGGCTGTAGCCCGGACACCGTATAGCCAAACACTGCGTTCAGGTTTCTCTGTGATCTAGGAAGACAAAGGCTCATGTCGTCCAAATGATCAGCAAAAGTATTTCTTCAGGGTCCACTGTGTGTAGAACGCCATACAGAGTGCAGGTTGGTTAGACAAGAGCTGTTCCTGAGGCGGAAATTCGCAAACAAGGTGGCTCGGTGGGGAGCGAGAGCCGGCTCTGGACGGGGCGGGGGTTCGCATCCCAGGTCTTCGCCTCACCAGCCAGAGCAGTCGAGCCACATGACCGAATCTGCTTCTTCCCCTGCAAACTGAACTGATTCCTGCCTCCTAGTGTTCTTGCGAGGCTCCAGTGACGTGGCCTGATGCCAGGCACCAAGAGCAGTTCCTGGTTTGTAGGGACACTGTTACTGTCACCACCGGGTAGGGCGTACAAGGGTTGAGGGTGAGCAGTGGGTGCACTGGGCGTGGCTGGTGGAGGAAGTAGGTCCATTCTGAAGGCAGATGGAGTGGCAAATGCAACTCACTCATTAAATTGACTCCAGAAAGAAAAATGGCAACTCCTTTGTCTAGATTTGCAGTGCCTGTGTGATTTCATGGGACCTCTGTCCTCAGCCTAAACACACCTAAACGAACATATGGGCAAACAGAGCACCGGTATTAAGGCTGTATATTAAGCTGTATTCCATGTATTACCCCACAGCCTGTGTCAACAGAGCATAGAGCCCATATTTAGAAATTAGTCCAACTACAGGGCAAAGTTTATTTCATGGTTTAGGAGAAGGAAACTTAAAGGGAAAAAAAAAGTGAATGCAAATCATAGCAGTAAAATTAAGATTTATTTTGTGACTCACAGAAATTATTTTTGAACACTTTCTTGATTGTGTTTTGAAACTAGAATCTATTTTTAAATTCCTTAGGGGGCAATCTTTTCTACTTTACAGCTGAACCCTTTTGTATACCCAGCCTGCTACATTCAGTGTAATTTCCCTACTTGAGGCCAGTTAGGAGAAAGGACAGTTTGAATTAGTGAAAGATATACATTACAGGCTGGGGGGTGGGCAGCAGCTTTACTGAGACATAATTTATATACCATATGATTTATAAGATAATTTTAATTTAGATATAATTGATGTATAACATTATATCAGTTTCAAGTATATTAGTTTCAAGTAACATTATATCCAAGGTTCAATATTTGTATGTATTGCTAAATGATCACAATAAATCTAGTTAACATCTACCACCATACATAGCTACTCCTTTTGTTTCTTATGATGAGAACTTTTAAGACTTCTCTCTCAGCCACTTTCAAGTATACAAGACACTATTATTATCTGTAGTCAGCCTGCTGTACGTTACACCTCCACGACTGACTTGTTTTATGACTGGAAGTTTGTACCTTTTGACCACCTTTACCCCTCCCCTCCACCGCCTCTGGCAGCCACCAGTCTGTTCTCTGTAGCTGTGCACTCAGTTTCTGTTTGTTTTTTAGATTCCACATGTAAGTGAGATCATACAGTATTTGTCTTTCTCTGTCCGACTTAGTTCGCTTAGCCCAATGCCTTCAAGGTTCATCCATGCCGCCGCAGATGGCAAGATTTCCTTCTTTTCTAAGGCTGAATAAATAATATTCCACTGTGTACATGATACCATGTCGTCTCCATCCATTCATCTATCAGTGGGCACTTAGGTTGTTTCCATGTCTCGACTTTTGTAGACAGTACTGCACTGAACAAGGGGGTGCGTGTGTCTTTTGGAGATAAGTGTTTTTGTTTCCTTCGGATAAATACCCAGCAGTGGGATTGATGGATCAGATGGCAGCTCTATTTTTGATTTTTTGAGGAACCGCCACACTGTTTTCCATAGTGGCTGCACCAGTTTACATTCCCACAAACTATTATTTTAAAAATAAGGTAAAGTAAGGGAGGGAACTAACATTTATTGAAACTGGTATATTATGCGCCACTTTATCCTCATAACAGCTTTGCAAAATAGAGCTCATGAGCCCTGTTTTACAGGTAAGGAAACTAAAGCTGAGGGAGGTCAGGTAGCCCCTCCAAGGTCATTCAGGTGGTGAGCGGTCACGTGCTGAGCCGGGCTCCCAGTTTTCTGGGACTGGTGCCCGTGTGCTTGTCCTGCACACTGAGTTCACCCACAGTAACGGGAGGGAGGAGGGTTTAGAGGCGCGTGTGCTGGCGGAAGGGGAAGTGGTGGTAGAAGTTTATCAAAACTTCCTTCTGGTCGTTTCTGTTTTCTCAGCGTAGGTCATCCCTGAGCAGAGAGAGAGGGTGAGGGAGGACAGAGGGAGAGTTTGAGAAGAACGGGGAAGGGCTGGAATGGCAGCTGGCTGCCAGGCTGGAGGCCCGGTGAGCGCCAGGGTCACCCGGTGCCCGCAGAGGAGCGTGACTGGAAGGGGGCCCGGCGGCGGCGCTGCTGTGCGTTCTTCTCGGGCCACGTGCAGCTGCCTGCGTGCAGCTGCAGCCTCGGTGGCGAGCCAAGTTTATCCAGGGCTGCGATCTCGCCAAGTGAGTGGGAAGAGGTGACGGAGGGACACAGTAATTGAGAGTGAAAGCGAGGGAGGGACTCCAGGTGACGCTCGAACAGTGAGGGGGTTAATCCGCGTGTCGTTTGTGGTCGGCCCTCCCCGTCCCCTGGCAGGGCCTCTGCAGCCTCAGATTCGGCCAGCTGCGGATCCTGCAGCACTGTAGCGTTTACTGTTGAAAAGCGTCCACGTATAAGTGGACCCGCACAGTTGAAACCTGAGTCGTTCAAGGGTCAACTGTGTAATGACTGGCCACGGAATTTAGGTTGGGCCAGGAAGGAAGGACAGACGTCCCGAGGATGAAGGACAGAGGGAAGGCTGAATGAGGGCCTGGGGGGACTGAGGGACGCCGGGAGTGGTGGTGGAAGACAGTAAAGCTGGAAGGAGGGAGGTGGCGTCCTGCAGTGCGTCGTGTGAGGTTATGGTTACTGGTAATGGCAGTGACCAGACCGGGCCTCGGGAGGGAGAGCTCAAGGTGAGGCGCTCGGAGAACCCAGAGGCCGTGGTGTGGGAAGGATATTTGAAGGCCAGAGAAGAAAGATTGTGTTATCAGTAGGAAGCACGTGTTAGCCGACTGAGCACAGAGTTGAGCTAAATATTAAACAGCCTGAATGCTCTCTGGAAGCTTAAGGATTACGATGTTTAATGAGGGGACAGAGTGATATTGAGTTGTGTACGCTTTACACAACCCACTGAAACAACGCTGCATGAATTACGTAAATTCCTTAAAATGTGGTAGGAAGTCACAGACCTCCATCTCTGAGTAAAAGCAGTCACGATTCTATAAAACAAACCCGTTCCTCATACTCGTAGCTCCATCCCAGTTCTTGCTGTCAGAAACACTGATGTAAGATGCCCACTCGGCCACTTATATGCCCGGCCATAAACATCATCAGGAGAGAAGGGAACAGAACAGTCACGTGACAGTCACGTGACGCCTCGGCTGACTGCAGCCCCCGCCCACCCCTCTGCTCTGCCCTGCCGCCCTCGGCAGGTGGACGCCTGTCTCCTGGCAGCAGTGGGCTCTGGGCCGTCACAGGGCTACTAACCGCATTTGAACAGTTTGCTCACCAGGACGCAATTGCGTTTCTTCTCAGACCCGTTTAGGCCAATGTACTTGTTATTATAACGATGTACGTTAGTTAAAATATTGCATACACGGATGAAATATGAATGAGGAAAGAGAGTTGTTTTTCTACGACCTAAGCTAAATGTTTTCAAAAGATTCAGGAAAGGGACTTGCCTGGTGGCGCAGTGGTTGGGACTCCGCACTCCCAGTGCAGGGGCCCGGGGTTTGATCCCTGGTCAGGGAACTAGATCCCGCATGCATGCCGCCACAACTAAGGAGCCCATGTGCCTCAACTGTGGAGCCGGCGAGCCATGACTAAGGAGCCCACAAGCTGCAACTAACGAGCCCGCCTGCCGCAACTAAGACCCAGTGCAACCAAATAAATAAATAAATATTTTTTAAAAAAGATTCAGGAAAGACAGATGGCTCTACGTTTTTTTCTGTCCTACTAGGTGGGGGAAGGCAGCTGTAGAATATTTAGGGGACAGTCATAATCTAGAAGATTCTGTATGATTTATTGCTTTACTAGTTCTTGCTCTTTAAAGAATGGAAAGTATAAGTGGTAGATGCATTTGGTTGTGATTTTCTTAAGAACTGCAATCACCTAACCTATTTAAAAAAAACACCAAGGTCCCGCATCAGAAATTAGTGAATTAACGTACATTTATTTGTTTTGAGTTAAAATGTTTTACGTATACATGTAACATTTTTAACGGTTTCCTCTTTTAACTCATTTTTTCCACTGATGTATAGCTACCATTTTCTTCTCATTTCATTTTGTGGTTAAATTATTATCACGCCATTTCAACACATTAACGTCCCCTCCCCACTTACATCAGTTATCTAAAGTAAAGCTACTACTTATATGCATCTTTTCGTGGCACACTGTTTTATATGTGGAGAATATTGTTGAGACATAAACAGCGTTCTAGGCTTGGATGACTGATGCTTCTTGCGTGAGGTCGGAACTGCCCCTTTTGCGTGTTTCCTTCCCGTCGGGCCATGACCACCGGGCACGCGGCAGCAGCGGCGTGAGGCTGGGGGACGTGCACGTGGGCAGCCAGGCCTCAGCCGGGAGCAGCAGATGCCAGTGTGAACAGGGCGGCAGGGCCACGCTGCGATGCGTGTGGCTGCAGCTGGGGTGACAGTCAGGGAAGAAAGAGGTAAAATAGGACCGATGAGTCTCCTCCAGTAGCCATCAAGTGTCCTGAGTTGCTCCCCGAGTCTCTCAGAGAAGTCCATGCCCAGAGGGGTGCTTCTTTATTTCCTAACTGGTTACAGTTAAAAAGGGTGAGAAAGGATGCAGTTAAAACTTAATATTCTGTTACTTCATGTGGTTAAAAAGGAAGTCTGTGTGTAGGCTACTTTATTGCTGCATCCAATTTGCTTCAAAAAGAACTTCAGTAGAGAATGGCAGTTAAGAGGACAGACTCTGGAGATGGATGCGCTTGGATGTGGATTTCTACTCTGGACCACTTGTTAGCTGTGTAACTATGGAAACATTACATAAACTCTCTAAGCCTCAGTTTCTTCATTTTAAAAATGAGAAGAAGAATAGTATCCCTCTCAAAGGGTGGTTGTGAGGATTAAATGAGACAGTTCATTTAAATGCTCAGCACAGTACCAGGTCCACGGGAGGCATTCGGTAAACGTTAGACGTTGTTTATGAACGTGTGCCATGTGCCATAGTAGTGTATTGTTAATATAGCATAGCACCTGTAGCAAAGGTGCCCAACAAATTTTTTATTGCACTTAGGTTTAAGCGGTCATTTCTACAGAATGTAGACTATTAGGCTAGTTGTCAGAAGCGTACACTGTTCTGGACTGTGCGGGGAAATCACACTTGACGCTCTCGCTGCCGACTTGTCGCGCGTCAGCGTTGTCCTTTGCGAGCGTTGCCTGTGGTCTTCTGCGCAGACTAGGTAGCGCTGCCCGCGCCAGCCTGTCTCCTCAAACTCCTGTGTCTTTATTATCGGACTGCTTTTAATTTAATAAATCTTGGTCACACTGTTGATGGAAAGGAGAAGGACGTGTAAAAAGGTTCCTTTCTTTAAGGAGAGTTCATGAGAAAGGCCTGAAAGACTTTTATCTCCAGCAACGCCGCCGTTCTTGCGTGGCAAACACTGTGGTGGTCAGACAGTGGTGGAAAACAGTGTGACCTTCGCTCGTGTACAGACGTTTGAAAGTTGTGAACACCACTGAGATCTAACGGGAGCCTCCGAGACCTTCGGAAGGCGGGGGTCAGTCACTCTGAGAAGCTCGCCTAGCTCCAAAAGCTGTCTCTTGACTGTCATCTGATAGCTGAGAGGGCTGCACACCTGATCCGGATTTACTCAGTCTACCTTTTCTGTAAAAGCGTATATTTGTCGCGCTGAATGTGGTACACGAGGGGATGAGCGAGTCGGCGGGAGGCTAGAATAGGGAGAAGATGACCAGGTGTCCTTCGGGGAGTTGGAGTTGGAACAGATTTGTACAAGAGGTAGCATTCCGAGAAAAGGAAGACGTGACCAGAGTTGCTTAGAAGAGAATGATTTCAGGCCAAGAACATTTCCTGAGAGGCAGCAGTGGATGACTGAATGAAGTGGGTCGTATAGGCTTGCCTGGAAAATGGTGGACGGGATGTTAGCTGAACAAACACGTACTGAGTGCAGCTATGTACCTGGTGCTGAAGGGAGAAAAACAAGCAAGCATGAGGCCAAGATCTCACTCCTTCACTGCTTACTAGGAGAGACAAGAGTGTATCTGCTAATGATAACACGGTGTGCTCGGCGCTTTACTAATAGCATGTCCAAAGTCCTTTGGACGGGCAGAGAACAGAATGGTTAATTATGCACCAGTAGGAGGGGTTCATCGTAAGGTTACCTTAAACAAAGTAGAAAAGTGGAAGAGTCATCAGGAAGAGGAACAGGGCCTGCTGAGCTCAGAAACGGTGTGAACAACATCGGGGAAGGGGGGATGCACGTGGGATGGGCATTTGAGGTTGTACGGGACAGGAGCAGGCAGTGAGACGTGATGAAACTAAGTGTGGCTAAAGCACGTAGCTCCTGTTTAATTACAAGAAAGATTACTCTAGTTGTTGTCTGGAGAGGAAAACACCGCAAACTTCAAGAGCTCCCTGTTGGCTTTTTTGCTACCATGGTGAGGGTTTACCACTGAGCAGCGACTGGGAATAGAGAGAAAGGGTGGACGGGAGGGGTGATACCAGGAGGGTTTGGCAACATTAGGATGGGGGTAGTGAGGAAGAAAAACGGGATGAAATGATCCCATTTTCTAGCTCAAGTGTCTGGGTAGATGTTATTACCAAAAACCGGTTTTGGATTACAGAGAGGAAACAAGAATTTGAGGCAGAGAAGGGAGAAAGAGAATGTACTGTGTTTCTGACATTTTGAGTTTGAAGGTCCTGAGGAACATCCAAATAGATATATCCAGGAAGCAGCTGGAAATAACGTGTCAAAAATTAAAGAGGGTGTTCGTGTGTGTGTGTGTGTGTGTGTGTGTGTGTTTATTTATTTAAGAGTCATCAGCATGTAGAGGTGATAATTAAAACTACGGAAACAAGAGTCAGCCTTCAGAGAGAGTATTTACAGCCAGAAGATGGCCTAGGACTGTATCTTAGAGAACAACCAGCATGTTCAGTTTGGGAAGAAAATGTTCTCATTGTGTGTGCATATATTCTGAAGTCATAGCATAAAATAAACAAAACAAACAAACAAAAGGATTCTAGCATACTCCCCAATCTTGTAAATCAATGCACTTATTCATGCATTTTGGGGATTACATCTAACATGGTCATAATAAATTTATATAGTTGCCAAGGAGGGGAAAGTCATAGTAAACTGTCGTGGTTTTATTTTCTGTTCTTTGTTCCACTTCTCTCTCTAGTAATGAAGATAATAGAGAGTTGACTACATTAGTGATGTGTGATCTTTTAAACAGCCTATTTTGCCCTTAAAAAATTCTGCTTTAAAGCCTCAACAAGTTTAAGAAAACTGAAATCATATCAGGCATCTTTTCCAACCACAACGCTATGAGGCTAGAAATCAACTACAGGAAGAAAACTGCAAATACACAAACACATGGAGGCTAAACAATATGCTACTGAACAACCAGTGGATCACTGAAGAAACCAAAGAGGAAATCAGAAAATACCTTGAGACAAATGAAAATGAAAACACGACGATCCAAAACGTACAGGATGCAACAAAAGCAGTTCTAAGACGGAAGTTTATGGTGATACAAATTCACCTCAGGAAACAAGAAAAATCTCAAATAAACAACCTAAACCTTATGCCTAAAGCAACTAGAGAAAGAAGAACAAACAAAAGCCAAAGTTAGTAGAAGGAAAGAAATCAGAGCAGAAATAAATGAAATAGAGACTAAAAAAAACAATAGAAAAGATCAATGAAACTAAAAGCTGGTTCTTTGAAAAGATAAGCAAAATTGATAAACGTTTAGCCAGACTCATCAAGGAAAAAAGGGAGAGGGCCCAAATCAGTAAAATCAGAAGTGACAAGGAAGTTACAGCCTACACCACAGAAATACAAAGGATCATAGGAGGCTACTGTGAGCAACTATATGCCAATAAAGTAGACAACCTAGAAGAAATGGACAAATTCTTAGAAAGATACAAGTACAATCTCCCAAGACTGAACTAGGAAGAAACAGAAAATATGAACAGACCAATTACCAGTACTGAAATTGGATCAGTAATTTTAAAACTCCCAAAAAGCAAAAGTCCGGGACCAGATAGCTTCACAGGTGAATTCTACCAAACATTTAGAGAAGACTTAACACCCATCCTTCTGAAACTATTCCAAAAAATTGCAGAGGAACACTTCTGAACTCATTCTATGAGGCTACCATCACCCTGATACCAGAACCAGACAAAGATATCACAAAAAAAGAAAAAATTACAGGCCAATATCACTGATGAACAGGGATGCAAAAATCCTCAACAAAATACTAGCAAACCGACTCCAGCAATACATTAAAAGCATCACGATCAAGTGGGATTTATCCCAGGGATGCAAGGACTTTTCAATATCCACAAATCTGTCAGTGTGATATATATCACATTAACAAATTGAAGAGTAAAAATCATATGATTATCTTAGTAGATGTAGAAAAAGCTTTTGATAAGATTCATCCATTTATAATAATTTTTAAAAACCTTCTGAAAGTGGGCATAGAGGGAACGTACCTCAACATAATTAAGGCCATATACAGTAAACCCACAGCTAAGATCATATTCAATGATGAAAAGCTAAAAGCGTTTCCTCTAAGATCAGGAACAAGGCAAGGATGCCCACTGTTGCCATTTTTATTCAACATAGTTTTGGAAGTCCTAGCCACAGAAATCAGAGAGAAGAAAAAGAAATAAAAATCCAAATTGGAGAAGAAGTAAAACTGTCACTGTTTGCAGATGACATGCTACTATACATAGAAAATTCTAGAGACACTACCAGAAAACTACTAGAGCTCATCCATGAATTTAGTAAAGTTGCTGGATATGAAATTAATATACAGAAATATGTTGCATTTCTATACACTAACAACAAAATATCAGAGAAATTAAGGAAACAGTCCCATTTACCATCACATCAAAAAGAATAAAATACCTAGGAATAAACCTACCTAAGAAGGCAAAAGACCTGTACTCTGAAAACTGTAAGATGCTGATGAAAGAAATTGAACACAACACGATGGAAAGATATACCATGTTCCTGGATTGGAAGAATCAGTACTGTTAAAAGACCATACTACCCAAGGCAATCTACACATTCAGTGCAATTCCTATCAAATTATCAATGGCATTTTCCACAGAACTAGAACAAAAAAATTTTTTAATTTGTATGTATGGAAACACAAAGACCCCGAATAGCCAAGACAATCTTGAGAAGGAAGAACGGAGCTGGAGGAATCAGGATCCCTGACTTCAGACTATACTACAAGTCTACAGTGATCAAAACAGTAAGGTACTGGGCACGAAAACAGACACACGGATCAACAGAAGGGGATAGAAAGCGCAGAAATAAACCCGTACATTTATGGTCAATCTATGACAAAGGAGGCAAGAATATACAATGGAGAAAATCTCTCTTCAATAAATGGTGCTGGGAATACTGGACAGCTGCATGTAAAAATATGAAATTAGAACATTCTCTAACACCATATACAAAAATAAACTCAAAATGGATTAAAGACCTAAATGTAGGACTGGAAACCATAAAACTCCTAGAGGAAAACATAGGCAGAACACTCTGACATAAATCGCAGCAATATGGTTTTTGGGCTGTCTCCTAGAGTAATGGAAATAAAAACAAAAATAAATAAATGGGATCAAAATTAAAGTTAAAAGCTTTTGCACATCAAAGGAAACCATAAACAAAACAAAAGACAATCTACAGAATGGGAGAAAATATTTGCAAATGATGCTACTGACAAGGGATTAATTTCCAAAATATACAAACAGCTCATACAGCTTAATATAAAAAAAAAGAAACCCAATCACAAAGTTGGCAGAAGACCTAAACAGACGTTTCTCCAAAGAAGACACAAAGATGGCCAACAGGCATATGGAAAGATGTTCAGTATTGCTAATCATTAGAGAGATGCAGATCAAAACTACAATGAGGTATCACCTCACACTAGTCAGAATGGTCATCATTATAAAGTCTACAAATAATAAATGCTGCAGAGGGTGTGAAGAAAAGGGAACCCTACTACACTGTCGGCGGGAAGGTAAATTGTTACAGCAGCTATGGAGAAAAGTATGGTTGTTCCTTGAAGAACTGAAAATAGAGCTACCTTATGATCCTGCAATCCCACTCCTGGGCATATATCTGGAGGAAACCATAATTTGAAAAAATACACGCAACCCACTGTTCATTGCAGCACTATTCACAATAGCCAAGACATGGAAGCAACCTAAATGCCCATTGACAGATGAATGGTTAAAGAAGATGTGGTGTATATAGTACAGTATAATATAATATAACGGAATGGAATACTATTTAGCCATGAAAAGGAATGAAATAATGCCATTTGCAGCAACTCAGTTGGACCTAGAGATTATCATATTAAGTGAAGTGAGTCAGAGAGAGAAAGACAAATATGATATCACTTATATGTGGAATCTAAAAAGAAAAAAGGATACTAATGAACTTACTTACAAAACGGAAATAGACTCACAGGCATAGAAAACAAACTTATGGTTACCAAAGGGGAAAGGTGGTAGGAAGGGATAAATTAGGAATTTGGGATTAACATGTACACACTACTATATGTAAAATAGATAAACAACAAGGACATACTATATAGCACAGGGAACTACACTCAGTATCTTATAATAACCTATAATAGAAAAGAATCTAAAAATATATATATGTATAACTGAATCACTTTGACATACAATTGAAACTAACACATTGTAAATTAACTATACTTCAGTTTTAGATTCTGCTTTAAACTTGTCTTTCCCCGTCACTGTGCTAGTTTTATTGGATTTCACTGATAGAATGTAGTCTGATTGTTTCAAGGAAACTAGTCACTTTAATCATTACGCTAAACTTTTCTCTTTAAAAATGATCACGCTGGTATGTTATTAGCTACTTTCATTGCTCTTTCCCTCCCTAGGAGCTGATGCAGCAGAATGGGATCGGTTATGTGTTAAATGCCAGCAACACCTGTCCCAAGCCGGACTTTATCCCTGAATCTCATTTCCTGCGGGTGCCTGTGAATGATAGCTTTTGTGAGAAAATTTTGCCGTGGTTGGACAAATCAGTAGATTTCATTGGTAAGTAGCTCAAGTAATACTACAGGCCCTTTGGGTTATAGTCTCATGTAGAGGTATATCCCTCCCTCCCTTCCTCCTCTGTTTTTTTCATTAGAGAAAAGGAACCTATTTCATACAGTTCAAAAGTCTGAAAACACATGAGGCTACTCATCTCATTTAGTGGCCAAGGTGACGTGTGTGCGCCATGCCATCCCTAAGGGACTAGCCTTGTGACGTCCTAGCTAACTTCAACGCTACCAGGACTAAGCCTAATGGGATCTGTGATTATGTATTGGCAAGTGTTTGAAAATTGGTTAAACTTCTGGGATTAAAGTTTTTACCCACTTCCTCAAATCCTGTAAAAGACTTTTGGAAACTGTGGTGGCATTCCTTAAACTGTTTCTGCCTTGCTGCTATGTTTTCCCCAGAGAAAAGTCAAATCCTGTGAAAACAAATCCCATTACATTTAAAGTCTTTATGTCACAAGATTCCTAAGCCTCAGTCCGTGTGCCAGTAATTTCAAGTAGTATTGGATCTAATGAAATTCCAACACACACTCTCTCTCTCTCTCTCTCTCTCTCTCTCTCTCTCTCTCTCTCTCTCTCTCTCTCTCCTCTCTCTCTCCTCTCTCTCTCCTCTCTCTCTCTCCTCTCTCTCTCCTCTCTCTCTCTCTCTCTCTCTCCTCTCTCTCTCTCTCTCCTCTCTCTCTCTCTCCTCTCTCTCTCTCTCCTCTCTCTCTCTCTCTCTCCTCTCTCTCTCTCTCTCTCCTCTCTCTCCTCTCTCTCTCTCTCTCCTCTCTCTCTCTCTCTCCTCTCTCTCTCTCTCTCTCTCTCTCCTCTCCTCTCTCTCTCTCTCTCTCTCTCCTCTCTCTCTCTCTCTCTCCTCTCTCTCTCTCTCTCTCCTCTCTCCTCTCTCCTCTCCTCTCTCTCTCCTCTCTCCTCTTCTCTCTCTCTCTCTCTCTCTCTCTCTCTCTCTCTCTCTCACTCACTCACTCACTCACTCACTCACTCCCAGCCTCCCTGACTCCCAGCTTCTGGCCTGTTGTGACACTTTGGTGCCTCGAGCTCAGGTCTGCTGGTAGGAAATCGATGATGTGTATTTGAAATGTGGTTTTGGTGGAAAGTGGCTAAACCGAGGAGATGCGCTCTTTGCTCTTGAGCAACGTAACAAGGTGTGACTCTTGAGGTCTGCGTGAAGAGTTTTCATTAGTTTGCCCCCTGGTCACACACGTTTGAGCGCCCTCATCCATAATTAAATGCTCTGAATTGGTTACTGAAAGTTTTTTTTAAAAAAAGAACTAGTTCCTTTTAAACAGCGAAACTGTGTAAATTAAGCCCCTCACTATATCCTTTCATCTGCGAGAGGAATTTTCTAGACAGTGCTTTGGGAACTTCGGGTGATTCTGAAACAGATCTCTTTTCTTCCAAGATTTCAGATTGCCAGGTCGTCTCCTCTTTAATTGGCATGCATTCTGCGAAGCACCTGAAGATAAATGGCTTGATAATTCACGTTAAAATAATCACAAACAAAACTCCCCAGAGGAATCCTTCCCACCATTCTGCTTCTGGGAATAGTCAGCATATCGGTCAATGTTTCCTCTTTAAAAGATGACAGTTATAGTTAATGTTCCCATTGCATGTCCCATTGATGCAGAGACGACTGGCTCTCATTTCAGCTAAAAGTGCGATTTCAGAATCTATTTAGAATAGAACCTGATTCTGTTAAGTCACGACAATGTCTAAGCTTCAGGAGGTTGGTAGAAAAGAGAGAATATGAATAACTTTGCCCCCAGCTTACTTCTTCTTTCGTTGGAGCTCTTGGCCACTTTTAATTCCTACAGAAGGAACTTGACCATGCTGCTGGTTGGTGAAATAGCCACCCAAATACGTATCGTGGTTTTATTGTATATCTGAAGATATTCTTACTTACCGGTAGTCCACTTGCTTGGCCCTGTTTACTGTTCGGGCTGCCATCCTTCTCCCACCCTGACAATCCAGGGCAACACGTCCAGCCCACTGTGGAATGCAGCCCATGTTCACGACAGTTGCTAGTCTCGTCCAGGCTGTTTTAAGCTCTGGTTAGTCATGGCAGAGAATATACTTTGAAGACATACCCTCATACCAGGACTTCATAACTTACAGGCTCATACTTTTTCTTATTCAGGTTAAATTTCAGTACGTTCGTCTGTTCAGTAGGGTTTGTTGGAAGGACGCAGTTTTCACGGGGTGTTGCCTTTACTGCTAGTGCACGCAGGCGGCGGCGGGCGCGTTTGCCCGTCTGTGCCCCGAGTCACTGACCAGCGCCCCCGGGCCGGCCGGCCGCTCGCACGGGCTCCTTCCCCACCTCGCCCACCGCAAACTCAGGGCTTCTGTAGGCAACCCCGGGAGGTAGTTAAGAGTATGTACTTTGGAGCCAAACTGTATTTGGTGATCAGTTAAATGATTCCAGGTGAGTTACTAAAACTTCTGTGCCTCAGTTTCCTGATCTGGAGACTAAAGGTAATGTTTCTACCTTTCAGGGATATCGTTCGGATTAAAATAGATAATGCACGTAAAACACCTTGCAAGGTGCCTGACTCATAATTGGCTCTAATAAATAGTAGCTGTTTTAAAAGTTATCTAAGTCCTTTTCTATTTTTTCATGGAGCTGTACTCTGTGACCTCAGTTATTTCTTCCTTCTTTTCAGCCTCTTTAACTTCTCCCCATCACTGACTCCCCCCGTAACCCATTTCATTTGTTAGCCTCTCTCTCTTTTTAAACCTAGAATTGATAAAATAGAAAAAACTGAAAAGGAGATAAAATTGAAAAAATAGATACATCTTGATTAAGTCCTGGATTGTTGTAGCGGCAACCTGCTTTTTTTTAATTTCCAGTTTTCCCCGTCAGCGCCTTCCTGTTGCCCCCTATTCAGGAAGCTGCAGAGGCTCCTTAGTTGCCTCGAGTCCTTAGCCCAACGTTCCCAGACCCTCCAACACCCGCTTCCCACCTCTGAACCCTCGTCTCCGGCTGCTTCCCGCCCAGCGCGCACCGGCCAAGGCTGTTTTCTGAGAGGTTGTCCAGCCCCATCATGGGTCTTTCTCAAATGTTTCCCTTCTCCTCTCTGCCACGTCGACAGGTAGTACTTCCTTTGCCTTAAGAGACTCAGTTTAGCACTCCATTCTGCCAAGAAATGTGTTCTAATGAACCCCACTTCAGTATAATCACTTTTTAGTTAGATTTTTAAAATATATCATCAAAGCAGTTGTAATTGTTAGGAACGGTATAAGTACCACGCAGAACATTTGAAAAAGAAACCTGTAACCTCAACATCCTAACACATCTGTTATCATCATTGCTTTATTTCCTTCTAGCCTTTTTCAAATTTTTATAAAGATTACCTTTTAAAATATGTATCGGTCAGCCAGCCAGTATGTACTGGGTTCACACTATGTGCTCAGTGTTAAACCCTTTGGGGGAGTGTTAGAAGCAAGACCCTTCTCGGTCCTCCTAGTCTAGTTTCGCAATAATTATTAAAAATGATGATCGAGTACTGTCAACATTAAAAAAATATTTAAAGCCAGCCCACTTCCAATAAGAATTTGAAGCAGCTGACAGTAGGAGGCTGGGATCAAAAGATGACACACATTCACACACGTACCCATTAAAGTGGGACAGAAGGGCAAGAACCAGGTAGTACGGCACTAGGAAAGGCACAGTAAAATCTGAATTACAGTTACCTCTTGAAATTGAGTGAACACCTTAGCTTTGAGCTTCTTAGCGGCCAAGGTGAAAGAGGAAATACTAAGAGCAGTCTAGGCTAAATACTGAATAGTAGAGAGGAGGAAGAGAGCTGTGTGGCCCAGGAAGGCTTGGACTTTACGTACATGTGTTTATATACTGTTAGGTTGTATAGCGTGTCCTTTTTTCTTTGTTTCAATGTTGTTTTGTGTTCGTTTGTTATTGTTTTATTGTGTTTGATTTCCCTGTCTAAAGGGAAGCTGCTTGATTGTTCATGTAGTACCTTAAAGCTCTATGGTGTTTTGTACGTCACAAACAATAAGTCCTATACGTTGGGAATTTGTTATACGTATAACAGAGGTGGTGAGATTGAAGTATTATTGTGTATTGTATTACTCAGCTGCTAGAGCAGATCCCCTGGATACCTGTTAATTACAAGAACTTTAACATGAGGTTTGGTAAACTTTTGGCAGTTATCAATGAAAACAAGGATGAAAAGGGAAGAAATTAGCTCATGGCAGCAGCGTGCAGGTAAAGGGTAAGCACATATGTAATTGTTCAGATCTAAGGTAGTCACTGTACTGGCTAAAATGGTAGTTGCTTCCAGGCTGTGGGATAACATCATCCATGTCCACGAGAAAGCTTTTAAAGCTCATCTACAGTGAGAGATGGCAGTACCGTGCGATCGAATTTCCTTGGTTCTAACAGTGTCCACGAGTCCTTCTACCATGTTATGGGGAGTTAGCATGACGCAGTCAGACAGTGTCTCCTGGATATCAAGGAAGAGGTCAGAGTTCCCTTGGTCCTAAGGTGACCTACTGAACCTGATTCATGGCACACACATGGCGGCTTCTTAAATTCAGCAAGTAAAGTTAAGTGAGCCACTTTATGACACACAGAAAAATCTCCCAGAGAAAAATAGGGAAATTATAGGAAGGTGGATTCTATGAGTCGGCGTTTTACAAATTGCTTGACTTGGCGTCTCTCTGCGTTGTGATGTGGTATCACTGTGATTAAGTCTCTCCCCGTCCCCACCTCCCTGCTTTTTACACAGTTAATGTGTGTTGCATATGTTTAAAATGAAATAAGAATTTTTTAATTTAATCGCTCATATATATCAAATCATTATGTCATACACCTAAAGTACAATGTTATATGTCAATTATATCTCAAAACTGGAAAAAAATGTATCTCTTACGTAATTCGAAAAAAACTTAAGTATCAGACAGCATAGGTAATCAAAATATTAACTAAATCTTAGGATTTTGGATGTTTTTTTTTTTATACTATTCTGTATTTCTGAAGTTTTCTACACTAAACAAGTAGAATCACGTGATCACAATGTGTGATTTATACTCAGGGAAAGTTATTAAAATAATAATGTAAAAAATACATGGTGAAAAGTACTGAATAAGAGGCAACCCGAGTTAGGGACACATTGCTTATTAACACATGTGGACCTTCACTGTTCTGTGTGTAAATCGTGGGGAAAATCATCTTCCCCTTCCTCCCTGCAAGAATGTTGAAAGGAAAAACAGGTAGATAGGTGGGCTTTACTTCGAGTTGCCAGGTGAAAGACACCGTGTGAGTAAATGGAAAGAAGATTTCACTGCTGAACAAAGCTGTCATTAATGACCCTTTCTGAATTGGACTCATACAGAGAAAGCGAAAGCCTCCAACGGGTGTGTCCTGGTGCACTGCTTGGCAGGGATCTCGCGCTCCGCCACCATCGCCATCGCCTACATCATGAAGAGGATGGACATGTCCTTGGATGAAGCTTACAGGTGAGGACAGGAACATGCCCTGTGAGACCGGCTTCTCCTTTTTTTTTTTTTTTTTTTTTTTTTTTTTGCGGTACACGGGCCTCTCCGTTGTGGCCTCTCCCGCTGCAGAGCACAGGCTCCGGACGCGCAGGCCCAGCAGCCATGGCTCACGGGCCCAGCCGCTCCGCGGCACGTGGGATCCTCCCGGGTCAGGGCACGAACCCACGCCCCCTGCATCGGCAGGCGGACTCCCAACCACTGCGCCACCAGGGAAGCCCCCGGCTTCTCCTTTGACCCGAATCATGAGAAGACGTGGAGGGCGGCGGGGAGAGGGCGGTGCTGAGCACGTCAAAGCAGATCAGGATTATTTTAGTTACACTCTTTACAGGGGACTGGATTTTTAAATGGTTTTTCAAAGATTGGAGAAAAATGCATCTTTATAATTTAGCACTAATTCTGCCCTCACATGTGTCAAGTTCATCCTCAGCTACTTTTTAAGTTTAAGGAAGAGCAAATACAGAGATCTTCATCCTGTTACTTGAGTTTGTATCTTTGCCTAGTTGGGGAAATATCATTTGTTCTAATTTACACATGAGAAAGAGACGCTCCAGGAGAATACTCATTATAGAATTCCTACCGTGCTTCAGATTTTGTGTCTCTTTCACTGAGGAAAAATCCCAATATATGCAAGTATAAAACCAAATAATCGTCAAACTCCATTCGTTGAGTAGAATTTCCTGCAATTTAGAGTTGCTTAGATTTTTAAAAAAATTTTATTGAAGTATATAGTTGATTTACAGTGTTAAGTTCTGCTATACAGCAAAGTGACTCATTTATACATACATATATTCTTTTTCATATTCTTTTCCATGTGGTTTATCACAGGATACTGAATATAGTTCCCTGGGCTATACAGTAGGACCTTGTTGTTTATCCATTCTCTGTATAATAGTTCGCATCTGCTAACCCCAAACTCCCGGTTCTTCCCTCCCCAACCCCCTCAGCAACCACAAGTCAGTTCTGTATGTCTGTGAGTCTACTTCTGTTTCATAGATATGTTCACTTGTGTCGTATTTTAGATTCCACATGTAAGTGATATCATATGGTATTTGTCTTTCTCATTCCGACTTGACTTCAGTTAGTATGATCATCTCCAGGTCCATCCATCCACGTTGCTGCAAATGGCATTGTTTCATTCTTTTTTTATGGTTAACATTCCATTGCATATATGTGCCACATCTTCTTGATCCATTCATCTGTTGATGGACATTTAGGTTGCTTCCATGTCTTGGCTATTGTGAGTAGTGCTGCTGTGAACATAGGGGTGCGTGTATCTTTTCAAATTATGGTTTTGTCTGGGGATACGCCCAGGAGTGGGATTGCTGGATCATATGGCAACTCTAGTTTTAGTTTTCTTGAGGAACCTCCATACCGTTCTCCATAGTGGCTGCACCAATTTACATTCCCACCAACAGCGCAGGAGGGTTCCCTTTTCACCACACCCTTTCCAGCATTCATCGTTTTTAGCTTTTTTGACAATGGCCATTCTGACCGGCATGAGGTGATACCTCATTGTAGTTCTGATTTGCATTTCTCTAATAATTAGTGATGATGAGCATCTTTTTCATGTGCCTCTTGGCCATCTGTATGTCTCCTTTGGTGAAATGTCTATTTAGGTCTTCTGCCCATTTTTTGATTGGGTTTTTTTTGGTTACTGAATTGTACGAGCTATTTGTGTATTTTGGAAATTAAGCCCTTTTTAGTCCCATCATCATTTGCAAATATTTTCTCCCAGTCCATAGGTGGTCTTTTTGTTTTATTTATGGTTTCCTTTGCTGTGCAAAAGCTTGTAAGTTTGATTAGGTCCCATTTGTTCATTTTTGCTTTTATTTCTATTGCCTTGGGAGACTGACCTAAGAAAACATTGGTACAGTTTATGGTAGAGAATGCTTTGCCTGTGTTCTCTTCTAGGAGTTTTGTGGTGTCATGTCTTATCCTTGAGTCTCTAAGCCATTTTGAGTTTGTGTGTGGTGTGAGGGTGTGCTCTAACCTGATTTGCATGTGGCTGTGCACAGAGTTGCCCAGCTTTTGAAGTGTATATCATTTTGAGTGGGTTGCCTCCACCCCCCTTTCTCCAGACAGAAGGCAGCACCAAGGACTGGGGTTGTGTTCGGGGACGCGTGAATCGGAGTCCCCCGTGTATCTTGTTGGATAGAGGCGGTTAGTTTGCGTGTGATAAAGGAACGGTGAATATAGGCACGTGGAGCCAGCCCCGCTGTGACAGCTGGGCTTCCTTCTCACATTGGAAAATCTGGAGAACAGAAAGGAGCCACCGGAACAGCTTCTCACTTTTGCTGGGAACTGAGGCGGCGGGTCCTCCCCGTGTCCGCATCGCTCCGCGTCCTCCGCTCTGGCTGCGCCCAGCGGAGACCAGCAGGACAGGCACCCTTACATCCTGTTACGAGGTCTCATCACGGGGATCCTGTATTTACACTTGTCACAGTTGAGGCAATTATTTCTGGCTTCATTAATTTGCTTCAGGTTACTGATTTCCAAGGAGTTTATTTTTGATTTTTCTCTTTCCTTCCTTATTCAAATATAAATTTTCAGTGTAGTTTTCACTCCTGCATCTTCTGAGAAGTGGCCTTAAGGGTCAGGGGCCCCTGAAGAATATATCTACTATTTCCAAAGAGTCTCTTTGTACAGTGAAACATAAAAGCTGTTTATAACTACTTTTGATCCCTTGATGACTTTTTTTTAAACAAGGTGGTTACAGAAATGAAGCCAGACATCAGACCTGCTTGTTTTCTTTTTTAATATTTATTTAATTGGTTGCGCTGGGTCTTAGCTGCACAGGTGGCCTCCTTAGTTGCGGCTTGCCGGCTCCGTAGTTGCGGCGTGCGTGCGGGACGTAGTTCCCTGACCGGGGACTGAACCCGGGTCCCCTGCGTTGGGAGCGCAGAGTCTTAACCACCGCGCCACCAGGGAAGTTCCTAGACCTGGTTTTGGATCCCGGCACCCATCCTTCAGTAGCCGTGTGATTCGGGCAAGTCTCCTAAGGACTCCGTGCACCTCTGTGATGGGGGCAATTACACCCTCCTGGCAGAGGGTAGTTTTGAGAGCTGAATGAGAGAATACACTCCCCTCAGCGCATCAGCATAACGCTTAGCAGACAGAGACCACCGTGTGGCTGGCTACTCTGTCACACTGAACCCAGAGGGAAGGACCTCGGAAGTGTGTGCTCTGATACCCTGGCCATCTGATACGCTCTCTTTCGGTCGTTAGTTAAAAATGTGCCACGTCTTGAAGTGGCGGTGGGGCCTTTGACGTTGGGAAGCTGAAGGTGGCCACGCACGGCTGTCTAGCTGTACTTCTGACGGCGGCACCGGTGGGCAGTGGGGCGGTGTCATCCCAGCTGGTGAGGGAAGAATCACCTCTTACCAGTTGCACTGGAAGCCTTGGGTCCTCGAAGATGAGGAGGCTCAACCTAGAACTTTAGGGGCCTGGCCGCCTGCTTCCTAGCACCTCCGGGCTCAGGCTGTAAAGCTCCCCGAGGCGGAGGCCCTTATCTCCTCCCTGACCCTCTGCCCGAAGTTTTAAACCAGCCGCCCGACAAAGGTCTTGGGAGGGTCTCTCTGATGATTCCGTCTCAGCTCTTCACTTGCTGTAGCTTGTCGTCGAATTCAAGCCTTCTTGGTCTTTTCCTCTTTTCATAGATTTGTGAAAGAAAAAAGACCTACGATATCTCCGAACTTCAATTTTCTGGGCCAGCTGCTGGACTACGAGAAGAGGATTAAGAGCCAGACGGGAGCGGCGGGGCCCAAGAGCAAACTGAAGCTGCTGCACCTGGAGAAGCCGAGCGAGCCCGTCCCCGTCGTCGCCGCCGCCGCCGCCGCGGAGGGCGGGCAGGGAGGCCAGCCGCCCCTCGGGCCGCCCCGCGCCCGCCCCGCCGCCGCTCCCCCGGAGGCGGCGGGGCCCCGGCCGGTGCCCCCCGCTGGCGCGCCCGGCGCCCAGCCCTCGCCGCCCGACGACGGCCCCCTGGTCCAGGCGCTCAACGGGCTCCACCTGCCCGCGGACCGGCGGGAGGACAGCGGCCGCCTCAAGCGCTCCTTCTCCCTGGACATCAAGGCGGTGTCGCCGTCGGCCGGCGCGGCCGCGCCCCTGCGCGGTCTCTGCTCCCCGGAGGCGGCCCCGGAGCCCTACAAGCCCTCCTCCGGCCTGGAGGGCGCCGGCAAGCCGTGCCAGTTCTCCCCGGTGCGGGAGGTGTCGGAGCAGACGCCCGAGGCCAGCCCCGAGCGGGAGGAGGCCGGCCCCCCGCGGGCCCCCCAGCCGCCTAGGGCCCCCGAGGGCCCGGGCGCGCGGCCCCGCGCGGGGAGGCCGCTCCTGTCTCCCCTGCCCCGCAGCGGCAGCGTGGAGGACCACGGCCAGCCCCGCTTCCTCTTCGGCCTCTCGGCCAGCCAGCAGCACCTGGCCCCGGCCGCCGCCGGGCTGGGCCTCGAGGGCTGGCACTCGGACCTCCTGGCCCCCCAGACCTCCGCCCCCTCCTTGGCCAAGAGCTGGTATTTCGCCCCCGAGCCCCCCCACTTCTACTCGGCCTCGGCCGTGTACGGAGGCCACGCCGGGCCCCCCGCCTTCAGCTGCGGCCAGCTGCCCGCCTGCGGCGGCGACCCAGGCCACTCCGTGCGCCGGCGGCGGAAGCCCAGCGACAGGGCCGACTCCCGGCGCAGCTGGCACGAGGAGAGCCCCTTCGAGAAGCAGTTCAAACGCAGGAGCTGCCAGATGGAGTTTGGCGAGAGCATCATGTCCGAAAACCGGTCGCGGGAGGAACTGGGGAAGGTGGGCAGCCAGTCGAGCTTTTCAGGCAGCATGGAAATCATCGAGGTCTCCTGAGAAGAAGGACACTTGTGACTTCTATGGACAGCTTTTCTTCTTGTTCACAAAAAGATATTCCCTGTAAATCTGAAATATATATATGTACATACATATATATTTTTGGAAAATGGAGCCATGGTGTAAAAGCAAAACATGGATCCACACCGTTGTTCTCTTTGAATATCTGCATTTGAGAGAGCAGCTAGTATTTCTCTCAACACAAGTGGAAGGGCGGAGGCTAGCTTTCCCCCCAGGCACGTGAGACACTTCTATGCAGTGGACTGCACTTCCTCGCGTTCTTACTGAATCGAGTTCTATTTGGTGTCAGAGGACAGGAGCGCCCACCACTTTCTTGTCATGCTACAAAGAGATCTCAAAGACTAGTCCTGTCCGGTCCCTTCCACAGTGCACCTTAGCGCTGACACTGAGCCAGCCTGTGGGTCGGGCGGGGAGAACCCATTAGGAACAGAACCTAATGGTAAATCCAAGAGAAATGACCACATCCAAAGCTGATTCACGAACCCAAGCGCACCTGACAGCCGAGCGATGAGGCCATCGTTCTGCTGACCGTTAGGGGCCTTGCCAAGATCTACTATAGAGCAACCCCAGTACCTCAGACGGAAAGTCGGGGCCTTCACCACTACCAGGTTTGGTGGCCCGTTTTCTAGGCATTGTGAACAGACAGGTAGCTAGTCACCCCTTTCAGACCAATTCAGACGGTCTCTGCACACATTTCCAGTTGGGCCTGGGTGGAGGGCGTTCGTTTGTTCTTTCTTCTCGGCTCTGTGGAGAAAGACAGGAAGGAGGCGATCTAGGATCAACTTAACAGCCAGGAATCTGGCAGCAGCATGACTTAAGCTAAGGCTGGGAGGCTAAGCAAGGCTGCCTCCCTCTGTAGAAATCGGAGCTGCGCGAGGTGGGGTTGTCAGCCCTCTCCAGTGAAGGTTAATTTCGAGCCAGACGCGAATTTACTCGGCAGCGCCGTCGCGTCCTCAGCCGCGCTCGACAGCTTCCATTTGGGGTTCATCGTGCAGATGCACTTGATGAAAAATGGAACACGGTGAGGCAGAATTTTATAGGATCTACTAAGAGGCAGAAAACCGCGGAAGGGTTAGAGCAGCTGGCATTGCCGAGGAGACGCGGGAGGCTCTTATTTTCTCAGTGGTTTTTCCCTTAGCCTGCGACCAAGGTGGTGTCTCTGCAATTAGCCTTTCGTACTGATAGGGCTGAGAGAGGCTTTGGTGAGCAGCGAATGTTCAGAGATAAACTGTAGGAAGGTGAGGAGAAGGCGGTTGGATTTTTGTTTCGTTGCAAGCAGAGCAGAAAGACACAGCCAAGCTGTTCTCGGAAACTAACCCCGGCATTTTTTAGTAGAACCGACATATCAAAGTGGAGCGGGACCACCAAGCGGTCTCCGTCCGTGACCTACACTCACTGAATGGAATCCATCCTGGCAGCTGAAAATAGGAGGTGATTTTAGAACAAGTCCACCCGCGCCAGTACTTACCTGCTTTTAAACTTCCTGGCTTGAGTTTCGTCAGCTACAGTCTGGTCCTGTTTTGAAGCCTTAATTCACGTCAGCAGCTTTTTTTTTAGGGTGGTGGGTGGGTGGTAGCATTGTTCTTTACTGTAAGTGTAGCTAGTTGCTGACTCATATCTCAGGTTTTTCTACGTGTGAGAAATGGACAGTCCTTTGAGTTGGATGTGACTTCACGTTTCCCGTGGTGACTGCTAAAACCAGCAAAGAATGACACGATTCAAAACTGACTTGATCGTGACGATTATGAGCTTCACAGAACATAACTGGTTATGCACAGATAATGGGCTATGATATGGGTATAAAATGGAGAGAGAAAACTGCGTAGGGAGTGCGTTGTTACCATACTGGAAAAGTTCTGTTAAGAGTGATGTACCTTTTCTATATACATGTAAATTTTGGATGTAATCAGATATTATCAATGTTTCACACAGTAATTTTTGATGTGTTCTGTACACACGCACCAAACGTGTAACAGCTCCCTGCTCCTAGAGTCTGGTCACAACTGTGGAACATTTTTGAGAAATGCAACTAATGGCTCCAATACTGTCTGTTTCAGGAGGGTCGTGGGACTTGGTTCTAATGCGACCTTTGGGCAGAATCGGCCTCTTCCATCGTTTGGGATTTCTCTTGGCCGTGGTCCCCGTCCTTCCTGTGACCCGTCACGGGGTCCTGTGCTACAACCTTTGGTCCTCGATCACTAACGTCGAGTAATCAGCCCTTGGAATGGAGGCTGCCCTGCTGAAGGGGCAGCCTCTCGGGCCAGCCCCAGAGCCACGTGGGTGGCCGAGGGCCAGGCAGGGCGGTGGCTGACTCTTTGCCGCGTGGAAACCCAGGGGGAGCCCTGGAGCCTCCCAGATGATACAGGATGGTGATTTTCTACGACAGAACTAGACCTCTACGTGAGAAATGCTGGAAAATGGTTTAGGACATCTGTAAAGTTAGGTGGGAAGACTGTATAAATGTTTAATATGAATATAGTGTTCTTTTGTAGTAAAGCAAGCTGTTGAATGGTTGAATTGTGCATTTCTCATTCTGATGTGTCATGAATGTTAATATGATGAAATAAAATCAAAACTGGTACCTGTTTATACATAGATATGAGAAAGGACCTCTCTCTACAGCACGTCCGAGTGGAGGAGGAGGCCTTGGTGGGGCCTGGCCTGCTGTCCTCCCGCCAGCGGCATCAGCTGTGTCACGGGGTCCATCCTGCACAGGGAACGCGCTCAGGCGCCGACAGTCTACGGCCACCGTCCTCGTTCTTTAACGTGTACGCCAGACGCGCACTGTGGTCTGGTGACCTCAGGTTTGGTGACTGACTGAAACCAGAATAGGTACAAGGTGGGAAGAAAAAAGACCAGGTAGACATTTGTGGTGCATTTTAATGTAACGTGTGGGCGGGTTTATAACCCTTATAGGAAGAACTGAGGGAGAGTAGTTATTTCATGACCTGTTCTCCATCCTTGCCGCGCCCATCACGCCCATCGCCACGTCATGCTCCTAAGTGACGCCGGGCATGGTGACTTCCGAGGCTAGAAGCTCAGCCTCATCAGCTTCTTGGTAAAGAATCAGGCATTAAAGGAATAAAGCATTTACGTACCTTCAGGGCAAGCAGATGGGATAGTGGCGATAAGAAGAATCACAGGTGACGTCACTTAAGTTGGTTGTGAAAGGCTTCTGAGTTGAAGTTAGATGTGAGGAAATTTTAAAACAAGCAGGATCGGACCGGGTGGGTGAAGACCAGAGAGCTGTCTTGACTAGGACCTTGACCAAAAAATGGAGGTGGGCGTGAGATAGAGGAAGAGAGGGCGTATGGAATAAATCTGCCTCGAGATGGGAGGTGGCAGGAGGGAGCGGGTGTCTCAGGGGAGAGGCGTTGGATGGGAAGCTGTAGATGTTGGAAGGCCCGAAAGTCAAGCCAGTTACTAGTTAAACGCAGACAGATCTGAGGGCCTCTTGGGGACCGGCAGCCGCAGCAGGCTGGTGTCCAAGGACTAGTTTGGGTCTGACATCATCAGACCAGGGCTCAGGCTCTGGGGAAACGGGGAAGGTGTAGATACCGGGACAAGTGAACAAGACCTTGTTAGCCTCAGGACCTTCACCGTCATTTTGTCTTAGATGCTCCTGTCTGGTGGTTTCCGCTTTCTGACGCTAAGCAGATATGTTTCAGGTCTAGTAAACAGAAGTTAGGTCTAGGTGCTTTTCTCTGACTGTTGCTCTTCTGCCTCTTATCAATGAAAGAGGGAAGCAAGGTATTTCTTGCATTCTGTGGGGCCCATTCATCCTTGTACAGCAAAATTATACTTGGTTATTTATATCTTTACAGTGTTGCAAAATCAACTGGAGAATTACACCACCGTCTTGGAAGATGTTTACAAGTCAATCACATTGTTGCAGTTTATGTGCATATAGATATCAAACTGGGTTTATGTAAAAACAAATTTCATTCCTTTGGTTCTGCCTAACCAGAGACAGTTGGAAACGCTTTCCCATAGGACATGCAGAATGTTACCTTGTAGGAGAGTATCACAGGCAAACAGGATAACTGGGAGAGGGTTAGCTCAGCTGTGGCCTGGCTTCTCTGGTCAGGGGAAGTATGACAGCTTCAAAGACTGAATTAAAAATACTTGGTTCACAGAAGCTTTTAGCATAAATCGTGCTTCACTCTGTAGAAAAGGAAGCGGTAGGAATATGCCTTGATTGGTGAAGAAAATTAATCAAATCGTCAGTAAATTGTATCATGTCCTATGTTGACACAGATGACCCTGAACAAATTCCTAAGAGCAGCGGACACGCACACACGCAGCTCTCACCACATGAGATACCTGCTCATACTAATAAGCAACTAGATTTAGTTGCCAAAGACGTTTTAATGTCATGGTTTGCAGCACGTGAATAATTATCTGGTTACCTTTCCCTCTGTAGTCACAACATTTGAATGGAAGGTACGTCGTGCCTTGTGAGTGTGCAAGAAATTCAGTGTCACTTATTATAAACCAATAAACAACAATGACACCTCTGAGGCACTATGTAGCTCTTAACAAAGGAGTGAAAGTCAGGGTAGGGGGAAGAAAAGCAAAATTACTTCTCTCACAGTTAAGAAAAAACATACACCGAAAAATTCCACAAGAAGAAAACATTTCCCTTCTCTCTGCACTGCCCTTCAATCTTTAGTATCAACATGTTAAGTCATTTCCAACTGAATTCTACATATCTGGGTTTAGCCGAGGTGTAAACAAAACAGGAGGACAAAATTTTCAATTGCTCTGGGATTTTAATACGCGTTTGTTCACAGCCCTCATTACTGAAGATTCCTTGTTTTCCCTGGGATCTGCTAGGGGAAATGCCAAAGCTAAACAAGTTCTACAAATCAACCCCAAAGAGTAAGTGGCACATGTAGTTCCCCAGGGCCATTAGTTTACGTAGCCTTGGAAACAGCATGTTTATAATACCTATAATGTACCTTTTTCACACGCCGCAGGAGAAAGCAAAGAAACAAGCTAGAGAATACTTTACCAAAGACAAACAAACCAGACCAATTTCTTGAGTGCACTTAGGATATGGAGTCCTTAAAGACTCATTTCATCAAATATTCACTCTGGCGGAGAACCTAAGTTACTACGAATGATAAAACTTTGAGGGAAATAAAGATGTGAAATCTATAAAATCATTATAAAGCTGCCTATGAAATCTATCACTTGCTCTTAACCCCGCAGTTCATTTACTGTAAACTTATATGCACATAATACAAGGGGTGAAGTCCTTTCTACCCATCTTCCACTTCAGCTAGTGAAACAAGGAGGCTGCAGTATAGCGGCCTGTTGGATGGGGTTCATATCTAGAGGTGAATAGACTGACAGGCAAAACGGGTCCTTAAAGCAAGCGAGCCACTTGACACCTGTCTAATTCATAGTTAACAAAAAGAAGGAAAGAAGCTCTCCCTCGGCAACTCAGAATTTAAAGTCACGACCAAGACCTAGGGCCACCGCTCAGACACAACAGGCAAAGATGCTCCTCACCGTTTCTCGAAGGTGATGTTATCAGAACTGCAGACGTGGGATCTAAGGGCTGGAAGGGGCGTGAGACCCCACCCAGACCACCTTGCGCTCTAGCGGGGGTGGAAACTTCCAGCCAGGGCTCTTTGACAACCCCAGGCAGCCTCCCCATCCCTGAAACATCCGAGAGCGTCCAGCTAGGTCACTGGTCGTTAACCAACAGAGATCCAGCATTACTGTCTCTTGAAACAGTAAACCCCTCAGATTCCCAGAATCCATTGGAAAAAGTAAAATATTGAGGGGGGAAAAGTAAAATGTTACCAGTCAGGGTTCAATCAGAGAAGAACCAGCAGGAATGATGTAGAATAAGGAGGTTGTTCAAGAGACTCACCTTAAGCCATTAATTCAAGGAGCTGATAAGAGTCCCAGTTGCGCTGTTTCTTCTTCACCAGGAGTCGCTGGGCAGGTGGTCCAGAAAACAGCTGGATGTGCGGTGGGGGATGGATGTGCAGTGGCGGAGAGCCAAGACACCTGCAGCCTGCAAGCAACAAGCTGGAACCACATCTGGCTCCCACCAGAACCCACGCTGGCTCTTCCCTTCTCTAAGCCCTCATCCTCCCTGCTGCAGAAGACCTAAGGAGAAGTTAGTACTCATACCTGGCCCAGGATTTGGAAAAGCTGGAGGCAGAGTTCTGTGGAGCCGGAGGAGCTGCTGCCCCCACCAAAAGTGCAACGGGGCCTGACTGCCAGCGACTTTCATCAAATACACATGCGTGTTGCTTCACTTCCACTGACAAATCTCACGCAAATTTCTCCTGTGGCCGCAACCCTAACCGAAAAGGAACAGGGAAGGGAGTTCCAGGAAACACAACTCGACTTAGCCAAAGTTGATAATGTTGCAAACCCACCACATACCATAAATATTAAATTAACTAGCATTATTTCAAAGCACATCAGATCTGCCTATTGATCTTCTCTGCTTCTACCCAGGAATAAGCAGTCTATCGACTTTGGGCCCAAATCTAAGTTAAAATACCATGTTTTGTCTAGTGTCTTCATAAGAAGGAAGAGAACTGGATGGAGCGCGGGCTGGCAGAGAAGTTCTGCACGCTGTGCGAGGTCACCTTTCCGCCACGTCCAGACCATCAGCTGCTGCAACACCGCTGAGAAAGCTCTGGCCTCGCAGGCTCAGGCTGCATGTCACTTTGCTATGTGCTTTTATTTGTAAATTGTATTAAGTGCAGTGAGGCTAATGGAACGTCTGATCCCTGAGCTATTTTGACAGCTCTGCAGACAACCGGCCCTTCCTTCTTTGAAAGCTACAAGCATGTCTCTGTGTTCAGAGCCAGGTTCTGTACGCTCCAGGAACTCAAAGAAAGACAATGATGGTTGAGGGCTGAGAAGTGCCACTTTCTGTCAGTCTAGGGGAAGGGACTATGAGAATGCCTTTTATTAGTTTTTCAACTTTTCTGCCAGTTTGCAGTTAAAAAAAAAAAAAGTGAAGTTAGGAAAAAATAGAATTAGAGTAGGTGGGTACCATAGTGTAGCCACATCAGATATTAAAGTGTATTGTGAAATTATAATATTAAAACTGTGAAAAAACGAACAAAAACCAGCATGAAACAGTATGGAGAGAAAGATCAATGGATCTGAATACAGTCCAGAACCAGATCCTCAATTACACAGAAATGTAACGCACGAAAGGAGCACTGACACAGGGGGGTAGGGGAGGGGAACGCATTATTCAATAAATGTGGCTGCCTTCCCCTCCGTGACATTTCCTAGAATAACCTTAGCTATTTATTTAACAGGTTTCTAAAATTACAGAACACCTTTCTTGACTGTACTCTAACAAATTGCTCTAGGAATGGTTTAAAGCCCCACTAAAACCCTGACCACCGAAGGCATTATGAAGATGAACTTCTTTCGCCAGAGCGGCCCAACACGCTCTAAACGTCCAGCTCCCCGCTCCCAGCTCTGCTTCCAATCCCTCCCTGGCTCCCTCAGACCCCTTGATCTCCCCTGGCGGGATGTCTCTGCCCGCCTTCCTTCCTGATGGGTAAAGAAGCAGTTCCCAGAAGGCTGCCCTCCGAAGAAGGCAGATGCTGCCTTGGCCTCTTCCCTTGGCTGTGGTTTCCAACTTGTCTTTCCGGTTCAGAGGGAATGAGCAATCCTCATATTTGCTGGTCCTTAGAAAATGCTAGAAGCTATTGATTTTTTTCCTGTGTCTAAATTTTTTTTAAATTATTTTTTCCATTTAGCTTGGAATGTTCATATTTCTGCTGTCATCCAGTTGTTTTATGCCCTACATGTTATCCCAGGTTCTAAGAACCTTACAAGATAGTGTTCAATCAGAATTCAAGGTTAGAATCAGATAAAGTTTAACTGAGAGATGCTAAACTAAGTGGGATCAATTTTAACCTTATAAATATACCTAAGGCTGTTTGGACATAAAAAACACCCTCGAGGTTTGGAGGAATCTAGGGAGCCCCGTGGGCCCCAGTGACCTCCCCACACCCCCGGCTCCTGGTCTCCGGGTGCCTGCCTGGATCTGTTCGTACATTCCACTTCTTTGCTTCTGCAATCTTTTCTTCCATGAGAACGTTTATGATATGCAAAGTACTGCACTGAGTACTTCTGTGGTTACTCAAATTGCTTCATTTCCTAATCTCCCATAGAAATTCAGAGGCGCTTGGAGTTTTTCCTCTTCAGCCTTTTTCGTACCCCCGGCACAGTGCCCGGCCCATCCAGTGGGTCCGCGGACGCCTGCTGGGTGAGTGCTCTCCGCTCGGCTCCACAAGTCTGCAAAGCTAGTAAAGCAAATGCGCGCTAAAACCTGCCTCAAAAATTGGAGTCCTGCCAGCGCTGATGTAATAAGAGGAACCCTAAACTGTATCTGCACCAAGGAAACCAGTTATCAGTGGGAGATGAACCCGACCAGGCTGTGGAAAGGGAGTCTTCGGTTTCCGATGACGACACGGGAGGAGCACCCTAGGCTGACACAGGAGCAACGCCAGGCCAGATACTTACCGCGATGGAAACACAACACACACACCTGGATTAAATTAGTTCTTTATGTTCACAACCCACAAGACAGCCCACTGAGAAAAATTTCACGAAGGCGTCAAGGACACAGAGCTTCTTAAAATATTTCTCCCCTTCTCTTCATATTTTCAGTCTGCAAGCTAGACTAGATAATATACACTGTCAATTAAAAAAAAAAAAAAGAAAACTACGCAAAATAAAAATAAGTCCCAAGGCAGAGTTCTGTAAAGAATCCCTAATAGCTCAAACATTCCAACTTCGGTGACCAGTGAGAGTAGGTTTGCTGGCTTTGCAGAGGGAGAGTGCGTCAAAGGAAGGGCTGGGGCATCGCAGCCTCCAGGGTGGCTGGACTGCTTCCCGTGCCCTCGGGGAGCGTCAACACCCCCAGCGGTCACCTCCGACGCCTTTGGTTCCAAGCGTCCTGGGGCCCTGGCAGTCCCCCGACCACAGCCGGCGGGGGGAGGCGGTTACAGCCTGAGCTCGCGGTCGGGCTTCATGGTGAAGGGCTCCAGGCGCTCGGCCTCGGGCAGCAGGCTGTTGAGCCGCTCCAGCAGCGGCACTGTCTGGTCGATGCCCATCTGGATACGGCGCAGGATGGCCGACATCTCGTTGACCTTCTGGATCTGCTCGGCGTATTTGGCGTATCTTTTCTGGCGCTCCTGCATGAAGCTAAAGAGGGTTTCTACAGACAGATCCATCTGCAGGAGGGAGAGAA
Source organism: Kogia breviceps (assembly GCF_026419965.1). Classification (NCBI taxonomy): domain Eukaryota; kingdom Metazoa; phylum Chordata; class Mammalia; order Artiodactyla; family Physeteridae; genus Kogia; species Kogia breviceps. The sequence continues at coordinate 8,749,808 of NC_081321.1, read as the reverse complement.
GTGAGACACGTTCAATCCAGAGGAAACAAGTCCCGTCACGAGGCTGGGGGATGAGCACGAGGTGCGGAGCCCACAGGCCACGTGGGGGGCGACCAGCTTTGCAGGAAGCGGAATCGCTGGGCATAAAAACCTTCCAGGACACGGCCTGACTGGCTGCTGCCCCAGAACCCTCTGCAGAGGGAGACTGGGATGGCGGCCTCCAGCTCTGCCTTCTGGGAGCGTGAGCCATCTAGTCCTTGTTGAGACCCTGGGATTTCTAGCTCTTTCTCTCTACAGGAAAGAATTCTGGGCTCAGAAATCAGGCAGACCAAGGTTTGACTCCGGCTCTGCCACTTGAGTTGCTAATAATGTATGCTTTCTGTCTCAGGTTTTTCATCTGCAAAAATCAGGGGCCTGATGGCAGACTTGCAGGGTTGCTGTGAGGACGAAATGAGATGACGACGTGCTCAGGACTCAGCTTTGTCCTCCCTCCTCCCTGGAGGCTGCAGACCGCAGTCACTCCTGGAGAGCTGCCTGGAGGGGGTGGCACTCCCCGCCAGGACCACAGATGCCAACCAGGTCAAGTCTATATACCATTCGGGGCAAATGGAGGACTGCTTTGGGCACCCTCCCCCCAGTCAAGCAAACTTGAGGCTCTGGGCTCCCCCTTTGTGACCTCTTTTCCTCCCTGGCGAGGTTCTTTGGTACCTATCATCTGGATAAAAACAGGAGGAGGAGGGAACCGCCAGTGTGTCGGATGCCCGTACCCCTCCTCTGCATGGACCCGCATCTACTCCCTCCCCACTTGTTTCCTTCCCCAACCAGGGAGGCAACAGTCACACCCCCGAGACTCATGTTTCTGTCCCAAAGCTCAAATGGCACCTCAACCCTTCCTTCCCATCTCTCCCAGGAGCACGGTCCTTCCCAACCCCGGCACCCAGCCAAGCGCTGGCCCTCAATGCGAGTTACTGCAGAGCCTCCCAAAACGGTGTGATAAAGACAAAAACAAAACACACACTCTAACATATAAGAGACCCAAGCCAGGGCGCCCCCCCGAAAACAAAATAACCAATTCTATTTTGACGTTGTACGTGTGGGGAGAGAGGGACGTTGGTGAGGAGCAGGGGGTTTGTTACAAGAACTCAGGGCTTATTTTGTCTGTCTGTTCTCCCGTCACTTGTTTTGAAATGCCGAGGGGACAACGAAAGCCAGCTGGTGAAGGGCTGGGATGTGCAGCGAGGGCAAAAAATCCATCTGAATGGGAAACTCCCGACAAGGTGGCAACAGTTTATACCTTCAGAGCGTGCTCTGCAAGCCTGTTCAAGCACTCAGCACTTCGGAGGTGGCGAGGCAGGGAATTATCGTCTTGCTGACAGCGGGCACCGGCCTTTTCAGGATGGCAATTCAATTCAGCACCTAGAACACTCCGCCTCCTGCGAGACTGTGAGAGCCAGCTGGGACCCACCCGTGGGCCAGCACAGCTTATGGAACAGCCTGCACCAGAATTCAGAACCTGCTCGGGTCATCACTTTCACTTGGCGGGGGCATTCCCAGCCCCCAGCCCCCAACTCCACCAGACTAGACAGACTCCTGAGTCAGAGTTTATCTGAAATGGCCTCCAAGGCTCTACCTTATCGTGCCTAAGGCCCTTGGCAATCAACCCGTCCCCTCTCCTACGGCCTGACTGACACCTGATCAGACAGCTTTTACAGCCATCTTAGCAAAGTTCTTGTTCAATGGCACACACTTCCTTACACACTTCCACATCCAGCTGAGGCCACGCTTAATGTGTCCAGAGCTTCTGTTCAAAGCCTTGTCATGTTGAATGCTTCGGTGAGCACACTGAATTCAAGCATGCTGTTCAAACATGTTTAGAGTATGTCTTCCAAGAGTCAATTCCATGACGGTCCCAGAGGGAAAAAACCACAGAAGAGGACACTTAGGGCTGAGCGACCTCCAAGGTCTCACAGTGACAGAACCAAGACTAAAACCCAGATTTCCTCAGTCCAGCATCTTCCTTTTACTGTATTTAATTGAGAGAGTGTAACATTGGGTGCACATGAGATTTTTGTTGGTATGCGGCACGGCATTAAAGAGCATCAAATCACGTGATGGAAAAGTTGTTGCCTTTTAAATCTTTTCCCATTCTTTCTGATTGCTGCAAGTAAAGTCTCAATTTGGTGCAACTAAGACTTTAATACCTGGAAAAGTGTAATAAAATGGGTAATGCCTACTTCTCATGCCCCGCCCTTTGCTCAGACAATACTCCTCCTGACCCCTAACCCCTACCTAAGGATGTACCCATGAACCCCAGGTACAGGCTTATTCCAGCATTTCTGACATGACTTTAGGCAATGTCACTATCGAATGCAATTCTGAATCTTACCATTTTGACAACCGGGAACATATTCACCTTTCCTGTTTCTATTTTGGCATGTAGATTCTAACAAGGAAGCATAAATACAACATACAGAGTCAACAGACATTTATCGAGTTCTACCGTGTGCCATGCACCATGCAAAGTCCTAGTGATACAGATATTAAGAACCAAAACTATTTACACCCACATGGCTTACTGTGTACATTAACATGACTTTTCTTTTCCACTCTCTTTGTTAACATGACTTTACTATTCCAGGAAACTCAGGCCAGAAGGAGGAATGTTGCAAATAACTTTGTTTCAGGAACTTCCAGAGAAGCCATTTAAATGAAAAAACTATTAGATTTTCCAATAGACAGAGCATGACTATTTGTTCCCCACGACTCTTGCCTCAAAACCCTGGCCTTGCTGTGACCACGTGACTAAGTACTAGTCAGCGGCATGTATATGAGGAAGTCTCTCGTGGAGCTTCCGGGCGCCTTCCTAAAAGTTAGCTGGCATGCTCCTCCTCTCCTCCTTTGTCCCTTCCCTCCCTCTGCTGCTGCTGAAATGCACATGCAGCCCCCATGGACCACGAGAATAACTAGGGTCATAATCTGTGGGTCGGCAGAGCAGTGAACTAGAAGAAGTCTGGGTCCATGAGGATTTTTCCCCATGAGGGTCGTACCAGGTGTGGGAGAGAACAACAAGTTTCCATTTTGACTGTATAGCCCAGGAAACTCTATTCAATACTCGTAATGACCTATATGGAAAAAGAATCTAAAGAAGAGTGAATATATGTATATGTATGACGGATTCGCTTTGCAGTACAGCAGAAACACAACACTGTAAATCAACTAGACTCCAATAAAAATTAATTTAAAAGAAACAAACAAGGTCGGGACTTCCCCTGGTGGCGCAGTGGTTAAGACTCCGCACTCCCAATGCAGGGGACCTGGGTTCAATCCCTGGTCATGGAACTAGATCCCACACTCATGCCGCAACTAAGAGTTCGCATGCCTCAACTAAGGAGCCCATGAGCCGCAATTAAGAAGCCTGCCTGCCACAAATAAGACCCGGTGCAACCACATAAATAAATAAATAAATAAATAAATAAATAAATAAATATTTAAAAAAAAAACAAAAACAAGGTCAAAAAAAAATTTCCATTCTGTATAAACCACCATAATTCTGGGTCTCTGTAACACCAGTTTGATTTAATCTTACACTGATAGAATGAATGTGATAAAAGTCCCTGCCCTAAGGAACTCACTGTTTACTCTTAAACTCATACTTCAAACCTTGCCCCACATATTCATATACTGTCTCTGGTGGCAGTACCTTTCAAAGGGCAGGTGAAAAAGGAGGTGAGATTATTTGTGGGTGTAAGTGCAGGCTTTACTATGACATTAGACATCTATAGAAGGGGCTCAGAGTCGTTCCAAACACCTTATGTGGATGGGGCAGCCTATTTGCCCACCTGGTCGGTCCACTGCCAGCAATGGATCCAAAATATTAGCAAATCAAATCCAGAAATATACAAAAAAGATAGTATATCATTACCAAGTGGGGTTTATCTCAAGGATGTAAGCTTTTTCAGCATCTGAAAATCAAAGTACTTTGTCATTTCAATATAATAAAGGTTAAAAATCATATAACCATTTCAACAGACACAGAAAGAGCATTCAACAAATTATGAAAAACTTCAGCAAATTAGGAACAGAAGGAAACTTCTTCAGTCTGATAAAGGGCATCTGTGAAAACCCAACAGCTAACATCACAGTTAGTGGTGAAAGACACTTTTCTCCCTAAGATCAGGAATAAGGCAAGGATGCCCATTCTCACTTCTATTCAAAGTTGTACTAGAGGTCCTAGCCACTGCAATAAGTCAACCAAAGGAAATAAAAGGCAGAGGAACTGGAGAGGAATAAATAAAAGAGTCTTAATCTGCAGATGACATGGTGTACCTAGAAAATCTTAAGGAAACTTAGAACCAAAAACTAATAAGACCATCAAATGAATTTAGCAGGGTTGCAAGATACACGGTCAATATACAAAAATCAATTGTATTCCTATATATTTGCAGTGAACAACTGGACAATGGAATAAAAAATACAAAATTTACAATTGCATCAACATAAAAAACTTAGAGAAAATGACACAAAATATGTATAAAACCTACACACTGATATTACAAAACCCTGCAATGAAAAATTAAAGGAGATCTCGAAAATGGAGAGGTATACCATGTTCATGGATTGGAAGATTCAACAGCATTAAGATGTCAGTTCTTGCCAAATCAATTTATAGATTCATTTGCAATCTGAATCAAAATTCTAGATGGCTTTTTTTGGTAGGGATTTGATAAGCTGATTCTAAGTAAACAAAATGGTCAAAAGAATTCTGAAAAAGAACAAAGTCTGAAGACTTATAGTAATTCTTTCAAGACTTAATTTAAAGCTACAGGGCAGAGTCAAGATGGTGGTGTGGGAAGATGTGGCGTTAGCGCCTCCCCACAACTAGGGTGCCTGTCAGCTGCTAGTGAGGGACTCTGAGGCCCAGGGGATGGGAGGAACCTCAAAGTGAACCAGTAGGACATAGAAGGACTGAGGAAGGAGGAGAAGTGGAGGCCAGACAGGATCAGTGCCCCTGAGGCCAGGGAGATCAGGAGAGGCAGGTGGGAGGGACTCTCCAGGAAGAGCGGGAGAGGAGCGGGAGAGGAGCGGAGGGCGGTAGCCTGGCCCACTCAGGCCTGGGAGCCTGCTGAGCTCCCAAGGCAGTACCCCTGCCACAAAACACCATCCAGGCCACATGGGTCCTCGGGGCATAGGAGGGAGGCCGGGGAGATAGGGAGAGGCAGGCAGGAGAGGCCCTCATAGACTGGAGAAGCAGGAGAAGAGAGGAGGGCATTTGCCCCACTCACTCAAGCCCAGGAAGTCTGCTGGGCTCCCAGGTGAGGTGTCCTGCCCTCTGAGACCAGGGGTGGGGGGCATGCCTGGGCCCCTTCTGTTCCTTGAGCCTAAGCCCCACCCCCCACAGCCCCCAGGGCCTTTTCCAGCCCTGTGGGTCCTGAACCCTGGCCCCACCCACCACCCAAACCTCACCCTTGCTTAGGCCCCACCCTCCAGAGCCAAGTTCTTCCCCCCTCCCCTTTTTTTCCCCTCCTCCTCTTTTTTACTATTGTGGTACTGATGTACCTTCTGGTTGTTGATTCATCTATATTTTTATTTTTATATTCTTCCTAATATATCTGTTAGCTTCCTAGTCTAATTTTATTTTTAACTTTGTTATTGTTCTTTTTTTTTTTTTTGGCCACCCCAGGCATCTTGCAGGATCTTAGTTCACAAGCCCAGGGTCCAGCCGAAGCTCCTGCAGTAGGAGCTCCGAGTCCAAACCACTGGACTAACAGAGAACCTCAGACCCCATGGAATATTCATCAGAGTGAGGTCTCACAGAGTTCCTCATCTCAGCACAAAGACCCAGCTCTACCCAATAGCTGATGAACTCCAGTGTTGGAAGCCTCAGGCCAAACAACCAGTAAGACAAGAACACAATCCCACTCATTAAAAAAAAAAAAAACACAGACGGCAAAAACATTTTTCACAGATGAAGGAGCAAGGTAAAAAAAACCTACAAGACCAAATAAATGAAGAGGAAATAGGCAATCTACCTGAAAAATAATTCAGAGTAATGATAGTAAAGATGATCCAGAATCTCAGGAACAGAATGCAGGCACAGACTGAGAAAATACAAGAATGTTTAACAAAGATCTAGAAGAACTAAAGAACAAACAAACAGAGATGAACAACACGATAATTGAAATGAAAAATACACTAGAAGGAATCAATAACAGAATAACTGAGGCAGAAGAATGAATAAGTGAGCTGGAAGACAAAATGGTGGAAATAACTGCCAAGGAGCAGAATAAAGAAAAAAGAATGAAAAGAAGTGATGACAATCTCAGAGACCTCTGGGATAACACTAAAGGCACCAACATTCAAATTATAGAGGTTCCAGAAGAAGAAGAGAAAAAGAAAGGGTCTGAGAAAATATTTGAAAATATTATAGTTGAAAACTCCCCTAACATGGGAAAGGAAATAGTCACCCGAGTCCAGGAAGCACAGAGTCCCATATAGGATAAACCCTAGGAAAAACACACCAAGATACATATTAATCCAACAAACAAAAATTAAATTCAAAGGAAAAATATTAAAAGCAGCAAGGGAAAAACAAAAAATAACATACAACAGAATCCCCATAAGGTTATCAGCTGATTTTTCAGTGGAAACTCTTCAGGCCAGAAAGCAGTGGTAGGATATACTTAAAGTGATGAAAGAGAAAAACCTGCAACCAAGATTACTCTACCCAGCAAGGATCTCATTCAGATTTGATGGAGAAGTCAAAAGCTTTTCAGACAAGCAAAAGCTAAGAGAATTCAGCACCACCAAACCAACTTTACAACAAATGCTACAGAAACCTCTCTAAGCAGGAAACACAAGAAAAGAAAAAGACCCACAAACATAAACCCAAAACAATTAAGTAAATGGTAATAGGAACATACATATCAATAATAACCTTGAATGTAAATGGATTAAAATGCCCCAACCAAAAGACACAGACTGGCTGAATGGATACAAAAACAAGACCCATATATATGCTGTCTACAAAAGACTCACTTCAGACCTAGGGACACATACACACAAATATAACAATTATAAATGTTTATGCACCCAACATAGGAGCACCTCAATACATAAGGCAAATGCTAACAGCTATAAAAGAGGAAATTGACAGTAACACAATAACAGTATGGGACTTTAACACCCCACTTACACCAATGGACAGATCATCCAAACAGAAAATAATAAGGAAACACAAGCTTTAAATGACACAATAGACCAGACAGATCTAAGTGATATTTACAGAACATTACACCCAAAAGTGGCAGAATACATTCTTCTCAAGAGCACATGGAACATTCTCCAGGACAGATCACATCTTGGGTCAAAAAATCAAGCCTTGGAAAATTTAAGAAAATTGATATCGTATCAAGCATCTTTTCTGACCACAACATTATGAGGTTGGAAATCAATTACAGGAAAAAAAACCTAAAAACCACAAATACATGGAGGCTAAACAGTGTGCTACTAAATAACCAACAGATCACTGAAGAAATCAAAGAAGAAATTAAAAAATACAGAGAGGGCTTCACTGGTGGTGCAGTGGTTGAGAATCCGCCTGCCGATGCAGGGGACACGGGTTTGTGCCCCGGTCCGGGAAGATCCCACATGCCGCGGAGTGGCTGGGCCCATGAGCCATGGCGACTGAGCCCATGCGTCCAGAGCCTGTGCTCCGCAACGGGAGAGGCCACAACAGTAAGAGGCCCGTGTACCACACACACAAAAAAAAATACAGAGAAACAAATGACAATGAAAACACAACAACCCAAAAGCTATGGGATGCAGCAAAAGCAGTTCTAAGAGGGAAGTTTAGAGCAATACAATCTCACCTCAAGAAACAAGAAAAATCTCAAATAAACAATCTAACCCTACACTTAAAACAACTAGAGAGGGCTTCCCTGGTGGCACAGTGGTTGAGAGTCTCCTGCTGATGCAGGGAACACGGGCTCGTGCCCTGGTCCGGGAAGATCCCACATGCCGTGGAGCAGCTAGGCCTGTGAGTGATGGCTGCTGAGCCTGCGCGTCCAAAGCCTGTGCTCCGCAGCGGGAGAGGCCACAACAGTGAGAGGCCCATGTAATGCAAAAAAAAAAAACAAACCCTAGAAAATGAAGAACAAAGAAAACCCAAAGTCAGTAGAAGGAAAGAAATCATAAATATCAAAGCAGAAATAAATGAAATAGAAATGAAGAAAACAATAGCAAAGATCAATAAAACTAAAACCTGGTTCTTTGAGAAGATAAACAAAATTGATAAACCTTAGCCAGACTCATCGTGAAAAAAACGGGAGAGGACGCAAATCAATAAATTTAGAAATGAAAAAGGAGAAATCACAACTGACACTGCAGAAATACAAAGGATTATAAGAGACTACTACAAACAACTATATGCCAATAAAATGGACAACCACGAAGAAATGGACAAATTCTTGGAAAGGTACAATTTTCCAAGACTGAACCAGGAAGAAGTAGAAAATATAAACAGACCTACCACAAGTAATGAAATTGAAACCGTAATTTAAAATCTACCAACAAACTAAAGCTCAGGACCAGATGGCTTCACAGGCGAATTCTAGCAAACATTTAGAGAAGAGCTAACATCAATCCTTCTCCAATGCTTCCAAAGAATTGCAGAAGGAGAAACATTCCCAAATTCATTCTATGAAGCCAGCATCACCCTGATAACAAAACCAGAAAAAGATATCACAAAAAAAATAAAATTATAGACCAATATCACTGATGAACATAGATGCAAAAATCCTGAACAAAATACTAGCAAACAGAATGCATCATACTCAATGGTGAAAAACTGAAAGCATTTCCACTAAGATCAGGAACAAGACAAGGATGTCCACTCTCGCCGCTCTCATTCAACATAGTTTTGGAAGTCCCAGCCACAGCAATCAGAGAAGAAAAAGAAATAAAGGAATACAAATTGGAAAAGAAGATGTAAAACTGTCACTGTTTGCTGATGACATGATTCTATACATAGAAAATCCTAAAGATGCCACCAGAAAACTACTAGAACTAATCAATGAATTTGGTAAGGTTGCAGGATACAAAATTAATGCACAGAAATCTCTGGCATTCCTATACACCAACAACGAAAAATCAGAAAGAGAAATTAAGGAAACACTCCCATTTACCACTGCAACATAAAGAATAAAATACCTAGGAATAAACCTGCCTAAAAAGGTGAAAGACTTGTACTCAGAAAACTATAAAACACTGATGAAAGAAATCAAAGATGACATAAACAGATGGAGAAATATACCATGTTCCTGGATTGGAAGAATCAATATTGTGAAAATGACTATACTACCCAAAGCAATCTACAGATTCAATGCAATCCCTAATAAACTACCAATGGCATTCTTCACAGAATTAGAACAATAAATTTTACAATTCGTATGGAAACACAAAAGACTCCAAACAGCCAAAGCAATCTTGAGAAAGAAAAGTGGAATTGGAGGAATCAGGCTCCCCTACTTCAAATTGTACCACAAAGCTACAGTAATCAAGAACAGTATGGTATTGGCACAAAAACAGGAATATAGATCAATGGTACAGGACAGAAAGCCCAGAGATAAACTCACACACTATGGGCACCTAATTTACGACAAAGGAGGCAAGAACATACAATGGAGAAAAGAAAGCCTCTTCAGTAAGTGGTGCTGGGAAAACTGGACAGCTACATGTAAAAGAATGAAATTAGAATACTACCTAACACCATACACAAAAATAAACTCCAAATGTATTAAAGACTTAAATGTAAGACCAGACACTATAAAACTCTTAGAGGAAAATATAGGAAAAACGTTCTTTGACATAAACCACAGCAAGATCTTTTTTTTGACCCACCTCCTACAGTAACAGAAATAAAAACAAAAATAAACAAATGGGACTTAATTAATCTTAAAAGCTTTTTCATAGCAAAGGAAACCATAAACAAGACAGAAAGACAACCCTCAGAATGGGAGAAAATATTTACAAATGAAACAACAGACAAAGGATTAATCTCCAAAATATACAAACAGCTCATGGAACTCAATATCAAAAAACCAAACAATCCAGTTAAAAAATGGGCTGAAGACCTAAATAGACATTTCACCAAGGAAGACATACAGGTGGCCAAGAGGCACATGGAAAGATGCTCAACAACACTAATTATTAGAGAAATGAAAATCAAAACTACAATGAGGTATCACCTCACACTGGTCAGAATGGCCATTATCAAAAAAGCTAGAGGGGCTTCCCTGGTGGTGCAGTGGTTGAGGGTCTGCCTGCCAATGCAGGGGACATGGGTTCGTGCCCCGGTCCGGGAGGATCCCACGTGCCGCGGAGCGGCTGGGCCCATGAGCCATGGCCGCTGAGCCTGCACATCTGGAGCCTGTGCTCCGCAACAAGAGAGGCTGTGACAGTGAGAGGCCCGCACACCGCGATGAAGAGTGGCCCCCGCTCGCCGCAACTGGAGAAAACCCTCGCACAGAAAAGAAGACCCAACACAGCCAAAAATAAATAAATAAATTTATTTTTTTAAATAAAAGCCAGAAACAATAAATGCTGGAAAGGGTGTGGTGAAAGGGAACCCTCCTGCACTGTAGGTGGGGATGTAAATTGATACAACCACTATGGAAAACAGTATGGAGGTTCCTTAAAAAACTAAAAATAGAACTACCATATGACACAGCAATCCCACTACTGGGCATACACCCTGAGAAAACCATAATTCAAGAAGAGTCATGTACCACAATGTTCACTGCAGTGCTATTTACAATAGCCAAGATGTGGAACCAACCTAAATGTCCATCAACAGATGAATGGATAAAGATGTGGCACGTATATACAATGGAATATTACTCAGCCATAAAAAGAAATGAAATTGAGTTATTTATAGTGAGGTGGATGGACATAGAGTCTGTCATATAAAGTGAAGTAAGTCAGAAAGAGAAAAACAAATACTGTATGCTAATGCATATATATGGAATCTAAAAAAAAAAATGGTACTGATGAACCTAGTTGCAGGGCAGAAATAAAGAGGTAGACATAGAGAATGGACTTGATGACATGGGGTGGGAGGGCGAAATCAGAGTAGCATGGACATATATACACTACCGAATGTAAAATAGTTGGCTGGTGGGAAGCAGCAGCATAGCACAGGGAGATTGGCTTGGTGCTTTGCACGGACCTAGTGGGGTGGGATAGAGAAGATGGGAGGGAGACTCAAGAAGAAGGGGATATGGGGACATGTGTATACATATGGCTGATTCGTTTTGTTGTGCAACAGAAACTAACAGTGTTGTGAAGCAATTATACTCCAATAAAGATTTTTTTTAAAAAGCTATAGTAATCAGGATTGGCATAGAGACATATATAGATCAATGAAACTGAACAGAGTGTAGAAATAGATCTAAACATACATGGGTCAATTGATTTTTTTAAACATAGTTTTCAAGGTAATTTAATGGGGAAAAGAAAGTTTTTCAACAATTTTTGGAAGAACACAATAAAACCTGAACCCCTACATCTCACCGCATACACAAAAATTAGCATGAAATGGATCACAGACCTAAACATAGAAGCTAAAACTATACAACCGTTAGAAGAAAAACCTTTGCTACCTTGCGGTAGGCAAAGATTTTTTAAACAGGCCCAAAAAACATTAACCATAAAACAAAAAATGGTTAAATTGATCTTCATCAAAATTTAAAACTTCTCCTTGAAAGATACCATTAAGAAAACGATAAGGCAAGCCACAGACTAAGAGAAGAAATATTATCTATCGCTCGATTGATCAACACCTGATAATAGACATATCCAGAATATATAAAGACCTCTTACAACTCAATATTAAGAAAAAAATCCAAATTTGGGATCTTTTCAGAAGAACTGACCCGGGCCTCTGTCTCAAAACATTTATTGAATTTCTTTAAAAAATCTGCTTCTGAGATCCTTAAAAGGAGAATTTAGATCCCTTCTGATGAGCTGAATATCAACTAAATTTATTAAAAAGAAAAGGAGATGAGGCCAGTGAAGAGCCACTGGAAACAGGCTGGGAGCCTACAGAACAGTCCTGCCAGAGATGAGCTTGAAGTGGGATCTGGTCCTCTTAGGATAAAAGGTCCAAGGAAGTCAAAGAGTAAAACTTGCTTGAAGATTGAACCCACGGGCACTGTTAAGTTGGACTACAGACCAGGAAAAAGGGAGTAGCTAGATGTTAACCAGACAATGGTCTCCCCAGAACTCATCTGGGGAAGGCCCAACACGGTGTGGAAGGGAAAACATTCTGGTCAATTTTCACAGCACTTTGAGGACTCTGGAGGCTTCAGGTCCATGACCAAGATTATCCTGGATGCCATCCCTGTCTCTGGATAGTCACTGCTACCAGACGAGAAGTAGCTATTCATGACACCAACGTCCATGAGGTCTTGCACACTTCACCTCGGGAGGGACCCGTTTCACGGACGCCCCCGTCCTGGCCGAGCTGGGGTGGCAGAAAAGGACTCAGTGGTTTTCAGACCCACTGGCTTAAATTCTCGATAGCTCACCTCCCAAGGTTTCACCAGAGCTTTCACCTCAGGTGTGAAATGACCATCCAGACCCTGGGAATAATCTGTTTACACATCGGAGGCATCCTGAGCTGGAGGTGAGTGACTCAGAATCGCTCTGAGAGGGGTGGGCTTCTCTCAGAAGGGGAGGGGGCTTCGACAGAAACAACGAAATAAACAAAGAATTCTTGTGAGGCTTGAGTCACCAAACTTTACGGACAACTATATGTAGCTTGCAGGTGAAGACAGCAGTGTCAGACAGAACTGGGTCAAAGTCTTGGTTGTGCATATGATTATCTTTGCAACCTTGAACCAATTACTTAACCTTATTGAGCTTCAGTTTCTTCACCCTTAAACTGGGGATAATGATCAGACTTATCTCATGAGATTAAATGTGAGGAATAAATGAGATAAAGAACAGCCCCAGAGTTCCAGGGAAGTCCAGTGGTTAGGACTCCGCCCTTCCATTGCAGGAGACACAGATTCCATCCCTGGTTGAGGAACTAAGATCCTGCAAGCTGCCCAGCATGGCAAAGAAAAAAAAAAAAAAAAAACCACCAAAAAACAAAACCAAAAAAAAAACCCCCAGAGCTCCATAAATTATGAACTGAAAGAGAAATTATGTCTAGAAACCTCTTTTACATGAAAAATGGAAAAGCAAGATTAAGTAAATAAGGGCAGAAAAAATGACATTTGAAGATATCCAAATAGGCACATGTATCTCTGTTGTAAAGGCAGGGGAGCTATTGTTATGCCTCATCCCCGTTACACTAACTATCTTCAAGGCTTATGCAATCACTCAGAGGACAATCTACCATTGTGTTTTTTGCTGACATGTTTTATTTTTGTTCTGAACTTCTGCTACTGAAAATCTTACAAAAGAGTCACATTACTCACCCCGAAGTTCCCTTACAGAAACATTTCACACTACTTAATAACTGAAATCATTATTCACCTACAAGTCCTTCCATGTGTTTTTGATTTATATGTTCAGCCATGAGAATGAGTTACTATTACCACTGTTTGCTGCTACCCAACATAGTAAAAGTTAAAAATACCCATGTACTTGCAGATATATATATTTTTTTCAAAAATACTTTGAAAACAAGCAGAAGAGCTTTAATAAATGATATCTTCTCCAACAAGAGTGCACTGCTTCAAAAATTATTTTAAAAAATTTCCTGGGGACGTTCCTGGTGGCGCAGGGGATAGGACTCCATGCTCCCAATGCAGGGGGCCCAGGTTCGATCCGTGGGCAGGGAACTAGATCCCACATGCACGCTGCAACTAAGAGTTCGCGTGCCACAACTAAGGAGCCCACCTGCCGCAACTAAGACCCAGTGCAACCAAATAAATAAATAAATAAATATTTTAAAAAACAGAATTCCTGATAGAATAAGCTTTGATGCTGGTTTGAGACAGGTGGGTCGTCCTATGGAAGATGTCTAAATGCTTGATGTAACTTCCTTTTCAAAGTAAAGCTAACCTTGTCAAAGTAGGGATACATACTACAAGGGCCTATAGTTCTAAGTTAGAAAAAAGATGCGTGAACAACAAACAGTAAGAGATTAAGAAAGAAGACTGTACATCTTCTAAATTCTAAAACCTTAAGTTGTAGATAGGTTTAAGGTGGTCAAAAGCAAATTTAACTTTTTCATAGATCAAAACAAAATGGGGCTTCCCTGGTGGCGCAGTGGTTGAGAATCTGCCTGTCAACGCAGGGGACATGGGTTTGAGCCCTGGTCTGGGAAGATCCCACATGCCGCGGAGCAACTAGACCCGTGAGCCACAACTACTGAGCCTGAGCGTCTGGAGCCTGTGCTCCGCAACGAGAGAGGCCCGCACACCGCAATGAAGAGTGGCCCCCACTCGCCGCAACTAGAGCAAGCCCTCACACAGAAACGAAGACCCAACACAGCCAAAAATAATAAAGAAATTAATTAATTTTTAAAAAAGAAAAGAAAATGAATAGGTAAATTGTGTTTCACAGTTAACAAAATTCAAGTCTAAACTATTGCTTTTCCTCTCCCTCAGTAACTTAAGATTTTTAAAAATGTTAAAAACAAAAAAAAAAATTGCTTAAGGACTTAATTGACACTACATTTTAAAAAGTCACTCATCTTTCTCACCCTTTAAATGTTCAGCTCTTAATGTTAACTTAAGCCTCAAAGTCAATTTTTATTTGGTCTCAAATAGTTCACTTTCTCTGCACTCATTCTACATTTAAATTACAGTTTCCCAAGGAGGTCAATTTAGGAACATGGGGGTTGGGAGGTGGAGGCCACGATGGGCTGAGGCCAGCAAACCAAGGGCTGCTCTCTTCTCAAACTCCAAACCCGGGGCTTCCCTGGTGGTGCAGTGGTTAAGAATCTGCCTGCCAATGCAGGGGACACAGGTTCGAGCCCTGGTCCTGGAAGATCCCACATGCCGAGGAGCAGCTAAGCCCGTGAGCCACAACTACTGAGCCTGAGCTCTAGAGCCCGTGAGCCACAACTACTGAAGCCCGTGTGTTTAGAGCCCATGCTCTGCAACAAGAGGAGCCACCACAATAAGAAGCCTGCACACCGCAACAAAGAGTAGCCCCCGCTCGCCACAACTAGACAAAGCCCAAACACGGCAACGAAGACCCAAGGCAGCCAAAAAAACCCCCAAAAGACCCACAAAACCCCCCAAAAAACCCTCCAAACTCAGCCCCAGCTTTGTACTTTCGATGGATATCCTTCTGTGCCCCCAAATGTAATGAATACACAGTGATGCACAATTCTGCTTTTGTTGTAATTTTTTTTCTAGCTAGAGGGGCTAAATGGAAAACTGAGAATTCATTCTGTTTTACAGCTATCCAAAAAATAAATTTTCAGGTCAACAACAATCTATGGGGATGTGGCCATGCCTCTACTAATGTCTTTTCGGAGATGGGTAATATATCGCTGATGTTTAGCAATGTAGGCTCACCCCCCGTCATTGGCAATGGCTAGTAATTCACTGACATGAAAAGAGAAGAGTCAGAAGAGGCTTGAATTCAAATCCTACTAGTTATGTGACCCTGCACACATCACAAACTGAGTCTGAGCTTCTACTTTTAAAAAATGAGAACACTAGTACCCATCCGTCTGTCCATCCATCTAGTTTTACAGTAATGTTATACAGGTTACAAAGGAGATGATATATATGAGTGATCTAAAAACAGATCAGAGGTATAAAAATGTAATGTTATGTGATCATACAAAATTCCACTGAATAGCCAAATATGCTTGGAGATTTGTTTTTCATAGTACTAAAATAAAACTAAGCAATTCTCCAATTATATGATCACATGCAAAAGAAACTGCTTCAAATGTTTTATAAAAAGCTTCACCCTTTCATGTGTTCTGAATCTCAGAACTACCAATTCTCCCAATTAGAGAGCAGTTAGCAGTTAGTACTCTGTAAATTAGTACTGCCCCAAGGGCAAAATCTGGTGTTGCAAATGCAGCTTGAAATTCTCCAAAGAAGATGTAAAAATGGCCACTGGACACATGAAAAGGGATTCAACATCTTTAGTCAATAGGAAAATGAAAACCTAAACCACAAAGAGCTACTACTTTACACTCACTAGGCTGGCTGAAATAAAAAGCCACGCAATAACAAGTGTTGCTGAAGATGTGGAGAAACGGGAAGCCTTGTGCACTGCTATTGGGAACATAAATGGTGCAGCACTTGGGAAAACAGTTTCGTTTTGCCAAAAATTAAACACAGAGTTACCATATGACCCAGCAATTTCACTCTTAAGATATATACTCAAGAGAACTGAAACATATGTTCACACAAAAACTTGTAAGCAGAGACTTCCCTGGTGGTCCAGTGGATGGGACTCCACGCTCCCAATGCAGGCGGCCAGGGTTCGATCCCTGGTCAGGGAACTAGATCCTACATGCCGCAAGGAAAATCTGTGTTTTCTGGCTTTCCGACCTTCCTCCAGATGACCGTCCCCACAGACGATTAGGAGCTCTCTGTGGGAACCTTCTCCAGGGCGCCTCTCTCTTGCACAATGGACAAACAATGGGCAGACGTTTTCAAAAATTATGCCATAGGCTAAATGACACCAATTACCACATACTGGACATTTTGAAGTTGACTCTGTTTCTGAAGGCAACAGTTTACGATGACAGCTTATAAGAGTAAACTCTTGCCATTTATTCTCATATCACACCCTTGATCTACCAAAAACAAAAACTGAAATCCATGCTAGTGGGACTGTTTCTTTTAGCAATCTATGTATACCATACTAGGATGACCAGGAAGGTGGAACACAGTATATAATATTTAGTAATTCCCTAGATATTTCAATTAATGTAATAAAATAATGTATAACAGTTACAACTACTATTCACTGAGTATCAATTAGATGTTAAGCATTGTACTATGTACTACACATACATTATCTTTATTCCTCGCAATAGGCCAACAGGGAAAATTCCCTTCTCCTACTAGAGCTGCAGAATCAGGGAGTCAGAGATCATAAAAATGTGTCCTGGGTAACACAGCTTGTACTAGCAGTGAAGTCAGAATTCAAAGCCATGCTTTTTAGCCTAATCTTCGCCTATCTTTTCTACAGAGCCCATTAACTCAAATATCAATGCATTTCAATTAAATATACACCATGTTGGGCAACGTGTTCATGACCTTTTTGAAATTCTTGACAGATGAATTTAAATGGCAAGTTTTACAGTTTTTCAGTAGAATGAAAGAACACTTTTGTTTCTAATTTAACCACCATTTCTTTTTTTTAATAACAAAAAGAACAAGTTTCCAGACATAATATGAACATTCACAAAATAAAAACTAAAAGGAAACCAAAGGGAATAAACTATTTGTTAGCAGATAAACTTGAATGACATTTTCACTGGCGAAGTCTGTTTGTATACTTTGTACTCTGATTTTTCACTTGTATAAGCATTTCACAACCCTTGACTTCACAGAGGGGGCTCAGAACATGGAATTTTAGCGCTGCAGGGGTCCTTAGAGATCATTCAATCCCACTCCCCTCACTTTACAGAGGCAGGCCACCCCACAGTGGATCAGTCCACACAGCAGGTACTGCCAGAGCCAGGGCTGGACTCCAGATCTGCTGACCGAAGGGCCACCACGCAACACTACTGCCAACTTTTCCATAGCTAGCTCTACCTTGTCAAATGAGTTCTAACTGTGTGTCACAACTGTGATCTAAAACAAAATTTTTCCAGACTTGCAGACGTAGAGAACAGACTTCTGTTGCCAAAGGGGTGGGGGGAGGGGTGGATTAGGAGGAATCTGGGGTTAGCAGATGCGAACTAGTATACAGAGGATGGATAAACAACAATGCCCTACTGTAGAGCACAGGGAACTATATTCAATATCCTGTGATAAACCATAACGGAAAAGAATGTGAAAAAGAATGTAGGGACTTCCCTGGTGGTGCAGTGGTTAAGAATCCGCCTGCCAAGGCAGAGAGATGGGTTCGAGCCCTGGTTGGGGAAGATCTCACATGCCGCAGAGTAACTAAGCCCATGCGCCACAACTACTGAGCCTGCGCTCTAGAGCCATGAGCCACAACTACTGAGCCCACGTGCCACAACTACTGAAGCCTGTGCTCCTAGAGCCCATGCTCCGCAACAAAGAGAAGCCACCAAGATGAGAAGCCCCCACACCTCAATGAAAAGGAGCCCCCGCTCGCCACAACTAGAGAAAGCCCGTGGGCAGCAATGAAGACCCAATGCAGCCAAAAAAAAAATACATATATATATATATATATAAATGTATATATATGAATCACTTTGTTGTACAGCAGAAATTAACACAACACTGTAAACCAACTAAACTTCAATTAAAAAAGAAATAAATGAATAAAACAAAGTTTCTCAATACACCATTTCTGGCCACAAGGAACACAAAAATCTATTGTGAATTGATGTCAAAATCAAATGACAGGAACTTCCCTGGTGGCACCGTGGTTAAGAATCCGCCTGCCAATGCAGGGGACATGGGTTCTATCCCTGGTCCGGGAAGATCCCACATGCCACGGGGCAACTAAGCCCATGTGCCACAACTACTGAGCCTGCGCTCTAGAGCCCGTGAGCCAGATCTACTGAAGCCTGCGCACCTAGAGCCTGTGTTCTGCAACAAGAGAAGCCTGTGCACTGCAATGAAGAGCAGCCCCAGCTCGCTGCAACTAGAGAAAGCCCATGGGCAGCAACAAAGACCCAATGCAACCAAAAAAATACATAAAATTAAAAATAAATTTTAAAAATAATAAAAATAAAATTTTTTTTAAAAATCGAATGACAGGGTCAAATCAAATGTCCCCATGTCCATCCGGAATAGGAACCTCTCAGGTGGGCCTAGACCTGCAGTTAGAAGGACGTCAGTCACAATTGTGCACAGTTTCTGTGTCCTTCTAGAATTATGTAAGCCTTCTCCAGCTCCTTATTAGTCTGCCATTTCCTGTTGCGCAAGGGATAAACAATGGGCAGACTGTCGCCAGTGTTTTCATTAATTACACCACAGACTGAATGGCACTGATTACCACATAATGGACATTTTGCAGTGACCCTGTTTCCTTTGTTCAAACAATGTATCTAAATGTCTCAGTAAAGGAACACCTTCTATTTGGGCCTTCAAGAGAATGAAGAGATACTGGGATCTCAGGAATTTGAATTGCATCACTGTCCCCCAATAATTATTTTATGACTTGTCCAACTTCCCCATGTGCCTTCTTACCCTCGGAGGCATTATGTCCAGGCAGGAAGGGAGGAAAGAAATCTCAAAACCTTTAAGCGGGTCCCAAAGCTCAAAACATAAAAGTCAGGCAGATCTCTCTCTCTCTCTCTCTCTCTCTCTCTCTCTCTCTCTCTCTCTCTCACACACACACACACACACACACACACACACACACACACACACACACACGCCCCGCCCATCCCCCCTCTCCCTGGAAAAGGGCTAGAGTGACACCGAAAGGCAGCAAAACAAAAAGAGAAAAAGACCAGGGTAAAAATAAAAACTCAAGGGCAGAAATTCCACTCCTCCCTCTCCTGGGAGACTTCCACTGCACTCTACGAAAGATATGGATGCTAGTTCAGGGGCCACAGACACCCTAAAAGATCTGCTTCCCTGAGAAGTCCCTGTTCTGCTCTCTCTCTCATTAAAGGCCCCTCTCTGCAGCCCTCCTGAGCGCGAGGGGGCAGCACGAGACCCCACTGTCCGGCTTCCCTGATGGTGTCCCTCTGTCTGTCTTCATGGCTACCATGGTCCTCCAAGGTACTGGTAAAAATCCCTTTCTCGAAAAAGTGACAGACTGGGAATGTGGGAAAGTTAGCCTCAAATAGGCAGAGCTGGCATCTTCAAGATGTAAATGTGGGATGATCAGGGTTATTTCATTAAGTGTGGCTGCTTCCCATTAAGGACTGCATTTGAAATATAAAAGCATGCTGTGAAACCACGGAGGAAATATTGTAAAGGCATATGGGGTTAGGGAAAGAGGACATTAGGTACAAACAAGGAGAGGAGCTGGGAAGTAAAAAGTCTTTGGATAAAGAAGTAAAGGAGGGCTTCCCTGGTGGCGCAGTGGTGGAGAGCCCGCCTGCCGATGCAGGAGACACAGGTTCGTGCCCCGGTCCGGGAAGATCCCACGTGCCGCGGAGCGACTGGGCCCGTGAGCCGTGGCCGCTGAGCCTGCGCATCCGGAGCCTGTGCTCCGCAGCGGGAGAGGCCACAGCAGTGAGAGGCCCGCGTACCAGAAAAAAAAAAAAAAAAGTAAAGGAAAAGGACAGTAGAAAAAGCATGGGCTCTGGAGTCTTACATGTGGGTTTCAGATCTGGATTTGAGTCTCAGGCTCTACCATTTAATAACCATGTGACCTTAAATGGTTTTCCTTTCAGGTCTCTGAACCTTGGTTTCTGTATCTGTCAGAAGTAGATGATAGGGCTTCCCTGGTGGCGCAGTGGTTGAGAGACCACCTGCCGATGCAGGGGACAAGAGTTCGTGCCCTGGTCCGGGAAGATCCCACATGCCGCGGAGCGGCTGGGCCCGTGAGCCATGGCCGCTGAGCCTGCGCGTCTGGAGCCTGCGCTCCTCAGAGGGAGAGGCCACAACAGTGAGAGGCCCGCGTACCGGAAAAAAAAAAAAAAAAAAAAAAAAAAAAAAAAAGAAGTAGATGATAATGTATATAAAATGCCTATTCTAGAGCTGGCACATGGTAAACATGTAGAACAATGACAGCAGTCTTACTGTTACCACTCTTACTTCTACATTAGGAGAGGAGAGGCAGGAGCCATGGTAACAGACGGAGTGGGTGGATATGAATAAAACCTGGGAGCCCCATCAGTCACCTGGATTCCCCTTCCCAACGTCCAGGATTAAAGGGAAATAAATGTAAGTTTGTATGACCTAAGCGACACATTCAAGATTTTAAAGCCTGAGCTAAAGTGACTACTAAACAATGTAAAACTGGGTTAATGAGGTGTCCTATAATTCCCTCCTTTATGCACCCAAACTAGCCATGAATATAACCCCTTTTTTGACTCCGAGTAGAGAACAGACTTCGGAGGTGGCGTGGAGGTAGGTATTTTACAGCTAAAATCCTGTACCCTATGCGTGAGGAAAGAACCAGAGATACCCAGAGGAGATGACAGTGACGCTGATGATGGAGGTAAGACGAACAGGATCATGTGGCAGATCTCAGGGTACGCCAGAGGCCATGGTCTTAAACACTGCGCCGGCTGACCTCTCCTGACACGTGTGCACCTGGCCTGGAGTCCAGAGGCCTGTGTCACTGACCCGTGCAGGCAGCTGAAGTGACAACTCCACTTCCCCACCCAGGTTTACCCGGCAAACACGTCCTGGGCACCAGGAGAGGAATGAGGCAGAAGACCCCTCTGACCAGGTGGGAGCAGGTGTGCATTTGGACAGGCTGTCGGCATAGCATACCCAGACGGGGATGGAGGTGCACCAGGCGGAGATGGAGCGTGGGCGGAGTCCAGCAGGAGGGAGAACACGGGGGGGCGCGGGGACCCAAGAGACGCCTCAAGTGAGTGGATTCTGCAGAACACAACTATGACAATTACAAGATGGCGAGGCAGGTACGTGCCGACAGAGAGTCTTGGTATCAGCAAGGGTGAAAGAGAAAATGGCTGATAAAAGAGAGTGGAATAATGCCATTTGCAGCAACATGAATGGACCTGGAGATTATCACACTAAGTGGAGTCAGTCAGACAGAGAAAGACAAATACCATATGCTATCACTTATATGTGGAATCTAAAAAAACGGTACAAATGAACTGACTTACAAATCAGAAACAGACTCACAGACAGAAAACAAACTTATGGTTACCAGAGGGGAAAGGGGGGAGGGATAAATTAGGAGTTTGCAATTAACATACATACACTAGTGTGTATAAAATAGATAAGCAACAAGGACCTACTGTATAGCACAGGGAACTATACTGAATATTTTGCAATAACCTTTAAGGGAAAAGAATCTGAAAAACTCTGTGTGTGTGTGTGTGTTTGTGTGTGTGTGTATCTGAATCACTTTGCTGTACTCCTAAAACTAACAAAACATTATAAATCAACTATACTTTAATAAAAAGAAAATGGCTGAGGTGCGCTAGAATGCAGGAAGAAATCAATTCTAAACTATACTGTCATTGTGCCACAAACGCTCATGCTTCTACAATAACATCTTGCAATCACTCCATTGTTCGTCTTGCTACATTTGAAAGAGACGACTTCTACCCTCTGAAAAGAACCCTTTAATTTACACAGCTCTTCAGAGTCCTGCAGAGGACTTACAGATTCACTGTCCCATTTGCTCTGGGCTGCAGGTTGGCTGCCGCCTTAACTTTCTGCAGGAGCAGCTCTAGTAATTGTTTC
Source organism: Kogia breviceps (assembly GCF_026419965.1). NCBI lineage: Eukaryota > Metazoa > Chordata > Mammalia > Artiodactyla > Physeteridae > Kogia > Kogia breviceps. The sequence goes on along the minus strand of NC_081321.1, from coordinate 8,727,357 downwards.
ACATGCCCTTAGACGAACAACATGCTCTCTACTCATGTGCAGAACAAGCCCTGGGGAGTGAGGCCAGGACGGCATCTAAAAATCTCACGATACCAGGAATTCCCTGGTGGGCCAGTGGGTAAGACTCCGCGCTCCCAGTGCAGAGGGCCCAGGTTTGAGAGCTGGTCGGGGAACTAGATCCTACATGCATGCTGCAACTAAGAGGTCCTCATGCCGCAACTAAAGATCCCTCATGCCTCAACGAAGATCCCGCATGCCACAACTAAGACCCGGAGTAGCCTAAATAAATAAATAAATAATTTTAAAAATAAATAAATAAAATAAAATCTCATGATACCAAAGTACGGTCTGTCAACACGGGTGGAAAAAAGTTAACTGTTGCCTCAAGCTCTAAGGACACTTCCTAGAGAAATCCTTTGTGAATCCTTGAGACCTGAAAGAATGAGAGATGTTTTTAAAAGGAGTACGGTGACTCTCTAAGTGTCCTCCCAAGAAACAACGGAGACAGCAAATGAGCCTCTAGTTCAGAACATCCAGGTAAGTGTGACAAGGAACAGACTGTTAATAATGGATAGAATATGGGTACTGTGATTGTCATTCGTCAAAGGATTTTTGATAAATTTTAGGTATAGACAGAGTTTTGAGGAAGAGTCTCCTGGTTTGCTCTGTACTTGTTTATTATCTGTCTGTTTCCCCAGTGGAATGTAAGGCCTATGAGGAAGGGATTCTGTCTGTTTTGTTCAGTGATATATCCTTAGCACCTAGAGCAGAGCCTGGCCCAGAGTTGAATGAGTTCATAAGTGAAGTGCACATGTAGAGGCACATGCATGTAATGTTCTGAAAGGCATATTCTTATCTCAGTGAGTCAAAAAGCTGCAGCCAAGGAGACAGAACCCTAATAAGGCTCATATATTGTGAGAAAAAGAGAACAGGATTATTCCAAGTTGGAAAAAAATGCAGGTTCAAGATAGAGATTTGTAAAATACAGGAAAACAGAACGAACTAGTCTAAAAACAAATACCACTGGTCATCTCATCACTCAAGGGCAACCGCAGCTAATTGTCATATTTCCTTCTAATCTTTCAAAAAAGATACTTAACATATTTGAAATCACGTTAACTATATAATGTTGTGTACTAGCTTTTTCACTTAGTGTTAATGGCTTAAGTGTTTGCTTAATATCACTTGGTTTTTACTGAAAGAAGGACCTAAGTCAAGTGAAGTCTACCATGGGACCTTGGGACCTTGTACCAACCCTTGTGAATCTCGAAGTTGAGCTAAAGATGCATTTTAGGAACATAAGTTCAAAGATGACACATATGTTCAAAATGTAGCTCAAAATTTAGTACAGCCCTGGGCACACATATAGACTACATATCCCAGCCTCCTCTGGAGTCAGCCGTGGCCATGTGACTGAGTTCTCGCCAAAGTGATGTGTGTGACGTTTACAGGTTTGGTCCCGGAGAACCTCCCATCTGTGCTATTCCATTCTCTTTCCCCTTCTGCCAACTGGATGCTATCAGCGATGTGGTCTCTGGATATGACAGAGCCACCAAATGGGAGAAGCCTTGAATCCCTGAACTCAATGGAGGAATCACCTGCTAACCAGAAACATCTAATCTGAACATAAGCAAGAAATGAACTTTGCTTGCCTTTGAGCTGTTACACATTTTTGAGTCTATTTATAGCTGCAGTCTAGCCAACTTGTACCTCATAGAACTCTCATAACCTGTATTTTCTCTAATAGAATGAGAAAGCTTATCAGTCACTATGACAAAGATATTGACAGAATGGAAGAATAGATGAAGTTGTTCATTTAACATGCATTTATTCTATGTCTACTATGTGCCCGGCATTGTTCTAAGCATTACAGCCACATTCAGATGTGCTACAATTCCTTGTTGCTCTTCACTGAAAGAGACACAGGACAGGGGATATCTTTTCCCGGCCCTACTTCCAGTTGTATAACCATGTGCCCTTCATACTACTCACCTGCTGGCTTACAGACTGCGGTTCAGCTGAAGGGGCCTCTAACGTGGCCCACCTGTGCAGGCTGGAAAGGGGCCGGGGGAGGGAGTGGGACAGGGGCTCGAATACCTGGCACATGCAGCCAGTTCTGGGGAAGCTGGCAGAGCCGGCTGTCCAGGGGCATGTCTGGGGCAGGTGCGAAAAGGCACTGCTGCTCACACATGTTTCATGTCCGTATCCAGAACCTGAATGGAGGTAAATCTCAGGGCAGTCGAATAACTGGGTTTTGCTTATGCCTCGCCAAAAAATACAAGCCTACATGTCCAACAGGCAAGTAATAAACTCGATTGGGCCCTCCTCCAGGATTTCTGCCTTGTGGCAGGACGGCGCTGGTGAAAAGGAAGTGTGGGCCCAGGCCCGAGGAAGTGCTGTACAGCATACTTTACGGCCAGACAAACCAGAATAAGTCCAATTCCCCATCTGGATTTCCTGCCACTCAAGGGACCAGCTGTACTTCTTACCAGAAAGAAAGGCTGCCCAAAGGACAAGAAGCGGGGTCAACTCTGTTTTCTAAGGGCTCAACCTGAAATTCACACCAGAGTAATCTGCAAGATAGAAAGGAAACCCGAATGTTCCTGAAATGCCTTGCCCTCAGTATTTCGGCAAAAAGAAGCCCAACATCTCAATGTTCTTGTTCAAACTTTGTAGTCTGAAACACTCCCAACCCATTTTACAATTTGAAGTCAAGCAAGCAGTGACCAATGCCAGGGTATGTTTAAAAGCAGCAACAGGAATCAAACAACATTGTCATTTAAAGGAGATTCGGTTCAAGGTGGCAGGCAGGGTAACAGCCTCACCTGGCCAACGGCTCACGAACCTGGCTTTTCACCGCAGGGGCTCAGAGTGAATGCTACCGCCAGTTCAAACACTGATTCTCTGTGCAAACTGTGAGAAACTCATTTAACCTTGGTCAGCCTCTCCCCCAGCCCCATGGGAGGAAACACGGTACAGGAAGTCAGGTCAAATACTTGGAAAATGGCTCCAGCTGGGTCTTAAGCATTACAGTTTTGTCGACTGAAAGAAATCCCTGCCCGGCTCTGTGTGCAGGCCCATGAATGGTAGCTCACTCCTTCCAACACTAGTTGAGAGCCTAATGCATGAAAAAGGAAGAAAAACGCGATGATAAGATTCCACAAAAGTAGAACATTAGTAGTATGGTAAAGTAGATAAGAGGACAGCAATCAGGAAGATTCGTCTTCTATCACCTTAGTCATTAACTAGGAGGAAAACCTTGGACAAATTCCAAATAAACTCAGGAACCCTCGTTTTCTTCATCTGTGCCGTGAAAGGGCTGAATTAGAGAAACTTGAGGGTGTCTTTATAATCCCAGGAAATCATGTGCCTTTCTAAGGACTGCAACTCTTACGTGTCCACCTGAACCTCCAATTCAATGTTTCACATTGGTTAGTGCTGAGACAGCATGCTACCAACACACCTAACGATGAAACACACAGAGGCTACCAGAATCACTCATGAATTTAGTCTCAAGGCCTTTAAGCAAGCACATAGCAACTGTAATAAAACCAACCTAAGGGCTTCATCTTAGTTAGGAAGGTATTCTGAACCATGAATATACTTACCCATTGATAGCAACCAGAGTAAGGAAGAAACAAGACCCAGGTCAGCAACCAGAGCCAGTCCAGACGCCTCAGCAACGTCTTCCTCGGGCTGTGTACTTGCCACCTGCCTCCTGCCCCCGCGCTGGTGAAAAGCCCCGCACGTCGGAAAGACGCGCGCTCTTTTCTCCTTTACCTTTCAGTAACGCAGATTTCAGTGGCAGATGTGACCTAAAACTGAAAGTGTCTGCCTGCCAACTTGAACCCTTGACTAGACACGACGAGATAGCACAGAAATCACAGGAACGATAAGAGGCAAGGCACCCACAGCCCAGAAGCCGAGGACTCGTCACGTGCTGCCGTCCAGTTTCACGTCTCTCACCATCCACGTTCCCCAGGCGCCGCTTTGCTCTTCACATAGCAGGATACACAGTTAAGTTAACTACAAAAATGCCAGAAAGCACATATCTGTGGCATGAAAGACATCACGCAGGGCTTGCAGCCTGGGCATAAATGATCGGTCTTGCCTCCATTTAGTTCTTTGTGATACTCAGGTTGTGGAGAGTAGAGCTTAAAGTGAGCCCATATTTCGGCTGCTACTGGTATCAAGAAACTTCACACAGGCCCATCCACAGCAATAAGGTTAGGCTTTTCCCTACCAGTCATTATTTTTTGTTGTTGTTATTTTTTTCTATTAGTCATCATTTTTATTTAAAACAATAAGGAGAGCCAACACCAGTGTTTAACTACATGGCAGGCACGGTCCCATGCTTTACATAGAGTAGTCACTTAACCCTCGCGAGAACCTTTCTGCAGTAGACTAGTATTCTTATCCCCACGTAAGAGGGGATAAGAGGAAGAGGAAACTGACGCTGAGAAGAATCAAGTAACTTGCTCAAGGTCACACAGCTAGAGGCAGCGCCAGGGTTTGAGCTCAGGCAGGGAGGCTCTGGTGTTCGTACTCAGAACCGCTATGCAGACCTGCCCACAAAATCAAGGTCCAAGTTTTCCCACCTCAGCTGAGCCTTCAAGGGCTCTGGTACTCACAACTGTACTGCTACCCAACTGCAGTCACTCTCAACAAATGACCTCCCCTCTCCTTCAGAGAGGATACACAGGCTCCTCAGCCATGACTGGTCTGTGCCAGGCATCCTCTTAAAAACCTGCCCAGATCTTCCCTGTTCTCTCAGAACAAATGCCCTCAGGGCTCTAGGCCCCCCGCTCCTGCTGCCTCAGAGACCTCTCACCCTCAGAATATCCCCTTTCTATCCTTCACCCTCCACCTCTTCCCCTCAACCCAGAAGCACGTTCAAATACACCACCTGCAAAACGCACCCCAAACCTCCTTTGATCTTCATCCACTTTTAAAATAATTAATTAATTAATTTTTATTTGGGGCTGCGTTGGGTCTTTGTTGCTGCGCGCAGGCTTTCTCTAGGTGCAGAGAGTGGGGGCTACTCTTCGTTGCAGTGTGCAGGCTTCTCATCGTGGTGGCTTCTCTTGTTGCGGAGCACAGGCCCTTGGCACATGGACTTCAGCAGTTGTGGCTCGCAGGCTCAGTAGTTGTGGCGCACGGGCTTAGTTGCTCCACGGCATGTGGGATCTTCCTGGACCAGGGCCCAAACCCATGTCCCCTGCACTGGCAGGCGGATTCTCAACCACTGTGCCACCACGGAAGTCCCAATCTTCATCCACTTTTAATTCTGTAGTTTCAGCCTCTATCTTCCTCTGTGACCATGGATTAATTGCTTACTTTCTCTAACAGCCTTCAATTTCTGCATCTGTGTGTCATGAGGGTCCTGGACCAGAAGGTCTCTGAGGTCCTTCCAGCTCCGACATCTGTGGCTCTTAATGGAGAGATTTCTTGGAACAAACTTAGTTTCTCCACTGTCCCCGGAAGCCCAAGTTAATTTTCTTCCGAGACTCCCAGCTGTTCCTGCAGCCAGCAGCGCTCTCTGCTTTCTCTCCATTCGTTTCCCAAATCCCGGTTTTCCTTTACGACGTGGCTTCAGCCTCACCCGCTATATCCCAGGATATCCTGATCTTTAACTCTCCTAGGACTTCAGTTGTGAACCACAACTGAGCACTCTCCATTGATGGCACTGTATCTTTCACCTTACTGTTCTGTGTACCTTCATGCCCTCGCCCAGACTAAGCTCTCAGCGAGCAGGGACCAGTCACGTTTCTCTGTAACCCTTAAAGGACCTCACACTAAGCTGGTCAGCAGTAGTTGCTCAGCCATGCTGGCTGGTTGGCTGAGGGTCATCCTGAAGCCACTGAGGAAACTAGTGGTCAGTGTACAAGACTCTGGTATGAAGGAAGACCACCCCTAGCTTCCACGCCTCTCTTACACAGAAATTTGTAAAACATCAACTTTTTATTCAAAAGCATCATCCAAAGTTAGCAATAGGAAAGCTTAGCTAACTCCTTGATTTTCTTCTCTCTGAATCAGAAACTGTTACAGCCATGTTTCCCTTTGATCCAAATGTAAGCAACCACAAGTGCTGCAGCTTTCTGGGCCTCTGCTTGACCCGGGTTCTACTTCCACTAACACACATTCTCCACGGTTATTAAGTTCCCTGACTTTTCAACACATATAGCATTATGTTACTTCCTCACACTTGCAACTCAACTTCCAGGAAACATCTGGAATAATATCAGAGAGTTGGTGTTTGATCTAAACTACATCCTCTGCTTTATTCGTTTGGAAGTGACGAATTTCAACCCTTAGGTTTGAAGTTGAGCGCACATGGATGTGAATGTTTCAGGAGTTTGCACCAACAGAGAAGACAGGTCTTCAGTGAAGAATCTAAAGCAGTGCTCGCCTCCTCGGCCCTAACAGAACTACCGAGGTCCCGCTCACACCGGGAGTGCTGTTCTCGGCTTGGTAACAGTCCCGGGTCACTACTGGCGGCTCAAAGTGAATCCCAAGCGTCCTCAAGCAGAATTTTAAACTCAGTTAACATTTTGTTTTCAGTGAATGCTCCACAGCACTGGTCATACGTGAGAATCCTCGAGAGCAGCGGTCCCCAACATTTTCGGCACCAGGGACCGGTTTCCGTGCAAGACAATCTTTCCATGGACTGGGGGGGGCGGGGGGGGTACGTTTCAGGCGGTAGTGCGAGCGATGGGCAGCAATGGGGAGCAGCAGATGAAGCTTCACTCGCTTTCCTGCCGCTCACCTCCTGCTGTGCGGCCCCGTCCCAACAGGGGCCCGGGGGCCGGGGACCCCGATCTAGAGCACGTTCATGAACACCGACCAATGCCCAGCTTCCTTCCCACCGAGCCAGGCTTCCAAGATTTCCACTGAATTGCTACGGAGTGGGATCTACACATCAGTATTTTCTTCAAAGCATCTCAGCTATACTGACTGAATTACGGGAATCTTTTAGGTACGAAAAGGGCACCCTGGCTGTGTTTTTGAGAAGGAGTCTTTCGTTAGTGGAAAAACTGGTGAAATTCAAATAAGGTCTCTGTTTAGTTAATGGTATTGTACCAGTGTTAATTTCCTGGTTTTGTCTTTGGGCTAAGGTTTTGTAAGATGCTCACTTTAGAGGAAGCCGTGTGAGAAGCATACAGGAACTCTCTGGAATTATGTTTGTGACTTTTCTCTAAGTCTAAAAGTAATTCAAATTAAAAAGGTTTTGGGCTTCCCTGGTGGCGCAGTGGTTGAGAATCCGCCTGCCGATGCAGGAGACACGGGTTCGTGCCCTGGTCCGGGAAGATCCCACATGCCGCGGAGCAACTAAGCCCGTGAGCCATGGCCGCTGAGCCTGTGCGTCCGGAGCCTGTGCTCCGCAACGGGAGAGGCCACAACAGTGAGAGGCCCGCATACCGCAAAAAAAAAAAAAAAAGGTTTTTAAAGGACTCCTTTATTTTTAAAGATGCACACTTAAATACTCATGAATGAAATGACAGACGCCTGAGATTTCCTGCAACACAAACCAGTTAGGAAGGTGGCAGGGAGGGAGTCGGGGTGTGGATGAAACAGGAGTCTTCACAAGCTGATATCTGTAGTAGCTGGGCAATGAGGACAGGAAGGGTATCTGTCTACTTCAGTGTGTGTGTAAAATTTTCCGTCATATATATTGGAGGAAAAAATTCCCAGGTGATTCTAACACTCATTCAGGGCCAATAAACACTGCTCTGGAGTCCTGAAAATGTTATATAATGAGCTCTGTCTGGGACTATCAGCTACAAAATACTTTACCCAGCTCCTTGACAATGAATTAGTCACTTAATCTTTCTGTACCACACTTTCCTAACCATGAAATGACAGGAATGGAGTAGAGGACCTTTCAAAAAGAAGACAGGAAGCATTAAAAAGCTGATTTATTCTAAAATCTTAGGAAAGTTAATATCATAATTAATTTCTAGCACAGTCAAAATGATAAGGTCTTACATCCACAAAAGTATTTTCCCAAAGAATGCTCTAAAAAACACTACTTCTGTAAGATGTTAATAGATGTTACCTAAGATAAGGGTTCCGAAATCAAATAAGTTTGAAAAGTGCTGATTTTCCTTACTGTAAGATTCCTAAGAACTTTTTAATAAGATAACACGCATTGTGAATTTCCAAGGGTGGTTAAGAAATATGCAAAAAGTCTGACCTTCTTTACATGGAACTAGTTTTATGGAACTTATTTTGGAAAACAGTGCTCTAGACCAGTGGTTCCCAAATCCCAGGTAATGGAGAATGGCATTAGTATCATTTGGTAAGTTTATTAAAATAATGATTCGCAGACCACGTCCTAGACCTACTGGGGAAGAGGAGAATTCAGTATTAAAAGAAACAAAATCCAATAATAATAATCCATATAATCCAATGCATAGTCATGTTTGGGACTTAAGCTCTTTAGATCATAATGTAGTAAAATAAATATAATATCTGAAAGGCCACAGAGATGCCAACCAAAATAAAAGGTCATACTTAATAGTTTTCCATATAAAAGTATTTAGTCCATGAGAGAAGCCTACATGCATACAACATTTTATGAAAGGTAAGTAGTAAAATACTGGAGGTGTTGACAAATTTAAATCTATCAGTATAACTAATGACTACTTAGTTGTAGACATACTACATCCTTGAGATTACAAACTGACCATTAATTGCAGTGATTCTCCATCTTTTCCTTGTGTATTTCCTCATGTCCACCTTCTCTTGCCAGAGTCAACAACGATCAGGACTATTTTGCTAAACTCCAGGCAGTGCCATTCACATAAGTGGTTTCTCCACGATCCAGCTCCTGACCTTTTCTTTTTATGACATTACTTCAAGGTAACAGAACAGAAATCCCTTCTTGATTGAAAACTTTGCAAAACGTATTTACTTATACCTTGGTGCTCTCAGAGCTGTGCCGTGCACTGGCCCAATCAGTGATATATTTAAATGCTTAAAAGAGTGTACCTACTTTCTGTTATTCATAGTTACTCAACATGTGTACCACACTCTTTCATTTACTAAGTACTTTCACATGAATTATCTTGTGTCTTTCCTCACAAAAACCCTGTGGGTTAAGTAGGCATAATTGTTTCTATCCAACCAATAAGAATCACCGAGCTTTGCCTGCTAACACAGTGAAAAATATAATTGAGGGAGACGTCAGGGCTCCTGCTCTCAAAGAACTGATACCCAACTGGAAAACAAAATATGAATTACACGCAGGAAAGGGCTGAAATCAGTTAATGTTAGCCAAAGCAAATCGGTATGGAAGGACTTCACACATACTAACAACAGTTAACACTTACTAAGCAATTTAATATTCACTCAACCCTGCGGGTAGATTACTTCGGTTAGACCCATTTTTCAGATGAGGAAAACTGAGACCGAGAGAAGTAAAGTAACTTTCCCAAGCAAATAAGTGGTGAACCAGGATTCAAACTCCAGATTAGTCTACTCCATGGACCACTCTTTTCCACTATCACATTCCACTGCTGGGAAAGACAATCTTCTCAAAGCAATGGGGACAGATGTCAAGACATTTAGATAGAAAATGACTACCTCCCAGAAAGTTGGGATCATTGGCTCTACACCCCAGGAGAAAAGGACTCAGGAGTCACAGGGAATCACAACATTGAGTCAGCCATGATATTTTCTCACAATAAGTTACCTCTTTGATTCGTTTGACCAAAGCGTTCTGATCAAAAGCAACAGCCTCTGCACACTGACGGAGGTGATCCTGATAACGGAGGCAGAGCTGCAGCACCTGCTGAGAATCCAACTTCTCCAGTCTGGTGTTTGTTGGAGAAGTCTGGCCACTCAACAGCCCTTGGAAGCAAAAAAAGAATAAAACGAAATGAAACGGAAATTACTAATAAGCTTGTGAATAAAGTAGTTTAATAACAAGTTCACTGAAGGCAGGGTAAGAGGCTTAAATTTAATATTGCATCTTTTGTCATAGACCTGTGACGATCACAGCAACTATCATTTATGGAGCATCTTATGTGCCAAGCACTTGGCAGAGTGCCTCCTGCGCATTACTTTTCATATAATCGCTCAGGAAAGTAAACTATTATTAGCCCCATTTTATAGGTGGGAAACCCAAGACGCCGCGAGGTTAAGTAACTGTCCTCAAGTCACATAATAAGTGATTTCTCCAAGACAGAGCACCTGACCTTACAGCACTACTTTAAAGCATCAGGAGTATAAACCCCCTCCTGACTGAAGAATCTGGAAGATGTACCTACTTAATTCCTTTAACTAATTAAAATGGTTGTCTGAGAAACAGAAAGAATGTGTATATATATATATATATATATATATATGGAAACTGTTAGGAGGAGATGCAAAAAGGAAAACATTTAAAAGGTGAACAGGGGGCTTCCCTGGTGGCGCAGTGGTTGAGAATCCGCCTGCCCATGCAGGGGACATGGGTTCGTGCCCCGGTCCGGGAAGATCCCACATGCCGCGGAGCGGCTGGGCCCGTGAGCCATGGCCGCTGAGCTTGCGCGTCCGGAGCCTGCGCTCCGCAATGGGAGAGGCCACAACAGTGAGAGGCCCGCGTACCAAAAAATAAAAAAAAATAAAAAATAAAAGGTGAACAGGATGTCCACTAACACACCATAAGCCTCAACCTTTACATTCTCTTTCAACATCAGTTTAGTTGTGTAACTATTAAATTCCCTTAAATTTGAACTGGACGTTATATTTTCAAAGGCTTTCACACAGAATTATCTTCCCTTTCTTTAAGGTGTGTAGAACCAGATAATTATTAGCATTTACAAAAGATGAAATACCAATGAAAGAGGCTAAATGACGTGCTCAGGGTCACACAGCAAAGTCCTGACTAGAACTCAAGCCTCCTGACTTCTGGTCAAGGGCTTATTGGCACCCTGAAGGTTCACAAACTTTTTGGTGTCAGGACCCCTTTACATTCTCAGAAATTACTGAGGACCCCCAAAGAGCACTTGTGTATGTAGTTTAAATCAATATTCATCTGTTAAAAATTAAAACAGAAAATTCTTGAATATTTATTAAATCATTAAAAAATTAACAACCCCATTACATGTTAACATAAATAACATATTTTAAAGAAAATAACTCTACTCCCCAAAACAAAAAAGTGAGAAGAGTGGCACTCGTTTACATTTTTGTAAGTCTTTTAAATGTCTTGGCTTCATAGAAAACAGCTGGATTCTCAGACGTGCTTCTGCATTTAATCTGTTGCTATTTCACATCATGTAGCCTCTGAAAAACTCCACTGTACACTTGTAAAAGAGTGAGAGTAATTAGCAAATGTCTAAGTATTACTGTGAAAATAGTTTTGACTTCAGAGAATCCCTAGCAGGGCCCTGGGGCTCTCAGGCACTCCCCACCCCACTGAGAGCAGTACCCTCACACCAGAGCCAACGGCACAACACGGGTCCTCCGAAATAAACACGACAACAGCACATGCGCTGGGCACCGTCAGGACGAACTCACCCACGTCAAAGTTTGCCTTGGGAAGCCCTCCCCAATCCTCCACTAATCTGTTCACCGTTTCTAAAATTTTGTCATTTCACGGGCTTCCCCGCTGGCGCAGTGGTTAAGAATCTGCCTGCCAGTGCAGGGGACACGGGTTCACGCCCCGGTCCGGGAAGATCCCAGGTGCCGCCGAGCGGCTGGGCCCGTGAGCCATGGCCGCTGCGCCTACGCGTCCGGAGCCTGCGCTCCGCAACGGGAGAGGCCACGGCAGTGAGAGGCCCGTGTACTGCAAAAAAAACACAAACCATATATTCATATTTACTTGTATTGTCATAAAGAAACTCTGGAATGACTCCAAGAACTAGACAGATGGAGAACAAGGGTAGGGAAGGAGAATTTCAGAGTATACTTTTAACATTTTTTAAACCGTATGAATGTATTTCCCTTTCCAAAATGTTTACATAAATAAAGTCATTTTAACAAAAAGCAGCCAAGGTCCTTCTCATCTATCAGTGATGTCCTCTTGGGCGTTCTCTTCCCTTCCCCACCCCAAGTATCCCCAACTCTGTCTGTCAAAACCAGTTCCCTATCTTTCATGTTCACCAGGGACTATATGGCTGGATATACCTTCAAACAGTATCTTCTCCAAGGTGATTAAAAAGCCTCCTAACAAACTGTGAGCTGGTGGAGAACAGGGACCATGTTTTACTTTTTATCTCGTGCATTACAGCACCTGGTACATAAAAGGTTCTCCAACTATAGGCTAAGAGGACGCAGTTCTGTTGCTGGAATTCCAAGGAAAGAGTGAGCTGCGGGAGACTTTAGGAGGAAAAAAGGGCTTCTCGGGGTCCCTACTCTGTCCTCTCCACATATACTTCGAAGTGAGGCGTGGTGGTCTCAGTCCCCATCTGCTCCTCCGAGGTGAGTGAGGAAGATTTCCAGAGGCTGCACTGAAGAGTGGTGAGGCGGAAAGCTCCAGGGCCAGCCCAGGTCACCAGAGGCCTGAAGCAGAGGGCCCCAAACCCAGCGTTAGCTCTCAAACCAAAACCCTGACTGTTCCCCTTTAAAAAATAAAGTTGGGGAAGTGGGGGGAAAGTTGCCAAGTCTACAAGGCACACTAGGGTGTTCAAATCAAGCTGCCCAGCCAACTCCAAAGTCAAAGAAATCACACTTCCAATCACCCTTTTAAAGCACAATTGTACCCTCCCGCAAATCACCTAAAAACAAAGGCCAGGTACGTGGGTCTATTATCAGAATGTGCTCCTTAGACTCAGAGGAATCTCTGAAAATCTGCCACAAATCCTGCTCCAGAACATAGAAGGAGCAAGACAGAGAGAAAAAGACGGGCCACTTTTTCTACTCCTAAACTACAGAGCTATGGCAAGCCAGGCCAATCCCACAGGCAACGAGTACAAAGCTTTCCCATCACTCTCAAGTGTCAGGAACCAACCTCCCCCATTTTGATGACTGACCCGCTCTTATATCTTCTGATAAAAGGAAAAGAGAGGACAGAAAGCTGGGTAAATTTAGAGATGGTAAATATTTTCATTTTCAGAAGACCACATACTGCCAGGCCTCCGAACTGTTTTTATTCTGAATGCACATTAAATTTTTTTTTTTTTAATTGTAGATGCTTTAAATGAGGTGTGTGCTCTCCTGCTCTCTCAACCCCTACCTGAACATGGACAGCCAGCTTCACTCATTCACATTACCAGCCCAGCCTCTGAGGGCCTCTAGGCTTACACCTCTGTTTCAATTCTTACTTACCAACTCTAATAATAACCTAAACCCTTAGCTTAGGTAACAGAGAATGAACCCTATATCCCCTTGAAATTATCTTTTGTATAGTTTTATAAATGGTCTTTATAAAGAGGTTAAGTTTTTTTTCTTTTTTTACATTTTATTACATAAATTTTCAAACATACAGAAAAGAAAAAAATATATACCCAGATACCATCTAGAATCAGCAACTGATATTTTATCATATCTACTTCATCTTTCTGTGTTTTTCTTTTCCTGAGCAATATGCAAAAAATTAGAGATCATGACACTTCATCCCTAATACTCTGTTTTTCTACATATCTATGGTTAGTTTTTCATGCTAAATAACAGTTTCTAAATGATGTCTTCTTTATTGTGCTAGGGAACAGGGCCATTACCCTCCGTTTTCTAATTCTTCTTTAGCTTAAAACAGTGATGCATACAAAGTAGATGTTTATTGAGTTAAAAACATGACTTAATAGATTCCATATTTGCAAATGGTAAATACTGGAGACATTTCCTAAGACCTTGTTGAAACCACTTTGTTTATACAGGAATGGAGAGTGGGCTCTAGGGAATGGGTGAGGACCAAGCCTGAATATTACACAGACCCAGCAAATTGCCATCTGTACCTAGCTCTTTGTGTAAAGTGTTGAGTGGAAAAATCATCAGGTTAGAAATTTGGAAAATATTTTGCTGAGCAATCTTTTTCTTTCTGAAATGTCAGGTAGGGAAAAAAAAGTTTTTCTAAAGTATAGTACAGAGCCATATGGGTATTAACCTCTGCTATTATCAAACTGAATTCCTTAACTTTTAGACGCTTAGCTGCTTCCAGGACTGGAAATGAGTATTGTGAGTAATGGACTCACATCTGGATAACAGTATAACAAGAGCCATTTCCTCCTACAGAATCCAGAACGCAGAATGTATGTAACTTTGACAAAAGTTATTGTGAAGGTACAACTAAGCAACAGATAATTTAAAAGAAATCTCCCCCCAAACCAATAAGGGATTTTTGACTCTTCTGGTCACAGTGTATTTCAAAGTCAAAAGCAAAACACCTGACCCACTTGGACAGGACCTTATGATGTGTGTTAGTGATCAATTCCTTTGGGGTATTCAGAAAAAGGGTGCCCTCCATGACTGGTTCCCTTAGGAACTTTTATCTCCATTCAGTCACCTCAGAGGCACACCAATCTCACTCAGGAGAAGCAGCCACCCAGAATGGCTAACATCATTGTTTGGGTTCATCTATGTGGCAGAAGAGACTGCAAGTGTAGACAGCCCTAGAATAAAAGCCAACCTATCACAATGTTTGGTGTGGAGAGAAACAATGCTCCCAGGATCTCCCTCCTAATGCTTTCCAATACCTACTAGAGGGCCAAGAAAGAAGAACTTTCTCATTGAGGTAGTGCTAAAGACTGAATGTCTGTGTCCCCCGCCCACAAAATTCATATGCTGAAACCTAATGTGATAGTATAAGGAGGCAGGGCCTTTGGGAGGTGATTAGGTCATGAGGGTAGAGCCATCATGAATGGGATTAGTGTCCTTATAAAAGAAACCCCAGAGGGTTCAACTGGCCTGTCCACCATGTAGGACACAGCAAAAAGACTGCTGTCTGTGAATCAGGAAGTGGTCCCTCACCAGACACTGAATCTGTCTGCCAGCACCTTGATCTTGGACTTCCTAGCCTCCACAACTGTGAGAAATAAATTTCCGTTGTTTGAAGACATCCAGTCTGTGTTATTTTGTTATAGAAGCCCAAATGGACTAAGACAGGGAACATGGGAAAATGTGATTTGAGCCCCATTATTATTTGAGCTGTGTGAATTTGGACAATTTACCTTATACCTCTGAGCCTCAGTTTTCTCATGTAAAACTGGGATAATAATCACCTCCCTTTTAGGGTTTGCCTAGCATACAGGATCCTGATTAATATCTGTTCCCTTTAATCTTGCCTTTTTTAAGGCTCAGGAGGTAAAGGGGCACCCGGGCTTGGAGGGAATCCGTGGTAGGTTACAGAAAGCATTTCATCCCTCTAGGTTCAGGCACCCATTTGTCCATGGTCAATGGCCCTGGGTTATGGTACCAAAGAAACAAGAACAGCAGATGTCAACAACCCAAAGTAGATACAGCTTTTACAAAAATGATCAGTAACCACAAATGAGACACCTCACTAGCCTCAAGGAATCCTATCCACCGCTATGAACTTAGCTTTTAAAAACCTCCTCCCAAAGAGTTAGGCAAAAGGTTCAACTCATCATCCTCCTTCAACAGTTCCCAGGTCCAAAGCCTTGCTTTCCTGTTGAACTTTCAGGCCAGGGAAGGGAGGCAGCATGACCTAATGAAAAAACGTACACGCTCTGGAGTCAAACAGACCTGGGAGTTTGAACCCAGGAATTGCCATTTACCACTTGCGTCAAGTGGGGGTAGTCACTTAACTTCCCTGAACTCAAACACTTCATCAATAACTTAAATACTACGCACATTAAAGGAGTACTGTGAGAATTATATCAAGTTATGCCTGGCAGAGTATCTGGCACAGAGTAGGTACTCAATTCATGTTAATTTTCTCAATGTCGCCAGGTCCCCAACTACCAACTCTTGCCACGATCAAATAAGAAGGGTTTCAAATCTGGCTGTATGACTGGCCAACCCTGCCATATATGAATATTTGCTAGCACCTCCTTCTATACGCCTTCTATACACTGTAGAAAATAATAAAGAAGTGATTCCACACCTCAGGCAGATTACTAGAAGAAGCACGAGTTAAATAAAAAGAAAGCAGATATAAACAGGGACAAAATGAAATAGAACAACAAAAGCCCAACTCAAAAATGGGCAAAGGACTTAAGTAGGCGTTTCTCCAAAGATGCAAAGAAGTCAATAAACACATTAAAGATGCTCAATATCACTAATCCTTAGGGGAATGCAAAAAAGAACCACAACAAACAAAAGAAACACACACCACAATGAGATACCACTTTTAACCAATAGAGTGGCTATTACCCAAATAGAAAATAATAAGTACTGGTGAAGATGTGGCGAAATTGAAACCCTTATGCATTGCTGGTGAGAATGTAAAATGGCGCACTCACTGTGGAAGGCAATAAGGTAGTTCCTTTAAAAACTAAACACAGAGAGCATTTGGGGAAAATGGTAGAATGGGAAGCACCAGGAATCCGTCTCCCCACCTAAACAACAATTGCACAGGCAGAATCTGTCTGATGTAACTATTATACTTTGGAGCTCTGGAGTCTATAGAAGACTTCAACTTCCAGGGGAAGGCCTGGATGGTAAACTGTGGTTAATTTCAGTCACTTTCGGCTCTTAGCACAGCAGCACCTATCCATCCCCCAACCCCTGTGGCAGGCATCTGTGAGCGACTTACACACAGCCTGCAGGAGCCAGGGTGGGCAAAAAGGACCCTAGCCTTCAAACATCAGGGGTCTGTATTCTGACCACTGATTGGTTCTTCTGATCACAATGGTACAGACAAGGAGGCAGTGGCCACTGTTGTTGCACATCCTCCATTATTGCAGGCCCCTCAGTCTCCAGCTGAAGTGACTTCCAGGGGACTTAAAGGACTGGTACTTTTTTTTCTTCCCTTTCATTTTCCTCTTTTTCCCCTCTCAGAGCTAGACATTGAACATGAGAACATTCAAAAGCAACCACATATTTGGAGGAAATCAGAAAGTCACTGTGCATGCCCAGGAAAGGTATAGGCTCAGCAGAGATCTGGGAAGCCCTAATCCTCAGCAGAGAGGTAGCCTACAACAATCAAACAAAGCAGAAAACAAAAACAAAAGCCAGTAAACCCTGGAGAAGAAGAATCTGATTTCTGGAGTTACCTCACTGTTAAATTCAATGTCCAGTTTTCAACAAAAAATCACAAAACCCACAAGAAACAGAAAAGCATTCCAAGGTACAAACAACAGAAACTGTCACAAACAACAGAAACAGAAAAGGATCTGAAGGCAGATCTACTACACAAAGATTTTTAAACTGTCTTAAAGATGCTCAAAGAATTAAAGTCAAGAATAATGAGGTATAAACAAAATGGAGATATCTCAAGAGATAGAAAACCTAAAAAGAAAGAAACAAAAAATTTTGGAGCTGAAAACTATAACTGAAATGAAAATTTCACTAGAGGAATTCAAAGGCAGATTTGAGCAGGCAAAAGAATCAGTGAACTAGAAGTAGGACAATGGAAATTGCCAAGTCTGAGGAACAGAAAGAAATAAGATTGAAGAAAAGTAAAAAGAGCCTAAGGGACCTGTGAGACACCATCAAGCAGAACAACGAACATACTGCAGGAGTCCCCAAAGGACTTTTCTCTTGAAAAAGGCAGAGAAAATATTTGAAGAAATATTGGCTGAAAACTTCCCAAATCTGATCAAAAGCATGAATATATATATCTAAGAAGCCCAACAAACGCTAAGTAGGATGAACTTAAAGAGATCCATACCAGGACACATTACAGATGGTCCACAACTTATGACGGTTCAACTTGACTTTTTGATTTTACAGTGGTGCAGAAGCAATACACATTCAGTAGAAACCATATTTTGAACTTTGATCTTTTCTCAGGCTAGTGATATTCAGTATGATACTCTCTCAAGATGCTAGGCACCAGCAGTGAGCCACAGCTCCAAGTCAGCCATGTGATCAAAATGGTATACTTACATCCATTCTGTACTCGTACAGCCACTCTGTTTTTCACTTTCAGAAAAGTATTCAATAAATTACATGAAATATTCAACACTTTATTATAAAATAGGCTTTGGGTTAGATGACTTTGCCCAACTGTAGGCTAATGTAAGTGTTCTGAGCATGTTTAAGGTATGCTAGGCTAAGCTATGGTATTTGGTAGGTTGGGTGTATTAAATGAATTTGTGATATTTTCAACTTACTCTGGGTTTATTGGAAAATAACCCCATTGTAAATTGAGTAAGATCTGTATAATCAAACTGTCGAAAGTCCAAGACAAAGAGAGAATTTCGAAAGCAGCAAGAGAAAAGCAACTCATTCCATTCAAGGAATCCTCTATAAGATTATAAGCAGATTTCTGAACAGAAACTTCACAGGCTAGAAGGCAGTGGGATGATATATTTAAAGTGCTTTTATATTCAAAACTGTCAACCAAGAATCCTATTTGCAGCAAAGATATCTTTCAAAAGTGAGGGAGAAATTAAGATATTCCCAGATAAACAAAAGCTGAGGGAATTCATTACCACTAGACCTGCCCTGCAAGAAATGCTAAAAGAAGTCCTACAGGTTGAAATGAAAGGATACTTGACAGTAACTTGGAACTATATGAATAAATAAATATCTCAGTAAAGGTAAATACACAGACAATTATAAAAGCTAGCATTATTATAACAATGGTATGAAACTCCACTTTGTTTTCTACATGATTTAAGAGACATATATTTTTAAAAATTATTAGTTTATGTTTTGGGGAAATGTATAAAGATGTAATTTTGTGACATCTACAACTGAAAGGAGTGAAGATGGAGTTGTAAAGGAGCAGAGTTTTTATGGTACTGAAGTTAATCTGATATAAATTCAATATAGAGTGTTATTATTTTAGTATGTTAAATATAATCCCCATAGTAACAACAAATATAATAGTTACAGAATATACAAAAGAAAGTAAGAAAGGAATTTTAAAATTTCACTACAAAAAAATCAACTGAACACAAAATAAGACAGTAATGCAGGAAATGAGGGACAAAAAGCTATTAGGCATAAAAGAAAACAAAGCAAAATGACAGAAGTCCCGCCTCATCACTAATTACTTTAAATGTAAATGGAATAAACTCTCAAATCAAGAGACAGAGATTAGCACTATGGATTTAAAAAAGAAAGGATAATCCAACCATATGCTATCTACAAAAGACTCACTTTACATCCAAAGACACAAATAGGTTGAAAGAGAAAGGATGATAAAAGACATTCCAGGCACATAGTAACAAAAAGAGAGCAAGGGTAGTCAAACTAATTCAGACAAAATATACTTTAAATCAAAAAAGTTTATAAGAGACAAAGAAGGACATTATATATTAATAAAAGGTTCAATACAGCAAAATACATAACAATTGTAAACATTTATGCACCTAATAACAGACCATCAAAATACATTAAGCAAAAATTGACAGAATTAAAGTGAGAAATAGTTCTGCAATAATAGTTGGATATATCAATACCCCATTCTCAATAATGGATAGAACAGTCAGACAAAAGATAAGAAAACAGAGGACCTGAACAACACAGTAAGTTACTTACATCTAATATATACAGAACACTCTACCCAACAATAGAACCCACATTCTTTTCAAGTGCACATGGGACATATCCCAAGACAGACTTACAAGTTAAGTCTCAATAGATTTCAAAATACAGATATCATACCAAGTATTTTCTCTAATCACAGCAGGATGAAGTTAGAAATCAATAACAGAAGGAAAACTGAAAAATTCAAACTTGTGAAAATTAAACAACACACTCTTAAACAACCAATGGATCAAAGAAGAAATCACAAGGGAAATTTTAAAATACTTAGAGACAAAGAAACCAAAAACATAGTATACCAAAACTTAAGGGACGCAGCAAAGCAGTGTTAAGGGGGACATTTATAGCTACAAAAGCTTACATTAAAAAGGAGAAAAAGGAAAAAAAAAAAAAAAGGAGAAAAAGGTATCAAGTCAACAACCTAACATTACAACTTAAGGAACTAGAATAATAAGAACTAATATAGAAAACCTTAAAGATTAAAAAAAGTTTTAGAACTAATATCTGAATTTAGTAAGGTAGAAGGATACAAAGTCAACACACAAGGGCTTCCCTCGTGGTGCAGTGGTTAGGAATCTGCCTACCAATACAGGGGACATAGGTTCGAGCCCTGGTCCAGGAAAATCCCACATGCTGCAGAGCAACTAAGCCTGTGTGCCACAGCTACTGAGTCTTTGCTCTAGAGCCCTCGAGCCACAATTACTGAGCCTGCATGCCACAACTACTTAGGTCCGTGTATCTAGAGCCTGTGCTCCGCAACAAGAGAAGCCACCTCAATGAGAAGCGTGTGCACCACAACAAAGAGCAGCCCCACTTGCTGCAACTAGAGAAAGCCAGTGCGTAGCAACAAAGACCCAACACAGCCAAAAATAAATAAAATAAATTTTAAAAACATAAAATGTTTAAAAAAAGTCAACACACAAAAATCAGTTGCATTTCTATACACTAACAATGAACAATCCAAAAAAGATATTAAGAAAACAATTACATTTACAGAAGTATCAAAAAGAATAAAATACTTAGGAATTAACCAAGGAGATGAAAGATTTGTACAATGAACACTCCAAAACACTGATGAAAGAAGCTGAAGACATAAATAAATGGAAAGACAACTCATCTTTCATGAACTGAAAGACATAATATTAATAAGATATCAATACTACCCAAAGTGATCTACAGATTCAATAAAATGCCTACCAAAATTCCAACATTTTTTGCAGAAATAGAAAACCACATCCTAAAATTCATAAGGAATCTCAAAGAAACCTCAGTAGTCAATCCTGAAAAAGAACAGCAAAGCTGAAAACTCATACTTTGTCATTTCAAAACTTACTACAAAGCTACAGTAATCAAAACAATGTGCTACTGGCATAAACACAGACGTATAGATCAACAGAACAGAAGAGAGAGCCCAGAAACAAACCCTCATGTATATGGTCAAATGATTTCCTACAAGGATGTCAAGACCATTCAGTGGGGGAAAGAAGAGTCTTTTCAAGAAATGGTGCTGAGAAAATTGGATATCCACATGCAAAACAATGAAGTTAAACTCTTACCTAACATCACATAAAAAAATTAACTCAAAATGGGTCAGAGACCTAAACTACAGAACTCTTTTAAGAAAACAAATGGCAGATGCTTCATGACATTTGATTTGACAATGATTTCTTGTGTATGACACCAAAGATACAAGCAACAAGAGAAAAAAAATAAACAAACGGGACTTCATGATAATTTAAAAAGTTTATGCATCCCAAAGCACTATCAACAGAGTAAAAAGACAGCCCAAAGGGTTAATATTCAGAATACATTTTTAAAACTCCTAAAAATCAACATAAAAACCAAACAACTTGGGGCTTCCCTGGTGGCGCAGTGGTTGAGAGTCCGCCTGCCGGTGCAGGGGACGCGGGTTCGTGCCCCGGTGCGGGAGGATCCCACGTGCCGCGGAGCGGCTGGGCCCGTGAGCCATGGCCGCTGGGCCTGCGCGTCCGGAGCCTGTGCTCCGCGGCGAGAGAGGCCACAACAGTGAGAGGCCTGTGTACCACAAAACAAACAAACAAAAACAAACAACTTGATTCAAAAATGGTCAAAAGACTTGAATAGATATTTCTCCAAAGAAGATATACATATAGCCAATAAGCACATGAAACAATGCTCAAAATCACTAATCATATGGGAAATGCAAATCAAAACCGCAGTAAGATACTACCTCACACTCATTAGGATGGCTACTAACAAAAAAGCAGAAAACAACAAGTGTTGGTGAGAATGCGGAGAAATTGGAACCCATGTGCACTGCTGATGGTAATGTAAAATGGTGCAGTCACTGTGGAAAACAGCATGGTAGTTCCTCAAAAAATTAAACATAGAATTACCATACGATTACCAGCAATTCCACTTCCAGGTACATACCCCAAAGAAGTGAAAGCAGGGTCTCGAAGTGATATTTGTACACTCATGTTCATGGCAGCATTGTTCACGAGAGTTAAGAAGTGGAAGCAACCCAAGCATCCACCAATGGATGAATGGATAAGCAGAATGTGGTATATACATACAATGTTCCACTACTCAGTCTAAAAAGGAAGGAAATTCTGACATACACTACAACATGCACGAACCCTGAGAACATTATGCTCAGTGAAATAAGCCGGACGCAAAAGGGAAAATACTGTATGATTCCACGTACATGAGGTACAAAGAACAGTCAAATTCATAGAGAAGGAGAGTAGAATAACGGTCGCCAGGGGCTGAGGGGAGGAGAAAATAAGAAGTTACTATTTAGTGGGTACGGAATTTCAATCTCGGATGATGGAAAAGTTCTGGAGATGGACAGTGGTGATGTTGCACAATAATGTGAATGGACTTAATGCCACTGAATTTCAGGCTCAAAAAGGGTTAAGATGGTAAATTTTATGTTATGTATGTTTTACACAACAAAAAAAGTCAAGTAGACTGAGTTTAATTTTTGCTAAACAAAAATATTTCACAATACCCCTCTAATAAAGTGGTCAAAAAATGTGTGGCTGGGTTTCCCTGGTGGCCCAGTGGTTGAGAGTCCGCCTGCTGATGCAGGGGACACGGGTTCGTGCCCCGGTCCGGGAGGATCCCACATGGGCCCGTGAGCCATGGCCGCTGAGCCTGCACGTCCAGAGCCTGTGCTCTGCAACGGGAGAGGCCACAACAGTGAGAGGTCCGCGTACCGCAAAAAAAACACAAAAAAACAAAAAAACAAATTGTGGCCAATAGGGAACAAAAGAAAAAATATAAACCAAGGATATACCAATATGTTATACCAATATTTATATTTATATAGACCAATATTTATATACCAATATAAAAAAGGATAAACCAAGGGGGAAAAAATAAGTCTCATTTCCTTCTCTGAAAACTGAGCCAGTTGAACCATGTTTTCTTCCAAGTCTACACTTTGAAAATTCCATGTTTCTATGAGGAGAGAGACAAAGTAATATTCTAGACTGCTATACCATGCATGCTTCTTTTTCTTTCTTTTTTTTTTTCAAAGACTGATTTAGAATTATTTGCAGAAAGGAACATATTTAAATTCAGAAGACCCTTACTCTGAGTATGCAAATAAAAGAAATGCAGTCTAGGGACTTCCCTGGTAGTCCAGTGGTTAAGAATTTGTACTTCCACTGCAGGGGGCATGGGTTCAATCCCTGGTTGGGGGACTAAGATCCCTCATGCCACGTGGTGCGTCCCGAAAAAAAAGCAGTCTACTACAAACATATGTAGTTTGGATGCCACAACCTTTCAGCACGTCTCACTGAATGAACGCAGAAAGCCTACTGTCTCACTTGTCTGGAAGAATGACTGCCAGCCTGTAAAAATGAGGCACCTGGGTCCTCCCTGCAACTTGGCAGCTCACATTCACCACGCCCAGGTGTTCTCCACTTGCTGAAACATCAATACCCCAACACTGCAGCTTTCCAGACAAAGTGAGGATGGCTGTTTGGAGCACCAAAGGCTTCTTCCCTTGCTAAAAGAGTTTGCTTGAAGGAACAAAGTACTCTTTTAAAAACTGGCATTTAACATATGATTCTACTTACAGTAGTTTGAAGTCTGTGTACACAGCTTCTTAGAAACACAGGCTCTGCAAGGCACACTCAGACAGACTCTAAAAGAGGAGAGGCTATCTTTTTAGAGCCAACAGCAAGCATATTGGAAACCTGAATTTTTTTTTTTTTTAGGTTTTCAGAAAGATGAATCACAGATTCATTTTCCACAAAAACAAATGAAGTACTAAGAAAAGGATGCAACAAAAAAGCCATCTGAAATATTAATACCAGGACTTCCTTGCTCAGAGGGGTTGCCCTTCTTGTAGGTGCTAACTCGTGGCTTCCTTGAAGGATTACATACCCTGTCCTGTGGATAATGAGACACACAGGATTGTTTACACTGAAGAAAACACCCTGATCATATGGAAAGTTCTCATTTATTAGTAGCTTAAAATGCTGAGGCAATACTGTTAATTTATAACTGCTCTTTTTTTTTTTTTCCTGCGGTACGCGGGCCTCTCACTGTTGTGGCCTCTCCCGTTGCAGAGCACAGGCTCCGGACGCGCAGGCGCAGCGGCCATGGCTCACGGGCCCAGCCGCTCCGCAGCACGTGGGATCTTCCCGGACCGGGGCACGAACCCGTGTCCCCTGCATCGGCAGGCGGACTCTCAACCACTGCACCACCACGAAAGCCCCTAAAACAGCTAATTTCTAAGCACAAGATGGATTTTAGAAAAAAAACTGATTTTTCTACACATGAAGTCTACTAATAAGGAAAACGATCTTGATTTCTACTCAGCTTATATACAATTAACAGGAAATAAAGAGTATTTTTTCTATAAACAGAGAGAGTTAAGACCCAGGGAGCTGGCAATAAAGCAAAATGTCACATACGAAAACCTAGTCACCTATTATACCAAAGCTGAAGAACCAAGAGGCTCTTTTTTCCCACCTGCCCTGCAGCCAGAACACAAGGTCGTAACAGAAGTTCCAGCAATCTGTACTCATGCCCCAGCCTCTAAATAGGGAGCAAATGTTGCAAAATAGGGGCCTTCCAAGAGGTACATTCTCTGGTGACAGAAGTTTCTAGGGAACCAGTGTTTCTGAGGAAGCAACAGAAGCAGAACCAACGGCAAGGTTCAGTCTTTACGGCCAGCTAGCACCGTTTGTGGCACAAGGCATGTCAAGTGCTTGGTCGTGACGGCAAGTAGTGACCTCAGTGGGTCAGTTCCGTGGCCTGATTTTGGCCGTTATGCTTGGGTAGGTTGTCCAAAACCTGATTCTAGAGCTCTTCTGGAGATCCTGTAGCCGTTGTCCTTTCAATAATTCTTTCTTGGCTTAAGGCAGCCAGAAAATCTGACTGATACACTTAATCTCGATTTCTCTATCAGGGGTAAAACTATGTACCTTGAAGGTAGCTGAGAGGATTAAACAAGATATGTTGAAGCCCTTTGTAAACAATACCTTTATTATTATAATTTACTAAAATTTAACTATATGTCAGGTACTACATAAAGCATTAAATTTTGAGAAAAACTGCAGCTCACATTAATGATGGCACTCTCTCAGCCAAGCACTGTGCTGAACATGTTATCTGTTTTACCTTACTTGTCAGGACGACCTTAGGAGCAAGATTTTAGTATCCCCTATACTAGGTAAGTAAATAGTAATAATAATCATGACAACAAATCAGAGTCATGGAATTAACGAAGAAATATTGTAAATTAATGATTTTTGGTGACAGAAATGCTACTGTAATTTAAGGGAGATAATACAGTAGCCAAACCAAGAATTGGAGTTGCCAATTCTTGAAATTCTAGTGTCCAAAATCTGGCAACTTACTTATTTAAAATACCATTTTCCTCTTAATTTATGCTTAAGACAGTTCTGCTTAGTTGAGACTTGATCCTACTTTGGAATCAAAATGTTTTCAGCAGCAACATAGCTCATCTATGACAATCTTACTCTTCGGGGACTGGATCTCTGGAATACGCTTGGTGGAAGGTTCATTTTTGGCAGTTGCCATAGCATCCTTTTGTGTATTATTATTGACCATCTTGCTTTCTCCCAGTTACCTGGTAAGGTCTTTGAGGAAGGAACCATGTATTTTTGTCTCTGAAATTCAGACCCGAGGCACATAAGTGCCTCATAGACGTATACAAAGTAGTTCTCCATATATGTCTGCTGTTTCATATACTGAATGCTCACATTTGGATGAGTTCTGCAAACACACAATTAGTGCCCCCTTGGGCCTTGGCTAAAGCTCCCTAATCCTGAAGGCTCGAGTGCTCAGCCACTCCATTCCATTTCCTTCAAGCAAAGTTCCAATTTAAATTTATTTCTCACCAGAGCAAGAGACACACATTCTGTTCATATCTCTCCAAAGAAATGAACTCATTCCTGTCTCTAAAGTAAACTTACGTCACCCGTATTGAAAGATATAGGCTCTTCTTGTGCAAGTAGTAAATGAGGCCTTAATCTATAAATCACTTGACTGCAGTCTTTTGAAAATTCAGCAAAGGCAGTGCTATGGAACTACTGCTAAAATTGATACCAAAGGTCAACAAAACCGAGGATTAAACTTTGTTCTTTTCCCCTATCAACTACCTAAACACACACACAGTATATCCCGTCATCACTAAGTCAAAGCTTGATTGATCTAGTGTAATTAAATCATATACTCAACAAGTCCCCTCCTTGGTCCTCTGACCCTTGGTCTCAAGTTCACTGAGATAACGTATCTGGATCCCAATGTGACATAAACGCAAGATTTACAGGACTGAGAGAACGGGTTTCCACATTCCAAGCCCATGGAGCATGTGTGCCACTGCCTTTGTCGTAGAAGATACCCAAGTTATAAATATTCAGCCTTTCCCCACTATCCCTAAGGCACACAGCTGAGAAAACATCCTTCTTTATGGGACATATCAGTTGATAACATTCAGAAAGAAAAAAATATGTAAGTATTTGTTACTCTTTTCTCACCCTGTGCTTCAGTTTCCCCAGAGACAGGAAGGAGCCCCATAGGGTGCCAGGGAGAGATGGGAAGGAAATCCTTGGTGTGTCCAAACCAAGCAGAGGGGGGGCTGGGATTACCAAAGAGAAGCAAGCAGAAGCAATATACTGCCAACAATCTTACCACATTACCAATATGATATATTAACTGAGTAACCCAAACATATGAACATTTTTTAACAGAAGTACATCTGATTTTATGATTTTATATCATGAAATTAATATAAATAAGTGAGGAGAACAGACTTGCAAACTGGTTAAATATATAGGTTTTAGAATTAGACCTGCGTTTAAACCTGGCTCTACCTTTAATAGCTGTGTGACAGGAAAAGTCTTTAAACGTATCTGAGCCTCAGCCTCCTCGCCTGCCAAATGAGGGAAATGCCTAACCTAAGAGGTTATTCAGGATTTAAAGAAGGTAATATATATAACACTTTGGGGCAAAAAAAAAAAGAGAGACACACACAGAAAGAAATAATGATAAAATGAGTAGTGCCTATAGGCACTTTGGAACTTTTCTATCAAGTATAAAAACATGTGGAAGGTTTTTCTAGCCTACCTATGTTCACATATATAATTTTCACTACAAAGACAAGATAAAACTAAATTATACCTTGGAAGGAAACAAAGACAAAAAGCAGGTCAAACATATGTTTGTTTTCACGTTAATTATAGTAGAAGCTAACAGACAAATACCTAAAGGTGAAGTATTTCCAGCATTATTTTTAGGGAGCTTTTCAATTAAAAAAAATGAAATGGTAAGTGAAAGTTATAAAAAATCAAATTTGGGCTTAAGGGACAGAACCACACTCAACTAATCAAAGCTGTCCAATAAAGGAGCAGACTGCCTTTTATCACAATAACCTGTTTGGGATTAGATATTTAGCAAGTCAAGCCTGTAAGTCTACTTCAGTGAGATGGTCTACAAAATACACTCAATTCGGGAACTCTGCACAAAGTAGAAGACTGGATGATAAAATTTTAAAAGTCCCTTCCAATTCTAAAATTCTATAATCCTTGAACACTACAACATACAAGCAACTCTCTGGTGTCCATGGTAGAGTGAAGTTCACCTCTAATATCATCTCTAACAAGAGAAGGGTGTCCAAATTCAATTAAAGGACAGATTTGCCACTCCACTCAAATATGAGAGAAGCTAAATTAATGGATCTTATGACCCCCAAACCATGTTCTATTTTCCTCTCTAGACTGCTTTTTTCTTCTCCCTGGATGCTTTTCTTACAATCTCTTCAAACTAATTCCACACATATTTACTGACTTTTTCTAGAAATCTATCCCAAAGAAACAAACTGAAACTCATAAGATTTATATACCAAGATTGTTTATTGCAGTACTAAAATAATATCAAAGCTGTCCTCTAAGGGGAGAATGATTAAATTATAACGTTTATACGAAGAAATGTTATGCAGCTATTAAATTTGAGTTTTAAAATAATAGTCAATGACAGGAAATGCTACAATATAATCTTAAGTGAAATTGTGATATAAAATGACAAATTTAGCATGATTCTAACTGGAGAGTAAATGTATATCATATATATATATTTACACTAGAAGGAAATACATAGTAAAATATTAACAATGGCTATGTATAGGTGGTGGAATTTTTAATTTTCTTTTTTGTAATTCTTTTCCAAATTATCCAAAATAATCACATATTCACTTTGTGATCATAAAAAAGAAACATTAATTTCTAAAAATAGATATGAGCCAAAAAAACCTATCTAATAGTTATCTTGGTTCTATAACTCTGAAAGTGAAAATTCCTTTAAAAGGAGGAAGCCTGATAGAAAAAATAAGTGTGCATCTGACCCTATGTTTGAGGTGGTTGCTAAGCACAGTGTTGTCTTTAAATTAATCAGTAAACAAGGAACAGCTGGGACAATATCTAGTGTGATTGAGGATGTGGAACAACAGGAACTCTCATACATAGCTAGTAAGGATATAAATCAGCACAATCACTTTGAAGAGTCATTTGACTATATCTAGTAAAGCTAAAAATACATGTGCCCTACTAGACAGCAATTTACTCCTAGCTACATACCCTCAAGAAAACTCTTACACATGTGCACAAGGAGACATGTACAAGGTGCCCACTGCAAAACTGTTTAATAGTGAAAAAGTATGAAACAACTCCAACATTAACAGGACAATGGATAAACAAACTGTGAAATATTCATACAATGGAATACTGCACAGCAGTGAAAAAATGCATATATCAACATGGATAAATCTCAAAAATATAAACCAAAAAAAAAAGAAAAGCAAGTTATATAAGTATATGAAGTAAACATCTAGTAGAATGCAATTCATATAAAGACAAAACACATAAAAGAATATATTAGGTATTGTTTAGAGACACATAAACATGTAGGAAAAAGTAAAGCCATGAGGGACTTCCCTGTTGGTCCAGTGGCTGAGGCTCCGCGCTCCCAATGCAGGGGGCCGGGGTTCAATCCCTGGTCAGGGAACTAGATTCCACATGCCACAACTAAAGTTCCCACATGCCGCAACTAAAAGATCCTGCACTCATCGACAAAGATCCTGCGTACCACAACTAAGACCCTGTGCAGCCAAATAAATAAATAAATATTTAAAAAGAAAAAAAAGTAAAGCTGTAAAAAAAAATGCATGGGCACGATGAACACCAGTCAGATCAATGATTCCCTGCAGAGAGGAAGGGAGAAGGAATATTAGGGAAGGTTGGTGGTGGGGGGGGACTTAACTTTATTTGAAATATTTTTCTCCTGGGGGCAAACATAAAAAGATCAGAAGCAAATACGGCAAAATACTAAAGTCCGACAAAGTTGGTAAATGAAGACTCGGGTGTTTGCTATTTCTGCTACATGCTAAGATATTTCAAATGAAAAAAGAAATTTTAGGTAGCAGCTGGCAATCTCTATTGAGGGCAAGGTTCTCTATCCACAGCAATAACTCTTAAACTCTTTTGGGTGTGAAAACTAATAAAGGGAAGTCTCACTTATGGAGCTGGGATGCCAGAAGAGGGAGTTCCCATTCAGTACCACTTGATGTCAATTACAGGAAGAATTGTCAATTTCAGATCCCAACAGAAGAATCACCAACAGAAAAGAATCATCTATTAAGGGACCCAACAGGAAAAGATGTACATTGCATCTCCTACAAGAAATTGACTACCCCAGCAAGGCAGCTGGTGAGAAATCATCATCACCCCATACTTTCACTTTTCTCCAATGGACTTTGTTCAAAACAACCCCTCCCAACTTCTTCCTTTTTCTCTATAATATAACATTCCTCACCTTTATTTATTGGACTTGCTTATGGTTTTTACAGTGGCTTGCTGATCCTGAATTGCAATTCTCTACTATTCCTGAATAAACCCATTTTTGCTGGTAAAATAACTTTTCTTTTTTAATTAATGAATTTATTTATTTATTTATTTTTGGCTGTGTTGAGTCTTTGTTGCTGTGTGCAGGCTTCTCACTGCAGTGGCTTCTCTTGTTGTGAAGCATGGGCTCTAGGTGCATGGGCTTCGGTAGTTGTGGCTCGCAGGCTCTAGAGTGCAGGCTCAGTAGTTGTGGTGCATGGGCTTAGTTGCTCCATGGCATGTGGGGTCTGCCCGGACCAGGGCTCGAACCCATGTCGCATGCATTGGCAAGCAGATTCTTAACCACTGCGCCACCAGGGAAGTCCGATTTTTATTTTTAAGGTCAGTGTTACTTGGTGTCAGAAGTGGGATCCAGAGATGAACCCTCCCCACCCCAACAACTCTCTGAGGCTGGTGGGCAAACAGGTGTTGGTTACCACTGAGCCAAATGGGCCCACTGCTTTCTTACCAACCCTGGAGTTTCAGGGCACGTCTCTCCTGGATTTTGAGCTCTGCTCTCTTTGCATTTTGAGTTCTCTGGGCTTTATTAGGGATCTGTTTAAAGGCCTTGTCCTTTCGGAGACTACCTGCTTGGCTTTTGGCTCAATTCCTTTTGGAAGCAGGCTGTTCCTATTGGAACCATGCTGGATTTTGGTCTGATTCCTTTTGGAACCAGGTGGTTCCTATTAGAACAGCGCTGGCCTTTGATCCAGTTCCTCTGGGAACCAGACTGTTCCTACTGAAACAGGTGTTTAGGAATTTTTCTTTTTGCTCCAGAGGAAAAAAAAACCTCTTAAGAAGTGGGATCCCAGTCACCAAAATGCTTTGAGGGTGCCTCCTCTTCTGGGACCCCAGCCGGTTTTATGTTTAAAAACTGAGGTCCCTCCTCATGCCCATTTCTAACCAAACGGAACAACTTAACCCAAAAGTAATTGAGAACAAAGATGGCCATTATAGGGAACTTTCGTAGTCCCCAAAATTACTTTTCTTAAAACAAAATTGGACAGCCATGGCTCTAAAATTGTTAAAACTGAATGAGATGCCTATTTTGACTGGTATTTTGAGGCTTCCAAATGCTATCAAGAGTCTAAAATTGCCTCTTTGCAAAATACAATTTATAAATTAACTGAGGCAAACAAACAAGTAAAAAAGGAGAAAAGGTTTCTGAGGTCTCTTTCCCCTGCCCCATTTTCTTGGACCCTCACCTCCAGTGCCAACATCCACCCCCTTCCACACCACTGCCACCTCCTCTACACCCTCAGTTTCCCATTCTAATGCTCTCACTGTACTTCCCCCTTTCCCTGAACCTCTCCCCAGTCCCTTCCCCTCTGAACCTATCAGAACCTGCCCCTTTAAAGGTAACTCTTCTGAGGATCCAAATAACCCCCAAATGTCTTATGCTTCCCGGAGTAAGGCCAAATTGCAAGTCATAGTTAAAAGAGTTTCCTAAGGTAACCAAGGACCCCACAGGTTTGCTGAAGAATTTCACCTAGTTATTCAAATTCCCCAACCTGGTTTCTCAGATTTGTATTAGTCCACATGCTTGTTGACGCGGGTCAAACATCGGATGAAACTTGCCTGATGGGAACATTCTGAACAGAATTAAGAAAAACAACCCCTAACTTGACAAAACGCTGAAAACCTCCACCAAACAATAACAGCAGCTTTGCCTAAGCCTAAGCCTACTGACTAGAACAAACTTCAGGCCTGCACACAAAAATCTGATGAGCCTGTTCATGACTATTATAATCGACTTCAGACTCTTTTGAAAGAAAATTCCCGTCCTCCTTCTGATGTCGAGTCCACTCAGGTAGCCTTTAAGCTATGTTTATTAATGAGCTGAACTGGGATCTGTCTCATTTACTTAAAAGCACCAGGGTGGAATGGAAAACTATGTCCACTCTAGATTTAGTTTATCTGGCAAACCAGCTCGCTCGCGTGCTACGTGAACCACCCAAAAGAAATATCACTAAAATTCTTAATTTTCAGGAATTCCCTGGCAGTCCAGTGGTTAGGACTCTGAGCTCTCACTGCCAAGGGCCTGTGTTCAATCCCTGGTCAGGGAACTAAGATCCCACAAGCCTCGAGGTATGAAAGAAAAAAAAAAAATCTTAATTTTCAATTCCGGCAAATGAGGGCCCTTGAACCAAGCCAACCCTTCCCCCCGCCCGCCACACACACACACCCGCCCGGGCTTCTGCTATTATTGCAAAGAGCCAGGACACTGGAAAAAAGATTGTTGCAAACTTAAGTGTTCCAGGCTTCCATCCCGCTAGCCAGCCTTTCCAATGTTCTCCTAATTCCCAGTGACGGGGTTCCAAGGAATTACATGGGCTCTATCTACTCCTCCCTCTTAACCGACGCAGAGAAACCACTCTCTAGATTGGGAATGAATCTCTCTCTGTCCTTAATGACACCAGAGCTACACCTTTGGTGCTCAACCCCACTGCTGTAAAACAGCCCCTGCCTTGGAGCTAAACTCAAACAGTTCAAAGAGTGGGGGTCTCTACTAAACCTCAACAGGTTCCTATCGCTGAACCTATTCCCTTCAAGAGATACATACCCTTTTCTCCTCAGTTCCTCTACCCCTACCTATTCATTTATTAGGCTGAGACGTCTTAGAAAAGTATCAGGCTGAAATTACTTTCTCCCAAAAGGGGGAAATAATTCTAGAATTTGACAGTAGCAGTCAAAACAGGCAACCAAGTGAATTAAGTGACCCTTTGACATCTTTTATTTGCTCCGTTTCTGATGGCACTATAGCTGAATCTGGGGACACTGACCAACTAACTGTCCCTACTGGATCAGCTACTATCTTCCTTGTGGGCAAAACCTTCAACTGATATTGGCAGAATTCACAGTTCACCTCCTATCAAGTTTCAAAGAGATCCCTCAAAACCTTGCCCAAGTAGTAATCAATATCCTATAAATAAAGAAGCTCTTCAATGTGTCAAGCCCATAACAGAGGATGACAAGGCCCAGGGCCACAACAGTACTAGTCCCTGTAACACTCCTATTTTACCTACGAGAAAACCCAATGGCCAAGGATGGAGGTTTGTCCAGAACTTACAAGCAATAAACAACACGGTTATCCCCTGACACCTTGTTGCTCTTATCCTGAACACACTACTGACATCCATTCCCACTGAAAGCAAATTTTTCACTGTAATCGATTTACACAGTGCATTCTTTAGTATTCCAGTTGATAAGGCTAGCCAATACCATTTTTGCTTTCACTTGGGAAGAAAGGCAATACACCTGGTTATGCCCCAGGGTTTCAAAGACAATCCCTCTTACTTTTCACAAATCTTGAAAGCTGATTTGGATGATATAAAGTTTTTTGCAGGCTCAACTTTGTTACAATATGTAGATTATTTGGTTCTCTGCTCCCCTTCTCAAACCTCTTCACAAGAAGACAGCATCCACCTGTTAAAACTTTTGGCCTTGAGGGGACATAAAGCTTCCAATGAAAAATTACAGTTTGCTCAAACTCAGTTTCAATATTTAAGTCACGGGACCTCATAACAAGGACTACATTTGGTTCCAGGGTTAGTCGAGTGCTCTAATAGCACTATTAAGACTCAACTGGCAGGGCTTCCCTGGTGGCGCAGTGGTTGAGAGTCCACCTGCCGATGCAGGAGATGCGGGTTCGTGCCCCGGTCCGGGAGGATCCCACGTGCCGCGGAGCGGCTGGGCCCGTGAGCCGTGGCCGCTGCGCCTGCGCGTCCGGAGCCTGTGCTCCGCAACGGGAGAGGCCACGGCAGTGAGAGGCCCGCGTGCCGCAAAAAAAAAAAAAAGACTCAACTGGCAAAATCTGTAGAGATGCTCCAAATACCTTGGCCCAAAGCACTGCTACTGGTCCTTCCAAATTTCAGGTCCACACCTTTGGAACTCATAAGCTCTCACCGTGTGATACAATCACAGGACATCCAAGGCACCTGGCCCCTGCCTCTTTTGATCTGGGTCTGATAAAAGGAGATATACTTCAATATTTCAAAGGTTTAACTGCTTCTATTAAAAATAACCATCTTTGGTGGAGCAATCTTTTCACAGCATGCTCTCAGGAGATGAAGCCCGTAAGCATCACACCCTGTAACCCGGAGATTTTGTCTACTGGCAAAGATACCTCCAGAAAGACTCTCTTCAACCTTGCTGGAAAGGCAAGGTCCAGTGAGGGTCTGGTGCTTTCTTTAAGATGTGTCACGTGAAATCAAGGCAGCACCATGGTTGGTTAGCAGTACCCGATAGGGTCTTTTAGGAATATGTGAAGTTGGCCATCAGGTTGCCCCCCATTCCCAAGGCTGCATAGAATTTTGGGAAGGGGGAGGCAGGTGGTGTCACATACCCCACACAGTCTGCAGTATTACCCACTGGTGCTTGGAAATCCTGACGAAAATGATTTTGTTTTGAGTTTGCTATTACTGGGTTTTAGGGACTTCTTGACTCATACTTGCTGCAGCCCTCTATTGAGCCAAAACAGCTACGGGGGCCATTCTTCCCTGAAAATGAGTCAAGGCAGTTACACAACCCTCCACAGGGACCCGAGCACACAAGGCTCGGAGGGAGCGTGGGAGGAGCCGGTAAACATCTCTCTCCTTCATCAGTTCAAGTTCCAACTCGGATACCTCCCGACGAAACAAACATAGCTTGTATATCACAGTAATGCTTTTGTAACAAGCAACTCATTCTCCTATTCCTTCTCCAGCTTACTTTTTCCCTGTAATCCTTTACCCTTTGCCCGAAATCTCCCCTCCCACCCCACCATGTTGTACTATTTGTATGGAAAAAAAAAATTTCGG
Source organism: Kogia breviceps (assembly GCF_026419965.1). NCBI lineage: Eukaryota > Metazoa > Chordata > Mammalia > Artiodactyla > Physeteridae > Kogia > Kogia breviceps. The sequence continues at coordinate 8,692,619 of NC_081321.1, read as the reverse complement.
AGTTGCTTCTTGCCAAGTGTGACATCAACTCATTCTTATTTAGTGATGTCCAGCAAGAACTCGCTCTCACAAAACGTTTGCTCGTTTTGAAGCAACAAGATTACTAACTGCATTTTGTTTTCCCTGTCATTTGTTTTTGATGCATTAGGTATCTTCTGAAACAAATGACTTAACACCTCATTTCTGTGACCTGAGGCACTATACCTGTATACAGAGATCTTTTCAAACGGCTTCAGGAAGACAAAGTATCGCCTCTGTTACTAAGAAGGCAAAAGATAACATAAGGTAACCTGATCATTTTAATCTCCCTGAAAACGATACCTCTGCTTTCAGTAACAAGAAAGAACTATCAATATTAAAGAAAATGTAAGCCCCAAAAGTCTATTCTAGGTAAAGAATTTTTGTTACCGAGGGGAAGAAAAGAAGAAGAAAAATGGGTGATCTTTAGAATAGTAAGGCAGATAGATGTATGTATTACACTACTGCCTGCTCCACATCGCTCTGGCAAAGCACTACTTAACGCATAATTTTGAAAAGCCAACAATTTTACTCTACACATAAAATAAACTACAATTCAGAATTATTTTCAGTTAGTTTGCTGGAAAAATTGGTGCTGTTCTTAATATGTGTCCAACTATGATGGAACTACTGAGCTATGGCAGGTACTAATCCTCCCTCATGAAGTCTTCTTTAAAACCCTTTCCATTCCATCCCTCGGTTAATTAAAAGGCACAACTGGAAACAATATGATTCCCTCCTTCTCCTTCTTTTAGAGAATATTAGCAGCTAACCTCACTTAATTATCAGAAGGTAGAAGTGAATTCCCACTGTGGATTGGTCCCGGCACAACTGCCAATTCTGTCGCATTCCAGTACTTGCTGACTAGGATGGCGCTGAGGGACCTAATCCACACACAAAACGTGTGATGATGCTCACATTTTCCGGGTTCATTGTCTAGGATATCAAGGCATTGGTTCCAAGCACTCACACATACTTTCAGAGGAGCCGCTTGTAGCTCAGAAGTCTAGGTAGATAGCTAGCTCTGTTTGGGGAGGTTCCAAAGCCCTCAGAGATACCAGGTTGAAAATCAAACAGGAGAGGAACAGGAAAGCATTTACCTTCCCGGAGAACTGCAACTATTTAACAAAAATACGTGCAAAAAGTCTATAAAGAAAAAGAAAATCATAGGTTTGCGCTGTGTGTGTGTGCGTGTGTGAAGTCAGCCTGAAAAAAAAACAAAGGAAAAGGCCTTGAAAGTTGTAATTATAGAAAATTGCTCAGGTGACTTCATCCCACCCACATGCTTTTGATTTTCAAAACGTATGACGAGTGCTTTTTAAAAGTTAGTGCTCCGGAAAGGCTGCAGCTGTTCAGCACAGATTTCAATGCTCAGTGAAGAACATTATTTTATCAACATAAAGGTTAATGGCTTCTAAATAAGGGTAGCAATTTCCAACCTGAGTACTGTAAATTCATATTAGCGTTCAGTCTGCTTGAAGATACAGACCCAGAAGGGTGAACTGGTCCCTGGCATGAAGAGTAAAATAATAACACAAAGAGTCGTAATCCCCCCCAACTCCCACCCAAGATTTTTAGCTTGCTCTTTATAAGACATCCCATCTGTGTTTACACACATCAGCACGGAGGCATTTGCCATGACTGTAATACTGCATCCAATGGACCCACAGCAAATCAAGTCAGGAAAACAGAGCAAACTTTGAAAGACACCTGCCCCTCTCATCCCCTCCTACATGCCTCACCCCACCCCACCCCACCCCATCGCCACCTTCTTAAGTGTTCTCCTCCAGGTTCAGAGGGGGTGTGCTAATGGTTCTCAGCCAGGCACCATTCTGTGTGCAGCACCAAAATGACTTCTACTAGCTGTGGTTTTGCAGGGCCAATTTAAACATCTCATTTCCCTCCCCAATTCTGCCGTCACTCTGCTCTCCCAGGCAAGCGACCCTATAGCTGTTTTCCCTTTATTTCCTACAACTAATCTGTCAAGTCCTGTCATTCCTTCCTTGAAAATGTCTCTCGAATTTGTTCTTCCTCCCACTGTCCCCACCCCAGTCCAGACTTTCATCAGCTCATCAAAACTAGAAAACTACAACAGTCTCCTAACTGGTGTGTTCATCTCTGGCTACTGTCATACCAGTCTTCCAAAAAACACAGCTCTCAACCTGTCAACACCCTGCTCCCTATTGTAACAAACATAAAACTCTGGGATTTCCGTGGAGGTCCAGTGGTTAAGACTTCGCCTTCCAACGCAGGGGGGTGCAGGTTTGATCCCTGGTCAGGGAGCTAAGATCCCACATGGCTCACGGCCAAAAAACCAAAATGTAAAACAGAAGCAATATTGTAACAAATTCAATAGAGACTTTAAAAATGGTCCACATCAAAAAGATCTTTAAAACAAACAAACAAACATAAAACTCCAGTTGCTTCTTACAGCATCAGCTCGAAATACCTTCCCCTGGCTTTCAAGGGCATCCATGATCTGGCCACTGTTTAACTTTCTGACCTTACTTCTTGCTGCTCCTGAAGATGCATGCACCCTTCTCTTTGGTCAAGCAGTTCCCTCAGGGTCTCCGCCCGCCCCAGCTCCCTGAGAGCGGCACGCGCAGGCCTACTTTGCTCATACTACCCTCCCACCCAGGAATTCCTCCCTCCACCCCTCCCAGCCCAAGCCAACACTTCCCACCAAAATCCTGCCTGTTCTTTCAGGTGCAGCTCAATTAATAACTCCGCTGCGTGGCTGTTTCCTATGACTATGGTCCACCTCGCCCAGGGGGTCTTTGGAATATGACACACCCGAGTTCAAATCTCTGTGGAAACTGAACAAGTTGTCTAATTTCTCTTTCTCATAGCTCAGCCTTCTTACCTACAAAATGAGGAGGACATTAATACCTCCTTCATAAGACTGTTTTGCAGATGAAAAAGAAAAGATTCCTCATGGAGAGCTACTAGGATAGCTGGGTACATGGTAAACAGGCACTCGAAAAATGGTAGGTATTATAACATCATATGATATTATATGAGCACTGTGCTTCTAAGAGTCTAGGCTTTAAGTCAATCATGATGGGGTTTTTTTTTTTGTCTTCTAGGTTGTAAAACTACCCAAGAGCAAAAATCATGTCACATCCAGTTGCTTCTCACTTATTTAATAATTTCAACGCCCTAAAAAGCCAAGAAACAAGGAAAAACAAATAAAATGGCTTACAGGTCACCCAAATAGTTATTATAAATTCCATACACTAATGCCTATGTATTTTATTAACAGGAAGCCCTTCAGATGGCCCCTAAGGGCCTGTTGATTTTTATTTTGGTCTTCAAGCCAACAGTAGCAATTAGGAGGTGGCTGCTATTTGCTATCAGCAAGGGTGACAACACAAAAAGTAAACATACACACCTGACCTGTACAAAAACAAAATCAAGTCTAGCAACCAAAGCTTCTGTTCTAATTGGGGTATTTAGCATGTATCCTTTCAGAGATAAAGTAGCCCTAAGGGTAAAAAAATACAGAGAGGAACATACAAAGTTAAAATGATGGTGGTCTAAATCCAACTATCATAATTGTTAAAGTAAGAAAAACGTTTTGCATGATTAAAGCAATTATTTTTTGAATCCCCGCTATGTACCAAATACATATTACACATAAGCCAGGCTTATGTGTAAATAAATAAATAAATAAATAAATAATAAATTAATCTGCCTACTAGCCCCCTAAGGTAGATATTAAACGGGGCTCAGAGAGGTTAAGTGACTTGCCCAAGATCATATGGCCCACGTGTGACATTTTCCATTTCTGAACTAACTCCAAAGTCTGCGCTCTTCTCCCATCATGCCACACTGCCCCTGCACACTCTTGTGAATTGCAAGAACTGATTCTAAGTTATGAAAGAGGATCCTTTCAGTTCTGCTTAAACATATCTAGAAATGGAACAGTTCATTACTTTGCAAGACAGCTTTGTGGTTATGAGCACAGGCTTTTGAGACCAGCAAAATCTAGGTTATGAACAGCTGTTTCGCTACTTTCTAGCTGCACGACATTCAACAAATCTATTTCTCTGAACAACAGTTTCCTTACCTATAAAATGGGACTAAAACGTACCCAACCCATATGACAAGGTTGCTGTGAGGATTAAATGTGAGAGGCTGCATGAAAAGTGCTTAGCTCACTGCCTGACATATTGCAACTGCTCAATACATATTACCATTAAAGTGATTATTATAGGAAGTTCTTTATATCAAACCAAACTCTACCTCCCAATAACTTCTCCCCATTGACCTCAGTTCTTATCACTGGGACGTCACAAAAGTAGATCTAATACTGTATCTATTCAGCAGCCGCTTAATACTAGAAGAGACAGTACAGCAACTATACGTCAAGAAAAGATTTTTAAGTCATTTAAAAAATTAAATTTAATTTAAAAAAATATTAGGAGAGATGTGTTCCCCTAAGTCATCTCTTCTCCAGCCTAAAAACTCTTTATCTGCTTCAAGACTTCTTTACATGACACGGTTTCCAAACAACGACCTTCTGGTCATTTATTCAGGATACACCCTAGTTTATAAATACCTTCTTCAACATGACACCCAGAGCACTCTTGCAGGAATAGAGGGACCAGTGCCTGAGACTACTGCTTCCAGTTCCAATCCTGCTGTCACTAAAAACCCCCAGTGAACTGCTGCTGAGCCAGTTTTCCCACACACTGTCCTTATGTAACTGACTGTTTTTAATCTAAATGCAGGACTTGACATTTATTGCTTTTAAATGTCACTGTGGTTTCAGCCCATCTTTCAAGTCTGTTGAGATCATTTTGAACCCTGGATCTGTCATGCATCATGTTAGATACTCCTCCTAACATTGTATCATCTGCAAATTTGATTAATATGCCTCTACCTCTTTATTTAAAGTCAATCAACAAATCTTTAATGAGTTATAAAGTATATCCAGGATCCTTTGGTTGGAGCTAAGTAATTGATACAATATTGAATAAGAAGTCAAGGTCATAACCCTGTGGCATCTTACTTGTGACCTTCTTTTGTGCTTACCTTTAAAATATTTAGTTTGCAAAAGGCAAGGCTGATGAAGGCACAATAGTCTACGTTTTAAAAGGCAGCAAGCTCTGCAGGTACAAAGAGTTGACACCCATGGACAGAATGTTACAGCGACGCACCTTTTGGAATTATCTTCCCTCTTTCAATTGCCCCAACTTCCCTCATCCCTTCCCATTTTAATGAAAATACTTTTTTCTATGTCTAAGCTTCTGGCACCACTTCTGTTCTCCACTATTCATTAAAGACGGTGGTGGGTTCAGTAATTTCATCTACAAGTTCTTTCAGTTCCCTGGACTAGTGGGGTGTGGAGGCCATGGAGGGATAGAGCAGGGGTGAGGAGACAAGCACCAGAAAACAATGGACTCTGATCAGCTAATGGTACCTACAATGTTTTCCTTCCATCCGGGGTTTTAGCTACTCCTTTGTTCTATCATTTCCAGTTCATTATCTTTCTTCTCAACAAAAAATATGGAAGCAAAAGAGGTAATAAATAGCTCTGCTGTGTCATACATTAACATGACCTCAGCTGGCACAAGAAGCTGACTATATCTATTTATAACTGCTTTTGCTCTGAACATAACTTTCTGTATTTCTGTTTATCCTTCATGTCCCTCACCTCAGAAGCCTCTGTTTATCCTAACTTTTATATATCCTGACCCCATTCATCCTAGTTCCTATCACTCCTTTATACGTCTTTGGTCACATTTGCTTCTTTCTACATTTAGGACACAAGCTTTAAAAATTAGAGCATCTTGGAATGTTCTCTGCCCAGCCACAGCGATCACTTCAAATATCTTACCTTTTTCTTTCTCGTCATCATGATTTGTGTAAAGGTGTATCATATTAATTTAGAGAAAATTTTTTAAAAAGTGGAGGTGGTTTAAGGCAAACTGACATTCTAGTGGGGTGGTCTATAAGAAAGTAAGTTCCACAAGAGCAAAGAATTTATATTTTGCTAGAGGCTCACCTACTAGAACAGGGCCTAGAGTTCATAGTAGCCTCTCCAATATTTGCTGAGCAAATGAACAATCAAAATCTCAAAGGATGGGATTTCCCTGGTGGCGCAGTGGTTAAGAATCCACCTGCCAATGCAGGGGACATGGGTTCGAGCCCTGGTCCGGGAAGATCCCACATGCCACGGAGCAACTAAGCCCATGCGCCACAACTACTGAGCCTGTGCTCTAGAGCCTGCGAGCCATGACTACAGAGCCCATGTACCACAACTACTGAAGCCCATGCACCTAGAGCCCGTGCTCCACAACAAGAGAAGCCAACGCAATGAGAGGCCCGTGCACCACAACGAAGAGTAGCCCCCGCGCACAGCAACTAGAGAAAGCCTGCGCGCAGCAATGAAGACCCAACACAGCCAAAAGTAAATAAATAATTTTTAAAAAAATCTCAAAGGGTAGTCAGATTTGAGCAGGCCACGATGGAGAAGACAGCCTTCAGATAGAACAGCATGAGCAAAGGCTGGGAGGTGGTAAAGCAAAGGGAGCAGTCCACTTTGGCCTAGAGCTCAAGACACATGCAAGCAGTAGTTGATGGGATATAATGACTTCTTGAGATCTTCACGTCCAGCTGCGGAGCTCAGACCTGAATCTGACAGGCAGTATGGAGCAACCCAACACTCTAAGCAGGAATCACATAACTTGAGTTAGGCTTAAGAAAGATTCTGGCAGAAGTGCGCAAAATTAATTAAAAAGAATGTAAAATGTTCATGTAAAATGTATTTATATGGCCCGAGGCAAAAACCCTGGCCAGGGACAGTCAGTATCTTTCTGCATACTTTCTCTTTGAACCCATAACATTTGTCTCAGCAACCTGTGTCCTGTCCCCATGTTGGAAGGAGTAAGAGTCAATGAATGTCTCCAAAGCAAAAGTAGGGATAAAACAAAGCCAAAATAAAGAGGCCCCAGAACTGCAGCTTCTTGCCAGGATTTACTGCAAGTCGGAGGAGGGCTGGCTTCCACTTGCTAAAAGAATGGCTTAATTGTCTAACCAAAGGGAGTTATTTTATGCTCATATCTGGGAACATTTTTTTCATTTCCATCTCACACTTTCAATGTGTGGGGCTGCCTTGATATTATGTTCCCAACTCTTCTAGTATATTGGCAGGAAATGGAAAGAACAGCAGAAAGATAAAGCCCATCTGGCCACAATGTTAATGTTAGCCTTCCTCTGGTCCTCGGACCAGACTTCCAAATGACTCTTACCTTTTCTTATATGCGCCCCCTATGAGTCTGGTTTCCTTTCCATAATTACTCATGCCTTGTCCTATTTTTCCTTATTGCATTACTATGGAACACTGCCTGTTACAGTGGTTTTACTAATATGCTTATCTACTACTGCTCAATAACCACATCCAAAGAAAACAGTGGATGTCATGATGAAATTTATTTTAACTTCTTTAGTTACAGATATATTTCTTTTGCTTTTGAATATTAACTATCCCTGGCTAGCAGTTCCTCTTTGTTGATTTCATGCAAACTAAATTAGCATCAGCCATGACACTACTAGCCTATTTAGGTTGGGGGCAGGTCTTAAAATAGGATTTTTTTTCTCCCATCAATGGTGTGATTTTTACCTCTCTGGTGACTCCCACTATATGTTTGGAAAGTGTGGTCCACAATGTGGTTTAAAGTCTCTGAAGAACACCTCAACATTTTAAATAACTATGGTAATGATATACATAGGGTTATACATAGGATATCATAATAAATACTGCATCAATGACATATATAATAAAACATGGTGCTAATAAAAAGATACCAAAATGAATCTCAATAAATATTACAATATTGAACATTACCTCACTAATTACATATAAGGTGGCAATCTCCTTATCCCAAAGAACACTAAACAGAAATTAGAAAATTTTAAAAAGTATCCTAAACAGATGGCAAGAGTTCTGTGTCTGTTGGCTGTAACATGGCCTGAGCTCTTCTCTGGCTCTCTGATCTGGGTCCTATCAAGCACTTTTCAATGACTGGAATGAGGACACTCAAAGTATGTTAATCATGGAGGTCCAAAAAGAGCCTCAAGAAGTTAAGAGATACAGGCCACATGACACCGCACTACAGATGATTGTAAAGTCTTGCACTGAAGGTCCAAAAATCTCTCTGGAGAAATACAGAATGAGGGAGGTGTGGATTAACATCAGCACATGTGAAAAGGACTTTAGGTTTTAGATGATTCAATATGACTCAAACGCATGTGGCTGCCAAAAAGGCAACTTCAAACTTGGGCTGTCTTAAAAGAAGTACAGCATGAAGAGCAGGGCAGAAGACCCAGCTCACTCGTGGAATACTCTGTTTAGTGCTGGGGTCACACTTTAAAAGGGCCAAAACAGAGTATGTTTGGGTTTCAGTTCAGAGGGCTGAGGGGGGCAAAATCATTTTATACGAGGAACTGAAATTGTTTTGTCTACAGAAGAGCCTGTTCCACAATTTTTAAATGAGCACACGTGACTTTTATGATCAGATTAAAAGACATTTCCATTTTGGATAAAAAATTATGTAAATAATGCCCGGTGTTAAAGAGGATACTATGAAACTAACACGTTCAGATACTGCTGGTTTTACTATAAATTGGTTTATTAAATCTCTTGGAAAACAATCCTGCCATACGTTGTGACAGCTGCGCAACTGCTATTTTAGTGGCTTTATAGGCAAACTATGGTAGATTCATAAAATGGAATATTGATCAACAACAAAAAGGAACAAGCTACTGATACAACCAGATGCATGACTCTCAGAAGCATTATTATTAAGTGAAAGAAGCCAGACTCAAAAGGCTACATATACCATATGATTCCATTTAAACAATATTCTGGAAAAGGCAAAACCACAGGGACAGATCAATGGTAGCCAAAGGTTGTGGTGAAGGGTAAAACTGACTGCAAAGTGAAAAAGGAGGAGTTTGGGAGAATGATAAAGCTATTTTATCTCTTGATTGTTAGGGTGGTTACACAACTGTACAGATATATCAAGACTCACAGAACTGTATATTAAGATGGGTAAATTTTACTGAATTTAAATTACATCTTAATTTTTAAGAAAAAGAAAAAAAGAGAAAATCTGGAAGGCAGCCAGAGAAAAGAAATACATTACATACAGAGGAATGACAAGAATTATCTTTTAAAAATTAAGCATAAAGACTTTTTCAAACCAAACAAAAACTGAAAGAATACATTTCCAACAGATCCATACTACAAGAAATGCTAAAGGAAGTTCTTCAGGCTAAAGGAAGTTCTTCAGGCAAAAGGAACATGATATCAAACAGAAACCTGGATCAATATGAAGAAATGAAGATCTCCAGAAATGGCTGAAATGAAGGTAAATATGAACTACCTTTTTTCTTAATTGTAATAGCTCTCAATAATGATTGTCTAAAGCAGGGGGTCAATAAAGTATGGTGCAGGGGCTAAATTGCACCCACTTCCTGTTTTTGTAAGTAAAGTTATATTGGAACACAGTAACACCCATTCTTTTATGTATTGTCTATGGCTGCTTTCATGACAGAGTTGAGTAGTTGAGACAAAGACCAGATGGCCTACAACGCTTAAAATACTTACTATCAGGCCCTTTACAGAAAAAGTTTGCCACCCTGATCTAAAACAAAAATAGCAATGTATTGTGGGTTTATAACATATGTAAAAGAAAAATATATAACAACAATAGCACAAAATATGAAGAGGAAACTGAAGTATAAATACCTTCCTGCGATAAAAACTCTATACTATATGTGAAGTGGTGATTAATTAAAGACATGCATTATAAACCCTAGGGCAACCACACAAAGTTTTTAACATTTAAATGATATGCCAACAGGGGAGATAAAAATTGGATCATAACAAGATTTGATTAATGCTAAAGTAGACAGAAAAAGAGGGAGAAAAGACTGAAGAACAGATGGAAAAAACAGAAAATGGCAAGGTGGAAGAGTTTAATCCAACAATGCTGACATTACATCGAATGTAAGAAGGCTAAAGATACTGTTTAAAAGACAGATTTTTCAACATGAATAAAAAAGCAAGATTCAACTGTATTCTGGTTACAAGAAATCCACTTTAAATATAAACACAGAGTTAGATTAACAGCAAATGAATGAGCCATGTATGACTTCTTACTATAGCTAAATGAGGGGATCAACAAATCCTCTCCATAAAAAGCAACTATAAAGCTGGACAAATTTAAAAAAACAAGCATTTTGAAGCTTGAGAAATCAACCAAAGGCATACAATAATCTAAAAAGCATTTATGCTTAAAAAACAGATGAACTTGGATAAGAACACTGGCAATCTGTGGCATTCTAACCTGGGGCTTCTCCTACCTCTCCTGCCTCAGTTGAAGAAGATGTTGTGCCAGAATGGGGCAGGCTGTGAGAATACGCAACTTTTCTGTTGCAGTAGAAAGAGGTTCACATGATTTTGAGCAGTGGGTAACACCCAGGCCCAACGATAGTGTCGGTGGAATGACTATCTCAGAGATGGCAGGTGGGAAGGGCTAAAAGCTCTACTAACACAAGGCTGTGGTCATGGCTGGGGAAAGTTTATTCCTGGCTGAGGCTGCATGCATTTACAGCAAAGACCCGAGAGGGTCCAGCTAGTCACACACTCCTGGCTGAAAGTGAGACTGTGTGCATGCCAAGAGGAGAGGTGAAAGGACCCAGTGGAATTCAAAAGATGGGAGATGGGCTTCCCTGGTGGCACAGTTGTTGAGAGCCCGCCTGCCGATGCAGGGGACGCGGGTTCGTGCCCCGGTCCGGGAAGATTCCACATGCCACGGAGCAACTAGACCCGTGAGCCATGGCCACTGGGCCTGCGCATCTGGAGCCTGGGCTCCGCAACGGGAGAGGCCACAGCAGTAAGAGGCCCACGTACCACAAAAACAAAACAAACAAAAAAAGATGGGAGAGACTGGAAAATGGCTTGAACTTTGAATGTGCTACTTACCCACACGCAGATCCACTGAGAGATGACAAAAACCTTACTGGATCAGGGTGGTTGAGTATAATCCCTGTTCAACCACTGGCTGACTAACAAGCCATGGAAACATAAGGACAACCACTGGGAAAGCAGTGGTTTAAAAAGGAGCAGAGACATCAATGGCCACAAATCACAGGGAAGAGAGATTTTACAGGTTTAGCAAGCATGTTACTAAGCAAAGAAACAACGAACAAACAAAAAGTGACAATGGGATATGCTAATTAGCTTGAAGTGGTGATTATTTCACAATGAATATGTATATCAAACCAAATTGTACACTTTAAACATATACAATATTTAATTGTCAAATACTCCTCAATTTTAAAAAAAAACCAAAAATCTTGAGCTCAGAATCCAGAGCTACTGTAATATTTTATTGAAAATGTCCAGTTCTCACAAAAAATTACAAGACATAGAAGAAACAGGGAAGTGTGACTCATACTCAAGAAAAGCAGCAGCCAATAAAAACTGTCTCTGAGTATCCCAGATACTGGATATAGCAGACAAATATTTCAAAGAAGTTACTATATAAAAGTTTACAAAACTAAAGGAAATTAAAGAAAAAAAGTATGGCAACAATGAATATGCAAACAGAAAATGCCCATAAGGAGACAGAAATCCTGGAGTTGAAAAGTACAATAGCTGAAATAAAAAATTCCCAAGAGCAGTTCAACAACTGTTTTGAGGTGGCAGGAGAAAGAATCAGTGAACCTGAAAATTCGAAATTATCCAATCTTAGTAACAGAGAAAGAAGATTGAAGAAAGATGAACAGAGATTCAGAGATATGTGCAACAACATCAAGCATACGAACACATACACAATGGAAATCCCAGAAGGAGAGGAGAAAGGAGGTTACCAAATTTGATTAAAATATTAATCCACACATTCAAGAAGCTTAATAAACTCAACGTAAGACAAATACAAAGAGATCAACACATAGTTACATAACAAACTGTTGTAAGCCAGAGTCAAAGAGCAAGAGAAAAGTGACTTATCTGAAACAATGGAGGTTAGAAGAGAGTTGAATGACATACACAAAGTACTGGGGAAAAAAATTTCTGTCAATTTTTTTTTTTATAATTATAAGAAATTTAAATTTAAGGCTTGCAAAAGATGCTACTGTGATTGACTTACTTGGATCACTTCTTGGATTAAAATGGCCAAGAACCATTAAAAATGAACCATACCTACACAGGCTAAATTATTCAACAGTGAATCCTCTGTGCTACCTGAAGAACAAATGTGGACGAGGGGCAAATACAGATGAATTTGGAGCTATTATACAAAAAACAAAACAAAACCCCCAAATTTAATGAGGTAGAATTTTTGTCAACAAGCAAATTTATCTTTCAAAAACGAAAATAAAATAAAGACATTCCCAGATAAACAAAAACAGAAAATTCATTGCTAGTAGACCTATATTACAAGAAATACCCAAGGAACTCTCTTCAGGGTGAAAAAAAAAATGACAACAGTTGGTGACTTGAAGCCACAAGAAATGAGGAACACCAAAAATAGTAAATGTGTGTGTTAACATAAAAGATTCTATAACTATGTTTTTACTCATTTATTCTAACTTCCTTGAAAGATGTAAACATTTTTAAAGTAACGAATATGACAGTATATTTTGGGGTTCATGATATACATAAAGATATATTTATGTTTTAATATGTTATATCATAGATAGATATTATATATAATAGCAGAAAGGAGAAATAAAGAATGGAGCTATACTGGAGCAAGGCTTATATATTTTACCAGAATGAATTTAGTATTAATCTGAAGTAGAGTCTTATTAATTAAGATACATACTGTAATCCCTAGAGCAACCACTAAGAAAACAACTCCAAGAAATATACAGTTTCAAAAACATCAACAGAAGAGTTAAAATACTAGTACACTAAAAATACTTATTTAATAGAAAAGAAGGCAGTCAAGGAGGAAACAAAGGGACAAAACAGACAATAATAGAATGTATGGAAAAGAAATGGCAAAAAGGCAAATCAAAGTCCAAAAGGCAAAGAGTGTCAGACTAGATAAAACAGCAAGATCCAACTGCATGCTTTCTATAAGAGACACACCTTAGATTCAAAGACACAAATGAGTTGAAAGTAAAAGGATAAAAAAAGATACATACTACAGAGAGAGTATACTATAAGAGAATGTGGCTATATTAATACTAGATAAAATAGGTTTTAAGGGCTTCCCTGGTGGCACAGTGGTTAAGAATCCACCTGCTAATGCAGGGGACACAGGTTCGAGCCCTGGTCCGGGAAGATTCCACATCCTGTACTAAGCCCATATGCCACAACTACTGAGCCTGTGCTCTAGAGCCCACAAGTCACAACTACTGAGCCCGGACACCACAACTATTGAAGCCTGCGCACCTACAGCCCGTGCTCCACAATGAGAGAAGCCACTGCAATGAGAAGCCACCACACCGCAACGAAGAGTAGCCCCCACTCGCCGCAACTAGAGAAAGCCCGCGTGCAGCAACCAAGACCCAACGCAACCAAAAAAAAAATAGGCTTTCAGACAAAAAGTATTATTAGAGAAAAAGGACATTTCATAATGATAAAGTGACTACATCAGTAAGATAATTATAAATGTATTCACACCTAACAGTGTAGCCTCAAAACAAATGAAGGAGAAACTGACAGAATTCAAAGGAGCAATAGACAATTCAACAATAACAGATATTTAACTTAGTACCTTACTGTCAATAACGGATAAAACTAAACAGAAAATCAATAAGTTTATAGAAGACTTGAACACAATCAACCAACTTGACATAACTTCAGCCAATGACTGCACAGGACACACTCTTTAGAAGTGCACATGGTTTACGCCTTTCACAAAAATTAACTCAAAATGGATCAAAGACCTAAATGTAAAACACAAAACTATAAAACTCCTAGACAATAACAAGAGAAATTCTAGGTTTTGTTGCATTTAGTGATGACTAAAGCAGTGCTCAGAAGAAAATTTATGGCTTTTAAATGCCTATTTCAGAAAAAAAGAAAGATGGCAAATCAATAAACTAAACTTGTACCTCAACAAACTAGAAAGAGAAGTGAAAATGAAATCCAAACCAAGCGAAGCAGAAGAAAATAATAAAGATTAGAGCAGAAAGCAATTAAAAACAGGAAAACAATAGAGAAAATCAATAACACAAGAATTAGTTCACTGAAGAGATCAACAAAGCTGACAAATCTGTAGCCAGAATGACCAAGGAAAAAGGAAAAAAGGCTCAAATTGTCAAAATCAGGAATGGAAGAGAAACATCACTATTGACCTTACAGAAATTTAGAGGATTAAAAGGGATTAAAAAAAACTTTATGCCAATAAATTAGATAAGTGAAATAAATTCCTAGAAAGACAAAAATTACTAAAACTTACTCAAGAAGAAATAGAAATCTGAATAGACCTATACCAAGGAAAGAAAATCTCAGGCCCAGTGGCTTCACTGTGAATTATACCAATTATTTAAAGATAAAACAATACCAATCCTTCACAAACTCTTACAGAAAAGAAAGGAGAAAATATTTCCCAACTGATTTCATGAATCCAGTATGCCCTCATACCAAAGAAATCACAAGAGGGAAAAAAAGAAAAAGAAAAAAACCCTACAAACTAATCCCTTATTTATGATAGGTCATAAAGGTCTGATGTCCAGATATGTGCATGCAGACTTTCCTTTTATCCTAAACATTTAAAGTACAGGAGCATAAATATTTTAAAATATGCTTTATTGATAATTTTAAACATTTTCCAGGGTTTTAAGTAAATATAAAATTCTTGCACTGATTTTAGAACTTAATTATACCCAACATCTCTACAAACATGAGATGTTCCTCCACTGTTGTTCTGGCCCACAGGTAATCTGAGTAAAGATGATGAAATATATAGAAAAGCTCATAGGTAAAATGCTGTAAGAAATCCTTTCTTATTAAAATACAGTGTATGGGTTGATGGCAAAGCCCTGGGAAGCCTCATTAGATTACTGTGAACATCCTGAAAAGGGGGCTGAGGGTATTAAATTACAGTTTGAAGAGCCGAAATTCAAGTGGCCTTAAAGGCCAAGACACTGGAAAATTTTATGTATTAGCTACAATATGTCTAGAGGTGTTAAAATGGACTGAGGGTCTTCAGAAGTTCTACTCCCTTGTCTTCAAGGGAACTCACTCTTGCCTTAAGCCATCCTAGTAGTTGTCCATCCTAAAGATTCTACAAGGTAGGAGATCGTAAAACTTTTCTTCTAACATCTGACCTCAGTAGAACATCCAGTTCAAATATGGAATTGCAACCTTTTCTAAGCCATTACTGTATTTTTTAACTTTTAATTTTTAAAATAACTTTAAGAAAAACTACATGAAGTATAGGATTCCTATATGCCCTTCACCAGCTTTCCCTAATGTTAACATAGTACATAACCATAGTACAATGCTCAAAACCAGGAAAACGTTGGTACAATGCAATCAACTAAACTACACACCTTATTCAAATTCTTTTTTTTTTTTTTTTTTTTGCTATTGTCCTTTTCTGTTCTGGATCTATTTCAGGACCCCACATTACAGGTCTCCTTAGTCTCCTCCTATCTATGACAATTCTTCAGTCACTCCTTGTCCTTCATGACTTTGACTCTTATGAAGAACAGCAGTCAGTTACTCTGTAGAACTACCCTAACATTTTTTCTGATTTAATAATATTATTATTAACAAGGACCATTTATTGAGGGTTTGCTAAGTACCAGGCACAATGCTGAGCCCTCTATCTAGATTATCTCTTTTAAGAATAGAAATGTTTTTAATAGACTTTAGTAAAGAGTAATCATCTCTAAAATCAAAGAGTAATCATCTCTAACTCACCTTTCTTCACGTGCTAGTATTTTGTAAATTACAAGCAGTGCCAAACAGATTATTATTCCCCCACTCCAATATATCCTTTAATGTCCCCCCTAAAAAATACTAAGTCCAATATTAAGCCTTAAATTCAGAGCCCTTGAGTTGTTAATCCTTGTGAATCTTTACTGCCCACGTTTTCCCTACCCTTGAACCTTGGCCATTGCTTTCTTCATTTGTACCTGCCCTCCCTTTTTTATCTCTAAATACCCTTTCTTGAAGACACCTTTAATCACTGCCCCTAGCTCCCAAGAGCTACTGACCCTCTGGAATCCCACAGAATTTAACAACTGCAGTACTCATCTGGTACATACACACTACCCTGAGCTGTGGGCATATATTTTTGTAAAGTGTCTCCCAAATGAGACTTTTTTGAGAGGAGGACTTGGGGCGTTTTTTCCCTCTGACATCTGCTATACTACCCTAATGCTTAATAACATTTACTGAATACCTACAAGTGCCAAACTCTGTGGTAGCCCCTGGGAAATTAGAGATAATTAAGACACAATCCCAATTCTTCAGCAATCTTTTATGTGATAAACATTTGAGTACAGTGATACACTGAAAACAGAGTTTCTCTTCAAAAAATTAAGGTCACTGCAAGTTTCCTGTGGTAGTAATTTTTTTCTTTTTCTGTCCTGATAAACACTAAAATAAATAATTATATATTGCTAATGTGTCACAGAACATGTATATTTTCCAGCCAGCTTGCGCTTGAAGCAAGCTGTGACCTGGTTTTATGAGAAATCCAGATGGTACAAAGTAAACTTAATTAACCAAAGGCTTTTGCAAATATTGCCACAAGTTGTAGCAAGTTTCAACTAGCTTACCAACTGTTTTAGTCTAGTGACATCTAGTGGCAAAAGGGTTAAAAACCGCACTGCTATAAATTAAACTACATTAAAGGGAGGCCATCTTATGAACACAAGTGGCAAAATATGAGAAAGAACTATGGTATTTACTAGCATTAGAAAATGTTTTACTGTCTCTGTGGCCTGTATAACTGTTAACCCCTCTCACTGGGGTTTATCATTATTTCCTTCTCTTGTAGCTGGTAAATATTAATCCTGATATAAGATTTACTGAGGGCTTCCCTGGTGGCACAGTGGTTGAGAGTCCGCCTGCCGATGCAGGGTACACGGGTTCGTGCCCCGGTCTGGGAAGATCCCACATGCCATGGAGCGGCTGGGCCCGTGAGCCACGGCCGCTGAGCCTGCGCGTCCGGAGCCTGTGCTCCGCAACGGGAGAGGCCACAACAGTGAGAGGCCCGCGTACGGAAAAAAAAAAGAAGAACCAAGTAACCCCCAATGGTGGTATGTCTGATCCAAAAATCTGGCAAATCAAAACTGCATTTTTGTTTCCATATATTTGTTTACTGACACTTCCATATGTCAGTAAACTTTTGTTAATGATTTTCATCTGTTCATATAATGCAAATAATTACCTATCGAAACTTATTCTTTAAAATATCACTTTGCATTTCATTGGCTTTTTGTGAAACTGGATTTTGGTGGGAAACACACTTAAACATTATCAAAAACCTGTGACTTTTAACATTCTTCTACAAATAATGAATTCCCAATGAGTCTAAAATTTAATGTATAGGCATTAACTGTGAATCATAGTTTTAATAACTGAGTTCATCCAAAATAGTAGAAACCAATAACATATTCCAAGATACACTTTTGATAACATCTCTTTAAAAAAATTTTCTAGAATCATTTAGTTGAATGATCTAACAGTTCTGTAATTTCAGGTAAGATTCAAGTTCATAAACTTCTGGCTCCATGTTTTCCAAAGTGTGGTCCATGAACCCATTTCAAAATCACCTGGAATGCTAGTTCAACATACAGATGACACCTTACAAATGAACCTACTGAATCAGACTCTCTGAGTTTGGGGCCCTATAATCAGCTTTATTACACACAATAAAGTTTTGGAAATAATTACTATCAAGACCACAAATATAAATTCTTCTAAGTTGTTCTAATTCTAGTCAATCTTTCCTGCCTCTTTCAGACAGAATAAGTTGTTCCACCCTTTAGGTTCTCTGATGGGTTACACTTTATTTACAGCACTTACCATATTGGGTCACAATTTATCTGTTAACAATATAGTTTCCCTCACTAGACTGTAAGCTCTCTTCATGGGAAGGAGTAATGTGTTTTGCTTTTGTGTCTTTATCCTAACAATATCAGATGAATAGCAAGAGCTTAATGAATTTGGTTAAATGAATAAATAAATATATGAAATATCGCAGTTCTAAAAAAAAGCATGTGGCTTCCACTTGTGCTCACAGTGAGGAAATATTATTTGGTACCAGTTCCAAAAATGATTAAATTAGCATCAAATTAATGTCTAATAATCAGTTCAGTTTGGGGTGCTGGGAAAAATGGAATTTTTTAAGTTCTGAGAATACCTTTAAAACACTGGCTTTCCTAAATAAACATTTCAGTCTCAAATGCTAGTGTGGTATTTCTTGTTTAAAAAAAAATTTTTTTTGAATTTTATTTTTTTCTACAGCAGGTCCTTATTAGTCATCAATTTTACACACATCAGTATATACATGTCAATCCCAATCACCAAATTCAACACACCACCATCCCCACCCCACCGCAGTTTTCCCCCCTTGGTGTCCATACATTTGTTCTCTACATCTGTGTCTCAATTTCTGCCCTGCAAACCGGTTCATCTGTACCATTTTTCTAGGTTCCACATATATACGTTAATATACGATATTTGTTTTTCTCTTTCTGACTTACTTCACTCTATATGACAGTCTCTAGATCCATCCACGTCTCAACAAATGACCCAATTTCGTTCCTTTTTATGGCTGAGTAATATTCCATTGTATATATGTACGACATCTTTATTCATTCGTCTGTCGATGGGCATTTAGGTTGCTTCCATGACATGGCTATTGTAAATAGTGCTGCAATGAACATTGGGGTACATGTGGGTTTTTTTGTTTTTTGTGGTACGCGGGCCTCTCTCACTGTTGTGGCCTCTCCCGTTGCGGAGCACAGGCTCCAGACGCGCAGGCTCAGCGGCCATGGCTCACAGGCCTAGCCACTCTGCAGCATGTGGGATCTTCCCAGACCGGGGCATGAACCCATGTCCCCTGCATCAGCAGGCGGACTCTCAACCACTGCACCACCAGGGAAGCCCTGTGTGTGTCTTTTTGAATTATGGTTTTCTCTGGGTACATGCCCAATAGTGGGATTACTGGGTCATATGGTAATTCTATTTTTAGTTTTTGAAGGAACCTCCATACTGTTCTTCAAAGTGGCTGCATCAATTTACATTCCCACCAATAGTGCAAGAGGGTTCCCTTTTCTCCACACCCTCTCCAGCATTTGTTGTTTGTAGATTTTCTGATGATGCCCATTCTAACTGGTGTGAGGTGATATCTCATTATAGTTTTGATTTGCATTTCTCTAATAATTAGTGATGTTGAGCAGCTTTTCATGTGCTTCTTGGCCATCTGTATGTCTTCTTTGGAGAAATGTCTGTTTAGGTCTTCTGCCCATTTTTAGATTGGGTTGTTTGTTTTCTTAATATTGAGCTGTATGAACTGTTTATATATTTTGGAGATTAATCCTTTGTCTGTTGATTCATTTGCAAATATTTTCGCCCATTCTGAGGGTTGTCTTTTTGTCTTGTTTATGATTTCCTTTGCTGTGCAAAAGCTTTGAAGTTTCATTAGATCCCATTTATTTATTTTTGTTTTTATTTTCAGTACTCTAGGAGGTGGATCAAAAAAGATCCTGCTGTGATTTATGTCAAAGACTGTTCTTCCTATGTTTTCCTCTAAGAGTTTTGTAGTGTCTGGTCTTACATTTAGGTCTCTAATCCATTTTGAGTTTATTTTTGTGTATGGTGTTAGGGAGGGTTCTAATTTATTATTTTACATGTAGCTGTCCAGTTTTCCCAGCACCACTTACTGAAGAGACTGTCTTTTCACCATTGTATATCCTTGCCTCCTTTGACCATAGGTGCGTGGGTTTATCTCTGGGCTTTCTATCTTGTTTCATTGATCTATGTTTCTGTTTTTGTGCCAGTACCATATTGTCTTGATTACTGTAGCTTTGTAGTATAGTCTGAAGTCTGGGAGTCTGATTCCTCCTGTTTTTTTCCCTCAAGACTGCTTTGGCTATTTGGGATCTTTTGTGTCTCCATACAAACTTTAAGATTTTTTTTTTCTAGTTCTGCAAAAAATGCCATTGGTAATTTGATAGGGATTGCATTGAATCTGTAGATTGCTTTGGGTAGTATAGTCATTTTCACAATATTGATTCTTCCAATCCAAGAACATGGTATAGCTCTCCATCTGTTGGTATCATCTTTAATTTCTTTCTTCAGTGTCTTATAGTTTTCTGCATACAGGTCTTTTGTCTCCCTAGGTAAGTTTATTCCTAGGTATTTCACTCTTTTTGTTGTAGTGGTAAATGGGAGTGTTTCCTTAATTTCTCTTTCAGATTTTTTCATCATTTCTGTGCATTAATTTTGTATCCTGCAACTTTACCAAACTCATTGATTAGCTCTAGTAGTTTTCTGCTGGTATCTTTAAGAGTCTTTATGTAGAGTATCATGTCATCTGCAAACAATGACAGTTTTACTTCTTCTTTTCCAATTTGTATTTATTTCTTTTTCTTCGCTGATTGCCGTGGCTAGGACTTCCAAAACTATGTTGAATACTAAAGGTGACAGTGGACATCCTTGTCTTTTTCCTGATCTTATGGGAAATGCTTTCAGTTTTCCACCATTGAGAATGATGTTTGCTGTGGGTCTGTCGTATATGGCCTTTATTATGTTGAGGTAGGTTCCCTCTGTGCCCACTTTCTGGAGAGCTTTTAACATAAATGGGTGTTGAATTTTGTCAAAAGCTTTTTCTGCATCTATTGAGATGATCATATGGTTTTTATTCTTCAATTTGTTAATATGGTTTATCACATTGATTGATTTATGTATATTGAAGAATCCTTGCATCCCTGGGATAAATCCCACTTGATCTTGGTGTATGATCCTTTTAATGTGTTGTTGGATTCTGTTTGCTAGTATTTTGTTGAGGATTTTTGCATCTATATTCATCAGTGATATCGGTCTGTAATTTTCTTTTTTTTGTAGTATCTTTGTCTGGTTTTGGTATCAGGGTAATGGTGGCCTCATAGAATGAGTTTGGGAGTGTTCCTTCCTCTGCAATTTTTTGGAAGAGTTTGAGAAGGATGGGTGTTAGCTCTTCTCTAAATGTTTGATAGAATCCACCTGTGATGCCATCTGGTCCTGGACTTTTGTTTGTTGGAAGATTTTTAATCACAGTTTCAATTTCATTCCTTGTGATTGGTCTGTTCATATTTTCTATTTCTTCCTAGTTCAGTCTTGGAAGGTTATACCTTTCTAAGAATTTTTCCATTTCTTCTAGGTTGTCCATTTTATTGGCATAGAGTTGCTTGTAGTAGTCTCTTAGGATGCTTTGAATTTCTGCGGTGTCTGTTGTAACTTCTCCTTTTTCATTTCTAATTGTATTGATTTGAGTACTCTCCCTCTTTTTATTGATGAGTCTGGCTAATGGTTTATCAATTTTGTTTATCTTCTCAAAGAACCAGCTTTTAGTTTTATTGATCTTTGCCATTGTTTTCTTTCTTTCTATTTCATTTATTTCTGCTCTGATCTTTATGATTTATTTCCTTCTGCTAACTTTGGGTTTTGTTTGTTCTTCTTTCTCTAGTTCCTTTAGGTGTAAGGTTAGATTGTTTATTTGAAATTTTTCTTGTTTCTTGAGGTAGGCTTGTATTGCTATAAACTTCCCTCTTAGAACTGCTTTTGCTGCATCCCATAGGTTTTGTATCGTCGTGTTTTTGTTGTAATTTGTCTCCTGGTATTTTTTGATTTCCTCTTTGATTTCTTCAGTGATCTCTTGATTATTAAGTAGTGTATTGTTTAGCCTCCATGTGTTTGTGTTTTTTACGTATTTTTCCCTGTAATTCATTTCTAATCTCATAGCGTTGTGGTCAGAAAAGATGCTTGATATGATTTCAGTTTTCTTAAATTTACTGTGGCTTGATTTGTGACCCAAGATGTGGTCTATCCTGGAGAATGTTCCATGCACACTTGAGAAGAAAGTTTAATCTGCTGTTTTTGCATGGAATGTCCTATAAATATCAATTAAATCTATCTGGTCTATTGTGTCATTTAAAGCTTCTGTTTCCTTATTTATTTTCATTTTGGATAATCTGTCCATTTGTGTAAGTGAGGTGTTAAAGTCCCCCACTATTATTTTGTTACTGTCAATTTCCTCTTTTATAGCTGTTAGCAGTTGCCTTATGTATTGAGGTGCTCCTATGTTGGGTGCATATATAATTGTTATATCTTCTTCTTGGACTGATCCCTTGATCATTATGTAGTGTCCTTCCTTGTCCCTTGTAACATTCTTTATTTTAAAGTCTAGTTTATCTGATATGAGTATTGCTACTCCAGCTTTCTTTTGATTTCCATTTGCATGGAATATCTTTTTTCATCCCCTCACTTTCAGTCTGTATGTGTCCCTAGATCTGAAGTGGGTCTCTTGTAGACAGCATATATATGGGTCTTGTTTTTTTATCCATTCGGCAAGCCTGTGTCTTTTGATTGGAGCATTTAATCCATTCACGTTTAAGGTAATTATTGATATGTATGCGCCTATGACCATTTTCTTAATTGTTTTGGGTTTGTTTTTGCAGGTCCTTTTCTTCCCTTGTGTTTCCCACTTAGAGAAGTTCCTTTAGCATTTGTTGTAGAGCTGGTTTGGTGGTGCTGAATTCTCTTAGCTTTTGCTTGTCTGTAAAGCTTTTGATTTCTCCATCGAATCTGAATGAGATCTTTGCCATGTAGAGTAATCTTGGTTATAGGTTCTTCCCTTTCATCACTTTAAGTATATCATGCCACTCCCTTCTGGCTTATAGAGTTTCTGCTGAGAAATCAGCTGTTAACCTTATGGGAGTTCCCTTGTATGTTATTTGTCATTTTTCCCTTGCTGCTTTCAATAATTTTTCTTTGTCTTTAATTTTTGCCAATTTGATTACTATGTGTCTCGGTGTGTTTCTCCTTGGGTTTATCCTGTATGGGACTCTCTGCCCTTCCTGGACTTGGATGACTATTTCCTTTCCCATGTTAGGGAAGTTTTCGACTATAATGTCTTCACATACTTTCTTAGGTCCACTCTCTCTCTTCTCCTTCTGGGACCCCTATAATGCAAATGTTGTTGCGTTTAATGTTGTCACAGAGGTCTCTTAGGCTGTCTTCATTTCTTTTCATCCTTTTTTCTTTATTCTGTTCCGCAGCAGTGAATTCCACCATTCTGTCTTCCAGGTCACTTATCCGTTCTTCTGCCTCAGTTATTCTGCTATTGATTCCTTCTAGTGTAGTTTTCATTTCAGTTATTGTATTGTTCATCTCTGTTTGTTCTTTAATTCTTCTAGGTCTTTGTTAAACATTTCTTGCATCTTCTCAATCTTTGCCTCCATTCTTTTCCCGAGGTCCTGGATCATCTTCACTATTATTCTGAATTCTTTTTCTGGAAGGTTGCCTATCTCCACTTAATTTAGTTGTTTTTCTGGGGTTTTATCTTGTTCCTTTATCTGATACATAGCCCTCTGCCTTTTCATCTTGTCTATCTTTCTGTGAGTGTGGATTTTGTTCTACAGGCTGCAGGACTGTAGTTCTTCCTTCTGCTGTCTGACCTCTGGTGGATGAGGCTATCTAAGAGGCTTGTGCAAGTTTCCTGATGGGAGGGACTGGTGGTGGGTCACTAGTGTGTTTTAAAATAGAAGAATTTTTATATGCAAATTTTGGAAAAGTAGAAAAATTGAAAATGACTAACAAAATTTTATACTATTCAACTGTAGGCTGTTTCTAGGCTATCACTTAGCAGAAACTGCTGACAAACCAGAACCTTGAAAGGAAATATATACTGTACATCCATCTTTACTGTTATATTCCAGGCGTAAAAGGCTAGCTCATGCAGAAAATGATATTTAGAAAGTTATATCCTTGGGTTCTAGCTATAGAAAACCATGTATATTTTATTTAAAGTCATAATATAACACAAATTGAAAGTTTAGAGAAACAGAAAAGAATGAATAATCAGTACATAAACTATCTGATAATTAATTATTCCAGTAAGTTGATATTTAATATGGCTTGAAACTAAAATCAGAATTTAACGTGCATACATTTGGGTAACCTGCATACATTGACTAAGAATAGAAAATTAAAGCAGTTCATCCCAGACGTAATTCTGGTCAAGAATTCTCTTAGCAACTTTTATCTTTTTATTTATATGGAAGATTTTAAACTATGGACACCCCCCCCCGACCCTGTCTTCTCAATGTGGCCACCTTCCATTCATCCCTGAAAGCCCAGCTCAAATACTTCTTCCACTGTGAAGCCTACCTCCAATTCCCAGGTCAAATTAATGATTCTCTCCTCCATGCCTACCTAGTCTTTTGGGCATCTGGCCAGTATTACACATACTATATTACTACGAGTTATTTACCTGTCTAAATCACTCACAAAACTATGAGCTCCCAAAGGGAAGAAATGGTGTGGTATATTCTTTGTATCTCTGCTATCTGGAGCACCACCAGGACCTGGGCAGGAGTTTACCAATATTTTGCAGAAATGAATGCCCAGTGTAGTTATCAAAAGCTGTTGGCATGAGGCACAAAAGTAAAATGAAGAAGTGGTAACTGAGAGAAGAATATGGATTAAAAAGCATCTTTGGGGGAGGATTTCCATTTCTGCCCATGAAAGATTATCTGCTGTTATGCCTGACAGTCATAAACAGCTAGAAAACCAGATAAAATATATGAAACACTCTTTTCAGATATTGTATAAGAGGAAGTGCAGGACTTTGAGCCCCACAAGAAGGAAAGCAAGTGAGTTCTATCATTTCCCCAGCTTACTGCTGAAAGGCAGGTCTCAGGATGCAGACCAGGGAGGCACAGTGTCCTCGGAGTTGAAGAGAGAGTGCAGTTGGCAGAGACTAAGGTGTCTAGAATTTACATGACAGAGGATGGGAGGGAAGGGCGTTCCACAAGCACACTCTGGAAATCACACAGGGCACTCTTGAACCCCTGCACAGTAACTTGTGAATTTATGAGCCAAAATTCCACAAGGCTGGATAAAAAACCAGGAAAGCAGTAAGCCAAACAATTTCTGAAACTCACATAGGGCTAAG
Source organism: Kogia breviceps (assembly GCF_026419965.1). Taxonomy (NCBI): domain Eukaryota; kingdom Metazoa; phylum Chordata; class Mammalia; order Artiodactyla; family Physeteridae; genus Kogia; species Kogia breviceps. The sequence continues at coordinate 8,667,453 of NC_081321.1, read as the reverse complement.
AGCAGTTCATGTGCCCACCAGCCAGAGTGGAAAGACCTCATAATATACGGGGCAATGGGTAGCGTGCTCAGAAGGGTACTGCCTTAGTAGGGAGGTTTAATTAAACCAGACTTAAGGCTGCTCTGGATGAGCCCTAACCAAACTCAAAAGCAAGCCTAGAACTGATTACAAGTAACTTAACCTTCTGCCAGAACCAAGTCCAATCTCCTTTAAAGGAACCAAACAAAATCCAGCACCCCAAAACATAAAATATACAATGTTTGGCATACAATAAAAATCTTCCAGGCATGAAAATAGCAGGAAAATGTGACTTGAGAAAGCTCATTCAATTAAAAAAAAAAAAAACAGATCCAGAAATGATGGACTAGCAGACAAGAGTTAAGAGTTATTATAAATATATTCTATACGTTCAAAAAGTAGAGGAGAACATAAGCATGATAAAGCAAAGAAATGACTTTTTTTTTTTAAAGAGGGGAATGGATATCTAAAGCTGAAAAACACAGTTATTTGGAATTAAAAATACAAGGGTTGGGGGAAGAGATAGCTAGAGAGTTTTGGATTGACATGTACACACTGCTATATTTTAAATGGATAACCAGCAAGGACCTAACGTATAACACAGGGAACTCTGCTCAATATTATGTAACAATCTAAATGGGAAAAGAATTTGAAAAACAATAGATACACGTATATGTATAACTGAATCACTTTGTTGTACACCTGAGACTATCACAACATTGTTAATCAACTATGCTCCAATATAAAATAAAATGTTTTTAAAAAATGCATTGGATGGGATTAATGGCAGCATAGACATGACAGAAAAAAAAAAGAGAGACCACTCAACCTGGAAACATAGCATTAAAAATTACCCAGAGTAGGACAGAAAAGAAAAAGACAGAAAGGAAAAAAAATCCAAAAGGTGCATCAATGACCTGTAAGAAAACACCAGGTGGTCAAACATAGAAACTGGGAAGGGAGGGGCCAGAAAAATACTGGAAGAAATAATGGCCAAACTACTTGATAATAACTATAACCCTACAGATCAAAGAACATATGGTGCACATTAGTGTGAACTCATCCTTTTCAATATATATAGGTTAAATATAAAAATAAATACAGGTATAAATGTGTGAGTTTGTATATATAAATATACACATATATATATTTCCTTGCTAAACACACCAAGAGGGTGTGGGAGTGGTTTCTAAACACCACCCTCCACTAAAAGAACTGGGGGTCCTGGAGAAATGCTTGATTCTAGGGCTGAGGCCAGGGAAGAACAAGGTAAGTCTGGAACATTATATTGTGCCATAAAATAAAAATATGTTCAAAGAATAATGAGAATATGTCAAAAGGACACAGGAAGCTGAACTGATGGTATTCCAACTAGCCAAATTTGGAGCATTTTGCAATTAAAAATAAACAGTCGCTCCTTGGTGTCCATGAGGGGAATGATTCCAGGACCCCCATGGATACCAAAGTCCCTGGATGCTCAAGTCCTTTATATAAAATGTATTTGCATATAACCTACGCACATCCTCCTGTATACTTTAAATCATCTCTAGATTACTTATAATATCTAATACAATGCAAATACTATGCACATTGATGTAAATGCTATGTAAATAGTTGCTAGTGCTCAGCAAATTCACGTTTTGTTTTTTGGAACTTTCTGGACTTTTTTTTCCTATTTTCAATCCGCCCTTGGGTGAATCTGTGGATGCAGAACCCACCAATATGGAGGGCCAAATGTAATGACTCTAACAGATCACAACTCATTGAATAAAATAGGAAGTCGCTGTTCCACACTGACTTAAACAAATAAATGAATAAAAACTGGGGATAAGAGAAAGGTCTTCCCTACAGTAAAATGCGAACTAATAAATGTAAAAGGAATGATAAAGTTAGAAAAATCACTGTTTGGCAACCATCACCGTATAATTAATTCAAGCAAGAAATATCTATGGATATTATGACTGGTGAAAGAAAGTGTGCTGAAAAACAAAATTACATAAAGGCTCACAATATCTCCTCAAAAATACAGTAGTTCCCAAAAAAAAAGAAAAAAACTTTATAACAAAACTGGGCAAAACTGCCATTTTTATATAAATAAAAATAAAATTTGTTTCTGGCTGACCTGCACCACTAGAAATGCTACAGGAAGTTCTTCAGACTAAGAATAAATGACATCAAATGGAAACGTGAATCCATAGGAAGAGATTAAGAATTCCAGAAATGATAAACATGGGAGTAAACATTCTACATATAGATTTTTCTTCCCTTAATTTCTTTAGAAGATATATGATTCTTTAATAAAAGACACGGACACACCTCCTCTGAGATTTCATAGAAAGAAACAAGAATGGGTGCACGCACAGAGATTTGCTGGAGTGCGGAACAAAGTGAGGCTGCTCTCGCAAACGTTCTCCACTGGTTTCGAGTGACCATTCTCCTAGTGGGTCCCCCTCTTCTGAGTAAGACTCACACTTTGCCTGTTAGCGGCCACGTTTAAAAGGTTAACTGAAGCGCTATTACACATACAAATAAACCTACAAGGTAATCGGGAATGAATTATCAACTGGGGGAATATACACGCTGAGGATCATCCCTGGGTCTGGAGGTCATTGCTCAGTGGTTCAGAGAAGACTGTGGCTCTGATTAAGACCCACCCCCTCATCCCCTCCTCTGTCACTCCACTTTCCAGGGCAGAGGTAAGGCCTGACAGCTGGCACAGGCAGATGTCTGATAAATGCCAGGACCTTCTTCGTTTATACTGTCTGGCTGACAGGTGGGTTGGTGAGAAAGATGTGAATAAACTGGTCATTTGAAATCCAGCTCCCTCATGTTCTTCACATCAACCTTTTCCATCGATTCGTTCTTTCCCTGCTTCAACCTCCAGCGCTAATTCTCAACGTTCCACGTGATTTGAGAGCCTTCACTGCCGTTTTGTGAGATTTTGCTCCATCAAGGAAAGCCCCAGGCTCTTTTTAATTGTCAAAATCTCCTTCACATGCATCATGGGTTTTTTTAAGCTAAATTGATATTAATAGCTACTATACATTTGTATACAACATTTCCTCCTGGTGTGTAGGTTCATCTAAAAAAACAAATTACTGCATATAATAGATGCTGCCCGTTAATCACAGAATAAGAAGAAATTTTGCTATTGCTTGAAAGGTAGTCCCATGACGTTAGTGTTTTAGCCTTTATATCTTCAGAGACACATATACCTAGAATATAATCAGTATTGGTCATTGGAAGCCTTGAGGCATCTTCCTCAAGCAGTGCTGGAAAAACATTGACAACATTTTTGGTACTAAGTGCTTCTTTTTCAATATCTCTAAATAGGCAATAGGATTTTTTCTTATCACAATTCTCTTAACAACTGCCATATTATAATTATCTAGATATCAGTTTATACAATATTAGTTACAATTTCAGTTAAGATTTTGGAAACAAGAGGCATATTTACAAATCCTTTCCCAGGATGAAGTACTCCAATCTGTCAGTCAGTCATTAACTCAAGAAACAGTCTGTAGTGGACATTTGTGATTTCTCCCACAGTAGCAATTCCTGCCTAATGGTCCTCAGTTTCCATGCTAGGAGCCATATGGTTCCAGAAAACTTTACTATACTTTAGTAGTGAAGCATGTGAGCTAGACAAAGCCAATCAGGTAGCCTGTCACCTAGGCATATGACCATGTGACCCACGCCTGACTAACTAATGAGAATCTCTTTTGCTATAGAGTGTGCATTATATGGATAAGAGACCTGGAACTCCTGTAGCCATTTTGCTTTCATGTAGAAAACTAGTCAAAGCATGGAACCAATACATGCCGGATGACAGAGTGAAAAGACAGAAAACTACAGAAAAGTAAAATCAGACCCTGACATTATAAACCTTTGGATCAAACAGCACCTAAACCTGAACGAACTGTGGGATTACAACTGCTTCACAGCCGTGCAACTGTGCAGTCCCACAGGGTCCCGTTCTCAAAAGGGGTCCTCCACATTTGGTTCAATGCTCTTGTGCTGCCCTCTGAAATTCTTAATAATTTTATCTTAGGACCTGTGTCTCTAAATGAAGTCCTATGGAACAATGGAGCAGGTCTACAGGCAAGGAAAATGTATGTGGCAATAACTAGCACGTGTGGGGCAGTCCAGGATTCTTGGGACTCTGTGAGTAAAACTCAGTCGGGACCTGGATACAGATCTGCAGAAGCAGCAGCCAGGGCAGCAGTGGCTGTGACCCAGAAGAGAGGAGGGGCTCCTGCTCTCTGGGGGCAGTGCATGGGGACTGGCTTGCCTGTCTCTGCACCCATCCCACTGGCATCTGCACAATCGTTACCTCTGGAAACTGTCAGAACTGTCAACAGCAAACTACAGGTAAATAAAAGAATATACTTGGACACATGCTTTACATTCTTAACAACCAAGCACAGAACTCCCAACAGAGCTGCTTAGTATCACTGAGGCTTTTACACTGTATATGTCTGATCTCCCTTGTTGGTAACAAAGACAGTCCCCTCCTTAGGCAGCAAGACAATCTTTTTTTAAAATTTAAGTAATTTATTTATTTTTGGTTGCATTGGGTCTTCATTGCTGCACGCGAGCTTTTTCTAGTTGCAGCGAGCCAGGGCTACTCTTCACTGCAGTGTGCGGGCTTCTCATCATGGTAGCTTCTCTTGTTGCGGAGTGTGGGCTCTCGGAGCACGGGCTTCAGTAGTTGTGGTTCGCGGGCTCAGTAGTTGTGGCACATGGGCTTAGTTGCTCCTTGCCATGTGGGATCTTCCCGGACCAGGGCTCAAACCTGTGTCGCCTGCATTGGCAGGTGGATTCTTAACCCCTGTGCCACCAGGGAAGTCTTATAATCTTATGCCTTGTTGTATCCAGGGTCAGTAACAAAAATGATCAGTCAGTTGCAAAGAAAGTCATATATGTACGCACCACCATGTCCTCTCATGAGTGCACATATATTCATTGCCAGGAGTGAATAGAATAATTATTTTATAACTTTTCTATATAAAACATCAATATTGCATTTCACTTGTGAGTATTTCATTTCTATAGAAAGACATTAGAGAGTGTGATTAATTTGAAAATATGGATGGTTGAATTTTAAGTAAGAAATCTATAGGGTTTGTTTAACATCTGGGAATCTAATTTGCATCAAATCTACATCTTGCTTTTGTGCTCTGTCGCGGCCATTTATTGCTACCTTCTAATTTTTTAATTTCTCATTTTCTCTTGTGTGTTACATTTCAAAGTAAGTTGGTATTTCAGAGACTGCTATGAAAAAAAGAAATTCTTTTGGCTTAAAATAAAAGAGGAACTTTACTAATGTAATGTTACTTGGCATTCGTATGGAGCATAAATTATACCCTGGGATAGTTACCCAAAAGGGTTGAGACCAAAGAAAGAATCTGCTTATTAAAAATGCACACATTACCTCAGTCATAGGAATAGCCCCAAACTCGCCCAGCCACTGCCTCTGCAGATCACCCACCAGCATTAGCATTACATCATATGACATTATGGAACAATCGTGAACTCTGTGTAGTACTTGAATGTATTGTTTTGAAAGAATACACTGTCATTAACTGGAATAAAAGCTTTCTGAAATCAAACCTGGGGGGTAGCCCTCACTGTGTGACCCTTTTACTTCTTTGAGAAACAGCCTCATCCTGAAAGCAGTAAAGGGGGAAAGAGATTAGAGTATAAAGGCAGTAGAGATGAGTGATCCCTGCCCAGGCCAGCAAGCAGATGCAGGGCTTTAAATTACCAGGCAGAACAATGTCAAAGCAGGAGGCTCTGTAACAAACGCGGCACCTGAAAATCCAAGCCAGCTCCTGCCCATCATCCTATTTCCCATGACAGCCTCGTGATTTTTACCATGGGCTTCGCTAGAATTGGAAACTGAGTCTTGCTTTTTTAAATCAAAGTATAATTGACTTATAATACTATATTCGTTTCAGGTGTACAACATCGTGATTCGATAGTTTTATACATCACGAAAAGATCTCCATGATAAATCTAGTTACCAGCTGTCACCACAGAAAGTTATTACAATATTACCGATTATACTCCTGACGCTGTACCTTACATCCCTATGATTTACCTATTTTAAAACTGGAAGTTTATACCTCTTAATCTCCCTCGCCTATTTCCCTCATCTGCAACTCCCCTCTCTTCTGGCAACCACCAGTTTGTTCTCTGTATCTATGAGTCTGAAACTGAGTCTTATTCTATGTACAAAATAGTTAAAACTCGATGTCCTGATGTCATCTTGAGATGGGCTATCACTTATAGCTACGTGACTCTAGGCAATGAATTGAAGCTCTCTGAGCCTCAATGTTTTAATGTAGAAAATGGAAAGAATAATAGGTATGCAGAGCACAGGAGGTGAGGATTAGCTACTATTACTATCATGATTATACTTATCACTTTCACCCAGTTGTCCCCTTTGCCTACCTTTTCTAATCACTGTCCAAGATGCTTCTTCTTCACAAGTGAAACGCAAGCATCAACTTAAATGCTCACTGGCTTATTTTGTTCCGTGCAGTCTGGCCACTGCCCCTTGTTACTATTTCTGTTTTCACATCACTCTCCTCAGGTGATTTCTCTACCCTCCTTAGCCAAATCCTAGGACTCCTCTTAACTACAGGTTGCTTCTCGCGAGCTTTGCTCTCTCCTGCACCTATTCTCAACATACTCAACAACCAAGGTTCAAAGAGGTGAAAAACAAAGTCAGGGCAACACAGCCAGTTAGCAGCCAAGTCACAATTAAAATCCAGGTAGTAGAACCCTTGTAAACTGTTGGTGGGAGTATAAATTGGTGCAGCCACTGTGAAAAACAGTATGAAGGTTCCTTAAAAAACTAAAAATAGTACTACCATACGATCCAGCAATTCCACTCCTGTGCATACATCCAGAAAAAACAGAAACACTAACTCGAAAAGATACATGCACCCCAATGTTCATAATAGCACTATTTACAATAGCCAAGATGTGGATGCAACCCAAGTGTCCATCAACAGATTACTGGATTAAGATGTGGTAATATATATATACAATGGAATATTACTCAGCCTTAGAAAAGAATGAAATACTGCCATCTGCAGCATTGTGGATGGACCTGGAGAATATTATGCTTAGTGATATAAGTCAGACAGAGAAAAAGACAAATGCTATATGATATCATGTATATGCAATAATATATCATGTATACTATTATCTAAAAAATAGTACAAATGAAGGTATATGCAAAAGAGAAACAGAATCACAGATATAGAAAACAAATCTGAGGTTACCAAAGGGGAGAGAAAAGGGGTAGGAACAAATCAGAGGTATGGGAGTAACAGATACAAACTACTGAATATATCAATAAAATAGATAAGCAACAAGAATATGCTGCATAGCATAGGGAATTAAACCCATTATCTTGGAATAACCTACAATGGAATATAATCTGCAAAATACTGAATCACTATGCTGTACACCTGAGACTACACAATATTGTAAATAAATATGCTTCAATAAAAAATAAATAAATAAAATCCAGGTAGCAATGCAAGCAAGTCCAGCTGTGTCGAATTAACTGCACCACACTAATAATTCACTCTTGGGGTGCCCAGTGACTATTTTAAATCTGAGGTTAGCTTCCCTTAACACCAAACCTTCTCCCAGATGTTTCCCCTACTAGTCAACTTATCATAAAACATCAATTATTTCAAATGCTTAAAGAAGAAACACTAATTCCAGAAAATTATTAAATACATCTCAAAGCTCTGGGGTTGTTTTTTTAGTTTTTAGTTTTTGTTTGTTTTTAGCATTTCCCAGAAGTGGGGACAAAACTCGATCTCACAGGCCTCACCCAGGACTAGACAACTTTGGGAGGAGAGAGGACATAGTTAACAGGAAGTGGAGGCATGAACGTTGTGACTGTGAGCAAGCAATACATGCAACTCCAGAGGGATGGAGGACAGAACACAAGTGTCCGCCTCTAAGTCCCTAAAGATGAAGGTGTGTGTTTTAAACCTGACTGCACAAGGATATATGAAAATGGAAATTTCATTAATGTTGGCTCCTTTGGAGAATCACATTATTCCTCAAAATAATAGAAACTAATGAGAAGATGGGTAACAGGATGTAATGTGTTGTTTTGCATAAGAATCAGAAGTTTACCAGTGTCTAACACTGAGGCCTCTGGGGGAAGATTGAAAACTTGTATTTCCTCATCTGTAAAGCAGATGAAGTACTGAGAAGAATGAGAAGTACATGGATCATCTATAAAGCACCATTTGGTTTTATTTTTGTTTTTTAAGTACAGTGTGGAATAGTTTAACTAGTACAGGATTTGACATCAGTGATAAAGGTTCAAGTTCAGCCTCTAGCTGTCTAATCTGGCACAAATCATTCAAACATATTTAATGATATAAGAACTAAAGGGATAACGTATATGTGTGTGTAGGGGAGGGAACCTTTTAACACAAATAGCTCTATAAATGTAAGATGTTTCATATTATATTGTACCAGGTTAAGTAAACCAGGGTAGCTCAACTACATCATTTACATTTCCTAATCTTTTGTGGTGAGGGGGAGACAGAGTGATTCTTACAGCAGACACCCCATTCAGTTAATAGAAAATCATTACCACTACTTAATAAAGATATGAAAATAATAAAATAAAATAATGCATGTATTAATAACAAGTTAATAAAAATATAAAATAATCAAATGAATAATAAAATTCCTATTAAAAGGTAACTACCTCAATATATGCTAATCATATATTAAGAGGGATAATGGTTTGTACACATTCTCTCCTTTCAAACACAAACTCCCTGTCAAACAAAAAACAGTTGCCAGGATTAATTATAAGTGTATCAGTGATCATGGAGATTTTCTCTATGGAGGTAAACTAGTCAACCCATAGTCCAGATCACAAGTGAGAATGAAAATCTTTTTGTGGAAATATGACAGGTAAGCTAACTTCATCATCATCATTCATTCATTCATTTACTCAGTCCCTACTTTACACCTGACTCTATTCCAAGTGCTGAGGATTCAACAGTGAACAAAACATGGAAAGTTCCTACCATCATGTAGCTTTACATTCTAGCAGGGAAATACAGACAGTAAACAAATAAGTAAACTAGGCAGTAAGTCAAGGGTGATTATGTACTCCAGAGAAAAACAATTGGGGAAAAGGGCTGCAACTCTAAATACAGCAGTCAAGGAAGGCTTCACCAAGAAAATGCCATTTAAGCAAAGACCTAAAGGAGATGCATAAGGCACAGAGATATCAGGGGAGAATGGTGGGGCTATGCACACTTTTCCAGCAAGTCCAGGTAAGATAAAATGCAATCCCTGGAAATAATTTCTATCCTCTTAACTGTACTGAGGCTTGCCTTGGGTCCTAGTATGTGGTCTATCCTAAAGAATGTTCTGTGTGCACTTGAAAAGAATGTGTATTCTGGTTTTTTTTGGATGTAGTGTCCTGTATGTATCAATTAAGTCCAACTGTTCTATTGTGTCATTTAGGATCTCTGTTGCCTTAATGATTTTCTGTCTGGAAGATGTGCCTATAGATGTCAGTGGGATGCTACTATAGTCAATGTCTTGTAATAACCTCTAATGGAAAAGAGTCTGAAAAAGAATATACGTGTGTGTGTGTATATATACACACATATATAAAACCAAATCACTTTGCTATACACCTGAAACTAACACAACATTGTAAATCAACTGTACTTCAATAATTTTTTTTAAGAAATGCAATCCCTTACCTTTCAAAAGTGGCTGGAAGGTTGGAATCTCTTGCAACTTGATGACATCGGGATCATTGCTGACATTCCGTGAGGCCTGGGAGCCCTGAGCTACAACCACAATATCATCCATCTTGGCTCTATGCTTAGCTGGAGAAGGGGCCACTGAAAATAAAGTTACACTGCTCAGAAATTGCATCTTATTTAGCGACCTCCATCTCACCAAAGCTGTTTTCACTGCAGTCGTTAAAAAGGATATTTTTTACACAAAAGATGCTAACCGCAGTAATCCTGCACTGGGGGCTGGGTAGGGGAGATGAATTACAGAGGACCTCTATTTCCCATGGTATTAAAAAAAACCTTCAAACTTTATAGGACCATCTATGAGACTGCTTTTGTAATTAAAAGTTTATTATTCAAAACACAAAATAATAACCAGATTGTTTTTAATTTTTACTTCTTTGATCCTCCTGACGTTTGTCCCTATTTCCCAATGAGGAAATAAGCATACAAAATTTAGCTGTGACTTGCCCAAAGTCACCAGTGCTAGAAACAGAGTTAAGAAGGGAATTGGAGGTAAATGGATTGTTGGTGTACATGACCCATCCCAGTGATGCTGGGGTTGCAAAGCTGTGTAGCCACCCTATCACAGCAAGCCCAGCATGATGAATAGATGCTAGTCACAGGAAAGAAATCCTGGTTCTTAACACTAGATGATGGCACCAGCCCCCTCACCCTTAAAGGCACAGGGCAGAAAGAACCGGCAGGTCCACTGTAGGCTGAGGCAAAATAAAGAAACTTGAAGGACTGCTAAAGAGGCAGGTCAATTTCAGGTACCTAGGAGAATGTAATTCATTTAGAGGGAACTGATTCAAACTATCAAGGACTCCCCAGACCAAGACATCCTCTGCTCCCAAACATCTTCTGGTTGGGGCAAGAGTGAATCTTTATTGTTTTACACTCTAGAAGGTAGTATTTGCATCATTATCATGTCTCAAAGGTTGATCCAGGTATGCCATAGAACTTCCCTGCCTCCTGGAGGCTAAATAACGTCTCTTAAGGCTTGGCATTCACTCTTTTCGAATCTCAGCTACTTTCATTGCTCTTCAAGAAGTCTCTCTTCGCCTCTTTTGGTAATTTACCTAATGTTTTAAAAATCCCAAGCCAGAAATCTTTCCTAGTACAAATTCAGTGATTCCTCCTTCCCCAGATTCCAGAAGAAAACAGAGTTTACTAGATTCTAGCTAGTCTCTACTACTTGTCTGTAAAATGGGGCTACTGTGAGGATTAAACATGAACACATGTGGAGCATTTAGCACGGGGAACCAGGTAAATTCTAACCTATGCTATTCGGTAGTATTGCTTAGGATGCTCTAGTACTGGTTAGAGCCCATGCTGTTGGTTAGTAGGTGAGCAAGCCTATTAAAAAGATGACACGCTTCTCACAAAATATGCTTCTGGCCCGACACAGAGGCAAGAAGGTAAGGGGTAACAATTATTACTGCATTTGTTATAACAGATACTACATTCTGGACCTTTCAAAGAAATAATGAATGTAGCAGTAGATGCTGCTCACCGTTAAAAGCTGTCTCAATCTAGCTCCCAGAATGGTAGACTGAACTAGCCTTGAAGGTTACATTTCAGTGTGGAATACCCATAGATCTGCTAGCTTCTACATTTCTGAACTACATATCCTACCAAGATCAGAGCAGTCCATGACCAGGGCTCTTTTTAGGTCCCAGATATAAGCCAATTTGGATTAGCAACTCCAGAGCTTATCTGGGACAGTCCCAGTGGTCCTAGAGTTTGGTGGGTAACAACAACAAAAAGGAGCAAATGATCCTCAATTAAGCATCAGCTGTTTTGAGTGCTCACTATACTACAGGAACAATAATCCTCCCATTCCTACATCAAACTCGGAGAGAAATCTAAACAACGTGGGCGGGGGAAGACTAGGGAAAAACACCAGATCTTGCCTTCCTGGCCAACTTCTCTATCAGAAAGGGAGCCGAGACACCTTCCGATGGGAAGATGCAGTTTCTGGACTCGCTCTCACCCAAGGGTTCACAGCGATTGTTCACCTGCCACACATCCCTTCTGAAAAAGAATCTCTAGAACCCATTTTTAAGAAGGAATCTGTTCTTTCAGGCTCTATGAGCCACCCACTGCGCGATCCAAATCTCACTGTCAGTCATGAATCCTAAAGCCAAATATTAATTAGGTCCTCCTTCAAAGAGTAGGCTGCAGCTGAGAGGAACAGCTGTTCTCTAAACAAATAATGGGCTCGGGCGCCCACGCTGGCTTAGCCTGCAATCACAGGTACCGGCTTCCATCAGGGGAATCAAGGCTAGGGCAGATGGTAATGTTTTTTTTCTTTTTCTTTTTTAAGGAAAAAGCATGGTGAGGGTTTTCTGTGCGTTCCTGTCCGCCGGTCCCAGTCCCCAGCAGGCTGGAAGGCAGCCCGCCCCGCAAGCAAACAGGGCTGGCTGGAGAAGGGTGATGAGGGCACCGACCTGAGGAGTTCAGATCGTTGGGTCGGCTCTCAGCCTCGGAGCTCTGCTCACTGCCCATGGTGCTGGCAGCGGTGACAGCGGAGGAACGGCGGAACGGGCGGCGACCGCTCGAGCGGCGGGGCGACAGGGAAGGGGCCGGGGACCGGGATGCGGAGGCCACACAGGCTGCGCTGTGGGGATGGGGCGCCCAGCCCAGGCGGGGGCGCGGGGAACAGGGAGGCCTTATTCGGGGAAGGACGTGCAAGGAGGTGCGGCGGAGCTACACCCCGCTCGCCTGCCTTATTTAAGGAAACCCAAGACAAGGAGGCGGGGAAACGCCGAGCACCCGCCGCGCCCGCGGCCGGCGGGCGGCACCGCTTTCACTCACTCGCTCGCTCGGGCCCCGCACGCTTGCTCCTTCTCGGACGCGGATTGGCGGCGCCGGCAGCGCGCAGCCGTCAGTTCCGGGTTAGAAGGCCCACGCCCCCGCCACCGCCCCGGGCCCGAGGGAGGGCGGGGAAACTCGCGCTGGCGACTCCCGGGGCGCAGCCTTAAAGGGCCCGATCACCTCAACGCCAGAACCGCCCCAAAGGGTTACCCGTTTCCTGTTGTAATGTTGCGCGTCACCTTTAAGTATCATCCACACACTAGGCACTTTATCCCCATCGTTAAAACTTTATTAATAGGCTTTTGGGGAGTTTATTTTTGTGTGTGGTTTTTTGGTATTTATTTTTGGGTTTTTTTAATTGACATATAATTGACATAATATTGTATGAGTTTCAGGTGTGCAACATAATGATACGATATTTGTAATATACTGCAAAAAATTTAACCCTGTTCTACAGATGCGGAAAGAGAGGTGCTAGATAGATTTAGGATTGGAATCCACAACTGCCTGGATGCCAAGCTCCTGTTTCAGTTCCCAAAGCTGGAAGTTTGGCAGTGGAAGACCGTACAAAAAATACTAGATGGTAAAAGAAGGAGCTGGAAATGAGAGAAAAATGAGTAGAAAATGCTGATTCATGTGTTAGGGCGTTTGTGCATCTTCAAAGGAAAGTGGATGCCCCAAGTCTAGTCACTTTCTGGCCACCTTGACAATTATCCGCGAAGCATTCTGAAACGAGCAAAGGCAAGAAAGAAGTACCACAGGTAACGCAATACAGAAACTTCCAACTTTGGCAGGTCAAGGACTTACACCTAGCAATGCATTCCCACCGAGGATTGGGTGGCTCTGGGGTTCTCAGAACTTTGCAACTCATTTTATATTGTTTGTTTCATGAAATTTCCAGCAAATGCCCTGGGAGTGTCAAATTGATGAAATGATTTTCAAGTCCCTTCTACTCTACCATATCACAGACATTTCTCCTGTTTTCACTCATTTGATTTTCACAACAACTCTGACGCCCATAAACAGGTAACTTCCTCATGGTTAGGTAAGTGGTGAAACTAGGATTTAGGACTTTCTGGTTACAAATCTCATGCTCTTTTCTCTGCTCACCAATCCATGGATCCTCAAATCCCTTACAGCTGGCCCCTCCGATTTCGAAGGGTAGGAACACTTGGGTATGGAGGGCCAACTGTACCTTGAGAAAAGTGCAAATGAATGTAAATTCAGTAGTGTGCGGGAATGTGAAGATAGAACTAAAAACTGCCTGAGAGATCAAAAGAGTCTCCTAAAAGACTATAGTCTTGAAGTTTACATAAACCACCAGGCTGATGGGACTGGGAAGGCCTTACTAAGCAATGTGCCCATTCCCTCTTGGGGCTCTCTCTCAAGACATTCCCTCTTTGGGGATGGGTGAGAGAAGAAGTAAAAGTAGGGAGAGTAAGTAATATTTTGACTCTTGTTCCCTCTCTTCCACACCAAAGTATATTTATCTTGTGTTCCATACCCTAATCTGTACTGATGTGATGGTGGTTTTTATGCTTCCCTTAGGATAAACGTTTCATTCTAAAAGGATTATTCTGTCCATCAACTGATGAATAGATAAATATATCATCCCATTCTTTACTGGCCAGCAAGGTCTCTGCTGAGAAATCTGCTGACAACTCTATGTATGAGAGAATTTTTTTTTCTTGATGCTTTAAAAATTCACTCTTTGTTTCTGATTTTAGACAATTTTATAATTTGTCTTGGAAAAGAACGTTTTGGATTGAGATTTTGGGGTGAGCTAGTAGCTTCATGAAGTTGTATGTCCAAGTCTCTCCCCAGGTTTGGTAAGTTCTCAGCTATAATTTCTTTAAATAAGCTTTTTACCCCATCTCTTGCTCTTCTCCTTCTGAGACTCCAGTGATACGTACATCGTCTCTCTTGTGGTGTCCTATAAGTCCCATAGGTTTTCTTCATTCCTTTTCTTTTTTAAAAAATTAACTAATTTATTTATTTTTGGCTGTATTGGGTCTTTGTTGCTGGGCACAGGCTTTCTCCAGTTACAGCGAGTGGGGGCTACTCTTCGTTGCGGTGCGCGGGCTTCTCATCACAGTGGCTTCTCTTGTTGTGGAGCACGGGCTCTAGGCGCGCGGGCTTTAGTAGTTGTGGCTTTCAGGCTCTAGAGCGCAGGCTCAGTAGTTGTGGCGCACAGGCTTCGTTGCTCCCTGGCATGTGGGATCTTCCCGGACCAGGGCTCGAACCCGTGCCCCCTGCATTGGCAGGCGGATTCTTAACCACTGCACTACCAGGAAGTCCTCTTCATTCTTTTTAATTCTTTTTCTTTTTTGCTCCTGATCGGGTAATTTCAATTGATCTAGTGGCCTTCTAGATCACTGATTCCTTCTGCTTGGTCAAACCTGCTGTTGAAGCTCCCTGTTGAATTCTTCAGTTCAGTCATATTCTTCTGCTTCAAAATTATTGTTTGGTTCTTTTTTTATGTGTTCTCTCTTCGTTGAACTCATTTTGTTCTTGTATTGTTTTCCTGATAGCGCTAGATTGTTTGTGTTCTTTTCTAGCTCTCTGAGCATCTTTAGAACAATTATTTTGAATTATTTATCGGGCAATTCTTGGATCTTCATTTCTTTGGGGCCAGTTACTGGAGGCTTACTATATTCCTTTAGTGGACTCATGGTTCCCTGATTCTTCGTGATCTCTGTAACCTTGCATAAGTGTCTGCTCATTTGAAGAAGCAGTCACCTCCTCCAGGCTTTATGAGCTGACTTTGGTAAAGGAAGGTTTTCACTTGCGGGTGGGGACGTGCTGGAGCATGCTGTGACTCCAAGTCCAGTGGTGCAGGGCTCCAAGTGCAAGGGTATGTGGTGGCACAGGGTTCAGGGTTACATGACATCTTTTAACTCAGGCCACTGGAATCCACAGTGTCAACAACTGGGGCCCTTGGCAAGCACTTCAGTGTGTTTATAGAGGCTCTAAGGGCTGTTGGGGTCCTCAGCAGCCCCTCCAGATCCAGCGGCTAGAGACCAGACAGGTAGTAGTGGTTGCTGATGCAGTAGTGATGCATACACTGAGCTGCAGGGGTGCAGCTGCAGGTGACTACAGAGAAGCAGGAGCTGGTTGCCAACACACACATAGCAGTGGGGGACTGGGCAGGCAGGAAGGGTCAGTGCCAACCAAATGCTCATTGGCACCTGCAGGGGTCCTGGCTGTTGGCTAGCACTCCGTTAGCTGCCAGGTCTCACCGTGGGTGCACGGCAGTGGAGGCCAGTGACAGGGGTCCAGCCAGGGGCTTGCAGGTGCACAGCTGGAGGGACTGGCTGCAGGTGAGCACAGGGGTACTGGCCAGTGACAGAAGGGCCTGATCTGGGCCCTGCGGGGGCCCTGGCTGTTGGCACGCCTGCCTGTGGCCGCACAGTTTGCCCCAGGCACGTGCGCTGCGGCGGAGGCCAGTGACGGGCATCAGGTGGTTGGCGTGCAAGGTTGCAGCTGGAAGGGTCCAGAGGGTCCAGACTGGCATCTTGCATTCATGCAACCACAGAGGCCTGGGCTGGCTGCCAGTGTTGTTCCAGACTCCAGGGGAGGATAGGGGCAGGGGAGGGAGCAGAGAGGGACACAGGCGGCTGTCATCAGTGGGTGTGAATACCTGTAGGGTGAAATCTATGGGGGGCGGGGTCTGAGGTAGCTGCGCTGGTCATTGGTTTCTTCAGTGGCGAAAGCTGCTGGGTTTGTTTGCAGAGCAGGTCACTGGAACCGGGATCTCTTCTGCTGCGTAACTGCTGTTAGAAGTTCCTGCTTTTCTTCCTCGTTCCTAGCCATGTCTATACGTCTTAGCTTTGCAGGTCTGGGTGGGGTGAAACCAAACGTGGACCATTGTGGGGTGCCCTGAAAGGCTGGGGAAGCTGGGTCCTCACTCTGCTCCTTCTTTCTAGCGAGGGGAACTCTTTCTTGCTGGCAAATTCCCTCTTGGTGCTGAGCAGTGCTGGCTAGGGCGGTGGGATGATGTGGGCAAAATGAAGTTAAATTCCTTCTTTCCTTGCGTACTTATTCTCAAGTTTTTTGTTCTGCCACGTTGCTATAGTTTCTTAAGTGGACTCCAGAGCTCTCCCAGACCTGTTTTTGTTTGTAGATAGTTGTCTAACTGTTCATCTTTGTTGGGAGACAGAGGCTGGGGCCTCCTATGTTGCCATTTGTTTTCAATGAATGGATAAATAAAACGTGGTATATCTGTATCAGAGGGTATTATTTGGTGGGGAAAAAAGGGGGGGAATGAAGTACTAATACATGCTGCAACATGGATAAACCTTGAAAACATTACGTTATGTGAAACAAGCCCATCACAAAAGACCACGTATTGTAGATTCCATTTACATGAAATGTCCACAAGGGGCACTATAGAGACAAAAAATAAGTAAGTGGTTGTCTAAGGCTGAAAAGGAGGGTGGGTGCGGAGGGGATAGACTGTTAATGGGTGTGGGGATTTCTTTCTGGGAGTGTTGAAAATGTTCGAAAATTTACTGTGGTGGGAATTCCCTCGTGGTCCAGTAGTTAGGACTCCGTGCTTCCACTGCAGGAGGCACGGGTTCGATCCCTGGTCGGGGAGCTAAGATCTCGCATGACCTGTGGTGCAGCCAAAGGAAAAAAAAAAAAAAGAAAAGAAAAGAAAGCTAAAATGTATTGTGATCATGGTTGCAGCACTACTCAGCACAAAGAGGGAACTTGCCAGCAAGAAAGAATTCCCCTTACGATGATACAAATGAACTGATTTACAAAACAGAAATAGAGTTACAGATGTAGAAAACCAACTTATGGTTACCAAGGGGAAAGGGGGGCGGGAGGGATAGATTGGGAGATTGGGATTGACATATACTCACTACTATACACAAAATAGATAACTAATAAGAACCTACTGTATAGCACAGGGAACTCTAGTCAATACTCTTTAATGGCCTATAGGGGAAAAGAATCTTAAAAGGAGTGGATATATGAATATGTATAACTGATTCACTTTGCTGTACAGCAGAAACTAACACAACATTGTAAATCAACCAGACTCCAATAAAAGCTAATTTAAAAGAAAAAAAAGAAAGAGTTCCCCTTGCTAGAAAGGAGTGGGGTGAGGACCCAGCTTCCCCAGCCTTTCAGGGCACCTCTGGAGGGGCTTTAGAGGTAGGATACATTTGAGATTGATGCCTGTAGCACCCCTAAAATCACTTCCACATGAATAGCAACGTATGTGGCTTATATACACAATAAGTAAGAATTAAATAGCCTTTTCATGTTTATAAAGCACTTTCATATCTACTGTCCCTATATGACCTGCCTACAAAGTAGATAACACTTTCCTAATTTTACATAGAGGTTAAGGGGTTTACTCCTGATCACACAGCTAGTAAGTGATAAAACCGGGATTCAAGTTTTCTAAAACTCATTATGCCTCTGTCTACTCCAGACTAGCTCCTCCTCCTGTGTCTTTATTTTACCGGGCACCCCATCCACCTGGTCTCCCAAGCCAGAAACCTGGTTAGCCTCACCACCACATCCACCCCACCACCACGTCTGGAGAGCCTCTCTCCTTAATTTCTCTCTTGACTCCGTGTACAGTTCAGGGCCTCCTCACTTCTCTCATTCCTTGGAGAACAGAAGCCTCTGGCCTCACCTCCTTCAATGCATCCTTCATGTGGCTGGCACGGAGAATTTTCTAGAATATTAATCAGGTCTCTGAACCTTTCACTGCCCTGCTAAAAACCTTCAATAATTCCCCATGGCTTCAAGATAAAGTTTAAAATTTAGCATATGAGAACATGCTTGCTCTGACCCCAGCCTCTCTTTACCCCCTTTGTTTTTGTTTGTTTGTTTTTTGGTTTTTTTGGCTGCACCGCATGGCATTCGGGATCTTAGTTCCCAGACCAAGGATTAAACCCGCACCCCTGCAGTGGAAGTGCTGATTTTTAACCACTGACTGCCGGGCAAGTCCCTATACCCCCCCCTTTTTTTTTTTTTTTGGTACGCGGGCCTCTCACTGTTGTGGCCTCTCCCGTTGCGGAGCTCAGGCTCCGGACGCGCAGGCTCAGCGGCCATGGCTCAGGGGCCCAGCCGCTCCGCGGCATGTGGGATCTTCCCGGCCCAGGGCACGAACCCGTGTCCCCTGCACCAGCAGGCGGACTCTCAACCACTACGCCACCAGGGAAGCCCCCTTTTTATAGAGGCAAAGTTCATGCCAGTCAGTATGAAATTCCCTGAAAAGTCCTGTTTTCTCTATCTGGAATATTCAGCTTTTCTCTCTCCATCTAGTTAACTGAACTTCATCCTTCAGGGTTTATCTTAAGGTTGAAAACTTATGTCCACACAAAACCCTGCACACAGGTGTTTATAGCAGCTTTATTCATAACTGCCAAAACTTGGAAGCCACCACCAAAGTATCCTTCGGTGGATGTATAAACAAACTCTGGACCAGACAATGGAAAATGAAAAGACATGGAGGAACCTCAAATGCATATTACAAAGTGAAAGAAACCCATCTGAAAAGGCTGCATACTGTATGATTCCAAGTACATGACATTCTGGAAAAGACAAAACTATGAAGATAGTAAAAAGACCCATGCTTCCCAGGGTTTGGGGTAAGGGAGAGGCATAAATAGGCTGAACACAGGATTTGGAGGGCAGTGAAAATACTCTGTATGATACTGTAATGGTGGATACATATCATTATGCATTTGTCCAAGCCCACAGAATGTACAGCACTAAGAATGAGTGTAAGGTCAACCATGGACTTTGGGTGATTTTGATGGGTCAGTATAGGTTCATCAGTTGTAACAAATATCCCTCTCTTATGTGGGACGTTGATAAGGGGAGGCTGTGCATGAGTGGGGGCAGGGACATATGGGAAATCTCTGTACCTCCTTCTCAATTTTGCTGTGAACCTAAAGGTGCTCTAAAAAATAGTCTTTAAAAAAATTTGAGGGCTTCCCTGGTGGCGCAGTGGTTGAGAGTCCGCCTGCCGATGCAGGGGACGCGGATTCGTGCCCCGGTGCGGGAAGATCCCACGTGCCACGGAGCGTCTGGGCCCGTGAGCCATGGCCGCTGAGCCTGCGCGTCCGGAGCCTGAGCTCCGCAATGGGAGAGGCCACAACAGTGAGAGGCCCGCGTACCGAAAAAAAAATAAATAAAAGGCTATATCTTTAAAAAAAAAAAAAATTTGAACTTATGCACCTCCTCCCAGAAGTGCAGATTAGATGTCCCCTTTGTGAGCTTCCTTACTTATAGCATCTTCTATTATAACATGTAGTCTTTACACAATCATTGATTTACCTGTGTGTCTTTCCCACTGAACAATAAGCATCTCGAAGATAGATTTATAACCAAGCAAGACCCTATGGGGCCTTCCCAGGACACACCCTTCCCCATATCCTCTGCTGTAGCTCTTCTCTGGAGTACCCAGATATAGTATGCATACCGACCAGGCTTCTTGGCCTTCCCCAATCAATAGAAATTGACTAGAGGCCAGACAAGAAATTCAGGCAAGGCTTAACTGGGGCCCGCTGCAGCAGGAGAGAGCAAGAACAAGCTTTTTCCTAATATGGGATGGGAGGGGTGGCATAGGTGTTGCCCACCCCTTAGGTGGTGTTGAGTGCAGGGTGCACGCTCAGTACCCTGCTTTTCTCCCAACACCCTGCTTTTGGCTCCCGGCTCTTCAGAACTAGCTTTTGAGTGTTTTGGTCTTTTGTATCTTTTTGTCCATAATTTGCCCCAACTCATGCACGCAGTTAATTTTAGTCCCATATAGTTTCTTTGTTGCTTGAGGAGAGGTTTGTCCAGGTGCAAGCACTGCAGCAAAGGTTCCCTGGTCCCAGCTGGTCTCAGCATCTCATGCATATTTCATGAGTTTTTCAGAGGCTTAAAAACCACCACCACATGGAAGAAATTAACTATTTGATGATAATGAGCAAGTAGCCCCCAGACCTTCTGGCACCTAAGGATTGATAACAACTGCCCTGTTACCTCACCATCAACCAATCAGAGAATTATGCATGAGCTAATCACACACGCCGGAAGCTCCATCACCTGGCCTTTAAAAAGGCTTTGCTGAAACGCTTCGGGGAGTTCCGGAGTTTTTTGGGCACTAGCCGTCGGTTCTCCTAGCATGGCCCTGCAATAAACCTTTCTCTGCTCCAAACTCCAAACTCTTTGACATTTTAGTTTGTTTGGCTTCACCGTGCGTAGGGCACATGAACTTGTGTTCAGTAACAGATTCGTGTCTTATCGGTCTTTAATTTCCCATGCAGATGCTTAATGCATATTTTCTGAATAAAATACTTTAAAAAAATCTGCCTCCACGTAAAGGGTGCTTCTAAGTATTAGGAGAAGAGGATTTAGAATCTCTTCGGCAAAAAGGTGACAATGAATATAATTTCTAATTTAAACTCCTAGTTCATATCAATAGAAAATGTTTCTTTAATCATTATTTTCATCAATGTCCTCTTCACTGTCATAACTGAAAAATATATTACTTCAACCATAACCAGGTTCATTGTATCAAAACGTTGCATCTGGCCCCCTTCCTGTTTCCCATCATGGTTCGGGGTCAAGGTGAACAGGAGAAGCCCATGCGGGAACTTCGCATCTGCAAGCTCTGCCTCAACATCTGTGTGGGGGGAGAGTGGAGACAGACCAACGGGGTAGCCAAGGTGCTGGAGCAGCTCACAGGCCAGACCCCTGTGTTCTCCAAAGCTAGATACACTGTCAGATCCTTTGGCATCAGGAGAAATGAAAAGATTGCCGTCCACTGCACAGTCTGTGAGGCCAACGCAGAAGAAATCCTGAAGGAAGATCTAAAGGTGCGAGAGTGCCAATTAAGAAAAAATAACTTCTCAGGTACTGGAAACTTTGGTTTGGGGATCCGAGAACACATCAATCTGGGGATCAAATATGACCCAAGCATTGGCATCTACGGCCTAAACTTCTACGTGGTGCTGGGCAGGCCAGGTTTCAGCATAACAGACAAGAAGTGCAGGATAGGCTGCATTGGAGCCAAACACCTAATCAGCAAAGGGGAGGCCATGTGCTGGTTTCAGGAGAAGTATGATGGGATCATCCTTCCTGGCAAATAAATTCCCGTTTCAATCCAGAAGGCCAATAAAAAGTTTTCAGTGAAATGTAAAAAACAAAGAGACAAACAAAAAACAACCCAAAAAACCAAAACCTTGAATCTGAAGTTCCTAAGTGGGGAAAGGTCTATTTAGCTCCCAGCATGGACCACCTGTGAAAGGAGATTCAAAGATTGTGACCTCGGGCTTCCCTGGTGGCGCAGTGGTTGAGAATCCGCCTGCCGATGCAGGGGACGCGGGTTCGTGCCCCGGTCCGGGAGGATCCCACATGCCACGGAGCGGCTGGGCCCGTGAGCCATGGCCGCTGAGCCTGCGCGTCCGGAGCCTGTGCTCCAAAACGGGAGAGGCCACAACAGTGAGAGGCCCGCGTACCGCAAACAAAAAAAAAAGATTGTGACCTCGCTATACCCTGGACCTTTGTGTATATCATCTACAGATAAAATGTACTGAGCACCTCAGTCTCTGGTTGCATCAGGAAAATTACTCCAATGGGAATTCACACTGGAGTTTACTTTGGTCACTCTTCAAAACAAATATTCGCAACATTATTGTAATTCAAGAGCAGGTCACCCTCTGGATACAACTAGTAGAGTTAGTTTCACACAATGGACCATTGTTCACAGGCATCTCTGGCAACGTATGCCTCCAGTAGCTACTGGCTAAAACTAGAGCTGTTGGTTCTCAGGCCTAGAATAATAATCTACAGCTGCATGGTGCCTTAGTTTTGAAAGCTCTTTCACACTGACCAAGGTAGAGATACCGTGGAAGGTTAGAACACTTGGCAAGCTGTGTCAGTGGTTTAGTAATGTTGCACTTATTCACCTGTAATGAGGCTGGGGGGAGCAGGCACTAATTTAGAAACACGCTTGTAAAACCCACACAATCAACAAATACATTTTTGTTAAATATTTACTATATACCTATTACATACCAGGTACTATGCTAAATATCAGGGATAAAATTTTAATAATAGACACCATTGTTTTAATCATTATTACCCATACCTATTAAAAATGAATCACGCAGAATCCCAATGCCTTCCTGGAGTCTTGACTTGCACATTTAATTCAAGAATTGCCAACCTAATTAAGGACCTGCCATGCCTTGAACGATTGAAATAGGATTCTTTTAACTATGCCCCTGATAGAAGGCACTGTAAACTTTTTTTAAAATTTTTATTTATTTATTTTTGGCTATGTTGGGTCTTTGTTGCTGCACGCGGGCTTTCTCTAGTTGCGGCGAGAGGGGGCTACTCTGTTGTGGTGCGCGGGCTGCTCATTGTGGCGGCTTCTCTTGTTGTGGAGCACGGGTTCTAGGCGCGCGGGCTTAGCTGCCCGCGCGCTCAGTAGTGGTAGCTTGCGGGCTCTAGAGCGCAGGCTCAGTAGTTGTGGCGCACGGGCTTAGCTGCTTCGAGGCATGTGGGATCTTCCCGGACCAGGGCTCGAACCCATGTCCCCTGCACTGGCAGGCGGATTCTTAACCACTGCGCCACCAGGGAAGCCCAGGCACTCTAAACTCTTGAATGTGAAAAAACTGTGATCAGTGGTTGCCTCTGGGGAGGAGAACTAGATTGGGAAACAGGGGTGAGAGGCAGGGTCTTCATTGTACAGGCATATGTGGGAGATACCACGGTTCAGTTCCAGGTAAAGCAAATATTGCAAGAAAGTCACACAAATTTTTTGGTTTTCCAGTGCATATAAAAGTTATGTTTACACTGTTCTGTAGTCTATTAAGTGTGCAATAGCATTATGTCTAAAAAACAAAGTACATACCTTCTTTTTTTTTTTTTTTTTTTTTTTGGTAGTACGCGGGCCTCTCACTGTTGTGGCCTCTCTCCCGTTGCGGAGCACAGGCTCCGGACGCGCAGGCTCAGCGGCCATGGCCCACGGGCCCAGCCGCTCCGCGGCACGCGGGATCCTCCCGGACCGGGGCACGAACCCGCGTCCTCCGCATCGGCAGGCGGACTCCCAACCACTGCACCACCAGGGAAGCCCCCCAGGGAAGCCCCCCAAAGTACATACCTTAATGTTAAAATATTGTTAAAAAATGCTAGCTATCATCCTAACCTTTAGCAAGTCATAGTAGTAACATCAAAGATCATTGATCACAAATCACCATCATAATAAATATAATAATAATGAAAAAACGAGCAAATGCTGTTGGAGACATGGCATGGAGGTAGGAGATAGATGGGCTCTAGGCTACACATTGACAACTGGCATCCTGTTCACACTTCCTGGGGTGAGAAGGAGATGGGCTCCAGGCCGGACATTCATTACCAACACCCTGTTTACATTTCCTGAAGCAAGAGACAAACGGGCTCCAGGACTGCATATTTATCACCGGACTCCTGTCTATATTTTGGGATCTGCACCTCGATGTAAAAAACCAGCAACAGAAATGGAGTAAATAACCAGACATTGGACATTTTTATGGCAGGAACAGAGTGGGACTAAACCCTGTTAAAAGATCAAGAGGTCATACATACATTTCCCATCCTTGGGGCAAGGGAAACATTGCACATGCGCAGAAAGACTCCTTGGGGGTCAAAAAGGAGGGGGCACCACCCCATAATATGTGATGCTAAGGCCGTCCCATAGGGCCTCTGGGCTGTAATCTAGCTTGGAAAAAGTTGCGCATGCGTGTTGGGGAGGGTCTTAGGGCAGGGCAGGTGGAAAAAGAAACCAGATAATTGGCCAAAGGTAAACAAAGACCTGGAAGAACTGCCCTATATAAATGACTTAACCGCCTCTTTATCGTGTTCCTCCTCACTGCGCAGGCACCAACATCCTTTCTCTCCCGGTGTGCATCTTTGCCTTGCTTCCACCTCAACTAAACAAATGTTTCTGTCTGCTCTCCCACTTGTGCTATGTCTCCAACAATAAACTTTGTACCTGTTTTTACAGTTTTTGCCTGCATGAGAAATGCATTTTTCACTGGGGGCAAGAGCCGGGGGTGTGGTGGCTAGGATTCCTAGTTTTCATCCAGGCTGCCCAGGTTCAATTCCTGGGCAGGGAATTAAAATCTCGCTTCATGCCACCACTCACTGCTGCCTCTCCAAAATCAGTACCAGTAGACTTGCTCCAGGCAGGATTGCCACAAACCTTAAATTTGTTGGAAAAAAAAAAAAAAGAAAAAGCAGTCTCTGCTAAGTGCAAACGGAGGTATGCCTGTACAGTGTACATTTGTGTACTGTTTGACTTTTCATCGTGGGTATTTTGCCTGTTCTCTGGTCTCCAGGAAGCGAGAAGGCGCAGCTGCAGACCCTCAGGCACCCACGAGGGTGGCGCCCCCGCTCCGGCAGCCCGCACAGCGGCTGTGCGGGGCGGGGGGGTGGGTGAGTGGGGAGCCGGGGAGGGGCTCCCGGCTCTCCCCGGTGCCCAGGGGGCCTGCTCCAGGTTGCTGGGAAGCAGCTCCGGGTTGCAGGGCTGGAACGTGCCCTCCCACCTCCGGCAAACTTTCGGCCGCCGCAACGGAAGCAGGAACTCGTGAATCACAAACCCAGGGCTGGGCGGGAGCTGCGGAGCCTCCCGGGCATCCTCACCGAGCCCCTCGCGGATCCGCCGCTGCTTCCCCGAGCGCGCGGGGCTGCCCTGCACCGGGAGGGCAGCAGGGCCCGGTCCTCCGGTCTTCAGGTAAAAGCTCTCCATCCTCCCCTCCAGCCCCCGCGCGCAGTATCGCCACCTGCGGGGGCAGCGGCGTCCTCCGCCCTCGCCCGGGGCGAGCGTCCTCCGCCCCTCCGGGAGCTCGGAGAGCTGGCTGAGCCGGATGCTGGTGGCCCCCGTATCCGGAGGGGGTCTTCAGGCAAAGCCAGCAGCAGGGTCAGAAGAAGGCCACGTACCTTTCCTCAAAGAAAGGGCAGATTTCCCATTTTTTCTTGTCTGATTTGTATCCTGTATTTATCGAACCCGCTAATTGTCTAATACTCTGTAGAGTGTGTTTATACACAGTTATAAACACCTCGATAAATTAAGTTAGATTATGCTGTGAGAAAAATGATTTCCAATATTTGACTGATTGCAGGTATGATCCGGTAACTCTAGTCAGCAGGCATGAAAGCTCAGGTGCTTCTTCTCCTTCCCACCTGTATCCTTTTCCCACTCTATTTCAACAGGATTCAACTTCACTTAGAACCTTTTTTTTTTTTTTTTTGGTACGTGGGCCTCTCACTGTTGTGGCCTCTCCCATTGCGGAGCGCAGGCCCCGGACGCACAGGCCCAGCGGCCATGGCTCACGGGCCCAGCCGCTCTGCGGCACGTGGGATCTTCCCGGACCGGGGCACGAACCCGTGTCCCCTGCATCGGCAGGCGGATTCTCAACCACCGCGCCACCAGGGAAGCCCTATTTTGATCATTTTAAGTGTACAATTTAGTGGCATTGAGTGGGTTCACAGTATTGGGTAACCAGCACTACTGTCCATTTTCAGGACATTTTTGGCGTCCCCGATAGGAAAACTCTGTACCCATCAAGCCGTAACTCCCCATTCCCTCCTCCGCCAACCTCTAGTAACTTCAATTCTACTTTTTATCTCTGTGCATTTGCCTATTCTAGATACTTTATATAAGTGCAATCTTACGATATTTGTTCTCTTGTATCCAGTTTATTTCACTTAGCATAATGATTTCAAGATTGTAGCATGTATGAGAATTTCATTCCTTTTTGTACCTGAATAATATTTCATTTCATGTATTTGACACGTTTTAAAAATCTATTCATCTTTGGACCTTTAAGGCCTAAATAATAATGTATTAGAAGAATTAATTTACCTAATAATTGTTTGGTATCATTAATGAGATAAGCTCTTTAGTATTGCTTGTGATCCAGGAGCAATAAAGATGCTGGTACTGAAAGCACAGCTCCTCCCCTGCATCCCCTGGCACAGTTCAGGTTTCTTTGCAGCAGCTTGAGGAGAGATTCTTAGAATCCATTCAAAGTGAAGTGTTGGCCTGGTTTTTCTTTTTTTGTTCCTGTTTTTGTTTTCTCCAGTGACTTGCAAAGTGTGGCAGCATAAAAAGTAACTTGTGCCAGGATTCTTTTTTTTTTTTTGCTGTACTTGGGCCTCTCCCTGTTGTGGCCTTTCCCGTTGCAGAGCACAGGCTCCGGACGCGCAGGCTCAGCGGCCGTGGCTCACGGGCCCAGCCGCTCCGCGGCATGTGGGATCTTCCCGGACCGGGGCACGAACCCGTGTCCCCTGTATCGGCAGGCGGATTCTCAACCACTGCGCCACCAGGGAAGCCCTGTGCCAGGATTCTTTTTTTTTTTTTTTTTCTCCCCCTCCCCACCCCCCAGTGCCAGGATTCTTAACCTGGGGAGTCCATGGACAGTATTCAGAAACTCTGTGAACTTGGGTGGAAAAGTTTATTTTGCTAACATCTAAATGTACTGTAGTATTTCCTTTAAGAGGCATGTAGGCAAAAGCCGCAGTAGTATTAGTGGCAGGGTAGCTCTGATTTGCCACCGGTAGAAATCATAGATATTTCCATGTCATGTTACTTACTGTATATATCTCAAAATCATTACATTCAACACTACTTCAAAATTATGGCAATGATTAGACCTACCATTTGTTATTTATCACACAGTTGTTTTTATTTTAACTGAAAATGGAGGTAATGGGATCTAGCCTATAGGATTCTTATAAGGATTAAATGACATAATATATGTAAAGTGCTTAGCATAGAGAACCATAAACGTTATTTTCATTTTACTGTTTTAGAAAGTTGGACATAACAGTTAGCAAGGAAGGTATTAGACTTGTGCTGTATTACCATATACTGTTTTTTTAAAAAACTTAAGAATTTTTTTTTTTTTTTACTGACCAAAGTCTACCTATTTATATTAGGATGCACTCTTGTGTCTACAGCTCTATAGGTCTTGACAAATGTAATGACATATACATCATTATAGTATCATATAGAATAGTTTCACTGTCCTAAAAATCCCCTGCGCTCCACCTCTTCAGCCCTTCCCTTTCCTCCAGACAACCACTGATGTTTTACTGTCGATGTTGTTTTGCTGTTTCCAGAATGTCATAGAGTTGGGATCATACCTTTCACACTGGCTTCTTTCACTTAGCGATATGCAATTAAGGTTACTCCTTTTGTGGCTTGATAGCCCATTTCTTTTCACTGCTGAAAAATACTCTGTTGTGGGGATGCACCAGTTTGTTTCTCCTTCACCTGCTGGGGGACATCTTAGTTGCTTCCAGTTTTTTGGCAATTATGAATAAAGTGCTATAAATATTTGTGTGCAGGTTTTTGTCAGGATTTAGTATTGTCCGTTTTTTGGATTTTAGCCATTCTGAGAGGTGTGTAGTGGCATCTCGTTGTTTTAATTTGAAATTTCCTAATGACAATGATATTGAGCACCTTTTCATAATGCTTCTTTGGTGAGGTGTCTGTTCAGGTCTTTTGCTCACTTTAAATTGGGTTGTTTGTTTTCTTTTTGGTAAGTTTTAAGTGCTCTTTGTATATATTAGCTACCAGTTATTTATCAAATATGTGTTTTGCAAATACCTTCTCCCAGTCTGTGGCTTAGTTATTCATTCTCTTAACAGTGTCTTGCACAGAGCAGAAGTTTTAAATTTTAATGGAATCCAACCTATCAATTTTTTCTTTCATGGATTGTGCTTTTGGTGTTGTTATCTAGAAACTCACGTAAAGGTCACAGAGACTTTATTCTATGTTACATAGGAGTTTTATAGTTTTGCATTTTACATTTAGGTCTATGATCCATTATGAGTTAATTTTTGTGAAAGATGTAAGGTCAGTGTCTAGATTTTTTTTGCATGTGGATCTCCATTGTCCACCATTTTTGAGAAGAATATCCTTTCTCCATTGAATTGCCATTGCTCCTTTGTCAAAGATAAGTTGGCTGTATTTGTGTGGGTCTATTTCTGGGCTCCTTATTCTGTTCCGTTGATCTATTTGTCTCTTCTTTTGCCAGTACTACATTGTCTTGATTAGCAGTGCTTTCTGGGAAGTATTGAAGTCAGGTAGTGTCAGTCCTCCAGTTTTGTTCTTCTTCAGTATTGTGTTGACTATTCTAGGCCTCTTTGCATTTCCATGTAAACTTTAAAATTGGTTTGTTGAGGTCTATAAAATAACTTACTGAGATTTTGATTGGAATTGCATTGAATCTGTAGATCAAGTTGGGAAGAACTGACATCTTAGAAATATTGAGTAGTCCTATTGAGGAACATGGAATATCTCTCCATTTATTTAGATCTTCTTTGATATCTTTCATCAGAGACTTACAGGCACATTTTTAAAACGTTTCAGTAATTATATTTCAATATAACTATCTTCCTTTGTAATCCTATATATTTCATTTTATACATTTAACATGTGTTTTATACATTTTAAAACATGTCAGAAGAGAGCCTAAGCATCACCAGAGTACCAAAGGGTTCATAAGCAAAACAAACAAACAAACAAAAAATTTAAAAAGCGGTAATTCTGATTGATCTAGGCTATCATTTAGTGAACAATTTGTGTTCTGGAAGTGAGGATTTTTCTGGTGTAGCCTTGCCAGTTTCACATTTTTTTTTTCTGGAAGAACCAGCTCACCAATGGAGTTGGCATTATATGTATTATGACTTTTGTGTTTTTAGGGATGTCAGAAAGAACACTTGCCCCTACAGTTTCCTTCAACTGAGCCAGAATATTCCCCCTGTTGATGGGCTAATTCCTAGAAGGACAACGTATGTAATTTTCTTAGCGCATTGCCTACCACTCAGTAGGTGATTTTAAAATGCTAATTGTTATTACTGAGAAAGAAAATATGTACAAAGCGATGATCACTGCTTCATCAATGACCACAGATTTTGTGTCCTTTCCCCTCCTGCTTAGGAGAGGCAAGAAGAGGAAGGATTCTAGAACTGAAAAGCAGACTACCTCTTCTTTCATAGATACTGCCAGATTTTAAGCATTACTGGGAGAGTGTATGTGTGTGCTTACTAGCTTTCTGCCAAGTTTTTAATGAAAGGTTGTCTCAAATCTATTAAAAGTGAAACAAATTAAAAATACTTGTTTATTCCTGTCCTATGAATTGTGAGTTGTTTACATTGACTTGAAGGAAATGAAATGTATCTTCTCTAGGTTTGTTCAAAGAAATAAAACTCATTGATGATTTTCTGTTTTTGTGCTAGAGAGAAATTCCATCATCTGCCCAATCTTCTTGAAGCAAACTCGGGCCAGAAGGAGAGTTATCCGACCTTTGGAGACCAAGACTAAACTGAAATTTAAAATGTTCTTCCGAGAGGGATGGAGCTTGACTTACACTCGTGTAATAATTTGTTTCCTGACACTAAGGCTGTCCACCAGTCAGAATTGCCCCACTAAGAGTCTAGAAGATATGGTCATTGACATCCAGTCATCCCTTTCCAAGGGAATCCGAGGCAATGAGCCCATACACACATTAACTCAAGAAGACTGCATTAATTCTTGCTGCTCAACAAAAGACATATCAGGTAAGTAATAATGCCTTGGCAAGTCTTTATTCCATGTGTTTTGTGATGTAAGTAGCTGGTTGATGATGCTGAATGGTTTGTACTAGTGATTCTCAATGGGGTAGAAAAGTGGGTGGCAAAATCTCTAGGGAATGTTCCATGGTGTGTTCTCCCCTCCCTTAAGCTGAGCCAAAGTTACTGATGAGTGTATATATATCACTCAGATGTGTGGGTAGTAAAAGGGTTGAAAACCACTGGTGTTGTGTTCTAACAGGCATCTGAGATATTGAAAACAAAAGTCCTATTTAAATGCTTGGCTTCCATCATCATGGAATATTGAAATACAGTGTGATATTAGAAAGAACGTTTAAACAGAAAGGGAGTTGAGACAAAAAATAAAATTCTAAAGTCATCCCATAGGAGAATCAGCATTTGAGTTGTAAGTAGAAGCACAAAATTTCCATTTTATCTCCCTTCCCTGGAGCTGCTGGTACAGGTGAGTCAGGAAGCCACTGGCCACTAATTGCAGCTCCTAGGAATCTAAGAGGCATGGGAAGGGGTTTAGAATGACCCATTCCATGACACAGAAGGAAACTGAGCCCCACAGGTTTGAACCATGCCCTTGCATATTTCAGGCTCCAAACCTATGACCTGAAAACAGAAGTATATATCTAATAAACAACAACAAAAAAACCCACATAAGTTTATTGAGCACCTAATGCCTTGGTAGGTGCTGGAGATGAAACAATGAATAAGATGGAAAAGACCTTGTCATCAAGGACCCGAGAAGAGCTAGTGAACACTGGTCTCGTGCTCCTTACTTGATTTATCAGCTGACTAAGTCGTATGTTTTCTCTTAGATCTTTATTTCTGTTTCATTCTATAATGGTTGTGGTATAATAAGATAAATACACATGGACATGAAATTGAAGGACACAGACTTTTGTGTATTTATATTTATTTATAGTCTTTGTCCCTGATTCCTGGCACAGAGGTCCTAAAACCCTGGGAATTTTATGAGCATAGGAGCTTCTTCTGTTATTCATAATGAGCCCCATTCAATCATACCTGAGCTTATGCTAACGAGGTGACTCTTGGTGGGACCCTGGATCGCGCTAGGATGGCTGCTAGTTGCCAGAAAGACCAAGCGCTTTGCTTAGAAGCTTGGAACTTTCAGTCTCCTCCACCCACCTCCAGGTAGGGGGAAAGGGGGTGGAGATTGAATTCAGTCGCCGATGGCCAATGACTTAATCAATTATGCCTACGTAATAAAACTGCCATGAAAACCCCTAAATGATGGGTTCAGGGAGCTTCCAAGTTGGTGAGCACATCCGTGCGCCAGGAGGCACCCCAACTCCACAGGGACAGAGGCTCTTGCACTTGGGACCCTTCCAGACCTCACCCTATGTACCTCTTCATCTGGCTGTTCATTTGTATCCTTTGTCATAAACTATAACGGTAAGTATTGCATTTTCTTGAGTTCTGCGAGTGGTTCTAGCAAGTTATTGAACCTGGGGTGGGGGGGTGATAGCCAAGTTTGCCATATGTGTGAGTGACCTGAGGACCTGATACTGTGACTGGCGTCTGAGTGGGGACAGTCTTATGGGACTGAGCCCTAGACCGGTGGGGTCTGACACTCACCCCAGGCAGTTAGTATTAGAATCGAATTGAATCGTAAGACACCCCATTTGGTGTTAGAGAATCAGAGAACTAGAGAATTCGGGTAGAAATCACACCAGGCATTTGCTGTCAGGAGGAAACACATACTCCAATGATCTTCTCAAATTGAGCTATGTGCTTTGGGACACCCTTCATAGAGAAGTAATTTCTGGAAGTCAGAGAGATCTCATTTAAATTTCTAGTTTTTCTTTAAATGTTGATATCAACATATATGTGGAATAGAAACATCACCTGCAAATAGGACTGAATGCCATGTGGGCGTATCCTGGCAACACAGGAAACCTTGCATTTCTCTTCAGTTCCGTGATAGGTGTTTAGTAAGAAATGAGGGTTTGCGGCTTTATTCTACAAGCAAAAGTACTGTTACTGCTTTACTGTAAGCAGAGGTACTTGTCGGTCTCAGTTAATGGATCTCAGGCTTTCCCCTCTTTTACTGAGTGTTGGTTTTTGACCGTTTAGGGTTCCAAGAAAAGCACTTTGATAATTTGCCTATAGCCACAGACTCTAGAATAATGCCCACAAATACAAAGGACACAAAATTTTGTGTACAACTTGGACCCTATGGACCCTCCCCTTTACCTAAGTGCCCCCAAAAATGGTTTGTAGAATTATCACATCGTGGGGAAAGGAAAAGCCAAAGTAACCAGAGTACCTTTCTTGTTACCTGGCTAATGGAGACGTCATAGGATAAAACCCCTGCAGAAACGAACTCAGTCTTATTTCCCACTGGGAGAGTCAAGGCTGATCCCTGACCACTGCCTGATTGGGAGACAAACAAAAATGATAAGGAAGAGCAGAAATTTGAAGAACCAAAAGAAGAATGGTACTGATAAAAGTAAAAAATAGACTTGGCATTCCATATGCTATGCAGCTCCGTTGTGGAAGGAGGCATGATATGTATAAGGCTGAATTGACTGACCACCACCCTCCCCTCGCCCCACACCAAGAAAACCAGACTGATGGCTTCGTAGGCATCTAAGATGCCTTCAGGATGCAAGAGGTACATACAGTCATAAGGGTTAGATCCATTTCCTAAGGTCAGACTCAGTAGTGAGTTAGAGACTTAGCATTTCTGTGTATATTTTGATAAATATTTTAGCAAATGGAAGACTTCTTTCTATAGAATGAAATGTACTATTAAACATGTTTTGCCAAAATTACGTTCATTCTGATTTTTAAACCCAAGGTCTTTAAAAATTGCTTTCAGTGACTAAACTAAGGAAAGGGAAATGACTCAGCGGCCAGCAGGCAATGAACAAAGGTTTTTGTGTTGGCCACTAGAATAAATGTTTTTCTGCTCACCGTATTCTTTGGAAGATCCTATTTCAGAATAATGCTTATGAAACCTTTCATTGCAGGGGACAAAGCATGTAACTTGATGATCTTCGACACACGAAAAACAACTAAGCTACCCAACTGCTACCTGTTTTTCTGTCCCAGTGAGGAAGCCTGTCCCCTGAAACCAGCAAAGGGACTCATGAGTTACAGAATAATTAGAGGTAATAAAAACATTGTTCTTTGTCTTTTGTGATTGGAATTATTTAAGGATATGATTCATGTAGAAAGGTTTTCTGCAAGAGTTTAAGAAAAACTGCCAAAAAGGATCACAAATATAGAGGCACGTCAGAAAAAAATCTCATGATTTAAAAGTCAGTTGATTCGGGCTTCCCTGGTGGCGCAGTGGTTGAGAATCCGCCTGCCGATGCAGGAGACACGGGTTCGTGCCCTGGTCCGGGAAGGTCCCACGTGCCGCGGAGCAACTAAGCCCGTGAGCCATGGCCGCTAGGCCTGTGCGTCCGGAGCCTGTGCCCCGCAACGGGAGAGGCCACAACAGTGAGAGGCCCGCATACCGCAAAAAAAAAAAAAAAAAAAAAAGTCAGTTGATTCAACCGAACATCTTTCTTTTTTCCAGTTTAAGTATTTTATACCTATGAATGATAGTATTTTGTTTTGTTTTTACCTTCTTAAGATAAAAGGCACACAGATCTTTCATGTAAACATTTTGAAATATGTCTTTAGAACTGTGTCAGCAACACTGGAATAAGTCTACAGGTCTCCAGGGGTGACTATTTTGAAAGGGTTCAGACGATGTAAATACAGTATATGAAATTCCAGTACATTTGTCATTAGGTTCCAGTTATTTTGTAATCACTCTCTGAAATCAAACTCACTGGATTTTATTATCCAGACCTGGAAGGAAGCTCATTTAAGAAGTTTTTGAGAGAAAGCTGCATGCCAAATTCTGTGCAAGGCATTGGAAATAGGGTCTCCACATTCGGAAATTACATATTTGCTCAGAATACAGAAAATAAACAAGTAAAAATAATATAATTATTTGGATATGCCTTGATGATATTTTGGCCTGTTAAATTTTCAGGATGAAATGCTTTCAAGTATGAAGTTTACTCTTATTTCAGTTTTATAAAGTTTTTGTCCTTACACCCTTATGTATTAATAATATTCCCTGCATTTATTCAATAAGAAACAAATTTTATTTAGCATCTTCTATGTGCCAAGCACTTTTTACGCCTTAAGGATAGAAAGATATGACACTAAACATGAAAAACAACTTTCTCATTTATGGAACTAATATTTTAGGGGAGAGAAACAATAACCTTAATAAATAAATCAAGAAAAATAATCACAATGGACATAGAGAACAGACTTGCGGTTGGGTTGCCCAGGGGTAGGGGGTTGAGGAGGAATGGAGTGTGGGAGGCTGGGGTTAGCAGATGTAAGCTTTTATATATAGAATGGATAAACAAGGTCCTAGTGTATAAGCACAGGGAACTATATTCAGTATCCTATGAAAGGGCTTCCCTGGTGGCACAGTGGTTAAGAATCTGCCTGCCAATGCAGGGGACACGGATTCAAGCCCTGCTCTGGGAAGATCACACCTGCCGCGGAGCAACTAAGCCCATGCGCCACAACTACTGAGCCTGCACTCTACAGCCCGTGAGCCACAACTACTGAGCCCACATGCCACAACTACTGAGCCTGCGCTCTAGAGCCCGTGAGCCACAACTACTGAGCCCTCATGCCACAACTACTGAAGCCCACACGCCTAGAGCCCGTGCTCTGCAACAAGAGAAGCCACTGCAATGAGGAGCCCGCACACCGCAACGGAGAGTAGGCCCCGCTCGCCGCAACTAGAGGAAGTCGGCATGAAGCAACGAAGACCCACTGAAGCCAAAAAAAAAAAAAAGTCCTATGAAAAACCGTAATGGAAAAATATAAAAGAAAGAAAGTAGGACTTCCCTGTTGGTGCAGTAGTTAAGAATCCGCCTGCCAATGCAGGGGACACGGGTTCGAGCCCTGGTTGGGCGGGATCCCAGATGCCGCAGAGCAACTGAGCCCGTGAACCACAACTACTGAGCCTCCGTGCCTTAGCTACTGAAGCCTGTGCGCCTAGAGCCCATGCTCCGCAACAAGAAGCCACTACGATGAGAAGCCCGCGCACCACAGCGAAGAGTAGCCCCCTCTCGCCACAACTAGAGAAAGCCCGCGGGCAGCAACAAAGACCCAACACAGCCAAAAATAAATAAATAAATAAATAAATAGGGCTTCCCTGGTGGCGCAGTGGTTGAGAGGCCAACAGTCGATGCAGGGGACGTGGGTTCGTGCCCCGGTCCGGGAGGATCCCACATGCCGCTGAGCCTGTGCGTCCGGAGCCTGTGTTCCGCGACAGGAGAGGCCACAACAGTGAGAGGCCCGCGTACCGCAAAAATAAATAAATAAATTTATTTATTTATTTTTAAAAAAGGTGGTTACCCTTAAAAAAAAAAAAAAGTATATATATAAACGGAATCACTTTGCCATACAGCAGAAATTAACACAGCATTGTAAATCAACTATACTTCAATAAAAAAATTTAAATAAAAAAATAACAGTGATCATAATAAAATGAAACATGGCCTTTATATAAGAATATATTTTCAAAGCAGAGAAAATTAAAACATAAAATTCCCATTTAAAAAGTCATAAGAGCTATGCAGCTAATTGAGCAAAGACAACTTAATAGATAATCAAGGAGAGACTTCCCTGGCGGTCCAGTGGTTAAGACTCCTCGCTTCCATTGCAGGGAACGCAGGTTCGATCCCTGCTCGGGGAACTAAGATCCCGCATGCCACACAGCACAGCCAAAAAAAAAGATAATCACTGAGTGGACCGGCTGGAGTAGGTTATCAGGGGAAGCGTCTGTGAAGATGTAACCCCTAAGCTGAGATCTGAACACGGAGGAGCCGGAGGTGAGAAGATTGTAGAGAGACCTTCCAGGCCGAGGAATCAGCCTATTCTAATATCCTAAGGCAGAATGGTTTGGGGGTGTTTGTTCAAACACTCCAATCTCAGCAGCTGACTCATAGTGAACCGTGGAAAGAGTGATATGAAAGAAGGAAGGAAAGTGGGGCGATCCCGTCAAGCTCTGTAGGGGGTGGGGAGTTTTTATTTTCGGTGCATGATGGAAAGCCATTTGGAAGGTTTTCACCAGGCATGTGTAACGAGCTGTTTTAAAGGTGATTTCTCAAAGCTCACTGTGACCGCTCCATTGGGAATGGGTAATGACGCAGCGGCAAGAGGGCGCGTGAGAAGACTGGGTAGGAGGCCAGGGCGAGATCCGAGTGAAAGGCCGTGGCCTTGGGGATCGGGGAGACGGTGGAGGAGATGGAGGGAAGTAAACACGAGCCACTTCAGTGATAGCATTGCCAGGGCTTGCTGGTGGTGTGGATGTGGGGAATGAGGAAAAGAAAAGAGTGAAACTGAGTCCTAGTCCTGGGCTTGAGCATCTGAATGGGTGGCAGTGCCGTCTGCTGAGCCGGGGAAGTGGCTTTGCGGTTGGGAGGGAGAGTGCAAGCCGGGTTCTCTGGGGAATGATGCTGCCCGGGGCATCCGGACCCTGACTCTGCTTTGTCCCCTGAGTGAGGCTGTGTCTGAGTTTCGCTCATGAAGCAGGAAAACCTGATGTGTCAAACGTTCCCTTAAACAGGAGTGTAAAGCGCAGATTGCTTGTGTTAAATTCTTCCTACACAGTGGTAGAAGCCCAAGTCTAAAAAGATTGGCAGATAAGGTACAAAGTTTCACTTTTGCCTGATGAAAAATTCTGGAGATGGTTGATGGTGAGGGTTGCACAAACTCAATGCCACGGAACTATACTCTTAAAAAAACGGGTTAAAGTGGTACATTGTATGTAGTATATTTTACCATAGTTGTTAAAAAGAATAATTTTTTATTTTTGCCGGTATGCGGGCCTCTCACTGTCGTGGCCTGTCCCGTTGCGGAGCACAGGCTCCGGACGCGCAGGCTCAGCGGCCATGGCTCACGGGCCCACCCGCTCCGCGGCACGTGGGATCTTCCCGGACCGGGGCACGAACCGCGTCCCCTGCATCGGCAGGCAGACTCTCAACCACTGCACCACCAGGGAAGCCCAGGAATAATTTTTGAAAAAGACTACGGCACAGAACAAATTAGGCCTCTCAGAGCACCCAGGATCTTACCTTGGGTGGAAAGTATCTTGTGGTCTCCCTGCCCCTTCTGGGCTTCACACTGGCCAGGGCAGTTGCCCCTGACTGTTCGCCTCCTTTACGTCTATATATAATCTTGGCTAAAAACACCGGAACCTACAGTGTTGTGCGGATATGGCTTCTTGCCTGTGCTCTTTTTTTTATCATCACCTGGAACGTGGCAGAGCCTGTTGGACACCCGGGAATGGTATCCAGCAGGAAATGGACATTGCAGTCTGAGTTTCCAGTGAGGTCAGGGCTCAAGACACTAATTGGAATGTTTATTTTTCTCCTTCAAGAGCTCGCATCAGGTGGAAGTTGGACCATCACATCTGCCTTTCTGGTCCCTTCTCACTGCCTCTTCTTCATCGTGTCCTTTCTTCCACTGTCAGTGTGTATTCCCTATGTCTATCAGCTATTTCACAATTAAAGCAGAATATTATAATTAAGAAATTATAAGTAATTGAATCCAGTCATTCGACTTCCATACAAATCGATACCAAAGAAAAAGCTGTTGTGAAACTGTTTATCGCGTAATTAGTTTAAAAAGTGAAAACAGCACTTTTTGAATTAGTTTAAAGGAAATTAGTTTAAAAGTTTCTACAGCTTAAATGTCCAAATGCTAGGGAATGGTTGGGTAGAAAGTATAATGGATCCACCTGAAGGAATACAATGCAGATGTTAAAAAATAAGTTTGAGATGTCGAGATAAAATGTCACCTAAATTTCAGGTGAAAGACACCCAGTTTTGAAATTACATGAAAAAAAATTTTAATTTTAAGGTATGCATAAATGTTAATCGTTGCTGGAACATGATAGAAATTATCATTGAATTTGCTTTATAACTTTCATAATACTTCTGTCATGTTACTGATTTTATAATGCATGTATAAAAGAGGGAGTATGTGGGAAAGATTCCATTTTCCCCAGTGGAAGAGGGAGAAAAGAGAACTTGGCTTGTGCCTAAACCTCTTAAGGGCAAGTGTGAAGGTAGTGAATGAAGTGGAATTAGAATCGAACAGTTCCTGTTTCAGCCACCAGGGGGCACCATCAGCCCGGAGCCGGTGGCTATCTGGGGGCAAAGTGGCACCAACCCCGGACTTGGGGTGCAGCGCGCTGTCTGTATCTACAGATGTTTACAAATTGTGTTTGTAATTCTATTTATGAATCTGCCCGTGTTAATGGATTGAGATTGCCCCATAAAAATAAATATCTGCCTCCTGGTCAGAGTGAAATTCAGTAGATATATGTCTGGTGGTTTGTTTCCAGATGAACTCTATTTCCTGTAATTGACTAATAGTTACAGACTGAAAGTTTGAAAGATAATAGTGTGCCCTGTTCATTCTGTAAAACCATTGCAGCTTGGCATTATTTAATGCTTGTTTGTTTTTGGAGCTTGGTGGTCTGTCATTCCTCCAAGGACTAGAATAGGGGAATTCAGAAATAGAAGAAATCGAAAGTCTATTTGCTCAGCTGCTTGTCAAGTGAATAGTCAGTCCCTAAATTTTTTATCTAGTGAAGTCACTTGAAAATGAAACTCAAAAGAGCGGTTGAGGACACATTTCCCACCTCCTTCTGTAGCTCATGGCTACGTGACTTGAGAGAAAACACCACACCCCAAAGGCAGACATCAGTGGGTGAGGTGAATGGAGCAGGTGTGGAGGATCCCTGTGTGGTTCTAGGATCTTTGCCAACAGATGAATCTTATCAAGAAATGGGACTAGCCCTAGCTTTGCTTTATTTATGACCTTGTATTCTTGAGAAAGGAAACAGCTGTTTTGGTCATTCTTGTCAATGGCCTTATTTTAAGTTTTGAGTTCACACATATCACAGAGCATTTATTTAGCCTTCTTTTTAAACTTTAAAATGAAATATGATGAGTCCTGCTCTTTTTAAAAAATATCTGACATGACCTAAAAATACAGGTGCTGTTTATCTCGTGGTGACACTATACCTATGAATGTGATATCACCTGCAGCAGAAACTCTTCAGCATTGTTGGAGGAATTTCAAGCATCTAAATTCTATTTTAGAGTGTCCTAGAGCAGGTATCCACAAACTTTTTCTGTCGAGGGCCAAATAATAAGTACTTTAGGCTTTTCAGGCAAGTCTTTTAGGCTTAGTGGGCCATATGCAATCTGTTGGACCTCCTCACTTCTGTCCTTGTAGTAGAAGCAGCCATAGTAATATGTAAACAAATGGGCATGCTTGTATGCCAGTAAAACTTTATTTATGGACACTGAAATGTGAATTTCATATAATTTTCACATGTTACAAAATATTATCCTTCTTGATTTTTTTCAATCACTTAAGAATGTAGATACCATTCTTAGCTCGCAAGCCATATAAAGATAAGTGGCCATAATTTGCTGACCCCTGTCCTAGATGGATTAATAAGTGATAGTTCTAAAGGACCTCTGAGTAGTGTGAAGCTTAGAGAGTAGTCAAAGATGTCACAAATCTGAAGTTGCCTCTGGATCTATTTGTTAGCAGAGAGGAGAGTGAGGTCTAGTTCAGAAACTGGTATTGAGGGGAGTCGAAATAGAAGACGGAAAAGAGAAGAGGGGATAATCACCTTTGCTTCCTTCCTTGTGTTTCTGCCGTTCTAATTTAAGTGAAATGAGTAGCCAAGTAGCAGAGTGATACAGAGCAATTCAAGTGGTCTTTCTCTGCCCCAGATTGCTTTAACCAGCCATTTCAGTTCGAGCTGTGGTAAACGGCATGTGTGACAAAGAGCAAAACTCTAAACTTTTCTCCCACAGGAGGAGGAGGATCTGAGGCTGGTTCCTCCTCAGCAGGAGTTGGGACTGTGTGATTTTCTGCTCTTTATGCTATAGCCCCGTGGCCATAATGATTTCAAATACTGGTCCATGGTCCTCAGAACCTGAGATATTGGCTCTAAAATTTTAATCTTCAAGGGTCAAAAGAAAAATCTCTCAGATAGCCTTCCTCCCCTGAGTACGGTGCTGAAAGCTGGTGGCTTGTTTTTTTTTTTTTTTTTAATATTTATTTATTGGGACTTACCTGGTGGTCCAGTGGTTAAGAATCCACCTTCCAATGCAGGGGATGCGGGTTCGATCCTTGGTCAGGGAACTAAAATCCCGCATGCTGCAGGGCAACTAAGCCCGCGTGCTCTAGAGCCCACATGCCACAACTACTGAGCCCGTGTGCCACAACTACTGAGCCCGTGTGCCACAGCTACTGAGCCCATGCGCCACAGCTAGGAAGAAGCCTGTGTGCCACAATGAAAGATTCCACATGCCGCGAGGAAGAGCCCGCGTGCCGCAACCAAGACCCGATGCAACCAAATAAATAAATAAATATTACAAATATAAAAATGCAGGCTCTTAGTTGCGGCGTGCAGGATCTAATTCCCTGACCAGGGGTCAAACCCGGGCCCCCTGCATTGGGAGCACGCAGTCTTAACTGCTGGACCACCAGGGAAGTCCCTGAAACCCCTTTTTTTTTTTCATTGAAAACCGTCATCAGCTTCGTGCTGCTGCCTTGGCTTCAGGGACCCTTCGGCTTCCTCCTCCTCCTCCTCGTGGAAGGCAAGTCCCTGGGATTTTGTCTCCTCTCCTCGTTGTCCTGTGGGCTACCCCCCACCCCCCCGTGATGTCTCCCCTAGTGATTGCCTGTTTCCCACGTGTCAGTGCAATCGCAGCTGGCACAGCTTGTGCCTCACACCAGCATTTTCTCTGCCTGTCCTCTTCCTGCCGCGTCAGCCCAGCCCAGCTGCCTTCCCTGGCCTTGGCTCCTGAAGGGTCCCCATCTTCCTAAACCTCTTGCTGCCCCTGCTAAGCTCCTCTTAGCATCTCTGATGGTCCCCTCTCACCTCTTCCTTCATTTGCCCGATCCTCCTCCGCACATTTCTCTTCTCCTCTGGGCCAACACTCTAGAACTAAACCATAGCATCTGGGGGAGAGGCAGCGTCATCGGGATCTGATTTAGCAATTCGTAGTTTTCCATTTTGCACCATGAAATGTCAAGAGTCAACACTTTGAGGTCTTATCGAACAAGCTGATAACGTTTGTCCTTGTTAACCTCCCTTCGCATGGAAACATGGAAGTCTTTTTTACATTTTCTTTCCGTCTTCAGATTTTCCATCTTTGGCGGGAACTGATGTGCCAAGCCGGGAGGTAGCCCAAGAAGAGTCTCTGTTCCGCAGCACGTCTTCACACACCACCCCTCCCACGCCCCCCCCTCCCACAGGTGACTCAGAGCCCACGGTCTTCTGGAGAGATTCATTTTCTCAGAAGTTTGGATCCTCAGATCACTTGGAGAAACGACTCAAGATGGATCTGGCTACTCCACGGTGGACCGTTTATAAAGAAAAAGGCCACTCTCAGAAGTCACTATCTTCCTCAGAACAAACGGGAGCTCATCTGCTGCCTGAAAACGTGACAGTGTTCCCCAGTACAGCGGCATTTGCTGCCCTGCCTGCCATCCTGGCCACTCCAAAGCCTGCATCTCTCCCTGCCGCCAACTCTGCAGGGATACCTTCCGGGACTTCTCAGCCTCAGGGGGCCACCTCTGCCCCACCTGTAGCCACCACGGTCACTAACACGACCACAACTGAGGCTCCGACTTCCATCTTTGGGGCATCGACAGACTCGAAAGGCCCACCAGACACGGTGCCCTTTAGAGCCATTGCCAGCTTGACTTTGAACACAGAGGCTGCCCTGGACCCTGCTACATTTCCTTTGTCAAATGTCAATTCTCCCACTACAGATACAACAGCTTCCCAGGAAGACGGAAAGGCCAGCTCTGGTGGGCCCTCCCTGAGCAGTGCTCCAGAGAGACAGCAGGGCCTCGCATTTGAACAGTGGCTCCTGGTCGGGACCATGCTCTTTGGAGTTCTGTTCTTTGCCATAGGCCTGGGTCTCTTGGGCAGAACACTCTTAGAATCCCTCCGCAGGAGACGTTACTCGAGGCTTGATTATTTGATCAATGGCATCTATGTTGACATCTAAGGAGGACATTAGATGCCTCTTTTTTTTTTTTTTTGGCTGTGGGATGTGGGATCTTAGTTCCCCGACCAGGACTAGGGATCGAACCCGTGCCCCCTGCAGTGGAAGTGGGGAGCCTTAACCACTGGGCTGCCAGGAGGTCCCTAGATGTCTCTTTATTCATGTAGTTACTAATAGCCCCTATGCAGCAAGGTTCTGCTGATTTGCTCATCTTTGCAGGATTTTTCAAGTATTTTGAAGACAGGCGAAGATGCCTCCTTTGAAAAGAAGTGGGGGAAAGAAACAAACTGGGTGATTTGAAGGATCTGTCTCTAAAATATTAGCTGAAAACAAAGCTCTACCTAAAGCAATAAAGAATAATTGCCACATCAATTGGAAAACGACTGGCTTTTTACAAGGAAAAAGGGTTAGGGCTCCTAGGCTCCAATTCATTAATATTTCTGGTTCCAGATAAAGTCGACTGTTTATGGTATTAATTCTAATAGATTTACTTTCCTTTTTATATGAATTCCAATAAAACTTATTCCAGATGTATTTCCTTCCAATTAAATATCTGAATAAATCTTTTGGTACTCAGTAATGTTCTTGTAAGTGACACGTCCAGCTGGATAACTTTAAATTTATTCCCACCAGCAAAATGATTAAATGATGAAAATATGTGTTCTAAGTTAAAATGACAAACCCCCCTTATCCCATCAATGAGCAAAAGAGGTTCCTTTGGGAGAATTCTAGCAGAATATTAGCCTGCGTGGAGATGATGATAAGTTCTGATAAATGGCCAGATCTACTTTGGGTCTGTTCTAGTTAACTATTTTTTCCAAAAAAAAAAAAAAAAAAAAAGAAAGAAAGAAAAAGTAACAGGCATTTTCCGAACTTAAGTAAATTTAAAATGTAACAATATTATTTATAAGTCCTTATCTAAACTTGACCAATAGTCAATTTTGGCTTTTTTGGAATAACATTGGAAATAATAGATAGCACTTAAAATTACAGGCATACCTCGTTTTATTGTGGTTCACTTTATCATGCTTCACAGATACAGCATTTTTTACAGATTTAAG
Organism: Kogia breviceps; assembly: GCF_026419965.1. Lineage (NCBI taxonomy): Eukaryota > Metazoa > Chordata > Mammalia > Artiodactyla > Physeteridae > Kogia > Kogia breviceps. Next base: position 8,624,046 of record NC_081321.1, on the reverse strand, counting down.
GTTTATGGCAGCCCTGCCTCAAGCAGGTCTATTGGTGCCATTTTTCTATAGCATTTTCTCACTTCACGTCTCTGTGTCACATTTTGGTAATTCTTGCAGTATTTCAAACTTTTTCATTATTATATTGTTCTGGGGATCTGTCATCAATGATCTTTGATATTACTACTACGAATTGCTGAAGGCGCAGATGATGGTTAACATTTTTTAGCAATATTTTAAAATTAAGGTATATACTTTTTTTAGACAATGCTATTGCACTTAATACTACAGTCCAGTGTAAACATGACTTTTTTTTTTTTTTTTTTTTTTTTTTGCGGTACGCGGGCCTCTCACTGCTGTGGCCTCTCCCGCTGCGGAGCACAGGCTCCGGACACGCAGGCCCAGCGGCCACGGCTCACAGGCGTAGTCGCTCCGCGGCATGTGGGATCCTCCCGGACCAGGGCACGAACCCGTGTCTCCTGCACCGGCAGGCGGACTCCCAACCACTGAGCCACCAGGGAAGCCCTAAACATGACTTTTATATGTACTGGGAAACAAAAATATTCGTGAGACTAGCTTTCTTGTCGTATTCACTTTACTGCAGTGGTCTGGAACCGAACCCGCAATATCTCCGAGGTCTGCCTGTATTATTAAATGAATAGCATGCTGTGATTTTTATTGATTAGTTATTACAGTGTCTGAGAAATGTTTTGAATAACGGGGGTTTGTCGGACAAGTTACAGTGGGGTAACTGGGAATCCGGGAGACCGCCTGGGTCAGTTCGACATCTCATCTCTCGGGACTTCAATTTGCTTATTTGCAAATCAAGAGGTTTGGTCCCTGGTGAAATCAGGGTTTTTAAAGACAGGAATGGGATTCAGGTGAGAATTTATACAGTGAACGCTAGAGGGCAGTAACTGGTTAATAAGTAGAGCAACGAAGGCAAATGTAGAGGAGACAGAAACAGGCTTTTCTCCTTTTTCCTCCTTCCCTCCTCCTTCTCGTCCCCTCGCCTGGAACCACTCCCCCTCCCCCCTGGTTTACACTAAGCTCATAAAGCTCATTAAGAGGAAAGCTGGTCTATTGAAAATACTACTTTTCATATGTTTTCCAACTTAACAGCTTGACACAAATCTCCAAGGGGTTTACATAAGCTTTAAGTAGGTTGAATAAATAAAACCTTGACTCAGTTTAATTTAACAAGTATTTATTGAATATCCACATGTAGGCCAGAATCAGATTAGTAACTAAGTACCTTGGAATTTTAAAATTTCTCCTCTCTTTGTTAATGGAATTGGATATTGGAAATAGGGCTTTCTGTGGATGTTTATGAAGGCGTTCTTCTGGAGCTCTCCATCCACCTTGCTGTCTGCATCTTTCTTGTGATGGAGAAATTTGATTGGGAGCCCAGATGAGAGATGCTATGCGCCCAAACTCTGGGCCCATGACTGTGGGAATGTAGATTGTAGGGGAACTGATGATTTGTGGCGTCCTTCTCAAGGAGAAAGAGTAGCTCTTCTCACACAGCTCCCTGCTTATTACCCCGGTCACGTGAGGACTTGATATTTGGGACTACTGCAGCCTTTCTGCCACCATGAGGGGAGAAATCACTAACAAGCCGAAGATGGCAGAGTAGGATATGGGAAGGGTCTGGTCCTTGCACCAACCTGGAACTGCCCACTTCCAATCTTGTTCCAAATCTCTAATATTTGTACCACTTTTAGTCAAGTATTCCATTACTTATTAATAATGATAGCAGACACTCACAAGGTACTTACACCGTGTGCCAGGCACCCTTTTACGTAGACTAACTCATTTCATTCCTGTAACAACCTCATGAAGAATTTTTATCCTTATTTTGCAGATGAGGAAACTGAGGCACAGAAAGTTTTAACCGACTTGCTGTAGGTCACTTGCCTGAATGATCTGGCTCCAGACTTCCCACACTTACACTCTTATAACAGGACAGGTAAGAAGTAACCCAAAAAAGAGGTTTTCAGTAGATCAGATATCTTCTAGATAACAGCTTTCACGATGGATACCATGAGCCAGAGGCATGGAAATGAAGAGATCAGAGGTCTCATTCTGGGGCAGGCTTCTCAGCCGCTGTCATCCTGCCTTCTTGTTCGGTCACTGGCCACCTGTGCCAAAGTTAATGGTCATCCTTTAGTGGGGGCACACCCGAGTAGAGAACCCATCATGTTCGATGTTCTTGCATCTGGATTAATAGTGTCACCAGCCACCCAGTCTCCCCTATACTGAGCAAGTTCAAAGTCATACTCTGCTTTGCCCTTTCCTTCCACCTCCACAGCCAGGGTTCACCACGTGTTATCTATTCTCTTTCAATAATGCTTCTCAAAGTTTTATTTATTTATTTATTATTATTTTTTTGGCTACATCAGGTCTTGTGGCATGCAGGCTCTTCATTGAGGCATGGGGGCTCTTCATTGTGGTGCACGGGCTTCTCTCTTGTTGTGGCGTGCAGGTTTTCTCTCTCTAGTTGTGATGCGTGGGCTCCAGGGCCTGTAGGCTCTGTAGTTTGCAGCATGAGGGCTGTCTAGTTGAGGCTCATGAGCTCAGTAGTTGTGGCGTGCAGGCTTAGTTAGCCTGTGGCATGTGGGATCTTGGTTTCTGACCAGGGATCGAACCCGCATCCCCTGTATCGGAAGGCGGATTCTTTACCACTGGACCACCAGGGAAGTCCCTGCTTCTCAAAGTTAACCCTTCCCACTACCACCTCCCTTTTGGTCTCCCTAACCCATTTCTCCTTACTCTACTCCCAAGTTACACATTCACTCCGTATGACCTCCACTCCCCTTAAAAGCACAACACACACAATACAACATGCAATACACCTCTGTGCCCCCCATTACCTGCAGGGGTGATCACCCCAAGTGTAGGCTAACAAGGTTCCCGTGTTCTAGCCCTGACCTAACTGTCCTCCCAGCTTCCTTCCCTCCCACAAAACCTGGGCCGCAGCTATGCACACCTTTGCACTCTTTCTCAAACGTACCAGGCACTTTCATGAGCCATCCTGTTCCCTCTCCTTCTAAATTGCCCTCCTTCACCTGGCAAATTTCCACTCATCTTTCAAGACTCAGCTCAAACATCACCTCCACTGCAGTCTTCCCAGGGTCTCCCAGGAGAGGTATTCTTTCTCCTGGATTTCTGGCACGGCTCTTGATTTACACCATCAGCGGGACATTTCCATGGTCTCTTTGCATGTATCAGTTTATATATTACACCACTGTGTTTGAGAGCAATGCTCCTCTGATTCTCCCATACTCAGTGTGTGCCTGGCACATAGCACACTCGATAAATGATCACGAGTGAATTTTAAAACCTGTTTGTTGAAGTTCATGCCTTTCAGCAACAGGCAGTAATGTGATCAGCTGGATATGTAACAGCTTCTATATCATGAAGAGAAAATCCAGGCAAGACCCCACTTATATACATTTTTTTAGGAAAATGGAATATAATCCAGGTGCACAACGATGAAGTATATACTCTTTTTTTTTTTTTTGCGGTGCGCGGACCTCTCACCGCTGTGGCCTCTCCCGTTGCGGAGCGCAGGCTCCGGACGCGCAGGCGCAGTGGCCACGGCTCACGGGCCCAGCCGCTCCGCGGCACGTGGGATCTTACAGGACCGGGGCACGAACCCGCGTTCCCTGCGTCCCCTGCGTCCCCTGCGTCCCCTGCGTCCCCTGCGTCCCCTGCGTCCCCTGCGTCGGCAGGCGGACTCTCAACCGCTGCGCCACCGGGGAAGCCCCGGGGAAGCCCCTGTATACTGTTATTTTAATGAAGACCATGTGCCGAGGAATCAGTAGATAAGCAATTAGATTTTGTTTATTTCTCTTCTTAAAGTAGTACAGTTTACTTAGCCTATGGGAAGATGAGCTGACAGAATGGGTTTTTGTTGGTGCTCTTATATTTTCGGTTAATTTTTAAAAATTATTTTATTCAAGTATAGTTGATTTACAATGTTGTGGAAACCACGAGTCTGTTCTCTGTGTCTGTGAGTCTGTTTCTGTCTCATAGATAAGTTCATTTGTGTCCTGTTTTAAATTTCACATATAAGCGATATCATACGGTATTTGTCTTTCTCTCTCTGACTTGCTTCACTAAGTATGGTCATCTCCAGGTCCATCCATGTTGCTGCAGAGGGCCTCGTTTCATTCTTTTTTTATGGCGGAGTAGTATATGTACATGTACCACATCTTCTTTATCCATTCATCTGTTGATGGACATTTAGGATGCTTCCATGTCTTGGCTATTGTGAATAATGCTTCTCTGAACGTAAGGGTGCATGTATATTTTTGAATTATAGTTTTCTCCAGATATATGCCCAGGGGTGGGATTGCTGGATCGTATAGCAGCTCTATTTTTAGCTTTTTAAGCAACCTCCATACTGTTTTCCATAGTGACTGCATTTTTGGTTAATTTTAAGGCAACTTTTCGAGCACTTTTATTGCCAAAATAAGGCCCAGAATCTAAGTTATCTGTCCCACAATTATGATGTTGGTTAGCAAAAGAGTCAAAACCGAAACCTTCTGATTCAATATTCTTTCCACCAAGCCATCCTACTGTGAGCAGGGCAGTGTCTCTATGGAAATAACGCATCTAATAACATACACACCCAGACATGGGGTGGGAGGTGTTTAATCTCATTGTATATTATGTAATTTATAATCTTTAGTAAATATTTATTTTTCATCTGTTCTCCATGAGAGCCATCCATTTACATTTAAATATTTGAAAATGAGGACACATAGGACTGGTTAAAGGCTAAATTCTGTTTCAATGACTATATGCAAATACTGTCTTTATCAAGGGCCAACAGCATTACTCTGTAACAGTATACCTGTGTTCACCTTTTCATATGGACAGTTTGTCTTCCCAGCAATATTGAAAGTGCCTGGAAGATCCGTACTCCATCTTATACTTCTTTTTATCTGCTAGCATCATTTATTGTTTGCCACCTGTGGCTGGCACTCATGCCTAATTTTTTTCTCACCTAGTCCTAATTACAGTGCAGGAAGGATATGAAAGATACAGCTCAGAGCATGGAAGGTCTGGCCCAGCCTCTAACTCTGCCTCTTCATCCTTGCTTTGTGTCTGTGACGACTCCTGCTGGCCCCGCATTGAATAGGTTATCAGTAAACGTGTTAGTTGGAACATTTTCTAGACTTCTAAACTCTAAGGTTTGGGACCTGCCTTTGTTTCACGGGATGAAAGAAGCCCGAACGAGCCAGGCAAGAATTATAAAAGCTAGGAGTGGTGGGCCCTCGTGTGGGTACAGCCCATGCTCTGCGCCATCGCTGCGGCTCTTCCTCTCCCCTCTCTTTCCAACACCACCCTCAGCCCCTCAGGCCCTGAGACCTGCATTCCCCTCCAGCCTTCCCTATGCCTTCGGAGGCTTGGCTCCAGTGAGAAATGGGGAGAAACACAGAATGGGCAGCCCCTGACAAGCTGCCTGTCTCCTCAGAGACTCGTCCTGTTCTCACATCACTGAAAGCTCACTCCCATCATCAGAGGAAAAAGAAAACCCTTACCAGACATCACAACACATACCTGATCACACACATTTGCAGACCTTTTATGCATGTTTGTTTGTTTGTTTATTATTTTTGGCCGCACCTCGCAGCATGTGGGATCTCAGTTCCCCGACCAGAGATCGAACCCCTGCCCCCTGCAGTGGAGTCCTAACCACTGGACCACCAAGGAAGTCCCTTTATGCATGTTTACACATAATAACTTGGAAAAAAAGAAAACCCCAAACTGAAGAAGTCTGAAAGGATAATGTAAAAGAAATAGAGTTTGGAGCCAGCATATAAGGTTAGAAGTGAGGGAGAGGGAGTGAGGGTACGTAGGTGCGCCCTCAGCCAGTGTCCCTAACAAATCACTAGGGTGTTCCTCGCTGGGTGGGCCAGGTTCAGTGGCGCACAGGCCAAACGCTGCTGCCGCACAGGCTGCTTTTTCGAATGCCCTGGGACGGAGAGCAACAGCGGCAGCTGCATTTTTGCAGCCAACAAGGAGCTACAGAGAATCATCCAGTCCCTCCTGCCTCTGCCTTCCAGACAAGGCTCCTTGTAACTCAAGTCAGGTCCTGCTCATCTTGGCTTTCTTCTCATCCCCTTCAGTCAGCATCATCAGCAATCTTCAGACTTGAAGCAGGGTGGAAACCAAGATCTGCTCTCTTTAAAAAAACAAGGAAAGCCCTTGCCTTAGGAGGACTTTGTCCAGCGTGGGCAGGTTACACTGTCCCCACCATGTCACCCCACCCAGCCACAGTAACACAACATACCCCTGGCTGGATTTATGACCTCCCTCTCTCCCCCCCTTGCCTGGGAGAGAAAAAGGCCACAGTTTTGAGAAAAACAAGTATCAAGGGTTGATGTGTGTGCTGAACTTTAAAATGCTAAATGACGGTGAAAAATATTTTGGAAAAGAAAGGATCTTCAAAATTGCACGACATAGTAAAGTTAATGGAGCCCATATGGCGTCTACTAAAACTTAGAAAAACAAACTAAAAACAATACTTTAGCGCCTGCCAGGCTGAAATGTGATCTACTTCTTAATATTCACTCAACCCAGAGTAAAATGCTTTAAAATGGTAATGATTCCAAAGTGAAGGCCGAGCTCCGTGGATAAACAACAGACCTCCAACACGGGTGTTTCTGTTCTCATCCCAGCTCCGGGCAGGACGGGCAAATGGCTTAATCTCCTGGTTCCTTCTCAATTTTCTCAGCTCTAAAATGGGGATAGCAGGACTTCACAAGGGGTTTCCAAGGCACACTGAAATGATTGTCAAGCACTTTACAAATGTTTAATAACTGATGCTTTTTTCATAACGGGGCTCTGTAACATCCTTCATTATTCATTCGGTGGTGTGGAAACAAACGCGGAGTCAAAGGAGCACACAGGCTGTTTATTCGGAGCTGCAGTGAGGGCGTCCGCCACCGTCACTTGCATCGGGCAGAGACTCGGCCCCGAGAGGGGAGAGAGGAAGCTTCATAATGAACGAAAGCGAAGGCTTGGGGTGCGCCCGGGTCGGGGGGTCGTTCGCATGGGGAAGGCGGAGGCGGGCTACCAAGAATCGGGGCGTCCTCTGTGATCGGTTTGGGGGGGCATATCTGGCTTTCTCAGGTTGGTCCTGGCTGGAAAGGGGCTCCTGAGTTGGAAGCCGAGTGGTCTGGCTTCCCCAGCTGGTTGCGGCAGGAGCTGCGAGTCAGAGATCCACTGTCATATATGGTTTGGCGTTGTCTGTTTGTACATTCAATCTCTCAGTGGAAAATAAAAAATGAGAGGGGTCCGACCACCCCAGAACAAAACTAGGCCCCTGCCTGGTAGCCTAGGGAATAACTTGGACTTTTTGTACCTTTTAATCACTTTTAGAAACGGCAGATTTAGAAGATAGACTGATGAACCAACAATTTCACTCTGCGGAATCGATGAGCGCACCGCTGGGCGAGCAGTCCGGACGGACAGACAGACGGGCGGGTGGTGACTCTAGTCCTCCCCGCAAAATGCCCCAGGGGCCTGAGACGAGTCACGCAACCTCCCAGGGCTTCAGTTTCCTCATGAAAAGGCGGAGAATTCCTATCCGTGGAGTCTGTCTCATCGTTGGGTTTTGAGAGTAAGTGGCTTCATGTTTGTAAAAAGAACCCTATAAAGCAGATATTTAAAACTCTATGAAGGAGGTATTTTATAAGGCATTTTACAAGTTTGAGAGGGAAGATTGTGGCGTAAGCCTCTGAAGTTTCACCCAGTGGGCTGGAGTCTTGAAAATTTTCCATGTGTCCCATGGGGAGACAGGCTGACTCTCCCTCGGACTCCCCTCCTGTCCCACCTCTGCCTCCAGGAAGGCTCCCTCGTTCTCACACCTCTGCACCTCTATCTTCCATCTTTGTGAACAGGATCACTAGAAAGGAGAATTTCTTTAGTCCCCTGCAGGAAAGTTGAATGCTTGCCTTGTACCTCTCATTGATTCACCCATTGGTCCGAAAAGAATAGGTTTCTTATTGTTATTTATTTATTTATTTATTTGCGGTACGCGGGCCTCTCATTGTCGTGGCCTCTCCCGTTGCGGAGCACGGGCTCCGGACGCGCAGGCGCAGCGGCCACGGCTCACGGGCCCAGCCGCTCCACGGCACGTGGGATCTTCCCGGACCAGGGCACGAACCCACGTCCCCTGCATCGGCAGGCGGACTCTCAACCACTGCGCCACCAGGGAGGCCCTCTTATTATTATTTTTAAATGAAGTAATAATTATTTTTTAAATTTCTCATTTCTAATTTCTAATATAGTAAATATTGTTGTAACCAATATAAACAAAATCTCTGTAGGTCTTCAGCAATAGTTAAGAGAACAAAGGGGTCCTGAGACTAAAAACTGATTAACCAATGCTTTAGATAATCTTACCATTTGTTCCATCCAATGATTCTACATCTAGGATTCCATTCTAAGGACATAGATTGCACATAAAAATTAATTCACAGTATGTTCATTGCAGCACATTGACCGAATATGATTAGTTAAACAGTTCATAGTACATTTGTAAGGTAGACTATTATATAGCTAGTGAACATACTTTCAAAGAATTTTAATGATACAAATAACTAATTTTCAACAAAGGTGCCAAGAAGATACAATGGGAAAAGGGCTGTCTCTTCAATAAGTGGTGTTGGAAAAACTGGATATCCACATGCTAGGAATGAAATTGGACCCTCATCTTACACTGTACATGAAAATCAACACAAAAGGGATTGAAGACTTAAACTTAAGACCTGAAACCATAAAACTCCTAGAAGAAAACACAGGCAGTAAACTCTTTGACGTCACTCTTAGCAATATCCTTTTAGATCTGTCTCCTCAGGCAAGGGCAACAAAAACAAAAATAAACAAGTGGGACTACATCAAACTAAAAAGCTTTTGCACAGCAAAGGACACCATCAACAAAATGCACAGGCAGCCTACTGAATGGGAAAATAATATTTGCAAATGATGTATCCAATACGGGGTTAATATCCAAAATATTCAAAGAACTCATACGACTCAAAATTTAAAAAAATAAACGATTAGACTGAAAATCGGGCAGAGAACCTGAACAGACATTTTTCCCAAGAAGATATACAGATGACCAGCAGGCCCATGAAAAGATGCTCAATATCACTAACTAGGGAAATGCAAATCAAAACTGCAAAGAGGGGCTTCCCTGGTGGCGCAGTGGTTGAGAGTCCGCCTGCCGATGCAGGGGACGCGGGTTCGTGCCCCGGTCCGGGAGGATCCCACGTGCGCGGAGCGGCTGGGCCCGTGAGCCGTGGCCGCTGAGCATGAGCGTCCGGAGCCTGAGCTCCGCAATGGGAGAGGCCACAGCGGTGAGAGGCCCGCGTACCGGAAAAAAACAAAACAAACAAACAAACAAAAACTGCAAAGAGATATCAGCTCACACCAGTTAGGAAGTCTATTATCAAAAAGACAAGAGATAGATGCTGGCGAGGATGTAGAGAAAAGGTAAGCCTTGTACACTGTTGGTAGGAATGTAAACTGGTGCAACCAGTATGGAAATCAGTGTGGAAGTTCCTCAAAAAATTAAAAATAAAACTACCATATGATCTAGCAATTCTACTTCTGGGTGTTTATCCAAAGGAAATGAAATCACTGTCTTGAAGAGATATCTGTACTCCCACGTTCATTACAGCATTATTTCCAATAGCCAAGATATGGAAACAACTTAAATGTCCATCAACATATGGATGGATAAAGAAGACGTGTTTTCTATCTATCTCTCTACCTACAATAAAGTATTATATAGACGTAGAAAAGAAGGAAATCCTGCTATTTGCAACAACATGGATGAAACTGGAGGATATTAGGCTTAGTGAAATAAGCCAGATAGAGAAAGACAAATACTGTACAGTATCATTTATATATGGAACCTTAAAAAAAAAGGGGGTTGACCTCATAGAAACAGGGTAGAATGCTAGTTGCCAGGAGTTGGGGGAATTGGGACAACAGGGAGATGTTGGTCAAAGGGTACAAATTTGAAGGAATTCCCTGGCAATCCAGTGGTTAGTACTCTGTGCTTCCACTGCAGGGGGCATGGGTTTGATCTCTGGTCCAGGAACTAAGATCCCACAAAGCCATGTGGTGTGGCCAAAAAAGAAGGAGTGGGGTACAAATTTCAGTTGTAAGATGGATACATTCTGAAGATCTAATGCACAGCACAGTGACTATAATTAATAATATTTGTACTCTTGAAATTTGCTAAGACAGTAGATCTTAAGCATTCTCACACACATACAAAAAGGTAACTGTGAAGTGATGGATGTGTAAATGAATTTGATTGTAGTAATAATTTCACAATGCGTATCTATATGAAATCATCACATTGCACATTTTATTTTTTAAAATTTATTTATTAATTTTTGGGCTGCATTGGGTCTTCGTTGCTGCGCGCGGGCTTTCTCTAGTTATGGCAAGCGGGGGCTACTCTTCATTGAGGTGCACAGGCTGCTCACTGCGGTGGCCTCTTTTGTTGCAGAGCACAGGCTCTAGGTGCATGGGCTTCAGTAGTTGTGGCACGCGAGCTCAATAGTTGTGGCTCTTGGGCTCTAGAGCGCAGGCTCAGTAGTTGTGGCGCATGGATTAGTTGCTCCACGGCATGTGGGATCTTCCCGGATCAGGGCTCAAACTCATGTCCCCTGCATTGGCAGGCGGATTCTTAACCACTGTACCACCAGGGAAGTCCTGTATTTTAAATATATTATAATTTTATTTGTTATATCCCTCAATAAATCTAGGAAAAAATCATTTTAATGATGTGCATATATGCTAGCAGGGTAATATTAAATGAAATATGAAACTGTATTAGGTATAATCCTGATTTTGTATATATGTGGGTTTATATGTGTGAAAAGGCTTAAAGAAAATTTACCAAATACACCAAACTGTTCACAGTTTGGGTCATTGGACTTTGGGTGATTTTGTTTCATTGTATTTATTGGTATTTTACAAATTTCTATAAAAAACTAAAATATTATGCTTATAATTAGAAAAACACAAAAGTTATTTTTTAAAACACTTATAACACCACATTTATATTTTTAATAGAGAAGCCTCTAACCCTCCCAAAGGACAGGGATCCACAATTTACATTTTTTGGAGAAGAAGCATTTGCTATAATAGTGCTTATAAGCGTGAAAACATGTGTAACCACTGCTTAAATATCCAATCATGTGCCTGGAGTCTAAAAAAGTCATCTCTTTCATAAAACACCTCTTTTGTAATCTACCACCGGATAAGCCAGAAATCAGGCATACCAGTGGGAACAGGCAGAGGCCACTGACCTCAATATAGGTGCATGGCTAAGGTCATAGGCTTTGGAGAAAATGCCAAGACGAAAAGATAAGCCTAAGGGGAAAAGACAGATGGACTCTCACTTTTATAAGGCAAGTCCCTGTAGAATCTGAGAGTCAGCCTGAGCTGGGGTGGGGCAGGCAGTGGCAGGTGATTGGAAGAAGGCCAAAGAGAACATTGGCAACTGGGAGATATGGCAGCAGGGCCTCGGGCCTCAATCCCAGGGGCTGGAACTTGCGGGTGATCTGAGGCATTTAAGGAGCCAGAGGTGCAGTTCCACAGTTCGACGGGCTGTGGGTAAAAGTGGGAAAACCTCAGTTTCAGAGATACATCTGAAAGACCTAGCTCAGACTTACCCAGTGCAGCCAAGTGACATGGTGCCAATTTCTACTTCACAGAGTTATGGTAGGGATTAGGTGAAATATTCAGCACAGAACCTACATAGTACAACTAAATCCAAGTCACTTTACCATTTATTTTATTATTGTTGTTGTTCTTGCTTTCTTGACTCTCATAAAATGGGGTTTGGGCATATGTGGGTGAGAATCAGGGATCCTCAGGCAACACTTTGCCTAATGGACCAAGCCTAGACATTCTTCATTAAAGACCACCCAGGGGCTTCCCTGGTGGCGCAGTGGTTGAGAGTCCGCCTGCCGATGCAGGGGATATGGGTTCGTGCCCCGGTCCGGGAAGATCCCACATGCCGCGGAGCGGCTGGGCCCGTGAGCCATGGCCGCTGAGCCTGCGCGTCCGGAGCCCGTGCTCCGCAACGCGAGAGGCCACAACAGTGAGAGGCCCGCTTACTGCAAAAAAAAAAAAAAAAAAAAAAAAAAGACCACCCAGGTGGTCTCCAGACCTGCAGGAGCCTAAGTCAAGGGGAATTCATAGTGACACGCTGATTATTTGATCTTCTCACCTGGAGCGTCAATGCCTTATCTGCACCACACCTGTATATACAGCCTGTAAAATGAAGCTTTACTGCCTTTATTAGTGTGTCTCTGGAATAGGAGGGAGCCAAAGCAGTGTTCACTTTCTTCTCTTAAGCCTTAAGTTGTAAAGTTGACAAACATTATGCAATTTTTGATTAAGAAACAGAATTACACATATAGATTATGAATCATACCTTAATCCACTGGACTATACCTTATGTGTGTAAACCATTTGAAACTTTTTGGGGGGGTTATAAATGTTTACCTCCAAATTTCCAACATTATAAGATAGAACCTTAACAAAGAATAAAAGGGGAGCTTCCGCTCCCGACTTCTATGCCCTTCACTCAAAGTTAAGAAAATATGCCCACACCTTTTGCTGTTACCTATATAGGATCCTGCATTCCCAGCCTTGTTTACTTATAGCTTCAAGCTCAACTCCATCCAAATCCAGAACTAAAATAGGACTCAGGCAGCTAGTAATTGCTGTTTGGGACCAGTGTATGAACGTTAAGCCCTGGCACAATTATAAAAACTATAGTAATTATTTTTCATTTTTTTCCCCCTGCCCAGCACCCCTCCTGCTTCTTCTAGTAACACTATCCTATTTTTTCTGGTGGGCACGGGGGATCGGAGGGCTGGGGGCAGGGGAGGTCAAGGCCTCCTTGGCTCCACGTAGCCATGGTGGAACTCTAGCGTGCTCTGCTTATGAAACAGAAGCCTCTTCAGACTCCAGATGCATGATTGGATGTTTAAGCAGTGGCTGTACCGACCATGTCCTGAGATTCTGATTCAACGGGGGCAGGGGAATCATTAGTTTTTGAGTTTCCCAGGCGGTCATAGTGTGCAGAAGACAGGTGGAGATCCACTAGACCAGGGCAAGGAAGCCATGACGGTGGGGGCCCTGAGATCTCCTATCTCTCACCAACTCAAGGGACTCTCCTCCTGCCGGCCCTTTCTCCATCTTCTCCCTCATGAATTTCCATCTGGTTTATCCATATTACAAAGTGCAGAGTTGTGCAGAATTAATAGTTTTAGTTTTTTTAAAAAAATTATTTACTTATTTATTTTTTGCTGTGTTGGGTCTTCGTTGCTGCGCGAGGGCTTTCTCTAGTTGCGGCGAGCGGGGGCCGCTCTTCATCGCGGTGCGCGGGCCTCTCACTATCGCGCCCTCTCTTGTTGCGGAGCACAGGCTCCGGACGCGCGGGCTCAGCAGTTGTGGCTCACGGGCCCAGCCGCTCCGCGGCACGTGGGATCCTCCCAGACCAGGGCTCGAACCCGTGTTCCCTGCATGGGCAGGCGGGTTCTCAACCACTGCGCCACCAGGGAAGCCCAAATATTTTTAGTTTTAAAAAAATCACCAGAGTTGGTGGATCACTTGTGACATTTTTATTGTCAGATCCGACTGCAGGGTTTGTGTCATCCTAAACAGACTCTACAGTTCCCAAGCATGACATATTTGGGTTAACAGAAAGGTTATTCTGCCAGTTTTGTGAGATGACTAGTGATGAGAAGCAGCAAACGCAGTTTGGAGGCTGTTTCTAGGTGGGCACATTCTGCTGGGAAATCTCTCTCCTAAAGTAGAAAGAGACCCAATAAGATTAAAACGAGCCTTGTGAGTGTGCAACAGGACATAATCTTCGACTTTGGGAGCTACTTGGACACTAGAATTCTACTTCAGATACTGATGTAGGATTCCTATGGTCCCGGTATTAGCTATACCTCTGCCTCCAAAACACATATTTTAAATTCTTTAAATCAAGACTTTACAAATATAACGGACAAATGGATTTGTTTGAGCCCATGCTCTGGGATGCAAACCATGCCCAGTTTACCCTCACAGAGGTTCCTGTGTAACAAACTATAACATGATGCTTTCTGTGGTACATCATTCACTATCTCCCTGGCAGCAGCAGCTAGAAATGACTGCTTACACACTTCATGCTCACTGATCCATGGGCTACTGAGACACGGGGTAGAAAGTATTTAATTCCACGTCCCGAGGCTCACCTTCCACCTGCTTTCTACTTCAGCGACAGGGACACCCGTCATAAACCCCGTCTGGGTTCTCTGGCCAAGCTACAGTTTGTATTGGTGAAATCTGAAGGGACTTCTGTGGCAGTTTTCCTCACCTCATTCATCCACGTATCAAGCAGTGATTGAGCAATGTCTCTGTGTCAGGCGTTGTGGTGATTCAAACACAATGTGAAAGCAATTACAACAAAGTGTGCCCCACGTAACCCTAGAGGGATGAACAAAGTGTACAGAGAGACAGTTTTCTTAGAAAATTTAAGGCCTTTAAAAAAAACGAAACAAAACACGGGAAGTTACGTTCAAGTTGGGTCTTGAAGAGTATAGGGGAGTTTCCCTAAGAGAAGAGTGGAGTATGGTACTCCGGGCAGAAATAATACTATGTACAAAGGCATAGGAGTAAAAAACAAAACAAAACCAAAAAAAGCAGGGCAACTTTGAGAATAGCGAGAAATTGAGTATCACTAGAGCAATGGGCATGTGGGAATAAAATTGTATGTGAGACTAGCAAGGTAGTTTTGGGAAAAGGATTTTGTAAGCTTGAGAGTTTAGACTTTACCCTATGAATGCACAAAATAAAGTCATTATTTCCAAGCATGGCACGCTTTTGTTACAAAAGAAAATCTGCCAGGCGTGTAAGAAAAAGACTAGGGGTGAGAGGCAAAAAAGTCAGCTTCAAGACTCCAGAGCTGTGATTCTCAGCCAGGAGAGATGTTTTATTTCACGACCAGGGGTATATAGTGGTGGGTAGAGGTCAAGGGTGCTGCTAACATCTTACAATGTAGAGGACAGCCCCCTGCAACCCCAGTAAAGAATTATCCCGAGAATTCCCTGGTGGTCCAGTGGTTAGGACGCTGAGCTTTCACTGCCAAGGGCCTGGGTTCAATCCCTGGTCAGAGAACTAAGATCCTGCAAGCAGTGTGGTGCCACCAAGAAAAAAAAAAACAAAAAACCATCAAGCCCAAAATGACAACAGTGCCAAAGCTGAGAGACCCTGACCTAGGGTGTAGCGGACAGTTTCTGCTTTGGGTTGCTGAACGTCCATCCCCTGTTCTTTTTTGGAAAAGCAACTTGTTTTTTCATGTTCCCTTTTCTCTATAAAACCACGTGCTGTGGGGGAAGCTGACATCCACATTCCAGTCTGCAGGAAGAGCAAAGAGAGAGTTCACTGCCAGCAGTTTTTTTGTCCTTAAGGAGGTGATCTAAAACTTGTACACATCACTTTCCCTCCCACCCCATTGACGTGAACTCCGTCATATGGTCACGTCAAGGGAAAAGAGAAGCTGGGAAGTGGCCACGTTCTCAGCTAAAACTAGGGGAAGTGGTGGTTCTGCTAAGATGAAAAAGGGAAGTGTGGACACTGAGGGATAATTATTGTCTCTGTCACACCCAGATTTTTTCGGGGGGGGGGCCATGCAACTCGGCATGCAAGTGGCAGCGCAAAGTCTTAACCACTGGACTTTCAGGGAAGTCCCTCTGTCACACCTAGATTGATTTGTATTTGGTCCAGGGCCATGACTTGATATAGGCCCATGAGATATAAAAATATATGAAACAGACATTTTCTAGGAGCTTCTGGGAAAGAAGCTAGGAAAATTCAAATCAACCTAAAAATAACTTAGAGTGTCCTGATATTTTTCCTTAACCTTATTAGATCTCTTCCTCCAAACTGCATTTTTATTTCTCTCCATTTGCACACTGCCCTATTTCTAGCACACTCTCCCTGTCATGAAGGATTGGTACTAGGCATTCCCTCCCTCCTTTATCTCTCTAGCCCCCCAAACTAGTCACTCATAAAGTCAAAGCTCTGCTCTCTAACATCCCTCTTTTTTTAAAACAACTTTGACATATATTTCACAAGCCATACAATTCACCCATTTAAAGTGGGTAATTCTATGGTTTTTCATATATTCACAGATCTGTGCAACCATCACCACAGTCAGTTTTTTTAAAAAAATTTATTTATTTGGCTGCGTCAGGTCTTAGTTGCGGCACATGGGATCTTTGTTGCAGCGCGCGGGCTCTAGAGCCTGGGGGCTTAGTTACAGCATGTGGGATCTTAGTTCCCCGACCAGGGATCGAACATGCGTCCCCTGCATTGGAAGGCGGATTCTTAACCACTGGATCACCAAGGAAGTCCCTACCACAGACAGTTTTAAAACATTTTCATCATCTCCGGATGAAATCCCATACCCTTGGCTATCACCTCCATATACCCCCATCACCTTCAGCCTTAAGTAACCACTAATTTACTTTCAATCTCTATAGATCTCCCTGTTCTGGACATTTCATATGAATGGAATCCTGTGAAATACAGTCTTTTGTGACTGGCTTCTTTCACTTTGCATAATGGTTTCAAGATTCATCCATGATGTAACATGTATCAGTACTTCATTCCTTTTTATGGTTGAATAATATTTCATTTATGGACAGACCACATTTTGTTTATCCATTGGCCAGTTGGTAGACATTTGGGTTGTTTCCACTTTCTGTCTATCATGAATAATGTTACTATAAACATTTGTGTGCTAGTTTTTAATTGGACATATATTTTCATTTCTCTTGGGTTTATACTTGGGAGTGGAATTGCTGGGTCATATGGTGACTCTACATTTAAACATTTCAGGAACTGCCAGACTGTTTTCCAAAGAAGATGCACCATCTTACATTCCCACCAGCAGGGTATGAGAGCTCTGATTTCTCCATATCTTTGCCAACACTTGTTATTACCTGACTTTTTTATTTTAGCCATCTTCTAATTGTTACCAAGTCAACTGGTAACACGATATGTGACCTGCTGGCCACATGACAGGCCACTAGGTCAAGAGATGAGTTATTGGGGCAAGGAATAGCAACCTTATTTGGAAAGCCAGCAGACCGAGAAGATGGTGGACTACAGTCCCAAAGAATCATCTTACCCAAGTTAGAATTCAGGCTTCTTTTATACTAAAAGGGGAGGGGGTGTGGCTGGTTGTTGCAGACTTTTTGGTGCAGGAATCCTTTGTTCTTGCAGCTGTCCACTTAGGTCTGGACACAATGTTTCTATAAACCTGCAACAAGACAATTGTTATTTTCTGTTCTGCAACTTTTTATCTCTATATGAAAGGGAAAGTGTTACCTGTTTAAAGGTCAGAGCCTTGAGACTGGGCTATCATGTATATTTCAGGTTCTAGGCAACATTCTTTTATAAAAGGTGCAGAGCCAGCGTGACTAAGCACAGGCAACAGAGCACAAGGTTGGAGCTAAAAGAATAGATCCAATATGGAGTCACGTTTATTCTTCTCTGTTACATAATGTCTCTTGCTTTCATCTCTTTTCCATAGAGGCACCAAGCCCTCAACTGACCCATTGGTTCTGGATTCCAAACCTCTTCTAGCACTACCAACCTGTGTATTTTCCTGTCACAATGGGCACCTGGCTTAAGCCTGTCTCCCTAAGTCTTGTCCTGTAGAGACAATGAGAGGCCCATCAGGCAATATGCAGGTGACTGTCTACTCCCGACAATCCAGTCTTCCAGTCCTCCCCAC
This sequence comes from Kogia breviceps, assembly GCF_026419965.1. NCBI lineage: Eukaryota > Metazoa > Chordata > Mammalia > Artiodactyla > Physeteridae > Kogia > Kogia breviceps. The sequence goes on along the minus strand of NC_081321.1, from coordinate 8,606,222 downwards.
ACATCCTGAGTTGGGGAACATTAAAATATCACGACTGCACACTGATGCTGGGAATGTAATATGGTATAACCATTGTAGAAAACAGTGCGATGGTCCCTCAAAAAATTAAAAATAGAATCACTGTAAGATGCAACGATTCTACTTCTGAGTATATACCTGTGATGGTTAATTTTATGTGTCAACTTGACTGGGTCACAAGATGCCCAGATGTCTGGTTAAACATTACTGCTGGGTGCATCAGTGAGGCTGTTTCTGGAAGAGATAAGCATTTGAACAGGTGAACTGAATAAAGCACATTACCCTTCCCGGTGTGGATGGCACCATCCAATCTGCTGAGGGCCTGAACAGAACAAAAGGTGGAGGAACAGAGAATTCTCTCTCTCTGTCTGACTACTGAGCAGGGATATATATCTGTCTTTTGCTCTCTGGATGGGGCTTACAGTCTGGCGCTCCGTTCTCAGGCCTTCCGACTTGGACTAGAACTGAACTGCCAGCTTTCTTGGGTCTTCAGCTTGCAGACGGCAGGTCACAGGCCTTCTCAGCTTCAATAATTGCATGAGCCAATACCTGTAATAGTCTCTCCCTCTCTCTCTCTCTCCCTCTACGGATCTATCTATCTCCTATTGTTTCTCTGGAGAACCGTAATACAATACAGAAAATAACTGAAAGCAGGAGCTCAAACAGATATTTGTACACCGACGTTCATAGCAGTGTTATTCACTGTAACCAAAAGGTAGAAACAACCCAAGTGCTCATCAACAGATGAACGGATAAACGAAATGTGGTATATACATTTGGAATAGAATATTATTCAGCCTTTAGAAAAGAAGGAAAATCTGACACACGCTACGACGTGAATGAGCCTTGAGGATGTTGTGCTGAGTGAAATAAGCCAGTGACAAAAAGGCAAACTATGCTTCCCTTCTTTATGTGAGAGCCACAGGGCAGTCAAATTCACAGAAACAGAAAGTGGAATGGAGGTTTTTAGGGGCCGGAAGAAGGAAGAATTGGGAATCACCGTTTACTGGGAACCAAGTTTCAGTGTGAGGAGAAGTTCCCAGATGGTGATGAGTGTTGTGAAATAATGTAAATGTACTCAATGCCACTGAATCACACACTTAAAAAAATAGTCAGGATGGTAAATTTTATGTCGTGTGTATTTTCCTACAATGTAAAACATGTTGAATCATGATTGCAAATACATGCACAGTGGGCTATTATTGGGCCATAAAAAAGAATAAGCGCTGACACATGCTGCAACATGGATGAACCTGAAAACGTTCTGCTAAGTGAAAGAAGCCAGACGCGAAAGGTCATGTTGTATGGTTCCACTTCTATGAAATGTCCAGAATAGGTAAATCCGTAGAGACAGCATATGCAGATTGATGGCTGCCAGAGTCTGAGGGAGAAGAGGAAATGGGGAGAAATTGCTTAATGAATGCAGACTTTTATTCTGGAGGGATGGAAATGTTTTGGAACTAGATAGAGGTTGTGACTGCATAACGTGTGAATGTCCTAAATGCCACTGAATTGTTCACTTAAAATAACGAATTATGTGTTATGTGAATTTCATCTTAATACAGTTGTTCACTTAAAATAACGAATTATGTGTTATGTGAATTTCATCTTAATACATGAAAAAATCTGTATATATATATACATTTATATATGTATGTATATATCTGTATAAATATATTATATATTATTATTTTACTATATAAATAGATCTATAGGTGTAGATACAGATATCATGACTGATACCTGCTTCTTTCTTGACATCAAGCGCTGTAGCTGCTCTCTAGACCATGACCCCAATTTTATTCCCCTGAGGAGGGGGCTGGCTACTTACCTGATCTTCTTCTCTCCTTCCGTAGATACTGACCTTTTTTTCCTTCTCCCCATTCCCCATCCTTCTTACACTGTCACTACCAGGGCCCACAGTGCCCCAGGGGGACCTGGCCCCTGTCTAACCCTCTGAGCTCTTTCCTACCACCCTCCCCGTTACTTATCGTCCTGTGTTGACACTGGCCTTGAGCTTGAACAGGCCACACCTGCTGCCCTCTCGGTGTTAGCGCTTGCTGTGCCCTCAGCCTGCAGTATGTGTGCCCTGGGTATTTATCTGCTTTACCTTCCCTTCACATCAGTCTCCTCTCTAATGTCACCTCCCAAGAGGAGCATTTTGTGATCATTCTACCTATGTTTTAAGTATTATCCACCGCCATTCCCTGTCTCACTTCTTTGCCTTTCCCCCCCTCCTTCCTAGCAGTTATCGTATTTGCCATGTTTGCTTTGGATCTTTCTAAAATAAAGAATATAGTTGAAGGTCCTTTATTCCATCTTCCTCCAATATCATTCCCTTTTCCTCCTTTACCAAAGGAAACCACTATCATAACTCTGTTCTCTCTGACTTCATATATTCTTCTACTCATGTTTTTATACTTCTACTCATGTTTTATACTTCTATTACATATATGTAGGCATATATGTAATACAACAATTGTCTTTTCTGTTTGTTTTAAACGTTTTTATACGGTTGTGTATTTCTCTACAATACACACACACACTGATATAGATACACACACTTAGATAGATACACAGTTCATTCATTTTAACGGATGCTCTGTATTCTAACAAATGAAAATACCTCAATTTATCTAGCCCTTTATTAGGTTCCCCCCCAATCTACTGTGAACAGTTCTGCACGACAATATCCGTGCATGTCCTTTTGTACACATGTTGGAAGAGTTTCTGTTGGGTGTAAACCTGGAAGTAGCAATGCTGGTCATGTGGTATGAGGGGTGTTTTCCATTTGCCCCTCAGATCCACTCTCTCCTCCACAGAAACCTGACCTCTGTGAACTACATCAATGAATTCCCTTTCCCTGCTGGCTTCCTGGTGGATAGTTGGCCAGTGGGAGGTACCATCAGGAAAGGAGGAGAGTGAGATCTGGGCATTTATCCTCCTGGCTCCCCTCCTGCTGGGTCTCTGTAGATTGGCTGCATTTCTCTCCCTAAGGCTACCTAAGGCTGCTGCCCCTTGGGTTCTGGGATCTGGTGACACTCCTCTCTTTACCTCTTCAGGCCTAAGGGTTGCAATGAAGTTCCCCAAACTCCCCACTATTGCTACCCTCGTTGCGTTTTAAAGTTTCAATGAACCCTACCCATGTTTTTGTAAATAGTCCTTTTATTAAACTTTCCTCAGTGACCCAGGCTGAGAGCACATTTTTCTTGCCAAGATGCTGACCAGTACCTATGAGATGTGCATTTTCAACTTTACTAGATGCTGATCAATCAAACTAACCTTCCAGTCTCAACTTCTTCCCGGGAACTGGTTGATAAAATCTTAGATATTCTCTAATTCTGCTAAAATATGACTTCCTTACTTTTCAGCGTCTGAAAATCTCTCCAGCCAGATTGGCCCATTCACTAGTCCCTGAATGTGCTTTTGCCCTTGGATCTTCCTTGAATAGAATACTCTTCTTGCTTCTATTTCCTATGAAGGAATCTTACCTACTTCATGAAATCGTGAGAGAGCTAGTGCCTATGAATTCCTAGCACTTACTGTCCTTATCACTCAGCCGGCACTCTCTGCTTCTCAAGGTCGTTTTCCATTGTGAACTGTTAATTAGCTTTTCCTACGCATATGTCAAATGTTTTCAACTACACTATATTTCTCTTAAATGAGACTTTGAGCTCTGTTTTTTGTATTCACCCATATTACCTAAGTGCTGTGTACAAAGAGGTGCTCAGTTAGGATTTTAATGAATCAATAAATGAATTGACTGCACTAATATTGCTAGGTTAAGAGTCCGCCTGCCGACGCAGGGGACACGGGTTCGTGCCCTGGTCCGGGAAGATCCCACATGCCGCGGAGCGGCTGGGCCCGTGAGCCATGGCCACTGAGCCTGCGCGTCCGGAGCCTGTGCTCTGCAACAGGAGAGACCACAGTAATGAGAGGCCCGCGTACCGCAAAAAAAAAAAAAAAAAAAAAAAAAAATTGGTAATAACATGCAATCTGGTGACTTGAAATCCTTTCTGCAGTTCTAGATAGATATAATTTTCATTTTTCCTGCTTGTCTAATTTATTCTTACGTTAAATGTATCCTGTTAAATGGCCTGTGTGCCTTGGTTCTGAGAAATATACATTTTGGTAGTGAATGAATTAATGCCTATAAGTTTACCGTAGATATAAAACTGCCATTAAAATTAAAATATTCATATTTTCATAAGAGAAAAAATTTCTTAGTGGTGAAAATGACGGTGATACCCAAGAAAATTAATAGGGATCAAGGGCTTCCATTCTCCACCCACTTCTGGGTGAAAATCTGAGGTTCCTTTATCAGCTTTGACGTATCTCAACATCTGCAGACATCCTAAGGGAAATAGGCACAAATAAATAGATCCATGCTATTTTTAACTCCAATGGGAAAAAAAAGCTAGGAGAAATTAGGTTTCTCTATGTGAAAACAGGAAGAGAAATGCTTCTCAGAAGTCTACCTAAGCAAAGAAAAAAACATTAGTCCTTAACCTCATTCACAGCCGCCCCAAAAACAATGATAACAGTCACCCATTTCTACCTAACATATACCCAGGGCCCAAAGTGTCCTGGATCTTATGACTTTCAAAATACTTTTTTCTCTTCCTTTCCTTTGACTTAGGTCTTTAAGCTTTTTTTTTTTTTCTTAAATGAATCTGTGACGAACACTTCAATTGCATTTGTAAGCAAATACTTAGATTTCCTAGAGGTCAGGATGCATTACGCTGCAAGTAACAGCTTAGATCCTTGCTACTCAAAATGGGGTCCTTGGAGCGTCACTTGGGCATTTGATAGAACTTCAGAAGCTAGGCTCCACCCCAGTTCTACTAAATCAGAACCTGGGGCTTCCCTGGTGGCACAGTGGTTGAGAATCCGCCTGCCGATGGAGGGGACACGGGTTCTTGCCCCAGTCCGGGAGGATCCCACATGCCGTGGAGCGGCTGGGCCCGTGAGCCATGGCCGCTGAGCCTGTGCGTCCGGAGCCTGTGCTCCGCAACGGGAGAGGCCATAGCAGTGAGAGGCCCGCGTACCGCAAAAAACTAAAAACAAACAAAAATACCCCCTGCATTTTAACAAGAACCCCAGGTGACTCATGTGCACATTAAAGTTTGAGAAGCACTACCTCAGACCAAACAGGGGTTTATTATTTCGCATAACAGACGTCTGGAGATAGATCATCCTGGAGTTTGTTAATTCACATGCAAAATGATGTTGTTGATAATCCACGTGCTTTCCAGCTTTCTGCTTTGACATCTTCCATGTGTTGGCTTTCGTCCTCGGATGTAACCTTTCATTGTAATATAAGGGTTGCTGAAGCTCCATCACATCCTCATCAAACTATATTCAAACAAGGAAAAGTAATCTCTCCTCGTGCTTCTTTTTTTCTAAAGAAGAAAAATATTTCTTAGGAGTCCCCCACCACACTTCTCCTTTGTTTCATTGGCCAGAACAGAACTAATCGCTGGTAGTAGGCCTAGGGATTAATAAGTTGGCTTAAATCAATCATGGTTTATCCCCCCCAGAATTAGGAGCAGCCTATCTCACCTGGACACCTGAACCAAACTGAGGGTCTATCATCAAGACACATTAATCTCTGTCCGGTAGGTACAAACCAATTATATTACATGGAAGCAAGTAGCATTAGTAGGGAGAAGCAAAATGAGTTATTGAAGGGATGGGAGGCCTATGGGAAAAAGTTCTAAACATAGAACTTTTTCTTATAGATACTGAGAAGTGGTCAATAATATCAAATCTGTGTCACATAACAAGTTTGACAAACAACAACTGAATCTGGTGATCATAAAGTTACAAACAACCCTGATGAATAGTAAAGTGGTGGATGGGGGTAGGAGAAAGATTACAGGACATTAAAGAGAGAATGAAGGGTGAGGGAATAAAAATAGTCAATGTAAACAATTTTAAAAGTTTGCAAAAAAAAAAAAAAAAAAAAAAAAAAAAAAAAAAAGTTTGCAAGAGGGAGTTCCCTGGTGGCCAAGTGGTTAGGATTCTGGGCTTTCACTGCTGTGGCCCAGGTTCAATCCCTGCTCAGGGAACTGAGATCCTGCAACTTGCACAGCATGGCCAAAAAAAAAAAAAGAAAGAAAAGAAAAGTTTTCAAGGAAAAGAAAGAGGAATAGAGTGGTGGTGAAGAAGTAACTCTATCAAGGGAAAGGGTTCTTGTCTTTTCCCTGCTCCCTCAACCCCCATAGCACAGATCTGAGAATGCCAAGAGGAGAATGAGTCTGTAAAAGAAGAATGAGAGAGGTTGTTAGCAAAGACAGAGGTAAGTCTTGGGTCACAGGGGACCTTGCTGGCCTCGGTGAAAGGACAGGCAAGATCTTCTGTTGAGGAGAGAGATGTGGGGTGGGCGCTCGGATGGTGGTCTTCATGGCATTGTCTCCAGGTTGACAGCACCTCCTGGGGACTTAGAAGTGCAAATTCTCTGGCCACACTTCAGACCCACTGAATCAGAATCTCTGGGGAGGGGCCTCAGCCATCTGTATGTTAACAAGCTCCTCCGCGGGTGATTCTGACGCAAGTTTGAGAACCTCCACGCCAGGGAATTGTTTATACAGTACCTGCCTGTATGCATGCCTCTGCAGAGAAAAAATTGGAGATTTTCCTGTCAGGAAACGTTTCCCTCCTTTCTTCACTGCTCACTCCAGCCAGGTGTACCTGTGGGTTCAGGTAGACACACTCTGTGGTGCTTCTGGCCCTGAGGAGGGGGTGTAGAGTTCCGGGTAGACTAGGAGGTCTTCCGTGCAGTTTCTGTTCTGGCTGGGCTGGTTACCCACGTTTCCTTTATTCCTGCTCAGGCTCTTCCTGAGTTCACAGAAAAAAGCCCACTGATCATGTTAATGTTTGTTTCAGTTCCCTTAATGACTCTCTGTTGCTAAACCATGAAAGGCTGTACCCCTGAGCATGGAGGGCCAAGGCTTCTGTAGTCTAACCTCTGCCCACTTCTTGAGCCATCTACTTCGCTGCCCAGAGGGAGACCTCTTCTCTTTGGCAAGAAGTATGTAGAAGGGAATTGAGAAAAATTCTTACAGAGTTTTGGTATCCTCTGATCTGCTCACAGACACTTATTACCTGCCTACTAAATGCTCGGAACTCTACTAGGGATAGGAATAAAAAGATGCTTTGCAAAGGAGTATGAAAGATTCTGGAAGAGATGACCAAAGAAGCAGATGATTTAAATACAGTAAATTTAGGTGCTATGATAAAGGTCTGCGTGGGGTGATGTGGAAGCACAAAGACAGGACGTTTAAGTCAAGGAAGGTCTCCTGGAGAAATCGGTACCTACACTTCAGAATATAGTCTTGAAGGAAAAGTAGGAAGTAGCTAAGAAAAAAAGGCACAGGTATGTGTTGTGATGAAAGGAACAGCATAATCAAAGATAGGGTGTAAAAACAGGGGAGCAGAGGCTGGACACAGAGATTCCCTGAAGCCAGAGTGGAGAGCAGCGGATCAGAGAGCTGGAGAAGATAAAGGGTGACCAACTGTCAGGCTTTCCCCAGAACCATCCCAGTTTTAGCACTGAAAGTCACCTGTCCCTCACTTCTAGGCAAACCAGGACAGAAGCCAGAATGCAGAAGGTCATATGTGCCATGGAAAGGAGTACACACTTGACCATCAGAATGGAAGAGGCCCTGGAGGCAGCAGGAGACATTGGGCAACATCTTACTGGGCTGCGTGGGCAAGAGAGGGGCCCAAGCGGGCTAACCCTCCACAGGGGAGGGAAGGCAGAGTCAAGTCTCCGGGCTTTTGCTGTCCCACACAAGTGGGACGATCAACACACATACAAACAACATCGCTAAAGAGGGAGGAAGGAAAGGCAGGAAGGCAAGGAGGGAGCGTAAGACTTGACGTCTGGAGTTGACGTGTTCATCGTTTCCACTTACTCAGACGTTCTTTGTAAGCTTCAGCTTCCGCATCTGTGAAATGGGATGGTACTTACCTCCTTGGTTTGTTTTGATGATCAAACAAGAGAGTGTGTGTGGAAAAGCTTGGTAAGCTATAAAGCATTACATGAGTATTAGTAATTGGACTGTTATCACACTCAAAACGTACCCAACCACGTCAACTCTGAGAGTGTGATTTTGGTTGTAATTGCATCACATTGCTTCCTGCTGTTCACCAGCACTGAGTCACCATCAACATACCTCCTGTATGTCGGCTGGTTTGAGGGGGGTTGAGAGTTGCTGGGGAGAATTGCTAAGGGAGAGGCAGTCTAGATTCTTCCTCCAACCATAAACACTCAAGCCCAGTTCAGTGAGATTAAAAGAACAAGAGTGGGGCTTCCCTGGTGGCGCAGTGGTTGAGAATCTGCCTGCCGATGCAGGGGACACGGGTTCGTGCCCCGGTCCGGGAAGATCCCACGTGCCGCGGAGCGGCTGGGCCCGTGAGCCATGGCTGCTGAGCCTGCGCGTCCGGAGCCTGTGCTCCGCAACGGGAGAGGCCACAGCAGTGAGAGGCCCGCGTACTGCAAAAAATAAATAAATAAAAAAATAAAATAAAATAAAAGAACAAGAGTGGAATTCTAAAAGATACATGTACCCCAATGTTCATAGCAGCGCTATTTACAATAGCCAAGACATGGAAGCATCCTAAGTGTCCATCAACAGATGAACGGATAAAGAAGATGTGGTAAATATATACACAATGAAATATTACTCAGCCATAAAAAAGCATGAAATTTTGCCATTTGCAGCAACATGGATGGACTTGGAGGCTATTATGCTAAGTGAAATAAGACAGACAGAGAAAGACAAATACTGTAGGATACGCTTACATGTGAAATCTAAAAAATACAACAAACTAGTGAATATAACAAAAAAGCAGACTCACAGATAGAGAGAACAAACTACTGGTTACCAGTGGGGAGAGGGAAGGTGGGAGGGGCCACATAGGGGTAGAGGATTAAGACGTACAAACTATTTGGTGTACAATAAGCTACAAGGATATATTGTACAACATGGGGGATATAGCCAGTATTTTAAAATAACTATAAATGGAGTACAACCTTTAAAAATTGTGACAATGGGACGAAGCTCACACTTCTTTTTTTTTTTTTTTGCGGTACGCGGACCTCTCACCGCTGTGGCCTCTCCCATTGCGGAGCACAGGCTCCGGACGCGCAGGCTCAGCGGCCACGGCTCACGGGCCCAGCTGCTCCGCGGCACGTGGGATCTTCCCAGACCGGGGCGCGAACCCGCGTCCCCCGCATCGGCAGGCGGACTCCCAACCACTGCACCGCCAGGGAAGCCCGAAGCTCACACTTCTTGATCTGACCCCACTCACCTCTCCAGGTTCTCTTTGGTCCTTTCCCCGTGTACTGCATTTCAAATGCTGCCGCCTGCTAACCATGGCGGAATCTGTCCTGGTCTCTTCTCGCTGGTGCCATCCCTTTCCCTGACTTTCCTCCTGGACTTCCAATATGGGCTCAGATGCTACCTTGGTTTCCCCAGGCAAAGTCAATCAGTGAGCCTCTATGGCCTTGGGTGATCTCCTAGGACAGGGGAGGGTATGTAATGCTGGGGAGCAGATGAGAGCATTGAGTTTGCAGGCACTCTGGCTTTTACACCCCGACCAGCCGCCTGCGTCTTTGGGCTAAGGCACAAGAGATGACCCGGAGTGGGTCGTAAAGAGCACAGATTCCGGAGCCAGATGACCTGGTGGCAGGACCTTGGACCAAACTCTCAGCCTCTCAGTATCCACATATGTAAAATGGGGACGATGATATCCATACCCATATCATAGGGCAGTCATGGGGATAACGTGAGCTCATGTGTCAAAGACACCAAGAACAGCGCCTGACACATACTTGTTAGCTCTTGTTATTAATTTCATGCTTGTGTCTTTGTGAAATGTGAATAATACTCACTGGAGAGAGCTGATATGAGAATTACTCAAGATAAGCAGATGTGCTTGGCTTAGAGAAGGTACTCGATAAATCTGTTACTTGCCCTTTTCGCTCTTGCCATTTGTGTTATAATTTTTTTTACTTAAAGATATTTCAACCACTAACATCTCTTAGCTCCTCCAGGGAAGAGAGGGAGTCTCCCATCTTTGCGTTCTCAGCATCTGACACACTCTAGGTGCTCAAGAAATGCTTGGCAAATGAACTGATAAAAAGATAGTCATGGGGAAACTCAAAAGGGCTTTAACTGCCTCTCAGCTATATCCTGAAAGGTCACAAAATAGGAACTTAATCCCTAAAAAATCCGTGTCTTTGTAAATCTGTGTGCAATTCATAGTTTGAATATTAGTTTTTAATTGTGTTCTGTGTTTGTGTTTCTTGGTATTTTTTCCCTCCCTTGTCTTTTCTGTATTCATCTTGGGCAGGGTTTCTCAATCCTGGCACTAACAAATTCTTTGTTGCGGAGACTGTCCTGTGATTGTAGGATGTTTAGCAATGTCCCTGGCCTCCACCCACGAAATGCCAGTAGCATCTCCCACCCCTAGTTTTTTTTTTTTTTTTTTTTTTTTTTTTTTTTTTTTTGTGGTACGCGGGCCTCTCACTGTTGTGGCCTCTCCCGTTGCGGAGCACAGGCTCCGGACGCGCAGGCGCAGTGGCCACGGCTCACGGGCCCAGCCGCTCCGCGGTACGTGGGATCCTCCCGGACCGGGGCACGAACCCGCGTCCCCTGCATCTGCAGGCGGACTCTCAACCACTGCGCCACCAGGGAAGCCCCCCACCCCTAGTTTTGACAACCCACAATGTCACTAGGCAGTGCTAAAGCTTCGGGGGAGGGGACAGAATCTACCCCCTTTCCCCACTATTGAGAACCACTAATTCAGGAATCTGCTTAAACAGTTTCAGATACAGCAAATTTGGGTAGGACTGATTGTTTTTCTCTTTATCTCCAACGGAAAAATCTGGCTCCTATGCCTCCAAATTGAATAGATTCTAACAATGGTGAAGGAGAATTTCTTCTTCCCTGATGGCAGAATTCCTCCCCGTTCTTACTCTCAGAAGTGGCACGGAGGCTGGGACCATGTTTTATTTACCTAGACGTGTGCCCCACAGAGAGCAAGTACCTATTTCTTTCTCTTCATTTGGTGGGAAAACTGAGAGAATGCAGTGTTTTACAATTCAGATTAAAGCGAAAAACACATCAAGCGGTATGATTTTCTGGGAGTGAGAATTGGGAGAGGGGCTTCATCCTGTAATAGGTGGAGAAAAAGACTTTTCAGCATCAGAAGAACTTTTTACAGCATGAAAGAAAAATGTGTATGTTGAGAAAGAACATGAATGCTAAAGACATATTGTTACTATAAATCCTTGAATCTGAGACAATTCATAATGCCGGTTTACTAATAGTGCAATTTTAAACCTATTTAAGCTGGAAAATTGATTATCTGGTGACTCATACATGTGGGGAAATCCAGTTCATCTGTGCCAAAGATGAAAGAAAGCGATTAGGTATTTAAATGTTGAGATTCCATTCAGTCTTGTAAATGAATTGCAGTAATCTTGGATGAGGAGAAAAGTAAAAAGGTAGTTACTCATCACATTAAAAAATGTTAAAGGGCTCTTTGGATTTAAATAATAAAACCTTATATTTATAACACATTTATCTTTCAAATAGCACAAGTACTTTTATTTCTTTTTTATTTTGAAACATTCAAAAAGTTTTTTTTTTTTTTTAAAGTTAAGTACAGTGCCAAGAACGTTTTGTCCTTAACCGTTTGAGAGAAAGTATGGATCTGATGCCCCATCATCCCCAAATACTTTTCAGTGTTATTTCCTATGACTAAGACCTCTTTCCTACTTAATCACAATGCAACCATTAGAATCAGAAAATTAACGTTGATACATGACTGTCTAATCCTCAGGTTCCACTCAAGTTTTGCCCATTGTCTCAATAAAATGTTTTCTAGCCACAAGATATGGTTCCGAATCACACATGACATTGAGTTGTGTCTCTCCCATCTCCCCTACAAATCTCTTAGGCATCTAATCCTGTCTTGGTGACTGCTTCTCAGTAGACATGAACTAATACATCTGCTTGTTGGACAGAGCTAGGGAATACACACACACGCGCACACACACTTACAGCCATGTTTATTTCTATCTCTATCCAGATATATTGAAAACCATGAGTTCATAACAGTACATCCAATACTAATACAGCATCACTGGGTCCATTCTAGTTTTCTCTGCTTCTGTGTTGGTAACTCGGTAATTGTTAAGCTTCTAGGAGGTGTAGATTTATATATTTGAACAAACACAAGAAGCTTTGGATTATTATTTCTTTCAATATTTTGCCCCTTTCTCACTCTCTCCTCTCCTCCTGGGACTCATATTATGTGTATGTTGGTACACTTAATGGTGTCCCGCAGGTCCCATAGTCTCTGTTCATTTCTCTTCATGTTGTTTTCTTTCTGCCCCTCAGACTTGATCATTTCGATTGACCTGTCTTCAAATTCTGTGATTCTTCTGCCTGCTCGTATCTGTTGCTGAATTCTCCTAGTGAAATTTTCATTTCAGTTGTTGTACTTTTAGCTCCAGAATTTTTATTTGGTTCCCTTTTAAATAATTTCTCTCTCTTTATTGACATGCTGTATTGGTTGAGGCATTGTTCTCCTGGTTTCCTTTAGCCTTTTGTCCATGGCTTCCTTTAGCTCTTGAATATATTTAAGACAGTTGATTTAAAGTCTTTGTCCAGTAAGTCCAGTGTCTATGCTTCCTCAAAGAAAGTTTCTGTTAATTTCTCTATTTTCCCCTGTAAATAGGCCATGCTTTCTTGTTTCTTTATATGCCTCATGATTTTTTTTGTTGAAAACCGGACATTTAAAATATGAGGTAACTTTGGAAATCAAATTCTCCTCTTTCCCAGGATTTGTTGTTGTTGGTTGCTGTGGGCTGTAGTTGTTTGTTTAGTGACTTTCCTAAACTACTTCTGTGAAGATCATATTCTTTGTCTTGTGTAGTCTCTGAACTCTCTGTAGTCTCTCTGTGTGCTGCCGCCAATGCTTCAGTGCTTAGTCAGGCCATTTATCACTTGGCTTTAGCCTTCACTCCTGCTTGTGCTAAGCCTGGAGATCAGCCGGAGGTGAAAGAGTATAGTCTTTTCAGGTCTTTTCGGAGGATGTGTCCTGCCCTGAGCATGTGCAGAGCTTTCTCAATTCCCCTGAATGCACAGGAGCTTTTCAAAACCTTATTTCCTAAGTGTATCAATCCTCAGCTTTTCCTCCCAGGTTTCCACATGTCTGTGGTTTGTCCCAACTGCCTTTCCACGTTTTTGAAGAATCTCCTCCAGAAAGCCACTTCTGTACTCTTAGAGGGTCCTGAGTTGGGTGATACAAAGGCAAATCCCTTGCTTCAGTCCTTCAGGGAGCCCCCAAACAGGCCAAAACATACAAACACAATTCCCTGGGAACAAGGTCCCCTCTGCTCTCTCCAGATCAAGGAACCCACTCTGGGAACACTGGCTGCTGTTTTCTAGAATGCTTCTGCCCCAGGGAGGCAAGGCTGGGCAAGGGTAAGGTCAAACGTGACAAACCTCCTCTACTATGTTTCAGTGGCCCTCCTCCTGATACAGCATTTGCTTTGTTGCTGTAAACCCTTGACTATCTTCTAGAGTTCTGATAAAGTTGATTCTGACGGTTTCTGCCGGGTTTTTTCAGTGTGTCTGGGAAGAGGCAGGATTCTAAGAGAACTAATCCACCATTTTCATCGACTTGGGCACCACTACAGCTCCCTTGTATTTGTAACTCCTCCTCCAACAGTTAGAACGCCACCATCCACTATCCTTAATGTGTTTACTTACTTGATCAATTCCTCTGTATGTAACCAATATTCCAACTCCACCATCATCCCCTCCCTGGCATGGACACCCTCTTCTCTGCTCTGGCTCTGGTTCCCTATGGCAGGGTACCCTCTATTGCAGATGTCCTCTCCTCCTGCAGGGGCTAAGTATTTAGTGTTCATGTTTTAACTTTATTAGTCTTATTGGGGGTTTACATAGCTGATGTTGAAATAAGAAAAACTATTACTAGAAACAAAGTATAATTCTTTTCAAATTATAATGAATGCTTCTTATGCATCCCCTGCAATACTCTCATGCTGGAGCTAGGAACAAATATTATTTCCATTCTGTGATGGGAAAATAGAGGTAAGAAGGCCACCATTCATGGTACCCACCAAATTTGTGGTAACCAGCTGCAGCAGGACCCTCTCTGATGTTGGGGAATTCTTTGTCAGTCAATTCTTTGTCAGCACCATTCCTCCAGCAGCTTTTCCAAATCTTCATCACTCTCCTGAAGCCCCCACTATATTCTTTCTTACTTCACTCTGAACAGATTAACTTTGCTTTTTGTTTACTAATAAATTAAAGGCAAACAAACATAAATTTCTTTCAGTTTTGGCCTCCCCTATCCACTCTCCCCCAAACCTGTTAACCGCTATCAGGGGCAGATTTGGTTTTGCGGTGCCTGAGCAGATCCAACTGGAGAAGGGGGAACTTAAAAAAAAAATGAATACAAAAAATACCTTCCTTTTGCAAATTTTGTAAAAACACATGACCACATTAAATCATTGCCAGGGTCCCTCCTAGGGCCTCTGGAAGAAGCCTGTAGAAAATGGGGGTGGGAGAAAGGGAGCTGGAACTTCAGCAGCCCTAGATAGGCACTCTCATTCTCCTCTCGCCCAGAAATGGCAGCCCTGCTCCTCCTCCTCTCCCTTCCCGTCTCCCTCTCCCTCCCTCCTCCTACGCCATCCAAGACTCATGCACCCTGCCAGGTTCCAGATCTTCTGGGAAGCCTCCAATTCACTCCTTTTTCCTCCTTCTTTATTGGATCACCCACTTCAGGTTATAAATGTGACTGTGTTCCTCTCAAACTGAAAAACAAAGTAACCAATCAACCCTAACCATGTCAACCCCTAAATTCCTCCATCTCCAAATTCCTTTCTAGCCACCCAATTGCTCTCTTGCCTTTAACAACAAAATTCAGGGAAAACCACTGGCCTCCCTCCCTGTTTCCTATTCATTTCTCAATTCACTTCACTCTTGCTTTGGCTCTCATAACTCACTGAAATTGCCTTGGCTAAAGTCATCAATGACTATTTTGTTCACTTAGGTTTATTAGTGATTTTTTTAAAAAACAGGCATTTGAATTAAAAAAGTAATGATCCTCAAGCATCTCAAATAGTCAAGTGTCAAAAGTAGAATTAAGTTCCCATTACCTCTGCTAAGTACACACCTCTGAATGTCCACTCTTTTTTATTTTTGTTATTTTTTATTTATTTTTCTTTTGTGGTATGCGGGCCTCTCACTGTTGTGGCCTCTCCCATTGCAGAGCACAGGCTCCGGACGCACAGGCTCAGCAGCCATGGCTCACGGGCCTAGCTGCTCCACGGCAGGTAGGATCTTCCCGGACCGAGGCACGAACCCATGTCCCCTGCAACGGCAGGCGTATTCTCAACCACTGCGCCACCAGGGAAGCACCACTCTTTAAAAAAAAAAAAAAAAAAAAAAAATTATTTATTTATTTGGCTGCACTGGGTCTTAGCTCTGGCATGCGGGATCTAGTTCCCTGACCAGGGATCGAACCTGGGCCCCCTTGCATTGGGAGTGCAGAGCCTTAACCACTGGATCACCAGGGAAGTCCCTGAATGTTCACTCTTAACAATTTCATGTTACCATCCATACTTTTTGCTTTGTCCATCCAAATCTAAAACAAACACATATGCAACTACATAGGATTTCTGTTTCTGTTTCTCTTCTCTCTCTTTCACCCTCTCTTCATTCCTTCTTTTCTTCTAAACAAAAATTCCATCACATTGAACATTCTATTCTCTAACCTGCTCTTCAGTTAACCATATATCACAGTTACACTTTCAAACCATAGATATAAACCTATAGAATCCGTTTTGACAGTTGTATAGTATTCCACAATAAGGATATACTGTTGTTGATTCAACTATTCCCTACTGAAGTGCATTTAGGTTCTTTTGCCTAGGTTGAATCACATAAAACTGCCATTTTTTGTAGGCTTGTTTTTTTGTTTTGTTTGTTTTCTATTACATACAATGTTATAGTAAATATCTATATATGCATACCTCTGTAAACTTTTCTTTCTGCCGATAAATTCCAAGAAGTGGGACTCTAGTTTAAAAGGGGTATTTTACTCCCAGATTGCTTTCCTAAAATGTTGGCATAATGTATGTTCCCATCAATGACCTTTTGGGAAGTTATATGTCACAATGGCCTCTTTTCAGTGCTTCTCTTAGCAGACTTCACAGTACACTGTATAGTCGGCCCTCGAGGGTGGATTCTAGGATCTCTCGGTTACCAAAATACGGGGTTGCTCAAGTCCCTTATATAAAGTGGTGTCGTACTGTCAGCCCTCCGTGACCGCGGGTTCTGCAGCCTCCATCCTGTTCGGGGCTCCTTGAATCTGTGGGTGTGGAACCGCAGATACAGAAGGCCGACTGCATTTTGCTATTATATTATTTTTGATGTGGACCATTTAAAAAGTCTCGATTGAATTTGTTACAATATTGCTTCTGTTCTATGTTTTGGTTTTTTGGGCGAGAGGCATGTGGGATCTTAGCTCTCGGATAAGGGATCAACCCGCACCACCTTCATTGGAAGGCGAAGTCTTAACCACTGGACCACCAGGGAAGTCCCTGTATTTGCCATTATTGATGCACCTTCTCTCCTGGCAGCACTTGAAACCAGTTTTCCACTCACCTCTTTTTGTCTCTTTCCCCAGCCTCTCTTCTTCTGTTTGTGCCTAGATTCTTGTATACCACATGGTTCTGCCATGGCTCACTTTTCTAGTCACACTACATGTTTTGTTCTCTCCTTAGGCAAGGTTATGGTTTCAACTATCATCTCTACCCTCAGCCTGCCAATGAGGTGATCCCAAGGTGACTTCACCTGAATTGAAAAAAGGATTTCCCTTCCTGAAGATGCCTTACTATAGTCGTCCAGAAAATTGTGCTAATAACTATTCAATCACTATTTAATATTCTAGAGTATGTCCCCTGGATTGTGTGGTGTAGAAGCTCCGCAATCATCACTGATGACTGTGTTTTCCTTTCCTCTCCTGAGTCCAAACTTCTATGTCAAAATGGTCTCCTGGAGGGTGTGGAGAAAAGGGAACCCTCCTACACTGTTGGTGGGAATGTAAATTGGTGCAGCCACTATGGAGAACAGTATGGAGGTTCCTTAGAAAACTAAAAATAGAGCTATTATATGATCCTGTAATCCCATTCCTGGGCATATATCCAGAGAAAACCGTAATTCGAAAAGATACATGCACCCCAATGTTCATTGCAGCACTGTTTACAATAGCCAAGACATGGAAGCAACCTAAATGTCCACCAGCAGAGGAATGGATAAAGAAGATGTGGTACATATATACAATGGAATATTACTCAGCCATCAAAAAGAACAAAATAATGCCATTTGCAGCAACATGGATGGACCTAGAGATTGTCATACTGAGTGAAGTAAGTCAGAGAAAGACATATCATATGACATTGCTTATATGTGGAATCTAAAGAAAGGGTACAAATGAACTTATCTACAAAAAAGAAATAGAGTCACAGGTATAGAAAACAAACTTACGGTTACCAAGGGGAAAGAGGGGGAGGGATAAATTGGGAGATTGGGGTTGACATATACATACTCCTATATATAAACTAGATAACTAATAAGGACCTACTGTATAGCACAGGGAAATCTACTCAATACTCTGTAATGGCCTATATGGGAAAAGAATCTAAAAAAGAGTGGATATATGTGTAACGTATTCACTTTGCTGTACAGCAGAAACTAACACAACATTGTAAATCAACTATACTCCAATAAAAATTTAAAAAACAAAAACAACA
This sequence comes from Kogia breviceps, assembly GCF_026419965.1. Classification (NCBI taxonomy): domain Eukaryota; kingdom Metazoa; phylum Chordata; class Mammalia; order Artiodactyla; family Physeteridae; genus Kogia; species Kogia breviceps. The sequence goes on along the minus strand of NC_081321.1, from coordinate 8,588,338 downwards.
AACAAGCAGTCAAACAAAACCGGTGTCCTGGATAGCAGCAGCTTGGTCTTTTACAGACCCCGCCAATATAAAAGACCCATTGTTGAACTTATCATCTGTCCCTCTTGGAATGCTCCTTATGCATTTCTTTTCTTAGTAAATGAGACTCCCATTCACTGGGGTGCATATTTTAGAAACTTGGAAATTCATCATAGACGACTTCTCTCTCTCTCCAAATTCACATCTGTTAGGTTACCACATCCTGCTGTTTCTATCTCGTATTCCTGAAACCCACCATCTTTTTTCAATCTCCAGTGCTGCTGTCTTGACCATCTCTTTCATAGACTAAAAATAACTTCCTCACTGGTGTTCCTACTTTTTGCTTTGCCTTCATTCTCTTATTCACACTGTTGCCAGAGAAATTATTTAACATGCAAATCAGTTCTCTCCATGAGAAAAATCCTTCGATGTCCATTGTCAAGAGGTGAAAATCTAAACTTCTTAGCATGACTTAAAAAGCTCTTTATTATCCAATACCTACTTAACGGTCTTGCCTCATTTCCCGATATTCTCTGAAAGCGCCCTACGCTTCAGATATATGGATCTACTTTCAAATCCGCAACGTGCCAAGCTCTCTCTCGAATAATTCAGTGCCTTTGCACCTGCTCCCCTTCTGCCTGGAATTCCTTGTCAGTCGTGTTGGCCTGACAAACTCCGACTTAAATTTCAAGACTCAGCTGTAGCGTTATTTTCCCTTCTTTAAATTGTTCAGGCAGACTTCAGTGCTTCTGCTTCTGTACTTGAATTCCTTGTTGACATGGCACAAACATGCACTACAGCAATTTTAACATTTTATTTATTTGTTTTATTAATTAGAGTTTCCAAACCAGGTTGTAAGCTTCTAGAGGGTACGGATTATACGATTAATCTCAACTTTGCATACCCAGCACTTTATACCGGGACTGGCACTGAGTTTTTTTTTTTTTTTTTTGCGGTATGCGGGCCTCTCACTGCTGTGGCCTCTCCCGTTGCAGAGCACAGGCTCCGGACGCGCAGGCCCAGCGGCCATGGCCCACGGGCCCAGCCGCTCCGCGGCATGCGGGATCCTCCCGGACCGGGGCACGAACCCGCATCCCCTGCATCGGCAGGCGGACTCCCAACCACTGCGCCACCAGGGAAGCCCCTGGCACTGAGTATTTTTAACGTGCAATTGAATGCACGTGAAACAAATTAAGTACTAAGAACAGCATCCTGGCTGAGCTTAAGCTTAAGCTATAGATTTTCACATACGTACCTTTAAAGAAATTGCAAAAAAATATATAATACATTAAAGGAAATTTTTTTTTTTTTTTTTTTTTTTTTTTTTTTGCGGTATGCGGGCCTCTCACTGTTGTGGCCTCTCCCGTTGCGGAGCACAGGCTCCGGACGCACAGGCTCAGCGGCCATGGCTCACGGGCTTAGTTGCTCCGCGGCATGTGGGATCTTCCCGGACCAGGGCACGAACCCGTGTCTCCTGCATCGGCAGGCGGATTCTCAACCACTGCGCCCCCAGGGAAGCCCTAAAGGAAATTTAAGAACAGAAAACTAAAGTAAATCTTACATTATTTCACCATCTAATCCCTGTTTTAGTGTATTTACTTTCGGTCTTTTCTCAAATATGCGATATATATATATATGTTTTTGTTTATACATGTATATATATATTTATATTTTACATAGCTGTAATTAAAATGTACATGCACTTTTATATGTTTTTAAGCTTAATGAACTGTAAGCATTTTCCAACACTGTTTCGTAGTCCTCCAAATTATCATTTTTCCAGGATTGCATATCTCATTTCCCTGCTTCGGTTGAGAGCCTAAAAGCGGCTTAGGTTATACCCAGTTTTCTATTATAAATAGAAACAGATCCAGGTTTTGTGGAACTTGAAATTTACACAATTTGGAGTCATGTTTTCAGAAAAAGAATACAAAATTATCTTTCTTTGCAAATAGGACCATGTGAGCTCATTGTTAGGGTCCCTACCCAGGCTTTGGAAGGGGCCTGTGAAAGTCGGGGGAGGGGAGTCCTGAAAATTAATTTTTATTGGCTTCACAGTTATCTACCTCCAACTGGAAATAATCCAGGAATAAACATTTCGAGCATGAATTTTTTTCCCCTCTTTTCCATTCTCTTTGAAGGATTCCAAGTTACAATGATACTATTCACCTTGCAGCAGCTGGGAAAGGAAATGGTCATTTATTGAGCACCTATTATATAGTGAGAAGTTTGTATATATTTAAAAATTTAATTCCTACCACAAACCCGAAGGAGGTATTATCCCCATTTTACAGATGAGAAAACTGAGGTGCAGTGCACTTAAATCTCATGCCCAAAGTTACACATCTAGTAACTGGCAGGGTTTTGGAGCCTACCGGTCTTATTCCAAAGCTCATGCCTTCCTATTATATCGTGTTGTCTCCACAGCCTCACAGCTTCGAAGTAATATTCTCTAGGCTACTGCTGAAAACCTGTTTTGAGGAGGACAGAATACAAAACTTGGAGAGTCCTGACATGTTTCTTGGAAAAAGGTAATTTAAATCAATGATGGCCAGACTTTCACAGGTGAGTTTAGGAGAAAGTGAAATCACTTTCACTTTCTGCCCTTCTGCTTACAGACCCCTATCGCCTTGGTTCCGTGTGCATTTCTCGGAAGGAGCAGAGCGTCTGCAGTCGGAAGACCTGGGCTGGGTTCTGACTTGCTCTGCTCTACCTGAGTGGCCTTGGGTAAGTCATTGAACTCCTCAGCTTCTCATTTTCCTCTGTGCACTAAGGATACTAAGTGACACGACCTGCCTTACCCCAGGGTAGCTGTGAGTGTCAAATCTGATCATGTGTGCTCAGCACTTGGTGAACTCCATCCAATGTTACTAAGATACCAGTATCAATGCGGGAGTAGCTCCAGCTCCGCACCCACCTGACCCCAGGTAAGGGCACGTGACAGCTGGGCAGATTGCACCTAATGGCTCCTTTACGTTAACTCTTGGTGGCTTGCCCTCCTCCCTCCCCACCTCCCCCTTCACCCCCCACCCCCACCCCCGCACTGAAGCTGCCATGTGATTCCAGGGGCGTGTGGGTTGTTACTCCTGAATGCCCAGTGCACGGAGAGCAGCCAGCAGAGGCTGTACAAAATCAGAGTCTGCGATTCCGAGGAATCCTTTCCTCAAGCTGAAAACGGATCGTCAAAACATGCCCAACATTCATCATTAAACGCGGTTTGTAAAATCCCGAAGACAGTTCTGACTGATTGTCCCTTCGCTCTGTCTTAGGTGCTGACGCATTTATCTTGGAATTTTATCTGCCAGTTTAGAAATCTTTAGCCCTTGCTGGACTTAACTGAGGGGGCAGTCTGTAGTTCTGGGAAAGCAGGAGACAAATTTAAAAAATCTCCGTTTTGTGTTGGCGTTTGAACACCCGAACCATATCTACGTTGAAAGTCTGTGGACGCAGCGTTAATTTTTATTTGCCTTAAAAAAAATAGATGCTTAAACCAATTTCCAACCCTGGGACTAAGCTCATCACCCGCGTTGCGACCCGCGCGGCTCCCCGAGTGCGGCCCTGCGGCTTCGCCGGCCCCGGCCCGCCGTCCTCCACCGCCCCCCGCGGCCCCGGCCCAGGTGGCGGCCGACGTGGCCCAGGAGCCCCACCTGGCTCGGCCGGCAGCGGCCGCACAAAGACCCGCGCAGGCAGCGACCGGGCCGAGCCGCAGAAAGTAGTCCCGACCACGCCGTCTCCGATGTTGTTCGACGTCGTTTCACGCCCTCCGCGGGGAGGGCCGAAGGGGCCGGCCCGGGAAAGAATCCCATTGGAATGCGCCGCCGGGCGGCCTTTCTCCTCCCGCCCGTCTCTGCTCGCCCCGCAGGTCTCCCGGGGTCCCCCAGCCAGGCCGTGCGCACGGCCCCCTCTCCTTTTCTGGAGTGCCCGGGAGGCGGCGCCGAGGGAGGGGGCTCGCCCGCGCGCAGGGAGACCTCGGCGGCGACTTGTGCAGGCGGCGGGAGGCATATCCCTGCGCCGCTGCGTGAGAGGAAGAGGCTGAATGAGGAGCTGCGCGGGGGAAGCGGGGAACCGGGGGAGGAGGCGGCGGCATGGAAGCAGACGCTGGCGTCGCGCGAGCCCCGGGCGGAGCGGCGCGGTAGAGAAGGCGGCAGCGGCGGCGGCGGCGCGCGCGGAGCCTTGACGGGCCCCTTTCTTTCTTCTCTCTCGGGAAAGCTGGGAAGCATGAGCGTGCAGACCTGCCGCTGCGGCGGCCGTCCCGGCTTCTTGCCTCCCCCTCTTCGGGCCGCCCCTCGCCGGTGAGAGAAGCGAACGCGAGAAGGGAAGATGGGGGCCGTCCTGAGGAGCCTCCTGGCCTGCAGTTTCTGCGTGCTCCTGAGAGGTGGGGAGAAGCGGGGGAACGGAGAAGTTGGTGGGCTTTGGGGGGGGGAGGGGGCCTCGTTCTGCGGTGTCGAGGGGGGGGAGGGGAGGGGAGGAGGCGAAGCAGGGGAAGAGGAGCCGGGAGAGGCCTGGTCGTGGGGAAGGAGGGAGAGAGGGGCCCGGGAGAAGGGGCTGAGTGCTCGACCCGGCCACGCTGCATCCCCCGCCTCGCTTTGCCCACCTCGTCGGGGTAGAGCGGAGCCTCCGTCCGGCCTCCCTGGCCGGGTGACACCCCGACCCCGCGGAGCCCCATTCTCTCCGAGTGACTGAGGGTCGGTGTGTCTCTTTTTGCCTGAAGTCACCCAGGACGAGGGGCTTTGTCTGGATTTTGGCTCTTGGAACGGTGGAGCCCAAGATGCTTCCACTTTGGGCTTCTCCCTCGAAGCCCCCGCCTTTTCCGTGTCGGTCCTGGGAACTTTGAGAGCTCCCTTACTATTTTTCCAGGCCTTGTTACAGCTAATAACTGGTTTCCGTTGGGGATATAATGATCGTGGGTGAGAGCACAGTTGGAAAGTGACTCCGAGGTTAAAGGTCGAGAGGTTCAGCTTTGGGAATCGCCAGGGCTTCAGGCCATAATAAAATAGAAACGTTGCCCTTGCAACTCCTGGCATTCAGGACTTGCCCCTATTTTCGGAGCATGCAAGTGCACAGTTGGCACCAAGTAGGAGAGTCATCCTTGGTGGAGAGGAGCCTGTCCTGGGACCTAAGTTATCATCTGCTGCGCTCTCCTGGGGACTGCTTGGCACTTTGGTAAATAACATAGGGTATTCTAGATAATTTGCCCCGAGAATCGCGTAAATTCGATGGTCCTATGGGTTTTTGTTTTTGTTTTTTAATTGGCCTGCAAAGCTGTCACATACGCTGTGACTTTTATTTTGTGACAGTTCACTGAGGTTTTTCACTGGCCCGCAAGATTTCAACGGCTCTTCTCAGACTTACCAGTGGTGAAGTGGTGATGACTCTGATGCTATGGAGCATTTACCAGCAGAGGAATTTAAGTACCGATTGATGCAATGACTTGTAGCTTTGGTTTTGTTAAAACTCTCGCTTGTGTTCACGGTCACTTCTTTTCAGGTACGGAACCTCTTGGGTCTAAGGAGATTTTTAGCTATTAATTTAACAGGCTAAACTTTTGTTAAGTGTACAAACTTACTGAGCTTTCCAGAACACGATAGAAACTAATAGTCTTGTGCTATAAATGAGCCAGATATGCCATTTTTGAGTATATATTTATTTTAGATGAGGGTGATTGACATTTTTTTGGAGGAGGAATTTTTTTTCTTTAGTTACGCTTCAGGATTATTACGTCTGCCTGTTGTATCTTACTTTTACTTAATTACGATTCACTGTAAGCATATCCTAAACTATTTCCACGTGTAAACTCCAGAAAGCTAGTGCCCATTTCATTTTCATGGCAGAGAATTTAATGCAGTGTTTCGTACTTGAGAGGTTTAATAAGTATATGTTTATTTTGTTATAGTATACTCTCTGTCGGAAGGGGACTTTGCTATAGCTGTGCAAAACAATTATATTTGACATAGAATATGTATATGTTTTAAGACAGGAGATTAATAGAATTATCAAATAGGAGAGTCAGCTGATGGGTTAAAGTCTTTGAGAAATTGAAATCCATAACCCGGGATGTTTCTCGTTGCCCAATTGTGTTTCTTGGAAGGGAAGGTTATGATGTAAATGCCACTTGTTTTAACACCACGTTTGAGCCTAGAGTTGGGTTTATTCATTATTGGACTTAAGAGAAGTTGTACTTGAAGTAATATTGTGAAGTATGATATTGTGTAAGAAGACCTGAAAAAGTTAATAGTTAAATTGCCTCATTTCCAGTAGCAAGCAAAGTTTCCAAAAGTGAAACTTTCATTTTAAATGTAGTCTAATAATGGTATGAGGTGGTCTTTGAATTCAGTATACTTAACCGTGAGTATATATTTGAACTAAAACCGTCTTTCAGTGTGAAAGATTTTTATTCATAATTTAGATTCTTTTCATTCCATGATAATGTCATCTTCTGTTAAAATGGCAATATTAGATAACCTTGGACTCCAGGGAGAAATGTGATTAATTTGTTACATTAAGATAATTTTTCTTCACAGGAGAGTTGGAACTTTAACATTGGGAAGATGGGATGATGGGAGAGCTTGGGAGACCTTTTGTCCTCTAGCCCTGTTAAATCAATAGCTGAAAGCCAGGGAATAATGCTTTCATTATCTAGGCTGCAACCCTATCCCTATCATCAGAGGACAAGGTGTAATGGAAAGATTTGGGAATTTCAATACCAAAATCTTGGGTTTAAATCCATGCTTCACTACTTAATACTTTGTGATTCTAGTCTTGTCAGTGAGTTTCTCTGGGCCCCAGTTTCTTTACTTGTAAAATGTGGGTAGTAATACCAAGCTAATTTGCAAATTTGTTGGGTATATTAAATGAAGTACTGGATATCAAGTGATTTGCAAATGTAATTTTTAGTTATAATTTTTGATTGTGGACGTATCCTCAAATGCTGGAGATTTGAGATTTAATTCATATGAGATTCACAAATTCTTAAAGTTAGAAGAGATCTTGGTCCTTCTGGTCTAACCACTTCATTTGCAAGTGGGGAAACTCAGATTCAGAGAGATTATAGCATGATCAAGATCCTACAGCTAATTAATGTTAGAGCAGGGATTTATTGTCCATTCTTTCAGCAATTAGGTATGGTATATGTATCTACTGTATATCAGGTTCTGATGGTATATTGGTGAGCAAAATCGACACGGGCCCTGCTCTCATGGACCTCACGATCTAGCTTGCCATCCTTACTTCCATCCAGGTGCTGGTTAGAAAAGATTATAGCTCTGATTTCCTAGAGGAAATATTTTTTTATAAGAATATAAGTTTTGGAATACCATAAGTGTGTATAATCTGTAAATACTATGTCTAGCCTATTTTGAGAAGGCTTTGTTTTTTTATAAGAATTCTTTGTTACTTACCTTTTGTTGTTGTTATTTGTTTTGGTAGGGTGGTGGTAAATAGTGTCAGCACAAGCCACTAGTGTTTCCCATCTTAAATTTTGACAGGAGTGATCTTTGGAAAATTGTTTAGTATCAGATATAACGAAATCTTGGGAAGATAGAATGAATTTTGGTGTGGGAATGAGGAGAATTCGGTTCTTATTCTAAGTTTGTCATTTGCTAGCTGTGTGACGTTGGATAAGTTACCTAATCTCTGTACACCTTCGTTAGGATAATGAATCCTTCTTTTGGAGGTTCTCACTTCATATTAACACACTAAGCGCTCTGAGAGGTTCTGAGGTAGAGACTGGTTTTAACTTTGTTGAAACCACTGTTTCCCAAAGTAGACAATGAATTTTTTCGTAAATCCTTTTAACATTCTGCTGAACCTTTGTTCCAAGCAACACACATAGAGGGAACCTGGACTAGAGGTAACCCTTTAAGCGTTAGGTTGAGTCATGTGAATTGATATTTGATGATAATTTCATATAGTTGAATCTGATACTTTAGTTCCGTCTTACTTACTTGGCTTTAGATTTGCTCATCTGACTAGGAAATAATCTGACTGGTTATGAAACTTCAGGGTTTCAGCTCATTGTTATCATCAGGCCTAACAGTGATTCCCCATGGTTCAGTTTTTCAGAGAATTTTTCTTTTCTTTAATAGGAGGTTTTTGCATTTGCTGAACTGAAATGCTTTTCTGTATAGTTATATATGCTTTGACTATCAGAAAGATTTGTCTTTTTTGAATATCAAAGAAGATTCTGTGAAGGAGTACGTAAATGGAAAATATTTTATGGGAATTTTATGTGAATATATTTTATGTGAATTTATGTGAATAAATTGAATATATTGGAAAAGCAAGTAATACAGGTTATAGTTCTGCTTAGGCCATGGGTAAGTACTCTGAGAAAATTCATTTTCATCACGGAAATTTTATTGCAAGTTGATATTGAGAGAAGATGGTAAAGAGGGGCACTGTAGCAGAAAGGTATGGGCTTTGTTGACAAATCAGGTTCGTCTTCCACCACTTTATGTAGCCTTGGACAAGTTACTTAGCTTTAGTTTCTTCTACTATTTCTTCTACTATTAGGCGGGGATAATACCTTGCAAGATTTCTGTGGGAACTGATGAGGTGTTTGCAAAGGGATAGCACAGTGCACACAGTCTGTGGACTTTGAGTAAAGGGTCACTATTGTCAAGATGGCTAATTTAAAAGAAATGTTAATGCACAGGAAAGACGAGTAAAACATTTATGTTCTGGGCACTGTTGTAGACAGTAGTTTTAAACCAGTGGTTTTTGAACTTGATTCTTTTGCAACTGGAACAAAGTCCATGAAATACTTTTACTTTTGATATTTTGTATTTTGTTTTATATAAACAAGATGGCCACTACTAAATTTATTTTACCTTCTAAAGAATTGCAACTTGAAGACTTTTAGGTGATTATTATAAATAAGCTAGAGAATAAATAGTTTGGTTGATTATAATACTTATTTACTTATTTAAATAAGTATTTAATAAATATAATACATATTTACTTATTTAAAAGTTGCCCATACTTATGGGCAAAATAATTTTATCAAAATATTGTCTAATTGAGGATTTTATTATTGTATTTGTTTATAATAATTAAAATCAGTTGATGGACTTCTCGCTCTAGGATGGGTGAATGCTATACTGAGTTCCTGCATTGTATATTTCAGTCTTTGTATGAGAGTCTTTTACATATCTTCTGTAAAAGGACCTCCTCTTAATGAAGAGAACTCTGCTCCATGTGAATAACTTTGAAATTTAGTCAGATACATGGACTAGGCAACTTAAAGAATAGGATATTTGCCTTTGAGATTATTCATTTAAAATATAATTCATCGGGCTTTCCAGGTGGCGCAGTGGTTGAGAGTCTGCCTGCCGATGCAGGGGACACAGGTTCGTGCCCCGGTCCGGGAAGATCCCACATGCCGCGGAGCCGCTGGGCCCGTGAGCCCTGGCCGCTGAGCCTGCACGTCCAGAGCCTGTGCTCCGTAATGGGAGAGGCCACAGCGGTGAGAGGCCGGCGTACCGCAAAAAAAAAAAAAAAAAAAAGTAAATAAATAAAAAATATAATTCATCATAAATACAAGGAAAAGTGTTATTTGATATTATTAGCACATGCTTTTGTTTCTCAAGCTGTTTGCGTTATTTATGGCAGTGACTGTCCTCACAAAAAGTCATGCAGATGTGAGTCTGGAAAATACTAAAATGTACCTGGGCTCAATTTGGTGAACATTACAGGTACTTCAATGCTGTGATCCTATTAGCTATAACGTAACTTGCTAATTTTTGTTTCTGTGATACCTTGCTTGGAAGGGCCAGGAACTTGGGGATATGAAGTGAAATCATATTTTTAGGCCAAAAAAAAAAAAAAAAAAAGAAAATTTAAATTATTAATTGACACTAGAAAGATGAATGACCTAAGGCCAGATTGCTTGTACTCTGGACAGTAATTTTACACGCAGTGCTTTCTTTATGTATCTAATTTCATCTGGACCTTAATATGGTTTTGAAAATGATACCAATCACTTTTGATAGGGGAAAATAACATTGTAATTTTGGAGTTTGCACATAGGTGGTTTGTCATATTACTGTAAAATAAAAACTAGTCCAGATTTAGGTAAGGAGAGACTTTATTCAAAAGGATTATTGCAAAAGGGAGAATGCTCTTCTGTAGGATCTGTAGGCATCTCAAAATAAAACACAAAAAGACTCTTCTTTTATGGAGAAGGGTGAGCAGGGCCAGCAGTAACTTTGTAAGCGTGTGGGACGAGTGGGTGAGGGTGAGCAGATTGCATGATCAAGATAGTTTAACTGGAGTTTTTAAAATTTACTGCAGTCAGTTGATGGCTTGGAATGCGCTGTTAAGGGAGCCTAAGAGCATCTGCTTGCTTAAATTTTGGGCAAGCCACACTTTAGCGGCTTGTGGGAAAGGAGAAAAACCTGACTAAAGTTTGTTCAAGCCAAGTCCGTGGATAAGCAAGGGTAGTTGTGAGCACTTGGTCAGTCCTGCTGTTGTTTAAAAGAAAATTTGTCAGTCTTAGGGATATGTGTTAGTCAGCTCAGGCTGCTACAACAAAAATATTATAGACTAGATGGCTTATAAACAACGGAAATTTATTTCTCACAGCTCTGGAGGCTGGTAACCCAACAGGAGGGTGCCAGTATGGTCAGATTCTGTTGAGGACCCTCTTCCAGTTCGCAGACTGCTGACCTCTCTTTGTATCCTCACAGGGCAGAGAGAAGAGAGGGGAACCAAGCTCTCTCTGGACTTTGATAAGGGTTCTGATCCTATTCATGAGGACTCTACCCTTATGACCTCATCTAATCCTAATTACCTCCCAAAGGCCCCACCTCCTAATACATTCACATGAGGGGGAGTGTAGGGTTTCAACATATGACTTTTAGGGGACACAGACATTCAGTCCACAACAAAGTAGATTAAAGTCATTGTGAAGTTGGTCTTGTTAGATTGGTCTGATTATTTATGTAGGTGTAGGCATTTTAGGTCTGCTTCAATGGGACTTTTTATAAGGAATCTTGGATTGAACTTTTGAAAGCCTCGTGAGGCCAGGAAGCCAAGTCAAGTACTCACCATTGGGTTTCACTTGCAGTACCTATAGATTTGGATAAATTCCTAAGGTCCCCATAATATCCTAGGGTTCCTGGGCCTGCCTGGAATTGACCTTGCTTACTTTACCTGTAAGTCTGGGAACTCTGTAAGCCAGGTACCAGTCTAGTTTTCCCCAAGGGAACTGTAAGCATTGTTCCATAAAATCAATCACAGCTCCTTAAAAGTAACTGGTGGTATTAGATTTAAGTGAACGTGACTTTCAAATATGACATCCAGTCAAAGCCTTGGTTGCATTATAATGTTTCCAACCGGGAGGACAGACTTTTATTGAACCTATACAAATAACTATGTTGCCATGAAAATAAGAATACTCATTTAAATAAGAGTTTTGTTTTTGAATTATGGATGAGTTAGGGAGAAAAAGACAAATGTTTTTATTTCTGTTTACAAAAGCATAGTCTGCTGAAATTGTCAATGAATTATAGGTAGCTTAAGAGAAAAGAGAAACGAATTCCTTATATCCAGAAAATAGGACATTAAAGCATCAGCAATATTTTAAAACCTATAATCATCCTTCATCAGTTTATTCAGCCCTGTGTGATTAATTCTTGTTCTGCTAGATCTTGGGTTAACAGTCTCATGAATCCATCTGCTTCACTAGTTTTTTGGGAATCCTGACTCAGTCCACTGGTATAGTCTGGAAGTTATTTAAGTGATGGCCATCAGAAGCTTGTGCCCAGGAGTTACCGGTATAGTCCTCTTTCAACGATCCTTTTTTTGTTGGAGACAAGCACTTGGCCTGTAGCTCATTTGCAGGCACTTTCAGGGAAGCATCGAAGTAAAACAAAAAACACTCTGTAGATGACAAAAGACTTAAAATGGTGGTGATGACTTATACAGGTAGTTTTAAAAGTGAAAGATCTGATGAGAGTTTGTTTTAAAAAATAATGCAGTTGTGCTTCCCTGGTGGCGCAGTGGTTAAGGATCTGCCTGCCAATGCAGGGGACATGGATTCGAGCCCTGTACCGGGAAGATCCCACATGCTGCGGGGCAACAAAGCCCGTGCACCACGACTGCTGAGCCTGCGCTCCAGAGCCCGCGAGCCACAACCACTGAGCCTGCGAGCCACAACTACTGAAGCCTGTGTGCCTAGAACCCGTGCTCTGCAACAAGAGAAGCCACCGTGATGACCACAACGAAGAACAGCCCCCACTCACTGCAACTAGAGAAAGCCCATGTGCAGCAGTGAGGACCCAGCATGCCAAAAATAAATAAATAAATAAATATAAAAAATCTAAAGTAGTAATAATAATAATACAGTTGATGAATAAGTTTGGTTGTTTTTCTGGCATGCAAACCAGAATCAGTCCAGAAAAGTTTTAGGCAAGATAGCTATAAGCATAATGATTAACCTTATTTTATTTTTTTTTGTTTGTGTTTTTTTTGTGGTATGCAGGCCTCTCACTGCTGTGGCCTCTCCCGTTGCGGAGCCTGTGCTCCGGATGCGCAGGCTCAGCGGACATGGCTCACGGGCCCAGCCGCTCCGCGGCATGTGGGATCTTCCTGGACCGGGGCATGAACCCGTGTTCCCTGCATCGGCAGGCGGATTCTCAACCACTGCGCCACCAGGGAAGCCCAACCTTATTTTAAAAAAGAGTAGCTATTACATCTGATTTATGAGTATAAATGAATATAACTGTTGTACAGAAAAAGACTTAAAGATATGCAGTAATCCTGAGACATAATGTGTCATGAAGCATATAGTTAGAGCATATCAAGAATATATCAAGGGGGCTTCCCTGGTGGCACAGTGGTTGAGAGTCCGCCTGCTGATGCAGGGGACACGGGTTCGTGCCCCGGTCCGGGAGGATCCCACATGCCGTGGAGCCGCTGGGCCCGTGAGCCGTGGCCGCTGAGCCTGCGCGTCCGGAGCCTGTGCTCCGCAACGGGAGAGGCCACAACAGTGAGAGGCCTGCGTACCGGAAAAAAATAAAAAAACGAATATATCAAGATTATCAAGTAAAAATTTTTAGTTAAGTCTGGAGTAAGTGCTAAACATCTGTATAATAAAATTCTGTATGTAAGTTAAGTGAGTCCCTGGTGGAGAGCCACTCACTGGCCTACCAATAATACACTGTATTCAAATTAGAGAAATGAAGTTGTGACCAAGGTAACATTAAAAAAATCATAAAAAAGAAAAATCAAAATTGATGACTCTGTACTGTTGTCTAATATCAGACAAAGCAACCCTGGGACTCAGGAAATGGAAACATATTGTGAACACTGAGGCTAGTGATAAATTTCTAGGAACTTCATCCAGTTTTTGAAATAATCATATTAACATTTTACCCATACTGATTTAATCTAGGGAGGGTAAGCCTCTCTTCTGATTTGACAGTGCTTCCCATGCAAATCATAACATTGATCAAATAAACCAATTATTTTTAGTAGCTCTCTTCTTACAAGGTGAAAGAATTAATCCTTTATGAACTTCCATGGGCCCTTTGGGAAATTTTGAAGACAGTTGTAGGTGCAAAAGACATCATTTAGTATTTGAATTTTAAAAGGCAGAATGTCAAAAGTTGTCAGGAGGTTTGAACATTCGATTAAATAGGATCATGGATCAGTGAGAAAAAATACCTGGCAACCTATTTAACCAGTGTCAAAAAAATATTTTTTAAAAAGTGAACATAGGAAAGAACTTTAGCTCTTTCAAAAGTGAGAAGACTTTTTAGAATAAGACATGATAAAATTAACACCAAGTACAGGAAATTCTGAAAAGACACTGAATTTTTGGCTTCTAAGGAGATTGATTACTCAGCAAAGAAAAACTTTTTATAACCTCTTTATTAACAGCAGATCAGAACCCAAGAAAATTTTGTCATTTTAGTAGAAGACCAGATTTTAGTTTTGTACAAGTATAATGTTTGATACTGAAGCACTTTCTGAAAATCTTACAAATAAACCTGTCAAGTCTTAGCTAGCTTTGACCGTGACAAATAAAATTCTTGTTATCATCAACTTGTTATAATTTTCTCTGTCCATTCAGGTTTTGTTCTGCATGTTCCTCTTTCTCATTCCAGAACAGTTAGTCATTTTACTTTAGGACCATTTTTTTTTTTCCTTAAAAACACATTCTGCATATAGAGTTGTTCCTTTCTGTCATTATTTCTATTAGAGTCTCATTTACATACAAGGTTATAACTTACAATTACAGTAACTACTATTTTACAGAGAAAACTATGAGGTGGATAGTTGTGAACTGTCTGTCATACACCAACATTTTGTAGTAGACTGGCAGAGTTTATGAATATACATCTTACAACTGCTTATAGCCATGCACTTCCAGATAGTATAACTTCTCAATGTGACAAAAATTAATATGTTCATTGATAGACTCAAATATGTGTAGCTTCTTGGTACCATGAAAATAAGAGGTAAAAACTTATATGAACTTAAAATGCTTATGCTTCAGTGTTCTGTCTTACTTAGAAATGACTTAGGTATTTAATATCCATGGACTAACTTAGCATAAGTCTAAGGTTTTAAGTTACTAAAAGATTTTGGAAACTATCTTCAAGTTGGCTTATTACAAGATATAATTACTTTTGAAGTACAATTTGTCAGAATAATGATTCAACTTGGCTAAGTACAAATGTAGATATAATGCTAGTTTATTCTGTCAGTAAACCTGTAAAAATTTAGGAAGAACATATTCAAGTAGAATAAAAACCTATTCTTGTGTTATACTTAATGCCCATAACTCAGAAGACATAGGTGTTTTTATTAAACCAACAATATTAAACTAGTCTCATAAACCAAAGATTTGCTTAAATGTATGTTAACTTGGATTTTTAAAACATTTGGTTTAGTTTCTAAGAATTTTAATTTCCTTAACTTCTGGAAATCTTAGAAATACTTTTATATGAGCACTTTTTGTTGTGATTTTAACAGCTCTATTGAGATATTCACATACCATACAATTCACCCATGTCACGCGTACAGTACAGTTCAGTAGTTTTTAGTCTATTTACAGAGTTGTGCCACCATCACCACAGTCAGTTTTAAAACATTTTCATCACTCCAAAAAGAACCTGTGAGCGCCTATTTATCTTCAGGCTAATCAGAATAGAACTCCTTCCAGGGATTTCATAATCTAAAATTATACTTAACAATACCATCTGAAGGTAGGGAAGTATTTTATATACATATATAACATACATACATATGTACATAAAACATGCAAATAGCTTATAGCGTCAGTTTGAAAGTTTCAGCTCACTGATGGTTTATGTAGAAGAGCTAGTTCTTATCCTTCCTTTATCTTTGTGTTTCTGGCAGATAGGGCAGGTGGAGGTTACCTACCCAGTCACCATGAAGGCTAAAGTCTTCCCACCATTATTTGTGGAGGAGACTTTTCAGATTTCCTTTGCCCTGACATGTAATCTTATGGAGGCTGTGGACTACAGTTTGAGTGAGGGACCAAAGAGAGACCAAGGGCTGTCTGGGTGTCTCAGAAGCTCATTTGAGTGGATAAAAGATCCAGCCTGTTTCCAATTTGTATTTTTAACTTCAGGTCCCTGAGCCCCTCATGAATCCCTAGGGGGGAAAAGGGAACCTTAAAGTGCTAGTGACTACAGGAAATTGAGGGGTTGGAGTAAGAAGGGAAAGGTCTGGCAGGATGGATAGAGGGGTGGAGGAGATTGTGGTATTAAAGGAGGATAGATAAAGGATTTAAGGGAAGGTTGAGGTTGGTAAAATGGAGGAAGGAAGAGAGATGGTGAGGGGAAAGGAGAGGTTTTAGGGAGATCCCATTTCCCAAGGAGGACATTGAAGTTCTAAATTGTCTTTAGTAAAGTTTTGCCATTTTTGAAGATACTGGGCTGAATTAGGGCTGTAATGGTGAAGCATGTGGTCAGTGGGAGAAGATGGAGGGCGCTCAATGGAGTGACAGTTACCTGTTGGATTAGATAATTAAACAAGATATAAGAATTTTTTTTCTTTTTCTTTTTTTTTTACATCTTTATTAGAGTATAATATCAGCTATACATATATCCCCATATCTCCTCCCTCTTGCGTCTCCCTCCCACCCTCCCTATCCCACCCCTCTAGGTGTCACAAAGCACTGAGCTGATCTCCCTGTGCCATGCGGCTGCTTCCCATTAGCCATCTATTCTCCATTTGGTAGTGTATGTAAGTCCATTGCCACTCTCTCACTTCGTCCCGGCTTACCCTTCCCCCCTCCCCGTGTCTTCAAGTCCATTTTCTAAGTCTGCGTCTTTATTCCTATCCTGCCCCTAGGTTCTTCGTAACCATTAAAAAAAAAAAATTCCATATATATGTGTTAGCGTATGGTATTTGTTTTTCTTTTTCTGACTTAACTTCACTCTGTATGACAGACTCAGGGTCCATCCACCTCACTACAAATAACTCAATTTCATTTCTTTTTACGGCTGAGTAATATTCCATGGTATATCTGTGCCACATCTTCTTTATCCAGTCCTCTGTTGATGGACTTAGGTTGCTTCCATGTCCTGGCTATTGTAAATAGAGCTGCAGTGAACATTGTGGTACATGACTCTTTTTGAATTATGGTTTTCTCAGGGTATATGCCCAGTAGTGGGATTGCTGGGTCGTATGGTAGTTGTATTTTTAGTGTTTTAAGGAACCTCCATACTGTTCTCTATAGTGGTTGTATCAATTTACATTCCCACCAACAGTGCAAGAGGGTTCCCTTTTCTTCACACTGTCTCTAGCATTTATTGTTTGTAGATTTTTTGATGATGAAGACGTAAGAATTTAAAGGAGCTGGGAAAGGGTATTCCTCTTGTGAAAAGCCAAGGAAATTCCCTTGTGTAATCTCCGTTATAGGAGTTAGGGAAGTTAGAAGAGGCCTCACAGAGGAGCTGGGAATATTCCCCCTCAAGAGTTAGGGTGTGATTGTCTACTCAGAGAGTCAAAGAAAAAAATTCTTTGCTGGAAAATATCAAGGTGACTTCTTACCATGTTGCAGTAGATAAGATGTCTGAAGCACTGGTTAAAGAGTTGAACTCAAGGAAAGATCCCTGAATCTCTGAGCAGGGGAGAAGTTTAAATGACTCACAAAGTGTCATTATTGAGGTGGGGATGGCATGGGTCCATAGGTGAGGTCAATACCCATCCAAGTCATGTCACTCACTATACAGATGTCAAATACAAATAAATTCTTGCTTGGTAAGGCGAGTCTTTATTCAAAAAGACTTTTGCGATAAGGAGAATGACCACAAGGTATGCAGGTGTCTCAGAATCAAACCCCAAAAGGCTTTACTCTTGTATATAGAAATGAATAGTGCCAGCAGGATCTTTGTGGGAAAGTGGGACAAGTAGGTAGAGGTTAGCAGATGACATGACCCCCCACGGCAGTTTTAACAGGAGGTTTTTTTTGTGTGTATGGTCAGCTGATACTTCAAATGAGTCCTTAAGAGAGGCTGTTCTGGATCGGCTTGCTTAAGGTTAGAGCTAGCCAAGGTTTAGGGCACAGAAGCCTGACTGATCTGGTCAGGCCAAGTCAGTGTGTAAGTTGGCCATTTGTATACATTTGGCCAGTACTTAATGTAAAATCATTTAGGGTTTATGACAAGTATGTTTTTAGATCACGTTCTAAAAAATTCCTTTTAAATATTAATACATGTTTTTTATATGACTGTCATACGGTGAACTGTGTTAGGGATTCCCCAAAGTAGTTAAAAGGTATGGCTCCTGTTCCCAAGTGGCAGAGGTCCTAGTTGAAAAAGGAAATATACCTAAAAAAATGCTAATATCAGATAAGTGGTAAAGACTGTAAGGGTGCAAAGAAGGAAAGCTGAGGCAATTGGAAAGATTCTTGGAATAGATAAGGTTTGAATCTGGCCTTGAAGGATCTGCTTGCTGGATAAGGTTAGAGAATACGGAGCGTGCAGGAAAATGAATACACTGTGGTGATGGAGTATGATGTGCTCACAGTTTTGTATTAAAAACTAGTTTGTATGACTCAGAGACTGTAAAAGGTAAGTTAGAGTCATAGGCAGAAAGCACCCGGTGGAGGCCTGAGGTATTGAGGCTTTTTAATTTTAGGCACAGGAAATCAGAAACCTTTTTGAGTTGGATAAAGTGGAAGTATTAGAAGTAGAAAAGGGAAGGCAGAGTGTTGAGATCATTTACTATTGAGGTAGTTTAGGCCTGAGGTTATGAAGATCTAGAGTAGGATAGTGGTTCTAAAAAATGGAAAAGAAGAGGCAGATTTAAGGGCGTGCTAAAGGAGAATCAACAAGACAGTGAGTGATTGGCAGGTGGGGGGAAAAAGGTGGGGGTCAAGGATGGCTCCATGGCACACCAGTAGGATTAGGAAAATTGTGGTACCATTGACTCTTGAGGGTTTTCTTTGGGGGAAAGGTGATGAATTTAATTTTATGGCAGGAAGGGACGGCCAACTTAGGTAATTTTCTCACCTACACTCTGTGTTGTTCGCTAAGTAAGAGAGTGCAGAAGAGAAGATGATCCAGGTTCACCTGGTCAACCAGCAGCTCTGTTCAGGTAATTTTCAAGTCATCATCTCCAGCCTAAGCTTCAGTTCTATGCATATAACTTCTTGTTGGCCATCTCACTGTCCTGTTTCTTGAGTCTCCAATGGCTCCTGCCAGGTCTCTGCTCTCAACAAACTTTGTTTTAATAAAACTAACCTTGCTGCCACCAAGAGAACAATAATATTAATCACAAAACTTTACAGTATTGGTATACACTTCTTATAACCACCCATTAGTTATTAACTCCTTTAGTCTAACTTCCCATCCCACCTATCACTCAACTGAAACTGCTTTCTCCAGATCTTCATAACCAAATCCAGCTGGCCTTTTCTCAGTCCTTATTCTTCTCCGCGGCATTCAAAAATGTTGACCGTATCCCCACCTATGTAGAATGTTCTGCATACTATACTATACTATTACTCCTCTGATCATGCTTCATCTGCCTTTTAGTTTCAAATCTTCCCTCGCACTTACCAAACATAGGTATAGACTAAGAAAGGAGGAAGGGCAAACTTGTCATTTGAGACTGAGGACAAAACAGAGGAGGATGGGTGGTATATAAAGAGATTTTTGAGAAGTTTAAAGTAAGATGTTGGGGGATGTATGAAATTTACCTTGCTTCCTGCTTCACTGAGATTACTTTGTGAGATGATCTGGGATGAAGGATTCAAAGCATGGAATTTGTCTTCAGGAAAGCAGAAAAAGTTCAGAAAGGTACTAGGGAAAGATAGGAAGTTAATAAAGGAAAATAAGGATTTCTAAGCACCTGTGAAGGTTCACTAAAGAGATATGGTGGTGGTTATTTGGGTTATCTGTGTATTAGGAAATCTGAAGGTAAGTGCTTTGGAGTGGAAGATACTGAGTGCATGGCACATACGCTACAACTAGGGGCAAGTGTGTGTGGATCCAGTGTATTTCTTTAGTAGATTAAAACAGTATTACAAATCAAATTATACCTTTCAGAGGTCCCATTTAATATATTGCTAAGTAGATATTGGTGACAATATGGTAGAAAGTATTGAAGTATCAGAAGGGTGGTTGGACGGGATGAACTCTGGGATTTCTTTTTAATAGTGTGTATAGGTTTATGTCTAGTCCTTTAGAAATCCTCAATTATAATCACTACTGCTATCTTAAATTAACTCGTTCACACCCACTCACCCACCCCCCTCCCCCCCGTTTTTGGGTACTCTTAAGGCTTGTGAGGCCTTAAATGAGCAGAAAGGTTCTTTGGATTTTGTAGACCACATATTTAGTAGAAATGTTAATGTTTGACTTGAAAGCCATAAGAGACATTTAGTTGCCACTTAATGTCATATACAGATTTAGTATAGTTTTCCAAGGAAAGTACCATAAAGAAAGGTGCCCAATAAATATCAGATTATTATCACTCTTGGATTTTAAATTGTAAATGCTCTGGGGCTATTTCTTAGCCTTATGCAGCACTTAACATTGTACCCTTAACTAATACTGACCTTTCTTCTGATTTTTATAATTGGCACATAATATGAGGGGCTCAGTATAAGATAGTGCAGTGAACACTATGTGGACTGATAAATCAGTGTGATGTATGAAGGCCTGAAATCAGCTGAAAGTGAATCTGTGAGGGAAATTTACTAATTTTCCAATAGCAGCTGTAGGTATGCAGAATAAGCAGAAAGGGTTCTTAGTCACTTTTTTAAAAGGCTGTCCGCCCATCTGTTTTTGACTAAGAAAGTTGGACTTAAGCTTAGTTAGAAGGGAAGTTCATGTTATGCTTACTGATGAAAATAGTGGACTTCATAACTCCATTTGGCAGATACAACCCATAAACTGGCTTAAACATCACTTTTTTCTTTACTGTTTTTGAGCACCTTAATTTTTTTAAAAATTAGTTTCTTAAAGAGGGAGTGGTTAGTTTTCAGTGGCACTTGGTCTTGGCTTTGGATGACTGTTTTAGACCTTTAGTAAGTAATTGTGAGAGAAGATCATGTAGATTATTGCATCGTAACTCTGGTCTTTTGTAAAAAATATAAATTTATTTTTATTTTTTAAATTTTTAAAAAATTTATTTATTTTTGGGCGTCTTGGGTCTTCGTTTCTGGGCAAGGGCTTTCTCTAGTTGAGGCGAGCGGGGGCTACTCTTCATCGCGGTGCGCGGGCCTCTCACTATCGTGGCCTCTCTTGTTGCGGAGCACAGGCTCTAGACGCGCAGGCTCAGTAGTTGTGGCTCACGGGCCTAGTTGCCCCGCGGCATGTGGGATCTTCCCAGACCAGGGCTCGAACCCTTGTCCCCTGCATTGGCAGGCAGATTCTCAACCACTGCGCCACCAGGGAAGCCCCACTCTGGTCTTATTTTTGCTGCCTCGTCTGGTTCTTCATTTCAGCCTTTAGATCTGTGCTATCCATACGACCACTTGTCTACTTAAATTTAAATGAGTTAAGATTAAATAAAATTAAAAATTTATTTTCTTAGTCATACTAGCCATCTTTTAAGTGCTCCATAGCCACATGTGGCCAGTGGCTATTGTATTGCACAGTGGAGAGAACACTTCTATCATCATAGAAATTTCTGTTGGATAGTGGTGCTGTAGATCTTTAATTACTGTTGATATCAGGAAAGTAGATGTCAGAAGCTTGGAATAAATGCTTTAAAAAAACTAAAACGCATATTTTGGGTAAGAAAAAAAAAAGCATTTATACTACTTCAGTCCTAATAGCTTCAGCTTTCTCAGAGTTAAATATCTCTTTCGGATAGGCTTTATATTTAGTTTTGGTTTTAGGTCTTATCCAAAGATCATTCTAATAATGATATAAAACAATAAAAATAGTTGCATTAAGAACTATATCTGCCAGATTGTTTTATTAAGGTATAATTGATAATTCAATAAATTACACATATGTAAAGTTTAAAATTTAATAAGTTTTGACATATGTATGCACTTCGGGAACCGTTGTCACAGTATGATCTAGCCATCACCTACAAAAGTTTCCTCATGCCCCTTTATCATCCCTCCTCCTCTTCTTTTCCACCCTCTCTCCCCACCTCCAGACAACCACTGATCTATCTGCTTTTTGTTACAATAGATTAATCTGTATTTTGTAAAATTTTATATAAATGTAGTATGCAATATATACACTTTTTTTCTGACTTATTCTGCATAGTTATTTTGAGATTCACCCAAATTACATAAACAAATAGTTCATTACTTTTTTTTTTGGCATGCCGTGTGGCACACAGGATTTTAGTGTCCTGACTGGGGATTGAACCCGTGCCCCCTGTAGTGGAAGCGTGGAGTCTTAACCACTGGACTGCCAGGAATTCCCAATAGTTTATTACTTTTTTTTTTTTTTTTAATTTATGTTTGGCCGCATTGGGTCTTAGTTGCTGTGTGCAGGCTTTCTCTAGTTGCGGCTGGCAGGGGCTACGCCTCGTTGTGGTGTGCGGGCTTCTCATTGCGGTGGCTTCTCTTGTTGTGGAGCACGAGCTCTAGGCACGTGGGCTTCAGTAGTTGTGGCATGCGGGCTCAGTAGTTGTGGCTTGTGGGCTCTAGAGCACAGGCTCAGTGGTTGTGGTGCACAGGCTTAGTTGCTCCGCGGCATGTGGGATTTCCCTGGATCAGAGCTCAAAGCTGTGTCCCCTGCATTGGCAGGCAGATTCTTAACCACTGCACCACCAGGGAAGTCCCCATTACTTTTTTTTTTTGAAATTAATTTTATTTTTTTATACAGCAGATTTTTATTAATTATGCATTTTATACACATCAGTGTATACATGTCAATCCCAATCTCCCAATTCATCACACCACCACCCGCCGCTTTCCCCCTTTAGTGTCCATACGTTTGTTCTCTACATCTGTGTCTGAGTTTCTGTCCTGCAGACTGGTTCATCTGTACCATTTTTCTAGGTTCCACATACATGCGTTAATATATGTATTTGTTTTTCTCTTTCTGTCTTATTTCACTCTGTTTGACAGTCTCTAGATCCATCCACATCTCTACAAATGACCCAATTTCGTTCCTTTTTATTGCTGAGTGATATTCCATCCTATATATGTACCACATCTTCTTTATCCATTTGTCTGTCGATGGGCATTTGGGTTGTTTCCAGGACATGACTATTGTAAATAGTGCTGCAGTGAACATTGGGGTGCATGTGTCATTTTGAATTATGGTTTTCTCTGGATGTATGCCCAGTAGTGGGATTGCTGGATCATATGGTAATTCTATTTTTAGTATTTTAAGGAACCTCCATACTGTTCTCCATAGTGGCTGTATCAATTCACATTCCCACCAACAGTGCAACAGGGTTCCCTTTTCTCCACACCCTCTCCAGCATTTGTTGTTTGTAGATTTTCTGATGATGCCTATTCTAACTGGTGTGAGGTGAGACCTCATTGTAGTTTTGATTTGCATTTCTCTAATAATTAGTGATGTTGAGAAGCTTTTCATGTGCCTCTTGGCCACCTGTATATCTTTGGAGAAATGTCTGTTTAGGTCTTCTGCCCATTTTTGGATTGGGTTGTTTGTTTGCTGATATTGAGCTGAATGAGTTGTTTATATATTTTGGAGGTTAATCCTTTGTCCCTTGATGCATTTGCAAATACTTTCTCCCATTCTGAGGGGTTTTTGTCATCTTGTTTATGGTTTCCTTTGGTGTGCAAAAGCTTCGAAGTTTCATTAGGTCCCATTTGTTTATTTTTGTTTTTATTTCCATTACTCTAGGAGGTGGATCAAAAAAGATCTTGCTGTGATTTATGTCAGAGTGTTCTTCCTATGTTTTCCTCTAAGAGTTTTATAGTGTCTGGTCTTACGTTTAGGTCTCTAATCCATTTTGAGTTTATTTTTGTGTATGGTGTTAGGGAATGTTCTAATTTCATTCTTTTACTTGTAGCTGTCCAGTTTTACCAGCACCACATATTGAAGAGACTGTCTTTTCTCCATTGTGTATGCTTGCCTCTTTTGTCATAGATTAGTTGACCATAGGTGCGTGGGTTTATCTCTGGGCTTTCTCTCTTGTTCCATTGATCTATGTTTCTGTTTT
Organism: Kogia breviceps; assembly: GCF_026419965.1. Lineage (NCBI taxonomy): Eukaryota > Metazoa > Chordata > Mammalia > Artiodactyla > Physeteridae > Kogia > Kogia breviceps. The sequence goes on along the minus strand of NC_081321.1, from coordinate 8,564,731 downwards.
TGTGCCAGTACCATATTGTCTTAATTATTGTAGCTTTGTAGTATAGTCTGAAGTCAGGGAGTCTGATTCCTCCCGCTCCGTTTTTTCCCCTCAAGACTGCTTTGGTTATTCGGGGTCTTTTGTGTCTCCATACAAATTTTAAGATTTTTTTTTTTTAGTTCCATAATAAATGCCATTGGTAATTTCATAGGGATTGCATTGAATCTGTAGATTGCTTTGGGTAGTATAGTCATTTTCATAATATTGATTCTTCCAATCCAAGACCATGGTATAGCTCTCCACCTGTTGGTATCAACTTTACTTTCTTTCATCAGTGTCTTATAGTTTTCTGCATACAGGTCTTTTGTCTCCCTAGGTAGATTTATTCCTAGGTATTTTATTCTTTTTGTTGCAATGGTAAATGGGAGTGTTTTCATAATTTCACTCTCACATTTTTCATCATTAGTGTATAGGAATGCAAGCGATTTCGGTGCATTAATTTTGTATCCTGCAACTTTACCAGATTCATTGATTAGCTGTAGTAGTTTTCTGGTGGCATCTTTAGGATTCTCTATGTACAGTATCATGTCATCTGCAAACAGTGACAGTTTTACTTCTTCTTTTCCAATTTGTATTCCTTTTATTTCTTTTTCTTCTCTGATTGTTGGGGCTAGGACTTCCAAAACTATGTTGAATAATAGTGGTGAGAGTGGATATACTTGTCTTGTTCCTGATCTTAGTGGAAATGTTTTCAGTTTTTCACCATTGAGTATGATGCTTGCTGTGGGTTTGTCATATATGGCCTTTATTATGTTGAGGTAGGTTCCCTCTGTGCCCACTTTCTGGAAAGTTTTTATCTTAAATGGGTGTTGAATTTTGTCAAAAGCTTTTTCTGCATCTATTGAGATATCATATGGTTTTTATTCTTCAGTTTGTTAATATGGTGTATCACATTGATTGAATTGCGTATATTGAAGAATCCTTGCATCCCTGGGATAAATCCCACTGATCATGGTGTATGATCCTTTTCATGTGTTGTTGGATTCTGTTTGCTAGTATTTTGTGGAGGATTTTTGCATCTGTATTCATCAGTGATACTGGTCTGTAATTTTCTTTTTTTTGTAGTATCTTTGTCTGGTTTTGGTATCAGGGTGATGGTGGCCTCATAGAATGAGTTCGGGAGTGTTCCTTCCTCTGCAATTTTTTGGAAGAGTTTGAGAAGGATGGGTGTTAGCTCTTCTCTGAATGTTGGATAGAATTCACCTGTGAAGCCATCTGGTCCTGGACTTTTGTTTGTTGGAAGATTTTTAATCTCAGTTTCAATTTCATTACTTGTGTTGGTCTGTTCATATTTTCTATTTCTTCATGGTTCAGTCTTGGTCCCCATTACTTTTTATTGTATGGATATATCACTGTTTGTTCATCCTGTCTGTTGATGACATTTGGGTTGGTTCCAGTTTGGGTTATTACAAAAAAGCTGCTGTGAACATCATGCACAGGTCTTTGTATTGACATATACTTTTATTTCTCTGAAGTAAATATCTAGTCTTTTAAGAAACTGCCAAACTGCTTTCCAAAAATGCTGTACCTTTTCACAGCCCCCGCACCCCCTCCAGGAGAGTATGAGTGGTCCACTGGCTCCATATCCTTGCCAGTTCTTGGAACTTTAAAAAATTTTATCTGATAGACATTTTAACAAGAAAAGACTGTCCTGGTAGAATTAATTTCCCCTCTTGCAACTCTTTTTATATTTAAAATGATGCAAAAATAATGCTTTGTGAAAAGATTTTGACAGTTTTCTGTACATTTATTTACTCTTTATTTTTGATAGTGTTTGCTCACTAACACTGATTTGAAACTCAATTTATAGGAACCAAGACATTTCCTTTGTTTTGACTTACATATTTTTCTTTTTTTGTTCTAGCGGCCCCTTTGTTGCTTTATGCTAACAGACGGGACTTGCGATTGGTTGATGCTGCAAATGGCAAAGAGAATGCTACGATTGTAGTTGGAGGCTTGGAGGATGCAGCTGCGGTGGACTTTGTGTTTGGTCATGGCTTGATATACTGGAGTGATGTCAGCGAAGAAGCCATTAAACGAACAGAGTTCAACAAAACTGAGAGTGTACAGAATGTTGTTGTTTCTGGATTATTGTCCCCTGATGGGCTGGCATGTGATTGGCTTGGAGAAAAATTGTACTGGACAGATTCTGAAACTAATCGTATTGAAGTTTCTAATTTAGATGGATCTTTACGAAAAGTTTTATTTTGGCAAGAGTTGGATCAACCTAGAGCTATTGCCTTAGATCCTTCAAGTGGGTAAGTTTTGCATCATGTACAAAGGTTATTGTATCTCCTTCTCCTGGCTGTTTTCTCTCCATTAGCATAGGCACCCCTTACCTCCAAGAGAAAAGAAACATCAGACCCCAGTTTTAGATTCTTTGGGCTTCTTTGTCAAGTAGATTTGAATGTGGGAAGTTAGGTCATGTTCTGAAAGTGAGGTGTGTCTGTAAATAGTTTTGTGTTTCTAGTATCCCTTAGGGGATAGCCATGTTTATAGTTTTCGGGTTTTTTTCTGCATTTATTTTTTATAATTACGAGAGGATACTCAGAAGGCGGAGAAGAAGGAATGATAATGAGTAGTATTTGATAGCTCAAGATTATATAAAAAATCTTCTGAATCTTATACCTTTTATTATATACACAATTGTTTTGTAATGCTGGTGTTTTTTATATTAAACTGATTTTTTTTAATATGTCAGTGTTGAATGAAAAGTAAAAATTAGGTTGTTAAATAACTCATTTTTAGTTAGCTAAACATGTATTTGCCATAAGCATTTATTTTCTTCCTAAATATTTGTGTTTTTATTATATATATATTTTTAGTGCAGATATTCTCTACAGAACCACTGATTTTCAGAAAGCTGTCTCTAATTTGGGCAACACAATGTATAGGGAGACCATGGTACCCTATTATTATTATTATTATTTTGGCTTCACCGGCACATAACATGTGGAACTTCCCCAACCAGGGATCAAACCCGCGCCCCCTGCAGTGCAAGCAAGGAGTCTTAACCACTGGACCACCAGGGAAGTCCAAAAGTTTATTTTCTAATAGAAGAGAAACTTAAAGCTATGGGCAGATCTTACTGTAAAATGTGAACTGTGTCCCCAGGTGCTTCTCTGTTACTGTGTTTCAGTCCTGGCATATACAGTTCCTTGCTATTTATCTATTGAATACATTGTCATGCCAGAGTCTGTCATGGCTAGGCTAGGTATACATAACTAAACATGAACCTGAAATGAGTTACTAATAATTGTTTAAAATCTAAAGATAAATAACCTGTGAATAACTCTTTTAGTACTTCATTTTCTTTGACTTTCAAGTATGTTGGAATGCTTTAAAACTCATTGATAGAAGGCAGTGGATTAATATTATGTAATAAATTGAAATTCGGGAAAAATGAAAGGTTTGTATATGCTCATTTCTCTTGATATCAGGCCCTTTTTGGTGACAAAAGTTAAAGAAGATACAATGTTATAGGAAAATGAAAAGTCTTTTCTGACTATAAAAGATATCATGGGCAATGGTGAGTGAAATTTTAGGGTGAGAAGTTCTAGAAAACATATATATTATGTATACTTTATATAATATATAAAAATGTATTTTTAGAGGGGCATTAAGAGGTATCTGCTAAAGTCAGATGGTCTTTTAATAAAGCATCAGAAAATATTATACTGACTCTAGTGGTAGGAAAAAGGTTTGTGTGTCCCAAGGAGAAGGTCACAGATGTTGAATGTGCGGTAAACTGTATTGATTGAAGAATTTGCTTCTTGAGAACTTGCAAGGTATTTTTGAGAAATGGAATCTGTTTGCCAACAAAGTTCGTTAAGTCTCAGGGAGTGTTGAAATGTTTCTGAGGTTACTGCTTCACAGAACACACAGGGTTTTGGTGCTTTCTGTGGTTATTAGGGAGTAATACGTTGATGAAAAGATAAATAGTTCTTTTTTTTTTTTCCATTTTTGACAGATTCAATCTTATAACTCTAAGGGTGATGATGGAAATTTCCCCAAATATCTGTTAAATGGTTAGTATGTTCAGAGCTCTGCTTTTTGTGTTCTTCTTGGGGAGAGGGGGAATATCTTTAAGGATTTACTGTTTTATTTAAGGAGAGAAAATTAGGAGAGCGAACTTTTCCTTTTTCAGAGCATGTTTATTTGCATTATGTAGTATGTATGTTTAGAGGGAAAGAGTGTTAAAGGAATTTGAAGGGCCACAGAACTCTTAAGGAGGATGGGTGGATAAAATAGCTAGATTATCACAATTCTGCAGTAGCATCTTATTTCTATAAGGGATAATGATTATGTGATAGTACATAGTCAAGGGAGATGAATTTATAGGCAACTATTGACTATTCAGGAGCTGATAATTTAATAAGTAAGTGAATCATTCTCATTTTGTCCCCTAAAACTGAGTTTTACTTCTTGGTGGCAGGTCTGATAAGTGTCTTAGGAAGTAAGTTTGCCGTATGATTAAAAAGTATTTGCATTAGCGTTTCCGTGGCTTGAATATTTACTAATATTTAAAGTTTGAATTTTCCAAAGACTCAGCTGGTAAAGGATACTGGAAGAATCAATAATAATGTGCTTTGAAGGTAGAAAGTACTGTTATTTAAGCTTCTAAGGGATGTTCAGTGAAGAATATGTATATTTTTCCTGAGGCCTAAATGGGGGTGGGGTCAAACACTCAAAGAAATGTCTTTCATTATTTTTGATGTCTGTAGTTAGTGTTGAGTGTGTTTGTGTGTGTAAATTCACTTTCTCCCCCTTTAACAGTTCTTCTAAAATTTCTTTTAATTTTTTGAAAGTTATTTTGTGTCAGATGGCTATTTTTTAAATGGTGCAACTGGAAGCAAATAGAATGCAGACAAATGGCATCATTTGGTAATTAGCATGATGAAGCGTATTTAAAATTATATTTTAAACTCATGCATTTAAAAATATATTTTATCAAACAGTTTTTCAGTATTGATCTTAGGTTTTATGTTAATGCTTTTAGTTTTAATGGAGTAGTAATTTTGGATCGAGTATATCACTTATCAAACAGAAGAGATGATTTTCAGATTTACTTTTTAGGGGAAAAATGAAGTTTGCTTTCCAGAGAAGGTACATGAAAACAGAGCTGAGGAAAAAGGTGGCTTTATCAGAGTTCTGGGATCCTGGGTTATGAAGTTCAGAAGCGCTGACTGAGCCTCTCTCACAGCAGCTTATGTAAAAGGAAAGCTATTGAATGACTGGTATTGTTTGAACCCTGGGAACTGGTGCAGAAATCTGTGTGCTTTTGGATGTATGGAGTTCTTTGTGCAGTCAGTCCATTTAGCCTAGATTGAAGGAAGATTTTTATTTCCCTCCCTAAATTTGGCCTCTGTTAGTCTGAGATTTTTTTTCTTTTGAGTGACTGGCAGTGTAGAATTCAGAATAAGGAGCAGGAAAACGTGTATATATGGAAATTGTTCCAGAAATGAACAACCATAGTTATAGAAAGCAGTATCCTTACTTAATAATGAGAGGTGATTCCTATGTGGCTGCTCCTAATGGTGGAACTCCTTAATCTGATCCACAGTGACTGTACTAATCTGAGTGATGTTCAGGACCTGCTGTTTCAGGTACAAATAAAGCAGTTCTAAGGGTCTTTTGTTGGTTAAGAATCTGTTCATATTCCAAATCATTTTGGATGTTTTTTAAAAAGTTAAATTTTAGTGATTCAGTCTGAAGTGAATTCATAATGAATAGCTTTGAATGATAACATATTTTAAAAAGTACATTTTTATCATTGTTAAGAATAATATTAACAACACTAAAAGTTCTGCTTTAAAAATGCTTGTAGAACTAGTTTAGTAGAAAAAGAATGATTTCTAATTTCCTTATCAATTATGTACGTATAGTTGTCATAACTTGAGTATGTTTAAAAGTATTTTCTGTACTGGTATATCCTAAGTGACTAAAATAGTTCCTGCCACATAGGAAGTATTCAGTAAATATTTCTGAGTGGCTGGACTTTATATTTTCTTTTATAATTCTATTAATTATCCTTGTTAGGGACATTTGTTTTCTAAGCAAATGTAAATTTTAGTATGGTCCTGTGAATTCTAAATCACTATGGCTTTGATTGCAATTGTTAATTTAAAACATAATTAAGATTTTTAGTCTTTTCATTTGAAATTTTCAAGATCATATTTTATAAAAATACACTCACTGGAGCATGTTTCATGTCACATCTTGCTGTGTTATTTACCAAGCAAGTCACTTCATTTTCTTGGACCTCAATTTCCTCGTCTCTAGAATGATGAGTTCCTTTCAATTTTGACATTATTTAAGTTTTAAAAGTCAGACATTTAAAGAAAGTACTCTAATTTTTAATTTATTTTTATTTTTGGCTGTGTTGCTGTGCGCAGGCTTTCTTCTAGTTGCGACAAGCGGGGACTACTCTTCGTTGTGGTATGCAGGCTTCTCATTGCGGTGGCTTCTCTTGTTGCGGAGCACGGGCTCTAGGCGCGTGGGCTTCAGTAGTCGTGGCACGCAGTCTCTGTAGTTGTGGCACATGGGCTTAGTTGCTCCGTGGCATGTGGGACCTTCCCGGACTGGGGCTCAAAACCGTGTCCCCTGCATTGGCAGGCAGATTCTTAACCACTGTGCAACCAGGGAAGCCCTAAGAAAGTACTCTAATTTTAAAAATTGTATTTTACAATTACATATTCAAGTCTAATTTAGGTTTGTTACACCTAGAATTGTGTTTCTGCAGAACAGATTCTTCTTAAAATTTTGTTTCTACTGCCCTTATTGCATATGTCATCACACTTTTTTAGGGTTGTTTCACCTCTAGTTTAAACCTTTTCCAGTTCCACTTGATGTAAACCGAAAAATATTTTAAAATGTCAAAAGATTCTTTTTGTATGAAGAATGGAAAATGTGGCCCATTACATTTAGGCAGACTGTGTATACTCAGATATGTTTGGAGATAGGTGTTTTTGAGATTACCTAAAAATTAAGAGTGTGTGTAAGAAAAGCCACTAATCCAGGAAATCTGGATAATAGGTTTAGCTTTACCAGCCTCTGGGATAGGAATCAAGGCCCTTGGAAGTGAAAACATTTTTTTTAAAGAATAAATAAATGTGATGAATTGGGTGATTGGGATTGACATGTATACACTGATGTGTATAAAACTGATGACTAGTAAGAACCTGCTGTATAAAAAAATAAATAAAATAAAATTCAACAATTTAAAAAAGACTAAATAAATGTGTGTGCATATTTATATGTATTCTTTTTTTTTTTTTTTTTTTTTGTGGTACGCGGGCCTCTCACTGTTGTGGCCTCTCCCGTTGCGGAGCGCAGGCTCCGGACGCGCAGGCTCAGCGGCCATGGCTCACGGGCCCAGCCGCTCCGCGGCACGTGGGATCTTCCCAGACCGGGGCACGAACCCGTGTTCCCTGCATCGGCAGGCGGACTCTCAACCACTGCGCCACCAGGGAAGCCCTATATGTATTCTTAAATGTTAGTGTTGGTCTTTCCTCTTAAAAACATCTTAACCCTCATCCAGTTTTTAATTCTTTATATCTAGTGATATACATCACATCTCAAATTGAGTTTTGATTTATGTGGTCTGATATTTTTATGTTCTGTATCTCCAAGGCCCACTTTTATTGAAGGAATATTGAAAGGGAGTATTTGCAGTATGACCTAGCCCAGTCTCTTAATAGCTTTCTTTGCTAAAAGCTATCCTTGCTTGCAGCATTGACCTTTTTAATTTATCCTTAAGGAGAACAATGAACAATGAAATTTTATGAGAGTAAAGAATAGATACCTTTAACTGAGTTCTTTGCATTTTGGAGATCTTACTTACCCTTGCTGTATTCCAGTATGATTGGCTCTTTAGAAATTATAGCAAAACAGTTTGATTGCTCCTGGTATTTCTGTCATTGAACCTTTAAGATTTTGGAAGGAGGAGTCTGTGATAGCTAATTTTTGAAGTAGGAATAAAATGATTGTCTCTAGTATTTTTTTTTTGCAGCATTTGATATTGATACCATATTCCTTTTAGAAATTTTCTCTTAAGACTTTCTCATTTTTATATTGTTGGTTTTCCTACCACTTGGACCACCCTTTTCCTTTCTTTATTTAACTCTTTAAGTTTAAAATGCATCATATTCTATATTCTTTTCCTAAGATCATATCCATTTCCATAGTTTTTGCACAGAAGCAGATAGCCAGTTATCCATAAAGCTCCATATCCTGAAGCACTGGTTCTGCGTATGAAATATCTGGCTCTGAACTCTCAATAACTTACATTTTTTAAAGTGTCCTGGTCAATTGGGGAAGCCTATTTTCTGCCCATTATATCCTGGGACTGGTAGGGAATTTTAAGGATCTTCTAGCTAAGTGCCTTCACTTTTTGGCTGAAGAAACTTAGGCCTTTGGCTAAAGTAAGAGAAAGTCAGATTCCTGGTTGAGATTTTCCAGTTCCACGTTTGGTGCTTTTTTCATCACAAAAGGTATCTTGCTGAAGCCATGTTCTTTTGCACATTTAATTACTTTAAAAATGCAACATGGTAGCTTTATTTAAAGGAGGATTTTATAAATTCTGTGTTTTTCGATTTACTCACTGTACTAATTTCTTATTTTACTATATTTTTTTGCATCCCACTTAATCCATTTGTGTTCAGCCTCCTTCTGCTTGCAGTATGTTCTTTAATATTCCTTTCAGCAGACGTCTGTTGATGGTAAACCCTTGATCTTTGTCGAAAATGTATGTATTTTGTCCTTATTCTTGGAATGATAATTATTTGATTATAGAATTCTTTGTGATAGTTATTTGCACTCAGTCCTTCGAGGGTATTATGACTTTAATTGTTGCTGTGAGAAGTCTGCTGTTTCTAATTATTGTGGCTTGGCAAGTAATTTATTATTATTATTTTTTCTGGTTGCTTAAAAGCAGCCCTTAAACATGCCTTAATTTAAAAAAAAATATTTATTTCCCTTATTTATTTATTTATTTTTGGCTGTGTCGGGTCTTAGGTGTGGCACATGGGATCTTTGTTGAGGCAAGCTGTATCCTTTTCGTTATGGCACGCAGTCTGCTTGTACTTCTTTCCAGTTGCGGCGCCCAGGCTCCTCTCTAGTTGTGGCTTGCTGGTTTTCTCTCTCAAGTTGTGGCACGTGGGCTCCAGGGTGTGTGGGCTGTGTAGTTGTGGTGCACAGGTTTAGTTGCCCCACAGCATGTGGGATAGGGATCAAACCTATGTCCCCTTTATTGGAAGGTGGATTCTTTACCACTGGGCCACCAGGGGAGTCCCTAAACATCCCTTAATTTTTTAAAAAAAATTTATTTTTGGCTGCGTTGGGTCTTCGCTGCTACACGTGGGCCTTCTTTCATTGAGGTGAGTGGGCTCATTGCGGTGGCTCCTCCTGTTGGGGAGCATGGACTCCAGGTGGGTGGGCCTTAGCACTTGTGGCTCACGGGCTCTAGAGCGCAGGCCCAGCAATTGTGGCGCACGGGCCCCACTGCTCCGCGGCACGCGGGATCCTCTCGGACCAGGGCCCGAACCCATGTCCCCTGCATTGGCAGGCGGATTCCCAACCACTGGGCCACCAGGAAAGCCCAATTTTAAAACAATTAATTAATTAATTTTAAATTTATTTTATATTTGGCTGCATTGGGTCTTCATTGCTGTGCGTGGGCTTTCTCTAGTTGTGGCGAGTGGGGGCTACTCTATTGTGGTGCGTGGGCTTCTCATTGCAGTGGCTTCCCTTGTTGCAGGCACAGGCTTCAGTAGTTTAGCATGCAGGCTCAGTAGTTGTGGCTCACGGGCTCTAGAGCGCAGGCTCAGTAGTTGTGGCACACAGGCTCAGTTGCTCCGAGGCACGTGGGATCTTCCCAGACCAGGGCTCAAACCCGTGTCCCCTGCACTGGCAGGCGGATTCTTAACCACTGTGCCACCAAGGAAGCCCCATCCCTTAAATTTTGACATTTTGCTGCTTTGTTCACTTTGTGTCTAGATGTGGCTATGTTTTTATTTATCCTGCTTAGAACTCTTGTTTCTAGAATGTAATCATTGTTATTTATTAATTCTAGAAAATTATTATCCATTATTTTCTTACTTACTCTTCATTCTCTTTAGTTGCCTTTGGATCTCCTGTTAGATGTATGTGGACCATGTAATTGTCTGCTCCTTGCCTCTTAATCTTGCTTTCATATCTTCTATCTTTTTATCTCTCCAGGCCACTTTCTGGTTAGTTTTTGCATGTGCCTTCCAGATAATTAATTCTTTCTTCAGCTGTGCCTAATTTTACAGTTTGAGTCAGTTGATTTTTTTAATATCAGCAATTGTATTTTGCTTTTCTAGTTCTTTGTGCCCCTTGTTTAAAAGACTTATTATGAGGACTTCCCTAGTGGTGCAGTGGTTGAGAGTCTGCCTGCCGATGCAGGGGACGCGGGTTTGTGCCCTGGTCCGGGAAGATCCCACATGCCGCGGAGCGGCTGGGCCCGTGAGCCATGGCCGCTGAGCCTGCGCGTCCGGAGCCTATGCTCCGCAACGGGAGAGTCCACGGCAGTGAGAGGCCTGCGTACCGCAAAAAAAAAAAAAAAAAAAAAGACTTATTATGAGAAAATGTCAGCCTACATGAAAGTAGAGAAAATAGTGTTATCAATAATATTAGACTTAGGGCTTCCCTGGTGGCGCAGTGGTTGAGAGTCTGCCTGCCGATGCAGGGGACACGGGTTCGTGCCGCGGTCCGGGAGGATCCCACGTGCCGCGGAGCGGCTGGGCCCGTGAGCCATGGCCGCTGAGCCTGCGTGTCCAGAGCCTGTGCTCTGTAACGAGAGAGGCCACAACAATGAGAGGCCTGTGTACCGCAAAAAAAAAAAAAAAAAAAAAAAAAAAAAAAATAATAATAATAATAATATTAGACTTAAAAATGTTACAAAAATAGTGTATAGTTCTTGTATTACCTTTACCTAACTTCCCTTAATATTTTATGTAATCATAGAATAGTTATCTTAGATTATTGTATCTTGATACAATACTATTAACTAATCTGTAGACTATATTTGAATTTCTCCAGTTTTCCCGCTAGAGTCCTTTTTGTGGACTAGGATCCCATGTCGCATTTAGTTGTTATTTCCTTAGTCTTTTGTAATCTGGACATTTAACCAGTCTTTGTCTTTGTAACCTTGACCTTTTGAAGATTACTGGCCATTTTGTAGAATGTCCCTCATTTAGGATTTGTCTGATGTTTTCTTGTGATTGGTTATACATTTTTGGCATGACAGAGGTCATGTTGTGCTCTTCTGTGGGCATCATATCAGCAGGTACATGATGGAGATACTGGCGATGTAACATTTGATCACTTGCTTATGGTGTTGTCTGCCAGGTTGGGTTTTTTTTTTTTTTTTTGTATTTACTTTCCCCCCCCTTGTAATAAATATTTGAAGCTATGCAGTTATCCTGTTTCTTATCATACTTTTCAGCATTTTTTGATGCTTTTTGCCTGCAACAGTTACTACTGTGGTGTTTGCCAAATGGCAATATTTCTAGTCCCATTGTTCCTATTACATGCATTATCAGTTAGAATTCCATCTTAAGGAAGAGCTTTCCTGTCTTTCCTATTTATTCGTTTATCCAGTTATTTATACTAGTACGGACTTGGGCATTTATTCTGTAGGTTATAATCCATTAGTGTCATTATTTCTTGCTTAGTGTTTTCCCATATTTTGCCATTGGGAGTTCCTTCAAGTTTGCTCCTGTGTCCTTTTGACAGGCCCTCATCATTTTTTAAACCCTTTTTTTTTTTTTTTCACTATCTTCATAGCACAAGATGTTCCAGATTCAACTTGTCCTTCTGCTTCACCCTTAGAATCAACCATTTCTCCGAGGGGCTCTGTTCTCCTTTGATTGGAAAATGGTATTGAGAAATTAAGATCTGGAAGCTTGGTGTGTTCATGCTGGATTTTCATTGCTTTTAAGTCCTCTCAGTGGACAGAGTTAAGAAATACATGTATGTATATACATACACCTAGTTGTGTGTGTTTCTATCTGTATCTACATATTAAAAAAAAAAAAAAAGAGTTCATGTTGATATCTCCAGTTCCAATCCACAGCTTACAGAAGTGTGTTATAGTCTTCTCCCCCCACACCGTTGGTCTGGTAGGTTGTTTTTCCAGTCTGTGATAGTGAGAAACCTGGTTCTCATTGTCCACAATGTATTTTCTTATTTGCTCAATTCTAGTATACAAGAATTTCAGAATTGCTAACCTCTACTCTTGTGAGAAACAAATTTATTGTCTAGAATACACTACTATGAAAATACTGTCAGTATAGTCAAAATACTGTTTTCCAAATTTATTTAGGTAATTTCTTTTCTTTCCCAGCCATTGCAGTGTGGCATTTGTAATATACTTATTACTGTTTGTGTTCCATTTTGAATCCCACCCCCCCATATCCTGGTTGATTTTAATTATCAGTTTATTTTGGGGTTATGTGAAACAATTAGCATGTTTCTAAGAGTTAGAAATAACACAAAAAGCTTTACTCAGAGTAGTGTCCGTCCTCCCTATCCTTCTACCATGGTCCCATTTTCACTTTCTTTCCAGCTTGTTGCCATTTGTCCTCTAGAATATCTTATTATCATTTATTTCTGGTTTTATCTTCTTGGAATTCTTTTTTGTGCAAATGAGCTGATACATATAAATTTTCTTATTATAGTCCCTTTTTCTTACATGAAAGAAGTACTAAAGACTTTTTTTGTACTTTCTTTTTTTTAACTTAATATATCCTGAATATCACTTCATATCATTTCATAGGGCTCTTCCTCATTCTTTTTTTTGAGACTGCCTAGTATTCCATTGTGTGATATAGCATAGCTTATTCAGCTATTCTCCTGTGTTTAGAAATTTAGGCTGTTTTGTTAGCTGAGGTGTTTTAAAGCAAATCACACAGTGACATCTCACTTTATGTTGCATCTCTGAAAAATAGACATTTTTCTGCATAACCACAGCACCATTGTCTTCCACACACCCCAAATGCACAAGTCTTTAATATTATAGTTTACTTATTCCATATGCTGATATCTTTCATAGCCTCAGAAATGCTGTTTTATTTGACGTGTTTGAATTAGGATTTAAAACAAGGTTCATAAGTTGCATTTGATTATGTCTCTTTAAGTTTCTCTAGAACAGTCCCCCCCATCTTTTTATTCCTCTCACCCTCTTGACTTATTGAAATGATTCTACAGTTGTCTTGTAGGATGTTCCAGATTTTGGGTTTTTTAAGAGTTATTTGGATGTTTGACTTATTTTTATTCCTTTACATTTCTTTCTTTCTATCTATCTATTTATTTATTTTTGGCTGAGTTGGGTCTTTGTTGCTGTGCGCTGGCTTTCTCTAGTTGAGGCGAGCGGGGGCTACTTTTCGTTGCGGTGCGCGGGCTTCTCATTGCAGTGGCTTCTCATGTTGGGGAGCATGGCCTCTAGGTGTGCAGGCTCAGTAGTTGTGGCTCGACGGCTCTAGAGTGCAGGCTCAGTAGTTGTGGCGCGTGGGCTTAGTTGCTCCGCGGCATGTGGGATCTTCCTGGACCAGGGCGCGAACCCATGTCTCCTGTGTTGGTAGGCGGATTCTTAAGCACTGAGCCACCTGGGAAGCTCTCCTTTACATTTCTTGTAAAATTAAAATTTATGATAGGAGACTTGGTTTGCAAGAAATTCAGTGTTTTGGCACAAATACTTCATAGGTAGTACTGAGTACTTTGTATTCATCACATCAGAAATGTTTTGTCCTACTTGTAGTGATGCTAATATTGAATAGTTTCAGATGATGAAAGTTAATATCCTTATTATAATACTGAGCTTTTCCTCTTATATCCTTCTTGCAATCTGTGGGATGATCATTTTGTACCATGCCAATATGCAGTTCCTCATCTGTTGATTGTTTTAACAGCCACTGAGTATCAGGTCTTGTATTGTTGTGTTAGGGATGTCTGTTACTGTTTTATGTTGTCTTGTCCCATGTATTTTAGTTTATCTTTTATGTGTTTTAATCATTTAAAGTACTTATAAATGTCTATCAGATTGTTCAGTTGTCTGAAATTCTTAGAAATCCACTTCTGTTCTTTGCTGTATTTGCTGATTCTTAAGGTGAACTGTTTCCTTAGGTGTTTTATAGTTTTGAATTGTGAGCTGATCTTCAGAGGGGTTGTCTGTGAGAATTCTGAGTAGCTTCTTGGCGGGGCGGGGGGGGCATATTACTCCAGAGAGGTTTGTTTTTGCCAAGCACCCTAGAGGTGTTTCCAGGGACCACTTTATTTTTAAACTGAAGAATAGCTCATATGTACTAAAATGAACAGATTTTCAGTGCAGTTTTGACATGTGTATATACCTACGTTATCAACCTGTTCAAGCAGAGAACATTTTTTCTATTTAATTTTTGGAATTTGGAGTTCCTGTACAACATAGAATAAATTCAAACTCTAAACCTATGTGAGGGCATCTTGGGATTACAAAGTCTTTGGTGATATTTCCCACATTTTCAGAGCCTAGGCCAAGGCAGAAAATTTCTTTGCCTCCTTCTACCAATGGCAGATTTTTCTACTTCATTGTTCCCCAAGGGTCTGTGCTTTGTGCAAAAATCTACTTCTAACCCAGTGCTTCTTGTGTGTCAAGGCCTTGTCTTTTTCCCTGCTTTGCCACTGAAACAGAAGTCCTCAGTTTCTGAGATGAGAATAAGCTGCAGGGTGGCTGTAGCATAAAGCGTGTACTGCTTTTTATTTCCCTATTAATTTTTGGCTCTCTAAGAGATTTCCCTGACTTTCCTACCTTAGTTGTACATTTAAAGGAGTGTTTACGTATTTTTATTTTGTGTATATATATGTATCAGTCCGTTTGGGCTGCTACTACAATACACCACAGTCTGAGTAGCTTATAAGGATAGAAATGTTATTGCTTACAGCAGCGGTCCCCAACCTTTTTGGCACCAGGGACCGGTTTCTTGGAAGACAGTTTTTCCACGGGAGGTTGGGGGATGGTTCAGGCGGTAAGGCGGGTGGTGGGCAGCGGCAGATGAAGATTCACTAGCTCCCCCCCCACCCCCCGCCGCTTACCTCCTGCTGTGCGGCCCTGGTTCCTAACAGGCTGTGGGCCGGTAGTGGTCCGTGGCCCAGGGGTTGGGGACCCCTGGTGTACAGTTCTGGAGGCTGGGAGGTCCAAGATCAAGGCACCACCTTGGTCCACTTCCTGGTTCATGCACCTTCTTTCTGTGTCCTTACGTGGTAGAAGGGCCTAGGGGTCTTTCTGGAGCCTCTTGTATAAGGCACTAATCCCATTCATGACAGCTCTGCCCTTATGACTAAGCACCTCCCAGAGGCCTCACATTCTAATACTATCATCTTTGAGGATTTCAGTACAGGAATTTTGAGGAGACATGAACATTCAGACCCTAGCAATGTATAAATCAAGTAAAAAGACTTACCAGTGGTTATAGGTGTTTTGTAAAAGGAGGGTTTTCTGGTTATGCTGTTATCAAATTACCAGAAATAGAGATTCTAACTTTTAGTTTTTAAATATTACCTTTTCTTATTGTGGATATATGTGCATGATAGTTGGGCATTATTCATACTTACTAATATGTGTACTAATGACTTCTTTTAATTATAGGTAGGATTATATAAGTAACTTCAAGGATCATGGAGTGGTTTATGACCTGGTATAGATCTGGTTCAGTTAGATTTTATGGCTCAGTTCTAAGTGTTGTCTTAATTAGTCACCTTTGAATGTAATTACATCCTGTAAAGGGTGAAAATGTATCCCTTTTGTTTAGCTTTATTTTTTTTTTTTTTTTTTTTTTTTTTTTTTTTTTTGCGGTATGCGGGCCTCTCACTGTTGTGGCCTCTCCCGTTGCGGAGCACAGGCTCCGGACACGCAGGCCTAGCGGCCATGGCTCACGGGCTTAGTTGCTCCGCGGCATGTGGGATCTTCCCGGACCAGGGCACGAACCCGTGTCTCCTGCATCGGCAGGCGGATTCTCAACCACTGCGCCACCAGGGAAGCCCTGTTTAGCTTTATTGAAACTGAACATTTCTGAGTATTTTTGTTAGGGGAAGCTGGATTCAAATTAAGTATACATACTAGATTAGGAGTCTGTAAATATTTTGGAAAATATATTATTTTTTCCTTATCTAATCATAGAAATTATATGCTTGGGATTGTAATAAATTTGTGTAAAATGGCTGATATCTAGTCCGATTGACAGTTGAGATATTTTTTACTTTATTGGCATAAGAAATTTTGATGTCTTGAAAACTCACTGTTTTCTTTACTTACTTTAATTACTTCCTAATTAAAATGAAGCCTATCTTCTACCCTTTACTCCATTTAAAAATTATTTTTCAGAAAGCGTTGCAAATGGATATCATGCCAGATACAGCAATAAAATTACATTTGTGTGGAAACCTAGTGAACAGCATATAGCAGCCTGGCACTAGTTTTCATGATTTTTGATGAATAGCAGATGTGCACACTCTGGCAAAGCAGAGCTGTAACCACATGTATTTAATTCTTCAGTATCAAGTCGATATGTTTATATTCTCTTAATTCAAAGCCCAGATAGAACCCAGAGCCAAAATAAATTAGAGGCCAAACAGACTACATAATTGGAGAGTTAGCAGTAATTGTTGCTGAAGAGAGATTTCTCTTACGTGAGCCTGTAACTTGGCTTTTGAGAAGCCATAGGAGATATTTATCAAACACTCTTGCATTTCCTAAAGGATACTTTAGGTATCCTTTTGGCTTTTAAATATGCTGATAAAAAGTGTTTGTAGAATATATTACACAACCAGTTGGATTTAGCAACTTTATTGTTAAGTGCTTTTAGGTAACCATAGGTTACTAAGCTAGGTTAACTGCCCAAACAAAAACAAAACAACTAAGCCAAACCAAACTGACTCCTTAATATGTGTACCCCAGTTATTTTTTATTTTTGGAAAGAGTCCAAAATAAAATGATGTAGTCAAGGAGTTCACCTCATAGTCTTAATTTTCAGGCAGCTGGGTTAAGGGGGGAGGTTTTCAGGCCTCAGTGTCAAATTCTCTTTTCTTCATTTTAATAATAGAAAATGTTTATGTGATATCCTAGCAGATAATCCGGAGAATTTTTTTTTCTCTTTTTTCTCTGCATCCTGAAGTCTGTATTCTGCTGGCAGTCTTGATGTTCTCCATCCTACTAGTTGATCTTTAAATAAAACGTTTACATCTTTCTCTTATTGGCTGATGCCCATCCCCCCCTTTAAGGAGTAACTGTCTTAAAAGGAGTAGCCCCTAAATATTGTTCTTTATTAAATCTAACACCTTAGTTTGTCATTCAAGCTTTTAGCAGGTGCCCTTTACCATATCACCTTTACCATATCATCCTGATTTTTTCATATTCTCTTATGCAACTTAACAGTGAGAGCCAGAGTCTGTATATATGCTATGTATTTTAGGGCTGGAAATGACCTTCCCTCACCTCCCCAATGCAGATATAACTCTTGATGACTTATTGACATTCATTGCCCCATGATGCTTCTTGTTGGCAGCTCTACCCCAGCTGTGTAAAGTTCCTGGAAATTTTGAAGTCATAGAATCATTTTGAAAAATGACAAACTTCTAAAGGATTCAATTTTGCTTTAAATTATGTACTATAATAGATTAATGGGAAAAATTATAAAGTTAAAAAAGTTAACTGGGAATTTTAAAACCTCTTTTGTAAACTTTACTTAGAATTTTTCTAGGTCACATAATCTCTTTCTGATACATAGACTGAACCTTAAATTTCTTCCAGTACCTAGAGTAGTAGAGTCTCTTATATTTGTAGAGATGTTGTGTATTTGTGCCATGTCTGGATTACATATGAGGGCAGAGCATGCTAGTCTTGTCTTGCGCTGCACTTTTACTAAGGGATATAAATTGATATTTATTTGACAGTGTTAAAATGTTGTAATTC
This sequence comes from Kogia breviceps, assembly GCF_026419965.1. Lineage (NCBI taxonomy): Eukaryota > Metazoa > Chordata > Mammalia > Artiodactyla > Physeteridae > Kogia > Kogia breviceps. Next base: position 8,546,727 of record NC_081321.1, on the reverse strand, counting down.
AACTTTGTCCCCTCACCTGGCCCAAATAAAGCTTTTAGGTAATCAACTCAAAATACAGAGTAAATCCTCTGTATCTACTTTGGATATGGAGGATACTTTGTTTTGGAGGACAAATACCAGTGGATGTTCTTTTTCCCCTCTCTCACGGGTTTTTCTCCTCCCCTCATGTTGAATGATGATTTTGGGTTTGCAGAAATGGAATTCCCAGTGATGAGATCAGCTGCCATAGTTGTCCAACATCACATATCTGTACAAGGGTCCTGAGCAGGGCTCAACAGCTTCCATTCCGTTTGAATCAGCTTCAGTGCTTCTTCCCCGAGTGCCACGAGTGCTTCTCTCCTGGCTCTCTAGGGCCCATTGCCATTTTTTCCCACACTCTCTAGAGAAGGACAGAGTCTCATAAAGCAGATTCTGAGCCTGAAACATAGGAAAGACTATAGTGTGACCGTTGCGGAGAAGACCCAAGCAGAGAGCCTCATTCTGCTGAAAGATCATTGCATTGACTGGAGACATTTTAGGAATAACATTTACTGTAATCTCTTTCAGTCTCTCTTTCTTATTGCTTCCTTTGGACACGTAATTTAGCTGCCTTTGGGGAGCCCACGTGCCACAACTGCTGAAGCCTGCGTGCCCTAGAGCCCATGCTCCTCAACAAGAGAAGCCACTGCAGTGAGAAGCCCACGCACTGCAATGAAGAGTAAACCCCCACTCACCACAGCTAGAGAAAGCCGGCACGCAGCAACGAAGACCCATCGCAGCCAAAAATAAATAAAATTTAAAAAAAATAAGAAAAAGAGAAAAGTTTTTTGTTTGACATTCGTTCATTCCTTCTCTCTCTCTCTTTTTAAATGTAGATCTGAGTTTCTTACCCGTATCATTTTCCTTCTCTCTGAAAAACTTCATTTCTTGCAAAGCAGGTGTATAGGCAATAAATCCCCTCAATTTTTGTTTTTCTGAGAAAGTCTTTATTTCCCCTTCACTTTTGAAGGATAATTTTGCAGGTTACAGAATTCTAGATTGGCAGGTTTTTCCCTTTCAACTCTTTTAAGTATTTCACTTTTCCTGCTTGCTGTTCTCTGAGCTGCTTAGATTTGTGGTTTGGTATCTGATACTAATTTGGGAAAACTCTAAGTTATTAGAATATTCTTCAAATTAGAATATGGTTCAAATAGTTCTTTCTCTTTTTCTTTGCCTTCTGGGATTCCCATTATGCATATGATACACCTTTTGTAGTTGTCCCACAGTTCTTGGGTATTGTTCTCTCTTTTTTTTTTTTTTTTCTCCCCTATCTTTTTTCTCTTTGCTGTTTAGTTTGGAAATTTCTGTGGACATTTTATAAATGCAGAGGTTCTTTCCTCAGCTGTGTCCAGTCTCCTAAAGAGCCCATTAAAGGCATTCATTTCTGTTATAGTGTTTTTGATCTCCAGCACTTCTTTTTGCTTCTTTCTTAGAATTTCTTAGAATCTTTCTGGTTATATTATCTGTCTATTCTTGCACGTTGCCTGTTTTTTCCATTTGAGTCCTTAGCATATTAATCATGGTTGTTTTAAGTTCCTGATCTCATAATTCCAACATTCTGGCCATATCTGAGTCTGGTTCTGATGCTTGCTCTATCTCTTCAAACTTTTTTTCCTTTTAGTAAGCCTTGTCTTTTTTTTGTTGAAAGCTGAACATTATGTACTGGGCAAAAGGGACTGCAGTAAGTAGGCCTTTCTTTAGTAATGTGCTGGAAGAGGGGATATGTTCTGTAGTTCTGTGAGTAGGTCTCAGTGTTTTAGTGAGTCTTCTAGTTCCCAGGCTGGGAGCTTCACAAATGTGTCTGTTTCTTTTCATCCCCTTAGGTGGGGCAGGATAGCTAGAGGGGACTGGAGTTGGGTATTTTCCTCCCTCAGGTCTGATAAAAGCCCAGTAGGTTAGGGTAAAATAGTTTCTCTTGAGGGCAGGCCTTGTTAAGAAGAATAGAATACTCTGATGTAGTTCAAAAATTATTTATTTTTTTCCTTCCCATTGCTGGAAGCATGAGGGGATTTTTCTTTGATCTTCACAGTGAGGACCTGGTAGAGTTCCTGGAGGAAAAATTCATGAAAGTTTGAGGGCCACCTCATGACTGGTTCTCTCTGGAGTTTTTAACTTTCACATTTATCTACACTAAGTCTCTAGCAATTCATCAGTTACAGTTTAGATTTTACTACCCTGCTACTGGTTCCCACATAGTTTTCTACTCTGGTAAATTATAATTCTCTGTATCTGCCTGTCTCTCCAATTTTTGGATCCGCAACTTGCTCTGTGACCCAATTCTCTGATGGATCTAAGAAGAATTGTTGATTTTTTTTCAGTTCAGGTTTTTGCTTGTTAGGATGGAGTGATGGTTTCTAAGCTTCTTGCATGCTGGACTAGAAACTGGAAGTCAGGGCTTTTGCTTTTTTTGCATTAAAAATCTAAATGAAGCTTAAGTAATGCAATATTTATTAGTTAGAAGAATCTTACATAATATAATCTGGAATCTTAATTTCGATAGATGAGTTCCAGACATATTCAGAGGTTTTGCTTTGGATTGGGGCAGGCATCCAGGGAGTAGAACCTGTATGCTCTTATTTGTATCCTTAGTCTAGTTCCCTAAGCCATTGGTATTAGGTGTAATAATACTTTTATTTATTACCATAAACTGTTTATCTGCAGTAAACAGATACTGTGTAGACTGACTTTGTTTAAGACTCTTACAGTGAGACTGAACTAAGTAAGTGAATCCGCATCATCTCAGTTTATATATAAGAAGACTGAAGTGGAAATGAAAGCAGTAAAATGAGTTCATTACTGTCTTTTACATTTTTCACGAATTTTATTAATGATAGAGGCTTAAGTGAAACTCTCAGAACTAGGTTGTAAAATAAGATATGAAATCTGTTTTCTTATAACTCTGTAACATTTTCCTTTGAAGCCTAACCATGAGCAAACAACTGTTAGCAATCGGAAAGTAAATTTTCTGAAATGTCTCCTCAGAGATTGAAAATAGTGTTATGTGCATGGAGATAAGCCTACAAACATGTAGACTGTGTACTCTGTTTAGTAGAATTAAAGAGGACTTTGGAAATGTGTATGTTTGCCTGAAGAATGAGTAGTAAAATTGTAAGCTGTTTTATGTATATAGAAGATGAGAAGCATCATAAAAGAGCACACTGTAAGTTTGTCAAAACCCATAGAGCTCTACAGCAGAAAGTGAACCTTAATGTGTGCAAATTAAAAAAACAAGCATGTAGTTGGTTAGAGGATCCCAGGATGAAATGCAGACTGAGCCAAACAAATCTAATCTCACTGCATATAACGGGGGAGAAAAGGTCCTGTCCTAAGTAACTTTGGAAATGCATGGAACCTGTAAGACTAAAGGCAAAAGGAACTGCGCGTAAGTAGTGTACTCAGGTCGATAATGTTGCTTCCCGTAGAGGAATGGTTAACAATTCTGATTCTATACTAGAATTCAACAAGTAAGATAGGTGGTAGGTGGTGGGAACCAGGTGTCTTACTGTTGGAGTGGGAGGTTACAGACAAGCAAGGGAAGGAGGCTACAGTGACCCATGTGGTAGTGCGTTAGAATTGGAGATATTGGTAGAAGCTCATACTTAACTACCATAGATATAAGTATACATCTTAAATGAGTTTAGTTCATTAACCTCAAAGCAGTCAAAAATAGAAATTTCCGCCTTGGAATTAATCGTATTTTTAAATTAAAAAAATTTTATAATTAACTTTTATTATTTATTTATTTATTTAGGGCTGCGTGGGTCGTCGTTGCTGTGTGTGGGCCTTCTCTAGTTGCAGCGAGCAGGGGCTACTCTTCATTGCAGTGTGGTGGCTTCTCTTGTTGCGGAGCACGGGCGTTAGGTGCGCAGGCTTTAGTAGTTGTGGCTCACAGGCTCTAGGCACGCAGGCTCAGTAGTTGCGGTGCACGGGCTTAGTTGCTCTGTGGCATGTGGAATCTTCCCGGACCAGGGCTCGAACCCGTGCCCCCTGCCTTGGCAGGCGGATTCTTAACCACTGCACCACCAGGGAAGTCCCTTAATAGTTTTTTATAATCAAGGTGGGAGTAGTGGAAAAGTATATTATAGTTAATATTTTAAGCGTTTACCTTAAGTATTGCAGGATTTTTCAGATCTTACAGAACAGGACAGAGTCCTAAATGCAGACCTAAGTATTGCCAGTCATATTGTTGAATGCCTTCTGTTAGGAGGGAGATTTGTATTGATACAAATACAAATCCCTTGATCATAGAATCCTGATTGTATTTTCCGTATTTGTAATTTTATTTAAATTATTGTTAAATATATGTGGTACGCTGCTTCCTTCTCTCCCTCTCCCCTCTCCCCTCTCCCCTCCCTCTTGCGTCTCCCTCCCTCCCACCTTCCCTATCCCATCCCTCTAGGTGGTCACAAACCACCTAGCTGATCTCCCTGTGCCATGCGGCTGCTTCCCACTAGCTATCGGTTTTACGTTTGGTAGTGTGTATATGTCCCTGCCACTCTCTCACTTCGTCACAGCTTACCCTTCCCCCTCCCCATATCCTCAAGTCCATGCTCTGGTAGGTCTGTGTTTTATTCCCGTCCTACCCCTAGTCTCTTCATGACATTTTTTTTTCTCTTAGATTCCATATATATGTGTTAGCATACAGTATTTGTTTTTCTCCTTCTGACTTACTTCATTCTGTATGACAGACTACAGGTCCATCCACCTCACTACAAATAACTCAGTTTCATTTCTTTTTATGGTTGAGTAATATTCCATTGTATATATGTGCCACATCTTCTTTATCCATTCATCTGTTGATGGACACTTAGGTTGCTTCCATGTCCTGGCTATTGTAAATAGAGCTGCAGTGAACATTTTGGTACGACTCTTTTTGAATTATGGTTTTCTGAGGGTCTATGCCCAGTAATGGGATTGCTGGGTCATATGGTAGTTCTGTTTTTAGTTTTTTAAGGAACCTCCATACTGTTCTCCATAGTGGCTGTATCAATTTACATTCCCACCAGCAGTGCAAGAGTGTTCCCTTTTCTCTACACCCTCTCCAGCATTTATTGTTTCTAGATTTTTTGATGATGGCCATTCTGACCGGTGTGAGATGATATCTCATTGTAGTTTTGATTTGCATTTCTCTAATGATTAATGATATTGAGCATTCTTTCATGTGTTTGTTGGCAATCTGTATATCTTCTTTGGAGAAATGTCTGTTTAGGTCTTCTGACTATTTTTGGATTGGGTTGTTTTTTTTGTTACTGAGCTGCATGAGTTGCTTATAAATTTTGGAGATTAATCCTTTGTCAGTTTCTTCATTTGCAACTCTTTTCTCCCATTCTGAGGGTTGTCTTTTGGTCTTGTTTATGGTATGCTTTGCTGTGCAAAAGCTTTTAAGTTTCATTAGGTCCCATTTGTTTATTTTTGTTTTTATTTCCATTTCTCTAGGAGGTGGGTCAAAAAGGATCTTACTGTGATTTATGTCATAGAGTGTTCTGCCTATGTTTTCCTCTAAGAGTTTGATAGTGTCTGGCCTTAACATTTAGGTCTTTAACCCATTTGGAGTTTATTTTTGTGTATGGTGTTAGGGAGTCTTCTAATTTCATACTTTTACATGTACCTGTCCGGTTTTCCCAGCACCACTTATTGAAGAGGCTGTCTTTTCTCCACTGTATAGTCTTTCCTCCTTTATCAAAGATAAGGTGACCATATGTGTGTGGGTTTATCTCTGGGCTTTCTATCCTGTTCCATTGATCTATATTTCTGTCTTTGTGCCAGTACCATACTGTCTTGATTACTGTAGCTTTGTAGTATAGTCTGATTCCTCTAACTCCGTTTTTCTTTCTCAAGATTGCTTTGGCTATTTGGAGTCTTTTGTGTTTCCATACAAATTGTGAAATTTTTTGTTCTACTTCTGTGAAAAATGCTAGTGGTAGTTTGATAGGGATTTCATTGAATCTGCAGATTGCTTTGGGTAGTATAGTCATCTTCACAATGTTGATTCTTCCAATCTAAGAACATGGTATATCTTTCCATCTATTTGTATTATCTTTAATTTCTTTCATCACTGTCTCATAATTTTCTGCATACAGGTCTTTTGTCTCCTTAGGTAGGTTTATTCCTAGGTATTTTATTCTGTTTGTTGCAATGGTAAATGGGAGTGTTTTCTTAATTTCTCTTTCAGATTTTTCATCATTAATGTATAGGAATGCAAGAGATTTCTGTGCATTAATTTTGTATCATGCTACTTTACCACATTCATTGATTAGCTCTAGTAGTTTTCTGGTGGCATCTTTAGGATTCTCTGTGTACAGTATCATGTCATCTGCAAACAGTGGCAGTTTTACTTCTTCTTTTCCGATTTGGATTCCTTTTTTTTCTTTTTCTTCTCTGATTGCTGTGGCTAGAACTTCCAAAACTCTGTTGAATAATAGCGGTGAGAGTGGGCAACCTTGTCTTGTTCCTGATCTTAATGGAAATGCTTTCAGTTTTTCACCATTGAGGACGATGTTGGCTGTGGGTTTGTCGAATATGGCCTTTATGATGTTGAGGTAAGTTCCCTCTATGCCTACTTTCTGGAGGGTTTTTATCATAAATGGGTGTTGAATTTTGTCCAAAGCTTTCTCTGCATCTGTTGAGATGATCATATGGTTTTTCTCCTTCACTTTGTTAATATGGTGTATCACATTGATTGATTTGCATATACTGAAGAATTCTTGTGTTCCTGGGATAAACCCCACTTGTTATGGTGTATGAGCCTTTCAGTGTGCTGTTGGATTCTGTTTGCTAGTATTTTGTTCAGGATTTTTGCATCTGTGCTCATCAGTGATATTGGTTTGTAGTTTTCTTTCTTTGTGACATCTTTGTCTGGTTTGGTATCAGGGTAATGGTGGCCTCGTAGAACGAGTTCGGGAGTGTTCCTCCCTCTGCTATATTTTAGAAGAGTTTGAGAAGGATAGGTGTTAGCTCTTCTCTAAATGTTTGGTAGAATTTGCCTGTGAAGCCATCTGGTCCTGGGCTTTTGTTTATTGGAAGATTTTTAATCAGTTTCAATTTCATTGCTTGTGATTTGTCTCTTCATATTTTCTGTTTCTTCCTGGTTCAGTCTCGGAAGGTTGTGCATTTCTAAGAATTTGTCCATTTCTTCCAGATTGTCCATTTTATTGTCATAGAGTTGCTTGTAGTAGTCTCTTAGGATGTTTGTTATTTCTCCTTTTTCATTTCTAATTCTATTGATTTGAGTCTTCTCCCTTTTTTTCTTGATGAGTCTGGCTAATGGTTTATCAATTTTGTTTATCTTCTCAGAGAAGCACCTTTTAGTTTTATTTATCTTTGCTATCATTTCCTTCATTTCTTCTTCATTTATTTCTGATCTGATCTTTATGATTTCTTTCCTTCTGCTAATTTTGGGGTTTTTTTGTTCTTTCTCTAATTGCTTTAGGTGTAAGGTTAGGTTGTTTATTTGAGATGTTCCTTGTTTCTTAAGGTAGATTGTATTGCTCTGAACTTCTCCCTTAGAACTGCTTTTGCTGCATCCCATAGGTTTTGGGTCGTCATGTTTTCATTGTCATTTGTTTCCAGATATATTTTGATTTCCTCTTCGATTTCTTCAGTGAACTCTTGATTATTAAGTAGTGCATTGTTTAGCTTCCATGTGTTTGTATTTTTTACAGATTTTTCCTGTATTGATATCTAGTCTCATAGTGTTGTGGTCAGAAAAGATACTTGATATGATTTCAGTTTTCTTAAATTTACCAAGGCTTGATTTGTGACCCAAGCTATGATCTATCCTGGAGAATGTTCCATGAGCACTTGAGAAGAATGTGTATTCTGTTGTTTTTGGATGGAATGTCCTAGAAATATCAATTAAGTCCATCTTGTGTAATGTATCATTTAAAGCTTGTGTTTCCTTGTTTACTTTCATATTGGATGATCCGTCCATTGGTGAAAGTGGGGTGTTAAAGTCCCGTACTGTGATTGTGTTACTGTCGATTTCCCCTTTTATGGCTGTTAGTGTTTGCCTTATATATTGAGGTGCTCTTATGTTGGGTGCATAAATATTTACAATTGTTATATCTTCTTCTTGGATTGATCTCTTTTTCATTATGTAGTGTCCTTCTTTGTTTCTTGTAATAGTCTGTTTTAAAGTCTATTTTGTCTGATATGAAAATTGCTACTCCAGCTTTCTTTTGATTTCCATTTGCATGGAATATCTTTTTCCATCCCCTCACTTTCAGTCTGTATGTGTCCCTAGGTCTGAAGTGGGTCTCTTGTAGACAGCATATATATGGGTCTTGTTTTTGTATCCTTTCAGCCGGTCTGTGTCTTTTGGTGGGAGCAGTTAATCTATTTACATTTAAGGTAGTTATTGATATGTATGTTCCCATTACCTTTTTTTTTTTTGTGGTATGCAGGCCTCTCACCGTTTTGGCCTCTCCCATTGCGGAGCGCAGGCCCAGTGGCCATGGCTCACTGGCCCAGCCGCTCTGCGGCATGTGGGATCTTCCCAGACCAGGGCACGAACCCGTGTCCCCTGCATCGGCCGGCGGACTCTCAACCACTGCGCCACCAGGGAAGCCCACCATTTTCTTAATTGTTTTGGGTTTATTATTGTCGGTCTTTTCCTTCTCTTGTGTTTCCTACCTAGAGAAGTTCCTTTAGCATTTGTTGTAAAGCTGGTTTGGTGGTGCTGAATTCTCTTAGATTTTGCTTGTCTGTAAAGGTTTTAATTTCTCCGTCAGTTCTGTATGAGATCCTTGCTGGGTAATCTTGGTTGTAGGTTTTTCCTTTTCATCAGTTGAAATATGTCCTGCCACTCCCTTCTGTCTTGCAAAGTTTCTGCTGAAAGATCAGCTGTTAACCTTATGGTGATTCCCTTGTGTGTTATTTGTTGTATTTCCCTTGCTGCTTTTAGTATGTTTTCTTTGTACTTAATTTTTGATAGTTTGATTAATATGTGTCTTGGCATGTTTCTCCTTCGACTTATCCTGTATGGGACTCTCTGTGCTTTCTGGACTTGATTAACTATTTCCTTTCCCATATTAGGGAAGTTTTCAACTATAATCTCTTCAAATATTTTCTCAGTCCCTTTCTTTTTTTTCTTCTCCTTCTGGGACCCCTATAATCCGAATGTTGGTGCATTTAATATTGTCCCAGAGGTCTCTTGAGACTGTCCTCAGTTCTTTTTATTCTTTTTTCTTTATCTGTTCTGCAGTAATTATTTCCACTATTTTATCTTCGAGATCACTTATCCATTCTTCTGCCTCAGGTATTCTGCTGTTGATCCCTTCTAGAGAATTTTAAATTTCATCTATTGTGATATTCATGATTGTTTGTTTGCCTTTTAGTTCTTCTAGGTCCTTGTTAAACGTTTCTTGTATTTTCTCCATTCTGTTTCCAAGATTTTGGATCATCTTTACTATCATTACTCTGAATTCTTTTTCAGGTAGACTGCCTATTTTCTCTTCATGTGTTTGGTCTGGTGGGTTTTTACCTTGCTCCTTCATCTGCTGTGTGTTTCTTTGTTTTCTCATTTTGCTTAACTTACTGTGTTTGGGGTCTTCTTTTCACAGGCTGCAGGTTTGTAGTTCCCATTGTTTTTGGTGTCTGCCCCCAGTGGCTAAGGTTGGTTCAGTGGGTTGTGTAGGCTTCCTGGTGGAGGGGACTGGTGCCTGTGTTCTGGAGGATGAGGCTGGATCTTGTCTTTCTGGTGGGCAGGTCCATGTCTGGTGGTGTGTTTTGCGGTGTCTGTGACCTTTTTATGATTTTAGGCAGCCTCTCTGCTAATGGGTGGGGTTGTGTTCCTGTCTTTCTAGTTGTTTGGCATAGCGTGTCCTGCACTGTAGCTTGCTTATCGGTGAGTGGAGCTGGGTCTTGGCATTGAGATGGAGATCTCTGGGAGATTTTCGCAGTTTGATATTACTTGGAGCTGGGAGGTCTCTGGTGGACCAATGTCCTGAACTTTGCTCTCCCACCTCAGAGGCACAGTCCTGATGCCTGGCTGGAGAACCAAGAGCCTGTCATCCACATGGCTCAGAAGAAAAGGGAGAAAAAAAGAAAGTAAAAGATAAAGTAAAATAAAATAGTTATTACAATGAAAAAAATATTTTAAAAAATTTTTTAACTGGGTAAAAAGAGAGAACAACCAAACCAAAAACCAAATCCACCAATTTGATAAGCGCTGAAAACTATACTAAAAAACAAACCAAAAAAAACCGGACAGACAGAGCCGTAGGACAAATGGTAAAAGCAAAGCTATACACACAGAAGCATACACATACATACACACACAAAGAGAAAAAGGGAAAAATATATATTTTGTTGCTCCTAAAGTCCACCTCCTCAATTTGGGATGATTCGTTGTCTATTCAGGTATTCCACAGATGCAGAGTATATCAACTTGACTGTGGAGATTTAATCCTCTGCTCCTGAGGCTGCTGAGAGAAATTTCCCTTTCTCTTCTTTGTTCGAACAGCTCCTGGGATTCAGCTTTGGATTTGTCAGCTTTGGATTTGGCCCCGCCTCTGCGTGTAGGTCGCCTGAGGGCGACTGTTCTTCGCTCAGAGAGGACGGGGTTAAAGGAGCCGCTGATTCGGGGGCTATGGCTCACTCAGTCACTCAGAAGGGAAGGGTACGGAATGCGGGGCGAGCCTGCAGCGGCAGAGGCCAGCGTGACGTTGCACCAGCCTGAGGTGCGCTGTGTGTTCTCCCGGGGAAGTAGTCCCTGGATCACGGGACCCTGGCAGTGGTGGGCTGCACAGGCTCCCTGGAGGGGAGGTGTGGATAGTGACCTGTCCTTGCACATAGGCATTTTGGTGCCTGCATCAGCAGCTTTAGCATCTCATGCCCGTCTCTGGGGTCCGCGCTGATAGCTGCGGCTCACATCCCTCTCTGGAGCTGGTTTAAATGGCGCTCTTAATCCCCTTTCCTCCCGCACCAGTAAATAAAGAGGAAAGAAAAAGTCTCTTGCCTCTTAGGCAGCTCCAGACTTTTTCCCAGACTCCCTCCCGGCTAGCCGTGGTGCACTAGCCCCCTTCAGGCTGTGTTCACGCCGCCAGTCCTCTCCCTGCGATCCGACAGAAGCTGGAGCCTCAGCTCCCAGGCCCCCCCCCCCCCGCCCCCACTGGGTGAGCAGACAAGCCTCTCGGGCTGGTGAGTGCTGGTCGGCACCGATCCTCTGTGTGAGAATCTCTCCGCTGTGCCCTCTGCACCCCTGTTGCTGCGCTCTCCTCCGTGGCTGGGAAGCTTCCCACCTCCACTGCCCTCAGTATCCTCCCGTGAAGGGGCTTCCTAGTGTGTGGAAACCTTTCCTCCTTCACAGCTCCCTCCCACTGGTGCAGGTCCCGTCCCTATTCTTCTGTCTCTGTTTTTTCTTTTACCCTTCCCGGGTACGTGGGGAGTTTCTTGCCTGTTGGGAGTTTTGAGGTCTTCTGCCAGCGTTCAGTAGGTGTTCTGTAGGAGCTGTTCCACATGTAGATGTATTTCTCATGTATTTGTGGAGAGGAAGGTGATCTCCACGTCTTACTCTTCTGGCATCTTGAAGCTCCTCCTCCATCTTGAGTTAATTTTTGTATGTGGTGTGATTGAAGTACATCTTTTGGCATGTGAATATCCAGTTGTTCCAGCATCATTTGTTGAACAGACTGCCCTCCGTTGACTTGTCTTTGTATCTTTATTGAAAACCAAATATGTGGGTCTATTTCTGGACTCTGTTCATTTGATCTTTGTGTCCATTGTTTTGTCAATAACATGCTCTCTTTATTTACTGTATTAAAGATAGTAAGTCTTGAAAGCAATTAGAATGAGTTCTCCAAGGTTGTTTTCCATTTTCAAAATTGTTTTGGCAGCTCTAGTCTTTGATTTTTCAAATGAATATTAATGTCAGCCTGTCAGATTCTAATTAAATCTTGCTGGGATTAAATCAAGCATGTTTGTTCTGTTGAAATCTTCTAATTCCTAACTGATTTTTGAGTCTCTTTGATTTATCTATTGCTGAGAGAAGTGTGTTAAAAATCTTGACAGTTTCTTTCTATAGATCTGCCCATTTTGCTTTTTAGAAATGTGCTTTGAGACTGTTTTGAAGTGGACGTAGGTAGAGAATTATCTTCCTGATCTACCTCATACTATTATTTAGGGACTGAATTTATTACTAATGTGTTTTGACTTAAAAGTCTATTTTGTTTGTTATTATTAACTACATGCACTTTCTTTCAGTTAGTTTCTGCCTGATAAATAGTTTTCTGTTTTAAAATTTGCTGTGCGTTTGTTTTCTAGGTATTTCTTTTTTAAGTAGCTTGTGGTTTGATGTTTAAGTCCACCATTACAGTTTGTCTTCTGAAGCTTTTAGTCCATTTGTGTTTCTTGTAATTACTAATATATTTCAGTTCATTTCTGACATCTTATTTTGAGCTTTCTGTTTGTCCTTCCCATTTCTGTTTCTTTTTCTCTTCTTTCTTGGCTTTTTTCATGTTAATTATGTTTTGTCCTTCAGTTTTTCCCCTCTACTACTGTGCAAATTGTACGCATTCTGTTCTTATTGAAGATACCCTAGGAATTTTTTAACACATATACTTAATGAAATTCTTAGTACACTTGACCTCTGTTTATTACTTTCCTGGCTTATATAAATATCATTATCATGAATTTAAGTTCTACTTCGTTGTTCATAACTCACTAGAAATTTTTAAAATTTAGGTTTATCATGCCATCTTGCATATTAGACCTTCCAGGTGAGATAATTTTTCGGACTCTTTAGAGTTTACATTAGTGAAGGTGTGTTGGTAGCTGGCTCTCTCAGGCTTTGTTTGTCTGATATGCCTTCATTCTAGGTCAATAGATTTTATTATGTTGATGGTATCATTCTACTGTCCATTGGCATTCTTTGTTGTTGAAATAATCTGTTATTCTTATTATCATTCCTGACCACAGTTTCAGTATAATTTGTGTAGATTTTTGTTTCTTATTATGCTGCTTGGAATTTGTTGGGTTTCTGGATTCTGTGGGCTGATGTCTTTCATCACTTGTAGAAAATTCTCTTCAAATATTGCATTTGCCCCATTGTTTTCTTTTAGAACTATAAGTAGAAATCTTTTCCTCACTCTTCCATGTTTTTTTATGATAACCTGTCTTTCATGAATCCACTTTTTCCCTTTGTATTTAGCACTAAAGAGATTATCCAGAATTATCTTCATGTTCATTAATTATCTCTTCATACAGTCAGGTATTCCTACCATTTCCTTCTTTCTCTCTTTCTATGTGTGTGTTTGTGTATGTGTGTCTGTTCCTTTTAGCTTACCCACTGAGAATATTCAAGTTTCTGGTTTTTGGTACTGTGTGTAATCCCTCAACTGTGGGTGCTACTTTGTGTAGATTACAGAGACTGTCTCTCTTTTAGTGCTAGATTACTTCTCTGGATTTTTCCTTTCTTTTTGCTGTGCTCAAAATATTTCCTTAATTTTCTATGGTTGCAGATGTGTACTTAAAATATTATTTTTGGAGTTTATCGTTTTTAGGTGTTTTATAATAGAAAGCCTTCTCTGGACTTACAGTCTGCTGTATTGCCAGAGACAGACTTTATAAGTTTTCCTGCCCACCCCCACCCCAGTATTTAATTTGCTATTTCTTTCTTTTATGATTCTTATATTCCACTCTTTCCAGTACTAAGGAGAGCTAAGTATGTCCAGCTTGCTTTCCTCTCTTCTTTTTTTCTTTATAGTTTAGTTTGCTGTGCATTTTAAACCACTCACATACTTACATTTCATACTTACAAGAAGATAAAAAGAATAACATAATGAACACTGTGCCTACTATATAAGCTAAGCAGTAGAACATTACCAGTATGGTTTACTCCCTGTACTGGTTGCCTCCTCTTTTGTACCATACTTCTTATTTAATTCTTCAGTTGTTTTGGGGGATGTGATGTAGGGTGAGACTCTAAGTAGTTCCCCCAACCAAGAGTTTTAAAAATATATACTAGAGTTTTAATTTGATAAAATTTGAGAGTTGGGTTAGAGATTAATTCCTAGTCTAGTGCCATTTTCCTTTTCTCAGTTATTTCAGTTTAAGAAAAAAGTTTATTCTGTAGCTTTCAGGTGATTTTGTCCTTTTTCTCTTTCATCTGCTTTCCACCTCTGGTAGATTAATGAATTGCCTACTCAAACGTACTGTTCACCTTTTTAAGTAGTATTTGTTTAGAGTTTATTAACAAATTAATTTTTCACCCATCACTTTAAATTCTTTTGCAACTAAATCCTTGTGAAACAGGCCTACTTAAAATAATAATCCTTTTACTTAGCTCCTTTTCTAACTGGAGAATACATTTTAAGTAGATGTTTATGGTGCCTTTTTAAGTTTTAAATAACTATTCCTGTTTTGTTTTTGGTGCTTATCTTGACGTTTATTCTTTTGACCTGTTTGACCTCAAGGTGAAATTGGAGGTAACTTTTGGCGCTAGGTAGTACCCAGGTAACTCTAAACTTAGCACCAGTATCAGAAGACTGTTCATCCTCTAGATGCTGTTTCATTCTGACTCTTTGTGTCTTGGGCAGAAACTGAGTCACTAATTTTGTCAAAGAATCTTAATGATGCCCCCACACATACATAAAAGAAGGGTTGGCTTTGGGGCATGTCTGCCTACTGTGGGTATCTGAGTAAGATTACCAACTTTTTTCTGCTGATTTATATGGATTTGAAAAAGGTGGTAATGAGTGATGGCTTTTATTTTCAGGAGTGTTTAAACTCTTAGAAGTGTACCAGTTTTCCCAGGGGAAAATTCAGAGTTACCAATTGTTTTTTGAGTAATGCAGTTTTGTTTAAGGCATGACAGCTTTTGTTCTTATTTATTTATTTTTTAAAATCTTTATTTTATACTGGAGCCTAGTTGATTAACAATGTTGTGTTAGTTTCAGGTATACAGCAGAGTGATTCAGTTATTTGTTTACATGTATCTGTTCTTTTTCAAATTCTTTTCTTATTTAGGTTATTACAGAATATTGAACAGAGTTCTCTGTGCTATACAGTAGATCCTTGTTGGTTATCTGTTTTAAATATAGCAGTGTGTACATGTCAATCCCAAACTCCCAGTCTATCCCTCCCTGCTGGTAACTGTTCTCTAAGTCTGTGAGTCTGTTTGTTTTGTAAATAAGTTCATTTGTATCATTTTTTAATTTTTAGATTCCACATATAAGCGATATCATAAGATACTTGTTTTTCTGTATGTGACTTACCTCACTTAGTATGATAATCTCCAGATCCATGCATGTTGCTGCAAATGACATTATTTCATTCTTTTTAATGGGTGAGTAATATTCCATTGTATATATGTACCAAATCTTTATCCATTCATCTGTTGATGGACATTTAGGTTGCTTCCATGTCTTGGCTATTGTGTAAACAGTGCTACAGTGAACACTGGGGTGCATGCATCCTTTTGAACCATGTTTTTCTCTGGATATATGTCCAGGAATGGGATTGCTGGATCATATGGTATCTCTATTTTTAGTTTTTTTAAGGAACCTCCATAATGTTCTCCATAGTGGCTGTACCAGTTTACATCCCACCAACAGTGTAGGAGAGTTCCTTTTTCTTCACACCCTTTCTAGCATTGATTGTTTGTAGATTTTTTGATGATGGCCCTTCTGACTGGTGTGCGGTGATATCTCATTGTAGTTTTGATTTGCATTTCTCTAATAATTACCAATGTTGAGCATCTTTTCATGTGCCTATTGGCCATCCGTATGTCTTTAGAGAAGTGTTTATTTAGGTCTTCTGCCCATTTTTTTGATTGAGTTTTTTTTCTTTTTTTTTTTTTTTTTTGATCTAGAGCTGCATGAGCTGTTTATAAATTTTGGAGACTAATCCATGGTCAGTCACACTGTTCGCAAATATTTTCTCCCATTCTGTTGGCTGTATTTTTTGTTTTGTCTGTAGTTTCCTTTGCTGTGCAAAAGCTTTTGAGTTTAATTAGGTCCATTTGTTATTTTTGTTTTTATTTCCATTACTCTAGGAGATGGCCCAAAAAAGATATTGCTGTGATTTATGTCTAAGAGTGTTCTGCCTACGTTTTCCTCTAAGAGATTTATAATGTCCAGTCTTACATTTAGGTCTTTAGTCCATTTTGAGTTTATTTTCGTGTATGGTGTTAAATAATGTTCTAATCTTTTTTTTTTTTTTTTTTTTTTTTTTTTTTTTTTTTTTTTTTTACATGTAGCTGTCCAGTTTTCCCAGCACCATTTGTTGAAAAGACTGTCTTTCTTCAGTTGTATCATCTTGCCTCCTTTGTCATAGATTAATTGACCATAGGTGCGAGGGTTTATTTCTGGGCTTTCTGTCCTATTCCATTGATCTATGTTTCTGTTTTTGTGCCAGTACCATACTATTTTGATGACTGTAGCTGTGTAGTATAGTCTGAAGCCAGGAAGCCTGATTCCTCCAGGTCTGTTTTTGTTTCTCAAGATTGTTTTGGCTATTTGGAGTCTTGTGTCTTCATACAAATTTTAAGATTTTTTTGTTTCAGTTCTGTGAAAAATGCCATTGTTAATTTGATAGGGATTGTGTTGGATCTGTAGATTGCCTTGGGTAGTATACTCATTTTCACAGTACTGATTTTTCCAGTCCAAGAACATGGTATATCTTTCCATCTGTTTGTGTCATCTTTGATTTCTTTCATTAGCATCTTAACAGTTTTTGGAGTTCGGGTGTTTTGTCTCCTTAGGTTTATTCCTAGGTATTTTATTCTTTTTGATATGATGGTAAGTGGGATTGTTTCTTTAATTTCTCTTTCTGATCTTTTGTTGTTAGTGTACAGGAATGAGATTTCTTGTGTATTAATTTTGTATCCTGCAACTTTACTAAATTCATTGATGAGCTCTAGTAGTTTTCTGGTAGCATCTTTAGGATTTTCTATGTATAGTATGTCATCTGCAAACAGTGACAGTCTTACTTCTTTTCCAATTTGAATTCCTTTTATTTCTTTTTTTTTCTGATTGCCATGGCTAGGATTTCCAAAAGTATGTTGAATAAAAGTGGCAAGAGTGGATGACAGCTTTTTAAATATTGATCTTTTACTGGACTGAACCTGCATGAAGGAAAAAGTAAAGAACCCTTAATTACTTAGAAAAACATTAGTTTTGTGATCTTTTTAGATTTATTTAGCATAGCTAAGGGTAGATACAAGTCAACCAGTGTCAAGGTAACACAATGTCAAGGTAACTATACTATTAATATTACACATTTTGATAAAGATTTCTTGCTAGCCTAACATAATCTGTCTTTTACCATTTTGGCAACATCTTCTAAACTGAAGACAAAAGTTTTTTAAGGATATTTATTATAATATTTATATGTTTATATCTTATAAGTAAAATGAGACCCCGTTCTGTGTAATATATTGAACGAATTAACAAATTAAAACCTCCAATGAAGAGTTGCCACCGTATATATATAAAGAATTGGATGCCAAAAGCTTGAAAAGTTTTAGAAGAAATTTGAAAATTCATTTTATCCTCACAGACTTTTGTATATTTATTCTTAGTAGAATTTTAAATAGTAATTGTGAACTTTCAGAATGCCATTTCTTAAATTATGAAACTTTTGAAAGAAATACAGAAGTGTTGTGTATGGGAAGAAATTCCTTTGGTACTTTGTTTCCTTTTGTGGCCTTCCACAGCTTAAGGCATGAGGCTGATTATTAGCTAATATTTAGGGTCAGCTGGCTAATGATTTAAACACATTAACACCACCTGTACAGGAACAGAGTGCTATGGATAAACAGGTGCTTGAGAAAGTCAGACTCCTCTTTACTCTTTCTGAACCCTGGCTGAGTTAGTCTGAGTGCACTAACATTCCTTTGGGAGCTTTTAGACAATATTGATGCCTGGGCCCCAATCCAGACCAATTTAATCAGAATCTCTGATGGAGGAACCCAAGTTACTGATATCTTTAATGAGTTTTTCAGGTCATTCTCATGCTGCCAGGGTTAAAAAAATGTATGCTTTAGGTGTTTCATGCTGTTGACGCTGCTGCTGTTGTTGATGGTGGTGGTATTAATGTGGTTGTTGTTGTTTTTACTAGTGTGTTTGTGTGGGGAAGCATGTGCAAAATCTAAGAAAAGTTGTGCTTAAGGTAACTTGTATTAGTCCGTTTGGGTTTCTATAAAAGTACACCATAACTGGTGGCTTATAAACAACAGAAATTTATTTCTCACAGTTCTGAAGGTTATGATGTCCAGGATCAAGGCACTGGCAGGTTTGGTGTCAGGGGAGGGCGTGCTTCCTAGTTGGCTGTTTTTTCACCGTAACTGCACATGGTAGAGGGGACCTTTTAAATAAGGGCATTAATTCCATTCACGAGGGCTCCAACCTCATGACCTAATCACCCCAGAGGCCATACCTCCTAATACCATCACCTTGGGAGTTAGGATTTCAACATATGATCTTGGGGGCAGGGGAACATTCAGGCCATACCATAACTTAATTATGTGTATACAGTTCTGGTTTCCGAATATTCAAGAACTGATTATCTCATGGTCATTATGTATTGGTGATTATTGGATTTTGAAGTTACAAATGTGTAGATAAAGCAGACAGTTCAGTTCAGTTTTCTTTTATGCCTCATCGTTTCATTGTTTATGGTGATGTAAGTGTCATATTTTGATGTTAAGTTGGCTTTTCCATCTGTCACAAATTGTTTCCTGTATATCACTTTTCATCAAGATACTGTTTTAGGTAAGTGTACAGGTGGCAGGTTCAGGCTGTGATTTGCCTGGCAGTTTTCTGCCAGTCATTCTCATGAATGTTGACATTGGCCCTTAATGAGAGGAGTCACAGTAGATTGAGGGGAGAGTTGTGAGATTTTTGAAACATGCCATTTATAAGATAGCGGAGCTGGGGGGAGGTCTAAGATATGAGGCTTTGTTGGGACATTTAGGTGATGGTGTTTGGATCTAAAAATGTGTGTTAGTGTTCATAGTTTTAAGCAATAGAAACCCTTCTACTTTAAACAGAAAAAATATTTTTAAAGAGGATGTTGGCTTACTTATAGAATTTCATAAATGGTAGAATTACCAAGCTTGGAATCTACATCCAGGAACTCTGCTACAAATCATACCACAGACCTGGTCCGGTGAAGGCACCGCTGTCAGGTGGCATGCTCACCACTGTGTGTACTCTCCCACTGACACGAGGCAACAGATAATCCTTAAACTGCTGCCAGTGGTCCCTTGTAGAACTGGATTAAAGCAGGATGAATGAACTTAAACTGCATTTAATTAGCCTTTGCTGTTACCCCCAGCCTCACCAGAATGGATTGCTGTGGTCCTTGCTGCTGCAGCTCTTGCTTCCTCCTCTCCTGCCTCTACCTCCTCCTTTTCTTGGTGTGTCTGACTGGTAAAACCCAGATCTTACACCCTTGTCGCAGTTGCAAGGAAGGTTTGGAAAGCAGATAGCTGGTGTTTTCAGTTTCTTTAGTTTCAGGTAGTGGTTCTGCCTCATAAGGTGGAGGATTCTTCAACCATAGGAAGGTAGTTTAGATGCTGGATAGCCCCTAAAATGCCAGCTATCCATGACGGAACATCTTGTAAGTGAATGGTCATAGGAGTAGTCCATATTTTTGCCATACTTTGAATACTGTATTTTTTTTTCCTTTCTCGTGTTGAAGGAATGAATGGAGTGTGATGATAGATATGGAAGAAGAAGATAGCTAATAGAAATATAAATTTTATCACTGGAATGGGCCTTAGGAATTATCTAAGCCAATCTAAAGAAGAAAATACTGATTATAAGAGTAATGCCATTCTCTGAGAAATCATCTTTACTTCTGTTAGTGAAACCAATTTCTACCCCCATTAGTCCTCATAAGGAAGCTGCTATATAAAGTAGTGAACAACACCCTTGTATCATCAGTGACACATTTATTTGGTCTTTGTGCTGCAGTGTCAGGGCACAGTGCAGTTCAGTAGAAGCAGGTAAGGTGAGCTAGAGATGTGAACTGAGTACTCAAGGGCAAGGGCAAGATTCTCCTCAAAAACTAATTTTAGGATTCCTGTACTACATCAGACATGTAATTGAAGGCCTCATAGGGCACGACTGAAATAATTTACCTTTATTCTTCTCTTCACCAGGCCATTAAAAAAAAATGTCAGTGAAGCTCTATGTGTAGTTTTTAGGTTTGAGCAATGGGATATTCTAGTATATCCTCTGAGGTGACCTAATAGCAAAATGTGCATAGAATAGAGACTAAGTAAGTATATATTTATTAGGTATAAGCCAGCTTTCAACTTACGGAAATAATGTTGTGTAATAAAGCTTTATAGGTATTGCTGTGGGAATCTCTATAGTGGAGAGAGTTGTCAGTTTTACTCGGGAGGCCATTTCAGGTTGGTGCTTTCTAGCTGAGCAGTTGTTGGCCAGAGGAACAAGGTATGGAAATGGATAATAGCTTTTAGTCAGTAGGAACGCTGTGTGCCAGACTCTATCCTGCCATTCATTGCACATTCAAGGAATAACAAATAGCTTGTAACTGGAGCAGAGTATAGGAATAAGGGTATACGTTGAAATAAAATTCTACCTGTATTTCTCAAGGATGTGGTCTCTGTAATAAGACCCACATACAAGATGGTCCAAGAGCAGGTGAATGCAGACCATTATTAAACATTGGAGTACTGACTATAAATATGCTTGCCATTATATTAGATGGTTTTAGGATAGGGGATGCAACTATGAATAAAACAAGGGCCTGGAATCTAGAGGGGTGGGAAACGTGTAAACAGTCCTGGTGTCATATGTGTTTGAGATGTACAGAGCACTGGAGGAGCACAGAGGAGAGTGTGCTTGAGGGAGTCATGAAATGCTTTCACCAAGATGTGGTGACATTTGAACTGTCCTGAAGAATCAGGATGTTTACGAGTGTCTAGAAGGAGGAGGGTGGCATTCCAGACAGTTAATATATCATTTTTATTATACTTAAAGGAGCTCAAAATGCATCACCTTGTTTTCTTCAGAAAGAGGAATGTGGATAACAGCAATTTGGGAAAATTGCTATAGTTAACATTTTCTTTGGTAAGAATAGGGAATTAAATTGATTTAGTGTGCTGTTTATTTCAGGCTTATAAGCTATACCTTCCAGTAGTGTTATATCAGTGTAATTTCTGAATGAAATATATTCTTAGTATTGTGTCCACTAACTCTTAAATTCGTCAGCTAGACTGGGTGCCTAAGGATCATTTTTCTCCAGGATAATCAGTTTATACATGCTCATGCGGAATTCCATTATGATGCATATTGTCAGAGCAAGGTTTTATTTAATAGAACCCATGTTCTTTCCTGTTCCTCAATAATAGAATCTTTTTTTTTTTTGATTTGGTTACTGTCTATTCTCTGTAAAAACAAATCATCTAAAACAAATGCTTTCATTATCTTCCAGTAATCACCATGTATAGTTAAAATATGATACTAACACAAATAATCAAGGAGAGGGAAAACACGGGAAGCATAGCAGATTTCTTCACAGTTTTGTTTTTTTTTTCTCTCTTTGTATTGGGTTGGCTAAAAAGTCCATTCGGGTTTTTCCATAGGATGTTATGATAGTTCTATCAGGAAATAGATAGTATTGAGTTCTCCAACCTTTTCTTCACTTAAAAGCCTAATCTACTAACCAAAGTAAAACAGAACTGGTTCAGGGATGAGGAAGATGAAGGGTGTGAATTCTGCATGACCCTTTTCTTTTCACTTTCATTAAGTCAGAATTTTTTTCACTGGCTTTAGTCCCAGTGATTTTAGAAACTTTCTCAAAACAAATTTTATGGCAAGAAAATGTTTTTGAGGACCCATGGCTCTTTACAGTTAGATTTTACCTTAACATCTGTCACGTCATGTTCTTAGAATGTGGCATGACTCTTGCTTACACTTTGGGGTTGGCTTGGTTTCATATGCAGCTCTTAATTGTAGTTTATTTTGCCTTGTTACTATAGTCCAACTGCATTCACTGGTAACATCCTTTTTATTTTATTTTATTTACTTTTCTGTCCAATTCTTCCTTAATTTTTTTTTTTTTTTTTTCCGGTATACGGCCCTCTCACTGTTGTGGCCTCTCCCGTTGTGGAGCGCAGGCTCCGGACGCGCAGGCTCAGTGGCCATGGCTCACGGGCCCATGCGCTCCGCGGCACGTGGGATCTTCCCGGACCGGGGCATGAACCCGTGTCCCCTGCATCGGCAGGTGGATTCTCAACCACTGCGCCACCAGGGAAGCCCTCTTCCTTAATTTTTGCACTATTTTTTTTTTTTTTTTGCTACTCTTTTGGCTGGTTCTTTGGATATAGAAGGAAGAACAGTGAGGTCATTGTGCTCATTTCATCTTTATCTGAACTCAGCATGTTGCCCCCTAAACTCTGTCTCTATTCCATATTTTGTTGAATGACACCAATATGGACTTACTCACATTTGCCAGATCGTGCGAGCCATCCCAGTCTGTCCTTTATCTTTCTTCTTCCTCGTTGATCCATCCCTCAATTTTTACCTTCATCAGTTCTCATCTGGAATAGCTGAGAAGTTTTGTGCCTTACTTCTCGTTCTCTAATTTCTTCCCCCTCTAGTCAGTCCCTCAGTATTATCAACAGTGATTTGTAAAAGGATAATCTTTTGTAATTTGTAAAAGGATAATAAGCACTTTACTTTTCTGCTTAATAGTCTTAAGTAACTTCTCATCCCCTTATAGGCTATGCAGTCCAAGCTTCTTAGCACAGCAAAATAGATCCCATCTGTAGGACTTCTTTTGTTGCCTTGTGTCCTCTACAATACACAGTATCCTGCAACTCTACTGATCTTGCTGTTTCTCAAATATGTCATGGCTTGTTATGTCCTTTGCATAGGCTGTGTCTTCTTCCTGGAACACTTTCCCATTTTGGCAACTGCCTAAATAAAAGTATTACTTCCTCTGGTGAACTTTTGTTGAGAACTCTTACATTAACTGGCTTGATTGGGTATCAATTCCCAGTACTCTCATAGCAGCCTGTTCATACTTCTCTTGATATAGTTAATCATTCCTTGCCTAGATTGCAAGTTTCATAAGGACAGTAGTTTTGCCTTGCTTATTTTTGTATTACCATGTCAAGCATGATGCTAAGCTCCTAATAGGTGGTCAGTACATTAAAAAAAATTAAATAGTATTTTGGTAACTTATAAAATATTTGTGTTTTTCTGCTGCCTGTTCCTCTTTCCCTTTCTGTATTAAGTATGTAATGAGTTTTTAGCTTAAAGGTTAATTAAATAACAAATGCAAATGTTCAGTATTTATAGATGAAATTTATTACTTTAAATTTTAAATATTTGAACAAATGAAAATACCAGCAAGCTTCAATTAAAAATTCTAACTTTTTATCAAATTCTCACCTGACAAATATCTCAGTTTCATTTGTTGTAGTTGAAGCCTTTACCTGAGTGTGATCCATGAAGTAACATGACATATTTCTTAGGGTTGAGTACTGGAAGAGTTATTTATTAGCTTTGAGCAGTGGCATGCGTATAATTTTATTTATTACTAAAATTCTTGTTGAGCTGACTAATTCATTTGTGACAACTTTTTATTACACCATAAACTAGACACTGAGTTCTTGTAAGTTTAGTGCTTCTTTAGACAAGCTTAGTGGCAGTTGTGAGACCTATGTAAATTATATTATACAGGAAGGACAACGGTACTTATTTGTTATAACCATTTGATAGTGTACAAATTGCTTATGGTCAGCCCATATGAGTTCTTCATAATTTGTCTACAAACTGTGATAAGTATTATAGCACAGCGAAACAAGCTATAGGAGCACATAGGAGGGAGTAACTCTACTTTGTCTAGGCAAGCTGGGAAAGGCTTCTACAGAAAAAAAGGCTACCTTTGCATTAACTTTAAAAATATTCTCTTGATTCTTATTTGTGTTATAAGCAACTTTTTTGAGATATAATTTATATGCAAAAATATGTATATTTTAGTATTTATAGCTTGATGAGTTTTGATAAATGTGTGTATCTACCATTACCTCTGAAAAATACCCATTTTATCAGATCACTGCAGAAAGCTTACTTAGTCCCTTTCAAGTCAGCTCCTACTTTCACCATGATAACTACTGATCTGACTTCTATCACTATAGATTAATTTTGCTGAATCTAAAACTTCATATAATGGAGTCATTCTGTAGGTACTCTTTTGAGTCTGGGTTCTTTTGTTTACCATTATTTAAAAAAATACATCCTTGTTGTTGAATATGTGAGTAGTTTTTTTGCATTGTTGAGTAGTATTCCATTTTATGAATATACCAGAGTTTGTTTATCATCCTATTGATGGGCATTTGATTTATTTCCAGTTTTTGGTTATTATGAATAAAACTTCTGAGAACTTACATGTATAGATCATTGTGTGGGTATGTTTTTATTTCTCTTGAGTAAATACCTAGAACTAGAATTACTGGTTCATAGGGTTAAGTGTACATTTAATTTTGTAAGAAACTGCCAAACTATTTTCCAAAATGATTATACTAGCAGTGTATGAGAGTTCCAGTTGCTGTATCCTCACCAACACTTGGTGTTGTTGGTCATTTTAATGTTAGCCATTGTAGTGGGTGTGAAGTGATATCTTATTACTGATTTAATTTTCATTTCCCTGATGATTGATGAGATTGAGCATCTTTTTATGTGCCAATTGGCCATTCATGTATCTTTTGTGAAGTATTAAATGATGTCTTCTGCCCATTAAAAAAGTTAAAGTAAAATTTGCACACAGTAAATTTACACTTTTTTTGGGTGGGCAGTTCTGAATTTAGACAAATGCATACATTTGGGTAATCACTACCATAATTAAAATATAGAATAATTCCACGACCCCCCAAAATATATTCTTGGCTTTTTGTTATCAACCTTTCCCTCCACCTGCAGCTCTAGGTAACCACTGATCTGTTTTCTGACTCTATACAGTTTTGTTTTTTCCAGAATGTAACAAATGGAATCACGTGTAGTGTTTGAATCCAGCTTCTTTCTCTTACTGTAAAGCGTTTGAAGTTTACATGTGTTTATTGTGTATGTCAGTGGTTCTATTTTTCCCTAAAAATATAAACATTTATTAAATTATAACACAGATACAGAAAATGTGCAAATCATATATATATAAAGCAAATTAAGTTTATAAATGTGAACACACCGATGTGAGCAGCATATAGATAAGAAAACAGTACAATACCAGTATTCTAGAAGTCCCCTCATGCTCTACTCCTTCCCCCAGAAGTAACCATTATTCTGACTTCTAACAGCTAAAATAGTTTTCCTTTTTTTTTGTACTTTTATTTTTATTACACTGGTTCTTTTTATTAAAGTATTCTGTTGTTCGAATGTACCATAGTTTGTTTATCCATTCCCCATTTCAAGAATATTCAGTAGTTTTTAGTGACTGTGAATACATCTGCTATAGACATTTTCATACAGGTTTTTTTGTGAATACATATTTAATTTCTCTTGAGTAAATACCTGGGAGTGGGGTTACTAGATCTTATGGGAATGTTTAACGTAAGAAACTGCCAAACGGTTCTCCAATGTAGATGTGCCATTTTGCATTAACACTAGCAGTGTACAAGAGTTTCAGTTGTGCTGCATCTTTGCTAGTACTTTATACTGTCCATTTTTTAAAGTTTAGCCATCTTTTACTAGATCTGTAGTGATATCTCACTATAGTTTTAATTTTCATTTCCGTGAAGAATAATTAGGTTGACTATCTTTTTGTATGCTTATTTGCCATTTGTATGTCGTCTTTTGTTGATGTGTCTGTTCAGATCTTTTGCCCAGTTTTTAATTGGGTTGTCTTTTGTTGAGTTTTAGGAGTTCTTCATACATTATAGATATAAGTCCTTTGTCAGACATATATAATGTACTATAACAGATTGAACGCAGAAAGCTCAGATTTTGTTATTGGCAACAAATTGAAGTGACAAGGTCATTTCATGTATTTCCAAGAAAGTATCTGCCTGATACCTAAGTTTTATTAACCATAATTTGTCATTCTTTTTTTTTTTTTAAAGTAAAAACGGTGTTCCACGAAAAAAGCAGCTAGCTCAGTTGGCCAAGTGCTTTTTCTCAAGACAACCATTCTACATTCATATGCAGCATAAGTACTTTCTCTGTAGATCCTGTTTTGTCACACAGAATATTAAATGTGTAATCAAAGATCAAGCTCTAATGAAATTAATTTTCTGCCTTACCAATGTCAGTGTTCTTTGAGACTGACTTTCCGTTTGTATTTGGTGAGGAAGAAATATAGTGACTATTAGTACAGTTAGTTGCCACTCCCTGCAGTCTTACCCACCATTGCTTTTGGACTATCAGTGCAAATATCAGCACAGGTAGGTAGTTCAGGGTAATCTGTGCAATTCAAAAAAGTTATTCAACACTTCGAATATTTCAGCACCACTTACATTTATTGTTGTAAACATTCACATAGAAGATCTTTGATGATTTAGTTGGTACTGACACCTGATGAACAAACAAAGCAGTGAGTCCGGCCATATCCTTAAATTTAGTCATATATAAGGCAAAAGCACAGTTTCTTAGATGACATTAACTTCCATCGTCATGTTTGCAGCTAAATTTTAAATTTTGTGTTAGTGTAGCTTTAGAAATTGGCGGCACTATGATTTCTTTTACTGGCTTTTCCTCTGGGAGGAATTCAGTAATGTTAACTGGAGAAAGCTTTATGAGTCTCTGTTTTTGTGATTTTTCTCCAGCTGGAAAGCTGTAATAAACATTGTTTGGCTTTTAATGAGGTCATATTTACATTTAAACTATGCAATTCATTTTTCTTTAAACTCTGAATGATTGTCTCAATGCCTCAGCTTAACTGGAACCATAATACTATTCACAAAAAGATAACATGTATAAGCCAATGGAAAGATTGTTTTTGTAATACTTTTTCATTTACAGTTTTGCTCAGGGTCATGGAGTAGATTTCATCCCTTCTTATAGTCAGAGAACTCTCTCTGACAGATCAGTATCATCTTTTTTAACATCTTTAAATGTAGGCAAGTACAGCTGTGTGTTGAAGGAAGTGAGTTTTCTCATCTCTCCTTTTTAAGCCAATGTTCCATTCTTAAATACAAGACAAATATAAGTAAATTTTCTTTATTTTAAAATAGAATACTAGTAAATTTCAAAATTAAAACAGTGTAAAATAAAAAATTAAAGTTAAGAAATATTGTAAAACAAAGCAGTATATTTGCTCCTTGATGTGTTTTTGCTCTGGGCACAGTAAAATTTCAGGACTTCAAAAGAAACAAGTTTTTAGATGATAATGAGGTAGAGAGATTATAGCAGATATAATCAAAGGTAGCTAGTAAGAGTGCAAAAGTGCTGTGAACTGAGTTAATCTCGGAACATGTGTATAGTTATTTCCAAAACCTGCTACCTTAGAAGCTTATGGAAAATATAATAGGTATACATTCCATGAGCCATCAGGGTGAAGTCATCACCACACCTTATATATGTATCCATGAAAAACCTCCAGGATGAAAGTGAAAAAGGCTAAATAAATACATAAAACTTAGCAATATTATGAAAACAGTTTTGACCCTGTAGACCTCCTGAAAGGATTCCTAAGATCTCCAGAGATCTTTAAAAAAACAAACAAACTTATTTATTTATTTATGGTTGTGTTGGGTCTTCGTTGCTGTGCGCGGGCTTTCTCTAGTTGCGGAGAGCAGGGGCTACTCTTCATTGCGGCGTGCAGGCTTAGGTGGCTTCTCTTGTTGCGGAGCATGGACTCTAGGTGCGTGGGCTTCAGTAGTTGTGGCACGCGGGCTCAGTAGTTGTGGTGCATGGGCTTAGTTGCTCCACGGCACGTGGGATCTTCCCAGACCAGGGCTCGAACCCGTGTCCCCTGCATTGTCAGGCGGATTCTTAACCACTGAGCCACCAGGGAAGTCTGTCCAGGGACCTTTGGATCACACTTTGAGAACCACTGCCCTAGGGTGTGGTCTGGATTCGGCCCTTTGAGGTGTCTCAGCTGAATGTCCAGGGTGGTGTTGATGCTCTTTATTCTGTCTTGGCAGAACATGTAAGACCACCCGCATTGCTTGACTTCTGGCATTTTAGTTCTGTTCTCAACCTGATAATCCTTGAGGATCCTGTGTGTGCACAGCCTGGTTCTTGGTCCAAGGACTCATGGGGATCCACCGTGAGTCCCCGCCCACCACACCAATGTAACTTTCTCCTCTTTGGGGCCCTGCAGATTCCAGCCTTTTCTTGGCCCCAAGTTCTCTCTGCCTCCTTAAGCTTGTTGACACCACTGTTCTAATTTCAGTCTCAGCTTTCCACACTTTGGTCGGGGAGTTGTCACCAGGTTGAGTCAGGGTGATTGTTGGAGCTCACCTGGTGAGTTTCCTTTGTCACGTGGTTTGTGGTCTTGTGCTGCCTTATTTTCAGTTTCTAGAAAAGCTGCCTCATATTTTGTTTAATTTTATGATTATTTATAGCTATCTCAGAAGTTAATGTGTAATAGCTACAGTTCTGTGAGTTAATTATTGATGGTGGCTATTAGCTTTTTAAATTAGGATGGAGTAAAATAGTGTGTGCGAAAACATAGGGACAAAAAACTCGGGGTGTCTTTTGGGAAGAGCATGTAGTCGCTGTGTTTAGAGTAGGGTCAGCAAAGGCAGGCCTGCATTAGCTCATTCCCCCGGGGTTCTTAGTAGAAGTCATTAACCAAAAATCACTGAGTTTCCCTCCACAGCTCTGACTCGGCTTCACAGCCTTTATGAACAGAATACCATACCAGGTCACTGATGGTTGGCTGTTAGGGGAAGGAAACCGTTTGTCAGCTTGGGGCTCTAACCAATTCAAGGTAGGGAACACTAGGTGATGAAACTAGGAAATTAAGCTAGGCCTAAAGAAAGGTCCTGACCCTTTATAGAAAAGAATATTTCTCTTATATTATTCTGCTACCATTGCCCATTTGCTTTAGTTGTCGCCGCCTCATCCTTTCTCACTTGGAAAAATTGAAATAGATCCCTAACTGGTATCTGTGTTTTTCTTCATTTAAATCCAGTAAGCTGCCAGTGCAAGTCTGACCATGTCATCCCTCCCCCGCTAAATGATCCAACTTAGCAATGGTTTCCCAAATACCTACAGTGTCAAGTTTAAGCTCCTGAGTACAGGTGTACGGCTCTTTGTGAGATTTGATGCCTTTGTTCGCTAGCCTGATCTCAAACCTTTCATTTTATGATGTAATAATATTGGAATGCATATAGTACCTTTTACACACAGTTTGTGCCTCAGTGTAGTATTTTCTCCTCATTTCTTGTAAACCAGCCTGCTCCTCCTTCAGGGTGCAACTCAGGTGTCATTATCTCTGGTTGGACTCATAGCCCCTCTTCGGTTGCTATCGGAGCAGTGAGGTCACACTTCTTACCTCTCTTATACCTCTATTATATTTGAAAACTGTCTCTTCTGAAAACTGCTTGAATGCCAGAACCATACCTCAAGGGATGTTTGTCACTTGGTAGGTACTCAGTGTTAGTCTAGCTGCATTGAAGTGAACTGATGAAAATGAAGTAATGGTTAATCCAAGAAAAAGCTTTTCCTACGGAGGAAAATTTGACAAACACCAAAACGTGCAACACCATACAAAGCCATAACTATACAAAGCAATCTTAATAATTAGTATATAAATTACAGTTCTTTTGTGACGTTTAAAATTTTTTGTCAAGACATTAAAAATTATTACTATCTGCTGTAAATGTATAGGGAAATGGAGAAACAGTAAAACTAGTATTTATTTATATACTATAATTTAAAACATTAGAAATATTATTAAAAGTAGTTTGAGCAGTGTGCTGCTGTCTTCTCATTGTATAACTTACTATATGGAACAAACATCTTTTCTGTGCCTTGGTGAATTGTCCTATTCCTTTCTGTGTTTGGATCAAGCTTTCAGAATATTTAGGCTTTTTTGTTTTCAGTGTTGTGGATTACCTGAGGGAGTCCCTTCAGTGTGAAGTCTTTGCCGGCATCACTCTGGGGTGGCTTTATCCTTTTTGTCGCAACCACTTTCCTCGTTTATGTTGATAAGTTGGCCTTGACTGAGTTCTCCTGGCTGCATATCTGTGTAGAGTCTTGAATGGCAGTGGTGTCGACGTTCCCATGGTCAGCTGTTTCTTCTATAATTCCATTTATGTTCAATTCAGATTTCATTTCCTGTGTTACTGCTTTTCATTTCTTTGCTGCACCTTCATCTTTCCTGGCCAGTTTCCTTTCGATAGTTCATTGTCATAAAATGTTACATGGGTTTATCAGTACAAGGAGGCAACACAGCTATACACTTTGCTGTCTGTGTGTGAGCTGAATAGCAGATGGGCGGAGGCCAATCATAGACTTTGAAAGAGGGATGTGATTGATCACTGATCATCAAACACACCTGTCATTTACATTGTGAATTGTGGAGCTGGCAGTGAAATTGGTACTTTGTGTACTTACAGTTCCTATACCATGGTAAGTGAAATTTGACCATGTTGAGCGGGGACTGATGTTATTTAACTAAACTGTGGTAACTGAAGTTCACACGTATTGGAACCATGCAGAGCCATGACTGTCTGTACAAAATTTAAAACAAGATATTGGAAGGAGCCTGTATGAGGGATTCTGAAGTTTGCTTATGCTTTATTTATGGTAAATGTGCTACATGATATATGCATTTAACAATTAAAGATAGTTTGAGAAATTGTGTATTTTGGTAGAGATAGGGTTTAAATTTCAATTTTGTTTGAAGAAAGCTTCTACATGATTTTGTCATTTTTAGGTGGTTCTTTGCCCATATGCATAAGACTACATCTCAACCAAGCACTTAATTTATGGGAATAATAGCTGATTGGGAAAAGATAAACAAAGATACTCAGCTTATCTTCCCAACCCCTCTTTTTCCTACTCATTATAGAGATCCAAAACAGTGAAAGGACTCACAGTTAAAAGTGAAAAAATTTAGACCAGCACAAGCAACAAAAGCAAAAATCAACAGTGGGACTACATCATACTAAAAAATTTCTGCACAGCAAAGGAAACTGTCCCCCCCAAACAAAACAAAACTTACAGAATGGGAGAAAATATTTGCAAACCATATATCAGATAAGGGTTAATATCCAAAATATATAAAGAACTCATACAACTTAAAAAACAATCCAATTTAAAAAAAATGGGCAGAGGAACTAAATAGATCTTTTTCAAAAGAAGTCATCCTAATGGCCACTAGCTACATGAAAAGATGCTGCATATTGCTAATCATCAGGGATGTGCCAAGAAAAACCACAATGAGATATCACCTCTCACCTGTTAGAATGGTTATCATCAAGAAGACAAGAGGTAGGTGTTGGCGAGGGTGTGGAGATACGGGAATCCTTGTACACTGTTGATGGGCATGTAAATTGGTTCAGTTACTATGGAAACCAGTATGGAGGTCTTCAAAAAAATTACAAATAGAACTGCCATATGATCCAGCAATTCCACTGCTGGATATACAGTTGAGCCTTGAACAACACAGGGGTTAGGGATGCCGACCCTCCATGCAGTTGAAAATCCACATGTAACTTACAGTTGGCCCTCTGTACACATGTGGTTGCTCTGTATCCAAGGATCCACATCCAAGGATTCAGCCGACCATGGATTGTGTGGTACTGTAGTATTTATTGTTGAAAAAAAATTCACATATACATGGACCCGTGCAGTTCCAATTTCTGTTGTTGGAAATGAAAACAGGAGTTTGAAGAGATACATGTACTCCTATGTTCATTGCAACTTTATTCACAACAGCTAAGATACAGAAACAACCTAAGTGTTCTTCAGTGATGAATGGATAAAGAAGTTGTAGTATATATACAATGGAATATTAGCCATTGAGAAAGAAGGAAATCTGCCATTTGTGGTAACATAGGGGGGCCTTGAGGGCATTATGCTAAGTGAGATAATCAAAGAAAGACAAATATTGTATAATACCATTTAGATGTGGGCTCTAGAAAAGCCAGACTTATAAAAGCAGAGTAGAATAGTGGTTACCAGAAGGTGGGGGCTGGAGGAATTGGAGATGTGTTGTTTAAGGGTACAAACTTAGAACTAGTAGATAAATAAGTCCTTGAGATCTAATGTACCACATAGTGATTATAGTAAACCATACTGTATTATAAACTTCAAAGTTGCTAAGAGACTAGATCTTAATTGTTCCCACTGCACAAAAGAAATGATAAGTATGTGATGTAGTAGGGGTGTTAGCTAATGCTGTGATGGTAATGATATTTCAATATATAAATCTGTATCAAACCAATATGTTGTACATCTTAAACATACGTGATGTTATATGTCAATTATACTTCAATTTGAAAAAAGATAAAAGTATTAGGCCAGGAAGACCTTGGACTTGGATTGTACAATAATAAAAGAACAAAAGGTGTATGGGTTGATTTAATATTTTGTCATTGGTTGCTCTCTTTTTAAAACTTTTCTTGTGGTGAGAGATCTAAATTCTTATCATAAATTCATTCCAGCTTTCTTAATTTTTAACGTTGTGAAAAATAAACCAGAGGTGAGCTGTTAGCTAGAACGTTGCTAAAATATTTACTGATAGAATGACCTATAAACAGTTGTCACTCAGCCAACTCAGACATGACATTAGCATGTCAAACTACATAATGAAACGCTGCCACCAAATTCAGTCTGTGATCACTGGAAATCTCTAGTCAGTTTCTCTGCCAGCTTATTCTTCAAATGTATTATTTCTTTTCTGCTGGCTGTTGTAGACAAGAGTTCTTTCATGTAATAGCATTATTAAGAATGAGGTATTTGTGTGCCTCAGCAAAAGGAATACTTTACCAAATCAGAAGATGGAAAGTTTATCCCTCATTTACTTTTAAAAATCTTGTCCTCATCCAGAAATTGCATGAAACATAAATGTGTAAGTTAGAGGTGATAAACAATAAACATTAAGCAAATAATTATATTGGTAGTTGTAATGCTATGAATATAAGGTAGTCTGAGAGCTTATGAGGGACTGTATAACCTAATTTGGGATTTAAGGGAAGGCCTCGTAGAGGAAACACAATTTAAGTGGAACTCTGAAAGAGGAAGATAATAGGTAGAGGGAAAGCCCTATACTGCCAGGGAGTGTGGTACCCGGCATATAATAAATGAGGTGAAGAGTGGCATTAATTGAAGCTGAAGAGATGGGTAGGAGCCAGATAGTATAGAGTTAAAGATTATGTTAATGATTTTGCTCTTCATTCTAAAAGTGAGAAGCCATAAACAAGGGATTTATGACATAAACAGCAGTAGCTAAAGCATATATAGAGCTTCTACGTGCTTTGCATATATTAACTGCTTTAATTCTTGCAGAAACCCTATGAAGTAGATCTGTTTTGAATCTTCATTTTATAAGGAATATGAGGGACAGAGAGGTGAAGTAACTCGCTCAAGATCACGTGTCTGGGAAGTGGCAGAACTGAGCTCTGGAATCTGTGCTCTAAATCACCGCTACACTATCTTATAATCCAACTTTACCACACTTAAAGGACTTGTAATTATAAATTATACAATTTATAATTGAACTGTTACAACAAAAGAACATTTCTCTGTTACGGTGATATCCTAAATACAACATTCATACCAGTAGGTGGTATGTGGTTGAACATCTTTTATTTTAATAGCTGTGTATTTATTTTGATGTATATTAATATTTACCTCTTTTTTTTTTTTTTTTTTGCGGTACGCGGGCCTCTCACTGCCGTGGCCTCTCCTGTTGTGGAGCACAGGCTCCGGACGCGCAGGCTCAGCGGCCATGGCTCACGGGCCCAGCTGCTCCGCGGCATGTGGGATCCTCCCGGACCAGGGTACGAACCCGCGTCCCTTGCACCGGCAGGCGGACTCTCAACCACTGTGCCACCAGGGAAGCCTCAATATTTACCTCTTTTAAGGCATCACTTTTTGGCCAGAGACCTAGAAATCAGCCTCAGTTCCTGCTCTTCCCTCACTCCTCAAGCCAAGTCCTGTCAGTTTTTCCTTCCCAAATAGCTGTTGGTTTTGCCCTCAATTTCTTTTTTGAATGGAATCTTTAATCCATTTATATTTTAATGTTGTTATTTATTTGTGTAGTCATGTTTGTCATTTTGTTTTCCTTATGTCTTGTTTTTCTTGTTACTTTGCCTCAACTTAACTGCCTCCGTTTTTATTAAGATGTTTTCTAATCATTTTAATTCCTTTGTTGAATTCTTAACTATAATTTTTTAGGTATTTTCTTAGTATTTGTTGTAGGGATTATAATATCTATTTTAATTTTAATATCTAATATTTAATTTTTAATATCTATTTTAATCACAATGGACTTCAGATTAATGCTAATTTAATTCCAATAAAATATGGAAACTTTGCTCCAGTATTGATCTATGTTTTTCCTTGTCCGTTTTGCTACTGTTGTCATATATTATGTTTCTGTATGTTATAAAACACTAATGCTTAACTGTGTCATAATAATCACTTCAAGCAGTCTTTTTTTTTTTTTTTGCTGCGTTGGGTCTTCGTTGCTGGGGCACGGGCTTTCTCTAGTTGTGGCGAGCAGGGGCTACTCTTGGTTGCGGTGCACGGGCTTCTCATCGTGGTGGCTTCTCTTGTTGCGGAGCATGGGCTCTAGGCATGTGAGCTTCAATATTTGCGGGACACGGGCTCAGTAGTTGTGGCTCGCGGGCTCTAGAGCGCAGGCTCAGTAGTTAGTTGTGGCGCACGGGCTTAGTTGCTCCGTGGCATGTGGGATCTTCCTGGACCAGGGCTCGAACCCCTGTTCCCTGCATTGGCAGGTGGATTCTTAACCACTGCGCCACCAGGGAAGTTCCTTTTTTAGTCTTTAGTAAGGTTATTTTATATATAAGACACTTTGGGAACTGGGAAGTCTTGCATTTTTTAAAGACGCTAAGAGAATAACAGAAAGAATGTATAAGCCTTTTACATTAACCTGCATATTACCATTTCTGGTACTCTTGATTTCTTCTTGTGACTTTAGTTTGTGCTGTAACTTGCCTCAATTTTGCTTCCCTTTTCCCTTCTTAATGCTACCATTTCCATATATATAACACCTTTGTATGTTAAAAGCCCAATAAAACAAGTTTATAATTACTTTTTGTGCAGTTGTCTTTTTAATCCATTAAGAGAAGAAAAGGGAAAAATATATTTGTACTGTCTTTTATAATTACCTACATAATTATCTGTATGAGTACTGTGTGCTTCTTCATGTGGATTTGAGTTAACATCTAGGTCACTTCTTTTTTGCCTGAAGAATATCATTGGTATCTCTTGTAAGACAGATCTACATGCCACAAATTCTCTCACTTTGTTTATCTGGCAATGTCTTTATTTCACCTTAACTTTGGAAAGATAGTTTTGCTGTATGTAGGATTCTTGGTTGACATTTTAATTTCTTTTAGCACTTTTAGTGTGTCATCCTACTGCTTTCTGCCCTCCGTTGTTCTGATAATAAATCAGCTCTTAGTTATATTGTGGTTTCTTTGCAAGTGATGAGTTGTATTTCTTAGTGCTCTCGATTTCTTTATCTTTCAACAGTTTAACTGATGTGTATAGTTGTATATCTCTGTGTTTATCATACTTGGAATTTATTAAATCTCATGGATGTATGGGCTATATTTTAAAAATCAAATTAGGGAAGTTTTTGGTCATGATTTATTTGATTAGTACATTTCTATTATAGAATTTGACATGCTGTCAAATTTTGCCAGGTTTCCCAATAATGTCTTTGTATCATATTCCCCAACTGATCAGTACAGAATCATACACTTTATATAGTTACTGTGTCTCTCTTTATTTATTTTTCTTTATTTTTTTTTTTGGCTGCGTTGGGTCTTAGTTGCAGCACGCGGAATCTTTTTGTGGAGGCGTGCGGGATTTTTTTTGTTACTGCGTGGTCTGCTGGAGCTTCTCTCTAGTTGTGGCTTGTGGGTTTTCTCTTCTCTAGTTGTGGCACGTGGGCTCTGTAGTTTGTGGCATGTGGGCTTAGTTGCCCCGCGGCATGTGGAATCTTAGTTCCCCGACCAGGGATCGAACCCGCATCCCCTGCATTGGAGGTGGATTCTTTACCACTGAACCACCAGGGAAGTCCCTTACTGTGTCTCTTTATTTTCCTCCTACCTAGCTTAGTTCATCTGCCTTCTTTGACTTTTATGACATTGATATTTTCAAAGGCGATTGTTTTGTAGAACGTTCTTTAGTTTGGTACTCTCTCTTTCCTTAATAATTTTATTCAGGTTATGCATTTTTGGGCAGAAATAATATGTAAGAGAATATACATAAAAGAGATGGTATGGGAGCTTCCCTGGTGGCACAGTGGTTGAGAGTCCACCTGCCGATGCAGGGGACGTGGGTTCATGCCCCGGTCCGGGAAGATCCCACATGCCGCGGGGTGGCTGGGCCCGTGAGCCATGGCCGCTGAGCCTGCGTCTCCGGAGCCTGTGCTCCGCAATAGGAGAGGCCACAACAGTGAGAGAAGCCTGCGTACCACCCCCCCAAAAAAAAAGAAAAAAAAAAAAAAGAATCCACCTTTGAACATGGGTTCAAGCCCTGGTCCAGGAAGATCCCACATGCTGCAGAGCAACTAAGCCCATGCGCCACAACTACTGAAGCCCACGCGCCTAGAACCTTGCTCCCAACAAGAGGACCCACCACAATGAGAAGCCCGCACACCACAACAGAGAAAAGCCCGTGTGCAGCAATGAAGACCCAACGCAGCCAAAAATAAAATAAATAAAATAAATAAAATAAATAAATTTATATATTAAAAAAGATGGAATGTTCTTCCCAGCATATCACATATATGATGCCAGTGTTCATGATGATGCTGTTAATTTAGATGATGTGGATAAGGTGGTGTCCACCAAGTTTATTTTCTCTAAAGTTACCATTTTCCCCTTTGTCATTAATAAGTAATTTGTGGGGAGATACATTGAGACAGTGTAAGGTATCCTTTTTGCCAAAGAAACTTTGATCAGATGGTTTTTGCGTCCTGGATGATGCTTGTCTTGAATCAGTTATTACCATCATGGTGGCAAAAAGATAGATGATTAAAATTTCAATAACAGTTTCTAGGAGTTTCAGTTTTAGTGTTCCTGAGAGAGCTTTCTTTATCCAATAGTGACAATTATAAGATACTTGGTGGTTAAGCTGCTTATGTCATGGGTTTATTTTTCATGATTTTTAGGTTCATGTACTGGACAGATTGGGGAGAAGTACCAAAGATAGAACGTGCTGGAATGGATGGTTCAAGTCGCTTCATTATAATAAACACTGAAATTTACTGGCCAAATGGACTGACTTTGGATTATGAGGAACGGAAGCTTTATTGGGCAGACGCAAAACTTAATTTCATCCACAGATCAAATCTGGATGGAACAAATCGGTAAGATTGCCTTATAAATTTATTTTTAAACTTTAAGTCAACTCCATGATATCTTGATGTAGTAATCAAATTATAAAGCCTAATTTTATTAAGAAGTTAAAATATTATTGGCTTAAGTGTCAAAGGGGAAGAGGAATAGATTTTTAGTTTGCTTTTTAAAAAGGTAACGACATTTCTCATCTATCTTGGTGGCACTTAGAATTTATGGGTTGTATTTTTTCCTTCTTTACTCTGAGCTAATTTAGTTCTGCAGTGGTTCTCAACCAGGGATAGTGCTTCTATTCTCTTCCAGAGTGTTTGGAAATGTGTGGAGAATTTTGGTTAACACTGGGATTGGGGGTACTACTAGCATTTTAGTTCCTAGGGGGCCAGGGATGCTAAACGTTCTGTAATGTGCTGGGCACCTAATGTGACAAAGAGTCATCCTGTTCAGACTTACCCACTTCCCAGGTGCTGTGTGTGGAAGCTCATTTGATAAATCTGTAGACCAGGACAGGGTTGGCCAACTTTTTCTGTGAAGGGCCAGATCGTAAATATTTTAGGCTTTGTGGGCCATGTCTCTGTTGCAGCTATTTACCTCTGCTGTTGTGGTGTGAAAGAACCTATATATAATACCTAAGGGAATGGGCATGGTTGTATTCCAGTAAAACTTTTTTTGAGCCAGTGGATTCTAGTTTGCTGACCCCTAGACCAGGAGAAAACCTACTGCATGTATGCTATACCCCAGTATTCACAGAAGACAAAGTTATGGTACATAAACATGGAATTTCTATTCAGATCATGTTCAGGTTTAAAAAGAAAATTTTATTGAAGTATAGTTGACTTACAATGTTGTGTATGTTCAGATTTTTAAAAAAAATTATTTATTTAGGCTGCGTTGGGTCTTCATTGCTGTGTGTAGTCTTTCTCTAGTTGTGGCAAGTGGGCTTATCATTCTGGTCGCTTCCCTTGTTGCAGAGCATGGGCTCTAGGCATGTGGGCTTCAGCAGTTGTGGCATGTGGGCTCAGTAGTTGTGGCACACAGGCTTAGTTGCTCCATGGCATGTGCGATCTTCCCGGACCAGGGCTCAAACCCGTGTCCCTTGCATTGGCAGGCAGATTCTTAACCACTGTGCCACCAGGGAAGTCCTGTTCAGATTTTTAAAAACACTTTATATTCTTGTGTTTGGAAGATTATTTAGGTTTCTAGTGGTCTCATTCTAAGACCTGAATAGAAGCAGGGAGCCTTAGGTAGTTGAAGGAATTTTTCAAAGTATACACATTTGTAACTTATCTGAAATATGAGTCAGGAATCATTTATAAGTGTTGAAAACCAGGAAAGATTTAAAGAATATATTAAAGTGAACTTTATAAAATCATGGAGTGAGAGAATTTTTTTGCCTTGTTGCAGAAGAGAATGAAATGACTCACAACAGGATGGTTTAAAAATAATTAGAAATAAGTGTCAAAAAAAAGTGATAAGTGTATGATGAATATAACAGCATAATTGCTATGTTTGAACTTCAAATTTGTCTTTGAGAGGGATACTAGGAAGTGAATATGGCCACTGTGTAGGTTTTTGACTCTTGAGGAATACCCACACAAAAACCAATGGAACAAGATAGGAAATCTGAAAACTTACCGTAAAGTTAACCTCAGGCATCCAGAAATGAAAGCAGGTAAGGGCAGACCACTAACAGCCACAAGACCTCCATAGTATTACTGTCTGTGCAAGAGTAAGCTGAGAGAGTGAGTAGAGTATTTCACTGAACTTAAAAGCAGGGGACCTCCAAAATAACCCCAGCTATTTACTAGACAGTGTAGTGGGCTATATTAA
This sequence comes from Kogia breviceps, assembly GCF_026419965.1. Lineage (NCBI taxonomy): Eukaryota > Metazoa > Chordata > Mammalia > Artiodactyla > Physeteridae > Kogia > Kogia breviceps. Next base: position 8,507,459 of record NC_081321.1, on the reverse strand, counting down.
GAGCAGTAGCTGAAATGAGAGAGTTGGGGGTTGCCCACTCCAATATGAGGCAAGTGCAGTGTGTCTGTGGTAAAGACAGAAGAGGATAGAGCAGTCTGGCTCCAGAGAATTCTCACAACAGACCTGCTAGAGTTCTCTACCAGGACAGGGTACTACAGAGTAGAGACAAAGTTGAATAGAATAGCATCAAAATTCAGCACAGTAGGGAAAATTAAGGAATGAAAGGAGAAGGAAAGAGAAGGTTCAGATAAGGATGGGCAGAGGAAGAGCTGGGATATCTCAGAAGGGGAGCTACCATATTTTTTAACATGTGAAAACAGAAGAGTGAATTCTGTAAAGTTAGAAAAACTATGCTGAACACCACTATGTTTTAAAAGTTCAGGAAAACTAATTTCACATAAATAGAAACATAAAAGTTTCAAGGTATAAAATCCCATTTAAGGTTACTATGAAGAATATCTTATATTTATAACAGTATTTTAAGCTAATAACAACTAAACTTTAAATGTGTACTTAGGGACTTCCCTGGCAGTCCAGTGGTTAAGACTCCATGCGTCTACTGCAGGGGGCTCAGGTTCAATCCCTGGTTGGGGAACTAAGATCCTTCATGCTGTGTGGTGCAGCCAAAAAGAAAAACCAGAAAACAAACAAACAAACAAACAAAAACGTGTACTGAAACTCTACATTTTTACTCCACACATTTAGTGTTTGTGATGTCACAATGCATATCTTTATCCCTTGTGTATCCATTAACACATTATTATAGTTAGTTTTATTGCTTTTGCTTTTAAGTGATTTGCTCACCACCATTACAACATTAGAATATTCTGAATTAACCCTATATTTATCTATACGAGTGAGATTTATACTTTCATATGTTTTCCTGTTACTAATTAGCACTCTTGTTTCATCTTGAAGAAGTACCTTTAACATTTCTTTTAAGGCTGATACAGTGGTGATGAACTCCTTCAGCTTTTGCTTGTATGGAAAACTCTTTATCTCTCTTTTCATTCTGAAGGACAGCTTAGCTGGATAGAGTATTCTTGGTTGGCAGTTTTTTTCTTTCAGCACTTTGACTGTATCATGTCACTCCCTTCTGGCCTGCAAGGTTTCTGCTGGAAAATCTACTGATAGTCTTATGGGGGTTCCCTTGTGTGAGACAACTTGTTTTTCTCTTGCTACTTTCAAGATTCTCTCCTTGTCTTTAACTTATGACATTTTATTTATAATGTGTCTTGGTGTGGGTCCTTTTGGATTCACCTTTTTTGGAAGTTTCTGGGCTTCTTGGATCTGGATGTCTGTTTATTTCCCCAGGTTGGGGAAGTTTTCAGCCATTATTTTGGGATAAGCTTTCTTCCCCTTTCTCTCTATCCTCTCCTTTGGGGACCACTGTCATGCAAATAGTAGTCCTCTTGATGGTGTCCCATAAGTCCCTTAAGCTATTTTCACTTTTTCTTCTCTGACTGGATGAATTCTACTGCCCTGTCTTTGAGTATTCTGACCCTTTCTTCCTCTTGATCTAGTGTACTCTTGTACCCCTCTGTTGACTTCTTTATTTCAGTTACTGCATTCTTTGGCTCTCTGATTTCTGTTTGGTAGTTTGTTCTCTTTTTATTTTTTTTTGTTGTGGTTGTTGAAATTCTCACTTTGTTCATGCATTGTTCTCCTGACATCAGTGAGCAGCATATTTATGATTGTTGTTTTGAACTCTTAATCATGGAAATTATGTATCTTTGTTTCATTATGAAGTCTGTTTCTGGAGGAGGGGTTTTTTTGGTTTGTTTGTTTGAAACGTATTCCCTTGTTTCTTCATTTTCCTTGATGCTCTGTGTTGGTTTCTGTGCATTAGATAAAACAGCCACCTCTCCCAGTCTTGACGGAGGAGTCTTGTGTAGGATATGAACCTTAGCATTCAGCTTGGCCTGAGCTCCTGGTTGTCTCTCAAACCTTTGTGATTGTCCAAGCTGCCTTCTTTATTCTTCTTGCTCCCGGTAGTTGAGTGTGTGCCAGGATTTGTCAAGTGTTCCGTAGAGGAGGATTGCAGTCGGTACCTAGGTGAAGGCTGTTTGGAAGTCAGACCCCCAGGCAGCAGGGAATATACATGTAGTTGGAGGCCTTCTATGGAGAATCTTGGAGATGGGCTTTTTTTGCCTGCTCCTTCTGCTCTGGACCCAGCTTATATAGCTGTGGAAGAGGTTCCTCCTGTACCCATTAAAAACTGCTTCAGTGCTTCCCTGGTGGCGCAGTGGTTGAGAGTCCGCCTGCCGATGCAGGGGTCCATGGGTTCGTGCCCTGGTCCGGGAGGATCCCACACACCGTGGAGCGGCTGGGCCCGTGAGCCATGGCCACTGCGCCTGCGCGTCCGGAGCCTGTGCTTCGCGACAGGAGAGGCCACAACAGTGAGAGGCCCACGTACTGCAAAACAAAACAAAACTGCTTCATCGTTTGCCATAGTCCTGTGGGATTTGTCAGTGCAAGCCCTGTTGACTTTCAAAGCCAGGCGAGCCACGGGCCCATTCTTTGAGTGGCATCCTTGAAATCTGAGGTACCAGATGTGTGTACAAGCTGACTCTGTGTGGAAATACTGGAGATTTCGAGTGGGTTAGTGGGAGAAGGCAGAGGCGGTATCTGCTGGCTTCCCTGGTCTCCTAGGAGGATTGCAGTTAGCCCCTGGATGTCTGCCAAGTTAGGAGCCTGAGCATTAGACAGCAGCTTTTAAAGTATGAAAATAGACCTCTTTTAGGGAAAGACTGGGAGATGAGCAATTCTGACTGCTCCCTCTGTGCTGAGCTCTGCTGGGCTCGACGTCTTACGTGAGCCTAATGGTAATTGAAAGCAAAAACCTGTCATAGATATACAAGAGATTAATAGAAAAATCATCAGATCACAAAGAGAGGAAGAGAAGAAGGGAACATTTGAAATACAAAACAGCCAGACAGCAACAAAATGGCAATAGGAAGCCTATATCTATCAATAATTACTTTATATGGAAATGGACTATATTCTGCAATGAAAACATGTAGAGTAGCTGAACGGATAAAAACACAAGACTCACTGTATGTTGCCTACAGGAGACTCACTTCAGCCTTAAGGAAACTCTTTGAAAGTAAAGGGATGGAAAAATGTATTCCTTATGAATGGAAACTGAAAGAAAGCAGGGAAGCTATACTTGTATGAAACAAAATAGATTCTAAGCTGCAGACTGTAACAAGAGACAAAAAAGGTCATTATATAATGGTAATGGAGTCAGTCCAAGAAAATATAATTTTGTTTATACACCCAACATAGGAGCACCTCCATATATGCTGCAAATATTAATAGGCCTGGAGAGAGTAATAGGCAGCAATACAACAATAGTAGGGACTTCAGTACCCCACTTTCAGTAGTGGATAGATCACCCAGGCAAAAATCAGTAAGCAAATATTGGACTTAAACTACATGTTAGACTAGGTGGATTTAAGAGATGTTTAGAAACATTCCATCTAACAGCACCAGAATACACATTCTTCTAGAGCACATGTGGAACACTCTGGAGAATAGATTATATGTTAGGCCACAAAACAAGTCTTAATAAATTTAAGAAGGCTGAAATCATAACAGGTATCTTTTCTGACCACAGTGGTATGAAACTAGAAATCAGTTACAAGAAGAAAACTGGAAAATTATCACCTCATACCTGTTAGAAGACAAGAAATAACAAGCGTTGGTGAGAATGCGGAGGAAAGGGAACCCTTGTGCACTGTTGATGGGAATGTAAATTGGTGCAGCCAATGTGGAAAACAGTGTAAAAGTTCCTCAAAGAATTAAAAATAGAACTACCATATGATCCAGCCATTCTACTTCTGGGTATATGAAGAAAACAAAAACACTTAACTTGAAAAGATACATACCACCTTTATGCTCATTGAAATGTTATTTAAAATCACCAAGATAAGGAAGCAACCCAAGTGTCCATTGATGGTTGGATGGATAAAGAAGATGTAGTATGTATGTACAATGGAATATTATTCAGTCATAAAACAGAATGAAGTATTGCTATTTGTGACAACATGAATGTACCTTGAGGGCATCATGCTAAGTGAAATAAGTCAGAGAAAGAAATACCATATGATCTCACTTACATGTTGAATCTAAACAACAAATGAACAAAAAACCAAGCTCACAGATACAGAGAACAGGTTGGTGGTTGCCATAGGCTGGGTATAGGGGTAAGTGAAATGGTTGAAAGGAGTCAAAAAATGCAAACTTCCAGTTATAAAATAAGTAAGTCCTGGGGATGTAATACACAGCATTGTGACTATAGTTAATAATACTGTTCTACATATTTGAAAGTTACTAAAAGAATAAATCTCAAAGGTTCTCATCACAAGAAAAAAATTGTTTACTTTGTATGACAATGGACGTTAACTAGACTTGTGATAATTATATGTTATATACCAATATCAAATCATTATATTGTAAACCTGAAGCTAATATTATGTTGTATGTCAGTTATACCTCAATTAACAAGAAACGAAAATTGGAAAATTCACAAATACATGGGGATTAAACAGGATTCTCCTGAACAACCTGTGGTTGAAGGAAAATGTCAGAAGGGAAATCAAAAATATCTGGAGACGGGCTTCCCTGGTGGTGCAGTGGTTGAGAGTCTGCCTGCTGATGCAGGGGACACAGGTTCGTGCCCCGGTCTGGGAAGATCCCACATGCCATGGAGCAGCTAGGCCCATGAGCCATGGCTGCTGAGCCTGCGCGTCCGGAGCCTGTGCTCCGCAACGGGAGAGGCCACAACAGTGAGAGGCCCGCGTACTGCAAAAAAAAAAAAAAAAAAATCTGGAGACAAAGAAAAATTTAAATACAACCTACCAAAACTTATGGGATGCAGCAAAAGGAAGTTCTAAGAGGGAAGTTCATAGTGCTAAATGCTTACATTTGAAATGAGAAAGATCTCAAACAACCTAACTTTACACCTCACAGAACTTGATAAAGGAGGACAAACTAATAAGCCCAAAGTTGCCAGAAAGAAGTGAATAATATATCAGAGTGGAAATAAATGAAATAGAGACTAAAAAGACAATAGAAAAGATCGGTGAAAGCAAGAGCTGTCTTTTTTGAAAAGAGAAACAAAATAGACAAACCTTTAGTTAGACTTAATAAGAAGTAGAGAAGACAGAAATAAAATCAGAAGGAGACATTCAACTGATACTACATAAATAGAAGGGATCATAAGAGACTACTGTAAACAATTACATGCCATCAAATTGAACAGGCTAGAAGAAATGGATCATGACTGAATCATGAAGAAATAGAAAATTTGAGCAAACCATTTCTTTATAAGGAGATTAAATCAGTAATCAAAAACTTCCCAAAAAACAAAAGTTGAGAACCAGAAGGCCTCACTGGTGAATTCTTCCAGACCACTGAAAGGAAGAAGGTGTGAGCCAGTGATTTTTTTTCCCCAGCAAAAGTGATTTTCCTCATACAAAGCCATAGACAAATTTTATTAACATGCAAGAAATCAAGAAATACTGTTTCCCTGAGTCATTCTGAAAGTGGACTAGTGGCTGAGCTTTAGATAATCAAAATGATGAGCGATATAACAAAATAAGGCTTGGTGAAGAGCATTAAACATATAATTAACTTGTATTAAAATTAAAGGAGGATTAATATTGAGAGTATAGTATATAACGTCTAGATAATGTAGGTAAAGCACCACTCTGAAAAATAGAGTGAAGAGACTTCCCTGGCAGTCCAGTGGTTAAGATGCTGTGCTTCCACTGCAGGGGGCAAGGATTCAGTTCCTGGTCGGGGAACTAAGATTCCACATGCCTTGCAGAGCAGCCAAAAAAGAATAAATAAATAATAAAATAAAATAAAATTTAAAAAACAGTGATAGTTAGAGGTATTATATGCAAAAATTTTGTTCAGCTCTTTATAGTGACTACAATGGTGTATTGGTATTAATATTTATAATTTGGATCAAATAAGTGAGTAATTTTTGGATATATTAATTCAGTTGCCTTTGAATATGTAGGATTCTTGGTGTGGAAGAAAGGATATATAGATGTAATACCGTGGAGGTTACATAAGAGAAATTGATAATTCTGAGTTTTAATTGAAAGGACTGGTGTGAGCTCATTAGTTATTGTATGTTACAAAAATACACACAAATATGTATGTTTATTTCACAACTATGACCACTGATGAGGACTAGGGAAAACACCACCCAGATGGTGTTCTTGGAAAACCATTCCACCTTAAAAGAAATCAAACCTTTCAGGTAAAATGGTTGATTCTAAGTCTCTTGCAAGAAACGTTCAAGATGAGCTGGAACATTATGTCATAGTGGATAGCAAGGAAGCTATTACAAGCTACTAGGGTCATTTCATAAAGCCCAGAGAAATAACTTGAAAAGCCTCTCGCTGGTCAAAGATTGATAGAAACACATCAAGCATGTTTAAATCCTTGAGTGCATAATAATACTTTTTTTTTTTTTTTAAGGAAATCACTTTCAGAGTATGACAGGGAACCAATTCATTACGTTTTTGTTTTTTTTTTTTAATTGATATTTCTTTATTTTTTCAACAAAGATTTACCTTGTCTCACTGTTCTAAATTTTTTTTGTTTCTTTTTCTTTCTTAATTCAAACTGAAAGTCACAAAAATTATAATCATCCTCATCAGTTCACTCAGTCCCATGTAATTAATTTTAATCTTGATCTTTTGTTAACACGTTTATGAATTCATCAGTTTTGCATTAGAGTTCTAAAAATGCTTATTCATTCAGTTCAGCAGTATAGTCAGTTACCAGAAACCTGTACTTGTCAGAGTCTTTTCCATGAATTCCTTGAAGATGAAACCCTTTTATAGGAACGTTTTTGCAAAAGCATCAGAGTACCCCCAGAACTGTCTGTAAATGACAAAAGTCTTTAAAACGACCACAGTTAAAGATTTGATGAAAGTTCATAATAATTCAATTGATAAGGTAATTTAGTTATTTCTGAGATATACATTTTAAAATAATAACTAGAATTATGATATAACATTATACCAGAACATAAGATTTTTAGGAATTTCATGTAATGTCTGAAACATTTATATTAACATATTTCCATACAAATAACCCAAAGAAAGTTTAGTATTATTTTTTAATTTTTAAATTTAATTTATGTTTTTATACAGCAGGTTCTTATTAGTCATCAGTTTTATACACATCAGTGTACACATGTCAATCCCAATCGCCCAGTTCATCCCACCACCATCCCAACCCCCGCCCCGCAGCTTTTCCCCCTTGGCGTCCATACGTTTGTTCTCTACATCTGTCTCAACTTCTGCCCTGCAGACCGGCTCATCTGTACCATTTATCTAGGTTCTACATACATGCATTAATATACGATATTTGTTTTTCTCTTTCTGACTTCAGTCTGTATGACAGTCTCTAGATCCATACACGTCTCAACAAATAACCCAATTTTGTTCCGTTTTATGGATGAGTAATATTCCATTGTATATATGTACCACATCTTCTTTATCCATTCATCTGTCGATGGGCATTTAGGTTGCTTCCATGACCTGGCTATTGTAAATAGTGCTGCAGTGAACATTGGGGTGCACGTGTCTTTTTTCTTTTCTTTTCTTTTCTTTTTTTTTTTTTTTTTTTTTTTTTGTGGTATGCAGGCCTCTCTCACTGTTGTGGCCTCTCCTGTTGCGGAGCACAGGCTCCGGATGCACAGGCTCAGTGGCCATGGCTCGCAGGCCCAGTCACTCTGCGGTGTGTGGGATCTTCCTGGACCAGGGCATGAACCTGTGTCCCCTGCATTGGCAGGCAGACTCTAACCACTGCACCATCAGGGAAGCCCGCATGTGTCTTTTTGAATTATGGTTTTCTCTGGATATATGCCCAATAGTGGGATTGCTGGATCATATGGTAATTCTATTTTTGCTGTTTTAAGGAACCTCCATACTGTTCTCCATAGTGGCTGTATCAATTCACATTTCCACCAACAGTGCAACAGGGTTCCCTTTTCTCCACACCCTCTCCAGCATTTGTTGTTTGTAGATTTTCTGATGATGCCCATTCTAACTGGTGTGAGATGATAGCTCATTGTAGTTTGGATTTGCATTTCTCTAATAATTATAGTGATGTTGAGCAGCTTTTCATGTGCCTCTTGACCATCTGTATGTCTTTTTTGGAGAAATGTCTGTTTAGGTCATCTGCCCATTTTGGATTGGGTTGTTTGTTTCTTTAATATTGAACTGCATGAGCTGTTTATATATTTTGGAGATTAACTCTTTTCTCCGTTGATTCGTTTGCAAATATTTTCTCCCATTCTGAGGGTTGTCTTTTCATCTTGTTTATGGTTTCCTTTCCTGTGCAAAAGCTTTGCATTTGTTTATTTTTGTTTTTATTTCCATTAGTCTAGGAGGTGGATCAAAAAAGATCTTGCTATGATTTATGTCAAAGTGTTCTTCCTATATTTTCCTCTAAGAGTTTTATAGTGTCTGGTCTTACATTTAGGTCTCTAATGCATTTTGAGTTTATTTTTGTGTATGGTGTTAGGGAGTGTTCTAATTTTTTCTTTTACATGTAGCTGTCCAGTTTTCCCAGCACCACTTACTTAAGAGACTGTCTTTTCATCATTGTATATCCTTGCCTCCTTTGTCATAGAGTAGTTGACCCTAGGTGCGTGGGTTTATCTCTGGGCTTTCTATCTTGTTTCATTGATCTATGTTTCTGTTTTTGTGCCAGTACCATATTGTCTTGATTACTGTAGCTTTGTAGTATAGTCTGAAGTCTGGGAGTCTGATTCCTCCAGCTCTGTTTTTTTTCCCTCAAGACTGCTTTGGCTATTTGGGATCTTTTGTGTCTCCATACAAACTTTAAGATTTTTTTTTTCTAGTTCTGCAAAAAATGCCATTGGTAATTTGATAGGGATTGCATTGACTCTGTAGATTGCTTTGGGTAGTATAGTCATTTTCACAATATTGATTCTTCCAATCCAAGAACATGGTATAGCTCTCCACCTGTTGGTATCAACTTTACTTTCTTTCATCAGTGTCTTATAGTTTTCTGCATATAGGTCTTTTGTCTCCCTAGGTAGATTTATTCCTAGGTATTTTATTCTTTTTATTGCAGTGGTAAATGGGAGTGTTTTCATAATTTCACTCTCACATTTTTCATCGTTAGTGTATAAGAATGCTAGAGATTTCTGTGCATTAATTTTGTATCCTGCAGTTTTACCAGATTCATCGATTAGCTCTAGTAGTTTTCTGGTGGCATGTTTAGGATTCTCTGTGTATAGTATCATGTCATCTGCAAACAGTGACAGTTTTACTTCTTCTTTTCCAATTTGTATTCCTTTTATTTCTTTTACTTCTCTGATTGCCATGGCTAGGACTTCCAAAACTATGTTGAATAATAGTGGTGAGAATGGGCATCCTTGTCTTGTTCCTGATCTCAGAGGAAATGCTTTCAGTTTTTCACCATTGAGAATGATGTTTGCTGTGGGTTTGTCATATATGGCCTTTATTATGTTGAGGTAGGTTCCCTCTATGCCCACTTTCTAGAGAGTTTTTATCATAAATGGGTGTTGAATTTTGTCAAAAGCTTTTTTTGTTTTTTGTGGTACGCGGGCCTCTCACTGTTGTGGCCTCTCCCGCTGCCGAGCACAGGCTCCGGATGCACAGGCTCAGTTGCCATGGCTCACGGGCCCAGCTGCTCCGCGGCATGTGGGATCCTCCCGGACCCGGGCACGAACCCATGTTCCCTGCATTGGCAGGCAGACTGTCAACCACTGCGCCACCAGGGAAGCCCTGTCAGAAGCTTTTTCTGCATCTATTGAGATGATTGTATGTTTTTTATATTTCAGTTTGTTAACATGATGGTGTATCACATTGATTGATTTGCATATATTGAAGAATCCTTGCATCCCTGGAATAAATCCCACTTCATCATGGTGTATGATCCTTTTAATGTGTTGTTGGATTCTGTTTGCTAGTATTTTGTTGAGGATTTTTGCATCTATATTCATCAGTGATATTGGTCTGTAATTTTCTTTTTTTGTGGTATCTTTGTCTGGTTTTGGTATCAGGGTGATGGTGGCCTCATAGAATGAGTTCAGGAGTGTTCCTTTCTCTGCAATTTTTTGGAAGAGTTTGAGAAGGATGGCTGTTAGCTCTTCTCTAAATGTTTGATAGAATTCACCTGTGAAGCCATCTGGTCCTGGACTTTTGTTTGTTGGAAGATTTTTAATCACAGTTTCAATTTCATTACTTGTGATTGGTCTGTTCTTATTTTCTATTTCATCCTTGTTCAGTCTTGGAAGGTTACACTTTTCTCAGAATTTGTCCATTTCTTCCAGTTTGTCCATTTTATTGGCATAGAGTTGCTTGTAGTAGTCTCTTAAGATGTTCTGTATTTCTGCAGTGTCTGTTGTAACTTCTCCTATTTCATTTCTAAATTTATTGATTTGAGTCCTCTCCGTCTTTTTCTTGATGAGTCTGGCTAATGGTTTATGAATTTTGTTTATCTTCTCAAAGAACCAGCTTTTAGTTTTATTGATCTTTGCTATTGCTTCTTTGTTTCTATTTATTTATTTCTGCTCTGATCTTTATGATTTATTTCCTTCTGCTAACTTTGGGTTTTGTTTGTTCTTCTTTCTCTAGTTGCTTTAGGTGTAACGTTAGATTGTTTATTTGAGATTTTTCTTGTTTCTTGAGGTAGGCTTGTATTGCTATAAACTTCCCTCTTAGAACTGCTTTTGCTGCATCCCATACGTTTTTGGTTTTTTTTGTGTGTGTGTTTTTATTTGTTGTTGTTGTTGTTGTTGTTTTTGTGGCATGCAGGCCTCTCACTGCTGTGGCATCTCCTGTCACGGAGCACAGGCTCCAGGTGCCCAGGCTCAGTGGCCATGGCTCATGGGCCCAGCCGCTCCGCGGCACGTGGGATCCTCCCGGACCAGGGCACGAACCCGTGTCCCCTGCATTGGCAGGCGGACTCTCAACCACTGCGCCACCAGGAAAGCCCCCATACGTTTTATATCGTTGTGTGTTTTTGTTGTAATTTGTCTCCAGGCATTTTTTGATTTCCTCTTTGATTTCTTCAGTGAACTCTTGGTTATTTAGTAACATACTTTTTAGCTCCATGTGTTAATCTCATAGCATTGTGTTTAGAAAAGATGCTTGATATGATTGCAGTTTTTTAAATTTACTGAGGCTTGATTTGTTACCCAAGATGTGATCTATCCTGGAGAATGTTCCATGTGCACTTGAGAAGAAAGTGTAATCTGCTGTTTTTGCGTGGAATGTCCAGAAATATCAATTAAATCTATCTGGTCTGTTGTGTCAGTTTAGCTTCTGTTTCCTTATTTATTTTCAGTTTGGATGATCTGTCCATTGGTGTAAGTGAGGTGTTTAAGTCCCCTACTATTGTTGTGTTAGTGTCGATTTCCTCTTTTATAGCTGTTAGCAGTTGCCTTATGTATTGAGGTGCTCCTATGTTGGGTGCATACATATTTATGATTGTTATATCTGCTTCTTGGATTGATCCCTTGATCATTATGTAGTTTCCTTCTTTGTCTCTTGTAACATTCTTTATTTTAAAGTCTATTTTATCTGATATGAGTATTGCTACTCCAGCTTTCTTTTGATTTCCATTTGCATGGAATGTCTTTTTCCATCCCCTCGCTTTCAGTCTGTATGTGTCCCTAGGTCTGAAGTGGGTCTCTTATAGACAGCATATATATGGGTCTTATTTTTATATCCATTCGGTGAGCCTGTGTCTTTTGGTTGGAGCATTTAATCCATTCACATTTCAGGTAATTATCGATATGTATGTTCCTGTGACCATTTTCTTAATTGTTTTGGGTTTGTTTTTGTAGGTCTTTTTCTTCTCTTGTGTTTGCCACTTAGAGAAGTTCCTTTAGCATTTGTTGTAGAGCTGGTTTGGTGGTGCTGAATTCTCTTAGCTTTTGCTTGTCTGTAAAGCTTTTGATTTCTCCATCGAATCTGAATGAGATCCTTGCCGGGTAGAGTAATCTTGGTTGTAGGTTCTTCCCTTCCATCACTTTAAGTATATCATGCCACTCCCTTCTGGCTTGTAACAGCTTGTAGCTGTTAACCTTATGGGAGTTCCCTTGTATGTTATTTGTCATTTTTCCCTTGCTGTTTTCAATAATTTTTCTTTGTCTTTAATTTTTCCCAATTTGATTACTATGTGTCTCGGCGTGTTTCTCCTTGGGTTTATTCTGTATGGGACTCTCTGCGCTTCCTGGACTTGGGTGGCTATTTCCTTTCCCATCCTAGGGAAGTTTGGACTATAATCTCTTCAGATATTTTCTCTGGTCCTTTCTCTCTCTCTTCTCCTTCTTGGACCCCGGTAATGCAAATGTTGTTGCATTTAATGTTGTCTCAGAGGTCTCTTAGGCTGTCTTCATTTCTTTTCATCCTTTTTTCTTTATTCTGTTCCATAGCAGTGAATTCCACCGTTCTGTCTTCAGGTCACTTATCCGTTCTTCTGCCTCAGTTATTCTGGTATCATTTCTTCTAGTGTAGTTTTCATTTCAGTTATTGTATTGTCATCTCTGTTTGTTTGTTCTTTAATTCTTCTAGGTCTTTGTTAAACATTTCTTGCATCTTCTCAATCTTTGCCTCCATTCTTTTTCCGAGGTCCTGGATCATCTTCACTATCATTATTCTGAATTCTTTTTCTGGAAGGTTGCCTTTCTCCACTTCATTTAGTTGTTTTTCTGGGGTTTCATCTTGTTCCTTCCTCTGGTACATAGCCCTCTGCCTTTTCATCTTGTTTATCTTTCTGTGAGTGTGGTTTTTGTTCCACAGGCTGCAGGATTGTAGTTCTTCTTGCTTCTGCTGTCTTCCCTCTGGTGGATGAGGCTATCTGAGAGGCTTGTGCTTGTTTTCTGATAGAAGGGACTGTTGGTGGGTAGAGCTGACTGTTGCTCTGGTGGGCAGAGCTCAGTAAAACTTTAGTCTGCTTTACAGCTGATGGGTGGGGCTGGGTTCCCTCCCTGTTGGTTGTTTATCCTGAGGCAACCCAACACTGGAGCCTACCCGGGCTTTTGGTGGGGCTAATGGCAGCCTCTGGGAGGGCTCACACCAAGGAGTACTTACCAGAACTTCTGCTGTCAGTGTCCTTGTCCCCACGGTAAGACACAGCCACCCCCGCCTCTTCAGGAGATCCTCCAACACTAGCAGGTAGGTCTGGTTCAGTCTCCCCTGGGGTCACTTCTTCCCCTGGGTCCCAAAGCACACAATACTTTGTGTGTGCCCTCTAAGTGGAGTCTCTGTTTCCCCCAGTCTTGTTCAAATCCCACTAGGCTTCAAAGTCTGATTCTCTAGGAATTCCTCCTCCCATTGCCGGACCCCCAGGTTGGGAAGACTGACATGGGGCTCAGAACCTTCACTCCAGTGGGTGGACTTCTGTGCTATAAGCGTTCTCCAGTCTGTGAGTCACCCACCCAGCAGTTATGGGATTTGATTTTACTATGATTGTGCCCCTCTTCTGTCTCATTGTGGCTTATCCTTTGTCTTTTGATGTGGGGTATCTTTTTTGGTGAGTTGTAGTGTCTTCCTGTCGATGATTGTCCAGCAGCTAGTTGTGATTCTGGTGTTCTCACAAAAGGCAGTGAAAGCGTGTCCTTCTACTGCGCCATCTTGGTTCCTAGTCCCCAGTTCATTACTTTGAATGTTGGTAATAAAGATAATCAAGCAGTTTATCTTCCCTTTTGTATATGAATCTACCAGTAGCTAACAAAGTAGTAGATATTAGAAAGCTCTTCCAGCTAATAAATGAAAGTAATTAGAATATCAGCATTTTATAACTTCCAGTGACCTGTTAGATCTAGGCATTGAACATCAATGGCTGCTAACATCACAAAGAAAAGAACAGACACTGCCACCTGAAGGAAGAAAAGAGCATCATCTTTCATTTTGCCAAAAGGATCGATTCATCAGGAATCTGATCAAATTTGGAATTTGCAGGAAATTTGTGGGAGAAATAAAGGACCGAGAAACATACTGAACGGCACCATGAGTATGCATCAGCAGATTCAGCCACACAGGTCACACATCCCCGGCCCGTGAACAGAGAAACTGCAAAGGATGATGAGGGGACCTATAGATTAAAACAGACTTAGCAAAGAAGCTTACTGTTACTAAAGGCAAAGGGCGGGATAAGGATAAATTACGAGTTTGGGATGAAAGTATACATATTACTATATATAAAATAGATAACCCACAACGACCTACTTGTATAGCACAGGGAACTATACTCAATATTTTGTAATAACCTATGATAGGAATCTTAGGGTATATATAAAACTGAATCAATTTGCTGTATACCTGAAACTAACACAGCATTGTAAATCTACTGTGTTTATATTGCATTTTAAAAAGAGACTGAAAAGACAGTGTGAGTGGAGGGATGAACAGGCATAGAGGATTTACATTTAAGACGGTGAAAATACTTTGTATGAAACTATAATGATACGTATATTAGTCCAGACCCATAGACTGTACACCACCAAGAGTGATCTTTAAGGGTAAACTGTGGACTTTGGGTATGATGACTTTGCACTTGATTTCAAGGCTTCCCATAAAGCCAGAGTAGTTAAAACAATGAGGTACTGAATCTGAGCATAGATAGATAGGTATCAGGGAACAAAATAGTGTTCAGAAACTAGTGTACTAGTGTATATATGGTTAGTTGACTTTAACATAAGTATCAAGGATGTAAATATGCTCTTTTAACCTGCCTTGACAGACACTGACGAAAAATAATAAACTTTAAAAACTGGGAGGAATATAAAAGCCCGTTCTGTGAAAAAATTTAAATTCCTAATTAGTACAGTCAGGTTTTCAAGTTAAGCTTATTAAAGTTATTAAGGTTATTAAAGAACGCTTTGGTTTGTCAGTGTTCCTGTTCAGCAGCAACTGGAATTGTGAGGAATGGTTGGAGGCAAGTGTAGAGAAGATGGCTAGGAGCCAGATCCCGCTGGGTCTAGTATTCTAAGATGAGGCGTATGAATTTTAGCCTGAAGTTATTGAGAGTCATTGGAAATTTTCAAGTAGCAAATTGATGCGGATGGATTTGTCTTTGAAATACCTTTGGTAGTTGTGTAGAAAATGGTTTGAAGACTAATTATTTCACTTCCATGAGTCTTCCAATGAATCGTCATTGTTCTCCAGTAAAGTACAGACTCTTCACTATAACGTACATGATCTAATTTGTTTACCTCGTTTTAGACAAGTATTCTCACCGCTTCCTCCCTTGCCTGCTGTGCCCCAATCCTAACAAACCACTTGCAGCTCCCTGATGGTGTCTATGATGACTCCTAGGTTTCTGCTTTTAATGGCTGGTTTGATGGAAGTGCCATTCAGTGAGATAGAAGATTCAGGAAAGGAGGATATATTCTTTTTCCTTTCTTTACTTCTTTCTTTCTTTTTGTGATGTAGAAAGAGAATTAGAAAGAGAATTCAGCTTTGGACATGTTTGTGTTTGCGTTTGAGTTGCTTACGAAAAACTATGGTGATAAAGTCTGGGGAGCTTTGGATATATGAGCCTGCAGCTCAGCAGAGCCGTCTCAGAGGGAGATTTAGATTTATAGCCATTATCAAGTTAATGGTTATTAAAGCCGTGGACTATAAACATAGGGGAATTTTACATCAGTGCTAGAGACTTAGGCAAAGATAACAACCACATACCAAAGGTCTTGACGACTTTCTTCAAGACTGAAGGATGTCCCAGTCTGACTGAGCTGTTGTATGATCAGCCATCCTTGTTTGCCTGGTTCCAGGAACCCCCTCAGACCCAGGCAGATCAACATGGTTGGTCATCTGCTGAGTTTGTGAAGAATCTGCTTCCCAAAGAAGCAAATTGAAGAGATTTACCCACATAAACAATAATAACCACAACTCTAGAGAAGGAGGGCTGAAGGTGAGGGTGATGAGAGGGAGGTAGGATAAGGTGGAAGGTAGGCCTCATCTGGATTCTGTCAGCACCTCTGGGAAATATACCAGGCACTAAAGGACACGTACCTTATGACAGCCGTACTTGACGTGATTGAGCATCTAAGGCAAACATCAGAGGTGTAGTTAAAGCTGGCTCTGAATGAGTACAGTGGTGCCAGAGGATAAGCAGGGTCATGATATCAGCAGACTTCTTGGTGCTACCAGAAACATGCAAAAGAAACAGGAATCTGCTGCTATTATTGCTAGCTTCAGATCCCACCGCCCTGTCCTCTGCACAGTATAATTTGATTTCCAAATTAAAATGAAGTTGTGATAAATCAGAAGTTTATTTGCCTTCTCCCTTCTTGATCTGAAAGCTTGGACCAAGAATTTTCAGCCTACAACAGAATTAATCTCAACTTCCAATAATGCACAGTCTTTTCTCTGAAAGCCCTCCCTCCCCATTAGAAAAAACCAACAGGGCACATGAGAAGATACTACAGTTCAAATGAATGATCCATGTTAAAGAATCAGAACAATGTCTTCCTGTAATTTCCTGTAAAATGCAGGAGAAAAAATTATAGAAGTTCAGGAAGACACAGCATGTATGAAAACAGAGTAAGTAGTATGAAAGAATGCATTCAAGACTGGTGAAGACAGAATGATAATAAAGAGCATGACTGTTCAATTTAAAAGTTTAAGCAAAAAAAAAAAAAGTTTAAGCATCATCAACCAGATAAATGACTGAAAAAAAAAATAAGTGAAATGGAAGGTAACCTTGAGAAATTCTCCCACAAATTGTAGAAGTAGGGATGAAAACAATGGAATAAAAAGATCTGAGACATGGAGGTTGATCTAGGAGTTGTTCTGTTACTGCAACAGGAAGACATTATTATTAGATGTGCAAGGAGTCAAAATATGCCATTTATATCACTCTTTCTGAAAATGTTACTTGCTACACTTCAGAAAACTGATAGAGATGAAGTTCAATTAAGAGCTCAAGGGTGAGGATATCAGATAATTAAATATTTGTGAAGAATGAAACCAGTTAAACATGGAGTTAAATCTAGTAATTACTGTTAATGTACTTTTAAAACTTAATGTAACCGTGAGATATTTTGATTTCTCAAATAAAAATGATAAAATGAAAGCATGTAATAGAGATCTAAAATTCCAGGTTTCATCAATTAAAAAATGAGACATGGTAGGGACTTCCCTGGTGGCGCAGTGGTTAAGAATCCGCCTGCCAATGCAGGGGACACGGGTTCAAACCCTGGTCTGGGAAGATCCCACATGCCGCGGAGTAACTAAGCCTGTGTGCCACAACTACTGAGCCTGCGCTCTAGAGCCCAAGAGCCACAACTACTGAAGCCCATGTGCCTAGAGCCCATGCTCTGCAACAAGGGAAGCCACCGCAGTGAGAAGCCCGCGCACCGCAATAAAGAGTAGCCCTGCTTGCTGCAACTAGAGAAAGCATGCACGCAGCAACGAAGACCCAAAGCAGCCATAAATAAACAAACAAACAAATAAATAAATTTTAAAAGAGAGAGATGGTAGTGGGGTGGTTAGATGAGGAAGAAGAGCATGTTAACTTATCTTACACATGGGAGTGTCAGTAGATACTGTCTTACCCTTGAAGTTTATTGTCTAAAGTAGGATCACATATGATTTTAAAACATAAAGATAATAAAATTGAATAAAACAGTTTGTATAGCCTCCAAATCCCTAGAGGCATTTTAAAAAGCATATAAATCCAGTCTAGTAGGAAAAGTCCATGAAAAAATGGAGAGGTGGAGTATAAGGAAGAATACAAAATGGAAGTTATAAGAAAAGAGTAAGGTCAAACAGCTATGCTGTTAAATATAAATGGAAGAAATAATCTGTATGTTGAACAATATTTTTTATAAACTTCCCTATTGTGAAATATTTAAGTTGCAATTTTTTTACATGTATAAATACTGATGGAATAAAGAGGAGCCTCTATGAATCTGCATCTTTGATTACATCTTTAGAATTCATTACAAGAAGTAGGATTTGTAGGTCAAGGTGCAGAGTTTTAAGGCCATCTTTTTTTTTATAATGGAATGATTTTACTAATTTCCACTGTCACACACAGCGTATTTCTGCATATCTAATCTATCATTTTTTTTACATTAAGTTTAGCTAAGAAAAGATAATTTCATCCTTTTTGAAATTTAAGAATATACTTTATTTGTATTTGCGTTTTTTTCTTTACTAGTGAGAGTGAATATTTTCCATAGTATTAATTATCGTGGATTCTCATTATTCACGGTAGTTAATTTTATAAAGTTGTTGTGAACATGGAAATATAGTGAGCCCTGAACCATTGCTCTAAGGAGAGATACAGAATTAGTTTCCTGGTAGACTGTTGTCAAAAAATTTTCATAACTGATCATTACATAATTTCTAAAATATATGTTTATGTGTAAAGGCACCTTATTTAATATATAATGTTGAATGTTGGCAATATGGGATTTTAAATTATAGCACAGCCATTCAATGCAGTGTTATATAGCCTTTAAAATTAATGTGAAAGCCTTTAAAATTAATGTGAAAGCCTTTAAAATTAATGTGTTATATAGCCTTTAAAATTAATATGTTGAAAATCTTAACATTGTGAAATGAGGATGGGTCATTATGCAGTAGATGCTGTGCATTTACAAAAATTCACTTTTCTTAAAAGATACAGTCAGATATTGTTTAAACAAGATGAGAGGATGAGTTGGAGTCTTTCAAAATACATAACCGGTTTTTCTTAGGGCATATTAACAGTTATTAAGATGCAACAAGGACCTTGGGACCTGCTGCATATATACCCAGTGAAGAAGCTCAGTCAATAATTCCTGGTTTGGTGCAGGAGCCTTGTTTCTTGGTTATTTATAAAAGAAAACAGGTTTTCCATTCCTTCATCATTGGAAATTGCTTGTATTTGTGTACATACATGTACATATTGTACACATGCACATAATAAAGGACTAGAAAGATATACTTTCTATTTCCACATTTTTTATAGCCAACATATGTGTATTCTTTATATCATCAGGAGAAAATAATTACTTTGGAGAAAGTAAATACCAGATTTTGCCAACATGGGTTAGGTCCCTTCATGCTTCTCTTTTGCCTCTACTCCAGATACATTATTAACTTTACTTCAGTCTGTCCTGCCTGCAATCCTCTTGAATACAGTGTAGCTCAGTCTTCCTTCACATGAGGCTCAGATGTTTAAGACACTATTCAAGTTAATTGCCCATTTTAAAATTGGGTTATTTTATTATTGAATTGTAAGAATTTTATGTATTCTAGATACAAGTTCTTCATTGGATATATTATTTAGAAATAAAGTTCAAACTATTAGTTTTTTCTTTTGTTAAAGGTGTTTTTGACGTACTAAGAAATCTTTGCCTAACCCAAAGTCACAAAGATTGACACTTATGTTTTCTTCTAAGAGTTTTATTGTTTTAATTCCTAACATTTAGATCTATGATCCATTTTGTGTATGATGTCTTACACTCTTTTATTAATTTATTTCCAAGTATTTGGGTTTTTTTTATGGTGTTGTGAATGAATTATTTAATAAATTTCATTTTTTCTGTTTTCTCAGCACCATTTATTAAAGAAATTGTCTTTTCTGCATTGGATATTCTTGGCTCCCTTGTTAAATATTAGTTGACTGTATCACTTTTTGTATTTTTCATTGCTAGTCTATAGAAATCAACTTATTTCTGTATATTGATCTTGTATCTTGCAACCTTGTTGAATTACTTATATCTGTGAGGCTTTTAAAAAAAATTCTGTAGTATTCTCTGCATACAGAATTGTGTCATCTGTGAATAATGACAGTTTTACTTCTTCCTTTCCCATCTGGATGCCTTTTATTCTTACTTGATAGTACTCACTAGGTCTTAGGCTGAATAGAAGACATCCTTGCCTTGTTCGTGATCTTTGGGGGAAATCATTAAATTTTTTTTTCTTTTTTTTTGCCATTGAGCAGGATCTTAGCTACAGGTTTTCTGTAGAGACCTTTTAATCACGTTTAGGAAGTTCTCATCTATTCCTAGTATCTTCAGTTTTTACCATGATTGCGTATTGGATTTTGTGTGTGTGTGTGTGTGTGTGTGTGTGTGTGTGTGTGTGTGTGTGTGTGTGTGTGTGTGTGTGTGTGTGTGTGTGTGTGTGTGTGTGGTACGCGGGGCTCTTGCTGTTGTGGCCTCTCCCTTTGCAGAGCACAGGCTCCGGATGCGCTGGCTCAGCGGCCATGGCTCACGGGCCCAGTCGCTCCGCGGCATGTGGGATCTTCCCACACCAGGACACAAACCCGTGTCCCCTGCATTGGCAGGCGGATTCTCAACCACTGTGCCACCAGGGAAGCCCGCGTATTGGATTTTGTCCAGTACTTTTTTTTCTGCGTCTGTTGAGATGATCATGGGGTTTTGTTTCTTATACACATGGTGAATTTCATTGATTGATTTTCAGTTGTTTAACCAATCTTGTATTCTTGGAATAAATCTCACTTGCTCACGTTTTAGAATCCTTTTTCTTTTTTTCTTTTTTAAAAAAATAATATTAAAAAAAATTTACTTTTGGCTGTGTTGGGTCTTTGTTGCTGCACGTGGGCTTTCTCCAGTTGTGGCAAGCGGAGGCTACTCTTCACTGCCGTGCGCTGGCTTCTCATTGCGGTGGCTTCTGTTGTTGCGGAGCGTGGGCTCTAGGCGTGCGGGCTTCAGTAGTTGTGGCATGCAGGCTCAGTAGTTGTGGCTCATGGGCTTAGTTGCTCTGCGGCATGTGGGATCTTCCCGGACCAGGGCTTGAACCTGTGTCCCCTGCATTGGCAGGTGGATTCTTAGCCACTGTGCCACCAGGGAAGCCATAGAATCCTTTTTAGATGTTTCTAGATTCAGTTTGCTAATATTCTGTTGAGGATTTTTATGTGTTTATTCATGAGAAATTGGTCTGTAGTTTATTTTCCTTGTGCTGTCTGGCTGGTTTGTATCAGTGTAATACGAGCCTCATAGAATGATTTGGGAAGTGTTCCCTCTTCCTCTGTTTTCTGGAAGAGTATGTGATGGATTGATATTATTTCTTCTGCAAATATTTTATAGGAGTCATTAATGAAGCTCTCTGGGCCTGGGGATTTCTTTATGGAAAGATTTTAAGTTATTAAGTCAATTTCTTTAATTGTTCCAGGTCTTTACATTTAATTTCTTCTTGAGTGAGTTTTGGTAATTTGTTTCTAGGAATGTTTCCATTTCATCTAAGTTTTCCATTTTGTTAGCATAAAATTGTTCATGGTATCTTATAATCCTCTTAATTTCTAAGGTCAGTAGTGATGTCCCTCTTTTATTCATAATTTTATTCACAAATTTCCCAATTTCTTTTTTTTGTCAGTCTAGTTAAAGGCTTGCCAACTTTGTCGATCTTTTTTTTTTTTTTGCGGTACGCAGGCCTCTCACCGTTGTGGCCTCTCCCGTCGCGGAGCACAGGCTCCGGACGCGCAGGCTCAGCGGCCACGGCTCACGGGCCCAGCCGCCCCGCGGCATGTGGGATCTTCCCGGACCGGGGCACGAACCCGCATCTCCTGCATCGGCAGGCAGACTCTCAACCACTGCGCCACCAGGGAAGCCCAATATTAACTTTTTTTAATGGACTTGATCTTAATTTATTTTTAAATTTTCACATGAAATTGTTTTTCTGGAACTTGCTGAAGAAGGCAGAGTTTATCATAACTTTTGTAACTTCACAGAACTCTTGAGTGTATATGTGTTTAAAAAATTGGCAGCTTGCTTTCTGAGATTTCCTGGCTCTGTCACCTTCTCCCACTTTTTTCTGTGCCTTAGTTTTCCATTTTCTCTCTTGTACTATCATCTTCACTTTCATTCTGCTCCCGGTAATGTATGGTCAGTATGGGCCTTTGTCTGGAAGGGAGCTCTGTGGGGTCAGTTGGGGAGTTCACTGTAGGTTAAAGTGTACCAGTCCCTTCAGTTCCAACCGCCCACCCTTTGCCCTCTCCGAGTGGACAGAACCAGTCCTCGGCAGCTGCTGTTCTCAGAGTGGTTCCCCTGTCTTTCCATTGCTGTCTATTTTGTGTGTTCTCCTGTTCCTGGATCTGCTGAATGCCCTGTTTTTTCCTTCCAATTCCTCCTGCGGAAGTGCTGATGCCAATGAGATCTTATGGCTGTTGGTAGTTTCCCTTTTTGTGTCTTGGGTTTTGTGGTAGTACCTTTTCGTCTAGCTTTGTTGTAAATGTTGTCCAAGGGTTTTTTGGTTTTGCTACCTAGTTCTGTTTTCATGTGGAAGACTTGTAGAGATTTTTCAAACACTGTGCAACTACCACTGTTGTCATCTTTTCAGGTGTTATAAAAACCTCACTGTGGGCTTCCCTGGTGGCGCAGTGGTTGAGAATCCGCCTGCCGATGCAGGGGTCACGGGTTCGTGCCCCGGTCTGGGAAGATCCCACATGCCGCGAAGCGGCTGGGCCCGTGAGCCATGGCCGCTGAGCCTGCGCGTCCGGAGCCTGTGCCCCGCAATGGGAGAGGCCACGGCACTGAGAGGCCCGCGTATCAAAAAAAAAAAAAACCTCACTGTGATGTGGAGAAGCTCTCTTCCAAGGTTAGGTTCAGATGTCAGAATTCATGACAGTAGTGCTTTGGTGTGACTAAGTAGATTTATTACCCACACAGGTGGGGAGTTCTGAGTTGGGGGCAGAGGACATCTTTCGGGGAAGAGGTCCAGAAACAGAAAGTGAATACAAGTGCCCAGGTGTTTTATAAAGGATAAGTCTGGTTGGTGCAGAATTTGAAAGAGCCACCTGCCAGGCATGGAATCTGAAAGAGGTAGCGAGTGCCCTCCTGTACTTGGCGGCACTGGTGAGAGTGAGCCCTCGGGAGGTGACAGACAGAGGGAGGGGATGCTGCTCAGAGGCTGCCAGCACTAAAGCAAAACATCAGTAAGGGCTCGGTTTCTCTCCTTTGGTCTCCGTAGAAGAGATCGATTTTTCAAGTCCTGTTTTGGTTGTGGCATACTACTGAAGGACTGGGCTTTGACCTTGCCAGCCGCGTTTGTTCTCAGTGTCCGTGATCATCTCCTCCTTGAAGTAACTTGAGTTTCCGGGGGCTAATCCCAACCAGAGGGAAGAAAGGTGAAGATTGTGTTCCCTTATCTGCAGTTTTAGAGCAAGTCACCCTTGGCTGGACAAATTGGTAAGAATATGACAAAGAATATGACAAGAATATGATAAGAATATGACAAAGAATATGACAAGAATGAGTGATAGCCTTCTTAGCTCTGCTTTTTGTACAGTCCTGTTAATTACATATTTCATTTAAGATATTTCATTTTATCAGGCACTCACTGAGTGTCTAATAAGTCCACCTAATTTGTACATATTGTCATATTGTGTTGTGTGAGATCCTGGTAATATAAATAAGCCAGAGTCTAGTATTTACTTGATTCTAATAAGCTATTGATTTTAAGAGCTTTTTATTTTGACTTACAAACCAGCACATGAAATGTTCACTTCAGTTGTAAAATATTATCTCTATGTCAGAAATATTGAAATATTGAAAACACATCCTGAAATTGAGGAGTCATTTATGAAGTGTTTGTTAAGTACCAATCATAATGCTTAAATGCTTTTGCATATATTATCATTTAGTCTTCACAGTAACTCAGTGTGGTTAGGCTATTATCTTCCAATAACAGATGAGGAAAACAAAGCTTGTGGAAATAAGTAGTGTAAGTACAGGGGGACATTTGAACTTGGCTCTGTCTCATTTTCAGTATATAAATGCTTTCAGTCAATATGTAAAATGAGTATATCTTTTAGGGAGGGGTTCTGTTTTTCCTGTCTGTTTATTCTGCTGTGTTAAATTCATTAGAGTGAATTTTAACTTTTTATTTAATAATATACAAAGGACTTAGAAGACTTTTTTCTCCCCAGAGTTTTTCAAAGATCTGGTTATATAATTTGTGATTCTTTAAGATGGTTAATGAAAACCTAAGTAATTTCATCTTTACTATTATTTATTTTTCAGTCATGTTACTTGACTTTCTTGGCAGCTTCTCAGAACTCTGTGTCTTACCATAATGAATTTAGGAAAACGTCAGTGTGAAATATGCGGGTCTATTTAAATTTGAACTTAAACTATGATATCACTCCTGTAATAGCATAATCATTTTAGTAAACTTAATAAAGCTGTTCATTTTTTTTTTTTTTTTTTTTTTTTGTGGTACACGGGCCTCTCACTGCTGTGGCCTCTCCCGTTGCGGAGCACAGGCTCCGGACGCGCAGGCTCAGCGGCCATGGCTCACGGGCCCAGCCGCTCGGCGGCATGTGGGATCTTCCCGGACCGGGGCACGAACCCGTGTCCCCTGCGTCGGCAGGCGGGCTCTCAACCACTGCACCACCAGGGAAGCCCAAAAGCTGTTCATTTAAAAAGTGGAAAACACCACTTCAGAAGTAGTCATTGTGACCGTTCTTATTGGGAAATAAGAGGGAAAGTAATCTGCTAGGGAAGCGAGAATTTAAAAAGAGAGGAGAAAATTGTGGTGATGTGGGCTGGCCTAAGTATGAGGTTTTAAAATAGAAAGTTTGGGGCTTCCCTGGTGGCGCAGTGGTTGAGAGCCCGCCTGCCGATGCAGGGGACGCGGTTAGTGTCCTAGGAAGATCCCACATGCCGCGGAGCAGCTAGGACCATGAGCCATGGCTGCTGAGCCTGTGCATCCGGAGCCTGTGCTCTGCAACGTGAGAGGCCCGCATCCCGCAAAAAAAAAAAAAAAAAAAAAGGAAAGAAAGTTTGATAAACTAGTCATGCTAATCTTGTATATAGTTATTTTAAAATCTGGCTCAGATTTAAAACATCTTAGGCTAGGACCATTCCATGTACAATAACAGATGCTAATTCTGCTTAGATGAAAATTATCTTACTGCTCTTAAATTTAATTTAGTATACCTGTGATCTGTTAGGTGTTAGAGATCAGATAACCTCAGGGACCTAAAAATTGGATTATCTGTCAATGTGTTATCCTTTATTTCTTTTTAGCTGCTTACGTTTTCCTCTTTCTCTCCTACCTGAGCGATTTATGAAAATATTAGATTGGATATTATGAAAATATCAAAGCATTTATTTTCTTGACTGTTATTGTGGCTCAAATGCAGTTTGTTCATTATTCAAGAATTATATTAAACTCTCCATGACACTCTGCAAAGTTCTGTGCCTTCAGTACTAATCAGGCTCTCTACCTCTCCTTCCATATAGTTAGGATTGCTTGTGAAATTTGGGGATCTGCTTTGTCTCTTGAACACATTCTGCCAGTGGTTGGGCTTCCTTTTTGCTACCTGGCTTGTGGAGATTAAGTAACCATATAGCAGAAAGCCAACTGAGATGATCATTTGCTGGAGCGAGACAGGAGTCTGCAGAGAGAGAGCTCTACCAGAATGACTTTTTAGCCTCATGTGTATGTTTTTACTTTTCAGTTATCAAAGCCATAAGAAGTGATGGAAGAAACAGGCTCAGATTCTTTGTTCTTCCACCTCAAGAAGGGAAAAACCTATTGCTGATTTTAAACTGCTTCCCAGGGCCAACTGTAAACCCTGGGATTTTTCTTTATGCCAGCCTTTCTTTTTCCAGTGGCATGAATTATGTGGAAGGATGGAAGGTGTGAGTGCGGAGATGGGAGCTGACAGCAGTGCTGATACTTGGGCCTTCACTTTGTCTGCTAGCTTGTAGTGCACCCGGAGCCTGCTGCCAAGTTAGGAACCATTCTGAAGTGCTTGGTTGAGGATTTTGGGCACCATGATTTCAAATACGTTTGAATTTACTCCATGTCTTATTTTTCATAGGTGTATTTGACCTTAACATATGTGTTATCCAGGATTTGTATGCGTTAATGTGGACTACAAGACCATTTTAATGGGAGAGATGAAGTTTTGATTAAAGAAGAAAATTTAGAAATGTTTGAGTTTTTCTCTTTGTGTTTAATAGGCAGGCAGTGGTTAAAGGTTCCCTTCCACATCCTTTTGCCTTGACGTTATTTGAGGACACATTGTACTGGACTGACTGGAATACACACTCCATTTTGGCTTGCAACAAGTACACTGGCGAGGGTCTGCGTGAAATCCATTCTAACATCTTTTCTCCCATGGATATACATGCCTTCAGCCAGCAGAGGCAGCCAAATGGTAAGTGATCTTGATTTTTAAATTGCAGGTTGGAATAGCTTTGTAGCACTCTGATGTCTGGCTTTAGTGCAGGGCAAGAGGAGGGAGGATATATCCAAAGGTAGTGGGAAGGAATAAAAAACAGGGAAAATGTCAAAATATAATTCAGGGTTGGCAACAGCATAAACCATTTGTAGCTTGATATCTGTCACTACAGACCACCTCGGCCTTTTGTTTGAGTCTGGGGTTATGAAGGTAAAGAAGAGAGAAATAAAATAAGAAATTGAGATAGCTCATATGCTAAGATTGTGCACAAATGCATTTTTTATTCATATTATTTCTCTCTAATGAGTGATTTTGTTCATTGTATGTTTAAAAATGAACACTTTTCTTGAATGGAAACCTCTATTAATCTAACTGGTTAAGTACCTCAGGTTACTTAAATAAAATACTTGCTTATACCTTTTCTGTGCACACCCCCCCACCTTTTTTTCTTAGTTTTGCTTCTATTTCTGGCCATCCTTTATAATGATTTGGGCTGTGACTGCTGACAACAGTTTCTTGTAAGAGAGGACTAGAATTAGGTTTAAAAGAATATGAGAATGTTAAGTGTTTGGCACTGGTGTGTAAATAAATGTCTGGCATGTATCTGAGTGTATTTCAGATTGTATTCCATAGCCAAAAATTCAGGGGTTTTGGATTATGCATTGCTTTGTATTAGTTCCTTCCATTTAGGGGGAGATAGTCAAATACTGAATGTATCATATTGGAATCTGGTGATCATGAGTCCATAAAAATGTTTTAAAATGTTTGTGTTACTCTTTTGTAGAAAAGAAAATGTTTAGTCACTTGTGTGAATTTTTTATTCTCAGTGTTGGCTCTCAGGAAAGAATGTCTTTGTTGCTGTTTTTTTAAAGACACTGTTGATCCTTTATGTTTTACTAGTTTGAGAATTTGCAGTTATGTGTGATATTGCTTTCTTTTATCTTTCATATTTTGTTGATCTCCATCTTTTGTTGATTTTTTTCTGTGAGTATTATTTAAATCCATCCCTTTCTCTATATAGTTTCTTCACATTTTCTAATTAATCTCTGCTTCTCAGTTTTCCCTTTTAAGTCCATTTTGTTTATCTTTTCTATGTACATCTTTCCAAAGTGTGGCTTTTCTTGACTCTCAGTGCCTCCACCACAGATGTTCCCCTCTCTGTGCTCATTCAGCTTTAGTTCCTATTAGTCAAACCTTAATCTTCAGTTACACTGTTCACCTTATTATCTCACCCAGTGTACAGCCTCCAAGCCTTCATTCATGTGGTTTTACCACACTTGAATGTCCCCCTCTCTGTTCTTCCTGCCTTTCAAGACTTCAGTCATGTCCTGTATCTTTCCTTAGTGATTTATTTCCCATTTGACTCTATACTGACTTTATAGTCTAAATGTGCAAGATAGCAGTTTCATTGTTTTGTATTGTTTTCCAGTATTATTGTTCATTAATTTTGGCATACTGGCCAGATTGCAAGCTCTTTAGGGCAGGGACATCCTGCTTTATTTCTTGTATATTCCTCTTTGGATGCCAAATGCTAAGTAAATTCTCACTGATTAATTCCCTTCCTTGCAGATGGTCTGGTAGTCAAGCACCTGGATGACATTTGGTAATAATTTGGTTTATCAGAGTTGCTCATGTTATGGTTGTTAACCTTTGTGTACCTAGAGTGGGGGAGGTCATCCATAATCATTGGTATTAATTACTGTGATTTATATTTGACAGCTACAAATCCATGTGGAATTGATAATGGTGGTTGTTCCCACTTGTGTTTGATGTCTCCAGTCAAGCCTTTTTATCAGTGTGCTTGCCCAACTGGGGTTAAACTCCTGGAGAATGAAAAAACCTGCAAAGATGGTAAGAAGTTGGTCTCCAAGAAGGAAGAATTTTAGATAGCAAAATTGGGATTCTTTATGATTTATTTTATTTCTCTATAATAAGCTCTACAGGTTACAGTGCTTTGGGAGACTAGTCACTTAATCTCTCAGTCTTCACAATTGGTTATATACTAGGAGTGTTTTGTGTTTTATGGCAACTCTCGAATATTATTTTATAAATTATTTTAGTATTTAACTGAATGTTTCACATGCTATTTTGGAAAAAAAAAAAAAATTAGGTGCCATTTCTTTTCTCTGTCAAATCTCGTAGTCAGGGCTTCCCTGGTGGTGCAGTGGTTAAGAATCTGCCTGCCAATGCAGGGGACACGGGTTCGAGCCCTGGCCCGGGAAGATCCCACATGCCGCGAAGCAACTAAGCCCGTGTGCCACAACTGCTGAGTCTGCGCTCTAGAGCCCGCGAGCCACAATGATTGAAGCCCACGAGCCACAATTACTGAAGCCCATGCACCTAGAGCCCGTGTTCTGCAACAAGAGAAGCCACTTCAATGAGAAGCCCACGC
Organism: Kogia breviceps; assembly: GCF_026419965.1. NCBI lineage: Eukaryota > Metazoa > Chordata > Mammalia > Artiodactyla > Physeteridae > Kogia > Kogia breviceps. The sequence continues at coordinate 8,478,883 of NC_081321.1, read as the reverse complement.
ACTGCAACGAAGAGTAGCCCCCGCTCACCGCAACTAGAGAAAGCCCATGCAATCAGTCAATCAATCAATCAATCAATCAATCAATAAAATCTCAATAGTCATTGATATCACAACTGATTCTTGTGGAAATGAGTATTCTCATAAAGAATACATTTTTAACAGTATGTAGCATTTGTAATTAAAGAACTTCCGTTCAAGGAAAAGATGTTTATTAAACTTTTAACTATAGACTATCATGGGATAAACATTTTCTAAAAATGATTGAATGATGTTTTTAATTGCCTTTTAACAACAGAGAATTGCCTTCAGAAGAAGAAAAGAATTCCTTATTGCACTGTTTAAAGCACCTCTTTCTATACTTAACCACCACACTGCCTCTTCTCCTTACTCTCAATTCCCTGTATAGAGAAGGGCATATTGGAGAAGTATTCTGATGTAGGACATTTCAAGGGACTTCTGGTTGGGGATAACACCAGTTCTTCTCTTTTCCTTCTTAATGAGAATGTTATTCTTCATTCTTACACCTATGGATCACCGTCTGGTTCTCTAGCCACCAGCAAGACCTGGTAAGAAAATTGTTACATTTAGCAGTGGCTTCTTTATCTAACCCTGAAAAGCAGAAGCCTTTATTTAGGAGTGGGTTAGAGTTCCTGGCAGGGGGGTCAGGGAGTCAGAGAGATGGAATTGAGTTGGTGTACAGGATATTTGCCATGACTTGGCATTGATAAATTATCCTCCTAGTCAAAGGTGAAGCTGGCTGACTCTTGTCAGACGGTTTTCATGGCAAACAATAATTTGGTTTCAGTGTAAAACAAAAGCTTTTTGTAATGTTGCCTTTTTGTTTAAAAATGTAGCCTGACTTTAAAACAGAGGATTTATTTTAGCAGTAGTGGTCTGTTTACACCCTATAGCAGTGCAGATGTATGAGTTTACCTACTATTTTGAATTTCAGATATACATTTGGCATGTAATAGCCTTAAGTTAACTATTCTGTTTTGATCACCTTGCCAAATTGACAGCTTCACTTTCTATGACTTCTTTGTTTGCAAAGTTTAGGGCTGGCTTCTTTTGGTAGTTAGCAGAGGCAATGAATTGTATAAAGTTACTCCTACTTGGTGCCTGCTGTGGCGTTTAGGGCTGTATTCTCTCCAAGACAGAGTTCATTTATAATTAATCCATGAGTCAAAAAGCTGATGCTGAGAGCTTCTTCACTCCTCTTCTCGGTGTTTTCTACTGTAATTCCAGATTAATGCTTGAAGTTTAATGTCAGTATTTTCTTTCAGACTTATTTCTTTGGTTGGGAATCTTTTTTCTTTCTTTGAGATGTCAACTTGCTTACTATCTTTTATTAGCTTTTATATAAAGTTAAATGGTTTTTTGCTAGTGGTTGACTTAAATATTTAAAATCAAAGCAAACAAAAAGATTAATATTCTCATTCACAACAGTGTTTTTATTGAATACTGTTTTGGGTTAAAAGCATTTCATAAATAAATCTGATTTAAAACTCAATGAAATAAAAATTTGAAAGTTTATTTTCTAATGGTAATAATAATAATATATTAGCTAATATTTATTGAATACTTACATGTTTGGTACATTTCTGAGTTTTACATGTATCTCCTTAAAGTCTCACAGCAACCCTGTAGAAACCAGGCTTAGAGAGATTAGGTGTTTTGCTCGAGTTTGTGTAACTGCTTGAATCCAGTTGTGTCAGATGAACAGCTCTAACCCTTACCCACTGTGTCATATTTATCTGATTCCCTCTCTCTTCCTCTGCTGTTTCCTCCTCCATAGGTTCCTTTGTCCTTAATTCTGTCAGGCACTGCCCTGTAGTTCTTTTTGTTACAACAGTTTTACCGAGATGTAGTTTACCTATAAAATTCAACCATTTCAAATGTACAATTCGGTGATTTTTAGTAAATTTACAGAGGTGTGCAACCATCACAATACATCCAATTTTAGAACATTGTCGTTAATCACAAAAGATCCTTGTCCTAGATTCCTTTACCTTTTTAAACATCCTTCTTGAACAAAGGACCTATATCCTATACGTCCTTCCTCTAATATTCAGCTACTTAGCTTCTTAGTCATTACTTAGTTGCTATTCATTATACCTTTAAATAAATGTTATTAATTCCAGGGGCTATATAATGAATGAAGCCAGAGAGAGAATCAAAACTTCATTTGGAGAATTCAGCCATTATAGCGCTTGACCTCATAGTCAAGCTACTCCTGTTTTACTCTCTTACTTACCATTTCCACCCTACATAGACTCTAGTATCCTTTTATACTCATTACTTTTCAATTCCTGAAGAAGTTCTGCATTCTTTATTTAGAGTAACTAAATTTTGCCTGTGGGTTTCAATTTTTTCTTCATTCTTTTCACTTTGTTGTCCTAGGTGCCACTGAATTACTGCTTTTAGCCCGAAGGACAGATTTGAGACGAATTTCTTTGGATACACCAGATTTCACAGACATTGTTCTACAGTTGGAAGACATCCGCCATGCCATTGCCATAGATTATGATCCTGTGGAAGGCTATATCTACTGGACTGATGATGAAGTGAGGGCCATACGCCGCTCATTCATTGATGGATCTGGCAGCCAGTTTGTGGTCACTGCTCAAATCGCCCATCCGGATGGCATTGCTGTTGATTGGGTTGCCCGAAATCTTTATTGGACAGACACTGGCACTGATCGGATAGAAGTGACAAGGCTCAACGGGACCATGAGGAAGATCTTGATTTCAGAGGACTTAGAGGAACCCCGGGCTATTGTGTTAGATCCCATGGTTGGGTAAGAGGCTCTGCTGATAGAAAATTTTGCCAGGTGTTTCTCTTTTTTTTTACAGGTTCCTAGAAACATTGAGAAAAACAATGTGAAGTATATGTTGGTTTCCAATAAATAGCTCTTTAACGACTGTCCATTTTTAGAATATAGTGATTGGAATAAAATCTCAAGTTAAAGAATTGCTAGTTTTTTTCCTTGAATGTTTTGAATACTTTTTCTTTCTAAATTAAGTCCATGCTTGCTGACTTTGGGTGTTGGCTGCAGATTTTGCCGAGGTTGCATCATGACCGTGAAAAGTGTGGAAAGAAGTTGTTTTCAGAGCTCTTTCTCTTCCCCCCTAGAAAATTTAATTTCATCTCATTTTCAGTACTTCCAGAACGACTTGGTAAAGAAAATATCTTACTTTTTGTATGTCCCCAAACATATAAATGATTTGATTTCCAAAACTTTGTCAGGCCATGTAGCTTTATGCCTAGTCTTTTTTTTTTTTTTTGCCTATAACACCCTAACGATGGTCCAGGGAGACACAGCTTTCTACATACTCACCAGTGTTGTTTGTTACTATGAGATTCATCCTGAGGGTGAACATAATGACAAATTATTACACCTCAGTGCGTACCAATGCCTTCAAGCCCCTTAAATTCTCAGGAGCCTCAAGAATCACTTAGTGCTACAGGAAGAGTTAGTTATTTGGGGAAATGAGTTTGCCATCTGAATATTACTACTGGTTTAACTTTTTTGTGTTAGAGATGACAAGCCAGCAAGAAAGAGAGGACTGTTCCTGGGAAGGAGCACAAAATATTTTGAAAAAAACAACTGAAAATAGAATATCATTATTGGGAGGCATTATCAGTTCTAGAAAACACTGTTTCATCTGAAAATTTTCTACAAGCTTACACACTGCTGTTATAAATGTCTTAAACATACTCTTCGTATGTTTGTCTTATGTTTTTTTTCCTTCTGTGGTGTTAACGGATAATCAGTGTAAAAGAAGGGTGGATCTCACCTTTAGGATATCTGAAAGTTACAGTTTATTATCTGTTTTTAGCTCATATTCTGTGTACTTCTATAGGTACATGTATTGGACTGACTGGGGAGAAATCCCGAAAATTGAGCGAGCAGCTCTGGATGGTTCTGATCGAGTAGTGTTGGTTAACACTTCTCTTGGTTGGCCAAATGGTTTAGCCTTGGATTATGATGAAGGCAAAATATACTGGGGAGATGCCAAAACAGACAAAATTGAGGTTTGTTTCTTGCTTTTTCATTTTAAAACCAGTTTTGTAATGGTTTTTGAATTAATGGTAATTTGGTGCAGATATTCTTGCATCTTCACGGGGGTGCCAGAGGTATCTTGTATAGAAATTTTATTCAACCTTTAGGGTTCTAGGGATGGCCTATTTTCTTCCATCTAACCATAAAATTTCTGAGTTACACTGGCATGAGAAGTGGGTATTCATGTATTTCTAGTCTTAAAAGCTTATGTGAATGATTTTTCTCATTATGGGTAAAACCACTGCCTGAATTTCCTAGGGGCGGTTTGCACAAACCAAATATTATATAAGCTCTAGACTGAGAGAGCTGATAGTCATCAGGAAAACAAAGCCCAAACATGCATATATACTTTCTGTTGGTGATGGTGTTGGGGCAGGTGGTGGCATATATTAACTATTAAGGTGGTTACACGCAAACGGTTTTTAAGTTGATTTATGAGCTGTGTGGGAGATAAATCAGTTAGGCAAAGCTTGGGGGAAATATTTTCCAAATGATAGAACTAAGGGCAATCAGAATAGAATTACGGTGGAAACAACCACCATATGTGAATATGTGACTGTTCTATCACATTGTTTTGTGAAGAGCATATATCCTTGATAATTGATTGTGATGTCTAACTTTACAACTTTGAATTGCTAGAGGTCTTGTGAATCACATACTTAAAACGGAGTTTTGATCACAATATTTCTTTGGAAAACACATGACTTCTCATATAAGGAATAGCTTTGAATGGCTCTTCAAAGGCACAGCACACATCTCTCAATAGATAGATAATTTAGGCTCTAGAGCAGTTACTTTAGAAAGGTGATTCTTAGGAATGTCAGGGACTCTGAGGGAATAATGAGTTAAAGGAACTTCCTTTAGGAATGGAATCTTGGAATAGAAAAAATCCATTAGTATTCCACCAGGCTTAAATACTGAAAACCATCTTCAACTCTTGCAGCTGGTTTCCATTAATAGAAAATTATGCATAGACTTAACTATATAAATGTTCTCCCTGTTGTTAGTGTTTCACTGCCCCCACCCCCTTTAAATCCAAGTTAGGTTTGAATCGAGCAGCTGGAGTGCAGTGCTAATGAGACAAAGGTTAAGAGTTCACTTTTCAGACAGGCTATTAGCTTCACTTGGGTAGGCTTGAGTACAAATCTCACAACATTCCCATCCAGTCCACAAATGTGAATTGTTGATCAGCTGTAGACTATACATGAGTATATAGGTATTCTACTCTTAAAAAAATAGTTTAAGTCCATGTGTCCCAGAGGAGTGTCTGCACATAAGGAAAGAGCACATAATTTACATCACGGAAGAACACGTGATTTATTATTTTATAGGGATTTTTAAAGTTCTGTATTTGATCTTATCTTTCTTAGCTTACTATGACTGACTGATTAGATTGTAAATAAAACATTTGTTTATTTCTAGGAATTTTTCAAGTCTTATTTTCCGTACTGCAGGTCACTTTTAGCACTTTAGGTATAGAAATTCATTCAAAATCACAAATAGTTCAGGAGGGATTCAGGTAGAGAAATGGGAATTTATGGAGATTCTGAATGACAGTGTTTAAGAATAAAAATGAATACACGTTATATAACAATATATAATATTCATTTTACAGGATTTATTTTCTTAGTTTGCAGAAAGTGCAGTAGGTCTTAAAATTAGTATTAGTTCTGGCCTTTTGAGCTGTGTATATCTATATAAGTGGTGTCATTTGCTTTCTTATTTCCTTCCTCCTTGACTTGTACCAGCATCCTTAAACTTACCTTGCAGATCTATTTCTCTTCTTCCAGGTTTACTGGAACACAGCTGCTATTTGTTCTTTGTCCCCCTTTTGACAGATTATTTGAGGTTAGTGATATATCTACTTCCACCAAATTATACACACAAAGACCTCCCCTCCTTCTTTCCCCTGAGATTCTGTTGAAGTTTCCCTAATTGAACATTCAATGCTTTTGTAATTTTAATTACAATTACAATGTAAAAAAAAAATTCTTTTCACAGACACATCTGGGAAATAAAGAGCAGATATTGTTATCTGTTACCCTCAAATTTACGATGATAAGTAAAATTGCTGGTATATGGCAAACTAAGGAAAGAGCACAGCTCTTCATATTGCGTAACTGAGGGAGAAAAACTGTTAGTTTCCCTCTCTGAGACTAGTAGTGATTATAGGAGCAACTGTAACCACCAGCTTTTTCACTTTGCTTTACTCAGTAGTAGGTCGACTAAAACTTTTGGAAGACACATAATTTTAAAAATGCTTCTTTTTCTAGGATTACTTGCTAGCCTCTTGTTATGTATCAGCTGGTCCTTGGTGCTGATCTGACCCTAGTCTAGGTCACATGCTCCTTGCTACTCCCTTCTCTTAAGAAAGCGTCCCTGCTTTTGTCATGCCCAAGAATGAAAGGTACTTTTTCCTGGGACTATAAGAAAATATTAAATTATGGTTGTAGTGGCCTTATTCTATTCTGGAAGAGTTAGAGTTTACTTGGGATATATGTTTCCAGTACATTTGGGAAGAAAAGATAGGTGTTTGATAGATTATGTAGCAGTGTAAGGCATAGTAAACTCTTGTGTTTTGAGTGGATCTTATGGGAAGAGCATAAAATATTCATTCGCTTATGCTCTCTGCTCCCTCAGTGGAGATTCCTTAGATCAGGTTCTCACTCACTGTTTTTGGTAAGTGGTGATGTAACCAGATGCTGGATATTGGGGAGCTGGGTCTGAGGATTGGGGAAACCAGAGAAAATTAATGGGGAGCTCTGGGTTTCAGACTCAACTTCTGTTGTACAGAGTTTCAAGAAAGAATAAATAGGTTTACCTGAGGTCTATAACCAATTCCGCAGGGAGGGATGGTACATAGGGAATTGCTGATGATGTCACATTTTTTTTAAAAAAAAGACAGTCATCGTATTGGCTGGTGCTTTAATATAAGAATGTGTTTGTGAGGATATGTCTGATTTCCCTACTTTTCAACTGATAGTGACCACTTAACTGTAGGTGTTATTTAAAAGGTACTTCCTGGTACTTGTTCACGTTTCTTCATTATGCTGAAATCATTTCATCACCTTTTACATACAAGCTTCTAGTTTACTTGTCTGCACTGGGGTCCCCGCTACTCCCCACCCAAGTGTTACTATAGTGTTCTGGGACTTCCTGATAATAAATACTAAAGCATTAGCAGAAAGGATCATTTTCTTTTTTCTGGTTGGGGGAGGAACATCAAACAAGCCTTTATTTCAGCTTTATAAGACCCTGCAGTAGGCAGAAGCACATTGTATCTTAACATTGTTCTCATTTTTCTTGGTCCATTTTAACTGCCAAAAACATTTGTTGTACTAAGGGCCTGCAGTACTGCTTACCGATAGTGAAGAGATATCATAGATAATTTATAAGTTTAAAACATTTTCAGTTAATGTGTTCTCAGTCACTGATTTTATTGAAAATAATAATATTGTCATAGCTGAAATTTTCTCACAGTTTACTTTCTCATTATATACTTTTTATTCATTTTTTTCCCCTTTTCATTTCTGAGCTTATGCTGACAAATGCAGCAACACCTAGTGGTTGTAGGTAAAGAGAGAAATTTTTCTTGTTTACTTCAAGGACATGTAGAGTTATTTCACATCTCTTTTATTGTAAATTTCCCTATTTTAGAGAACAGTCTCCATAGGTAGTTTTGTCCAAATGTAATTACACCTGGCACAATTTTGTTGGGAAACAGAAACAGATTATTAGAACCTCGAGTACCAAGACGTTTTTGAATAAAGACGGTATTATTGTGTAGGATGTGTGCTGAAAACTTCACATTTGGTGAATGTTCTATTTCATATTCTAAGCCTGAAACTGCAGGGCTGTATTTTCCTCTCATGACAGCTTCCTCTGTTTAATCAGTACTCTTATAAAGAAATTTGTTTCCCAAGTATTCAGATTTTTCTTTAAGTAATTTCTTTGTCTGGCGTCTTGAGCCTGTGTATTGTGAAAGTCTGTTAAAACACACAAGGACCCATTTGTGAGGTTTTTCTTATTATTTTTTCTAAGATTAATTCCTCCTTAAGAAATTATAATAATATAATCATCTGTTGTTGAGATAAAGCTCTCCTGAGTGTATGACAGGTACCAACAAGTTCTTCCTTTTGAATCTTTGCCGGTTTATAAGTGTTCCTTAAAATTGGTTTTACTTTTAGTTTTAGAGAAATGTTCAAGATAACTTAAATACCTGAATCTTTGCCCATTCCTACTACTTTACCACACTATATGTATGTATATATATGAATATATATTTTTCCCCACATCTTCTTGACATATAATAATGGAAGAATGATATTGATAAATTCCATTATTAGATTCCTCAGCTCAACAGAATACCTGGATTTGGAGCCTGTATTCACTGAGTTGTAAACATGGGCTATCATCTTGTTTCTGATTGGGGTGTATCTTATGATTATATCTATATCTTTGAACTCCTGTTTGAAGGTTACCTGTTGATGTACAATTCTAGCAACGTTATTATTTTTGTGTGTGTGTGTGTGTGTGATACGCGGGCCTCTCACTGCTGTGGCCTCTCCCGTTGCGGAGCACAGGCTCCGGACGCGCAGGCTCAGCGGCCACGGCTCACTGGCCCAGCCGCTCCGCGGCACGTGGGATCCTCCCGGACCGGGGCACGAACCCGTGTCCCCTGCATCGGCAGGCAGACCCTCAACCACTGCACCACCAGGGAAGCCCTAACAACATTATTTAACTTGTTATCATCTATAGCAGCCAGAGTAGTACATCGTCCAATTGTATGTTCTGTCATCTCGTTATCTACTCTGTCTGGCTCTAAAAAAATTATTGCACATATTTATATTGAGAGAAACTTGCTTGATGATAGGTGTAATCATATTTTCCTGAACTGGCACAACAAACCCTGGAGCCTCACCAAACAAGATGCAGTTGCCTCACTTTGGAGTTAGTACAATTTTATCTATGTAAATTAGGATAATCTGTTCATTTGGTACTTAGAAAGCCTTTTAGTGACCAAGTTTGAACTTGCACTTGGATTATTTTTTAAATGTTCTGCTATTATACTTTTTCACCTCATGTTTTAGTATAAAACCATTTAATATGTGGGGAGCTGTTTTTAGTTACCGTCTGATTATTTTAGAAGTACCTTTTTTATTCCTTTGGTTTTTGTACCCCTGAAGTAAGAGTGCTGATTTCAGTGTCCTACTTCTTGAGAAGAGAGGTCATCCTCTTTACAGGTTATAACAGTGTTTAGTTTTTATCGAGGTACTCTCTAGATGTTTTATTGAAACGTTTTATAATATTGCACCCTGATCTAGTTCTTGTTTGCTTTTGCCATTTAACTCGGTGACTTTAGATAATTCACATAATCTCTGGTCTTTGTATTTTGGCCAATGAGGTCATTTGAGCCAGCTGATCTTTAGGTTCTTTCCAGTTATAACTTTTTCTGATGTTTTTTATATTAACTGCATGTATAGGTTAAGACACTTTGCTTGGGAGAGTTGCTAAAAGGGAATCTATATTGAAGATGACATGACTGTTTGCTTTTTTTCTTTAAATTTTTCCTTATTTACTGTGCCTTTAATTCCTATCACCTAAAGAACACTTGCCTGTTGGGGGTTCAATATCTTTAGTAACTCAGTTTTACTGATAGCGGCTTCTGGTAAGCTATTCATTTAGATTTTGCCTTGACCTGTATGCAGGCTACTCCATTATTAATATGCATGGTGGGTTTAAATAAATGTTTTTTTTTAATAATTTATTTTATTTCATTTTATTTTTGGCTGCGTTGGGTCTCCGTTGCTGCACGCTGGTCCTCTCTAGTTGCCGCGAGTGGGGGCTTCGCTTAGCGGCGGTGCGAGGTCTCCTCAGTGCGGTGGCTTCCTTGTTGCGGAGCACTGGCTCTAGGCGTGCAGGCTTCAGTAGCTGTGGCTCGCGGGCTCTAGAGCACAGGCTCAATAGTTGTGGCACACGGGCTTAGTTGCTCCACAGCATGTGGGATCTTCCCGGACCAGGGCTCGAACCCGTGTCCCCTGCATTGGCAGGCGGATTCTTAACCACTGTGCCACCAGGGAAGTCCCTAAATAAATGTTTAAAGCTGTTGTTTGAAGCTTGCCAAACATGTAAATGTTAATGGAGTCCATGTAAAACATTATTTTTCAGGTTATTTCCCTGTAGCTGGGAAACTATTATACTTTTAAAGGGGTCATAGAGATTTTATTTTTACTGTTTTTAGAAGGTTTGGAAAGGGTAAAAAGTAATATAATGGCAAGGACCACAGTTTTCGGACTTCTTGGGAGGGAGTTTGCAAAACATAGAACAGTGTTAACGATAACAAGTATTTAAACTTCTTGTTTCAGCTTAATTTATCACCAGCTATTTAAGGATTCTGTGTAATAGTCATTGCTGAAGTTAGCCATAACTAGCAAAGGATTCTCCTTCAATTTTTTTTCCACTTTAAATGTAGCTTACAGTTTTAAAATGTTGAGAATGTTATAATGCAGGCCCTGTAATTTTTTTGTTGAACTCTTAATAGATCTCCTAAACTCTTCATTCATTGTACTATGATTTGTTTTTTTGGTAGATTTGATCTGAAATAATAATCTGAGGGAAGGAGTTAGAATCCCTTTTACAGTGCTGAGATTTTCAATAGATTAGTATTTTGTTATTTCATTTATAGTTTTGAGCTGAGATGTGCCAGGCTTGTAGAGCTTGTAAGTAGGACTGAAATTAGAGGCTCTATGCTATTAATATAGCCCCTGTTCAGTTTTTTGTTTTTGTTGTTGATTGATTTTTTTTTTACAGTTCCATAAGTTTTAATAAGTGCATAGAGTCATGTAACCACCACCACAATTAAGATACAGAACGTTTCCATCAATCACAAAAACTGCCATGTGCTGCCCCTTTATTTTCAACTCCCCACACCCATTCTCCGTCAACCTCTGCACCTAGATTTGTGTAAATGGAATCATACAGTATGTTGCCTTGTAAGTATGGCTTCTTTCACTTAGCTTGAGACATTTAAAAAGTTAAATGTAAAAAAATAAAAATAAAAAAAAAAAAAAAAAAAAAAAGTTAAATGTTCATTTATTTTTTATTTTAGATTGATTTATGACTTGGTCTTTATGTTTGGTTGAGATTTATAACACTACTATTGTGTTTTAGTTACAGTGTTATTCTTAAAATATGGAAAAAAATATCCCAAACCCTTCTCTGCCGCAATAGATTTCATTAGTCTATAGATAGTAAGCAAACAGAGTTTCATGGGTTTTCAAAGTGTTGTCTTTGGGGAAAAAGCCGTGTTCAGACGGTTTAGACATTATCAGATGGTTTCTAGATAGTGTCATATACTTACGCAAACATTTGTTCTTGCTGTCCCAGGTTTCTCTTCCCAGAATTCAGCAGTGTTTGTTGCTTTTTGAGTAGTTAGCTTCTTTTATTTGTCAGAGGTCATAGAACTTGCTATTTATGAAGAAAACAATGGAATTGAAGTTTCCTGATTCCTAATACAGTACTTTTTGTGTTGAGTTCTGCTGTCTAAACAGTCTAAAAGATTGTTCATTTTGAAATAATTTCAGACTTCAACAAAAAATTTGCAAGAGTAATAAAACTGTCACCCAGGTTCATTTTACATGCTCATAGAATAGTGATCAACAGCAGGAAATTAACACTGATAGCATTTCCATTATTCCTGTTATATTAATTGGAATTCTCCCATAAGGAAGAGGTGTCCCCTTTCCTATTTATTCAATTATTCATATATATATGTATGCACATATATATGTGTATATATGAGCCCATGGATGTTCAGTTTATTCTACAGGCTATATTTCATTATCATCATTATATCGTTGCAAAAATTGTTCCAGAATTGGCATTAGGAGCACCTTCAGTGTGATTCTGTGTCCTTTTGATATGCCTCCATCTTTTCTTTTTTTTTTTTTTTTTTTTTTGCGGTAAGCGGGCCTCTCACTGTTGTGGCCTCTCCCGTTGCGGAGCACAGGCTCCGGACACGCAGGCCTAGCGGCCATGGCTCACGGGCTTAGTTGCTCCGCCGCATGTGGGATCTTCCCGGACCAGGGCACGAACCCGTGTCTCCTGCATCGGCAGGCGGATTCTCAACCACTGCGCCACCAGGGAAGCCCTCTTTTTTTTAATTGTGGTGAAAAACACATAACATAAAACCTACCATCTTAACCATTTTTAAGTGTACAGTGGTGCTAATTATATGCACATTGTTCTGCAGGATCTGTAGAACTTTTTCATCTTGCAAAATTGAATCGCCATTCCTATTGAACAACTGCTTCCCCACCAGCCCCTGGCAACTGCCATTTTACTTTCTGTTTCTAAGAGTTTGATTACTTTAGATACTTCATATAAGTGGAATCACGCAGTATTATCTTTTTGTGGCTGGCTTCATTTCATTTAGCATATGTCCTCAGGGTTCATCCACGTTGCGGCCTGTGACAGGATTCCCGTCTTTTTTAAGGCTGAATAATATTCCATTGGATTGGATGTATATACCATATTTTCTCTATCCATTCATTGGTTGATGGACATTTAAGTTGGTTCTACCTCTTGGCTATTGTGAATACTGCTGCAGTGAACATGAGTGTGCGGATATCTCTTTGGGATCCTGTTTTCAGTTCTTTGGGGTATGTACCAGAAGTAGGATTGCTGAATCATATGGTAATTTAATTTTGTAAGGAGCCCCGTCATTTTTAAAACACTTTTTGGAACAACAGCATATTCCGGCTATCTCTTATTTCCCATGCCAAGGAGCCATGGTTCTTTTTAATGAAGAATAAGTATTTAAAAACCAATATCTGGGCATAAGGCGTGCTCATTGGTACTTGAGTAATTTGTCTTAATACTAAGATGTTAGATTTGATTTTTTTTTCCTACTAAGACTCCAAATATATGTTAGTTGTGCTTGATAAAGAATGAGAGGAAAGGGAGCATTTTCCCCTTGTTAATACGCTGATGTGTTTCTCTTAGGGTTTATTCAAGGCTGCAGGACAGTGAGGTTCTCACAAGTGTCTCATGAAGCATTTGAGTATTGACTAAGGTGGTGTTGGTTTTCATCATAGTGATACCTTCAGCTGAAAATCTGTTCTCAATTTTATAGTTTTCCTGAGTAATTAATGTTTTAGAATGCTTTTGGTCACAATAGCAATTTGTAGCTCTATCTGTAAAAGAGCATAGTAACTGCAAATGTTTAATATTCTAAGCACGACTTCTTGAAAAAATATTATGAAACTACCTACTGCAAGTTTGATACTTTTTCTTTCCATATTAAAAATCACTTGTATTTACTCAGACATAATATGTCTTTTGAAGTAGGTTAAAAAGCTTTAAACGCAGCACCAAATTTGCCCTTACTGCTCTCTTAAACAGGTGCTTGGTTGGCATCCCTTTGCTTGCCCTACTGGGTGCAAAGCACTTCTCTTTCCTTCTCACCCCAGTGAGATTCTGCATGACTGAAATGTTATTTCCATCGATATAGTTTCCAAAAATGCCATTTCTATGAAATCATACTTTATAACCTATGAAGTATATGAATCAGCCCCAATGATACCTATTTGTCTCTCATATATATATATATATAAACTTCTAAATTACTACTTGTTTTGGATATTGGCTGGAACAGTATAAGAGGAATGGTTCTTTTGCATTTCTTTTTTGGAACTTGATAGCATTCCCAGTTCATTTTATGATGGGTGCCTGGTTGTCCTGTTGTCATCTACTTCTTGAACATGTCCAGTCAAGTGAATTTGCATAGCAGCAACTTTGGTAGTAGACTGGCTGCATTCCAGGATTTCATGGGTAATCCTGTCTTGACATTTAATGGGCTGATGAAACTGCTCAAAAAACCCGGATGTGATGTCTGCAGAAGGTTTACCATTACCTCCTCCCTGCGAAGATGATGTTCTGGTTAACGCACATCTGTTTCCCGTTGTAGCCCATGTGCTCAGTGTGGTTTGCAATATTTGGGAATGCCTCAGGATGCTAAATCCATACCACAGTGTGGTCGAAGCAGCTGGAACCACTGGAGGCTCTGGTTCGGATTTGGGGGTAGATTTTAGAAGTGACAGAAGCCTAATTTCAGTTGAATTAAACCACTCCGAGGTAGTATGGTGAAACACACCCTCAAGAAGATTTAATTAGCATTGGCTCAACTTTTAAAGCATCATAAGCGTTGTCTTTTGGAATATGGCCTAAAATGGTGCATTTAGAATGTACAAGCAAGCTTTTACCAGGATTTGGGTCGTTATTTTAAACATAAAGGGGCTTAAAACTGTATTTACAAACCTAGTAACCTGTCCAAAACTGTTACTCCTCGGCTATGAGCAATGTAACAGTAATTTTCTTTGAGACAAAGCAACACGTTGCTCTGCCCAGTAGGGAGAGATTGTGTGGCTGATAAAAGAGAAGCACTTAAGGGCAGAAGCCAATTTTCTAAGAAGTGTCAACTCTGCAAAAGTAATGGAAGGAAACACATTTCAGAAAGTAATCAGGCTCTGTATAAAGGGAAATATGTAGTTCTTTAGAAGTAAAGTCTCACAGTCAGATTTTGTTTAAGCTTTTGATCCCTTAATCTCTTCAGAGGATTCTTATAAATTGCTTCCTACATCATATGAACAACAAAAATGATAACAGCATTTATTACTAACAACTATTATTATTCTTCAAGTGTCCTTGGACATTTCCCTTATCTTTCGTCCCTTCATTTTTTTTTTTTTTTTTTAATTATGGAAAATTTCAGACATGTAGTAAAGCAGCGTAAAGATACTCAGGAACTACCCGGCTTCAACCATTATCTGTCACTCTAGAATGCTCTTAAGGGGAGAGCCTAGGAGATGGCAGATAAGGATTCTCTTATTAATATAAATGTGATTTTAATACTTTTATTTTGAGATAACCTAAAAGAAATGAAAGAATCAGGCCTTTGTCCTTACTCTTACAAATCTCAGCTAGTACTTTGAAATGTAAACTTACAAATGTGATAAAAGATGAAAAAAGTAGAGTTTTATTAATTCTTTTCATGAGAAATCATTTTTTGAAGTAATTTTAACCCATATTAGAATTAAGTATAGCATGGCTGGGGACGGAGGAAAGATGAAGTGGAAGACATTTGTTTGTGGCTTTACTGAGCCTGGTGAGTCTAGGGCAACCCTGAAGGTGGCCGGTTTGAGAGGGGACAGAGATCTAATCTAAAACAGTAGTAAATTAATTTTGTTGTGGGCTGTATAGTCACCACCATGAAGTTCTAATCGTGCACAGTCCACTAGGGTAGCCAGTAACCACATATGACTATGGAGCACCTAAAATGTGACTACTCTGAATTGAGATGCTTGAAGTGTAAAATGCATACTAAGAAGACCTAGTAAGAAAAAAACGTAAAATCTCGCTAATAAATTTTTAAAGAGTGGTTACATGTTGAAATAAAATATTTTGGATATATGTGAATAGATTAAATATATTATTTAAATTACCTTCACCTGTTTTTTTTTAAACTTTAAAAAATCTGGCTCCTGGAAAATTTTGAATTACACACATGACTCACATTCCTAACTTGTATTTCTTTTGGACAGCACTGTTGTAGACCCAACCCTGTTGTAAAAAGCTACTGCAACAGTCAAGAAGGGGAAGATAGGGAATTAAGGGAAGCAGTGTGCTTACAAACTTACATTTAAAGTATCCTAGCATATCTTAATTACATTGCTTAATTTGAAATAGATGTGATATATCTGGCTTTAGGGTGTAACTTTACTCCACTACCCACCGCCCCCCCAAAAAGAAACAAAAAAACCACTTTTAGTCCAGGCTCCAGACGTGCAGGCTCAGTAGTTGTGGCTCACGGGCCTAGTTGCTCCTCAGCACGTGGGATCCTCCCAGACCAGGGCTTGAACCCTGTCCCCTGCATTGGCAGGCGGATTCTCAACCACTGCGCCACCGAGGAAGCCCCAGTGTTCGCCTTTAAAGTGAGAGAACAAGGCATAGCTAGCTGGAAGGGACTAATACTCTAGTGTGCAAAGCTACAACATCCTTAGTTGTGGCTTTTTAGGGAAGTATGTTCGAGTTCTTGGACTCTGTGCTATTCTAAAGATCTTCTGAAGACCTTCATTATCGTTTGTTGTTGTTTTGCCAGATGTTGCTAAAAATTACCTTATCTTTTTAACATGTCCTCTGCGTGTTTTTCTTCTTCCTGAGACCCTTGCTTGCACTTAGAGCAGCATTAACACTGATCCAAGCCACAGTTTTGTCAGGGGACCAGAGTGAAGATCACCAAAGCATTCCTAACCTACAATCCTTTACGTGCAATTCTGAAATCCAAAAAGCTCTCGAAACCGAAAGTTATTTTTATTAATTCAGTTGGTAGAGAGTCTGGCTTGAGGGACTTCCCTGGCGGTCCAGGCAGGGGGTGCGGGTTCCATCCCTGGTGGGGGAGCCCAAGAAAACCAAGACACAAAATGGAAGCAGTATTGTAACAAGTTCAATAAAGACTTTAAAAACGGTCCACATCGAAAACACTTAAAAAAAAAAAAAAAAGAAGTCTGACTTGAAGCAGCGTAAGGCTAATTGTCGTCTCTATTTATCCCCCTTTGTGGGAATATGTATATGTCTTGCTGCAAAAATATTATCATGCTTGGCAGTGAAGTGCTGCCCTGGACCCAGGTAGAGGTGATACGCCACGTGCATTGTGTTAGCCTTTCGGTATTTCAAAGAAGCCCAAATTCTAAAATAGAGCTAGCCCAAAGGCTTTCAGAAAGGGGATTTTTGGACCTCTGTTATCATCCCATAGAAATTGAAAATATTTTATTAACCATAATTCTATATTTAAGATATTTATCTTAAGCACAATCTGGACACAGTGATAGAAGTAAATGAGGTCTTCCTGAAATACAGCTTTGTTATGTCACTCTCCTTAAAGTGCTTTCAGAAGTTTTTTGTTTTCTATAGTTTTTCTTACCTGGAATTTCATACCTCCTATAGGGTGCTGTCTCTCTGAGTCCCTTTTGTATTCTTTCTACCTCAAAGCGTCTCTTTCAAAGTCAGTCAAACAAGACGTCCTTGACTGTGTCTTAACGTGTGTTACTTCTTTTATTCTGAAAAATCATTTTCTCTTTTTCTTTGTCAAAATTCTTCTAATTCTTGAAGGTGGATTTGAACTCCTGCTCCTTCCTAAAGTTTTTCCTGATTAGCTGTACGCCAGAGAAGGGTGTATGTGTATGGTTTTAATGTAAATATAGTTTACTTCCTCAACCAAATTGTAATCCCTTAGCTAGAAGAGGCCCTGTTGTAAACTTCTTGGCATTCATCATGCTTTTCATATGATTTGCATTTAGTAGATATGTTTATTAATGTTGTTTGATTTGGGGTGAGGAGTGGAGTTGAGGGTCTGCTAGAGCAGCAGAAAGTATAGTCCAATCATATTGTCAAACTGCTCCATTTTGTTTACTGTTTTAGTTACTGTGCATCTAAGTAGCGTACACAAACAATAAAAATGGGGGTTGGAAATGGGAATAAGGCTGCAGCCCTGCAGTTTTCCACTAGTTGCCAGGATACAGAAAAGTCTGTGCTGTTTTTATTCAGCTTAAAACTGTGTGGTTGTTTGGTCTTTTACTTCCACATATCCTTTTATATTTATGTATTAATTTTTATTTTGAAGCACTGTATTTTACTAAATTAATTAACTATAGCCCTTTAAGTATAGCTGTTTACTTTTAGGGACTAAAGCATTTTACTAAAACAATATAAAGGGCAAGAACCAGCATTTACTGAGCATCTACTAATCTGATACTGTGCTATATAAGTAAACATTCTTTTCTTTAATTCTTAAATAATTCAGTAATGTAAGTGGTCTCTCCCTATTTTACGTGTGAGAAATTTCCTTAAGGGTATCTAGTGAGTGATAGAGCTTATGTTTAAAATCCAAATCTGTCTAATTCTGCCAGAGTATTGTTTGCTAATCATAAGAGATTTTTAGAGAGCAGAAGAATGAAGAATAAATGCTAAATAAGAAAATGCTGAGTTGTGTAAAGCAGAGGAATCTTTCGGAATTATCTTTTTGTTATTTTTCTCACTGTGGTTTTCAGTTTCATTCTTTGTCCATTATCTAAATTCATAGCTAATCAGCTATCTTTGTTTAAGTTGTTAATTTCTCAAAATGAACAAATAAGAATGTTGCAGGACGCATAACTGAACGAGGAGAGTTGGTTGATCCTGTAATATTTTTGAAGTAGAAATTTAGATTTTGTTTTTTTAAAAGTTCAGTATTAGGCAACTAGTGTATGCTTTTCGATCAGTAAATAAATTTTAATAGGAAGGCCAATATTGGAGCATAGTAATCAACAAAATTAGTCTTAATTTATTAAATTAAGATAACAGTTGATTTAAGATAATACTGAAACAAGGAATAAGGTAAAAGCAGACACGTTTTACTATGCCATACGCTTGTAAGAAAGTATTACTTTAGAGTTCTGTAATACAGAATGTTTAGCACTCTGTGTTAGATGCTCTCTGATAGGATGATGAACTCCTCCCCCTAATGGAGAAGATAGGTTTCCTGTTAAGTATCTGACATTTTAGATGAGGTAGCAGTACATTTTCTGGGAGATGCAGTGGGAAGTACTGCAGTGGAAACTGATGAAACTTTAGACTAGAACTTTACATATTTGTAGTTTTTCTGCATAAGGTAATATTAAAGCCTTAAGACTTGATGGGCTTGTTGAAAGGTGTTTTATAGACAGAGAACAACTCAGGAAATCTTGGAACATGTCCAGCCAGGTTTGAAAAAGGAAAGAGGAACCAGTGAGAGGAGATAGAAAGCAGATTGTGCAGAAGAGCACAAGAGCAGAGAACAGAAAAGTAGATCGTTTTCAGTAGTCATTTGAGCCGAATCACAGATTGTCGTCAGCCAGTTGTAGGGAGGTAAGGGAATGAATGGTAAGAGGTGGAGGCAGCAGCTACAGATCATTCAGAGAACATGGCAGCAAAAACAGAATCATTCAGCTTTTAAACAGTGTCTCTCTAAAATGTTGGAAACTGTGTTAAAGGCAGAAAGGAAGGACCTTATGGAGAGGGAGAAATTGGAGATCCTAGGAAGGAAGGACCTAGTATTGGGAGGAAATTCTTGCAAGGAGGGTAGAGGAAGATACCAGAGTCACGAGAGAATCTCCATATTAGGGTGGAGGCAAAAGGACAGAGTTTTTCCAGACGCACAGGCTCAGCGGCCATGGCTCAGGGGCCCAGCCGCTCCGCGGCACGTGGGATCTTCCCGGACCGGGGCACGAACCCGTGTCCCCTGCATCGGCAGGCGGACTCTCAACCACTGCGCCACCAGGGAAGCCCATGGACAGAGTTTTAAAATAAGCTTCTCCCACCTAAAATAATGACTGTTCTAAATTATGTCTAATAAAGGAAAGATTTTCACCCTGATCAGAGTTTCCAGGCAGTAATAAAATGGGGCCAGAAATTCTTTCTTGGAGCTCTGCTTTTAGGAGGGGTCAGGAATGTATCCATTCTCTAAAAGTAGGCAGTAGTATGCATTTTCACATGGATTTAAAATTTGGGCAAGAATACCTTTCATTCATTCACATGGCTAAGCTAGGATCTGAGGATAAGAACTGTTATATAAATTTTAATTTCCATGTTTAAGAAGGTTTCTTGACTGTCGTAGGTCTTAGGAAACCTGTCTCCTTTTAAAAGCTTTTTTAAAAAAAATTTATTTATTTTTGGCTGCATTGGGTCTTCGTTACTGCGTGCGGGCTTTCTCTAGTTGTGGCGAGCGGGGGCTACACTGCGTTGCGGTGTGTGAGTGTTTAAAAGTCCTCAAGAAGTCCTCTTGTATCTAATATGAACAGATAAACATCCAACTAATATAATCTCTCTTCCATCATATATAAATCAAATATTTATTGATATTTGCAAGTGAAGATACAAGAATATAGCACAATTTTGCTCAATTTTTAAGTGTTTTGTTTCCAAGGTTTGGATGTTTGGGGAAGGGCAGCAAGTGTTTTAAAATTTTTAGAGAGGAGAGATAAAGATATTTTCTTGTCATTCCATCTAGGCATCACAGTATTGACTTACATGGAATATAATTTATGAATAAAAAATTAATACTTGTATAAGATTATGCCTGATACTTCTTTTTAGGTGGGTGTTTGCATGTACATGTTATTAGTAACAGAATAACATTTCTGAAGGCTGATTTGCCTGGTACACAGGCCACTTTAAATGGTAGGAATGTTCTCAGATGAGGACTTGGAAGTTGGTGCTTTAGAATACTTCCTCTGTCTTCTAGAACAGAAGATTAGTGCATGTTTCTGCAATGTCAGAGACCGATAAGACGCCTTTGCCACTTCTGGGGAAATTGCTGATGTTTACGATGAAAATGTCAGGATGAATTGAATAATGTTGCTATAGCAGGGGTCCCCAACCCCGGGCCACGGACCAGTAGTGTCTGTGGTCCGTTAGGAACCCGGTTGCACCGTAGGAGGTGAGCCCAGCGAAGCTCCGTCTGTATTTCCAGCTGCTCCCCGTTGGTCACATTACCGCCTGAGCTCCGCCTCCTGTCAGATCAGCGGCGGCGTTAGATTCTCATAGGAGCGCAAACCCTACGGTGAACTGCGCCTGTGAGGGCTCTAGGTCGCAAATGCAGATTTATCATTAGCAGGGAGGCTTGACTGCACAGAGACCATAATAAATCAAGTGCTTGCAGACTCATTTCAACACCCTGTTCAGTGAGTGGCAAGTGAAAACAAGCTCAGGGCTCCTGCTGATTCTGCATTATGGTGAGCTGTATAATTATTTCGTTATATATTTCATTTTAATATTACAGTGTAATAGTAATAGAAATACAGAGCACCATAAATGTAGTGTGCTTGAATCATCCCGAAACCCGTCCTCCTCCACCCTGTCCGTGGAAAAATTGTCTTCCATGGAACTGGTCCCTGGTGCCAGAAAGGTTGGGGACAGCTGTGCTATAGGGTAGTTGGAAAGAGCCGATACATCCTAGTTACTTGAAACTTAGTTGCAGAGAGAGTATCTAGGGTGTTTTTTGTTTTTTTTTTTAATTAAACAAAAACAATGAAATAAAAAATACACTAAATAGAAGGAGTCCTAAAAAAGACATCAACTCTGTTTACGAGCTGTGTAACCTTATTTGAATTTTGGTTTCCTTAGATGTCAAACAGGCAAAACTCTCAGGATAAAATAAACTATGTTATAAAACACAATACGTAATAAGATAATATGTGCAAAGGTACACTATAATTTGAAAACAAATGCACACGCAAACTTAAGGTGATAATATTGTACTTTTAATTTTTACACAGTCATTTAATAGAGGAGGTACATACTAAATCTAACGTTGCCAGAATTTTTATAAATTTTATTTATTTATTTATTTATGGCTGTGTTGGGTCTTCGTTTCTGTGCAAGGGCTTTTTCTCTAGTTGTGGCAAGCGGGGGCCACTCTTCATCGCGGTGCGCGGGGCCTCTCACTATCGCGGCCTCTCTTGTTGCAGAGCACGGGCTCCAGACGCGCAGGCTCAGTAATTGTGGCTCACGGGCCCAGTTGCTCCATGGCATGTGGGATCTTCCCAGACCAGGGCTCAAACCCATGTCCCCTGCATTGGCAGGTGGATTCTCAACCACTGCGCCACCAGGGAAGCCCGCCAGAATTTTTAGAAGGAAGGGTAATAAAAGACTGGAGACATAGAGGTAAAATATGAGCCTACATTGAGTCTTTGAGACCGTTCTCCTTAAATCAACATGTTGTCATTTTGTGAGAGCATTGTAATAGGAGTAACTAAGATGACACTTGGATTTTGATGTAGGCGCAGTAGGTTTTGCCATTTTTACATACATTTGAAGAATAAGTACAAATCTTTTCCTCTTTCCTTCTCTTTAAACTTAAACTTGAAGGTCATGAATACCGATGGGACTGGGAGACGAGTGCTGGTGGAAGACAAAATTCCCCACATATTTGGGTTTACTTTGTTGGGTGACTATGTTTACTGGACTGACTGGCAGAGGCGTAGCATCGAACGAGTACACAAACGAAGTGCAGAGCGGGAAGTCATCATAGACCAGCTCCCCGACCTCATGGGCCTGAAGGCCGCAAATGTCCATCGAATCATTGGTAAGTAATTGCACAGTTCTCTCAGAGGCCGAACCGGGAGTGAGGAAAGATGGAGACAGTCACAGCAGCTTGTGAAGTCAGCAGTGTCCGTTGTTGATGTTTTCAGGGGATAGACATAAATTCTTTGCGGTGCAAGTACGTTTTTCCCAAAGTGTGATGCCTTTTACATCATATCCCATGGTGTCTTATAGTGGCTAAGGAAGACAGTGAACCGCTTTTAGACAATTATCTTCTTTCTCAGGGACTGTCATTCCATTTCCTTCCACCTCCCTACTGCCAAACCCTAAATGTAAGAACCAGAGAAAGTAAATAAATGTCCCAGGGAAAATACTCCAGATCACTTTCTTCTTTTGGTTCCTGAAACCTCCAAACATATTTTCAGCATATCACCAAGTTCAGTGACATTCGGGGATGACCTAGTGCTGGGTACCATGTAGATAGATGGTCCATGAATAATTTTGGAATCGAGAACTTTCTTTAAAGTTGTTTACCCGGAAACAAATGTGAACTTTAAGTTACCAGATTGATTGGCAGGAATAACCTTGTAAATGTTGGCTTAGTACTCTGGCTACATAGTTTGAATCGAAGGGCTAAACTTAACACACACACACACACACACCCGTTCATGAAAAGAATTTCTACTGTATGAAAATGCAGTTTACTTAAAGTTTACTGTGGGTACAAAGGAAAATATTTTTGTCATACCTTTATTCCCAGTTGAGCAGCACAAGAGTTTTGACCTGCTCTGTTTTCAACCTGGGCCAGTTCACTCCTTAGGCAACCTGGCAGTCCCCACTCCTGGGAGGTCACCATACTGATGCCAACTTAATCGGATACCCAATCAGCATAGAGCGTTACCCATCAAAACTCTTGGGCCCAAGCCATCCTGCTTCCGAGTAGCTGGGACTATAGGCCTCCACAACTGTGCCTGGCCTTTTATTCCCTGTTAACCCTCATAGCGCATGTTTATGAGATTACAACTGAAACTCTAGATTTGGGAGCAAATATAATCTTTGGTCTTTGTGAAACGAATGCTTAGTCATTTTAAATTGAAAATGTGTTGATTGTGTCAATGCGTGTGTCCTTCTGTGCCCTTTTATAATTTTAGGTTCCAACCCCTGCGCTGAGGAGAATGGGGGATGTAGCCATCTCTGCCTCTACAGACCTCAGGGCCTTCGCTGTGCCTGCCCCATTGGCTTTGAACTCATCAGTGACATGAAGACCTGCATTGTCCCAGAGGCTTTCCTTCTGTTTTCACGGAGAGCAGATATCAGGAGAATTTCTTTGGAAACTAACAATAATAACGTGGCCATCCCGCTCACTGGTGTCAAAGAAGCTTCTGCTTTGGATTTTGATGTGACAGACAACCGAATTTACTGGACTGACATATCACTCAAGGTTAGCAAAAGAACTGGAATGTTAAAACTGGGGGCTAAAAGGGAGAGCGTCTAGGATTTCTGAGTCTTTGTGCTATTATCAACCTTCCTCATTACTTAATAGGCAGAGTTCTACAAAAACACTTAACTTTTTAAAGGAAGTCGAGGGAAAGGCCCATTCAATATTTTATTAAGTATCTTTTAGTGCAAGATACTTTGCTTGAGTGTTCTAAATCTGCAAGACATAATCTTCCTCTACTTTGTTCTGTTTGAATATAATGAGTGACATTTTCTTCAGTTAGAGAGTAAGCAATTGTATGCTTCATATAAATGGCTTATAGAGACTTGACTCTAAATTTATTTTAAGAAATTTTGGGGCGCCTGACTGAGGTAGAAAATGCCAATTGTGAGTTATAGCATACCTTTTTTTCCCCGCCCTGGAATAAATATTGAAAAGCACACTGAGTCAATAAGGAGGAGCTCTTAACCAGAAAATCTGGAGAATAAGCTTTTTCCTTCTTCCAGATTGTTTTGGACTTGTTTTAGATAACTTGTGTAAAATTTTGTCTCGTGCAAAAATCATGGAATGTTAGAGCCAGAGTTGGATTCTAGTGGTGCTCAGTAAAATCTGTTAAATGAGTGAATAAATGCTTTATCTTGGCTTTTATTGTGTGGGCTTGTAAGTTTCCTCATCTTGAAAATAGCGATAATGTCTATGTTGCAGGGCTGTTGTGAGGATTAAATGAGAAAATATATGTACACAAAGTACTTAGGATAGTACTTGCCATGAAGTAGCAGCTATTATTAATAGCTTGAATTATGATGGTCTTAATTTTTAGGGGATTCAAAGCTACAGTGGTAATGATATGATAATAGTCATATGCACTTCTATAAGGTATCAATATAAGGTTGTTGAGGTCTTCAGTTGACACAGTGACGTGGCATATACTCTCAGGTACCTTCAGGAAGCCGACTACCAGTTAAAAGTCTACAACATTCTGGTCACAACTTCTTCACTTGATTACTAATAAATTTTACAAGAATAGTCATTCCACTGTTTTACTAGAATAAATTTCTGCTCCTTAAAAATTTCAAAACTTTCTCCCTGCGTTGGCAATAAAACTTGAGGTCACAGTTGCATTTATTAGAGATTAGATTTTTTTTTTTTTTTTTTTTTTTGGTGGTACACGGGCCTCTCACTGTTGTGGCCTCTCCCTTTGCGGAGCGCAGGCTCGGGACGCGCAGGCGCAGCGGCCATGGCTCACGGGCCCAGCGGCTCCGCGGCATGTGGGATCTTCCCAGACCGGGGCACGAACCCGCGTCTCCTGCATCGGCAGGCGGACTCTCAACCACTGCGCCACCGGGGAAGCCCGATTTTTTTTTTTTTTTTTTTGCTCATAAACTATGTGAATTGTATTGAGAAACTCTGCCTCTGGCTCTTCTGGATCCCTCCCACCCAACGAAAACCAAACCATACGTTTCCTTCTGAATGGTGTTTTGTACTTAAGCCCTGGGACTTTTTTGTTAATCTTATTTTTGCAGACTATCAGCAGAGCCTTTATGAATGGCAGCGCACTGGAACATGTGGTAGAATTTGGCTTAGATTATCCAGAAGGCATGGCAGTAGACTGGCTCGGGAAGAACTTGTACTGGGCAGACACAGGAACAAATCGAATTGAGGTATCAAAGTTGGATGGGCAGCACCGACAAGTTTTGGTGTGGAAAGACCTAGATAGTCCCAGAGCTCTTGCATTGGACCCCGCTGAAGGGTAAACAGCTTTTTGTGTGCATTCTTTGCAACTGCATTGTTCACGGCCAAGTTATGGATTATGTTCTTGATGTCTTAAATAATGCTGATTAGGAATTTGACAAGTCAGCCGTAGACAGGCTTTATCTTAAAACCATTCGTTGAGATTTCACTGATTTAGAATTAATAATGATTAGCTAAATTTGACTTTTGCCATCATTAACATCGGGTGAAAAGGATCAGTGAAATGGATTAATAATTAAATATTAATGATCATACTTACATACTAAGCAGACAGCCTTGTTAAGGTGTCATCAAGTCTGTATTTGCTTGCACTCTCTCCCAAGTTACACCAGATTCCAAACCTATGAAAGTAAACCCACTGAAATAATGTGTGCTAGGAAATAACTGCATTTTACAAGCTCCAGTCTAGAATGTTTGTTAATTCAAAAATGGACAGTTAGTTTGATTATTATTATGAACTTGGGGAAACTTTGATATTAAACAGTGAACTTTCGGATAAATAAACTATTTATTTACAACGTGACATGTTTTTCAACAGTAGATGATCCTTCTTACATGATTTAGCAAGTTTTAAAAAGCCAGCATCTAAGAAATCTGAAGAATAACTCCATTTTAAAAAGCAGAAGTTAGCAGTGTGAACATACAAACATATGTACTGTAGCCGTAATGAAAAGTAGCTTCTCTGAATCAGTCAGTTCCATGGTTAGCTTGTTAGCCGTGAGGTTAAGAAGGTCATACTGAAAGCACCTTCTCTGTGCTGACGTGTTGTGATTGGGTTATGGTGATTTTTATTCTAAACATTAGGTACCAGACAGATATATTTAGTAGTTGGGACGAAGGACTCTCGTTTATGTGGCTTCTGGCAACGGTGCAATTTCTCCCACAGTTGTTTTCTCTTGGGCTCTTGGGGTGTGCACGTGCCTGTCAGCTGACAAGTACAAATGCAAACAAAGACCGAGACAACTTCAGTTTTCAGAAAAGCGTGTTCATACATTGCTACCAAACCAACCGTCAGCTAACAGACTGATGAGTGAATGTCTCCCATGGGTATTTGATGAGACCTGGCATGTGGAGAACATTCCTAGTCCCAGTATTCAGAGTGTCCTGAAACTAGCACTACTAGTTGAGCTGAAAGGGCTTTTGGCTAAGGATTACCTTCTAGTTCTCGCTCTGCCATATGACTGGCTTGAAGACATTAGACAAATCAGTCACACTTTCAGTGCCTTGGCCTCCTCATGTATAAAACGCCTATACTGTTTGTTGGCTTGCTCTAAGGTTAAGGTCAGAAACTCAGAAGAGTACAATAAAAGCAAAAGAGTGTTCTAAAATTTCACAGGGGTTGTAGTAATAGTGTTCACTGACCAGCTGACACATTAAGGGGTGGTTCGTTGCTCTTACACGTAGCAGTACGTTACCTTGGACCACGTGACCAAATACATTTTCAAACTTTGCTTTTAAATTTCAGTTAAAGGCTATTAATTTTTACCCTTGATGTACTGCTGCAACTTAGTTTGGGGGAGAGTTGATGACACAAATTGAAAAGAAGTTTAAAAATTTAAAAATTCGAATTACTTGTATTCAGAAATACAAATATTTTGTTCTGAAGCGACTCAGGTTCTGAGACCAGAGCTTTAATTCTTTGCTAACTTCTTGAATATTAGTTTTATAAATGCAAGTGCCGCAATAAGGAAATCATTGGTTTGTTTCCAGTTCCTAGGTTTTGGATGGAACAAATTCATTGGAAAGACTAAGGAAAGCTGACTCACTTCCTTTTTAGGATATGAGAAAAAATATTTAGTTGAGGCTGCCAATATTCTTGAAAAAAATTATAGCTATGATTTTGCTTTACCAATTTCCTTGACTTAATGTATATTTTCTTTAAATTCATTTAGTTACTATGCATGAATATGATCCTTTCTCCCAAATAGACAAAAATGAAATGTTAAATATCCACTGTTTTGAATTTAGATTTATGTATTGGACTGAATGGGGTGGAAAGCCTAAGATAGACAGAGCTGCCATGGATGGAAGTGAACGTACTACATTAGTTCCAAATGTGGGGCGAGCAAATGGCCTAACTATTGATTATGCTAAAAGGAGGCTTTATTGGACAGACCTGGACACCAACTTAATAGAATCTTCAAATATGCTTGGTAAGCTGTACTCCTTTTTGTTCAGAGAGATAGTATATAATCCTTTCTGTGCAAAAATCAGTGGCTGCTATTTACCACAGGTTAGATACTATTAATAAAACTTCATATGAATGTCTAGTTTCTTCCTCTGTCTCACACTGTATCCTATTTATTAATAGTGGGCCAAGTACTTGGATTCATATCTCTTTAATATGTGGAAATTTCATTACTGTTGGGCTTATAATGGAATTTATAACACCCTGGATATTCCTGAAGTGACTTTTTGTACCGGTAAAATACAATATATGCATTTCCATCCTTTTATGGTAGGGAAAATAGTTGAACTTTAGACCTTTATGGAGGGAAAAATAAGACCACAATCAAAATAGACCATTTGCAGGAGTTTAAACGAACTCAGTGATTTGTAGCAAGAATATTAGTTTGAGGCATGGGGTCAGACTGCAGGTGGGTTGATTTCAGAGGACCAGTCTGGTTTAAGAATTGCTTTTGAAGGAATTCTTCTGTTTTAACTTGCTTACAAAAGTAATGTTTTATATGTTAACATTTTATTTTATTTTTGCCAACAAGACTCTTACATTCTCACATATTTCATCTCTCTGCCTCTCCCCTTTCTACTGCCTTTTTGAAAACAGGACTCAACCGTGAGGTTATAGCAGATGACTTGCCTCATCCTTTTGGCTTAACTCAGTACCAAGATTACATCTACTGGACGGACTGGAGCCGACGCAGCATCGAGCGTGCCAACAAAACCAGTGGCCAAAACCGCACCATCATTCAGGGCCATTTGGATTATGTGATGGACATCCTCGTGTTTCACTCCTCTCGGCAGGCAGGGTGGAATGAGTGTGCCTCCAGCAATGGGCACTGCTCCCACCTCTGCTTGGCGGTGCCAGTTGGAGGTTTTGTTTGTGGATGCCCTGCCCACTACTCTCTTAATGCTGACAACAGGACTTGTAGTGGTAAGCTGCATTTTCCCCCCAAAGCAATCTGGAATTAGAGGAGAAAGCAGGATCTTGAAAACACTGTAGTTCATGTTCTTTCTAGAGTACAAAGTTGTAGAGGTCCAGAGTTGATCATTTGTTTAATAAAAGGGAAGGACTAAACGTGGAAAAATGCAAGTTTTTGTTACTTTTATTTGTTTGGTGCTAACTAGTTGATGTTATGGAAAAATTGATAGTATCGAAAAAGTAAGTCTTTTTATCCTTGGGGATTAAATATGTATTGAAAAGTTTGCATAGCTTCTTTGAGAGAGATGTGCTATACATATTTATTCCTGATAAAGGAAGGGAAGAACAGTACAAACAGTACAACAAAGAGAATCTACAAAATACAATCTCCTTGTCCTTTGAAGTTCATAGAATAGGCTAAAGATGAAGAATTTAAGTGTGTAAGAGGCCAGGCAGAAAATGCTGTGAGTAAATTTAGCCCAGTATGAAACAGTAGTAAATAGATGGGGAAGGGAACCTAGAGAGCACATGCTCTGAACATGGTGAGTGGTCACCACTTATTTCTAGCTGATGTTACCAGATCTTCTCAGATTCACATGCACACAGAGACACACGCGCACAGTGCTAAGAACACCAAAACACAGTGTGTAACAAAAGATTGTTGGCTTGGAGAGTTCTGATTTATGATTCAAGTGTGCGTGAACGCCCGTGTCTTGGTGGATAGACAAGAACAAATTGGTAGATATGATAAAGAAATATATCAGAAAAAGTAGATTCGTGGGAGAGAAGTAGGGTATGGTTCACTAAGTTAGAAGGTAACAAAATTGCTGTAGGTTATTGGATATAGTGAACTATTGAAATTACCTTATTCTGTGCCTGAAAGTATAGGCGGTCACATAGGAAAGGATTTAGTCTGTTCTGACACAAGACTTCAGTTCTGAAAAAGAAAGAACATCAGTTTATAGGTTAATGATTTGGCATCTCTGTCACACATTAGTTTTGTGTTTTACCAAAGCAAATCACATAAATTTTTTAAGCCTTAATTTTTCTCATTTGTACAATGGGAATAATAATAGTAACTAACTTGTAGGGTTGCTATGAAAATTGAATGAGTTATAATAACATGATTTGATTGCTGTGGAGAATGGATTTGAGGAGGAAAATAAGTGGTTGCAGGGCAGTCAGACTCTTGTGATAATGCAGGTCGACTTACATGGGGCTGGTGGCAGTCCTGATGGAGAGATGTCGACGGGTTCAAGGTATATCTTGAAACTGGAATGAATAGAACTTGTTAATGAGTTGTATATGAGGAAGAATAAGGGAGGACGCAAGGATGACTCCTAGATTTTTGGTTTGAGCAGTTAAGTAGATAGTAAATGGGGAGGATTAATTTTCAAAAAGAATTAAAAAATAATTTTAGGTTTGTATTGATTTTCCTATGGGAAATAGAAATATTAAATAGGTAATTGTAGGGACTTCTCTGGTGGTGCAGTGGTTAAGAATCCACCTGCCAATGCAGGGGACATGGGTTTGAGCCCTGGTTCGGGAAGATCCCACATGCCACGGAGCAACTAAGCCCGTGCGCCACAACTACTGAGCCTGCGCTCTAGATCCCGCGTGCCTAAAGCCCGTGCTCCGCAACAAGGGAGGCCACCACAATGAGAAGCCTGTGCACTGCAATGAACAGTAGCCCTCACTCACTGCAACTAGAGAAAGCCTGTTTGCAGCAATGGAGACCCAGCACAACGATAGATGATAGATAGATCAACAGAGACCCAATGCAGCCATAGAAAGAAAGAAAGGAAGGAAGGAAGGAAGGAAGGAAGGAAAGAAAGAAATTGTATAGAAGAATCCATAGCTCAGAGAGAGAGAGATGAGGTTAGAGGTATTAATTTTAGAAATGCCAGCATGTATTTAAAATAGATACTTAGGGAGAAGGTATAGACCTGGGGTCAGCAAACTTTTTCCTTAAAGAGCCAGAGAGTAAATATTTAGGCTTTGTGAATCCTATAGTCTCTCTCACACTTATTCAGGTCTGTACACTGCAGTGTGATAGCAGCCATAGATGTTACATTTTAAAAATGTGGCTCAATTCTGCTAAACTTTATTATAAAAACAGGCAGCGGAGGCCAGATTTACCTTGTGGGCCGTAGTTTGCCAACTCTAGTGTGGCGAAGAGAAGGGGTCTGGTAACCTCAGGAACTCTGGTTGAGGAGAGAAAGCTCGCAGTGGGCACAGAAAAGCAGCAGCGAGAAAGGCCAGAGGAGAACCAGAAGAACACAGAAGACGAGAGAAGATTGTTTCAAAATAGAACTGTTAATGCTGTTGACAGGTTGAGTAAGGTGAGGCCTAAAATAGTATCCATTGGATATTTGGATGAGGTGGTTATTAGTAACCCTGAAAAAAGTGATTTCCAGGAGGTAATGGTGAAAGATGGGAATAGATCAACAAGTGAATGGAGAAAAGGAAGGGCTGGTAGTGTATGTGTTATGTAGACATCTTTTTTAAGAAGTTTAACTTTGGAAGGAGAAAATGGGGGTAATAAGTGATGGAGGATGGAGACAGAAGAATATGGAAAGACCTTTTGAGGTCATTATTGTTTGGGTTCATTTTACCAGTGTGTGCTAGTCGGTGAGTGAAGGTCTTGAGAAATCAGTGCTGAGTGTCCCTAATGTCTGTCTTTGGCTCTTTCTGAGATGATTGGCAGTGTTTCAGGAGGCTTCCTGCTGCGTGTTCTTTTTATAATGAGTACTAGTTGATATCCGTGCACAGATGTATTAGATTCCAGAGCAGAGTACAAGAGAAGTTTGACACAAAGTACTTGTCCTCAAAAAGTTTTCTAACGTTGTGTAATTTACTCCTAGACCTGTGTTTCGAAAGCTAGATCAGCTCACGTTGTTACTCTGCTCAAAAACCTCCCATTCCACACAGAGTGAAAACCTCGTTCTTATAATGGCCTACAAGTTCCTGCATGATCTGTACCCCACACGTCGCACCCCTGATCTGTACCCCTTTGCTTCTCTAACCTCAGCTTTTACCATTCTCTTTCTTGCTCTCTCCATGGCGGCCACACCAGCCTCATTGCTGTTTTCAAATATGCCAGTCACTCCTACTTCAGGACTGTTGTACTTCTTATTTCCTCTGCTTGGAATGTTCTTCCTGCAAATATCTGCATGGATATACTTCACCTGCAGTCTTTGCTTAATTGTGACCCCCACCGGGAGGCCTGATCTGCCCGATTTAAAGTTGCACGTCATCCTGCCACCCTATCTAACGTTGCCAGTGCCCCTTACCTGCCGTTTTTCTTCTTCCTGTGACACTTAATCACTCTCTGATATACAGTATAATTTATATACTCTATTATTTATATACTATAGCCTCTTTATTATGCTTATTACTTGTTATCTGTTTACTTGACTATAGACTCCATGAAGCAGCATTTTTTTTCCTGTTTTTCCACTGATGTATCTTAGATGCCTAAAAATGTGTTTGGTAAAGAGTAGTCATTCAAGAAATCGTTGTTAAATAGAAGAATGGAGAAGCAGGACAGGATTTGGAAAAACGTGTGCTCTTCCATTCAGCAGCAGCTTTGTGACCTGGGAAAAATTACTTAACCTTTCTGAGCCTTTCTCCAGAAATTACTTAACCGTTCTGAGTTTGCTCACCTATAAAATGGAGTAATTGGGGGGATTGGATGACATCTGGTATGATGTGTGACATCTTGGAGTTCCTAAATAAATGCTGGTTTCTTTTCTTTCCCAGTTTTCTGAAATAACTTTATTTCCTTACTTTCAAAATCATGGCTACAGGGCTGTCCTTACTTATCATCATCTCATGCTTGTTTCTTCATTTGTTTACTCATTTGTTCTCTCAATGAATATTTATTGAACACCTAATCCACACTGGGCATCATTTGAGCCAGTGAAGAATGTAGCACTGAATAAAATAGATGTTAATCCCTGCCCTCATGGAGCTTACATTTCAGTGGGGCAGATAATGAACTAAATCAGTAAACTCTGTCATGAGTTAGGTGGAGATGAGTGTTATGGAGACAGCTCAGAGCAAGAAAGGGTGGCTAAGAGGGTCACGGTGTTCAGTAGGGTCATGAGAGACGTCCCGATGGTAAAAGTGACACTGTGTCCACAACTGAAGGAGGTGAGGACATGAGCTCTGCTGGATATCTGGGAGAAGACCTGTCAAGCAGAAGGGAATAGCAAATGCAGAGGCCCTAGGGGGAAGCATGTCAGGCATAATAGAGGAACACCTAGGAGGCCAGTGTGTCTGGAACACAGTGAATAGAGATTAAGTCAGAGAGGAAACAGGAGGCCAAATTGTGTAACCCCTTGTTCAGTACTAAGTGGTTGGCCTCTATGGAACCTTTGTGCAAATTGGGAAAAGATGTTTCCTCTGGGCAGCTGCAGCTGCATAGGTGCTTGACTTGGCTAATGAAGTGTGGACTGGACTTCAGTCCCTACTTGGTGCCTTTGGCACAGTGTACAAACGGCACAGTCAGACATGGTGGGCTTGGCCTTGTCGTTTATGCTGTTCTTACACCAGAGTAATGCCTTTCTTTAAGCTTTGGGTGAACACTTGTGTCTTCAAGGGAGAGCTGAGGAGCTTCCTCCTACCTCACCCTCCAACTTCTGCATGTGGCTGCCTTCGTTGCGGGAACGCAAAACAGAGACAACCTCAAAGGACAGTTTCGAAAGCATTCTGCGGGAGATGAGGGAGTGGTGGTTCGAGGTTACATAAATTAGGATGGATTTAGGCTTACAAAATTGCATATTCTTTGTCACTTTTGTCAATAAGTCAAAACATCGGCTTCCTCTTAGAAATATTTAGCCAGCTGTAATTATTAATGTCATCCATAGACTTTTTGAAACAAGCATTTATTTGGAGCCATATTTGGCTTTGTCTTAATCTACGTTTCTAGAACACCTAATCGTGGAATCTTATTAAAGGTTAAAACTTGACTCAAAAAAAAAGTACCCAGTGAAACATACTTGGAGCCAAATATATATTTGATTATTTCCCAGGCAGGAAAAGTTGACACCTAAAACTGTGGGGTCTTTCTTCTGAGTTTCATTGTATGTCTTAGTGTAAGCGGTGCTTATTTTGTTGGAAATTTAGAATTCGGAACTTTTTTTTTTTTTCTATTTTCTTGATTTACAAGAATGTAATGCTGCCAAAGAAATAATTCTTAAAAAAAAAAAAAGATGGGGGACTTGTTAACTACTGTACCGTGACCTGTATTCTTACTGCTCAAGGCGCAGGTTCTACTAAAATTGCTGGGAGTTGTTAAATCAATGTTACGGACTCCAGGTAACAGAGGGTTCCAGTGGGGTCGCTGGAATACTTTCTAAATCTTTCAAGCTAGGTGTGGACTTTTAGCCAGTGAGGAGCTCAAAGCCGAATTTCGGTGTTGTGAACACCAAGCTTCTTTGTGGGAACCAGTGAATTTCTTTG
The DNA here is from genome assembly GCF_026419965.1 of Kogia breviceps. Lineage (NCBI taxonomy): Eukaryota > Metazoa > Chordata > Mammalia > Artiodactyla > Physeteridae > Kogia > Kogia breviceps. The sequence goes on along the minus strand of NC_081321.1, from coordinate 8,444,950 downwards.
GGATTTAAGCCAGTGTACACTTGGGTGTAAATGTAAAGTCAACCAGGGAACCACAAATAATGGAGCTGTGAAGAATGAGGTTTAAGGGGAAATAAAGCAGGGAGTTCTGTTGTGGCCATTTGTGTCTATATCCCTGAGAAGGACAAAATTCTCCTGGATTTAGGTGGTGACTGAGCAACAAGAGTATAATTACGGAATTTTTACATATATTTTAAATGAAGATTTAAAAAATGCTATTAGGCTTTGAAGTTTTTGGTAGCACTGCCAGATGCTGTCCTTTTCTAGATTAGAGATGCAGAGGCCGAGTCCCTGGGAAAGGGAAATGTTGTCTCTGTTGCATTTTCCCATTTCATAAATTTAGGGCATCAGCTTAAGTGTGTTTTTTTTTTTTTTTTTTTAAACTGGCTCTGTCTCCTCGCAACCCACTATGCAAAATATTAAGCCTATATCTGCAACCAGTGAGGGTTGGTTTGAATCCTACTAATACCAAGTTTATTACTGCTACTACTGATAATAATAAACAGTAGTTATTTTTACTTGACATTTACATAATGCCTTACAGTTTTTTGTTGAGGTATAATTGCCATAATGCCTTACAGTTTTTAAAGTATTTCCACATATGTTGTAAAATTTTTATAGCAACTCAGTGAGCAGGACAGCATAGCTATGACCTTATTTTAGAGTTGAGTAGGTTTTGACCCAGAGAGGTTTAGGGCCTTAGTTAAGATCAAGTGACTAAATAGTGTGAGAAGTGAGACTAAAACCAATCTTGAAGTTTCTTCTTTGACCTATGGAGACACAGGCTTCCTTCCGCCTACAAGAATTGGTTATGGAGGAGTTAGGATTATTTACTTGGCAGACAGGAGAGTTTTGTCTATCTTTATTAAATGCCTCATTAAAATCAAGTGTCCTGTGATACCGCTGTGGACAAGACAGAAAAAGTGGCTAGTCGGCTGTTATCATGGGGTAAATTCATAACTGGTTTGGTAACCAGAGTGCTGATCAGTGTTAGCTCTGAGAGAGTTTCTGGAGGCATCGCAGAGGCTTTGGCCTCAGCCTTACCTCTTCAACATGCATGTCTGTTCTGTATGAGATGCAGATCGCAGGCCGATCGAATCTTGGAGTGATGATACAAGACGAGGGCAACCATGGTTCTCCTGTTTGCTTTTTTCTTTCTTGAAGCTCCAACTACTTTCCTGCTCTTCAGTCAAAAGAGCGCCATCAACCGCATGGTGATTGACGAACAGCAGAGCCCTGACATCACCCTCCCGATCCACAGCCTTCGGAACGTCCGGGCCATTGACTACGACCCACTGGGCAAGCAGCTCTATTGGATCGACTCACGACAAAACACGATCCGAAAAGCGCAAGCAGACGGCAGCCAGGTGATTCAGGGCTGCGTCCAAAAGCCGGTTCTTCCGCCCAGTCATGGGACCAGCCGGCCGTCCTATTTCACTGAAGTCTCGGCTCTGCTTTTGTTGCGCGCGCATGTGTGTGTGTGTGTGTGTGTGTGTGTGTGTGTGTGTGTGTGTGTGTGTGTAAAACTGAAATTCGGAACCTAGCAGCTTTTTTCCCTCCTAATGATCTTTGAGTAAACAATTGTTTGATAATCCTATGAGAATGAAGATTGTGTTGTATTAAAATAACTTACGCTCATATATTAGTATGACTGTCAGTGCCACCCATATCCTTTATGTAGGCTTTTTTAAAAATTCCATTTACATGGAGTGTTGGAAACTTTGAAATTAAATAAACCCTTGGTTCTGATCTCAGCTTGGTCACCCACTAGGATTCTTATGAACTTTTTAGCTGAAAGGAATGTAAAGCACATAGCCCATGACCTGTTACATAGTGGGCACTCAGTAAGTAATAGTTCTATTGCTAGTTAACTATTATTGAAAAGGCTCAGAGGATGGGAAACATAAAACACAGTCTCAGTAAAATTACATCTAGGATATGTTATCATTAGTCTAAGTTTTTGTTTGTTTTTGTTTGGGTAACTATTATTTGGTGACTATGGGGTAGGAATGAAAATATTATCAACACATCTTATCTGTGCTTACATTCTAGTCATGATTTACATACCACTGTCCACAATTCTTTGCTTTCTTTCTGTGTCCAAAGCAGTATGAGACCGGGCTTACTATAAGTAATTATTTGTCATTCTCCTTTTAACAGTAATGTTAAGTTGGATTTTTAATGCATTAAAATTTAGGGAGATTAGATGACTTGTTTTCCATGTCTTGTCTGACAAAAAAGCAGCAAGGAGATAGTGTATTCAGGGCTGCCGAGGATCACTTAGGGGTATAGTTGTAGAGGTATACGACAGATGGACTTTACACGGTGTGTAGGCCAGGGCCAATAGGCTGATAACTACTTGATAGAAATTATAGCTCTTGTTACACAGCTGAGGACATGGCAAATAAATGAGATAGCCTTATTAAGGAGTGTTACTTCAGAGATGCCGAGTAAATAAAACATAATTCATTCAGATAAAACAGACGAACAAACCCTCTCTTCTGGCTTGGCTTTGTTTAAAAAAAAATTTTTTTTGGGGGGGGGTAGATTTGAGGATTAGAGAAGGACGTGACTGATAAGATGTGGTTTGTAGCCCTGACTAATTACTGTTGTCTCTAGAGCAGAGTTTCTCAACTTCCACACTGGTGACATGTTTGGCTGGATAATTCTTTGTGTGGAGGTCTGATGTGTAGGTCGTAGGATGTTTAGCAGCATCCCTGGCCTCTCGCCACTAGAAACCAGTTACACTCTCATAGGCGTGACAATCAACAATGTCTCCAGACTGGCCAGTGCCCCTGGTGGAGGCATTTGCAACTGCAGAATCGCCCCTGGACGAACACCACTGCTTCAGAGGTATTTCTAGAGTGTGGCTCTAGCTGCAGTTGTCTCTAGTTTTACAGGGACACCTGCCACCTTCTCACTTTCATTTCTGATCAGTGCACTTTCAGCTTCTTAGAGCAACTGATATGGCCTCAGCTCACTCTACTGCTTTATGTCATAATAACCAAAGGGAACATTTGAAATGTTCACTAAGAAATGTCACTTGAGACTTGAGAGTTCCTTCTCAGGTGTGTGACCACGTAAGTGTAAGTATTGTGAGTGATCTCCTCGGAGCTTTCTGGCTTGGAATCCAACTTTTCTGTGTGTGTTTCTTTTTCTTTCCTTAGGGCTTCACTGTGGTTGTGAGCTCAGTTCCGAATCAGAACCTAGAAATACAGCCCTATGACCTCAGCATTGATATTTATAGCCGCTACATCTATTGGACTTGCGAGGCCACCAATGTCATTAACGTAACCAGATTAGATGGGAGATCGATTGGAGTGGTGTTAAAAGGCGAGCAAGACAGACCTCGAGCCATTGTGGTAAACCCAGAAAAAGGGTATGTTACTCAGGTGGCATCTGAAACCCTCATCAGCCTTCCTTTTCAGCCCATATATATTCTTGCTTTCTCTGATTTTACTGTCTAGAATTTCCTTCCCTAGTCACTACTGCTTTAATTCTAATTTCTACCCATACCTCCAGGACTGTTTGAACTGTAACATCCTCCATGAAGTTTCCCTTGATCTGCTCCACCCCCAGCCAGATGTGACGTTCTCCTCTCTCAAATACCCACCGCTCTATGTCTGTACTTCTCTAGTTATACTTAGTCCTTTCCAATTTACCTTATACTTAATTGTTTTTCAGTCTTATGTTTTCTAGTAGATTTGAGGTTCTTTTATGATAAGAACTAATATGCCTTCTTTCATTTAATATAGAGCTTTGCATTTAATAAATTGTACTTACTTGAATCTGAATGAATGATAAGGAGTTGAGCAGGGAAAGTAGCTTACTTCAAAGGAGTTACAGGAAAGAGATGAACTATAGAAGTTAAATATAAGAAATGATTCATATACGACTTGTTTTCAGTTATGAAATAGACTAATAGAGAAGAAATTTAAAATTTTCTCTCCAGATCTCTCTGATTACTGCTATTTTCTCTTATTTATTGTATTGTATTATTCCGAAAGCATAAGGCTGCCTGTATCTAACGCTTTGTTTTATTAATTCCTTAAAGTTAACTCCCTAAGAACTTCTGTGCACCCTTTGTTACTATTATTGAAATTAATATATCTCATGACCTTCAAAAAAATACGTTCTAAAACATTTAAAAATAAGATTTAAAAATATTATTTTACTTCCTTTTGTCTTAATCAACAGCAGTATTCTCATTTTGTGTGATTTCTTACTTTGGTTAACTTATAGTTTCCTCCTTTCTCTTCAGGTATATGTATTTTACCAATCTTCAGGAAAGGTCTCCCAAAATTGAACGAGCTGCTTTAGATGGAACAGAACGGGAGGTCCTCTTTTTCAGTGGCTTAAGTAAACCAATTGCTTTAGCTCTTGATAGCAGATTAGGCAAACTCTTTTGGGCTGATTCAGATCTCCGGCGAATTGAAAGCAGTGATCTCTCAGGTACCCAAGAAATGTGTTTCTTTATTTTGATTTGAGTTATTGAGATGATTCACCAATAGCATTTGTATTTTCCTTCTGTTGTATTATTTTTGTACACATTTCTTTACAGTTTTATTCACTAAGAATAGTCAGCATCAAGTTGGTTGGGAAGAACTTTTTCTTTAACCATCAACATGATTACTCCATTTTTATCTAATAACTTGCCAATTTTCTTGATTTGGGCTCCATAAATAATATGTTTCTAATGCATCTCTTCTCCTTTTCTAATTCTTCTGCTCTACTTTGTCTTATCTCTGGCCTGAATTCTAGCCTATGATTAGTCTCCTGCCTGCTGATTCCCCCCGCCCCGAAAGTTTACACACTGTCCCTAAATTAATTTTCTGAAGCATGGTTTCTAATTCTGTCACTAACTATACTAAAAAAAACCTTTCAGGGTACTCTTATAACCTGAAGAAAAAAAAGTCTGGTTGAATGCTTAAGTTGGTATTTTCCTTTCTCAAACTCAAATGATTTTAACATTCCTGGTGTGTTTTAATGAAATTAAATAATTTGTTTGTCTTCAAATATACTTTTTACTTTCTCATTTCTCTGTGGTCCTCTCTTTACAATCATGTTTATTCCCCTACCTCCAATTTCTGAAGTCCAAATACTCTGTGTGGTCTCACTAGTAATCAGGAAAATGAAATTAAAATAATACACTGTTTGTATCTATCAGAGTCATAAAATACGATGTTGATTATTCCCAGCATTGGCCAGAACGGTAGAAAATGGCATGCTCTCATACACTTTTGTAGAAGTGGAAATTGGAAGAACCTTTTTGGAGGGCCATTTGCTGGTTAATTTCTCTTTCAGATAGCTGTCTTACAGAAACACTGACCCCATTGTACAATGGTGTTTGCTGAGCATTATTTGTAATAGTCTATCACAGAGAAATACATTCTATTATATCAAGGGTATGAAATATTACAATCATTCAGTAATTATTACAGTCATTCAGTAGATCTGTGTGTACTGACATAGAAGGATGATTTTTAAAATTAACTTGTATAGTAATTTTTATTAAGATTTAGTTTTATTTAAAATTTAAAACTATATTATACACACACACACACACACACACACACATAAATACACACACTATATACTATATATACTGTCAAATTCCCTCCAAAAATGTATGTACTACACACACACACACACACACACACACACACACACACACACAATATGTATACTATTAATAAATATATAGGTATGTGTTTTTGTATATTCCTTCAGAAATATGCAAATAAACCTTGAGAAAGGTATGGAAGGTTAGCATAGTAATATGTTAAGAGTATTTATTTCTGTATCATTTAAGTTTTATATTTTTGCATATATGTGTAACTTGTTTAAAAATTTAAGAAATTCTGTCTTTTCAGGTTCAAATGCCTTCCTTCCATTATGCCTTCTTTGATTCCAAACAGTCATGCACTCACTTTGTGTGTGTATGCACACACCTTGCATAGTGTGTTCTTTCCCTTACCTGATCACCTGTATCTCTTATATCCCCTCTTATTTGTATAATAGTTATTTATATCAGTGTTATAACTCTTCCTAGTATTTAAGGTGGGTTTTCCCCTTGTTTCCTTTTCTCTTTTTCTCTTCGTTTATGATGTTTATTTTTTGTTATGAAAGCAGCACATGATTATTAAAGACGGTTTAGCAAATAAGAAAATCCAAAACACTATCATTATTTATTTATTTTTAAAACATCTTTTTTGGAGTATAGTTGCTTTACAATGGTGTGTTAGTTTCTGCTTTATAACATAGTGAATCAGCTATACGTATACATATATCCCCATATCTCCTCCCTCTTGTGTCTCCCTCCCACCCTCCCTATCCCACCCCTCTATGTGGTCACAAAGCACCGAACTGATTTCCCAGTGCTATGCACCTGCTTCCCACTAGCCAACTATTTTACATTTGGTAGTGTATATTAGTCCATGCCACTCTCTCACTTTGTCCCAGTTTACCCTTTCCCCTTTCCATGTCCTCAAGTCCATTCTCTACATCTGTGTCATTATTCCTGTCCTGCCCCTAGGTTGTTCATAACCTTTTTTTTTTTAGATTCCATATATATGTGTTACCATACAATATTTGTTTTTCTCTTTCTAACTTACTTCACTCTGTATGACAGACTTTAGGTCCATCCACCTCACTACAAATAACTCAGTTTCATTCCTTTCTATGGCTGAGTAATATTCCATTGTATATAGGTGCCACATCTTCTTTATCTATTCATCTGTCGATGGACACTTAGGTTGATTCCATGTCTTGGCTATTGTAAACAGTGCTGCAATGAACTCTGGGGTGCATTTATCCTTTTGAACCATGTTTTTCTCCAGGTATATGGCCAGGAGTGGGATTGCTGAATCATATGGTAGCTCTATTTTTAGTTTTTAAAGGAACCTCCATACTGTTCTCCATAGTGGCTGTATCAATTTACATTCCCACCAACAGTGCAAGAGGGTTCCCTTTTCTCCACACTGTCTCCAGCATTTATTGTTTGTAGATTTTTTTGATGATGGCCATTCTGACTGGTGTGAGGTGATACCTCATTGTAGTTTTGATTTGCAATTCTCTAATGATTAGTGATGTTGAGCATTCTTTCATGTGTTTGTTGGCTGTCTGTATATCTTCTTTGGAGAAATGTCTATTTAGGTCTTCTGCCCAGTTTTGGATTGGGTTGTTTGCTGTTTTGATATTGAGCTGCATGAGCTGCTTGTAAACAAGACTATCGTTATTAATGCTTCTTTTTTGTCTATGCATGTTTTATTGTTTGTTTTTCCACCCTTAATTATGAAATGCTTCCAACATACAGAAGGTATAGAATTTCTGCTATCCAGCATTGTCAAATCTCAGTGTTTGAACAAATAACACATAAGGGAATCCCCATAAGGTTAACAGCTGATCTTTCAGCAGAAACTCTGCAAGCCAGAAGGGAGTGGCAGGACATATTTAAAGTGATGGAGAAAAACCTACAACCAAGATTACTCTGCCCAGCAAGGATCTCATTGAGATTTGACAGAGAAATTAAAACCTTTACAGACAAGCAAAAGCTAAGAGAATTCTGTACCACCAGACCAGCTTTACAACAAATGCTAAAGGAACTTCTCTAGGGAGGGAAACACAAGAGAAGGAAAAGACCTACAGTAATAAACCCAAAACAATTAAGAAAATGGTGACAGGAACATACATATCGATAATTACCTTAAATGTAAATGGATTAAATACTCCAACCAAAACACACAGACTGGCGGAATGGATACAAAAACAAGACCCGTGTATATCCTATTTACAGGAGACCCACTTCAGACCGAGGGACACATACAGACTGAAAGGAGATGGAAAAAGATATTCCATGCAAATGGAAATCAAAAGAAAACTGGAGTAGCAATTCTCATATCTGACAAAATAGACTTTAAAACAAGGACTATTACAAGAGACAAAGAAGGACACTACATAATGATCAAGGGATCAATCCAAAAAGAAGATATAACAATTGTAAATATTTATGCACCCAACATAGGAGCACCTCAATACATAAGAACACATACTAACAGCCATAAAAGGGGAAATTGACAATAACACAATCATAGTAGGGGACTTCAATACCCCACTTTCACCAATGAACAGATCATCCAAAATGAAAATAAATAAGTAAACACAAGCTTTAAATGATACATTAAACAAGGTGGACGTAATTGATATTTATAGGACATTCCATCCAAAAACAACAGAATACACATTCTTCTCAAGTGCTCATGGAACATTCTCCAGGATAGATCATATCTTGGGTCACAAATCAAGCCTTGGTAAATTTAAGAAAATTGAAATTGTATCAAGTATCTTTTCCGACCACAATGCTATGAGACTAGATATCAATTACAGGAAAAAATCTGTAAGAAAAACAAACACATAGAGGCTAAACAACACACTACTTTAATAACCAAGAGATCACTGAAGAAATCAAAGAGGAAATCAAAAAACTACCTAGAAACAAATGACAAGGAAAACACAATGACCCAAAACCTGTGAGATGCAGCAAAAGCAGTCCTAAGAGGGAAGTTTATGGCAATACAATCCTACCTTAAGAAACAAGAAACATCTCAAATAAACAACCTAAAGCAATTAGAGAAAGAAGAACAAAAAACCCCATAGTTAGGAGAAGGAAAGAAATCATGAAGATCAGATCAGAAATAAATGAAAAAGAAATGAAGGAAATGGTAGCAAAGATCAATAAAACTAAAGCTGGTTTTTTGAGAAGATAAACAAAATTGATAAACCATTAGCCAGACTTACTAAGAAAAACAGGGAGAAGACTCAAATGAATAGAATTAGAAATGAAAAAGGAGAACAACTGACACTGCAGAAATACAAAGGATCATGAGAGATTACTACAAGCAACTCTATGCCAATAAAATGGACAACCTGGAAGAAATGGATAAATTCTTAGAAATGCACAACCTTCTGAGCCTGAACCAGGAAGAAATAGAAAATATGAACAGACCAATCACAAGCACTGTAATTGAAACTGCTTAAAAATCTTCCAACAAACAAAAGCCCCAGGACCCAGATGGCTTCACAGGCGAATTCTGTCAAACGTTAGAGAAGAGCTAACACCTATCCTTCTCAAACTCTTCTAAAATATAGCAGAAGCTACCTGTAGAAGTATGAAATTAGAACACTCCCTAACACCATACACAAAAATAAACTCAAAATGGGTTAAAGACCTAAATGTAAGGCCAGACACTATCAAACTCTTAGAGGAAAACATAGGCAGAACACTCTATGACATCAATCACAGCAAGATCCTTTTTGACCCATCTCCTAGAGAAATGGAAATAAAAACAAAAATAAACAAATGGGATCTAATGAAACTTAAAAGCTTTTGCACAGCAAAGGATACCATAAACAAGACCAAAAGACAACCCTCAGAATGGGAGAAAATATTTGCAAATGAAGCAACTGACAAAGGATTAATATCCAAAATTTATAAGCAACTCATGCAGCTCAATAACAAAAAAACAAACAGCCCAATCCAAAAATGGGCAGAAGAACTAAATAGACATTTCTCCAAAGAAGATATACAGATAGCCAACAAACACATGAAAGAATGCTCAACATCATTAATCATTAGAGAAATGCAAATCAAAACTACAATGAGATATCATCTCACACCGGCCAGATTGGCCATCATCAAAAACTCTAGAAACAATAAATGCTGGAGAGGGTGTGGAGAAAAGGGAACACTCTTGCACTGCTGGTGGGAATGTAAATTGATACAGCCACTATGGAGAACAGTATGGAGGTTCCTTAAAAAACTACAAATAGAACTACCATATGACCCAGCAATCCCACTACTGGGCATATACCCTGAGAAAACCATAATTCAAAAAGAGTCATGCACCAAAATGTTTATTGCAGCTCTATTTACGATAGCCAGGACATGGAAGCAACCTAAGTGTCCATCAACAGATGAATGGATAAGGAAGATGTGGCACATATATACAATGGAATATTACTCAGCCATAAAAAGAAATGAAACTGAGTTATTTGTAATGAGGTGGATAGACCTGGAATCTGTCATACAGAGTGAAGTAAGTCAGAAGGACAAAAACAAATACCGTATGCTAACACATATATATGGAATCTAAAAAAAAAAAAAAAAAAATGTCATGAAGAGATTAGTGGTAGGAGGGAATAAAGCACAGACCTACTAGAGCATGGACTTGAGGATATGGGGAGGGGGAAGGGTAAGCTGTGACGATGTGAGAGAATGGCAGGGACATATACACACTACCAAATGTAAATTAGATAGCTAGTGGGAAGCTACAGCATAGCACAGGGAGTTCACCTGTGTACTTAGTGACCACCTAGAGGGGTGGGATAGGGAGGGTGGGAGGGAGGGTGACAAAAGAGGGAAGAGTTATGGGAACATATGTATATGTATAACTGATTCACTTTGTTGTAAAGGAGAAACTAACCCACTATTGTAAAACAGTTATACTCAAATAAAGATGTTAAAAAAAAAAATTAATAAATAAAAAAATAAAATAAAATAAAATATAGCAGAAGGAGGAACGCTCCCAAACTCATTCTATGAGGCCACCATCACCCTGATACCAAAACCAGACAAAGATGTCACAAAGAAAACTACAGGCCAATATCACTGATGAACATAGATGCAAAAATCCTTAACAAAATACTAGCAAACAGAATCCAACAGCACATTAAAAGGATCACGCACTATGATCAAGTGGGTTTATCCCAGGAGTGCAAGGATTCTTCAGTCTACACAAATCAATCAAAGTGATACACCGTATTAACAATTGAAGAATAAAAACCATATGATCATCTCAATAGATGCAGAGAAAGCTTTTGACAAAATTCAACATCCATTTATGATAAAAACCCTGCAGAAAGTAGACATAGAGGGAACTTTCCTCAACATAATAATGGCCATATATGACAAACCCACAGCCAACATCGTCCTCAATGGTGAAAAACTGAAACCATTTCCACTAAGATCAGGAACAAGACAAGACTGCCCACTCTCACCACTATTATTCAACATAGTTTTGGAAGTTTTAGCCAGAGCAATCAGAGAAGAAAAATAGATAAAAGGAATCCAAATTGGAAAAGAAGAAGTAAAACTGTTACTGTTCGCAGGTGACATGATACCAAACATAGAGAATCCTAAAGATGCTACCAGAAAACTACTAGAGCTAATCAATGAATTTGGTAAAGTAGCAGGATACAAAATTAATGCACAGAAATCGCTTGCATTCCTATACACTAATGATGAAAAATCTGAAGGTGAAATTAAGAAAACACTCTCATTTACCACTGTAACAAAAAGAATAAAATACCTAGGAGTAAACCTGCCTAAGCAGACAAAAGACCTGTATGCAGAAAATTATAAGACACTGATGAAAGAAATTAAAGATGATACAATTAGATGGAGAGATATACCATGTTCTTGGATTGGAAGAATCAACATTGTGAAAATGACTCTACTACCCAAAGCAATCTACAGATTCAGTGCAATCCCTATCAAACTACCACTAGCATTTTTCACAGAAGTAGAACAAAAAATTTCACAATTTGTATGGAAACACAAAAGACCCCGAATAGCCAAAGCAATCTTGAGAAAGAAAATCGGAGCTGGAGGAATCAGGCTCCCTGACTTCAGACTATACTACAAAGCTGCAGTAATCAAGACAGTATGGTACTGGCACAGAAGCAGGAATATAGATCAATGGAACAGGATAGAAAGCCCAGAGGTAAACCCACACACATATGGTCACCTTATGTTTGATAAAGGAGGCAAGAATATACAGTGGAGAAAAGACAGCCTCTTCAATAAGTGTTGCTGGGAAAACTGGACAGCTACATGTAAAAGAATAAAATTAGAATACTCCCTAACACCATACACAAAAATAAACTCAAAATGGATTAGAGACGTAAATGTAAGACGAGACACTATAAAACTCTTAGAGGAAAACATAGGAAGAACAGTCTTTGACATAAATCACAGCAGGATCTTTTTTGATCCACCTCCTAGAATAATGAAAATAAAAACAAAAATAAACAAATGGGACCTAATGAAACTTAACAGCTTTTGCACAGCAGGAAACCATAAACAAGACGAAAAGACACCCCTCAGAATGGGAGAAAATATGTGCAAATGAAGCATCTGACAAAGGATTAATCTCCAAAACATACAAGCACGTCATGCAGCTCAATAACAAAAAAAACAAACAACCTAATCCAAAAATGGGCAGAAGACCTAAATAGACGTTTCTCCAAAGAAGATATACAGATTGCCAACAAACACATGAAAGAATGATCAGCATCATTAATCATTAGAGAAATGCAAATCAAAATGAGATACCATCTCACACCAGTCAGAATGGCCATCATCAAAAAATCTACAAACAATAAATGCTGGAGAGGGTGTGGAAAAAAGGGAACCCTCTTGTACTGTTGGTGAGAATGTAAATTGATACAGCCACTATGGAGAACAGTATGGAGGTTCCTTACGAAACTAAAAATGGAACTACCATATGACCCTGCAATCCCACTACTGGGCATATACCCTGAGAAAACCATCATTCAAAAAGAGTCATGTACCACAATGTTCATTGCAGCTCTATTTACAATTGCCAGGACATGGAATCAACCTAAGTGTCCATCGACAGATGAGTGGATGAAGATGTGGCACATTATACAATGGAATGTTACTCAGCCATAAAAAGGAACAAAACTGAGTTATTTGTAGTGAGGTGGATGGACCTAGAGACTGTCATAGAGAGTGAAGTAAGTCAGAAAGAGAAAAACAAATATTGTATGGTAAGACATATATATGATCTAAAAAAAAAGAAAAAAATGGTCAGGATGAACCTAGGGGCAAGACAGGAATAAAGATGCTGACCTACTTGAGAATGGAGTTGAGTTTACAGGGAGGGGAAAGGGTAAGCTGGGACAAAGTAAGAGAGTGGCATGGACATATATGCACTACCAAAAGTAAAATATATAGCTAGTGGGAAGCAACCCCATAGCACAGGGAGATCAGCTCAGTGCTTTGTGATCACCTAGAGGGGTGGGATAGGGAGGGTGGGAGGGAGGGAGATGCAAGAGGGAAGAGATATGGGGACATATGTATATGTATAACTGATTCACTTTGTTATAAAGCAGAAACTAACACACCATTGTAAAGCAATTATACTCCAATAAAGATGTTAAAAAGAAAAAAATCTTAGTGTTTGGCCATATTTGCTTTTGAACCTCCCTTCCTCCTTCTCTCGTGAAAAAAAAAAAAAACATCAGGGAGAATTTGAAGCCCTTGTGTATCCCTCCCCAATTCTGTTTTCCTCCCTCTTTCCTCAGAGGTAACTTTTGATGTGTTTCTTTGCCATGCATGTTTTGCTTTCTCTCTGTCTCTCTCTCTCTCTCTGTCTCTCGGTCTCTCTCTCTCTGTGTGTATTTTTTACCATGTACACACACATTTAAACTTTTTTTCACTTTTTAAAATTAGTATAGATAGTCCCATGTATTCTTTTTTCACTTGCTTTTTTCAGATATATCATGGTTTTGAGATGATCCCTGTTGATCCACAAATCTATGTCAGTTATTTTAAATGCTAAGTAGTATTTCATTGTATGATCAGTCTACAGTTTCTCTATTCTGCTATCTAAACTGCTATTTCCAGTTTTCTGCCATTAAAAGCAGTGCTGCAGTGTATATTCTTATGTACATGTTTGAATATTTCTCTGTGGCCCAAACTTAGTGGTGGAATTGCTATGTAATGTGGTATGTATATATTCAACTTGAATATATCTATTCAGTTTGCTCTCTGAAGTGATTATATCAGTTTAGAATACCCACCAGAAGTATATGAGTTTCTCCTCCAGTACTTGGTACTTTTAGACTTCTGAGTTTTTACCAATTCAATAGTTGTAAAGGTATGTCTCATTGTTAATAAAATATACATTTCTCTTTTTGAATTTGAGGTTAATTTATTGGTCATTCATGTTTCATCTGTGAATTACAATTCATAGTTTTTGCCCATTTTTCTATTACTGATTTCTAGAAATTCTTTATTCAGGATGTTAATCCATTATCAAGTTACATACATATTGGAGGAAACTTGTTATGTTTAAGGAATTCAGTCTTTTCATTCATGACTGTGGGGTATCCTTCCATTTATAAGTCTTCTTTAATAATTTTTGGTATGCCTTCATACTTTCCTCTATTAGAGAAAGATATGTATTACATAAATCTTTCAGTTTGTGATTTACCTCTTCACTCTCCCAGTGGTGTCTTTAGTTGAAAAAGAAGTTATTTTTATTGTGTAAAATTTATTTTTCCCTTTATGATTAGTGCCTTTTATGTTATATTTAAGAAATCTTTGACTTCTGCATAGTCACAAAGATATTTTCTTGTGTTTTTTCCTAAAATGTTTTTGTTTTAACTTTTCTTATTTTAGATCTCTAATCCATTTGGAATTTATTTTTGTGTATAGTGTGAGACGGGTTAAATTTTATTTTATTTTCCACATTACTATTTGATTCAACACTGTTTCGTTTGAGAAGACCATCCTTTCCTCGCTGTTTTCTCCTGTCACCTTTGTTATAAATGAAGTGATTATATTAGTGTAACTTTGTGTCTGGAATCTAATCTTCCTTTGGTCACTTTGTCTTACATACTATTATATTGTTTTAATTATTAAAACTTTATAACAAATTTATCTGGCAGTGTACATCTTTAGTATTTCTTCAAGATCACTGTGGCTAGTGTTGACACTTTGCATTTCCATATATATTTTAGAATCAGCCTCTGAGTTTCCACCAAAAAGCAAAAACCCACTAGAATTCTATCTGGTTTAATTTGAATTTATAGATCAATTTAGGGAGAATTGTTATCTTTATAATATTAGTCTAGATTCTAAACCATGAACATGGTATATTCCTCATTTATTTAGAACTTTAATTTCCCTCAGTGTTTTGTATTTTGCAGTTTTCTGTGTAGAGGTCTTGCCTGTGTTTCATTGGAATTATTCCTTGGTATTTAATGCTTTTGAATGCTAGTGGTAAAGAGTAGTCTAAATATTTAATATTTCATTTTCTGGTTGTGGCTGGAATATAGAAATACAGTTTTTCCCTTCTTCCCCAGTCTGGTACATTGTGCTTGTTCCCAGGGACCTTGCTAAATTAGAATTTTCTATGTTACAAAATCATTTGTCTACAAATGAGGAGAGTTTTATTTTTTCTTTTCCAGACCTTTTTCTTTGTTGCCTTATTACACTGACTGGGGCCCCCCCCCTCAGTATAATATTGAATAAAATAATAGAACCCTTAGATTTTTTTGTTTCATTTTGGTTTTGTTTTTCATGATTTGAGGGAAGCATTCAGTACTTCTTGATTAGGCTTTATGTTTGCTAAGGTTTTTCTGTAGATAACTTTAAAAAAGCAGATTAAGGAAATTCTGTTCTTAGTTTGCTAGAATAAATCAAACTTGGTATGATACATTATCCCTTTTATATATTGCTGGATTTCATTTGCTAATGTTTTGTTTAAGATGTTTACATCTGTGTTCATGAGAAAGATTACCCCATAATTTTCCTTTCTTATAATGTACTTGTTGGTGTCTTGCCATCAAGGTTACATTGGCCTCATAAAAAGAAATGTTTCCTTTTTTTACGTTTTCTGAAAAAGATTAGTATACTGTTCGTAGGGTTTTTTTTTCCCCTTCCTTATATATTCACAGATAATCATATACTTTTTTCATAGGATATCTTTCTACTTAGTATTTTTAGCCTCCTACAGAGCTTTTATATTGGACTGTGTTTAGTATATGCTTAGATTGTTGAATAAATATGTCTTTTCATTGCTAATTCTAGAGTTTTATAACTGCCATCAGAGTAAATCAGTAAATCTGGGATCCTCCAGCAACACTGTTGACCTCTTATTTTTCCCAGTTGTCCAATTGAGGCCATCCTTCCACTACCACCAGCTAATCTTTTTTTTAATCACTCTTAGTGTTACAGTTTTAAATTTAATTTTAATTTTCATCAGAGTAATACATGTAGATATAGAAATCAAACGGGTCTAATTGGCCTATAAAACCCAAGTCTGCTGCTCTACTCCTTCCTCCTCTCATTTCCTACTCTCAGAGGCATCTCTGATAGTTTAAAATAACTTGTTTAAAACTGCTGCTTCATGATTTTTAATTTTTAATTTTTAGATACCACAATTTGACTTCTTTTAATGGAAGATAATGATTTTGCTGTCTTAAACCATATATCCCTAACATACCTATATGAACTCTCCTCCCATCCTCCCAGCTTAGTTATATCATAATTTTTAAGTTCATAATTATTTGTTATTTATGGCTATGAAAATACTACCATCAGCTACATTTCCTTCTGTAGCTTTTTTTTCTCTCTGAAATTAATCTTATCCAATGTAAGTATTGTTTCAGTATATGCAGATAAATCAAGCAATCCATCTTTTTTTTTTTTTTTTTTAAACTGAAGATGTATCTCCTGAATTTCTTTGTCATCTTGCTCCAGTCTGGATTTGCTTGCTTTCTAGGCCAACTTTCTTTCACCGTTATCCTGGGAGTGTACTTGCCAGTCTCCTTGGTGCTGACCCTGCTGTTTTCCAGATTCTGTTTCTTTCGTTAATTCCTTTTTCATGATAGATCACATCCTCTATTAGCTTCTTGAAAGGAGATTCATAGGAGGCTAAAATTCTTGATCTGTTGTCTGTCTGTTCTCCAACTTGTAAATTTTATATCGCTTTTCCACTCTTCTGTCCCATTTGTCCTTAAGGGTTTATGCCTTCATTTTTTAACCATCGTTTTAGTAGATTTTTAGGAGGGAGCTTAAGTAGACTTGTGTTTAACCCACCATGAATCTGAATGTTGACTTAGGTGGTGCCTTCTCATCCGTAATATCTCCCCACTTTTCTCCATGTATTAAAACTTAGCTTTATGCTTGCCTCTTTCCTGGAACTTTCCCTGATATTTCCAAAGTATTAAGCTAATGTCTTTCTTTGATCAAATACTTAAGGACCAGGGAAAAGTTCTGTAGATATTTGAAGGATGATTAGGAGGAAGAGAGAAGGAATTACTGTATTTTATTCTTTTTGAGTGGGGGAGAAGCTATGGGGGTGGGCAGCGGGGCACAGATTTCAGCACACTATGTGAAAGAACTTTCTCCTAGTTCAGCAGTAGAATAGGCTGCCTCTTCAGAGTCTGGATGGCTCTGTGTATGGGATGTTGTAGAAATCTTATTTTGAGGTGAAGCTTGAACCAGGTAACCTTTGTGTCCTTTCTCCTGTGTTCTGAGTGGCCCAGTGGGTGAGGGTGGTGTTCTTCACAGACGCCTTGGGTGTGCTCGGCAGGTGGGAGAAGCTGAGAACACAGAGCTCTCCGCCCACCACCACTGCTTCATCCAGAGAAGTACTGTTTTTGTGTGTTATACATGTTAGAGAGTTTCATAAGACCTAATTTGAAAGATGGACTGTGCTTTAAAAATTTTTTGAAAGCAACTCAATTTCTTTTCTACATTTCTGTGAACTTAGAATCTACTATGTATTGGATGCTTATTTGCTCTTGATTGCACTTCGATATCTAGTCTGTTACCTGTTTTCTGGTATGTATATATCTTCTCAGAATGGTTTTTAAGTTTTCTGGTAGAGTGCTTATCATATTTTCCTTTTCAGTACTTTAAAAATCTAACTGGTTTTCGGTAAATAGCTGTTGAATGTATGACTTGACCCACATGCATCATTTCTGTTGAATGTTCTCCTTTCTAAGGTGCCAACCGGATAGTATTAGAAGACTCCAACATTCTGCAGCCTGTGGGACTAACTGTGTTTGAAAACTGGCTATATTGGATTGATAAGCAGCAGCAGATGATTGAAAAAATTGACATGACAGGTCGAGAGGGTAGAACCAAAGTCCAGGCTCGAATTGCCCAGCTTAGTGACATTCATGCAGTAAAGGAGCTGAATCTTCAGGAATATAGTAAGTGTTGGTGGTGTGCTGCTCATCACAAGATTCATGTTTGTTGTAAGAAATGATATAAAATTAAGATGTTGTCTTGTGTCTTCTTATTTATCTTTAAGATTTTCATACACTTTTAGTTTTGCCTCTTTTTTTTAAAACTCTTCATGTTTTTAAAGCCTTATATATTCACCTGGGAGCTTTTTCATATGAAATACCTTTTCCTCATGAAACAGGAGTGGGGGAAAGGAATGGTATTGCTCGTTTTCAAAAATTTCCCCAGGTATAGCAAGGACTCTGCTTGTCATGTTTTTTCTTTCTCTCCTTCAGCCCTTTGAAGAATATTGGTATACAGCATATATTTCTTTTGTTCCATGTACATCCCCATGGTTTCAACAAAAGCAAAAGTTACATTTATATAATGATGACTATAGTTATCATGGAAATAAACCTATTCTTAAGCAAAAGCAAAACAGACTAAAAATTAGTGTGTAAACTTAGAGAAGACTGTGTTTAATAAGAGCTTGTTTTTTCCCCTCTTGGATAAGTTTTTCAATTCTAGCTTAGAAAAGTGGCCATAAATTATTTTTTTGTCTTACTGAAAACTTTTGAAAATGACTAGTCATCTTGGCCTAGTTAACGTGTGTTTATGTAATACTGTTAACTCTTGTTAATATGTGTCTGTCATCAAATGTGCCTTCCTAGCAATCACTACTATAGGTCTTATACAGTGTATCAGGAATGCAAATGTTAAATGGAGGACTAATGAGAGAAGTATTGAAACTCCTTAACTTCTTGGCACAATGCTTCAGAAATGAATTGGAGTATGAAAGGAGGGAAGAGGAATGAGAGCACCGTAGCTTGTTCAAGTCTTCATTGTGTTGTCACTGTTCATGAACTTAGAAGTTAAGTTAGGAGGTATTTGAGATTTAGAAAGTTAGAATTGTTGTCGTTCTATGTTATGACATATAATTCATGCTGAATATTTAACAGAAGATGATTTAGTAGAGATGATGTAATGGCTAAGTTTTTTATTCAGTTGATATGAACATTTTATTGCAGAAAAATCTCAGTGAAGGTTTTCAGAATTTCAGGGGGAATATCTTTAAAATTCAACATTTAAATATGGTTTTATAGTTAGAAAAACTTTTTTTTCAAATTTCTAATAACATTAAAGAAAATGGGATTGCTGTTTATGAAAAATGTCATGAATTAAAAGATTGAGAAAAGTGTCATGAATTAAAAGGTTGAGAAATTAAAAGGTTGAGAATTAAAAGGTGATACTACACATATATGTGTAGTATCACACATCTGCTCATTTGTACAGAGCTGGCTCCCTCAATCTCATCAATACACACTGAAGCAGGACTGATGTGTTACTGAGAAAAGAGTCATAATAAATGGGTGGCTACTGGGATGACAGCTGTCGAGTTGCTTTTGACACGAGCTAGGTAGAGAAGTCAAAACAATGATTTCATTAAATACAACTTATGAGACAGACTTTGACATGTGCCTGACAGTGTATTTATTTAATTTAACCCCAATATGAGGAAATTAAACATCTGTAACATTGCAAGTTCTTTTGCAGTTGACCGGGCAAATAATTCTGATTGTCTCTGGGTGGTTAGATTCCTGTGAACTTGTTTTTTCTTCTAACAACTCTAATTTTCAGCAGGCTCCTCATTGGAGCCTGCTTTGTGAGGGAACTCATCTTATCTCTCAGAAAGGTAGAAGTTTGGAGTTAAAAATCTTTAGAAGAGTTTTTATATTTTAAAGAGAATAGTATCCAAGTTTCAGCATTCTCCCTAGCAATTTTTTTAGTTTGAATAATCAGCTTTTCTTATTCACAAAAATTAACATGAGCTGTACCGTTACCTTACTTTAAATACTGTAAAGTATTTTATGTATAAATATGTAAAAACAGTGGTTGGATAGAAGTATTTTGTGTTTTACATTGTTGTCCTCCTTTGCTTGTAGATTGTGTAGGGATGGGGTGAGAAATTATATTGTGTGGAAATAAAATTCAAAGGAATTTTACATTTGGTTTTGTTGGTAACTCAAAAGTAATTGATTTTGGCTGGGCTGTTCTTCCTTCCTCCCTCCCTTCCTTTTCTTTTTCCGTTCTTTCTTTTTTCCTTCCTTTCTTTTTTCTCTCCTCTCCTCTCCTCTGCTCTTCTTCCCTTCTCTCTTCTCTCTTCTCTTTGCAGGGCAGCACCCTTGTACTCAGGATAATGGTGGCTGTTCACATATTTGTCTTGTAAAGGGAGATGGTACTACAAGGTGCTCCTGCCCCATGCACTTGGTTCTGCTTCAAGATGAGCTACTATGTGGAGGTAAATATGTTATTTTTTTTTTTTTCTGAAGGTCTAAATGCCAATCATGTTCCAAAACTTAGTCTAGCATTCTTTGATTTGACAGTGAAATTGCTTTCTCCTAACTTGATTGCTCACTTATATTTCATTTTCTGCACTATACAAGCCTTTGGGATTATTCTAAGAGTGAATTCATCATGACAAGTGATAGGTGTAACCTAACCCTGGGGCTAAGGCAAAAGGGGAAACTCATAACTGTGAATGAGTCTATTTCCTAATTTAAAAAAGTAGCTTTTCCCACCCCAAAGGGTAACAAAGTGAATTAATTCTACCTCCTATAGTCTCCATCCACTGATCCTAGATTCTATTAGTTTATATGTCATTGCTGGGAGTGTATCCAGTGAAAAGAATACTCTTTTGTTCAGTTCTATCAGCAGTTCCCTGTTGTTTCTCTTATTTGCCTAGCCAAAAAAAAAAAAAAAAATTGTTTTTTTAAAGATATCACTGAGTAGTAATAATGTTGTAGTGAAATTGGTTCAGTCACTCATGGGACCATAACAGATTAAGTATATCCCTTTGTTAAAGCAAAGTATGGTAGCTTCGAATGCCATTGTAATATTTATTCCCTTAATTCAGAAATTCTCCTCTGGGGAGAATTCTAAGTTAATTCAACTGAAGGAAAAAGACTATTCTCTACAGTGACAAATTTAAAAACAATTTCTAATGATAGGAAAGTTAGTAAAATAACTGAGTTTATATAGCTATTAAACATTATGAGCATAAGCTGATGTAAAAATGTAGCCAAAATTTGGTGCAAGTGGAAAAAAATATTAAAATTGTGTTTTCTACTGTGATGAGAATTACATTAAAAATGTATTTCTGTGAACAAAGATTGAAAGGGCTTACACTCAAAATACAAAAATTGGGCTTCCCTGGTGGCGCAGTGGTTGAGAGTCTGCCTGCCTATGGAGGGGACGTGGGTTCGTGCCCCGGTCCGGGAAGATCCCACGTGCCGCGGAGCGGCTGGGCCCGTGAGCCGTGGCTGCTGAGCCTGCGCGTCCAGAGCCTGTGCTCTGCAACGGGAGAGGCCACAACAGTGAGAGGCCCACGTACCGCAAAAAAAAAAAAAAAAATATATATATATATATATAAATTATTGATAAGATGGTATTAGAAGAATATTTTATTCTTCTGACTTTCCTTTAAGTTTTTTAAAAATAATAAATAACATGTATTGAGTAGCAGCTATGAGGCACTCTGTTTGGACTGCAGAAGATTTGCAAATCTTTGATACAGAGCATACAGTTTAGTCGGGGAGATCAGATATGTGCATAGTAAAAGTTAAGCTCTGGTACTTGAGGTATCTCTCCCCCAAATAGCATGCATTACACAACAATGTGAATATATTTAATGCCACTGAACCGTATATTTTTAAATGGCTAAAGTAGTAAACTTGTTACATATATTTTACCACAATTAAAAAAAAAAAAAAGCGTTTCTGTGTCAGGGTGCCAGATTATTGCTCTAATAAGGCAAATCCTAGAAAAATATGCCTTTATGTAATGATAATGTAAGTAAAACTGAATCAAAGATATCACCTTTCATTTAGAAAATGTCCTGTAAAAGACCAGTGTTTTTTCCTTTCACATTTAGTGATTGTTTTTAATGTATATATTAAATGCATAGTTTTATTAAATGCATAGTTTTTAACAAATGTGTACAACAGTGTTACCCAACACCCAAATCTAGACATACGGTGTTTTCATTAAGAAAAGTTCCCTGTGTCCTAGCAGCCAGTTCTCCTCCAGAAGTAACCACTTTTTTGGTTTTCATCTTCATAGTTCAGCTTTGCCTGTTCTTGAACTTTATTTATATAAGGAATCATGACATATGTACTGTATGTCTGGATTCTCTTGCTTCATAGAATCTTTTTGAGATCCATCCTTATCGTGGAGTGCATCAGTCATTTTTATCTTTTTATTGCTACCTAGTACGTTTCGTTGTATAAATGAGCCACAGTTTATTATTCTTGTGTTGAGGGACATTTTAATTGTTTTCAGTTTTTGTTAAGAGTGAAACTGCAGTGAATGTTTTTATACAAGATTTTTCTTGTGACTTAACGTTGATTTTTACAATGGAGGGAAATGCAATACAGAATTTTAATTTCTCTGCTTGACCTTCAAGATGTGTTTTCGTTTCAGCCTATTTTACCAAAACCCATCTCATTTGTATTTCTGCCCAGTCTGCTCCCTGTATTTTCGTGTGGCTGTTTGGAGTTTGACATCACCGTGACATGTTCTGTTTTGTTTTGCTTCCGTGGATTTTCTTGTGGTATTTCAGGGATGTATTTCTCTTCTTGCCTGCGCATCCTCAGTCTCTCGTCTTCAAGGTGCAGCTGATGAGTCTTCCTCATGATCTTTGAAGAAAGCTTCACTAGCTGTTACTGTTGTCCCTTTTTCTGAATGGTAGCACTCGTTAGCCCCATGCAGCTCAGAGTTACATAATCATGTTTTATATTCATTAGTGTGTTCCTAGCCCCAACCAAATTAAAAGCTCTTTAAGGACATGGACCATATTTTATCTATTTTTATTCTCCATATGATCTGTTACAGTGCTCTATACATAATAGGCTCAGATTTCCTCTAAAACATCCCTCAAATTCTCCATGTAAAATGTTCACTTGTAATCTCTATTCTCTATCCAGTATTCTCTGTTTTAAGGATAAAAGGTTTTCTGATCCATAGTCATATAATAAAGTTGTGTTCTCTAGGGAATTTACTAACAGACAAGTTTTTAAAAGGAGTCAGTGGGCCTGTGATACAGTAGTGAAGGCAATGGGCTAAAAGTAAGGAGACTGCCCTTCTAGTCCTCTTTTTTTTTTAGTCACTCTTGTTCATTGGAAGCTCTTTGACCTTGCTGATAACTTAGCCTCTCTGAACCTCAATTTCTTCATTTGCAAAACAAAGAAATTGGGATTGAATGACAGTTCTCCAACTGGTCTCAGCATATTTTTACATTTTAAAGAAATGCTGAGGAGAACTTTTGTTTGCATGGGTTTTATTTATCTGTTTTTACCGTAGGATTTGAAACCAAGAACTTTAAGAAATATTTGTTAAAAAATAACAATAATAAACCTTTACATGTTCTCAAGTTAAAACTGTTAAGAAAATTAACTGTATCTTCTAAAGCAAAATAATTTTAGTGAGAAATATGGCATTATTTTTACATTTTTGTAAATCTCAGATGTTGGGCTAGATTCTCATGTCTACTTCTGCATTCAGTCTGTTGTAGTACGTAATTTTGTTGAAGTACATGAAGAAATTTGGCCTCATACAGATACGAGGAAAATGGGGGACTATAATATAGCCTTTTCAAATAATTATGTACATTTATCTTGAATTCTACACCAAATCTTGACAAGTGGTGGTTTTTTATAGGTTTAGTTGTAATGTGGAACTTGAAACCATATCAGTTCACTTTTCATAGTCTCTTATGTTGAAATCTGTTAATTTATCTTGTGCTCAGAATGGATATTTTACCCATGCACTATTTTGTAACCTTACACTTGGTCACTTGGAAATATTAGAATTCCACTCAGAAATTCCCAGATCTTCAGATTTTGATGCGTTTCATTATACAGTATTGAAAAAAATACCATTAATATTACCACCAATCTCATCATAAAAATATTTAAGTACTAGGAGTCTGTCAAGTTTAGTTTTGGATATAGGTCTTCCAAAATTATAATTTCTGATCGAAAGTTCCAGTGTTATAATTTGCCACAGAAGTACAGTGTTATGATTTGCTATTGTTTTCCTTGAAATAATTGACTCAGTGGTTCATTTTTTTAAAACTTCCTGCCTAATACCCAAGTGCAAATATCGATAGTTTATCTGTCAGTTGTTCTTTCACATCAGAAGGGTGTCCCATTTTAGGTTGCGTTTATAGCTCAGAATGCTTTCCCTTAAGAAACCATCATGGCTGAGGTATGCGACATGAGCTTTATACATGCTTCCCATTTTGTCAGACAGTATTGAGGAGACAGGTACTCAAAGAATTGATTTTAATGTAATTAATATTTTTACTGATTCATCAAGAACATTCTTAAATAAAACTGGCTTCCCCAACGCCCCCCACCCCCGTATGTATGTGACTACGTAGAATGCAGTGACTACTAGTACAGTTTGGTGCCATTGCCTTGAATCTGCTAAGGTGCCAAGAGTTTTACCCACCATGCCTTTTGTGGCACCAGTGCAAGTGACATGTTAATATTATTATCAAATAGTTTCTGTCAATTCCCTGAAAGAGGTCGCAGGTTAGGAACCCCCAGGGGTTTGTGGACCATTATTTGAGAACCTCAGGGCTAGAAGAGTTATGAATTCTAAGGTAACTTTAAAATATTTGGAGGTTGATGATTATAGTGACGATTGTTATGTGTGAGATTATAACGGATTGCAAATTCAGTAATCCTACTTGAATTATAGTATATGAGAAAACTTCTGCCCTACAGTTTTGTAAGTTAGTGAATCTAAATGAAGTACTGTAAAAATTATATTTCTTCTCTGATTCAGTGAGACACTTTATAGATTTTATCTATTATAAAGTGTTTTGTACACGCTAATTATTAAATGGGCTTCACTCAGGTGTCAATGTTTGTACCTCTGTGTGACTATGATTGTGTTTTTGTCACTCCCCTCCCCCTTGTTCATTTGAAGAACCCCCAACATGTTCTCCTCAGCAGTTTACTTGTTTCACGGGAGAAATTGACTGTATCCCTGTGGCTTGGCGGTGCGATGGGTTTACTGAATGTGAAGATCACAGTGATGAGCTCAATTGTCCTGTGTGCTCTGAGTCCCAGTTCCAGTGTGCCAGTGGGCAGTGTATTGACGGTGCCCTGAGGTGCAATGGAGATGCCAACTGCCAGGATAAGTCAGATGAGAAGAACTGTGAAGGTATCTGAAATTCCTAGGCCTGGTTATGGAGTCCTTTTGCAATTAAGTTGTTTGAAATTCAGAGTATTGCTTTGGCTCATTCAGTGGTAGATTTGGGGTTTTTCAACTGTATTTGACTTTATTATTTCTAAACATAGTAGCATGTTCTAAATTGTTTTAATTCACTTAACATGGGTAAGGTGTATACACGTTAGTAAGCTTTGCAAGTTGAGAAATGAGGCCAGAACATTAGACCTGCAGTATGTAAAACTAGTCCTTGTTTCCAATGAGCTCTCAGTTAGTGGATTGATTTATTTATTACAACGTAAAATAATTTCATATTTTCTTCTTTTATCTGCTAACCTTTAACACAGTAAAAAACAACCACGACAAAAACAAAAAAAAAAACAAACAAATTCTCTGGAAATTTTTAGTGTCCAGAAATGCATGTAGAAATCTTTAATTCTTGACAGAATTGTTAGTGAAAGATGAAATTTAGCATAAAGGACAAAATAGGAAATTTTGTGCTGGATTCCTTTGTCTTCTTTTTTCTCTCTCGACCAGTTGAAATCCCCAGAGAATAATTTATAAGTTTTCTCTAAAAGTCTAATTTGTTTTTCATTTGCGCCCAGAAAGCACTTTTTGACTTTTGCCAGAGTTTACCTTTACATGGTAGCAAAAGTAAGAAAACTATTTGCATTTTTTTCCTCAGTGCTTTGCTTAATTGATCAATTCCGCTGCGCCAATGGTCAGTGCATTGGAAAACACAAGAAGTGTGATCATAATTTAGATTGCAGCGACAAATCAGATGAACTGGATTGTTGTAAGTATGACTCAAACCTTGTTTATTACTCTTAAGGGAGAATTTTTAAAGTGCTTTTCCTTTTCTTTATGTGTGAGGTTCACTTACAACCAATATTTCCTTATTAAGAAACAAGTTATTAAGTTAGTTATTTGTGCCAGGGATTTCTTACATTTTGTATTTAATAATTTCTTAGAGACAGTAGTTTTCTTACGTACAAAAATCTTCACAGAAACATTTAGTAAAGCATCAGAAAAGAATATTGTTTTGCCAAAACTAAAGTTAGGAAATTCTCAGTTTAGATATGTAGAAATCAATCAGTGGTCTAAACTTAAGAGTTTCTGAACATTGGTCCATGTTTCAAATCTCCCATTTATTTTCTGGGTAAGTTTCTACCAGTCTCTCAGTGACTTTTTAAGAGCTTCCTTAAAATGCAGCCTGAGGATACTTGAGCCACCATACTGGGGACCTTAGGCTAAATAACCTGTATTTCTTCAGGGTTTGTAACTATTGACTAATGTCCTAAGATAAAACATATCCCAAATTGACAAACAGTTCTGAATGGAATTCAACACAAGCCAGGTCTACCTACCCTGGTTTTGTGGAGTTTAGACAGAACTCATTTTAAAGCTCTTTAATCTTAACAAAGACTTGAAGCTGGTACTTATACAAAATTCAAATGGGAGACTCACTAAAATTTTTGGAAACTATTCATTTATTCAGCAAACATGTGCTGAATACCTACTGTGTGCTGAGGATACATGGTACCTGTACCAAGGTTCTCAGAGTCCTCTGTGGTTGGAGGTAGTAAGAAGAGGGATTTTAAAGCCAGGCAGAGATTGATTTGAATTCTAACTTCACCGCTTACCAGCAATTATTTGCTCTTGTTAGGCCTCAGTTTCTCCATCTTTAAAATGAAGATAATATTTAGCATGGCTGTTGTGAGAAAATTAAATGATTTAATGTATATAAAACATATAGCTTGGCTCATAGTAGGTACTTGATAAAGGAGTGTGATAAATGATATTAAATGTGCTGTAATAGAGATCTATACAAGGATTAGCACAAAGAAGAGAGTAGTCAGATCTTTAGGAATGAAGGTGGGGTTCATCAGGGAAAACGTCTTAGAAAAATGGTGCATAAGGTTGGTGGGTGTTGGTCAGTGAATAGTGTTACTTACGCGGATAAGTGGAGAGATTACATTCCAGGCAGAGGGACTGTCCTGTCCTGCTCAAAACCAGCGTGAAAGGAGCACCTTTGAGAAGTTCCATGTCGATTGGGCTCTGCCAAAATACAGGCTCCTGTCTTGAGGGGTGTCAGGTGGAGATAGCATATGTAAAGGTGAGATCACGACTGTCTAGACTCTTTTCCTCTAAGGAGTCTAGACAGTATTCCAGAATAATGGAGAGCCATTGAAAAACTTACGTGAAGGACTGGTATGGCTACATAATTGTGAAAGCTGTAAAGCCAGATGCATTGGAGGTGATAAGATTATGGCAGGGAAATTTTTTAGATTGGTTTTAGGTTTGAAAATGTTTTGACCACATCAAGAGGAATACAAAGATGTGAGTAC
This sequence comes from Kogia breviceps, assembly GCF_026419965.1. NCBI lineage: Eukaryota > Metazoa > Chordata > Mammalia > Artiodactyla > Physeteridae > Kogia > Kogia breviceps. The sequence continues at coordinate 8,417,305 of NC_081321.1, read as the reverse complement.
ACACAAATGAAAGTGTCATACAACAGTATTTACCTGTATTGTGTGGAACTCATTCTGAAGTTTTCTGTTTCAAAATGCTGGTTTCAACCCACTAAGTTGATTTTACCATCTAATAACTTGCAGCCTATAATTTTAAAATGCTTTGGAGGCTATTGTAGTTCCAGCAGAAGACAGTGGAGGTCTAAATCAAGGGGAGCAGTGGTGGTGGAAAGGAGGGAGGGGATAGATTTCAAAGTTATTCCAGAAATAGAATAAAAAGGATTTGGTAACCACTTAGAATTGATAAGTCTAGGTTGACTCACAGGTTACCTCATTGAGTGACTGGAGTCATAAACGAGAATATATGGCAGAGACTAAGAACCCAAGTATCATTTTGTATCTTGACTGTGGATGTCATGTTTAGCTGATGTAGATTTTTAATTACTTTATTTTTGTTTTAAATTTAATTTAAATTCCTTTAATTTGCTACAGGTGCCATCATTTATTTCTAGGAAACATTGACAAATGATGGTGACTATGAGTTCCGTTTGGATTATGTTGCATTAAAGTTGCCCATTGGGTATCCTATTGTAGCTATTCAGAAAGTTAACTATATGGGTCTGTAGCTCAAGAGAGAGAGAGATGGGCTGTTTAGTTTACTAATGTTAATTACTGCTGAGCCAGTAGACGAAATCTCCTCGGGAGAGTAAGCAGTGGAGGAAAATAGCAGGTGGTAGATCTCTGGGAAGCACCTGCACTTGAGGCAGACAGAAGAGAATGAAGCCAACGAGAGGAAACAGCAAATAATCAGATGGTAAAACTGAGAGAGTGGTATCTTGGAAGGATCGGGCATCTTTGAGAAGAAAACAGGAGTCAGCAATATCGAATGTGTAGAAATGTCAGTGAGAAGAAGAGCTTATTGACTATGGCAAATAGGAGAACTTTGACCTTTGCAGACTAGTTTCATTGTGGTAGTGAGGACAGAAGTCTAATTTCAGTGAGTTACGATGTGACCCAGAGACTAAGAATTGGAGATGGTGAGTGTAAACCGTTCTTTCTTGAAGGTTGGCGTTAGAAAGGAATGCCAGTGCTCTGAAAACGAATGAGGAAGGTGGGCTGTTGCTCACAAGGACTAAGGAGTCTGTGCCTCAGGGTCCATAGGTGATAACATGGGACTGGCAGCCCCTACATATTATGTAACTTAGTGATGTTGTTTTCTCTCATTTCTTGGATTTAATCATAGGGTGAGTTAGCTATGTGGATGGGCGCTTTTGAGGCCAGATGAAGCAGAAGGAAGGTTTTTAAAGGATCTGCAATTGTGCAGTATAGTCTGACTATTCAGAATGGAAGGATTTTCCTTCTGAATAGGAGAGTAACGTTCGGAATCTGATGAGCCCTTTTGCTCTTTCCCTCTACCTCTAATATTGATGCCCTCTGCTTCCAAAACCTCAGATAGCTCAGGGGTTCCATGAAAATAGATGTCATGGGCATCTCATGCTCTGGCTTTTCTTTCTGAGTCCTCGGGTACTTAAGTATCAGAGACCTTATATTCCTTGCCCTCAGGCAACTAGACTCACCCTTAGGGCAGCAGTATGTTGGGCCTGAGAGCTAATGCTCACCTGTAGCTTCTACTCTCTCTTCACCAGGCCTAAGTGTCACTTTTCAGACCTAAAATCAAGCTCAGAGCTGGTTTTGGCTTCTTTACCATTCCAGGTAAAACATTTGATGACTTTTCCAGGTCCATCCCTTCTGACCCTAAAATTTTCTCTGAAATTCCAAAGTAACCTTTATTGATTTTTATGGTATACAGAATGAAGTAGGATAGATTTTATCTATATATATGGTTTTAAGCTTCTTAATGGTGTTTAAGTCTATAATTAACATTTTTGTTATTGATTTACAATTATACTTCCGAATGTATTGTTCTGTGTCTGTTTTCACTGAAGGATAATTCGTTTTGATTCCTAACAATGACGTTTATGTATATATCCGTGGGGCATATGATGTATATGTGTTCATGAAAGAGAAAAGTGTTTACGAGTTGTCTTCATTAGTCCCACGTTCTGCTTGCAAGCCCTCTTTTTAATTACTGTTTTGAACCTACAGTTGTTTTTCCATTATATAACTGTACTGCATTCCCATTTTAGATCCAACTGAGGAGCCAGCACCACAGGCCACCAATACAGTTGGCTCGGTTATTGGAGTAATTGTTACCATTTTTGTGTCTGGAACCATATACTTTATTTGCCAGAGGATGTTGTGTCCACGTATGAAGGGCGATGGGGAAACCATGACTAATGACTATGTAGTTCATGGACCAGCTTCTGTGCCCCTTGGTTATGTGCCACACCCAAGCTCTTTGTCAGGATCTCTTCCAGGTGAGCTGAGACTGATCCATTGAGAACCAAGTCTTGGGTCCTGGCGAGACTGCCACGTTTCCCTTATGGAGACAGAATACTGCCCACAGTCTATGTCAGTGTAGACCACTTTGAATAATTATAAGAACAAATGTTCTCTTTTACTTTTAGCAACTTCTCTTTACCCAGAAGTCCTTAGGTATGGTTTGGTAGAAATTGCCAAAGGATATAAAGCAAATATATGTACATACAAGCATTTATATGTAATATATTTACTGCATATACTGCATTTCTGGATGTGCTCTGCTGAAAATGAATCAACTGGTCATTTGGTGAAAAGAGTCATAAACCACAATTCTTTAGGTTCACTACCAAGAGACCTCAGTACTACTGAGCCCAGGAATTAAAGGAGGCCAAAAAATGAAGATTCCTTTTCAGCAAACAGAGATTTAGAAATACCTGAGTGATAGCAGGGAGGTATATATCATCTTATGTTTTCTCCTAACTTAGGTGATGACAGTGGGAGTAGGTTTTGTTCAAACATAGCCAAGTTGCCAGATGTTCTATACTTGGGAGAGACCATATTGCTCTAGGGACGTACAGCTTTAAAAAAAAAAAAAAAAATTTATTTATTTATGGCTTTGTTGGGTCTTTGTTGCTGCGCGTGGGCTTTTTCTAGTTGCGGCGAGCCGGGGCCACTCTTCGTTCCCGTGCACGGGCTTCTCATTGCGGTGGCCTCTCCCTCTGTGGAGCACGGGTTCTAGGCGCGCAGGCTTCGGTAGCTGTGGCTCGCGGACTCCAGAGCACGGGCTCAGTAGCTGTGACGCACAGGCCTATCTGCTCCGCGGCATGTGGGATCCTCCAGGACCAGGGCTTGAACCCGTGTCCCCTGCATTGGCAGGCGGATTCTCAACCACTGCACCACCAGGGAAGCCCCAGCTTTCTTTTCAATGCATTTTGGTACCCTCAGTGAAAAGAAACCTTTCTTGTGATGAATATGCAGAAAGAGATACCAGGCCAAGAGCCCTGTGAAAATAACTTATTCTGGATGTTAACGTTAAGGAAACGTGTGATTTTTAAAACTGTTAATGATTCCTTGTTACCATACCTAACTTTGTTAGTGGAATTTGGGAAGTCACTTTGAAAAAAATGGAATTTCTTCTTTTACCTTGTAGTTGTGATTCCACCAACATTTGCATCCAGTAGATAAAGCAGTAATCTCCCATGCAGTGAATTTATGCCCTTAAAAATGGGTTTAGTTTTCTTTTGAGCAGATCTATTACTTAATGTGCCCTGCTTTGCAGCCTCCACTCTCCACAGTTCTTTCTTTCTCAGATCCTCTAAGAGGTTGAAAACCTCTCAGTTTGAACAGCTCTGCTTCCATTCTGGGGAAGAGGAAGGGCTGGGAGCTATTCTTGGCCTTGTTCTAGGCCAGCTCTCAGTGGAAGTGTCCACTTCTAGGGAACATTTGTTTCTCTTTTCCGTTAAGTGTTTTCAACTATCACTGGGAAAAGAGGGCATAAATTGTTTTAACGCCAACCTATCTGACTATTGGTATTTGTAATTCTAGTACTGAATAAAATTATTTCATGCATTTTTATAGATCTTATTCAACTTCAGTATGATCCTCCTTCATTTTAGGAATGTCTCGAGGTAAATCAATGATAAGCTCCCTCAGTATCATGGGGGGAAGCAGCGGACCCCCTTATGACCGAGCTCATGTCACAGGAGCATCGTCAAGTAGTTCTTCAAGCACCAAAGGCACTTACTTCCCTGCAGTAAGCAGTCTGTTTTCCTTTGTTCACTTTGAATACTAAGATAAACAGGATCTTAGATTTTTAACTTATTTAAATGTGGATACTCAGTGATGGTAATATAAAAAGTTTTTTAGTATAGAATTTAGGTATATAAGGCTCAAAGAATTCACCACCACGTGAGCACTTAGAAACCTTTCTTTAAGTTTACTGTGTAGCAACCAGCATATTTGAAAACACTGACATTAATTTCATATACTGGGTAAAAGTAGAACTATTGAATAGTACCTCCTGAGAGGCTAAGGACCTTCATTCTATGACCTCCCAAGAGAAGATGCACACCTGGTATTTCTCCTAAGTCAGTAATTTTTCTCTAAACATTTATAATTTTGAAAACTCAGAACCCAGTTGTGCTACACTTAAACCAGTGACTTGTAGATTACAGATTTCCTTCTCATCACCTTGTGCTGTTCAGCCATAATGAAATTGTGTCTTGGCGGGTGGAGAGCCACAGTCCTGAAGTATTACTTTAGGTCAGTTCTTTGAAAAAGGATTGTGCTACTAGTGTAATGGAAAGGAATATGAACAGAGATGAAGGAAAAGAAGTTGAAAAAAGGCTAATGGTCTCTGTCTGGAATAGACTCTTCTTATTTCAATAATTTGATTATTTTTCCTTTTAGATTTTGAACCCTCCGCCATCCCCGGCCACAGAGCGATCACATTACACTATGGAATTTGGTTATTCTTCAAACAGTCCTTCTACTCATAGGTCCTACAGGTAATACACATCCTCCTCCAGCATAAATCGAAGTATTTATTAGAAGCAAGTATTCTAGTTGTGAGTTTGCTGTAGCCCTGAATGAGTAGATGATGGTCACCAAGAGAGAATAGGCATCTTGTCTTGGTAATGCTGATATTGCCCCTACCACAAATCCTTTTCTTTGAGGGCATTATACTTTTTTAAAATTGAAGTATAGTTGATGTACAATACTATATAAGTTACAGGTGTACAGTATAGTGATTCGCAATTTTTAGGGGTTATATTCCATTTATAGTTATTATAAAATATTGGCTATTCCCTGTGTTGTACAATATATCCTTGTAGCTTATTTTATACCTAAAAGATTATACCTCTTATTCCCCTGCCCCTAAATTGCCCCTCCCCACTTCTCTCTCCCCAGTAGTAACCACTAGTTTGTTCTCTATATCTGTGGGCCTGCTTCTTTTCTGTTATATTCACTAATTTGTTGTATTTTTTAAATTCCACATATAATTGATATCATACAGTATTTGTCTTTCTCTCTCTGACTTATTTCACTTAGCTCAATACCCTCCAAGTCCATCCATGTTATTGCAAATGGCAGTGTCTTTCTTTTTTATGGCTGAATAGTATTCCGTTTTTGTGTGTGTGTGTGTGTGTGTGTGTGTGTGTGTGTGTGCGTGCGCGCGCCACATTTTCTTTATCCATTCATGTGTTGATGGACACTTAGTTTGCTTCCATATCTTGGCAATTGTAATAATGCTGCTGGGAACATTGGGGTGCATATATGTTTTCGAATTAGTGTTTCCATTTTTTCAGATATATACCCAGGAGCGGAATTGCTGGGTCATATGATAGTTCTATTTTAGTTTTTTGAGAAACCTCCATACTGTTTTCCACATCAATTTGCAGTCCCACTAACAGTGTACAAGGGTTCTCTTTTCTCTACATCCTGCCAGTGTTTGTTATTTGTGTTCTTTTTGATGATAGCCCTTCTGACAGGTGTGAAGTGATACCTCATTGTGGTTTTGATTTGCATTTTGCTGATGATAGCAATGTCAAGCATCTTCTCATGTGCCTGTTGGCCATCTGCATTTCCTCTTTGGAAGAATGTCTGTTCGGGTCTTCATGGCACTATACATTTTTTAAACAGAGTAAAAAATGCTGTCTTTTAAAGTATTAAGGTAGAGCCCCCAGGCTTTGGCAGTATTCTAAGGAAGTTACCCCGCAAAGTGACTTGATTGCAAAATAGGTTACTGCTGAGGTTAGGTTTGATTGATAGTCTTCAGTGGAATATTGGGATAAAACTAAGGTTGGGAGCGTTATGGGAACTCTAAAACAGCAGGAGTATTAAGGGAACAGAATTTGAGAAAAGTTGAGAGAAGCTTAAGTTCACCTCTTGCTTACATATGTTATTACAATCTGGAATGAAAAGTTTCTCATATAGTTGCATGGAATAAATCATGACTCACTAAAATAACTGAAATGTATTTGTAAGCCAGAAATGGGGGGGATTATGCCTTTGTGCTGATTCGTGAGGCTGTAGAGCTAGGGATGAGCAAGTTAAGTCCTAGTGTGTCATCTTTCGACTTATTCGCGAGGCCAGCAGAAAGTCAAAAACTTACGCGCTCTCTCACTTAGTGCCCAGTGTTTATTGCCATCCCTCAAGTGCCTGTTATCTTCGAGATCAGGCGTTTTCTAGCATATTCCAGTCAGATGGCCCTGATACATAACCTTATAGATGTGTAGAAAGCAAGTGGAAATTGTTTATAGTATCTCCTTCACAATTCTCATTTCAGTTTATGGGTAAGATAGGCATGGCTCTGAACTGATTGTTTTTATGTTTTATTGTAAATGTTGCTTTCCCTACCACAGGTTTGTTCTAAAAAGCCAAATAGAAAGGCAGAAACCTGAAAATTGAAAACACAAAAGGAAAGACCTAAAATTTTACTTTAAAAAAATTAATTTCCTTAAATTGAATAAAACACTGTTTGGTTCAAGTAAACATAATTGCATCAAAAACAATTCTTACTTAACCATTTCCCACATCCTCATATTAAGCCCAGTTTATTTCTTCAGAGTGAAACTTTTTATCATTTGTTGAATTTTTTGTCTAGCTTAAAGTTTGTGAAACTTAAAAGAATTTTGTTAATTCTATTTCCTTTCGTTCTCTCCTCTTTTATTTTTTCTCCCATGAACATGAAATTTGGGCCTTTTAAATGTAGAGCCAACAAATTTCTCCAAGGCTCGCCACCTGACTGGACAGAAAGATAAGACCTAAAAAATACTATGACATCATGTTAGTACTGGTAGTAAAAATGCTCGAGAACCTGCTTGGCAGGTCATGTAACTTTTGGTCTTTTGCAGCCATTTCTTTTCATACCACTGAGGCCTTGCCTCACATGGCTTTTATCCTAAGGTGTTATCTGGCACTCTGTATCGCTAGGTATTTTATAAATCGTTACTTCAGTTTTACACTTGCTCTTGCCCTACTCTTGCAGTCATTTTGTTTGATAGGGAAGCATATAAATAAATTTTGATTGAGATAAATATGAAATAAGATCAGCTTTACTATACCTAGACTATGAATGGTATAAGAAGTTATAGATAGAAGTAGAAATGATAGAAAAGCCAGCAACTTGTCAGCTCTTATTTTCACTAGTACATTTCTCTCTTTCCAGTGCCTTTTTCTTTAGTTGGCCATGCTACAGACTTGACTTAACAGCTATAGATTACTTGAAAAGGTAGCTTAAAAGGTGTAAAAAATAAATTAGGACTCTGAAATACGTATTAGAAAATTCACTGGTCCTGTATGGATACCTAGAATTTATCTTTTTTTTTTTTTTTTTTGGTGGTACGCGGGCCTCTCACTGTTGTGGCCTCTCCCGTTGCGGAGCACAGGCTCCGGACGCGCAGGCTCAGCGGCCATGGCTCACGGGCCCAGCCGCTCTGCGGCATGTGGGATCCTCCCGGACCGGGGCACGAACCCGCGTCCCCTGCATCGGCAGGCAGACTCCCAACCACTGCGCCACCAGGGAAGCCCTAGAATTTATCATTTTGATGTTCAGTTAGAGCCACTCTTATGACAATATGCTTGTCTATATACAGGGCATCAACACTCCTTCCCCCAAACCACAGCAGTTTCCCTTTGCTGATAGTAATAATAATGGGATAGATAAGCTCCTTAGGCTGTCTACCAAAATTCAGCCTGGCTTGTACAGTATTTGAGTTGTAAAGAGAGAGTGAAGTCTTCAGACATAATTAAATTATTCATCAGGTAAATCATAGATCGTTTAAGGAGTATTGAGAGAATGCTAGCATGTTTGAGTAATGTAAGATGATAAAGACCCATTCTTCTCACAGATCATGGAGAGGCAGAAATTGGTGAGGTCCACTATATAGACTAAATCCAAAATGTATAACTGAGAGATTTTCCAAAGATGACCATTAAATACAACTTTGAATAGTTCTTTTTTATTCTATGATACAGGGTAACTTAAAGATACAAGCACATACCCAGAGGCTAGAATGGGTTCACCTCTGCATTCCCATTCTATCCACATTTAATTGCCTCTAATCACATTTTATCTACAAATATGAAACACATGCTATCTTCCTCCTCCAATCTGCCATGGAAAACTGCCTCTTGGTTGGTGCAGCCTTAAATTGTAGTAGCTTATCGTCTTGCAGGTGAAGTTTGCGTTTAATACCTCTGTATTCTGATAGAGAAAACCACCTCTCCAGAACCCTGACTCAGCCTCTCCTGATTTTCTCCCTATGCCAGCTACAGGCCGCACAGTTACCGGCACTTTGCACCGCCCACCACACCCTGCAGTACAGATGTTTGTGACAGTGACTACGCTCCCAGCCGGAGAATAATGACCTCAGTGGCCACAGCCAAGGGCTACACTAGTGACTTGAACTATGACTCAGAGCCTGTGCCTCCGCCTCCCACGCCCCGAAGCCAGTACTTGTCGGCAGAAGAGAACTATGAAAGCTGCCCACCTTCTCCATACACAGAGAGGAGCTACTCTCATCACCTCTACCCACCGCCGCCCTCTCCCTGTACAGACTCCTCCTGAGGAGGGGCCCTCCTCCTCTGACTGCCTCCCACACGAAAGTGTAAACACGAATTCGGTTGAGATCTGGAGGGGGGGAGGGAGCTCTTCGAGAAGGGTGAGGCAGACCATGTACAGATAAAAATTATAAATGGGGTAGGGCATACTGGAGATATTTGTACAGAAGGAAAGATATTTATATATTTTCTTAAAACAGCACATTTGCTGCTTGTGCCATAAAAATTTGTATAAAAAATAAATTTGTACTAAAAGTTTTATTTTTGCAAACTAAATACACAAAGCATGCCTTAAACCCAGTGAAGTGACTGAGTACAAAGGAAACAGGAATAATAAAGGCATCACTGACCAGGAATGTCTGGGCTTTATTGATACCAAAAAAAAAAAAGAAGAAGAAGAAGAAGAAAAAAATTATAAAGTCCATCTCAGAGCAGCAAACTATAGATACTTGGAAGTAGCCAAATGACCTTCATGTTAACTAACATTTGAAGGCCAGCAGATTTAAGAAATGAAAGGAAAAAAAAAAAGAAATAATACTAACTTTGGATAAAGGGCTTTGTTTTCTCTAGGAATCCAACAATTTTATCGAGGAAAATAGATATTTATAAAAATCCATTTGGGGTGCTGCTGTTGTGGGAGAGATCAGCTGTCTGGTAAGATGCTATGGGGCCGTTTGTTGTGCAAGTCTTCTGTCCCTACCTTAAAACTCACCCCTCTGTCATGTATTAATTTTTTTCCCTGGGTGTTTTCATCTTCCTTCCTCCCCTAGCAGTATTGTAGGGTATTTTGCCAAAATAGCATAATTTATTCACAGTTTTTTATCTGAGGATTGATAAAATGGAATTTTCTAAATTAAGTTTTCATTTTAATATTTCTACCAGCTCTGTACCGCAGTCAGCTTAGCTCTTCATTTGGACCGCTGTGTTCGCATAATGATCAAAGGTTAGACATGTTACTGCTCCTCTTCCAAGATTGTTTTAATGCTCATTAAAATGTCTTTTTACAACACATATAGACAATGTTTAAGAGTTACAAATTTAACCATTAAGTTTTGTTGTAAATTAATCATATATCCTTGCAGTACTTTCAGCATATGATATCACAGTATGAAATCACTTTTATATGTATCTTTCCTAGTAAAACATTTAAATATGTTCCGGTTAGAGACAATCTATTTAAAAAGAGAATTTTTTGTTATCGTTGGGTTTTCCCTTCATTAACTGTTGGTGACATTTTCATGTTCTTTAGGCCAATTTTTCTCAGAATGATCTCTACATACATACCTCTTCTAATGTGTGACATGAGTTTAATATCTTTCTGTTACCTAATGTGAAGGTTAGATTGTTTTCAAATTATCCATGAATTATTCTTGTAATCACCTCATATATTTTTTATGTGTCTTCTCTCTTATTCCATGATGGATTAAGATGATTTAACAAATTTAACAATATGGATTACACGAGAAGGCAAACTATTAACTTCTCAGCTGTCAGAACTCGGGTGGAGGGGAATATTTGAAGGCTCTTATGTAATCTGCCTGACCTGTGTGGTACTGGGGCTGCTTCATCTTCAGCTGTCAGGGCTGACCTGTGGAATGATTCTAGCACTGCTCTGCCACCTTGCCAGAAGTTGGTTTCCTGCTTTTTACATGTCTCCAGAATTTCTCTGCTGAAGTTGAATGTGTTTTTAAACTAATGTATTTTTTACCTTAACAGGTGTTGGTCGGTTGTTATCAAATGATTTTTTTTTTTTAATTCTGTTTTGTTGAGGCCTCTCTGGATTTCAGGACCGAAGAGAAAACAGTGGAAGAAGGGATTCAGAATTTTGGTAGAGGTGAACTAACTGTTTAAACAATTTAAAAATATACCTAAGTAATCTTTTTAAAGAGAAAAAAACACGGTTTCAGAGTAATGCTTAGATTATTGGGAGTACCTTATATGAATCAGGTGCACTTGATATTGCATATAAATAAATGGTAATCCATTAGTATCTTGCATTTCAGTCAGACGAATGTTAACTCTTCCTGTTGATGGAACAGAGGGCTCAAGTTCTAACAAAATGGACATTGAAGTTGCGTTCTGTGACACACAAGGGCGCTTGATGCTCAAATGAAGATGGAAAGGTTAGCAATAACTGGGTATCACTTAGAATTTGAGAATTCTGTATGTTTACATTTTTTAATGTGCATCTTTATCTAGTGGGCTTCCCATGTGGAAACTTGCACTATAATGAACTAAGAAGAATATTGCCTTGTTATATCTCAGTTCAAGTGCTTGTACTGTGATGGCAATGGCCTCTTCTTGCAAAATACTAATTTGTGTGCCAATTTGTTTGAAATTATTTGAAGGCAGTTCAGCTTAATCTCAGAATCCTCTTTCTTGGTATTTGAGATGGATTCTTAACATTTTGGGGAGTACCTTTCAATGAGAGAATTGTCAAAATTCAGGAAAGATTTATTGACCCTCATAACATATGGACAGTTAAGCTTAAAAGTAGACTATCTTGATTATTAAACACAAGATCTTTAATTGGAAGATAAATTAATATATGAGAGCACAGATCAGGGGAAAAAGGGAAAATGTGTTTTGAATTTGGAGTATTGCTAGATTCATTATCCATGCTGGGGGGCAATGAATAAAATTTCATTATATTCCTTAAATGCGAAAGTATTCATTGTGATTGTATGGCGTGAAGTATGCCCAGTTACTGACGTCATTAAAATTATCTGAGAATTGAAATTCAGCATAGCATGCTTTCTGTGCCCTGTAGTAAGCTATTCTTCACTGAAGTGGTCTTTTATAATTCTGAACTTTTATAATCTTGAACTTGGCTCCTGCAGAGCCCTGGTTTTCTGAACAGTGGCCCAAAGGATTTTGTTGCTTATATCAGATAATGGCATATTCACAATGTAAAAAACAGTTAAGGCATAGAATTTTCTCAATATTAATTTTTCTTTCAGGAAATTTTGTTATGCCTCTGACACTTGCTATAACTCTTCTAACTAGCACATCATGAGATACGTTTAGCAGAAAATTATCATTATTTTAATTTTAATATAAAAATACTTTGTGATGTACTACCAAGAGCTTATCTGACCCTTCAATAAGTTTGAGAACAGCTATTCTAAAGGGTTGATATGTATTTAGAAATGAAGTCTTTACAGTACATTTTCATGTAATATAGGCCAGTAATTGGGGGTGGGGGCTTTTGAGCAGTAAAATTTTAAGATGATTGAGGATTGTATGTTTTCATGATTTAAAAATACTCCAAAGTCAATCATTTGTATACAACCAACTCATTTGATATTAAGACATTGTTAAGGTATAAAAATAGCCACCATCCTTATTAGGTAGAAATTAGTTTGGAGGGAAAATTTTTTTCTTTTGCTGTAAAAGCTCATTAATGAAGAATACTTCACGTAGGGTTGGTAACTGTGACTTAATCTGTTACTGAACTGTGTATATTTATGTGACCTGATAGCAGTAATCATAGTATAGAGACTATTTACTTTGGGTACAAAAGAAAGGCTTGCCTTAAGCAAGCAAACCTGGCTCTGCGATAGGTCTGCTGCTATTGTTTCTCTGTCAAGTCCTGTGCCTCGACTAGATTCTTAAAAGTGTAGTTTTAAAAATTGCTTTATCTCTTGCAGGGGGAAACTTGCCACTTCATTGATTTGCATGCCATAAAAGCAGCATGTTGGTTATTACCATTACACATCTAACAAGATTCAGAAACAAAAATCTTGGCCTTTTCACGTCCCCCAAGTATGTCAAACTTTTAATAAGCGCAGTACTTCATTCTGAATAATGACATGAATAGTATGTCTGGAGTGTGGGTATGAGTATGTGATTATCCGGTGGCTGACAAATGTTTGAGCAGGAATAAATGAGACTGTACACTAAGTGTAGACATGGACTGAGTCTTAAAGAAGTTCATAATCGAGCATTGTTTAAAACATGTTCTCAGGATTCTTAAACTCAAGAAAATTTAATTTTATTTGGTACCCCTTTCCTTATCCCAAACCTAAAATGAACCAAGAGAAATAACAGATGATTTTACAAAGTACTAGTAGCATATGGTTGGTTTCTGACTTCTGGGATTGCATCATGTCACAATAGGCTCAAAATTTAGCTTTTGAAATTCTCAGACTTCTAAAGGACTTTGGACCCTAAAGCATAACATTTTACTCTTATAATTTTGAAAGATTTTAAAAATTGTGAACCATATACTCGGGATATTTGTTTGATTGGATTCTGCCTTTTGTTAAACTAAGCCTATACCTGAGCGGAGAGGGAGGTAGATTATTCAGTTAATCTAGATGATTTAGAATGAAATTACTGACCTCATGCTTCTTCAGTCAAGATCAATTTTACTGGTTTTTTTGTTTTGGGGGTTTTTTTTCATAAGGCATTCTTAAACCATTCTTAAGTTATTGCTGAAAAAAATCGTCATGACTTTACAGGTAGAATTATAAAGTAAGTGATATCTTGTACTCAGAAGTGGAATATAGCCCTAACAATTAGATTTCCCATTACTTAGGGTGTGCCCAGTAGTTAACACCAAAGAATTATACAATGTGCTTTTGCTTAACTGTCCATTCTTTTTTTAAAAGAAAAGAATTTTTTTAATTATTAAAAAAATTTTAAATCAAATATAAGGGCAGGGATATAGATAAATATATAGATAGAGAGATCTCTGTGTATATGTCTCTAAATATCAATGCCTAAATATGAATATTAGAAAATAAGGCAAAGTCTGATTAAACCTAACATTACATGAAATTAAGTATCTGGGCTTAGTTGAGGACATTTTATTATAATAAGAGTAAAGAGGATACTGAGATGCTTAAGCTGGACTAGCCTTATTTGCAAGTGAAGGATCTGGTGCTGCTTTCAGATGTTTTATCCTCTGTGTTTTAAAATTTTTTCTTAAGCTTTAATCTTCGTCATTGTCTTAAAGTCAGCTGGTGTTTCTTGTTCATGGACTTTGGTACGATGGTGCTTTGCAAGGATGTATTTATATTTTAATGACCAACATTTGGTCAGCCCTTGTCCACTATTCACTTCCCCCTTTTTGTAAAATAAGTGCTTTAATTTTAAACTGTATAAAAATACCTTGTATAAATCCCCTTTTTGATTATTACAATAAGTTGAGTTGTAACAAATGAAATGTTGATTTTTATAATAAAACAGTGGAAAATACAAGTGTCATTTCTTCAGCAAGAAATTAAAAAACAGTTGACTGTGCTTTGCTATGATATATGAATGTTGTGTTTCAGACACAACAAAACCCACCTTTATTGTTTGCATTTCAAATAAAATACAACTTTGGAAGAGAGGTTTGAGAAGGGCTGTTGCTTAGTGCAGTGCTGACAATACCTGTGATTGGGAACAGAATAAGGAAAAGTTGGGTCTGCTTACCCACTGCACAGCAAAGCCAATCTACTGATACCGGGTTGTGGTGAAGGAAAGTACAGCATTTATTTGCAGGGTGCCAAGCAAGAAGAATGGGCAGTTTGTGCTCCAAAGACCCAAACTCCCTGATAGCTTTCAGGAAAGAGTTTTTTTAAAGGCAGCATTTGGGGTAAGAGCTGCAAGGTGCATGACTTTCTTCTGATTGGTTGGTGGTAAGGTAACGGAGTGGTGTTTCAGGAATCTTTATCATTAACCTTGTGGTTCTAGCCAGTCTGGGTTCTACATGCTTGTGGTTAGCATGTAGTCACCATTCTCTACTTGGGTTGGGGGGCTGGGAATCTTAGTTTCTACAGACAGCTCAAGGATATGCATCAGGTTGTTAGGTATATCCCTTGAGAAGGAACTAGGATTCTGTTTTACCACTGAACTATTATCAGTGCTTTTCTTGCTTAACTGCTTTTCCTTTGTTTCTGAATTCCCTCTCTTCCCTAATTAGTAGGAACTCTGGGAAGGCATAGGAGACTAAAGCCTTTTTCTACAAACAAGAAACAGGAGAGAGGAGGGCTTTTGTGCTCAGGAGGGCCCCACAGGGTCCTGCTCAGTTTCACAATTTGTGCTTCTGACTGCTCTTGTTTTTATAAACGCCTGGAAGGAGTCCTGATGTGGCCTCTGAGCCACCCCCTTCTCCTCCTCCAAATTATCTTTAAAAATGAACTTGCTTTTCCCGGTGCAGAGCCCAATGTGATATGATGATATTGAAGGGTAGCAGAATATACCACTGCAAAATATGCCACTTTGGCATCTTGATTATTTTGATCTGTAGGTACTTAAAAACCAGCAAATGCAGAGAAAAGCTGTCTCTGAATTCCCCTTATCTGCCTAAAGACAGATCATCTAAAAGCAACACAATTGTCATGAATCATAAATCCCTTCCCCGAGAGTTTTTATCAACCAGGGAAGATTGACGTCACGGGAGAGGAAACTAGAAGTGGACACGTTTGCCAAACAAACTTTGTCACAAACTATCATATCTCCTATGTATTCTCTTAAAGGCCTATTCATCTTTCCTAATAATCCCTTAAGAGGCCTATGTCCTCACTCCCCTTTGCCTGTTAAAATGGTATTTAAGCCTGAATTCCACCTTAGGGAGTTACTCATTTTTCTCTGGGTATCTCCTGTGTATACCTAAGGTATACATGTTAATAAACGTCTGGTCTTTATTTCCACCCCCCCTTATAAATCTGTCTTTTATTGTAGGAGTCTCATTTAAGAACTCAGAAGGGTGTATGGAAAAACCATTGAGAACTCAAAACTACCGGATCCCTGCTTTAGTCTGAGATTACTGTTTGATAGGAAGGGGGGAAGCTGCTTTTTTATTAAGCAGTAGTTGAGTTCAAACATCAGGTGGTTAAATGGAAACCAAGTGGTTT
Organism: Kogia breviceps; assembly: GCF_026419965.1. Lineage (NCBI taxonomy): Eukaryota > Metazoa > Chordata > Mammalia > Artiodactyla > Physeteridae > Kogia > Kogia breviceps. The sequence goes on along the minus strand of NC_081321.1, from coordinate 8,401,535 downwards.
GGGATTTTTTTCCCCTTAATCAGTATATTTTAAAATTGAAGTATGGTTGATTTACAGTGTTGTGTTAATTTCTGCTGTACAGCAAAGTGATTATATTCTCCTTTTTTAGTATTCTTTTCCATTACGGTTTATCATGGGATATTGAATATAGTTCTATGTGCCATACAGTAGGACCTTGTTGTCTCTTCTGTTTGTTTGTTTTCATTTATTTATTTTTTATTTTTGGCTGTGTTGGGTCTTCGTTGCTGCGCACAGGCTTTCTCTAGTTTCGGCGAGCGGGGACTACTCTTCGTTGCAGTGCGCGGGCTTCTCATTACGGTGGCTTCTCTTGCTGAGGAGCATGGGCTCTAGGCACGTGGACTTCAGTAGTTGTGGCTCGCTGGCTCTAGAGCGCAGGCTCAGTAGTTGTGGCGCACAGGGTTAGTTGCTCCGCGGCCTGTGGGATCTTCCCGTACCAGGGATCAAACCCATGTCCCATGCATTGGCAGGTGGATTCTTAACCACTGTGCCACCAGGGAAGCCCAGGACCTTGTTGTTTATCCAATCTGTATATAAAAGCCTACATCTGCTCACCCGAACCTCCCACTCAGTCCTTCCCCCAACCCCCTCCCCTGGGCAACCACCAGTCTGTTCTCTATGTCCATGATTCTGTTTCTGTTTCATAGATAGGTTCATTTGTGTCATATTTTAGATTCCATATATAAGTGATATCATGGTATTTGTCTTTCTCTCTCTGACTTACATTACTTAGTATGATAATTTTTAGTTGCATCCATGTTGCTGCAAATGGCATTATTTTGTTCTTTTTTATGGCTGAGTAGTATTCCACTGTATATATGTACCACATCTTCTTTATCCATTCATCTGTCGATGGACATTTAGGTTGTTTCCATGTCTTGGCTATTGTGAATAGTGCTGCTATGAACATAGAGGTGCATGTATCTTTTTTTTTTTTTTTTTTTTTTGCGGTATGCGGGCCTCTCACTGTTGTGGCCTCTCCCGTTGCGGAGCACAGGCTCCGGACGCACAGGCTCAGCGGCCATGGCTCACGGGCCCAGCCGCTCCGCGGCACGTGGGATCTTCCCGGACCAGGGCACAAACCCGTGTCTCCTGCATCGGCAGGCGGATTCTCAACCACTGCGCCACCAGGGAAGCCCGCATGTATCTTTTTGAATTATAGTTTTGTCTGGATATATGCCCAGGAGTGGGATTGCTGGATCACATGGTAATTCTGCTTTTAGTGGAAACCTAGTTTTAATGTAAAAGTCTTTCCTTAGTAGATGCTTTTGAAAAAATGAGCTTGCCTTGGCTTCTTTAATGACCCCTTGCATTCTTTCTCTGGAGGGGAAACAAAAATCATGTAAGTTGTGCTGTTGCCATTTGAGTCAAAGAAAGGAAAGGCAGCACTATGGTTGGTTTGCCTGATTTTAAAGGCGTGCTGTAGAATAAGGAAAACAGTGAAAAGTCTAATTCAAAAAGACACATACAGCCCAGTGTTCATAGCAGCATTATTTACAGTAGCCCAGATATGGAAGCAACATAAGTTTCCAACAAGTGAATGGATAAAGAAGATGTAGTGTGTGTGTATACACACAGACACACACAAGGGACTATTACTCAGCCATAAAAAACAATGAAATTTTGCCATTTGCAACAATATGGATGGACCTGGAGGGAAGGTATTATGCTTAGAGAGTGACAAATAATGTATGCTATAACTTATATGTGGGAATCTAAAATATGAAACAAATGAATATAACAAAAAAAAACAGACTTACAGATATAGAGAACAAACTAGTGGTTACCAGTAGGGAGAGGGAAAGGGGGAGGGAGGGGCAAGGTAGGGGGAGGGGATTAAGGGATACAGATCACTATGTATAAAATAAATAAGCTGCAAGGATATATTGTATAGCACAGGGAATATAGCCAATATTTTATAATAACTTTAAATGGGTTATAATTTTTAAAATATTTCATCACTATGTCATACATCTGAAACTAATATAATATTGTAGATCAACTATACTTCCATTTAAAAGAATGAGTAGGGAATACAGTGAGTTGTTTTGGGTTCTTCTTTCCCCAGATAGGTTTTCAGCTAAGGTTTTACAATCTTTTTAATTTTAATTCTTTGCCTTGTATGTGATTGCATTATTTCTGTAAATTTAAATCAGAGGATGAATTAGTATTCACAGCGTTCAGGACACACTGCCCCAAAATATGGCACCTTGGCATGTTGAATTTTTTAAGCTGAAGGAATTTGAGAAATGGAGTGTTCAGGAAGGACTCTCTGACCTTCCTGTGAAGCAGGTATAAACCATCATGTGAAAGGTACCCTCCCTTTACCCGGAAGAAAGACACACTGAGTACTCTGAACAGGCGTTGCTGAGTTCTCCCAGTTTACTACACTTAGCTCATACTCTGCCCTATCATATCTTTCCATGACTTGCCACTCTTCATCAAACCCAGTGAAAGAATAGGTTTAACCATCTTTTGGATCTTCATTTCCTTATGAGGGCTCCCATGTCACGTAAAATGGACACATTTGTAGGCTTTTCTATTCTTAATCTCTTCTGTCACAGCGGTCCCAGTAGAGAACTTAGAAGATATTTTTCCTCCCCTATACTGGTTTCAGACCTCTGGATCTATTCATTTGTACCGTGCAGTCTGCACAATACATCTTCCACCCCAGAAAAATTTCTACCTGAGATTTGCGTTTGTAAACTCAGATTTATTTACCATATAAAGCCAGTCTTCCCCAATCAAGAGGCTAAAAATAAAGGATAACGTTTGTTAACATTTAACCAGCATTTACTGTGCACCAGGTGCTGTGGGAAGTATCCCATTTTTTTCCACAAAATAATCAACTGATTAATGACCAACCTTGACAGGAAGTGCCCAATTGGAGTATGAAAATTCTAGTGTAAAATTTTGATCGGAGACAGTTCGCAGTGGATGCAGGGAAAAGGACACTGAATTGAGATTTAGACTGTAATCTCTGTTCCATTTTAATTGATTGCCAAGACATGTCTGAAGTCATTTATTCTCTGTATTTGTTGGTATTAGTCCCTAATAGTTTTCTGAACCTTGACTCTTCAATCAGCCAGGTCTACCACCTGTTCCAGAGAGCTACTTGTACATAAAGCATTCTAGGCAATGAATAGTATTACAGGGAGGCCAAACAGCTATGTAGCATCCTGTTCTGTGTAGATCCCTGTTTAATGCCTCCTTCCTCCTGGCCCTTTCTCTGGTCTTGCTCTGCATTCCAAGAGAATTTATAGCTCTCGAAAGAGAGACAACACAGGGCCGATCATACCATAAAAGCTGTATGGCAGACAAAAGTGATTATCTTTTGATAATCAAAGGGAGCTTTTTGACTTGATTATTCTACCAAAAGCTTCCACGCTACGATTACCTAATTGTATGGTCCTCAAGATGCTTTGCGTTTTGTCCAGTAATTATAAAACCAAGTTCCCCTGCCGAGTTCGATTAACCTCTCTGTCTAAAATGTTATTTCCTTTCTTGTCTTGCCCCTGTTCTCCTCAGGATTGAGGGGTGTCAAAGAAAAGGCAGGATTGAAACTGAGCAGAACCCTGCAGGGCCTTCCCAGGTACCAAAGCCCCTCCGTGTTCTCTGTTTCTTGTTTGTAGCAAAAGGCCTTAGTCCCCTAGGCCTTCCCTGAGTTCCAAAAAGTGGGCACAAGTAGTTCACTAGGGAAGTGAGGGCATACAGAGACAAAGGTAAAGCAAACAAGGAAAGTAATGATAGTTTAAACAGTAGTTCAGTGATAAAAGACAGTCCTAGTTCCTCCTCAGAGGATAATATACATAACAATCTGATACATATCTTTGAGTTGTTCAGCAAAACTAAGATACCCTTCCCTGCCTGGAGGATGGTGACAACATGCAGACCACAAGTATGTAGACCTCAGAAGATTGGAACCAGAAGGTTGATGATTCAGATTTCTGAAACATCACTCTTACCTCACCATCAACTAATTAGAAGAAATCATGCACCTTGCATCTTTCATCCCAAATGTTCCCTTTAGTAACCCTTCCCTGAAAGCCATCAGGGAGTTTGGATCTTTTGAGCATGGACTGCCTGTTCTTCTTGCTCGATACCCTGCAAATAAATGCTGTACATTCCTTCACCACAACCTGGTGTCAGTAGATTGGCTTTACCAGCAGACCCTAGTGGGAATTGGTGACCACAAAGGGACTCATCATCCCCCGTGATGTCTCACCTGTGGCACATCAAACCCTGGCTTGTGGTGGCTCTCATTCTGTCCAGCAGCTGCCTGAGCACATTTGTCTCAAGGACAGCCCTGAGGCTTGCCACTGACTGGGTGTCATTGACGCACAGCGCTTTTGATATTTGTGGTAAAGGAAACAAGGCATTTGAAGGTTGAGGTACCTGGTAAGTAGAGGAGGCTTGTGTGTGATGATACCAGGGTATTCTTCCCTATTGTGTTACCCTGACTGGAAGTTTCCATTTGGGTTTGGGACTTGGTCATTTGACTCCAGTGTCTGAGCAGAGCACTGCTTTAATTGGATTTTCCCTTTTGGACTGAGGAGTCTCTCTGGCCATTTAGGACCACCTGGGGCTGTACCTGGGAATCTCCTTTGTGGACCAGGACTCATATACCACCGTCTGGGACAGTAAGAGGAGGCTTCTCACTCTCGAGTTAGGGAAGTGTGACCTTAAGAGACCCCATTGCATTGGTTTGTTTCTTTCGGCACACGGCCTGGGGAATGTCTGACAGTACCACCCGTGGATAATTAATGATGGGTAACCAGAACTCTATTATATCTTGTAGACCCTTAAGGTCTGTTTTGCAAAACTGGGAGATAGTCTGTTATGCATCCATAAAAGAAAGAAGTGTTTCATTTTAATACTGCTTGGCCTCAATTGCTCCTTAGGATCTGGAGAACAATCGGCCCTAATGGCTCTCTAATTTATAACATTATCTTTCAAGTAGAACTGTTTTGTAAAACGGAAGGAAAATGGTATGAAATTCCTTATGCAAAGCCTTTTTATACTGTTGTGTCAAAGTAAGCCTTTTGGAATTGGTTTGGCTTTGAGCCTTTTGGAACTGGTTTGGCTTATATTTTGAGGGGGTGTGTGTGAGTGTATATTTGTGTTAAAGAAGGTGCAGTGTTTCAGTTGGTGGACATGAGAAACAAAAGTTCATTTCCTAAAAATAGCCCTTAAGGATGCATCCTACAAAATTAGACCACCCTCAGTCCGGGTGGCCCTGGTGTTCTTTAGAATCCAGAGAAAAATAATGAGGATGGAGCTCTTTTGACATTCTAAATTTTTTTTTTTTTTTTTTTTGCATATCCTGTGAGAGGAAACAGGCTTTCTAGGAGGAACTTGTACTTCTCTCCCTGTGCCTTTGAGATATAAATGTTCTAATTGGGCTCTCAGAAACTTTTATCTGACCATCTCCAATTCCTGAGACTAAAGAAAAAAAAAAAAAAAGGAAAAAGAGGGATTTTTAACTCAAGCAGGAAGCAATGAGATCTGTGTTTATATGTAAGTATGTATGTCTAAATTTATTGAGACATAGTCAGTAGGCCAGATTATAGTATTGAATGTTTTATGGATGCTTAAGTAGTAGTCTTCGGTTGTTGGATGCAGTTTTCTATAAAGGTCAATTAGGTCAGTTTGGTTTATATTGTTGTTCAAGTCTTTTATGTCTTTACTGATTTTCTATTTCAGTTACCAAGAGAAGAGTGTTGAAATCTACAACTATAATTGTTTTGTCAGTTTTTACTTTATTATGAGTTCTGTATAATTTAGTATTATTATATCTTCTTAATCTTAATAAAAATTTTTAAAATAATTTTATTATTACATAATGTCCCTCTTTGTCCCTATATTCCTTGATCTGAAGTCTACATTGACTGATATTAATATACCCATTCCAGCTTTTGTATTAGTTTTGCATATATTTTTCTGTTCTTATACTTTTAACTTCTCTTTCATGTTTAGACATAAAACAGTACAGTTGGGTCTTCATTTTTATTGATTCTATTTTTGCCTTTGATTTGGAGTGTTTAGCTATTTCCATAAATGTAATCATTGCTGTGATTCGATTCATCTACCGTCTTACTATTTTCTTTTTCTTGCAACTGTTCTTTATTCTCTTCTCTTGAGTATCTTCTAGTATTCCATTTTATTTCCACTATTGACTTGTTAGCTTTGCTCATATATGGTCATTGCTGTATGATTTACAGTATGCCTCTTTATCTTAAGTCTAGCTTGAAATTGTACACCACTTGGCATATAAGAACCTTACAACAGTCTATTTCCTTCTCCCCTTCCAGTCCTTTGTGGGTTCTTTTTAAAAATTTTTATTTATCTATTATTTTTGGCTGTGTTGGGTCTTCGTTTCTGTGCGAGGGCTTTCTCTAGTTGCGGTGAGTGGGAGCCACTCTTCATCGCGGTGCACGGGCCTCTCACCGTTGCGGCTTCTCTTGTTGCGGAGCACAGGCTCCAGATGCGCAGGCTCAGTATTTGTGGCTCACGGGTCTAGTTGCTCTGCGGCATGTGGGATCTTCCCATTATGATACATCGAGGTTTTTTTGTTTTGTTTCTTTGTTTGCTTTAAACAGTTACCTTTTTAAAAAATTTAAAGATGAGAAAAAATATTTTAACCTACCCACATATTTATTGTTTTTTGCTCTTTATTCCTTGGTATATGTCTGAGTTTCTGTTTGTTATAATTTTCCTGCAAGCTGAAGAATTTCCTTTGGTATATCTTATACTGTTTGTCTGCTCATAACAAATCCTACTTCTGATTGAAAATGTTTTCATTTTGCCTTCATTTAAAAAAAATTATAACCGCTTTATTGAGGTATAATTGGCATACAGTAGACTGCATGTATTTAAAGTATACAGTGACAAGGTAATGAATAGTTCCATCACCCCCAAACACTCACATCTCTTTGTAATTCCTTTTTTCCATCCCTCCCTGTTTCCAAGCAACCAGTGATCTGCTTTCTGTCACAGTAGATTAGTTTGCATTTTGTAGAATTTTTTATGAATAAGCCTGTACACTATGTGGTGGGCTCCCCACCCCCCAGCTTTGGTCTAACATCTTTCACTTAGAGATTCATCCATGTTACAGGGTATACCAATAGTCATTATGGGTTTTTTTGTTTTGTTTTGTTTTGTTTTTGCGGTACGCGGGCCTCTCACTGTTGTGGCCTCTCCCGTTGCGGAGCACAGGCTCCGGACGCGCAGGCTCAGCGGCCACGGCTCACGGGTCCAGCCGCTCCGCGGCACGTGGGATCTTCCCGGACCGGGGCACGAACCCGTGTCCCCTGCATCGGCAGGCGGATTCTCAACCACTGCGCCACCAGGGAAGCCCAGTCATTATGTTTTTAATTGAATAGTATTCCATTGTATGGATACACCACAATTTGTTTATCCATTCATCTGTTGATGAACATTTTGGGTTGTTTTCTCTTTAGAGCTTTCACAAATAGTTACTTCATTTGGTACAAGTTTTGGACCAAATTCATTTGCTTTGAGTAAATTCCTAAGACTGAAATGGTTGGGTCATCTCATAGATGTTTGTTTAGCTTTTTAAGAAACTGCCAAAATGTTTTCCATTTTGGAAATGTAAAATTTTACATTCTGTTTTTCTTGAGTGAACTTTGGTAGGTTCTGTCTTTCAAGAAAGTTGTCCATTTCATGTAAGTTGTCAGATTCTTGGCATAAAGTTTTGTATCATATTCTTATTTTCCTTTTAATATCTGTAGAACCTATAATGATGTCACCTCTCTTGTTCCTGATATTGGTAATTTGTGCCTCTTCTCCTGATCAGTCAGATGAGAGGTTTTATTGTACTGCTCAACAAACCACTTTTTGGTTTCATAGATTTTCCACTATTTTTCTGTTTTCTATTTGATTTCCCTCCCCGCTTATGCCTACTTTGCATTTGCTTTTTGTAATTTAAGGTATAGGCTGAAGTCATCAGTTAATGACCATTCCTTTGAATATAGGTGTTTAGTGCTATAAATTTCCTCCTAAGTACATTGGTGGCTCTCATAAATTCTGGTATGTTGTGCTTTTATTTTCTTTAAGTTTAGATTTCTTCTTTGACCCGTGGGTGATTTAGACATCACTTATTTAGTTTCCAAACATTTGAGGGGTTTTCTAGATATCTTTCTGTTACTGATTTATAATTTAATTTCATTGTGATCAGCAAACATATTTTGTATGATCTGAATCCTTTTAAATGCATTAAGATTTGTTTTATGACCCATAATATAGTTTTACTTTGTAAATGTTCCATGTACAGCTGAAAAGAATGTGCTTTCTACTATTGCTGGGTGTGATGGCTGTGATGTCAGTTAGATTTTATTTATTTATCTATTTATCTATCTATCTATCTATTTATTTATGGCTGTGTTGGGTCTTCGTTGCTGCGCTCAGGCTTTCTCTAGTTGCAGCTAGCAGGGGCTACTCCTAGTTGTGGTGCGAGGGCTTCTCATTGTGATGGCTTCTTTTGTTGAGCGTGGGCTCTAGGCTCATGGGCTTCAGTAGTTGTGGCTCACAGGCTCTAGAGCACAGGCTCAGTAGTTGTGCTGCATGGGCTTAGTTGCTCCGCGGCATGTGGGGTCTTCCCGGACCAGGGCTCGAACCCGTGTCCCTTGCATTGGCAGGCGGACTCTCAACCACTGCGCCACCAGGGAAGTCCTGTGATGTCAGTTAGATCCAAGTGGGTTGGTAGTGTTGAAGTCTACCATATCTTTACTGATTTTCTGTTTACTTGTTCTATTAACTATTGAGAGAGATTGAAATCCCCAACTATAATTGTGAATTTGTCTATAGCTCCTTGGAATTCTATCAGTTTTTGCTTTGTGTATTTTAAAGTTGTTTAATACTGTGATTTGCTTTGTGTATTTGAAGCTGTGATATTGTGATTTATAATAATAAATATATATTTGATCTTTGTCCCTGTTCCTGGTACAGATCTTCTAAAATCTTTGGAATTTAGTGGTGAGAGCTATAAAGGTATCTTTTTGTTAATATGATTAACTTTAGAAAGCCCCTCGGTAACCTTGGATGGGGGCTGGTTTTCAGGGGAACCATCTATGTGCTTAGAGGGGTGGGACTGAAAGTTCCAACCCTTGACCTCCAGGAAGAGGAGGGGGGGGGCTGGAGGTTGAATCAGTTGCTAATGACCAGTGATTCAATCAATCGTGACTCTGTAATGAAGCCTCCATAAAATCCCAAAATGACAGGGTTGAGAGAGCTTCTGGTTGATGAACGTATGAAAGTGCTGGGAGAGTGGTGCTCCTGGAGAGGGCATGGAAGCTCTGCAGACGTACCTAGCCCTATGCGTCTTTTCATCTGGCTTATGTCCTGAGTTATATCCTTTTATAATAAACTAGTAATCTAGTAAGTAGAATGTTTCTCAGAGCTCTGTGAGCTGTTCTAGCAAATTAATTGAACCCAAGGAGGGGGTCTTAGAAACTTCTGGTTATAGCCTGTTGGTCAGAAGCCCAGGTAACAGTCTGGACTTGCGATTGGCATCTGAAGTGTGTGTTGTTGGGGAGCCAGTCTCCTGGAGCTGAGCCCTTAACCTGTGGCATCTGACGCGGGTAGATCGTATCAGAATTGAGTTGAATTGTAGGATACCCAGCTGGTGTTGGAGAATTCTTGGTGGTGTGGGGAGAAAACACACACACTAGAAGATACATAAACGTTACAATTGTTAGGTCCTCTTGATGAATTGATCCCGTTATTATTATTAAATTGCATTAATACTAATTAACACTAATATTAACATTCTTTGCTCTGAAATCTACCTTGACTGATATTAATGTAGTCATTCCATCTTTCTTTTGATTAGGGTTATCACAGTATTTCTTTTGACCTTCTTTTACTTTTAACATAATCATGTCTGTATTTAAAGCTGTTTTATGTAGGCTGCATATAGCTAGGTCTGGATTTTTTATCTAATCTAGTAATCTCTGCCTTTTAATTGGGATGTTTAGACCATTTTCATTTATTGTGATTATGGATATGGTTTGGTTTAATATTCCAGCACCTGCTATTTGTTTTCTTTTTGTCTTATTTGTCCTTTGTTCCCTTTTTCCTCCTTTTCTGCTTTATTTTTGGATTATTTTTATGATTACATATTATCACCTCTGTCAGCTTATTAGCTGTGAGTCTTGTGTAAGTGTATTTGTGTGTATATTATGTTTTAGTGATTTTTTTTAGTTGTATAGTATGTATTTTTAAATTACCAGTCTACTTTCAAGTGAAATTATACACTTTGCATATAGTATGGAATCTTACAATTATACTTCCATCTCTCTCTTCCCAGCCCTGTACTATTGTCACACATTTTATGCTACATATTATAAACCCTACAATCATTTTTCCTTTAAATGGTCCATTATCTTTTAAAGAGATTCAAATAAGAGTAAGAGTATTTTATTGTATTTATCATTTCCAGTGCTCACACTTTTCTGTAGATATAAATGTCTATTTGATATAATTTTCCTTCTGCCTAAAGGACTTCCTTTAACATTTTTTATAGTTCATTTCTGCTGGTGAGGAATTCTTTTGTTTTTTTGTATTTCTCAAAAAAATCTTTATTTCACCTTCCTTTTTAAAATCATCTTTTTGTTGAGTATAGAATTCTGTGCTGACAGGTTTTTTTTCTTTTCATAATTTAAAGTTAATACTCTTCTTCTGTCTTGTATTGTTTCCCAAGCAGTTTGCTGTCATTTTTATTTTTGTTTCTCTGTATGTAATGTGCCTTTTTCTCTGGCTACTTTTAAGATTTTTTTTTTATCATCACTGCTTTTGAGCAATTTATGATGTGCCTTAGTTTTCTATGTGTTTGGCATTCATTGAGTTTCTTGGTTCTGTAGATTTATAGTTTTCATCAAATTTGGAAAATTTTCACTCCAATTACACATATATTAGGCTGGTAGAAGTCATTTCCCAAGTCACTGTTGCTCTGTTGTTTTTTCCCCCAGTCTTATTTCTCTGTGTTTTATTTTGAATCTATTGGTATGTCTTCAGGTTTACTTATCTATTCTTCTACAATATCTAGTCTGCTGTTAATCCGATCCAGTATATTTTTCATCTCAGAATTATAGATTTCTTCTCTAGGAGTTTGATTTGAGTCATATTTATAATTTGTATGTGAGGTTCTGTGTACTTCACACGTTCAGTCTTTCCTCTGGCTCATTGAACATATGGAATAAAGATGGTTTCAGTGTCCTTGTAGAATAAGTATATCAGCTGTATCATCTGTTTTTTTAAAAAATTTTCTCATTATGGGTCTAATTTTCCTGCTTCTTTACATGCCTTGTAATTTTTTTTATTGGATGCTGACTGTGAATTACCTGTTCGGCGTTGGATAGTCTTGTGATCCTTTAAAGATTCTTGAGCTTTGTTCTGAAACACAGCTAAATTACTTGATAACAACTTAGTCCTTTTGGTACTTGCTTTTTGCTTTTGTTGGAGAGAACCAGAAGTATGTTTAGTCTAGGGCTAATTTTTTCCCACTACTGAGGCAAAATTCTTCTGTGTATTCTGCCTATTGCCATGTGGATTGAGGTTTTTCCATTCTGGTTAGTGGAAATAGGCACTGCTCCCAGCCCTGTGTGAGCCTGGAAGAGTATGCCACTTAATATTTTCAAGCGTTTCTTTCCCAAGCCTTGATGAGTATTCATCTGAAAACTTGAGGGGAACTGTCTGCAGATCTCTAGAGCTTGATGTGCCATTTTCTTCTCTCCATTTGCCCTACAAACTTTAGCTGCCTTGGCCTTCCTGGACTCCCAGGCTGTATCTCCTCTCTTCAGGGAGAGTGCTGAGCCCTGTGTGGGCTCCCTTCCTTGCAGCATGGCCTGGGAACTCTACCTGCAGTAATCTACGGCAATCATTGGGCTCACTTTTTTTCTCATCTCTCAGGGACCAGTCCTTCATTACCTGATGCACAATGTGTTGATAACTGGTTTATATATATATATATATATATATTTCATCTGTTTTTCAGTTGTTTTTAGCAGGAGATTAAATTCAGTTACTAGTACTTCATCTGGGCTAGAAGCTGCAGATGATATTGGAACACTTGGAGAGCTTGTTAAAACTATGCATACCTTGGGCCATGCTCCAACCTTACTGATTTACAGGTTATAGCAGTGAGGCTAGGGTGATTCTGCAAATGTGCACTAAAAATATGCCAGGCGTTAGGTATACAGAGTTAAATTAGACATAATAGTTGTTTACAAAATAATTTATAATCCAGTGCAAAAGACTCATTTTTATGATACAATGTATTAGGTGTAATGTCTCTATACAGGGTGATATGGAACATCCTTATGAGGAAAGGCATCCAAATATAGTCTCATGGTGGCCCAGGGAAGGTTAGCAAATGCTTCCTGGAGAAGATGAAGGAATGGATTCGCAAGAATGGGCTAGAATTAGTTGGATTAGGGGAAAGAGGACCGACAGGTAAGAACAGTCCAAGTGGGGGAAACGTTATGAGGCTCAGAGCTACAAGGTTACATAATACATTTGGGGAACTGCAAACAGTTTGGAATGGAGAGGAGGTGGTCTCTATAGTGTCTCCATCTGTAAAAGGAAAAACTCCTTTAGCCCTAAAATTTGTGAGTTTCAATGTAGGGAGAAGAAGGTCAAAGAGAATAACTCATTTTAATCCAGGGTAGAGAGTGAAGCATGTGATAATAGATAGCTCCAATTTTGCCTTGAAGCTGAAAATATGTCTGATAAACTCATTCATTTATTTGTTCATCAAAGGTCTATTAAACTACTTTACATCAGGCTACGTGCTGGGTGCTAGGGAGCCAGAAATTTGTAAGACTCTAATTTGATAGTATTTTTTAAAATTGTTTTGTGTCTTAAACACCTACTATGGAACATACCTCACACTTACCAAAAAGCCTCGTTCTGAACAGCATCAATTTCAGAAAAACTATCAGTGACTGGCTTTGAAAGCAGAGGAGGTTTTCAGCTTCGCTGAGGGCAGCACATAATAGTGGACATAAGTGAATACAGCACTAAATACCAAGCACTGTTCTAAGCGCTTGATATAAATTAACTTATATGATCCTCACAGAAATCTTATACTCTTACTTACTGTTTATTTTAACCATAAACATACTCTTTTGACAGTTATCTTTCCGCATATTTATTTCACCAACCACTAATCATTACCACAAAAAATAACAAAGGCCTAGAAACCTCGAGAAGTAGAGGTGGGGTCACTGAGATAGTTGAGGGTGACAGGAAAAGTCCTTTCCTGCCAAATGGAAGTTGTTCAAACTGCCAAAGAATTCTCCAAGAGAAGTGAGTCAAAAAGCAGATGTGGCAGAGTCTCTCCCAGGCTAGTGGATACAGCAGTAAACTCAGGAGTCTCTGAGCTCTGTCCACCAACACGAACAGCCACATAGGCCTAAAGGTAGGCTTGAAACAATGTCATTATCAGGCCATCTCAAGTGAAGTTGGAAAATTAATAGTACTGGAAACCAAAGAGTAAGCAAATGCACCGTTTATCATTTCACCCTCAGGAGGTCAGCAAACCTCTGTCACACGCTTTCACTAAAGTGGCCGGCAGAGTCAGGGTGATGATGGCTTCTGTTCTAAGCATTTGAATGGAAAATGACCACTCGTCTGTCTAGACCTCCTTACACACTCAATGGAGACCTGAAAACACGGATGCCGAGGGCCACGCTACTAGATTCTATGAGCCGGAGATTTCAAGGCCTCTCCTGATGCCTCTTGATTTGCAGGAATAATGGTTTTGCGGATTTTAATGGTCCATCTGCCTTGTCCATTTTTGTTTTCTCCCGTAGTCTGTGCTAAGACTGATGTATGCAAGACCAGAGTTGGGACCATGGGTATTCCAGATTACAAATCCTCTGATGTTTCAGTCTACTTCTTCATGTGATATCCCAAGTACTTTTTCCTAGAGGGGGGGAAAAAAGAGAAATAGATTCTTAAAATTCCAAGTCTGATTTACTTGTTGAAGTGAAAACATATGCCTGTTAGCTCTGCTTTCTTCTCCCAGGCATGACCCAAGGCTTGGAGACCATGTTGCAGTTGGGGGAGGGTTTGGAAAGGTGACTGGCATCCTCGGTATGCCTGGAAGGAAAACTTTATCAGCTGAGGACTTACGTTACACACCCAGGGCTAAGCGACTAGATGGGAAAAGTCTTTGATTCGACGGTAAAATTCGAAAGAGTAGATACTGAAAGGTAGATGACTAGGGTTGCAAACCATAGGAGGTTGGTTGCAAGCGTCTTCTTTCAAAGTGCTGTAGAAGGGGTGAGCTTGCAGGACCACAGGGTAACGACGTGAATGGTGCGTCAAGGGAAGCAAAAAGGCCAAGGAATAAATTAACGTCAGATGGTGGCTTGTTTGGCCTGCTTTGTGGATAGAGTCGCTATTCGTTCACTTGATCGACTCATTATTCTACAAGTGTTGGCTGAACGTCTAGGACTTATGTAAAAGTAATGGAAACTATGAGAGAGAAAAAGGGGCATGAAATACGTCGTTCTGCCCTCACAGATCTGCAGTTCCGTTGGGAAGATAAGAGGCACTCCTATGAACTGTGGACGACAGATAATTAGGAACCCTGAGCTCCTGGAAAACGTGTGCGTAGGAATAGGTTTTCTCCTTCCGCACCACACTACAAGGACACTCCAGAGAGCCACCAAAATCCCTGGGGCGGCGGAAGGCTTGCCACCCAGATTCATCTCTTTCCTGTTCAGGGAGACTGAGCACCGTCTCAATCCACATCTCCTCCCCACTTTCATAGTTCGTATCAGCTCATAAATATTCTTTCAGCAGCATCCTTTATTTTTTGCAACTCTTGTCTCTGCAACTTTGGAAAAAATTAGTCCTTTCCCTCTTCTTCTTTTTCTTCCCTCCTAATTTCTAGCTACGTGCTCCAAATTAAACCTAACTGTGGCCAAGACTTAAGATTTATGATGACCTGGAAAAGTAAACTCATAAATTTTGAATTGAAAGTACAAGTGCTAAAGAACTAGTGCCACAAAATTCTAAAGCCTTTGAACATTCCCTTTATTATTTCTACCCCCCAAAAAAATCCATCTGTTTTCTCTGATTGGAACTGTTTTTCTCTCTAACACTAGCAGCCAAATTAAAAACGAATAAAACTTTTCGTATTCTTTTTCTTTCCTCTTTTTATTTGCTTACTAGAATCAGAACCACTGTTTTTCATAACAGATTTTTTTGGGAAATGTACCATAAAACCTCTTAAAGTATATAATTCAGTGGCTTTTAGTATATTCACGAAGTTGTGCAGCCATCACTTCCATCTGATTTTAGAACATTTTCATCACCACAGAAAGAACCTCTGTGTCCGTCAGCAGTCACACCCTGTTCTCTCTCCCCAAAGCCCTAGGAAACCACTGTCTCTATGAATTTGTCTATTCTGGACATTGCATATAAATGGAATCATACAGTATATGGCCCTTCTGTCTGACTTCTTTCACTGTGCATAATGTTTTCAGGGTTCATCCACCTGTCCATACTTCATTCCTTTTTATGGCTAAATATTATTCTACTGTATGGATATTCCACATTTGGTTTCTCCATTCATTATTCATCATGGATAAACTCCTTTGTCGTTTCCACTTTGGGGCCATTATGACTAATGACGCTGCTGTCAACATTCATGTACAAGTTTTTATGTGAACACTTGTTTGCAGTTTTCTTGGGTATAGAGCTTCTGGGGAACTGCCCAATTGTTTTCCAAAGGGGCCGGGCCATTTTAGAATGCAACCAGAAATGTATAAGGATTCAAATTTCTCCACGTCCCCACTGACACTTGCCTTTTTGATTTTAGCCATGCTAGTGGGTATCTCAGTGTGGTTTTGATTTGCGTTCCCCTAACGTTGACGTGAAGATGGCAAGCAAGGACCTTTTCATGTGCTCGTTGGCCATTTGTATATCTTCTTTGAAGAAATGTCTCTTCTTTGAAGAAATGTCTCTTCAAATCGATTGCCCATTTTAAAAATTGTGGGGTGTTTTGTGTTTTATTGTTGAGTTGTAAGCATTTATTACATATTCTGAATACAAGTCCCTTATCAGAGTCATAATTTGCAAGTATTTTTTCCCATTCTCTGGGTTGTCTCTTGACCTTCCTGATGGTATCCTTTGAAGCAGAAATATTTTTAATTTTGATGTAGTCCAGTTTATTTTTTCTTTTGTCGCTTCTGCTTTTGGTGTAGAAACACAGGTTCTCATAGAACACTTCTGGCATCTCAGCTACATTTATTAACTAAATAGACTTTTGAGAATGGACCTGTAAGCCCAGTTGATACTTACAATCTCGCTGGAAAAATATATTAACAAGACCAACAATGATGGTAATTTCCTGTGTATAATCATAATGCAAACATCAAGTGTTGTAAAAGGTCAGAGGCTGGTAAGAGTCTTGAGCCAGAGTAGTCAGGAAGGGCTCTGGGGCAGAAGAGGGACTTGAGGGGGTCCTGGAAGGAAGAGCAGTTAAAGCTGAAGTGATGTCGAGGATTCTGTCCTCCTCTTAGCGTGAGGGAAGGCAGCTTGAATTTAGAATACCTAAGAGCCTTGGGGCTTCCCTGGTGGCGCAGTGGTTGAGAGTCTGCCTGCCGATGCAGGGGACACGGGTTCGTGCCCTGGTCCGGGAAGATCCCACATGCCGCGGAGCAACTAGGCCCGTGAGCCATGGCCGCTAGAATACCTAAGAGCCTTGTTCACATTAGCCACTTAAGGGCTATTACAGCTGGTGCAAAAGTGGGAAATCGGAAAGAACAGAAGTCTGGGTTGCTTCATGGGAAGCCACTGGAGACCGTGGTGGGCACTTCAGCCCCTTAGGCATGATCAGCTGTACTTCCCGTCTGGTAGCCAGGACACTAAGCCTGTTTGGAGGCCCCAGGGCCATGTCCAGAGCAGACTCGAACCCTCTCCTGGCCCCTGGGCCACTCGAGTGGAAAGAGGACTGATGATAGTGTATGTCCTCCTAGGAAGGGCTTGAACAGACAAAAATGCCCTAGGCCTACAGTAAGTCTCGTACATACGAACCTTCAAGTTGTGAACTTGCGAAGAGGTAAACGTGCCTCTGGTTCCAGCAAGGAACCAGAACCTGTGCCGTCAGTGTCGGGCGTGAGTGAAAGCGCAGCCTGCCCTCCGCCTCCTATTGCCCTCCGTCTCCTCCGTCATCCTTCAGCTCTGCCTCCTCTCCCTCCTCCAGCCGGTAACTCTTCCTGCCTGTGCACTCGATGCCAGCCCCTGGATGCCCGCTGTTGGGCTGTACTACTGTGCTTTTCAAGGTACTGTACCGTGAGATTCAAAATGCTTTCTTGGTTTTTTTGTGTCCTGTATTATTTGTGTGAAAAGTATTATAAACCTATTACAATACAATACTGTATAGCTGAATGTGTTAGCTGGGTACCTAGGCTGACTTCGTTGGACTTACAAACTAATCGGACTGACGAACACGCTCTCGGAAGAGTACTCGTTCGTACGTAGGGCACTTAACTGTATTGAGATTTAGAGCTCTGGATGGGGTAAAGCATTTTGAAAAGGTGACTGTTATGAGGCCATTTGAGCATGGAAGTTTTTTGTTTGTTTGTTTGTTTGTTTTTTGCGGTACGCGGGCCTCTCACTGTTGTGGCCTCTCCCGTTGCAGAGCACAGGCTCCGGACGCGCAGGCTCAGCGGCCACGGCTCACGGGCCCAGCCGCTCCGCGGCACGTGGGATCTTCCCGGACCGGGGCACGAACCCGCGTCCCCTGCATCGGCAGGCGGACTCTCAACCACTGCGCCACCAGTGAAGCCCGAACATGGCAGTTTTAAGGAAATCTCAAGGGAGAAGGATGGGAGAGGGCTTGAGGTGAGGAATCGAGGTGGAGAGGTCTGTTTTGCCTGACATCAGGTAATTTAAAATAGATGAAAATTTAACTGCTCTTCAGTTATCAAAATGCCCCTGTCAGAATGGCCGGGTCCAAGCAGCAATGACAGAATGTCATAAGCCCTGAACCTCTGCGTGAGAATTACACCCACAGCCCATCAGCATCTGAGAGAATAAGGAACTGTCTGCCTCTCCTCGTCTCACTGCTGGACTTCCTTCCGTTGCTTGCAAAATTTGTGAGAACAGAAATTATGTCTGTCTAAACATTTTATATCAACATCTCTTCATTTCCTGTTATATCCGACCAGTCCCTCTCCCCCCACACACATACCCCACATACCCTTTGGGAGCTCAGTAAATATTTATTGATAATGAAGATAATCACTAAAAAATATGTTCCCATCAATGGCATACATCTCTCGCCACTCAAGCGTCCGAAACCCATGAGAACTGCTTCAAAGATGTGTTCCCTTCACTTAAAAAAACAAAAAACAAACCACAGAAACCCCTTTCCATCCCATCTCCTCTGAGTTCGGGGAAGATTTTATTTTTAAATAGGAAGCACTTACCCAGCCACCGTGCTGCTGGACCCAGGGCGAGAAGTTCTCCTTCAGGTACTTGGTTCCAAAGCCCAGGACCCTGTTCATGGGATGGCTGTCAATACCTGTGAGCTTGGCCATGACGTCTATTGCAAGAGCAGCCTTAAAGCCCCGAGCTTTGACCTCTGATTCTCCCCTGGTGTCCACACCCCTTAGGAACCGGTCTGTGATGGTCTTGAAAACAGGGTAGGACAGCCCGTCCTGGAAGCTGTTCATCAAAGCCTTGTCTCTCTTGAACTGTATGCAAGAGGAGAAGCAGTCAGTCCAGCAGCCTGGCCCGGGCAGGCAGTCTCTCCCACTCCACCCTGGGCAACTGAAACACCCAGTGGGAAACCCTCAATTCTGGTCTCAATCGTGGTACCATGTCCTGCAGGACTGGGTTGGGCATGGACCTCCTCTGTGAATTCCTTTCATGGGGACAAATCCAAACTGAACAGCCCATTGATTCCACTTTCAACAGATGTTTCCTGAGCGCTGAGTACCCAGCAGGTGGCACTGTGGATGATTAAGACTCAGCCCCCCTCACCCAAAGGGCTCACAGTCTACTGACGGTGGTAACCCAGTGCAAAGTGCTTTGTTAGAGGTTGTGTAATGGGCAGAATCTGAAGCCTGGAAATCACTGTTTTGGCTCAAACCCTCCTGCTCCACCTCTTACTAGCTGTGCAATCTTGGAGAACTTAACCTCTCGGTTTCAGTTTTGTCATCTCTATACTGGGATGACAGTACCTGTACTACAGGGTGATTGAGTTGTGTTCAAGTTGCTTCAAGATGCGAGATGCTTTTTTTTGAGGGGGGGGGAGGGCATGCCACAAGGCATGCAGGATCTTGGTTCCCCGGCCAGGGATCGAACCCGTGCTCCCTGCAGTGGAGATGCAGGGTCCTAACCACTGGACCACCAGGGAAGTCCCTGCCTCTGCTTGTAAAAAAATCAGGGCTTGTTGTCATAAAGCATACACCATCCTCCTCTAAGGCCCTCCTTGCAATGTCTGTAAAGTGATGGTTGTCACGTGAAAACAAATTTCTCGGTGATCAGGGACTATATGTTTATTTGAAAATCAACTAGTTGTGTCCTTGAGGAATAGTAAGCTGAGCAGGTTTTCAGCCAAGATTGTTTCTAAAAGGGGTATTCTGAGGTTGAGTCAGATGCGACATAAAGATTTTCAGTGGAGCCGTGTCCTTTATCTGAGCCCAGCCCACCTCCTCCCAACTTCCCGGAGACACAGGGGCCTATTTGAATTATAAATCTGAAGCGGGAACATCCTCGACACCAAGAATGGATTTCTCTTAGTCACGACCCAGTGGAAGAAGGTAGACTCGAAACCTCCAGTGGGCGGCTGGAATCCAGGACCATGCTAGCACAGTAAAAGAGTCAAACGCCAGAAAGAAACACCTTTCACGGGGTACCCACTCTGCCCCCGCTGCCCCTTGGGGTCGCACTTGGCTTTCTGGCATCTCAGGGAGGTGCGGGAGGAGCCCGCAAGTGCCCTCGGGGATGCGTGGCTTTGCAGACACTCTGCAGACACGGCGGCTCCCCTCCTCCTCGTCACTGTCCCGTTCTGTGGGGAACTTACACCCACAGAGCACAGGTAGACCTTCTATGTGTTCCCACCAGAGTCCTCTACTGGGGAACCACAGAAAGAGAGCCACCACCGTGTTTTCTACATAAATAATGTAAATGATGGCCCCCAAATCATCGAGAGAGCACATCAGGCGAAGTGAGGTTTTTAAAGTGGTAGTTTGTGGGCTGAAGAGGAAAGCATCTCTCTTCATAACCGGAAGGGTCACCCCTCATACCACCCCATCCCCGTCCCCGGCCTCCCTGAGCTGCTGCAAGTCCCTGCCCCCCGGGGGAGGCCGGGAAGGAGACCCTGGGGCCCTGAGAGCCACAGCAACTTTGAGCTGTAAGGAATCCTTGAGCACACCTGTCACACCCTCCTAGCTCAAGTGGTGAACTGTGGGCTGGTCAGTGGCATCTACTTGGAATTCTTCTAGAGACAGGAAGGTCATTTCTTCACAAGGCAGCCCGTGGCTTCGATGGGCAGCACTGAGTGCTAGAAAATTCATTCTTAAAAGTGGGGAGGAACCAATTGCCCTGTGACTCCTGTCTATTGATGTTAGTTCTGGAGAAACACAGGGGGGTCCTTAAACCATGTGCCCTCTTCTGTTTTCTGCTTCCTCTGCACCCCTGTCCGCCCTGTACTGTGGCCCTGAAGCTCCCATACCCCCTTCTCTTTTCTCTGGTCTGACACTCCTGGTTTCCTCAGTGCTTCTCATTCTGCACCACCTCCTCGGCCCTTCCCCGGCCCGGCCCCCATCCTCTGGGCACACCTGTGACAAAGGCGTCCAGGAGCCCCAGAGCACGCTGAGACTGGGGTGGCTGGCTGGCCAGTCCCCTCCTGCAGAGTCCTCACACACCTGACTTCCTCCCCAGGGGTCCTGGCCAAACAAAGGAGTGGGTCCACAGGCCAGTTCCTGGTGCTACGACGCAGCCGGCAGTGGGTGGCAGACACGGACCAGATCCCTTGAGCAGCCCGGGCTACAGGGGGGCCTGCTCACTACCTCTTCACCTGAAGGCAACTCCTACACGTTCCTAATGGGAATGACTGGTCTCAACTCCTGAATGTCAGGAACCTCAAAGTTCTCCCAGCTAACGCTAACCTGCCCCCTGGCCGAACTGCTGAGAGAGAACAGCCCGGCCTTTCTAGGGGGAGATTTCAGACAAGACCCCAGACTTGGAGCAGCTGCGGGACACAGATATCCAGGCTGCAGGGCAAATGCAAGAGTCTAAACTTCCCCGAGGAGCAGTTACATGGGGAACTAGATTCACAAGTCTATTCAGCAAATTTTAATTTATTGGTGTCTTTCTCCTGCAAAAACAAAGTTACTTTTTTCACTTCCAAAAATTCCAAGGAGGCTCCAGAAGGTTTACTTATGTTTTCCAAAGTGATTCATTTTTGAGATGCTGCCAGCATGAAGGGTTTTGAGTCCAAGGGAAACAAAATGTAGCACTAAAGTGGAAACCAGAACTTTGAAAAGCAGTCCAGGCGGCAGTCCGGTTCCATTCTTGGGTACCAGCGCGCGGGCACGGAGAGAAAACGCGTTAGTTCAAGAAGCTCCCTACCTCTCTTTCCAACTGGTCCCCCGAATATTTCAGCAGCTCAACGATTCTCGCTATTATTTGGTCTTCTCCGTCTGCCAGGGGAAAATTCCAGTTATCTCTTTGAAGGAAAAGTAATCTTAAATGTTTCCAGGGACGATGCTCGTAGCCTGCTTAGGGATCGAGGAAGACGTGGCCTTCATAATTCTCGGCAAAGTAAATCTTACCTTTTGCCTCTTCTGACCAGGCCCAAACCATTTCAGACACCCTCTCCCACAGTCCCCTCCTTTCCTCTCTTTCTTCCCCCAGCACCCCCACAGTTCTCAGCCCGTGAAACGCCTCACTTTATTTACTGTAAAAATGTTGTTGAAGATAACACGAGCTTATCTCTAAAGATATTTAGGAGCAGTTTCTCTCGGTCTTTGGGTTTGTCCTGAGCCGATGGTGCTTTTTCCATACAGACACACCAGAAATCCTTACCGGATCATCGTACCCCTTTGCGTTAGCTGCTAGAAAGTGTAGAGCCAAACTGTGGCCTCCTACCAGCGGGGTATAGCCTTCCCGCATTTGGGGAGTTAAACTCGTTCCTAAACCCACCTATTTTCCTACTGTTTTCTTTTTACAGTATCTTTCAAATTTGATTCCTCTTAACTGAAATGTGTACTCTGTATGCTGTGTCTTTACGACAGGGTGGAGTATAAGTAAATAAAACGAATAAGGTCTCCCACCCCGAAGGCTAACATGGCAGACAGAGAGAGAGGTGGCTCCAGTCGGTGTGTGTGTGTTGGAACAGAGAGGGTGGAGTCTGATTTTTCTTGTCTCAAAATGTGCTAACATGAAACGTTAGGAAAACGGTCATTGCCGCAGAGCGGAATCCAAGCAGAGACGGCACCTTTTCCTTCTGGCGCAGAGTCTCCGAACTCATGGAGTCCTCACGTTTGCCCCACAGGGAGAGGGGCTGGAGAGGCGGGGAAATTCATCCCACAAGGTCGAGTGAAGGCCAAGGTGGTAGGAAGTCTGAGACCCAAGTCACCTGGGAAGAGAGGGACTACATGCTTCCACTGCCCACGTGTAGTTTTTATCCGACGCTGCCGCCTCTCTCCAGGAAAGTTGCTAGGACGGCGGCCTGAATTTCTCATGCGCACAAAGGATGAGAGCCTGAGCTTTTGCTTGGTTTAGGGGTATCGCTGTACGAGGCCCAGGCACACATGAGATAGCAATAAAGTGGGAGCACTGTTCTTTGCTATCAGAAGGCTCCTCCTCTCCCAGCGCCTCACTCTCTAAGCCCCTTTGGCAGTTTCTGGTCCCAGCAGCACAGCACGGGGTGGACAAACTCACCACTTTGCTCCTGAGCTCGGGAGACACCACCACCTTCGCAGATAAATATTTCGCCGTCCGTCTTGGCATACTGCGGACTCAGCGGCCAGCTCGGGCCCGCGTCATCCACTGCAGTTCGGGAAAGAGAACCACGGGCAGGACAGTCATTAATGAGGGAACGGCCGGACTGAACTTCGCTTCCCGTGGCACTTGGTCCTGCTTCCCTCAACTCTAGAGTTTTCCTGCAAGTGGGAGGCGATCCACAGGCCTATCTATTGCTATAGTTTGGCGACCACTGACCCGGTCTGATCACGACGTCTCAGTTCTGCTTCACGTTTTGCCCCAGACCTGGTACCTGACAAGCCCCTGCTTTTTCACAGGAGCCCAAGGCAATATCGTAAATCTCCAGGCGATGCTCCACCCATACCCTGTGCACTTGCTCTGAGCGCACTGGTCCTTGGCCACCCCTAACCTGATGCAATGGAACGAACGTGCATTTCCCCCCCATGGACAAGGCTCGGTGCATGCTTTGTGCTTCCTCCGTACCCCTCAGCAGGAGACTTTTCTTTGGACTTATCAGTGAGTTTGGCCTGCTGCTTCCAGCTGCTGGCACACTCGCCTTGCCTTGGGCTGGTCTCTCAAGCTAAAGGTCAGTGCCTCCAGCATGCTGCTGTCGTGCCCTGAGGCCAGGTTAGCAGAGATTCCTAAGGTGCAGAGCCCTGAGCTGAATAAGTACGTAAATGCCATAGACCTCTGCGCCATAGACCTCTGCGCCGTAGACCTCTGCGTGGCGGACAGCCCAGTGCAAACAATCAGAAGGGAAGTTTACCTCTCTTCCCACTTGCAGCTCTAGTCTGGGAGCGCTCGTACTGGAGACCCTGGCCTGCCACACTCGTTCTGGACTTGAAGCTTCCTCCCTGGCTGTGGAGCTCTTCAGGCGGCGGCCAGGAATAAACGATTTCTGCAACTCGGTTGGCAATGGAAACAACTCTGGGGTCCACGTCTGAAACAAGACAAAATGGTGCTGACAGGCCCTTCCCAGAACTTCGTCTAGCTCATTGGTATGCACGGTTGCCTGAAATGAAAACACCAGCCTGGAGCGAAAGGAAGCGGCCGGGAGTGTGCGTGGAGGGGAGTCCATTCTTCAGAAAGCGCTGGCAGTTGCCTGGCAGAGGCTGGGATGGAGGAGGGGGACACAGAGGAATGGTTGCCACCTCGACACAATTGCCCCTCTGCACCCTCTTTCTGAAGCCTTGCAAAATTCGGGTCCCCTTGCCCCTTTGCAAGGGAGGAAGCACAAAAGGGCACGCTTAGTTCTTTGCTTGAGGGAATGCTCATTATGCTTTTATTTTTATTCTTTTTCTTTGGACATCCTTTATATCTTGGAGAGCTGGCCCCTATGTACATAGGAGGGCATTCAGCAGTGTGACAAGCCTTTGGGGGTTGTCACGGAGGAAAGAGAAATATCCCTGCTCTCAGGCCATATTCATGACTCGTTAGCAAGTGAACTCCCCTTGCTTTCACGGCCACGTGTCTTCTCTCTCCTCCACGTCTAGTGGGAAACATGCGAAAAATGCCGATAGGTAAACAAGGATGCATAAAGTCTAACCCATGACCTTCAAGAGTTTATAATCCAGGAAAAGCCTTATGTCATGAATCTGCACACGCAACTAGAGGAAAAAGCATCTGGGGACATGAAGGTTTAAATGGCACTGGCCCCCTGAATGTCATAGCCTGTGAAGGACCAGTTGACTTTGCCCCTGGTAGGGGATGGGGTCGGGTTGGGAGGGCAGGCAGTACTGCTGAGTTATTTGGGAGTAAAATTTACGTTGTTAATCCATCACTAAGTTCTTAACTTTTAAAAGCTTGTACAAGTTCTGCCTTGGATACGGGGCAGTCGTATCATGCAATGTTTAAGAACAACAGTACTTAATTCATAAGACTTGACGAAAGCAACAGAGTCGGGTTTTGCCAGAAGGTTGGTGTGCCCAGAGGAACACCCGGACCTTGTCAATCAGGATAGAAAAGAGAGGCAAGGCCTGGGTCCGGGGAGGGATTGTGTCACATAAAAAGCAGGGTTTGACCTCCTAAGGAGCTGCCAAGGTGATTCCTGATCCTCTCTCCCTGGATTCGCCCATGACATGGAGCTCTGGTGCTTTCCCTTCACCCCCCTGGGCATTCACGGAAAGGCCATGGGAACTGACACTCTGTCCACAAGGCCTTCCTTTAAAAAAAGGCATAATGGCTTCCTTAAAAAGCCATATTTTTCATGATGCTCCATCCATAGGGTTCAAAAACAGATCTCAGGAGTGGATTAGAGAGAGAAGAATTGGAGAGGTCAAGGAGAGAAGGATCAATGCTAACCCAACCAAAAGTATTTTCCACTTTTAAATCACCTTACTGCAGCCCAGCCGGCTTCCTGGTCACCCACGGAAGGAGGTGGCAAGAGGCTGGATCCCAAAACCAGTGGGAGCCTTCCCTTGTGTCCGCAGGAGACGGGAGAGGAAAGCTTCCACGTGCTTTCCTCTCTGCAACCTTGTGCGGCCTGCGGGGTGATTCACACGCTCTCTTCCACGGAAGTCACACTGCGCCCCCCTTGCCCTCAAAGGAGGCAGACGAGGGTCCCCAAGGTTCCCCATCCCCCATCCCCCATCCCCCGCCACTCAGCAGGGCAATCACAGGACCCCCAGCAGACGTGGAGGTACCCAAGCTGACTAACCTCTGTGTGTGTATCTGTCTCTGCGGATCGGAGGGATGCAGGTGAAGTATGTGCAGGAAAAACTATAAGCAACCTCATTTTGACTCAGATTAATTAGCTCTCGGTAAGATTCCCATTCTAATACCTTAATTTTAAAAACTGGAAAAAAATATTCCCTTCTTATCAGAGTTGGTCCCATCTGATAGGCAAGGGAACATTGGATGGGCGTGGAGAGAGAACAGAAAGGCCACCCATCCTTTTGAGTTTATTCTGGGGGCTCCTTGTGGGATTAAGGAGAGCAGGAGAGCCGGGGTTGGGAAGGCATTTGGCTTGAGGCGTTTGTTTTAAAGAGAAGAGGCAGGGCGTTTGGGAGAGAATTCCATATGGTCGAGACTGCTATTTCCTACCCAGTATCCATTTTCTTTTTCCTCCTTAGTAACAGATCCCTGAAATGCCAGGGGAAGCTGACAGCACTACATTTCCCAGCCTCGTCTGCATTAAGGAGTAGCCACTGAGATGTAAGAAGTTGGGTACGGTTTTAAGAAAGCTCTCTGAAAGGGAGCTGAGTTATCTAGGAAGGAGATACCCTTTTGTCCTTCCCTTACTTCCTCTTTCTTCCTGCTTGGAATGTAGACATGATGGCTGGAATCCCAGCAGCCACCTTGGGTTTTAAGGTGACTTTGAGGTTGGAAGCAACTAGCTGAGGGATGGCAGAATAGGAATCCTTAAAGACTGTGGAACTGGTAGATCAAGCCTGGCCTGCCAAACTGTGGTTTTCTTTTATGGGAGAGAAAAATAATCTCTATGTTATTGAAGTTGTAGTGAATCATAGCTGTGGAGAAAAAAAGATTCACAAAAAAAACCCGGGTTGGTGTTACTAAAATTGGTATTGACATTCATTTTTCTACATTCCAAGGCCTCTCACCATGAGACTTTGGTCTTGGGACATAACCTCATAGTTCTCACTCCAGCCTGGTGTCTGAGTCCTGGCAATGGCAGCGCAGGCTAAATTGCGACCTTTAGTTAAAAGAACCCGGGGGACGCCAACTGCTGAACTCTGATTTACATGTGGCAGAATAGAAATAGAACGTGAGTCCCTCTTGGGTCACACCCAACATAAAACCAACTAACTACCCACGTAATTAACTAAACAAGAAAGCAAGGAGAGAGGAAGGTGAGAAGGGAGGAACAACTGTACTTAAATCCTTAAAGCTAAGCCTCCTTAGGAGGTAACCATTTCTACTTTTGTAGGGGTATCTATATATCTACACAGAGATCTGGAAATTTTAGAAAATAAAAAAGGTCAAATGACACTTCAGTAGTATTGAAATACAGAACGTCATTTTTCTCAGGAAAGCCAGAAGGTTAAAGTCTGTAAAATCTTCTGTTTCCCGCCAAACTCCAAAGAACAGGACAAGCAGAAAAGCCTATTGAGGTGCCTCCAAACTGTTCTGTTTGCTCCAGAGCTCAGATACCACCCCCAGAAGAAGAAGCCTGCTGTACCCCTGGGGGAAGGAGGAGTTCCCCAGGTAATCCGGACCCGAACTTCCCCTCTCCTAAAATTCTATAAGTCTAATAGGAAATGGAAGTTTCCTTGATCACAGTGAATGATCTAAAGCTGTCACTGTGCGGGCTGATTCTCCAAGTAATAAGCCAGCCGTCACAATGTTTAAAAATTGAGGCATTACTGCCACCTGTTGACTAATTATTGACAAGTTACGCAGGCCAATCAGCCCAGCAGGAGGGGGGTTTCTTTTAAAATCTGGGCATTGGGCACAAGGTATTGTTGGAGGGGAAGAAGATGGTTATGCCAGGGTTTCCGATCAAGCCTTTCATGAAAATGTTTTGTTCAATCCAATGTGTTTTGTGCCACTGAAGGAAGATTTTGTCAGAATTCTTCTTGGTTGTTTTTTGAGTGGCTTGTACTTTGGAAAGTATTTTTTGTGTACAGCTATCTGATCTTTCCATCCACCTTCAGAGGCCAATGTACAGATGGAAACACAGAGGCCCAGAGAGGGGAGTTGACTTCCCTCTGGAAGAAGAGCAGCCTGAACCCAGCTGGGGCCATTTCTCTTCCATTGGTCTCTGGCACCGAGGATTAGGAATTTGGGCAGCAAGTTTAATTATAGACGGTAGAGCCAGAAAACCAGTGCCGTCACCCTTCACGACCAACCTCTTCCTTTCTTCTCAGTCTTGAGAAAAGCAGGGAAATTAGAATTGAGTATTAATAGGTTGGGAAGCTGAGGTTCAAAGAGTGCCCTGCCTAGGGCCCCATTACCAGCTGGGAGGAGGTGAACCCCCAGGCGCAAAAAGAAGGGAAAGTCATGGCTGCGGGAGAGAAGGAATCCCCAAAAGCCTACCTTCACGCTCTAAGCGCTGTTCCACGTTGGAGAGGGACCTCGGCCATTGCAGGCCGTGAGGACCACCCCGAGGTCCCACCGCACTTGGCCCCTGTAAACGGATCTCCGGACGCGAGCTCTGAGAGTCCTCCTCCTTCTCTGCTGCTCCAAAGAGCGTTCTCCAAGACGACTTTTTCTTGGCCACGTTTATGGCCTTCTCCCCGGATTGGGAGTTTCTGCAAGTCCACGGTCCCTGTGTCCGTGCTCTGTTTGCCGACCAACTCTCCGGCCCTCTCTGGGACAGACCTCTTGTTCTCGGGAGCTTTTGTGAGAAGACAGCAGAGGTGTTCTTGAAGACATGGTGTTTGACGTAGAACTCCAGGATTTTGAATTCCATGCTGTCTGGGTCATCATCATCCAGGGGGATCTCCTCCAGGTCGCAGGCGCTAGCGGTGCACATGGCAGGGCTGCAACGACAAAGTCCACACGTGTCCGTCTGTCTACCTGGGAGCCACCTACTCTTTGTAGGTCGGGAGAGATGGGGTGAAACTCAATAAGCATTTATTCAGCACCTATTCTCTTTGCGCTGGGGGGGCAGGGGGTCATCGGAGATGGAAAAGCCAGGGTTGGTTCTGAAAGTTCAGTCTTACAGAGATGAGACTTGTACATAGATAACTCCAGACAAAGAGGGCGAGCTAGGAGCTCGAACAGAGATCTCGCAGGAGCCAGCGCGGGAGGTGGGGAGGAAAGGCAGCTGCCAACAGGGGGCCAGTGCAGGCTCCTGGAAGGAAAGAAAGTGTTTGGATAGGTGGCTGGCTACCGGGCCTTAGAACAGGCTGGGCAGAGGGCAGGTTCTGGGTGAATTTAGGATGTGTTTGAAGAGTGGAAAGAGATCTGGTGGAGCATAAGCCTGTGCCTTTTGGAGAGCGGGGGGGCCTAGGGATGTGGAGGGACCACGGTGAAGTGGCAGTCAGGGCCAGGCGATGGGGGCCTCGGAAGGGGAGGCTGAAAGCTTTGCATTTTCTCATGCCGGTAGATGAGTACATTTCAGAAGGGGCCCTAGACTGTGGAGGGCAGTTCAAAGTCTTCTTGGGAGAGGGTAGCTGGGCAAGGGGAGAGGCCAGCTCAGGGGAGGGAACTGTCTGGGGTCCCTGGCCCTCCCTGGCCTCTCTCCATTCTTCCTTTACTCACTGCTTTAGCTTGGAAAGGGTTGCTTCTATTCCTTGCCATATTTAGCATTCCACGTAAGATTTTATCGGAAGAAAACAATCCTGCTTTTTATTTTACAAGTTTGAAGTACACTGATGGAGGCAATGGAGAGCTTTTTCAAAGTGTGGAGCGGGAGAGTGATGTGACCACAGACATGTTTTAGAAAGATCGATACAAGCACTAAAATGACGGGGATGGAAGTTTCATCTTTATTTCCATGTGAATAACCGGATAGATGTAATTAACTGATTGTGTTCAATTTAAGCTTTCATGAAATAATTCCTTAAATGGTTGTCTGCTAGGAAATCATTTCTTTCTGATCTACTTTGCTTTCTTTGGTTGTATCTTAGGGACTATGGTTTCCTTTTTGTCCCAGATGCCAGAGAGCCCAGATCTACCAACTGTCATTGGATTAAAATTTCACAGACAGTGCGTGTGCTGGAAACCAGCTTGGGCTTCTTGGTCTAACAGTCCTGAGTTCAGATCCTGGCCATACCACCGACTAGCTGTGTGACCTGGGGCAAGTTACTTCACCTCTCTGAACCTGAGCTTCCTTCAGGTAAATTGAAAATAATAACAGTCATCTTGCAGGGGTATTGTGAGGGTACAATGTAATGCATGAGAAGCCCCAACACAGAACCTGGCTCAAAAATGGTAGCTTTTTTTTTTTTTTTTTTTTAGTACAACTGTCAGGCCCTCTGACTCTGTCCTTGATGTGGCTCTTAATCATGGACCCTTCCCTTAATGGTCCAGCTTTAAGAGTTAGACCATTAAGAGTGTCTTAAGAGTGTCTTTTGGCATGTGAGCTGGTGTGATAATAAATAGTTGTAGTGATATTAATGGGATCGGCTGGCATGTCTCTCCTTTTCTTTCCACTGTCCCCTCTCACACCAGGACCAACTGATAAAGAACTGGGACAGTGACCGCAGCTGGGGTTTGAGGCAGTGTGACGTGGTTCAGATCAATTTGACTGTGTGTCTGGAGGCCGATGGTCCAGGGTTGGCTCAGTTTGTAACTTGCAAAGTGCTTGGGCAAGTGTCTCAATTCTTTTGGCCCTCTGATTTCACAGCGAATGTTCTCTAACTTTCACCTCTGATTCTATTACAATTTTTTTTTTTTTTTTTTTTTTTTGTGGTACACGGGCCTCTCACTGCCGTGGCCTCTCCCGTTGCGGAGCACAGGCTCCGGACACGCAGGCCCAGCGGCCACGGCTCACGGACCCAGCCGCTCCGCGGCACGTGGGATCCTCCCGGACCAGGG
Source organism: Kogia breviceps (assembly GCF_026419965.1). Taxonomy (NCBI): domain Eukaryota; kingdom Metazoa; phylum Chordata; class Mammalia; order Artiodactyla; family Physeteridae; genus Kogia; species Kogia breviceps. Next base: position 8,371,103 of record NC_081321.1, on the reverse strand, counting down.
CACGAACCCGTGTCCCCTGCATCGGCAGGCGGGCCCTCAACCACTGCGCCACCAGGGAAGCCCTCTATTACTATTTGAAGGAGGTGTGAGGGCTAAGACATGCCCCCTGTAGGCCTGCCGACGCTTCCTGTCTCCATCATTGTTTCCTATCTGTTTTTGGAAGAGCCTCACACTGGATGATAGGAAGCTGTTCATCTAGGAAGCGCTCTGTGGCCAGAGGCCTCGGGAAAGCAGTTCTGATGGACGTGATGCCAGGAGGGAGATGCAGGGGCTGTGCCAGAACATCAGGTGCAGACGGAGGGGACGGAAGTGATCTGCCAGGGTGGCCAAGGGCAGGGCTGCAAAACCTGAGACACTTACTGCACACAAAGATATATCTGCACGACTCCAAAGCCCCACAGGCCTGCCTCGGGTAACTGAGCGTGCAGTGCTTGAGGGGCGTGGTGTAGACTGGGGGTCACCACCACTGGGTCCTCCTCCCTCCCTTTCGCCACACGCCTGTCCTCTTCCGGGGCTTGGACTATCTTCCTTCCCTCACCCACTCCCGATTTCACGCGCCCATCACGCACTGCAGGGAACTCTCTGCTGTCTGGAGTCCCTTCAGCATCTCCATCCTCACCTCGCTCTGCCTGCGCCCCCCTCCTCGCCCCATCCTCACAGGTCAACCATTCTTCCCTTCTTGGTACCCAGTTGCAGTCACACCCATGAGGATCCTTCCCAGGTCTTCCAAGTTATCTAGACTTCATTCTCCTTTCCACAGTGGAATGTAAGTGCCGGGAGGACAGGCATGTTCGGGTGCTTTCTTTTCTCTGCTGGGTGCCCAGCTCCTACAGTAATGCCTGGGGCAGAAAGGCACTTGGCAATGAACTGTGGACTTTCTCCTATTCTGAGACAGACTGTCTGGGTTCCAATCCTGGCTCTGCCGTTAGCAGTTATGTGACATCTCTCCAGGCTTCAGTTTCCTCATGTTTAAAATGGGGACTTGGGCTTCCCTAGTGGCGCAGTGGTTGAGAGTCCGCCTGCCGATGCAGGGGACGTGGGTTCGTGCCCCGGTCCAGGAAGATCCCACGTGCCGCGGAGCGGGTGGGCCCGTGAGCCATGGTCGCCGAGCCTGCATGTCTGGAGCCTGTGCTCCGCAACGGGAGAGGCCACAACAGTGAGAGGCCCGCGTACCACACACACACAAAAAAAAATGGGGACGAAGGGACTTCCCTGGTGATCCAGTGGCTAAGATTTCGCCTTCCAATGCAGGGGGTACAGGTTCGATCCCTGGTCAGGGAGCTAAGATCCCACATGCCTCGTGGCCACAAAAACCAAAACATAGAAACAACAGAGGCAATATTGTAGCAAATTCAATAAAGACTTTGAAAATGGTCCACATCAAAAAAAATCTTAAAAAAACGTAATAAAATGGGGATGAGAATAGTACCTGTTTCGTTCTGTTACAAAGATTAAATGAGTTAATATTTGTAAAGCATTTAGAATAGCATTTAAGTGTTTGAACAAGTATTTGATTTTAAAAAATATTTATGAAACCCACTTACGGCCACACTGTTCTAGAGAAGCTGCAAGGGGTTTTCGGGTGGTGTAATGGGGAGAGTGTAGCATGTGGGGTGAAAAGGCAGCTGAAGAGCTGCTTCTCATACTTATTGGCAAAGGGGGCCGAGGCGAGTCATGTAGCCTCCAACGAGGTGTAGTTTTTCCATTTACAAGTTGCGATTCATATCGCCTAACTCGAGATGGATAACCTAGTTCAAGTCCTGAGTCATCGGCTTTACTAGCCGTGTGACGGGCTACATACCATAATTTACTTCTGCCTTCATTATTTTCATCTGTAAAATGGGGTAAAACAAAACAAAACAAAACAACAACCCTGGCAGGAGATCAGCCAAGACGGTGGAAAGACCCTGAGGTCACCTCCTCTCACGGGCACACCAAAATCACAACTATTTGCCAAACAACCATCGATGAAAAAGACCAGAACGTACCAGAAAAGATCTTCAACAGCTAAAGATAGAAGGAAGGGACCACAGCAAGACGAGCTGCAGGAGCAAAGTTGCGATAAAGTCAAGTTCCACAACCCTGGGTGGGTGACCTACACATATGGGAGAATAATTACAGCTGCAGAGGTTCTCCAAAGGAATGAGAGGTCTGGGGCCTTCCCGCCCGGGGGCCCTGTGCTGAGACGAGGAGTCCCTGGAGCATTTGGCTTTGAAGGCCAGAGGGGCTCACTCTCAGGAGAGCCAGTCGGCTGGGGCAGAGGCTTTGCTCTTAAAGGGCACACGCACAAAATCTCACACGCTCTGGGACCCCGAGCAGAAGCTGTCATTTGAAAGGAGCCTGGGTCAGACGTACCTACTGACTTTGGAGAGTCTCCTGTAGAGGCAGGGGGCGCCTGCCGCTCACCCTGGGGACATGGACACTCCTGGCAGCTGTTCTCGGGAGTTCCCTCTACTATCTGGATGCTGGTCCTGGCCCGCCCCATTCTGGAATCCTCCCTCCAGCTTATTAGCCGCGGGGATTAGCCTCGCAGCTGCCCAGCACCCTGTAGGCGCCAGGGCTGGGACACCTCAGGCCGAACAGCTAAGTGGGCATGCATACAGGGCCGTCCATCAACAGACAGGCTGCCTTAAGACCCCCTGAGTCCACAGCTGCCCCTGGACACAGCCCTGCCCACCAGAGGGCCCAGGACCCCGCCCCATACACCAGTGCGCAGGCACTAGACCCGGGACCCCCAGGGCTCTCCAGCCAGAGACCCCACAACCCCCTGGGCCCTGACCCTACCCTCCAGTGAGCCTGCTCTAACCTCAGGACCAGCCTCACCCACCAGTGGGCAGACACCGGCCACAACACAACCACAGCCCTGCAGCCTGTGGACACAGCCCACCCACTAGCAGGCCAGTACCAGCCCTGGAACTAGCTGGGCCCTGGCCCTACCCACTAACAGGCCAATGCAAGCTTTGGGACACCCCGGACCCTGCAGCCAACTGTGTCAGGAACTGGGCCCACCCACCAGGTCTAGGACCCCTGGGCCCTACAACCAGACCCCAGGACTTGACTCTGCCTACCGGTAGGCCGGCACTAGCCCCAGGACATTGTTTCACCCACCAGTGGGAAGGCAACGGCCCCAGAGTCTCCTGGGCCCTGACTCCATCCTCCAGTAATTCAGCCTTAGCCCTGCCCCCTCCCCACCCCGGGGTTCTGCAGTCAGCCACCTTGTGACACGGCCCCGCCAACCAGCAGCTGGCAGCCTCCGCACAAGGCAGGGCCTGGCATCCAACTGGACCAGGGGCCACCCAAGCCTACAAGACCACGCACATTAGTCAGCCCACACAACAAAAGGGCCCACGCAACCCACACAGGGGGCACCCCTGGAGCATGTAGCTCTAGTGATGAAAGGAGTGCACTGATGGGATGCGGAGGATGTCTCCGCAAGAAGCAAGATGTCTCTGCAAGTGGCAAGAAGGCCACTTCTCCAAGATCAGGAAATGTAACCGGCCTACCAGATACAGAGAAATAAAAACAGCAAGTTAGGCAAACTGAGGCAACGGAGGAACATTTTCCAAACAAAGGAATGATAAAGTCCCAGAAGAACCAAGTGACGTGGAGGTAGGCAATCTACCCGAGAAAGAGTTCAGGGTAGTGATCATAAAGATGATTAAAGAACTTGGGAGAAGAATGAATGGAGAGTGAGAAGTTAGAAGGTTTTTAACAAAGAGTTAGAAAATGAAGAGATGAAGAATACAATAATTGAAATGAAAAATACACTCGGAGGAACCAACAATAGACTAGACAATACAGAGGAAAGGATAAGTGAGCTGGAAGACAGAGCAGTGGAAATCACTGACTGATGCTGAACAGAAGAAAAGAAAAAAGAATGAAGAGAAATGAGGACAGTTTAAGAGACCTCTGGGATAGCATCAAGCACACAGATATTTTCATTATAGGGGTCCCAGATGGAAAAGAGAGAGAGAAAGGGGCTGAGAAAGTATTTGAAGGCATAATAGCTGAAAACGTCCCTACTCTGGGAAAGGAAACAGACATCCTGGTCCAGGAAGTGCAGAGAGACCCATACAGGATTAACAGCTCATTTCAACTCAATATCAAAGAAACAAACAACCCAATTAAAAAGTGGACAGAAGACCTGAATAGACATTTTTCCAAAGAAGAAATACAGATGGGCAACAGGCACAGGAAAAGATGCTCAACATCGTTATCATCAGAGAAATGCAAATCAAAACCACAATGAGATATGACCTCTTACCTATCAGAGTGGCTATCTTCAAAAAGTCTACAAATAACATAAGTTGGCGAGGATGTCAAGAAAAGGGAACTCTCATACACTGTTGGTGTGAATGTAAATTGGTGCAGCCCCTGTGGAAAACAGTATGGAGGTTTCTCAAAAAACTAAAAATAGATCTAGCATATGACCTAGGAATTGCCTTGCTGGGTATATATCTGAAAAAACCAAAAACACTAATTCAAAAAGATACATGCACCACAATGTTCATAGCAGCATTATTTACAATTGCTAAGATATGGAAGCAAACTAAGGGTCCATCAACAGATGAATGGATATATGTATGTGTACTACATAAATCTATGTGTAGTACACATACCACACACACACACACACACACACACACACACACACTGGAATACTACTCAGTCGTAAAAAAGGATGACATTTGGCCATTTGCAACAGCATGGAGGGTATTATGCTAAGTGAAATAAGTCAGACAGAGAAAGACAAATAGTGTATGATACCACTTAAATGTAGAATCTTAAAAATGCAACAAACTAATGAATATAACAAAAAAGGAACAGACTCACAAATATAGAGAAGAAACTAGTGGCTACCAGTGGGGAGGGGAAAAGGGGAAGGGGCAAGATTGGGGTAGGGGATTAAGAGGTACAAACTATTAGGTATAAAATAAATAAGCTACAAGGATATATTGTACAGCACAAGGAATATAGCCAGTATTTTATAATAACTAACTGGAGTATAACCTTTAAAAATTGTGGAAAAAAAAAAGAAAAAAATTGTGAATAACTATGTTATACATCTGAAGCTTATGTAATATTATACATCAACTATACCTCAATAAAAAAATTTTTTAAACCCAGAAAACAACCCTTCCTCCCCATCACATAGGTGTGTGGGCAAAAAAAAAAATTAGCACGTGTAAATCACTTAAAGTAGTGCATGGTAGATGTTAAATGCTCAATAAATATTAGCGTCTTTATTCATTAAAATAGGGGACTTCTCTGGTATTCCAGTGGTTAATACTCCGTGCCTCCACTGCAGGGGGCGCGGGTTGATCCCTGGTTGGGGAACTAAGATCCCACATGCCATCCTGTGGCACAGCCAAAAAAAAAAAACCACAACTATTTTAATAGGTTGCCTTTTTTGTAAGGTTTAATATGTTTATAAAAGAAAATTCATCAAAAGCAGCAATCAAGAAAACTAATGAATGCAAATATTTGGCTTAGCACAAAATTCACACTTGTTTCCTGTAGATTCCTATAGTCATATATATATATACGACTATAGTAAACATATATATGTCAAATATATATATGACTATAGGAAACTATATTTATATATATATATATAGAGAGAGAGAGAGAGAGAGTATGTGTGTATGGGTGTGTGTGCATAAAATATACATACTTGTAAGATATAAAGCCTGGGACTTGGCTGGCTTTCCCAGCACCTCGTATAATGCCTGGCACCTGATAAGCTCTCAGGAAATATTTGATGAGTGAAAGAAACATGACATAGAGCTGCCAGATAAAAATATGGGACAGCTAGTCAATTTGAATGTCAGGTAAATAACAAATAACTTTTTAGTATAAGTGTGTCCCAAGTATTGTATGGGACATGCTTACACTAAAACACAGTATCTGTTGTTTATCTGAAATTCATACCGAACAGGGCCAGAGCCGCTTGTATTTTTATGCATATCTGGCAACTCGGTGAATAAAAGGTGCTGCTTAGAAAAACTGAGACCGCAGGTTCTTGGAAGCGAGGAAACTGGACCCACGGTTGGAGCCTGAGCGACCTGAGTCACGCGAGAGAAAGAGCGGGACACGCGGTCGGGAGTCGGCCGCTAACAACGTGGCGCGGAAGTGGCCGAGCCCAGGCCGAGAGCAGCGCCGGAAGGCGGAAGGGGGAAGGCGGAAGGGGGAAGGCGGAAGGCGGAAGGCGCTGGGAGGGCGTTTAGGCGGGTTTTAATTCCGAGCGTCCTTTTGAGTTGGGCAGCTCAGGGCGCCGCGTAGGCAGGAGGTACCCGCGGGTCCTCCAGGAGCCGTTGCATTGGTAGCGGGGGAGCCCTCTCCCAGCCACAGGACTACGCTCCGAAGAAACCGTGTCAGTTAAAGCCAACCCAACCAAATTTTTCTAATGCAGTATGAAGACTTTAAAGCTGTGTGTGTATGGGGTGTGTGTGTGGCGCTGCTCTTGGAGAGAGAGGAAGGGTCCGACTTCTTTAAGAAACGAGATTGCTAATTGCTGATTCAGGAGCAACATCCGAAAAGGGGGAAAGCAGAGGTCAAGATGGAGCACACAGCGCTTCCACTTCGTGAAAGAAGAGGTTTTTGCCGTCTCCCAGTCTAGAAAGGAGCTGAGGGCCCGACCAGGAGGCAAGGCCAAGGGCAGAGAGCAGTAGAAGTCAGGGCAGTGCTCAGGCAGCCCCTGGGACCGAGGGGACCTGGACTAGCCCCGCGAGTGCTCGCAGCTGCGTCGAAGGATGAGTTCTGACACTTGGCAAGGCACTTGACAAGCGTAGGGTATTTTTCCTACTCATCCTCACTGGGAATGACGGGAGAGCTGTTAAACTGATAACGAAGTCTTATTTTAAAGCAGCAGTGAGTTACTTTATTACCACTGCAGCCCTTCTTCTCTCAGCTGTTCGGGTTCACAGTAGAAGCAGCCCAACTTCTGGGTTAATGGAAACGTACAGGTAAGTTTTATGCTTACGTTGATGGAAATGAAGCCCTGGGTGAGGCCCCAGAATGTAGGTTCAGAGCCTGGAGTGGAAAATTAGCTGCAGAATAAGCCCTGTGAGGCTCGTTGTAATTCAGTGACTCAGTGCACACGGTCCTACCTTTTGGATCCAGTATTTACATACCCTCTTTCGTATCTACAGCAAACTCTCACAGACCTACTCCCGGAAAGCAAGGTTACACAGTGTCTTTTGTTTTGGCCTCTCTTCCCTCTCGAAGGGTTCCTTCCCCGCAAACCCCTAAATGGCCGAAGTCCTCCGAGTCCTCGGTGGCTAGTCTCCTGGGAGCACCGCAGAGCAGCATCTGACCTCCAAGATCACAGGACACACTTTAGGGATTTTTCTAGTTCTGGATTCATTGGTCAAGGTTCGATTTTCCTTCCCTTCCTGTGGCAGGTCACGGAGCAAACAGCTCTCGTGCATGCACAGAGGCTGTGGCCACCAGGGCCCCAGGAAGCTGGACGCAACTCTGCTCCGGCCTGTCCCGGGGGTGAGGGGCGTGGAGGAGCCCTTAGCAACAGGCTCTGCCAGAGAGCTGACTTCCATCACTCTGGACACACAGACAAGGCCCGAGTGTAAGACATGGGTGAGGACACTCATCCCAGAGGGACGTTCCCAGGCCAGATTATGAGCTGAGTTTTGTCTGGTTGCCTTGGGCCTCTCCTTCTGCACCCTCTACCCCCTTACGCCATTCAGAGGCGGTCCACCCTTCCCCTTCCTTCCCAGAACTTCACCTTATGGTGTCTCCATCCCTCCTCCCCTGCTGTCTTTAATCCTAAGGGTGAAATGAGGAATGAGGTCAAATGTCTTAAATTCCTACAATAGAAGCTAAACAGAGAGAGCCTCAGGTCTTGTTAATTAAACACAAAGGCTCAGGCTCTGATGATTATAGAACAGAGCAGGCAGGGAACTCAGGAGGGAGCCTCCTAGGGGGGAGATTCCCCATTTCACCTGTGCCCCGTACTCAAGGAAGTCTTAGGGGGTCTGCTGGGACTAGATCTTGTGCCCAAGTGCCCACAGGTACTCAGGGCTCAAAGCCAGGGACTCTTGTCCTCAGCCCATTTCTGCTCTGGCGGGGGAGCTGGCATTTCCATGGGCTTCTGTCACACTATCACATACCTTGCTACATACTCAATGAGACAGACCTGCATAATGTTAACAATGATTCGGCCAGTTATGTATTCTTAACTAAACTCTCCCAAACTTTCTGGAGCAAAAGAGAAATGAAAGGGAAACCTAAATACTTTTCTGGAAACCCCTAATAAACCAGATGCTAGCTTTCAGTTTTAGGTTCTTAGTTTGGCTTCCTGAGACTTACATGATCAGAACTGTTAAATAAATGCAGTAAACATTAGGTTTACTAACCCCCAGTTAGACTGCCTCATTAGCAAAACCAGGACTGAAGTCCCCTGTGTCCTGCTGGGAAGGCTGAACATGAAGACTGGTGTCTCCTAGCATTACCTGGTCTCCAAGCTGTCAGCAGCTTCTCCTGCTTCGGGTCAGGTGGCAGTAAGGATATTTCTATACCTGAGTCTCTCTCCACGAAACTTAAGAGGAAACTTTGGCCAAGTCTTCTTGGCTTCTTATTTTGGAAGGCTCTTGTGATGTAAGACTCCACCGGGTGTAGCCTCTTCAGGTTGGGACTAAGGCTGGAAGGAGGCTTAAGGAAGGGAGTCACTTCCTTGTTAAGCCCTGCCCCCAGCTTTTTAATTGGAGGAGGGGCTGACCTTTGCCCAAGTAATTTGACTCTAAAAGGGGTTCTACATCCTTTACCAAGGACTCTCACTGCCCTTTGGACAGGGACAATTATGAGGGTGTTTTCCTAATAGTACTTTACTTTCTTTCCCTTTCATCAGTTTAGCGAAGGTTTACTGAGCGCCTCGTGACGGGTGTGGCACACATGTTTAATCTCCACATCAAGAGGCAGGTGTTATGATTCCCATTTTCCATACAAGGAAACTGAGGCTCAGAGAGGTAAGGTATCGGTGTGGAAGTGGTCCCCGGATCAGTTGAGCTGAGATCCAAATCTTAGTCTTTCTGGCTTCACACTATATCAATGTTACCTGTCCCATGAGATTCAAAGATTGTATTCAGATGGAACCATGGGAAAAGCTTTCAAAACGGAGTGTAACCCCAGCCATAGTAAAAGCCACAAAAACTCATTTAAAGACCGTATGTCACAATTTTAGGGATAGAATTCCCTATGTATAGGAAAGAAGAAACATATGATTTTGTGGTCTATCCAGATTCTTAACTGAAATAGACACTTATGCTCATAAAACCATGAGCGCTGGCTAGTCAAAATTTGAAGATGAAGGAAGTGTGCGTGGTGAAAGGGGAATTAAGCCTAATTTCATAAAAGTGGGGGAAGAACTGACCATTTAAATATTAGGTAAACAGATCCATGAGAGACAAATAATGGCAGTTATAGGAAAGTTAGTTCTTTGGTGATTCGAAGTGAGTTTTAACCAGCAAACTCATATTTGTTGCTCATAACGAATACCAGTCTAGTCAACGTGAGGGATATTAAAGAAATATTAAGACTGTTTTGTCTTCAAAAAAAACCTTACAGTCTTTTTTCAGAAGAAGAGATACATTCATTCGAAACAATTTAAGAACCAACAAATACATATAATCATAGCTAAATCGCATAGTTTGGACTACAGTTGTTACTGGAGTTCCGAGCTACATAACTTAACGACACTGGGGGCAGAAACCATTTAGAATCTTGCGAGGTCTTGGCAGGTAAGTATAAACACAAGAAAGGGCCAGTCGGCCCAAGTAGTCAGGCTCACTGAAGACAGAGAATGTCCATTACTCGTTAGCTTTGCGTCCCCCACACCCAACAAGCTGGCACATAACAGAGACAGGACTCAATACATGGTATATATTAAAAGACAAAACAAAACCCACTTTTCTCCTGGTCCTAAAAATACACATTGTGGGAATTCCCTGGCAGTCCAGTGGTTAGGACTCCACCACGTCTTCACTGTCAAGGGCATGGGTTCAATCCCTGGTCGGGGAACTAAGATCCCACAAGCCACGTGGTGCAACCAAAAAGTGAATAAAAATTTTAAAAAATAAAAATATACATTGTGTTTTAGAAAATGTGTAAAACATAAAATAGCATACATAAAATAAAGACCACCGTGATCCAGTCCTCCAGTGATAAATCTTGTTAAAAATGGTGTATTTCCTTCCTTCCGTGGCAGTAATACCTTGCTACCTACCCTTCAGGCGCCTGCCCGGTCCACTGCCCTTTTTGTTCACGCTGTCCCCAATCATGCATCTACCAGGAGACCTCCCTGCAGTCAGGTGGACCAAACGACCTCTGCCCCTTGTTAAAAAGGAAACAACAGGCCCCAAACGGAGTCACCTGTGGCCCCCTGGCAGCAGACCAAGACTTGATGCCTAAGCTCATTGCAGTTTCAGCCTTCCCCAGGAATGTGACTCCAGCTAACCTGGGGTTTCCTGGTCAGTCCTGGGAAACCTGTGGACAGACCCTTCCGTTCCCTTCAGGAGGGTGGCCTTGCCTAAAACAATGCATCTTTGCTAATAATTTCCTTTTTTTTCCTGCTCCCTCTCTGCCTTTAAAACCCTTTTCTTTTCTGCAGCTCAGCAAAGCTCCCCTTCACTTGCCAGGTGGGATGCTGCCCGATTCATGAATCACTCAGTAACGCCAGTTAGACCTTCAAGGTTTACTCAGTTGAGTTTTTGTTTTTTAACAGGCTTGGTGGCGGCAGAGGGACTGAAGACTTCTGATGGCTTCGGGGACGATGAAAAACACAGGTGATGTACCCATGAGCCCCTTTTTGAATTCACTGCTTTCCTTGCCCTTTCCAAGGGCTGTGGGTAGTAAGTTCCCTCTTGGTTCCGAACTTTCTTTGCGTCGAGCTCCTGATCTGTTTGGCTTACAGGGCAGGTCAGCTTATGCTGGTAGATGGTTCTGCTCAGAGCCAACTGAGCTAAGCCCTTAGCCTTTCAGACAATTCCCAGGTTTTAAATAGAAAAACCCCAGCCCTTGATTCTGTTCCTATAGAGCCCCCAGGCCACAGCCTGCACTCGTGGAGTCTCCACTGTTGGTTCAATCCTTTCCCCAGGCCAAGGTTCCACAGAAATTGTTGGGATGCACAGGCCTTCTCTTGGCCAGGTCACGGTAGCATCTCTTGGTCACTGCTGGTGTGTCAAAGTGCACCTTTGTCTCGTTTTATGTAAATAAGAGCTATTGCTAGCGGGGATCTCAGAGGCCAAGAAGCTGCAAAAATTGGTGGCTGCAGGTTAAGCATATAAAGGCTGTTAGAGTGATTGACAGGTAAATCAAAGACTCCAGTGTTGAGACAAGTTGACCACGGAACAGGTTAGATCGACAGTAGGTAACCCGCCAACCTCAAGAAAAGTTCCGTGCAACAAGGTGCACTGCAAAACACGCACCATCCTCAGCCCAGCATGCGTCCCTTTACGTTTAAAAAACCCAAAGGCTTAAGTTTAGGGGATTCTTAAATTCTAAAGAGTCAAGCACGCCACCTTCTGGCACATCTGCTTATTTTATGTTTAAAAACTATGGTCCCGGAAGCTATCTACAAAAATGGCAAAATCTTACTAAAAACAACCTAGGGTTACAGTGGCCAGTCTGGGGAATGTTCCAGTTAGTCACGGTCCTTCGTTTAAGAAGTGCGCTTGAAACTGTGGTTTTCTGAATTAAACAGAGCAGGATACCTGCTTTAATTGGTCTGCAGAGCTCCCCGGAGGCTTCAAGATTCCAAAATAGCTTCATTAGAAAACTTGTTCTGGAAGGCTAAGGAAAAATAAAGGACACGAGAGGCACGAGGTACCCCGAACAATAGACTGTGACAGTGATGCGTGCCTCCCACTTCTCCACTCTGTCCTTCGTTATGTGAAAACTCATCTTTTCCTGCTGAACACTTTGAAAGGACTTTGGACCAACATCATCAAGGTCCTTCAGTCTATGGCTTCCAGCTACAATAGCTCCAAGGCCAGAGACCTAAAATAATACCTGGTTTCCCCTCACTGCACCTTCCTAGGGGTCCACCATCAAAACATGGCCCAAGGATTGACGTTTCCTTTGTAATCAGCTGGGGCACTGGAAAAAAGATTGTCCTCAAAGATCCTACGCAAATTCCTAAATATCCACCCAAATGCCCCCAAGGGAGGGCCCCCCATCTGGCCACTCCCAGGATCGATGCAGCTCTGAGGGACCCTCAGGTAAACTGCTACCCTTAAATAGCCAAGAGGAAATTAAGATGAAAATTAATGGAAAATCTTACCAAATTCTGGTAGATACCAGGGCTATACTTTCTACTTTAAATCCCACTCTCAGAAATCTCTTAGAATGAAGAAAAGCTTTCCACAGAGGCGGTATCCAATAAAGTTCAGGAAGAATTTCTATCTCAACCAGTACAAATGGCTCTGGGACCTTTTACTGAAAAGCATTCTTTTTTGCTCTGTGACCCAGCCCCAGTGAATATATTAGGCAGAGATCTCCTTTCTGAATTAAAAGAGCTAATATGCTTTGCTCACCTTAGAATTTCCTGATCAACCCGAACCTGATCTCTGATGTTTTTTTACAGTCTGTCTTTGATACAGAAGAAGAATTCCAACAAAGATCCCCTAATGTAACCAAGGTGCCTGAAAATCAGTAGGCTACTTCTAATACTGACACCGGGCAAATAAAAAATGCAGAGCCTATAAAAATTCAGATAGATGTGACTAAACCTCTTCGTAAATGGCCTCAATATCCATTAAAGCCTGAAGCCATACAAAGCCTCACATCAGTAATAAAAGACCTAATTGCCCAGGAATTAGTCCTTCCCTGTATCCTGTAACGCACTGATCTCGCCAGTCGGGAAACCTGATGGGAGGGCATGGTGATTTATCAAAGACTTAAGAGCTATAGCAACAAGACAGTCAGTCCCTGTTTCCCAGTTGTTCCAAACCCTTTTGAAACAAGCTCTGCCAGGTTTAAGGTGGTTCAGTGCTCTAGACTTCTGTTCAGCCTCTGTCAGCATCCCCGGAGACCCTGCAGTCAATATTTATTCACCTTTACTGGGAATAATCAACAATATACCTGCACAGTCACGCCCCAAAGGTTCACTGAGGCCCCTTTTTATTTCTCCCAAGTACTCCATCAAGGTCTAAGCACCCTCCAGTTCCCCCCGGGAAATTGACCCTTTTACGATATGTGGGTGACCTCTTGCGGCGCTCAGTTACCAAAGAGGCACCCGTAAAAGAGTCCATTTATTTGCTGCAACACTTAGCTGAAAAGGGACATAAAGTCTCTAAGCAGAATTCCAGTTATTTTTGGACACTGTTCATGATGTAGGTCAGAACCTAAGTGCTGAAGACCTCCGGGTGTCTCCAGCAGGAGTTAAGTTAATTGAAGAATTGCCTAGGCCTACAGCTAAGAAAGAGCTTCGTGGATTTCTAGGCCTAGCTGGTTATGCAGACTTTGGGTTCCTAATTTTTCTCTATTTGCGTCCCTACTTTATGAACTTACTAAAATTTCAGTTCCCAAGCCCTTTTCCTGGGAAGATAAACTTGAACAGCCCTGCATAAGACTAAAAACAGTACCACAAGAGCCACCTGCCCTAGGGCTACCTAATGATTCAAAACCTTTCACCTTATTTGTACATGAAAAAGATAAACAAGCCCTGGGAATGCTCACACAAGAACAGAGCAATAAACACAGGCCTGTTGCCTATTACAGCAGGCAAATGGCTTCAGTTGCTTATGCCTATCTCAACTGCATTAAGGCTACGGCCACAGCAGCAAAGATAGTAGAACCTCAGCAGATCTAACCCTAGGAAATAACATCTACAAACTCCACACGCTCTCTGAAGTCTTCTTCACTCTGAATTAACTCAGCATTTCTCTGCGAGCAGAGAGCTTTCTGCTTTCACCACCTAATCTACATCTTAAACATTGCAGTGTTTTTGTGTGTGGGATGTATGTTTTATTTATTTAAAATTTTATTTTATAGAAGTGTGGTTGATTTACAGTGTTGTGTTAATTTCTGCTGTCCAGCAAAGTGATTCACTTACACACATATGTACATTCTTTTTCATATTCTTTTCCACTATGGTTTATCATAGGGTATTGAATATAGTTCCATGTGCTCTACAGTAGGACCTTGTTGTTTATCCGTTGTAGATATAATAGTTTGCGTCTACTAACCCCAAACTCCCAGTCTGTCTCTTCCTCACCCCCCACCCCTTGGCAACCACATGTCTGTTCTTTATGTCTGTGAGTCTATTTTGTAGATAAGTTCATTTGTGTCGTATTTTAGATTCCACATATAAGTGATATCATATGGTATTTGTCTTTCTCTTTCTGCACTTAGTATGATAATCTCTAGTTGCATCCCTGTTGCTCAGATTGCAACATTCTCAATCCTGCCACATTACGACCCCTGCCCGACGAACGTGAGCCCCATGACTGTGTGTGTCCCATTTTGTGACACTGCGTCCCCATTTATGAGACACTCCCTTGACTGATCCTGATCTAATTTTTTAAATAAATAAATTTATTTATTTATGGCTGTGTTGGGTCTTTGTTTCTGTGCGAGGGCTTTCTCTAGTTGTGGCAAGCGGGGGCCACTCTTCATCGCGGTGCGCGGGCCTCTCACTGTCGCGGCCTCTCCCGTTGCGGAGCACAGGCTCTGGACGCGCAGGCTCAGCGGCCGTGGCTCACGGGCCCAGTTGCTCCGCGGCATGTTGGGATCTTCCCAGACCAGGGCTCGAACCCGTATCCCCTGCATTGGCAGGCAGACTCCCAACCACTGCGCCACCAGGGAAGCCCTAATTTTGTTTGTTGATGGGTCATGTTGTAAAAGTGAAAAAGGGAATTTCCAGGCTGGTCATGTCATTGTCATTGTCAACTACCTGAAAGGGGAAACCTCCCACAACAAAAGAATGAGGCTGCTTTAAATGAAACACTTGAGAAAAGGAGCACCATTTGGTACGAAGTATACCTGTGAAGGGGTTCAGAGTATGCTACCCGCAAACATGCAACTATGGCATAGGGATATTTTGAGCTGAAGGCAATTAAGAAGAAGCATACACAAGAGAAACTCTGCCTTCTGCTTCTTTACCAAAAAGGAAGGAGGATTCTTAATCACTGGAGACAACTCGATAGTCTTCTTAGCCTAGAGCTGCCACTAGAGGAATCTATACAACAAACCTTACTAAAACAATCCAGTTCTTCCATTACTTGCCCTCGTTCGTATATTTACCTTCCCACAGTTTGTCACCCCAAAAGCCTAAAGCTCTTTTCCTTTTTCTTGTCACTTCTCTACAAATTTATTGTGCTCCCCTCAGCCTTATTGAGGTAAACTTACAAATAAAATTGTAACGTACTTCAAGTGTACGTGATGATTTGATACAGGTATGCATTATGAAAGGGTTTCCACCATTGAGTTAATGAACACGTTTATCACCTCACTTATTTATTTCATATTTATTTATTAATAATTTTTATTTATACTATTTAAATAATTTGTTTATAATATTTGTTTATAATATTTACTTATTTACTTATAGGTGAGAACACTCAAGTCTTACTCTCTCAGCAAATTTTGATTATACAACACAGTATGTGGGATCATTTGTAGTTATCATGTTATACATTAGAGTCTCAGAACTTATTCATCGTATAATTGAAAGTTTGTACCCTTCTACTAGCCTTTCCCTGCTCCCCCCACCCCTGACAACCACCATTATAATCTCTGTTTCTATAAGTTTGACTTAAAAAAATTTTTTTTAGATTCCATATATAAATGATGCCATGCAGGGCTTACCTGCTGGCGCAGTGGTTAAGAATCCGCCTGCCAATTCAGGGGACACGGGTTCGAGCCCTGGTCTGGGAAGATCCCACATGCTGCAGAGCAACTAAGCCCGTGCACCACAACTACTGAGCCCACGTGCCACAACTACTGAAGCCCGCGCGCCTAGAGCCCGTGCTCCCAACAAGAGAAGCCACCGCAATGAGAAGCCCACACACCGCAACTAGAGAAAAGCCCATGTGCAGCAACGAAGACCCAATGCAGCCAAAAATAAATTAAATAAAATAAATTAATTTTTTAAAAAAAGTGATACCAGGCAGTATTTGTCTTTGGCTTATTTCAGTTAATATAATGCCCTTTAGTTTCATCCATGTTGTTGCAAATGGCAAGATTTTCTCTTTTTTTTTCATTTTTGGGTTTGAAAATATTCTATTCTCTCCCTTTCTCTCTCCCTCTATATATATATTCCTATCTATCTATCTAATAAAGGTTTTCTTTTTTCGATGATGTTAATTCTTTTTCTGGCCTAATCACTCTGACTAGGACTCTGAGTATTATGTTGGATCAAAGTGGTAAGAGTGGGCATCCGTGTCTTGCTCTTGATCGTTCAGCTTTTTACTGTTGCATATGTTAGCTGTGGGCTTGTCATATATGGCTTTAGATAATATATGTTTTTTAATACCCAGTTTGTTGAGAGTTTTTATCATAAAAGGATGTTGAATTTGTTGAATGCTTCAGACGCATTTATTGAGATGATCATACAATTTCTACTCTTCATTTTGTTAATGTGGTATATCACATTGATTGACTTGTGTATGTTGAACTATCTTGTATTCCAGGGCTAAATCTCATGTGATCATGGTATGATCCTTTTAAATGTACTGTTTAATTCAGTTTTCTAGTATTTTCTTGAGTACTTTACATCTGTGTTCCTCAGGAATATTTGCCTATAATTTTCTTTTCTTGTAGGTTCTTTATCTGGCTTTGATATCAGGGTAGTGCTAGCCTTGTAAAATGATTTTGGAAATGTTCCTTCCTCTTCATTTTTTGGGAAGAATTTGAGAAGTGTTGGTATTAATTTTTCTTTAAATGTTTGGTAGAATTTACCAGTAAAGCCATCCAGTCCTGGACTTTTGTTTGTTGGGAGGTTTTCTAGTCTTGATTCAATCTCTGTACTAGTAATTATGCTATTCAGATTTTCTGTTTCTTCATGATTCAGTGTTTGTAGGTTGTGTGTTTCTAGGAATATATCTGTTTCTTCTAGGTTATCTAATCTGTTGGTGTACAATTGTTCATAGTAGTTTCTTATGATTCTTAGTATTTCTGCATTTTCAGTTGTAGTGCCTCCTCTTTCATTTCTGATTTTATTTATTTGAGTCTTCTCTCTTTTTTTTTTTCTTAGTTAGTCTAGCTAAAGGTTTTTCAGTTTTGTTTTTATCTTTTCAAAAAACCAGCTCTTAGTTCCTATGATCCGTTCTATTGCCTTTCTGGACTCTGTTTCATTTCTTTCTGCTCGAACTTTGTTATTTCCTTCCTTCTACTAACTTTGGGCTTAGTTTGTTCCTTTTCTAGTTCCTTGAGGAGTAAAGTTAGGTTAGGTTGTTTATCTGAAGTCTTTCTCATTTCTTAATGTAGGCACTTATCACTATAATATTCCTTCCAAGAACTGCTTTTGCTGCATTTCTTTTATTTTTAAAGAAGATGTTGGGGGTAGGAGTTTATTAATTAATTTATTTATTTTTGCTGTGTTGGGTCTTCGTTTCTGTGCAAGGGCTTTCTCCAGTTGCGGCAAGAGGGGGCCACTCTTCATTGCGGTGCGTGGGCCTCTCACTATCGCGGCCTCTCTTGTTGTGGAGCACAGGCTCCAGATAAGCAGGCTCAGTAGTTGTGGCTCACAGGCCCAGCCGCTCTGCAGCATGTGGGATCCTCCCAGACCAGGGCTCAAACCCGTGTCCCCTGCATTAGCCGGCAGACTCTCAACCACTGTGCCACCAGGGAAGCCCCTGCTGCATTTCTTAAGTTTTGGTGTGTTGTGTTTCCACACAAGCTTTTTTTTTTTTTTTTTTTTGCGGTATGCGGGCCTCTCACTGTTGTGGCCTCTCCCGTTGCGGAGCACAGGCTCAGTGGCCATGGCTCACGGGTCCAGCCGCTCCGTGGGATTTTCCCGGACCGGGGCACGAACCTGTGTCCCCTGCATCGGCAGGCAGACTCTCAACCGCTGTGCCACCAGGGAAGCCCCTCATTGTAGTTTTGATTTGCATTTCTCTAGTAATTAGTGATGTTGAGCATCTTTTCATGTGCCTGTTGGCCCTTTTGACTTCATCTTTGACTCATTGGTTGTTCAGGAGCATGTTGTTTAATCTCCACATATTTGTGAATTTTCCAGTTTTCTTCTTGTAATTGATTTCTAGTTTTATGTAAGTGTGGTTGGAAAAAGATGCTGGATATGATTTCAGTCTTCTTAAATTTATTAAGACTTGTTTGTGGCCTAATATATGATCTATCCTGGAGAATGTTCCATGTGCTCTTGAGAAGAATGTATATTTTGCTGCTTTGGGATGGAATGTTATATATATGTCTGTTACGTTCACCTGATCTAAAGCATAAAGTTGAAGTCCAAGTTTTCTTACTGATTTTCTTTCAGGATAATCTAGTCATTGTTGAAAGTGGGGTATTGAAGTCCTCTACCATTACTGTATTGCTGTCTATTTCTCCCTTCAGATCTGTTAATATATACTTTATATATTAGGCCCTCTGATACTGGGTTCATAAATATTTACAACTGCTATATCCTCTTGATGAATTGACCCCTTTATCATTATATAATGACCTTTTTATCTCTAGCTACAGTTCTTGGCTTAAAGTCTATTTTGTTTGATATAGCTATAGTTACCCCTGCTTTCTTTTGGTTTCTATTTGCTTGGAATATCTTTTCCTATTCCTTTACTTTCAATCTGTGTGTGCCCTTAAAGCTAAAGTGAGTCTTGTAGGCAGAATATTTATCTTGTTTTTTAATCCATTCAGCCACTCTGTGTCTTTTGATTCAAGAATTTAGTCCATTTAAAGAATTATGGATAGGCACGGACTTATTATTACCATTTTGTTCATTGTTTTCTGTTTTGTAGTTCTTTGTTCATGTATTTCTCGCTTTGTCTCTTCCATTGTGATTTGATGGTTTCCTGTAGTAGTGTGCTTTGATTCCTTTCTCTTTATCTTTTGTGTATCTACTGTATGTTTTTGATTTGTGGTTACCATGAGGTTTAAAAAAACATCTTATAGTTCTAACAGTCTGTATTAATGTGGTAACAACTTTTGATTTTCTGAGCTTACTTTTACTGCTATTTGACCTTGATGTGGGAAAAAACCAGAATGTTTGGAAATGGGCAAAAGGGATTACTGGATATCTTTTCAATGAAATCCTGGAACCCTTGGGGATTACTTGATTTTATAGAAATGTGCACCTTTGTCAGCTTTTGATTGGGCTCTTTTACAAGTCTATACAGGCAGAAACTGGATTATAAGAAACGGATAGTAATGCAAATAATTCCTTTCATAGAAATGCAAATTGTCTCTTGTGAATGCAACTGTTTATTGTCCTGTGGGTATGGACTCGTTTTTCCAGTTTTGCCTCTATTCGTAAAATGATTTCAGCATTTCTTATCTGCCTATAAGTGTGCAGTAGTTTGAGTTTTCCTTTGAGCAGTTGTAATATTATACTGGTTCTACTATTAATTAATGAGTTAGATAAAATGTTTGACACATGTTCCTTTTTATTATCTGAGAGTTGGCAAAGATTCTCTCCTTGATCCAACTCCAGCTGTGCTCCTCTGAGCCCTTTCTTGACTAGGTGCAACCTTGTTCTTCAAAGACTTGAGCAAAACACTAACAGCCAACAGCTACCTCCCTAGGCCGACCCAACCCAGTGCCCGGCCCCCACACATACACCTTAAAGTGCCTGCCTGAGAAAACTCAAGACTGCCAACATCATTTACTGTTTGTTCCAGCCAACACCTGAATATAGGGTCCCTGTTTCCCAGACTCTGTAGGAGGAGAGAAGCCCAACAAACCCAGGTGGTTTCCGGCAGAGCAGCCTCCCCTGACTCTCCTGAGTCCCCAGCCACTGCTTCCTTATTCCCTCATTCTCCCTGCAAAGTGCACAAATCCACATTCAGTTCATGCCGGACACTTTTCTTTTTTGCACTTGTATATTACTGATTAAAGTCTGTCTTTTCTACTTTAACTAGCTTTGTTTATCTTTGACAGAGTCATGATTTTACCTTTAAAGAAATTATCTCCTAACTGATTAAATTACCTAAAATCTCTGGACTTCGTGTTCCCTTCAGGCTCTTCTTTGATTGTCTGCTTAATTGAGAAGCAGGTGGGTAGAGGTCTCAAGGTTCAGTTAGTGGTAGTGTTTTTTGTTTTTAAATTTTATTTATTTATTTATTTGTGGCCGCATTGGGTCTTCGTTGCTCCGTGCGGACTTTCTCTAGTTGTGCGGGCTTCTCACTGTGGTGGCTTCACTTGTTGCGGAGCACGGGCTCTAGGCGCGCAGGCTTCAGTCGTTGTGGCTCGTGGGCTCTAGAGCGCAGGCTCAGTAGTTGCGGCGCACGGGCTTAGTTGCTCTGCGGCACGTGGGATCTTCCCGGACCAGGGCCCGAACCCATGTCCCCTGCACTGGCAGGCAGATTCTTAACCACCGTGCCACCAGGGAAGTCCCAGTGGTTGTGTTTTAATTAATGACTTAGTTATTAAACATATTTGCAGATAATATAGGTATAATATAGCACAGTAGTTAAAGGCTTAGTTAGGCTCCAAAGGCATTTTGGAGTTGAATAATGATTGTGCCTCATACTAAATGAAGGGTAGGAGAGAGTGATCTGAAAAAGGAAACAAAAAAAAGCACTTGATTTTGAGGCTACAAGGAAGTTCTTGGGCTTAAAAGTACATGTACAAAAGATGTCCCGAGGAGGTGTAAAAGAAAAACTTATTTTGTCACTTGTTAAAACGCTAAGGCACTATTTTGATCAGGACTATTGTGATAGGTGTAGGAGCTACTTCAGTGGGGCTTTGCAGTAGGAGAGAGACTTGGCTTAGCTGTGAATACAATAAGGAAAAGTGGGAATTCATAGCCAAGGAGCAGGGGAGGGGAGGGGATGGAAAATTACTAAGGAAGCTTTAGGGGTAAGCGGGGATTCTGCAAAACTGGCCTGATAGGATTCTCGCTGAAGGCAAGCCAGGTGACCAGATGTTACCTGAGGAATTATTGGGGATGAAGAATTTGATCAGACATCAGGGTGGGAGATTCTGTCTGAACGAACTTAGCAGGATTCTTGCTAAAACTGGGCTCTTGGATAATATGCCCAAGGATGGGAACCTAGCTGGGCTCAGAGGAGCCTGACTAAAGGTTGGTCAAGGAGAGTCTTTGTCAAGGACTGTGACAAAAAGCAAATACACAAAAATACAGAATAGGTCTGGAGTAAATGTCAGACTGAGCTGAGGTTCTTGAAAATGTAAATGACAAAAGAAGGGATTTTTCAGATTCAGTTACAACAACAGAAGGCAGAAAGAAAACAGAACTACTCTGATTCAATTTGAGTCCTCTCTTCTGTACCAAGGGAAACAGTCTCAGTTGGAAGTGACAGGGAGAAGTTGGAGCTTTAGATAAAGAGACGGCAGAGGTGTGTTGAGCAGCTTTAAGTAAATCTCAGGTTCTGGGTAGGGAGACCCAGAACCACCACTGTAACAAAGAACAGATCTGACTCCATATTGGATCCATGCCTTTAGTTCTAACCCTTGTGCTCTGTTGCCTGTGCTGAGTCACGCTGGCTCTGCACCTCGGTAAAAGAATGTTGCCTGGAGCCTGAAATATACACAATAGCTGCCCTGTTCTCAAGGCTCTGACCTTTAAAGATATAACACTTTTCCATTCATATAGAGATAAAAAGTTGCGCAAGAGAGAATAACATTTGTCTTGTTGGAGGTTTGTAGGAACATTGAGAGCAGACCTCTAAGGACAGCTGCAAGAACAAAGGATTCCAGGGAGTCAGAACAGGCCTGCAGAGCTGGGGTGGTTCTGCCCTTGTGTTTTTATTGAAGAAGTAAGGCGGGAAGCCAGAGTGCAAGAGTTCAAATCCCAGCTCTGCCTTAAGACTAGTTCTATGAACTTGGTTAAGTTGTCTAACCTCTCTGTGCCTCTGCTTTCTCACCTGTAAAATAGGAATAATAAAATTTGTACCTATCTCTTAGGGCTGTTATGAGGATTCAATGGGATGTCAATGTAAATATGTAAAGTGATTCTAAAAAAGTCTGGCTCATAGTAATCGCCGAAGAAGTGTTGTTGTTGTTGTTGTTGGTGGTGGTGGTGGTGGTGGCACCGTGCCAGTGCATCCGTGCACTGGGCAGAATATTGAATGAATTATCCTCCTCCTCTCCCCCAACCCCTGCCCCAAACACAAGTTCCACTCCCTTGATACAGGAGGGGCTTCAGGACACTTCTGGACTCTTGCCTAAACTGGAATGCTCAAACTCATACCCTTTTGGGTCTCTACTACTAGACTTTAGAGATCAATGCATTCAGTGCCCTCATTTTGAATATGCTCAAGGTCATATAGGAAGTTAAGAACCAAGCCCCTCAAGTCCATATCCTGTGCTCTGTCCACTCACCACCTGCCTCCTTCCCCACCTCTGCTGTCAAAATCTTTCAAACTCCAACTCAAATCCCACCTCTTCTTAGAAGCCTTTCCAGATCCCCCCAAATTGAATTAGTCTCTTCTCTCCCCTTAGCTACACCATAGCAAGTTTTGAGCATTGATTATAGTACTTACCGGTCTTCTTGTATTAGAGTCCTTTGTCCTTGCCTCTGTCTTCACCCTGTTTGCCTGAAGAACAAGGAGATATTTATTCACTTTAGGATCCCACTTAGCACACGTGGTGCTTTGCATACATTAGGCCATCCTGAAATGATCTTTGACTTGGTTATTAAGGTTGTGTAATGTATAGCCTTGGAGCTATAGTTCTTATATTTGTTCTGGCCGTTCCATTTCATTTTCATTTTTTTTTCTTTCATTTTTTCCCCTTTTGGCTGCTTGCAGCTTGCAGAATCTCAGTTCCTCAACCAGTGATCGAACCTGGGCCCCTGGCAGTAGAAGCGCAGAGTCCTAACAACTGGACAGCCAGGGAGTTCCCTGCCTTTCATTTTCAAATGATGGGTCCAGCTATTCTTTTTCTGTTTGGATCCTAGATATATTCCTATAAGTTTCTGGTTAAAACCTTTCTTTTTTCACAGTCTCCCCACCAGCAAGTATATACCTACCCCTCTGGCATTGCTCTCAGACCCTGTTTTCGGTTTTTGAGGCTCCTTTCCCAGACATCTCCACAGCCTCTGTATATCCAGGTGTAGATCGTGACCTCCCATTATCCGCCCCATCCCCAGGGTCTGCCTAGTTTTCTTCACAACACAGTTTTGCTTCTCACCCTTCTCACCCTTGGCCCTGAGCATCTCTGCCGTCGGTCCCATTCCTAAGGATCTTGCTCAGAGAGATCATGTCAGCAGGCTGTCTACCCTTCATCAGCCTGGCAAATTTACAGTCTCTAAAACATCTTCCTTCACAACATTCAATGCTGGACAACACCAAACTTAAGAGTGGTTTCTATTTCAAGAGTTCATTTGTAAGGGACTTATTTAGAACTCACATTTTTCTCTTACAGTAGTGTTCTTCATGGTGGTTAGTTTTGCCAGGCGAGTCCAGAAGAGCCCATTTAACTTACAGGATTAAGCTGAAGCACTGGCACCATGGAATCTTTAGGAGTGATAATTGTGGTGTAGAATTACCATCACCGTGTAGAACAGTGTTTCCATGGGAAAATATTCTCAGAGTTCCAGCTTGGAATGCTTGGTTTCCTTTAACTGTCTGCAGTTAGACTGAGCATGCCTCCCAGCTCCATATTAAACACAAAAACAAAAACACAGTACAATTTATTGAGGAATGATTACTGTGCACCAGGCAGCGTAAACTCATTACGTGACTTAAATTGTTTCGTCCTCACATGGACGCTGTGATGGAGCAGTGTAGGTGCTGCTATTATCCACCCTTTACAGATGAGAGAACATGGAGACCAAAAGAACTGATCTCAGTGTCTTTGGGCAGAGATCTAATAAAGTCTGGTGAGTGCCAGGAAAGAAATTTCAATCTAGAAGACTGAAGGGGTGAGAAGAGAATCAGAGACGGGGCAGCAGTGGAGTAAAGATTGGGCCAGGTCTGGGGAAGGTGGTGATAAGGGACAGTAGGACAGCCTAGAGGCAGCTTGGCTCAGTGTAGGAAATGGTTAGACATCATATATTTCTTCCCTTGTACACTCGTCTTCGGCAAAGGAACACTTAGATCCTGTTGTATGATCCCTGGAACAGCGGAGAATAACCACAGCCTGCCTCTGAGAAGCAAGAGTAGAATGAGGTGTTTTTAACCCTCGAGGTGATCAAGGATGGTGAAGTCGAGTCCATCACGGCCCCAGCCTTTCACTGCTCCCTGTGTCCATGACTGTAACTCGGCAGCACCCTCCCACGAGTAGTAGAATGATCTGCTCTGTCCCTGGAGTCTGGACTCAGTCATGGGACTTGCTTCAGTCATGATGCAAAAGCCATGACTGAAGCCCAGGCTTCAGAGAGGTGTATCCATTAGAGCTTGCTTTCCTGTGCACGTCTGCAGTAGCCAGGAGAACTTGTCCAGGCCTGCCTGCTAAGGATGAGAGCTACATGGATCAGAGCCAAGTTCCCCAGTTGACTCAGAGGGACTCAGCCTAGGTCATTTGAACCCCATGCACATGAGTGAGGCCAGCCAAGATCAACAGAGCCACCTGGCCTAAGTCAGCTGAACGTTGCATATTTCTGAAAAATAAGGTGTTGTGATTTTCTTGGTATGTCATGAGTTTTTTTTTTTTTTTTTTTTTTTTTTTGTGGTACGCGGGCCTCTCACTGCTGTGGCCTCTCCCGTCGCGGAGCACAGGCTCCGGACGCACAGGCTCAGCGGCCATGGCCCACGGGCCCAGCTGCTCCGCAGCATGTGGGATCCTCCCGGACCGGGGCACGAACCCGTGACCCCTGCATCGGCAGGCGGACTCCCAACCACTGCGCCACCAGGGAAGCCCTGTCATGAGTTTTTAAACATTAAACTTTTTATTTTGAGATAATTGTAGATTCACATACACTTGTAAGAAATAATAAAAAGAGATCTCGTACACACTTTATCCAGTTTTCCTCTATGGTAACATCATGCAAAACTGTAGTACAGTGTCATTACCAGGATATTAACATTGATACAGTGAATTAATATGATCATGTGATTTTTCTTCCGTAGCCTGTTAATATGATTGATTAAATTGATTGATTTTGAATATTAAAACAGCCTTGCATCCCTGGAATAAACCCTACTTGGTCATGGTGTATAATTCTTTTTGTGTATCGCTGAATTCTATCTGCTGATATTTTGTTAAGGATTTTTGTATCTGTATTCAAGAGGGATATTGTTCTATAGTTTTCTGCCTTTCTCTGGTTTGGTATAAATCAAATGAATTGGGAAGCGTTCCCTCCTCTTTGTTCTAGAAGAGATTGTGTAGAATTGGTATTATTAATTCTTTAAACATTTGGTAGATTGTCTAGTGAAAACATTTGGGCCTAGAGATTGCTTCTTTGGGAGTTTTAAAGTTATGAAGTTAATTTTCTTAATAGTCATAAAGCTATTCAAATGACCTATTTCATATTGGGTGAATTGCAGTTGTTTATTTATTTGTCTGTCTGTTTATTGGATTTGTACCATTTCATCAGTGTTTTCAAATTTATGGGTGTAGAGTTGCTTGTAGAATTCCTTCATTATTCTTGATGTCTGCAGGATCTGTGGTGATATCCTCTGTCTCATTCATTGGTAATTTATGTCTTCTCCCTCTTTCTTTGTTAGCTTTGCTAGAGGTTTGTCAATTTTTGTTTGACATTTCGGTTTTGTTTTCTGTTTGTTTCCTGCTTTTTGTTTCTCTGTTTACTTTTTCCTGCCTTCCTTTGGGTTAAACATTTTCACAATTTGATTTACCTATAGTGTTTTTATTTGTTTTATTTATTTATTTATTTATTTATTTTGTAGTACGCGGGCCTCTCACTGTTGTGGCTTCTCCCGTTGCGGAGCATAGGCTCCGGCCGCGCAGGCTCAGCGGCCATGGCTCACTGGCCCAGCTGCTCCGCGGCATGTGGGATCTTCCTGGACCAGGGCACGAACCTGTGTCCCCTGCATCGGCAGGCAGACTCTCAACCACTGCGCCACCATGGGAGCCCCCAGCTACCTCTTGACTTCTTGTGTGGGGAAAACCCAAACGAAGGCAATTTGTTTAAGGTACCATTTAATTGGCTCTTCTTCTATTCCTAGCTGAACCATATTCTGTAATACAAAGAGAAAAGTTAAAAAACTAGAGTATGTATTCAAGTGGTCCAATATTCAACTGTTAGGAATTTCAGAAAGAGAAAACAGAGATAATGGTACAAAAAATTATCAAGGGAATAATAGAAGAAAATATTCCAGAACTGAGCTTTCATATCTTGAAATAACACATGAGCCCAAGTCACTAAAAGTCAGCAGGATGTAGAATGGAAGTACTTCACAGTTTGTTTTCAGATAAATGGACTGGAGGTCAGGAAATTGGCTTTACTACAATAAACAATTGTATAGTAAAAAGAATTAACATTGTGTAGATATTCAAGAGGTTTGTCAATAAATGCTAAACCAGAAATGTTCCATTTTAAGAAGATGGGAACTTGTGGAAACATAGTAATACCTATAAGGTATCCATTCAACAAAGTGGTTTGAGTTGGGGCTGTTGGTTCGTACTTGAGCATTGCCATGTTTTATTTTAAAAGTTGGCTATTTCAAAAGGTGTGTGCTCTGAAATCATACAGACCTGGTTCTGATCCCAGTTGTATGGTGCAGGCAATTTCTTTGACTTCTCTGTGCTTATTTCCTCATCTTCATGGCTACTTTAGAGGTTATTTTGGGGACCAGTTGGGCATTCTGTATGGAAAAATGGCACAGAGCTTGTATTTCTTAAATGTCAACTCCTTGTAATGATGTTTCTTAAATCAGGAGGCTACCTGTACACACATAGCACAGCCTTCCATTCTTCCCTTGTGTTAGTTCATAAGAACTCAAGTTACCTTCAAGATTATCCAGTGTTGGTTCCCAAATTGGGATTCCCCAGCCTTTAGGGCCTGGGAAAGTTATAACTAAGGTCTGTGAGTTCGTTTCGATATTCTAAAAGCCTAAGAGAAATCATACGTGTACCAGAGATCAGGATAAGGAGGGATCTAGTGTCTTCACTTCTGTCTGGGACGTAAAGTTATTACGGTAGCTCTGGTTGCTTTATGATGATCAGAAGCTCCAGTGGACGTTTATACATCTGATTATTAAAGACAGAAAAGTTACTAGTTACCTTTTTAGAGATGCATTTTGGAAGGCAGCATCTTTTAAAGTCATGGGGAAATAGTGAGGAGAGTAACAAGTCTGGGACACTAAGTTTCCAAATAGATTAAGTATCCTGTGCAAAATCACACAGTGGATTAGCAGCAGTGCCGAGACTAGGACTGGTTTCTCCTGATGCCTGTTTGTCTGCAAGTTCCACTACCCGCAAGAGCTCTGCAGACCGTCTTTCCCTCCCAGCCCCACATAGCGCTTCAGTCACCCAACACCATACTATATGTGGTGCCGGATGTTAACGAGACTTATTGTGATCATTTTGCTGTGTATACAAATATCGAAACATTATGTTGTACACCTGAAACTAGTATAATATTATATGTAAATTATACCTCAATTAAAAAAACATATTTTGCTTCAGAAACTGGAAATCCGGATAGTGTAGTGTCAAGGGTACTTCAGCTTTCCTTTCTGCTGGGACCCCAGGAATCATGATGAGGGAGAAAGTATCCCTGAAAACCTGTCATGATTTATGGGTACAGCCAGAAATTTCTTTCTTGCTTTCATTTATCAATCGGTTAATTTGTACTTTAGAAGACTTAAACTGCTTGAGAGAGAAAACTCTGTTGCTTGTTTATGTTGTTTCGTGTCTGTGAAAAGACAGGAGATTTTCAGCCAAGGTTGAAATTCCCACGGGAAAGTAGGCCAGGCATGAGATCTGAATGTATACCTGTCTGGAAGCTGTAGCCTTTGATAGAAACAACCGAGCCAGGAAGAAAGCTGTTTTGATAAGTAGTGGTCACCAGGTGGCGCTACACACTCACTGTCAAACCTGACAATTTTTCTTCCCCCCAGTCTGGGGAATTTGATTTACCCAAGCAGGAAAAAAAAAAGTACGGGTAGTTCGAGTACTTCAGCTTGGGACAGAGGAGCTGAAAGGAGATGGTAAAAAAAAAAACCCCAAAGCACTTGCCCTCTTTAATTGTGTGGCAGAGAATCCACTAGTGTTCTTTGAATTCACTGAGTAAATGAGAAGCTGGCTGACTTCTCAAGGCTCCAGCAGCAAGAAAGCCTGGGGTTGTCCTGCAAGGTGTACTCCTTTACGTCTGACTGTCTGACCTTAAGGGGAAAGGCAATTTCCATTTCTATATGGAAAGCTCATTTCCTTTGTTGCTTCCTTTATTTTATTTTCCTCCCAGGAATTGTGAATTCTCAGCCGGGTTAGGGGTTGGGAGGAGGGCAAAGACGGAGCAGAGAACCAGCCGTGTCCTTTCTTCCTTCTCACCCCTCCGCCTCATAAGACCTTCCAGCACCTTAACCTACCACTTTCCTCCAAAGGAAAAATGCATATGGTAAATCCATGCCCATTGACATCACGGGTTTTCCTGCCAGTCCTGATTTAAAACATCTTGAAAGTTTGCTTATATGGGGCCACTTTGTATTAAAAGGAGAAAATAAGCAAAACCCCATGCCTCCCTACCCTAAAGCCTTTTCCTGGTACCGCAGAAAACAACTGGCTATCTGCCCTCTGGGCCCCTTGGACTCCAGGCCCCTGTGATGGCACCCAGGTCAGCTCCCAGCATCTCTGCTGATTAAGCAGAGACTCCACCAGGTTCTGGGGGCATAGCCCCGACAGCTGCAGAACCACACCTAGATGCTGCCTGGCTGCAGCTTTGGAAGAATCAGTGTTCCAGAGCAGTGGTTCTCACACTTAGCGCGCATCAGAACCACCTGGGGGCTTATGAAGCCAGATTGCTGGGCCCCCCTTTCTGGTTTAGTCAGTCTCAGGGGCCGTCGGAAACGTGGCACTTTTACCGGGTTCCCCTGGGAGGCTGATGCTGGCCTGGGGACCGCACTTCGAGAACCTCTTTTTCAGAGCAAAGACCTGGTGGGGAAAAGGGGAATAGCAGGAGGAAGTCCGTGGCTGTGGTTTGGCTGGTCTTTCTTTACGGGGGCCGGAGGGAGGGTACGTGCCAGGGCTGGGCGGCGGGGGGCACCAGGAGGGCCTGACCTCCAGGGATGCTGCAAATGTTTCTGTCTTCTTTCTAGACTAGTGATTCTGAAACTTGGCGGCACGTTGAATCATGTTGGGAGCTTTGAAAAAAACCCCATGACTTGCTCCCAGCCCGAGATCTTGATTTAATTGGTTTGGAAGGTGGTTAGGGCATTGGAGGGTTATACCTAATCGCCAGCGAGTGGAAGTACTGATCACCCATCCTAGAACACTTCTAGCTCCTCTCACATCTCCCCGCCTCTGCCGTCTTCAGTCTGGAACACTCTTGCATGGCACTGACTACTGAACTCCTGTGTTTCCCTCAAAGCCCAGTTCAAATATTCCTTCCATAGTGGAAACTTCCTGGCTTCCCCTGACAGTGAATTGATCCTTTCTCTATCTCCTAAAGTACTTTGCACGCACTTGAATTTTAACCTTTATTTCACTGTATTGTAATTATTTGCTTTCATATCTTCCCTCCCCACTTGTGGGTGTACCCCTCAGGGGGCTTAATAAAACTGTGATGGAGTGAATCCCGTAGTTGGGGGTAAGGTTTAAAATGCAAAAGGTCTGGATAAGGAAGTTTATTAATTTTGATTCTGTTCAGCTGAGTGCCTTCTGTGGGTCAGACTCTGGTGGGTGCCAGGGAAGCAAAGCTGAGTGAGGTATGACCCCGCCCTTGAGGAATTTCTCTTGAAGCCGGGCTCTCTGAGGCTAGCTGTGCTCTCATTACATTCAGCTTGGGACCTGCTCTCCTGGAGCTCAGCTCGAACCCTGGGCCTCCCTTTCACACCATCCACGGCACTCACCTTCCCCAAGAGAGGGTGAGTTTCTCGGCATGTCTTTCATGAACTTGCCCTTGTCCACCTCCCCAGACATGCAATTTGCTGACCATTTAAAGCCTGGATTGTAGTTCCCTGCAACACAATCACGCTTCCGCGTTTCGGTTCTCACCCTTGTTTGCCTGGCTAACAGCCAAGGTCTGTGGGTCTTACCCGACCCCAGGCTGGGGGCCGTCTCTTTGTACTCTCTTAGCATTTTATGCATCCCTCTGTCACTGTGTTGAAATTATGCTAACTAGTTTTTTTATGAACCTGGCACACAGTAGGATCTTTGTAAGTATTGAATTGAATTCGATGCTTATGCAGTGATTCTCAAAGTTTATTTTACCCGTGCACCCTTCTCATTCCTTCTCAGGAATAGGGGGACATCTTCTCCTGGGGGGAATCAGGATACTGATGACGCCTCTCCTTGCCACCCACATTCTCACATGTGTCCGGCTCTCAAGTTGAGTCGTTGAATTACTGTAAGCCAGGCAGTGCGCTAGGCGCTTTCTAACTCATGGACACAGTGATCTTCACAACAGCCTGGCCTCGTAGTTATTATTACCCGCATTGTGCGGATGAGAAAACTGAGGTTAAGTGATTTGGCCACAGCCGCCCAGCTGTTATGTGGCAGAGGGTTACAAGGACCAAAGCCACACTCCCGTTCGATTGGTTTCTATGCGTCTTTCCCCCCTGAGAGCTGGGTGTTTCTTGAAGGCAGGGACGTGGTCTTAGTGATCTTTGTCCCCCAGCTCCTGACACACAACAGCCTGGCGTCGGAAGGTCCTCAGTAAATGAGCGTGAACTATGCCGAATCACACTTGGCCGCATCTCTTTGCTGATTACCTGCGAGCACTGAGATGACACATTTAGTTGAGATGTTGTTGTGTCTCCATTTCTAGAGCCTTCATGAGTTAAATAACCCACCGTTTGTCCACGCATGAGCCCCGTTTTAATTGTTCTTTTGCCTATTAAACACCTTGTCAAATTCTAATTTTACAGCTACACGCTTCCTACGTCATGTGTTTGCTTATCATTTTTCTCCCTAGATCTGCTGCCTTTGTTCTCTTCTGCCGTCTTTTTACGCAGTCTTTTCAGTGGACAGAGCCTTTTCCTTTTCTCTCCAGCAGGGCGCTCTCATCCCACCAGCTGTTCGTTCGAGCAGGTAGATTTAGACCCTTGTCTCCTGCTTTCTATACCCCTCCAACGAGGGCCCTGCAGACCAGCTCAGCTTCCCCTCCCTCGGGGGTAGATCCCAAGCCAAGTTCATGCCACTGTCCCATAAGGCCATGAACATGGCACCCGATCAGCCAGCTCCGTGCCCCACCCGTGCGAGTGGTTCATGGCCGTGTGTGTCCAGAAAAACCAGTGTGAGAAGTAGCACGGCCACTTAGAGCCTGCTGCTTCTTCTTTTAGAGTTTTCACATCCCCCAGGCCTACTTTTCTACTTCCTTTATTGTTACCCTCCTCCCCTCCATCCCAAAGCCCGCTGTTGAAACCTCATATTTGTTATGAGGGCA
Source organism: Kogia breviceps (assembly GCF_026419965.1). Classification (NCBI taxonomy): domain Eukaryota; kingdom Metazoa; phylum Chordata; class Mammalia; order Artiodactyla; family Physeteridae; genus Kogia; species Kogia breviceps. The sequence goes on along the minus strand of NC_081321.1, from coordinate 8,339,509 downwards.
GCTTGATGCCGAGTTCCACTTTCATGCTTCCATTTTATTTTCACAACAGATCTGTAAATTAGGTTCAGTCTAATTCTACCATGTTGCCATTTGGGGTTGATTGTATCCATCTATTTTTTGTTCCTTTCCCCCTCTCTCCTGTCTCCTTTTGGATTAATGAAGTATTTGTTAGTATTCTGTTTTATCGCCTCTGTTGGCTTTTTAGTTATGACTGTTGTGTTGACTTAAGTGATTGCTGAAAATATGCATCGTTACTTTGTCGTAGTCTGACTTGGATTAATGAGACTTCACGTGAAATATAAGAACCTTCCAACAGTATGCTTCCATTTGTCTCTCTCCTGTCCTCTGTGATATTGTTATGATACCTTTTACTTCCACATATATTATAAACCCAGAAACACATTGTCATTATTTTTGCTTTAAACAGTCAATGTATTTTAAATAAATCAAAAAAGGAGAAAAAAAAGCATTTTATATCTACCCCGTGTATTTACCATTTTCAGCACTCTTTTTTTCTGTAGATTGTGTTTTTTGTAGATTGTGTATTGCAGATGTGCATTTCTACCTGGTATCATTTCTCTTTGGCCCGAAGGATTCCCTGTAACATTTTTTTTTAACGTTTGTTGTTTTGTTCTTTTTTTGTTTTGGCCTTGCCGCGCGGCTTGTGGGATCTTAGTTCCCTGACCAGGGATTGAGACAGGCCACAGCAGTGAAAGCACCAAGTCCTGACCACTGGACCACCAGAGAATTCTCTCCCTTTAACATTTTTTATTGTGCAGTTCTGCTGGTGATAAATTCTTTTAGTTTTTGTTTACCTGAACATGTCTTTATTTTGCTTTCATTTTTGGAAGGTATTTTCACTGGATATAGAATTCCAGATTAACAGTTTTTACCCTCTCAGAGCTTTAAGATATCCTCCCACTGTCTTCTGGCTTGCACTGATGCTGATGAGAAGTTGGTAATAATTCTTATTATTGTTCCCCTGTAGTAAGGTGTGTTTTTTTTTTTTCTGTCCGCAGGATGCTTTTAAGATTTTCTCTTTATCTTTGTTTTCCAGCAATTTGACTATGACATGCTTAGATGTGGTTTTCTTAGTTTGTCTCACTGAAGATACATTGAGGTTCTTGGATCTGTGGATTGGTGTTTTTCATCACATTTGGAAGTCATTCCTTTTGTGAAATATTTATTCTGCCCCAATTCCACATTTCTTCTTTGCTTTCCTTCTGAGACTTCATGTGTGCATGTGTGTGTGTACGTGTGTGTGTGTGTATATGTATATATATATGTGTACACACACGTATATATAAACTGATTAATATTGTCCCACATATAACTGAAGCTCTGTTCTTTTTCAGTTCTTTTTTCTCTGTGTGGTTCAGACTGGATACTTCCTATTATTCTGTCTTCAAGTTGACTGACCTTTTCTTTTGTAGTGTCCAATCTGCTGCTAAGCCCATCCTGTGAGTTGCTGCAGTTATTGTATATTTTTGAATTTTATAGTTCCCATTTGGTTCTTTTTCATAGTTTCTAGTCTCTGATAAGATTATCCATCTATTCATTCCTTATGTCTATTTTTTCCCTTGAAATTCTTGAACATATTAATCCTATTCATTTTAAAGTCCTTGTCTGCTAATTCCATCTGTATCACCTCCAGGACTACTCCTATTGACTGCTTTCTTTCCTCTTTGTGACATGTCATAATTTTCTATTGGATTTTATTGTCGTCCTTTCAAGAGTTATTGACTTTATTTTGGTGGCAGCTGATTCGTTGGTGGGTCAGCTTGATACTGCTGAGTGTCAGCCTTTGGCTTTGTTATGGTGGATCCGGTGCAGCCCGTCTCCAGGGCCAGGTGGCTCAACTCCTAGTGGCCTTTCCTGGATCTCAGTTGAATGTCCAAAGTGTTCATCAAACTCTCTCCCTTATGGCCACTGAGAACATCAGTGTCTCCCCCACCATGTGATCTCTGGAGTCTCTGTTCAGGACCTATTCTCTCCTAGGCCCTGGCATTTCACCCTGCACATGTGCAGCTTTGTTTGCAGGGAAAGGCTCAGGATTTCTTCTCTGTGCAGCTCCCTCCTCTAGTACCATCCTTGCTCATTTCAGCCCCTTTGTAGCCCTAACACTTGGTCTCCTTTTCCTCCTGCCTTGGTTTGGGTTCTACTTCCCTGTGCTGTGGTTTGGAAAGCCCCCAGGCAGAAGGCCAGAGTAAATGTGGATTTCACCTCTTCTGTTTTTCTTCTCTCAAGGTTCCCGTCCCTCCACCATCTGTAGTTTTGCACCTGAAAACAGTTGTTTCATATATTTTGTCCAGTTTTATTGTTGTTTATGGTGGGAGGGTGAGCCTGATATCCTTACTCTGTCGTGGTAACACCAGAAGTTACTCTGTAGTTAGACGTAGTCTCTTTTAGAGTCAAGCAACCAGAGGCTTAGAGTCCGTAGGCGACCTTGCTGAAGGTCACACCAGAGCTAGTTGGGTAAGGACTGGGACTCAGACCAGAGCCCACGCTTGCCTGGTTCTAGAGCAGGTCTCTCCACATCACTTCCCCTTTTTGTATCACTTTTTCTTTTCCGCCTTTCTCCTCTTTAAAGAGGCTATACAGCAGTCTCTTGCCTGCCTTTACATCTTCAGCTCTATCATTTCACACTGTCTTTCATTTTCATGGCTTTCAACTTTGCTCCACCTTATCTAGCAAATTCTACAGCTTAAATGTCCATCCTCCCCTTTCTGCTTCTATTGATGTCAGAATATCTAGTCATGGTTCTTATTTATTCTTGTAGTTTCTCTGTATCAAGCACTGTATAGACATCTCTTTATAAATTTTGGCTGAACCAAAGGAGAAATGGGTTTCTTTTCATTCACCTCTTCACCCTCTCCCCACATGCCATTGAAAACAGGTGCTCAAGGAGGTCCAGGTGAGGAGCCCAAGTGCTTAGGAGTCAGAGGGAGGAGCCCAAGTCTGAGGGAGGCCACGGGGCCTGGCTGCCTCTCCAGGCACTGCTTGAACATGGTTCTTGTTGGATATGCGTTGTTGGCTGATGATTCATGCGTTGCTTTATTATTCTTGGCACACTGGAGTAAGCCCACTGCCTTTTCTTTCTGTACCTTTCTTCTCCTGGAAACAATTTCATAAAGATCCCCTTATTATCCATTTCAGCCGTGCCACTAAAATCTATTCAATTCACTCTCTTCATTTTACCATTACTCTTTTTTCCCTTACCTTTCTAGCACACTCTAGACTTTTGTATGCAGTTTCTTTACTTTTTGCTGTATCTTTCTCTGTTTTTCCTCATTTCCTTCTTGGTACAAACTCCTATAGAAACCTCTCTGTGGTACTTTAAATGTCATCATTTCGATTTCAGTTGCTTCAGCCTGGCCTCTCTGTTTATTGCTTCTACTTGAGGGAGTCTGGTTTTCTCTTTAAAGCCCTTGGTTTCATGGCCATTGTCCTTGAGCATTTCCTCGTATCATATCATTTTTTTAACACACCCACCACTGCCAGCCTGGGAAGATCAGAGGCCTGCCCTCTCCTTGATCGCTCCTTGTTTGTTTTCAATCTCTTCTTGTTCCATCAGGAATGTACCCCCTTCTTTATGCCTCTGCCAAACTTCTGTTTTTGAGAAGCAGAGTTTGGCTATTACCTTCACAAAATAAAAATGGGAGCATTAGTCACGTTACATGTCACCACCTCTATTCTTTCTTGTGCATAAATAATGTCAACCCACCTGGCTCAGTTTCTGTTTTGGTAATCATGTGGCCAACTGTGGGAGAGTGTGTTTAAACAAACATCTTTCAATTCTATGCACTTAACAACCTGGGTTATTTGGTTTGTTGGGGGCACTTTTCTTAGCTCTCTCATTTCATTCTTTTCTCAAGAATCGGTAGAAATCTTCCTTTCCTCTCCCCCCCCCCCACCATGCTCTTCTTGTGGTGTTTAGAAATGAGTGATGTTTTATGTATGGCTTTTCTTTTTCAAATTTCTTTGGGGGGGTTATAAGGATTTCTTTGGGGGGAGGTATGCATATCCATGAAGCAAACTGAATGCTTCTTTAATTAAAAAGCATCATTATGTATCATCAGATCCAGATCCTACAAATCTTTGGAAAGTTCCCATTATAAACTATAAATAAAAATCTCACTCTCTTCAACTGTCTGGTAAGGAAACTCACAGATCTGGTTCTTCTCCATGTTCCTGGAGAATAATCTGCTCCAAACAGGTAATATCCAGACTACTTCCTGGACAAATTTATGCCCAGTTTATCTTTCCCTAGAGCCTGTTAAGTGGTAACTCTTGCCTTCTTTTTAGTGGTAATTTTATGCTTTTACATTGAATTATTTACTGTCCTCTTTTGGTGAAAATTTAATTAGCCTTCAAAGCCTCCTTCTAAATTTCTTTTCCTTTGTCTCCTTTTTTTCTGCCTCCAGGACTTGAGATCCATCCACAGTGAGTTGGCCAGGCTTCTCTGTCTCTTTCAATAGCTATTTCTCTTCCTCTAGTTCCTCTTTCATGCACTTTATAGAACTTGTCCCCTGGAGTTAGGCTTATCCACTTAGACACCTTTTCTCATTAGAAGTTGTCTTTTCCTAGATGTCTTCTCAGGGCGCCGATCCCCACACCCTGGCTTCTTTCTTGGCTTTCCTTTCCCCCTTTTTCTCCATCACCAGCTGAAATCAATCCTCTTCATTTCCCCCCTTTCTTCTCGAAGCTCTACTAACACCCTTCCCTTCCCTCCCAGTCCCAGGTAGCTTCTTTGAATCCATTTGAGCAGGTGTCCCCAGCTCACCTTTCATTTTGCACCTTTGAACCCAGCCCAGATCGTCCAGCCTCCATGTTTTTATGACCTGCTCCTGGACGGTCTGCCTAGCCATTCTTCAACAAAGGCCACACATTAGGTAGCGATAGTTGTATTCTCGGCCCCTTGAGGATACACCTTCACATTACACTCACGTGATTTCTTGAGCTTCTTCTTTTGTGGGTCTTTATCCTATACAAAAAGCCTAGGAAACTATCTCACGCTTTTCTGATAGCAGCTCAATTTCATACTTCCCCAGTCTAAGCCCTATAATGGTCAACCATTATTAGCTCTACAAGATGGTTAAGAACTCACCAGGTCTCATTAACTGAGTCATAATGTATTTGTGAACAAGGCCTTTAGGTGAGACCTGCCCAGGGGAAGCACCAGAAAGTTCCTATAGTACCCTGACCCCTTTTTACTGAAAAAGTCTCTAAGATAAATCAGAGTTGTCTGGTGATCTGAACTTACTTCACACTTCTTGCCATTCATTTCTAGGAAGGTCTGCAAGTCTGTACTTTGGGTTCATCCAAAGTGAATTGAAAATCAGTTTCTCTACCGTAGGTCTCGGACCGCAGGAGGCTTTAGAGAGCACAACCTGCCTGCTGTTGCCGGAGTCGGGAAAGCCTTGGTGAACCTCTGATTATGTCCAGTTCCCTGTGTTATGTGGATGAAAGCTGAGACGTTGGCATGCGGGTATGTGCCCCCATTTCTGATTCAGAATTTCTTTAAGTTTGGGGGCCTCATATTTTCAGTCTCCAGACCCATGGGATTGGGACTTACTGTTTACATTTACGGTTGGCTTTATGGTCAGCAGAACTGGTGACTGTTTAATTGGTGTAGTGAGAGGCTCCCACGTTTCAGACCCGCTGGGTTCTTTGTAGGCTTGCATCAGCCATTGCTGGCTATGGCCGCCCCTCAGAGCATTGTTGGCTGGGTCGTTAGGCTCTGGTTTTAAGACACTGCTGTTAAAAGGCAGATATTCCTGAAACGGCTTATCAGATCATTTCTTAGGGAGTTACCCCGGTTATGCTGTTGCCTTTGGAGTCCCATGAACACGGATTCTCGTTCTGGCTCTTCTGCTTAGTAGCTCAATGACCTATAAAGTCTGTGAACCTCTGTGTCCTCATCTGTAAAACATGAGTGTAACAATACGTACTGCCTTGGATTGTTCTCATAACTCATTGAGGGCTTTGGGAGGCTATTGTTATGACAGAGTGCTCTGTAAATGGTAGTAACTGAAGCTCCTTTTAGTTTCTTCCTCTTGCCTTAACTGACTTGGTCTGGGGTTGTGTGTGTGTGTGGGGGGGGATGAATGGCATCCAGGACATTCCATAGACAATGATGAAGAATGATTATAGCAATAAAGGACTCAGGGCAGGTGGAAAAAGTCTACCCTGTGGTAGACAGGGCAGCACAGGACAGAAGGGTGAGAACTATGTCTAAAGAAGTAAAGGAAATATATATGTCAAGTGGGAGGGGTACCTGTTTCTTGACCCTTTTGGGGAGCGATGCATGTCAGCCCTTGTTTTATGGCAGGAGGTAGGGAGGGGATATAACTTAAAGCTTTTTGATGGGCTTCCCTGGTGGCGCAGTGGTTGAGAATCTGCCTGCCGATGCGGGAGACACGGGTTCGTGCCCAGGTCCGGGCGGATCCCACGTGCCGCGGAGCGGCTGGGCCCGTGAGCCGTGGCCGCTGAGCCTGCGCGTCCGGAGCCTGTGCTCCGCAACGGGAGAGGCCACAACAGTGAGAGGCCCGCGGACCGCAAAAAAAAAAAAAAGCTTTTTGATGGAAGTGTTTTCTTCTGGAAGGGCAAGGCCAGTGTTAAGACAATGAAGAGTATTAGGAATAGACGTGCAGTTGTGGACAAGGGGCAGGAAGACTCACTGACGGTGGCTGCGCCCACACCCCAGCTTTGCTTAGGACGGACCTAGTTTCCGCGAGCTGATGTTGAGCGTGTGCACATTTAGTCACCCAGCCTGGGGACGGAATCAGTCTGAATGCAGATGGGCGTGAGCCAGAGGGACATGAATGTTAACCACGGGCTGTGTCATACCCTGGGGATAAGCCGTGGGGCTCTGCTTATCTGTGAGGCCCTAGTTGTGGCCCCTGGCTCTCAGGGGTCTGCTTGGAGGAAGAGCTTGACCCTGGTTGGGGTACCTCCTACGCACATAACCTTGGGTATGTTTCCCAACCTCTCTCTGTGCCTCAGTTTTCCAGTATTACCTAATATTACTACTTCTGACACTTATTACAACATTATGTCTGATGTTACTCCGTATGTTTTTTGTGTGTGATGATTAAGTGAAAGGTATTTGGTCATTTTTAAAGTTCCACATAAACCTCAGTTTTCTATAAAATTTGTATGGAACTGTACTGTTTTAAAGTCCAGCCAGAGGTATGTAACAGATAAGGAAGCTAGTCGAGAGAGGTTAAATGGGGCTCGAAGGCGATTAGCAGCAGAGGTAGGAAGGGAACCCGGGGCTCCTGTCTCCCAGGCAAGGAGCAGGGGCGGCTCGGAGCGTCGTGTGAGCCTCTCTGGACCATGAGTAGGTTCTGAAAGCGAGGGGCAGGGAAGCTGGCCGGGAGGGCTTCTTTGTGGGTGTCAGACGCTGGGTGAGGAGAGAGGAGCACAGAATAGAATCTGGCATAAGTGAGTTACTGTTTGGTCCTAATCCCAGAATTCCCATTAAACTGACTGCCCAAGGGAAGGGGCCTCCATTTATCCACAAACCCTTGGATACTCTTTTAACAAGTGAGTTTGTGTAGACTGTAGGGAAATCTAAGGAGCTGGAGGAGGTCAGGTTTTCCTCCGTCAACCCAGAAGAAGTGTACTGGGCGGGGCTTGTAGGTGGGGAGGCGGGGTGGTGGTGGTGGTGGGATCGGCGTGGGGAGGGGTTGCAGCGGTCGGGGCACAGGGGCAGGCAGCATGATTCCATCTGTCGTGGAACCCGGGCCTGGCCAGGGAGACAGAGCGGCCCCTGTGTTCAGGGGACAGATGCTGCGATGTCAGCCACCATCTCTTCTTAGTACCTTCTAAAGGCAGGGCGCCTGTCTTCCCTGAAGGGATCTAGGGTGGCTGCTTCCTCACTTCCTTTAGTAAGACTTTCCCTGGAAAGTGACGGGCTGAGACAGAGACATACTCAGGAAACAGGAAGAGGAGGTGGCTAAATTCCTCCCCGTTTTCTATATTTGTGTGTGTGGACCACACAGAGGTTGGTGCCTCTGCAGCTTCTAACGTTTATCCAGCTCCCTCCCTCCCTCCTCCCTGTGGGCCTTTGGGGGCCTCTACTTAGCCAGCCCCTCCCGCCCGCACCAGAGTCCCTCCACCGTGATGTGCTCCAGGCTCAGAAAGCCTGGGCTTCGCCACGGATTCCCAGTTCATTTTGATACCTGGGCAGACTGTGCTGATTCTTGCTCTTCCCTTGGATTCCGACGGGCTAGGGGCAGTGGTGGACTGGAGCTGGTTCACTCCAGCGTGCAGGGGCTGGACGTTGATCTTCAGAACTTTTGTGAGCCAGTGGACATCACACCGGCAGTTTTGAAATTGGCCAAGATGGGAGTATGGACACCATGGGAATTGTCAACTGTTGTAAATCAGGGCCTTTTCCCCCCTGGATAGCTGGTTGTTAAACTTTTACCCGTACGCTGCTAGCTAAGGGGAATGCAGGATTCAGTGGAGTTCTTTGGAGGGGCTTCTTTTCAAGTTCCTAGAGGCCCCTAGAGCTTCCTGAGAAGATCTAGTGACCTAATACCTAGTTCAAGGTCTCCACCCACTTTCAGGGTTGGATGCCCTGGGAGAAAGTAGCAGAGAGGGAGGCAAATGCTGAGTGCTGCTCTGGGCTGGATGGGGCCCAGGCCCTGGGCCCCCTGTCACCTGGCATGACTAGAGGGGACTGCTTCAGCAGAATGGCCACATTCTTTAACGTGATGGCAGGGACAGGCCCAGGGCTGCATACCAGGACCTCCCGCCTTTCCCTTCTGAATCTTTAGATGGCAGTTGCACAAGACCCAGATGGCAAACTGTTGCTAATTTCCTATCTGAGGCATCTGGTGTTTGGCAGGTCCCGAGGCATCTGACTCTATGACTTTGAGCCACCTTGACTTTCTCTGTGTGACCCTGGAGGTACCGTACATGGGCTCTGCTTTTTCTCCCCCAAGAAAACATTCTCTCCTGATCCTCCCTCTCCAGCTCCTCAGGAAAACAAATCACAACACAACAGAAACTAAGAAACCAACCAAACAACGTCAACAAAAACCTAAACCAAATCCCCCTTTAAAAGAGGAAACCCCAAATGTCATGCTCACCACCCACCCCCGGGGAAGCCAACTTTCTGTCTTCCAGAAAATGAAAGAAACATACTCTTCAGAGAGCACTCCACACATGAATCACGTAGCCTCCCGTGGCTTCATCTGCACGAAAATAGACACTTCATCTGCTTCCATTTTGAGTTTTCCTGCCCAGCAGTCATTATCCTTTGGTGACATAGAGCCCGTGGCTCCAACGGTTGCCGGTGAGGGCGGCAGGCAGCGCCAGCTGGTAGGGTGCCAGGTGTCCCGGCGCTGAAACGTCCCAGGACAGGGAGAGGCCGAGAGCCGGGCTGGGATGTGGGACGGGGGACGGCTGGCGGGGAACGCGCTCTCAGAGGTGACCGCGCTCTCAGAGGTGACCGCGTTGAGTGCCCGTGTTTGTACTTTCCGTTCGGGTCCGGGGAGGGGGATTGGCCGGCCCCCAGTTGTCCCGCGAAGGAGTATAGAAACGGGACAGAGACGGAGGCTGCCATGTCCAGACGTTCTCACCAGATGTGACAGCACGCAGGGTGGGGCCAGGCTGCCACCCTTGCAGTAGAGGCACTTGGTGTTCGAGGGAAGGGAGGCAGATGAAACATCGTTCTGCAGGGACAGAGCACAACAGGAGAGCCACAAATGTGGATTCTCATCTTAGGCTGCCCTGCAGTCATGTCTCAGGAGGGGCGTGGACTAGGGCAGGGATCCCCAAACTGTGGCTCGAAGGCTAAGTCCAGCTCACTGCTTGTTTTTGTGAACTAAGAATGGCTTTTACGTTTTTAAATAATTGAAAACAAATTTTTTTAAAGACAAACAGTTTCATGACATGTGAAAAATTATCTGAAATTCAAGATTCGGTGTCCCTCAATAAACACAGAACACAGCCGTGTCCATTCCTTTACCTATTGTCTGTGGCTGCTTTGGTGTTTCCTGGCGGAGTGCAAAGTCCAGAGTGTCTACTCTCTGGCCTTTTATAGAAGAGTTTGCTAGTCCCTGGACCAGATGACTCCGGAAGGTCCCTGTGGCTCTCACATTCTAGACATGGCAATGCCTTTGCCTGCGGGGTCTCCCCACCTGCCCCTCAGCATCAGTTCTCCACGCGAATTCTCCGTCTGGTCCTTCCCCTTGCCGTCTGGGTGGATTCAGCCACAGGGAAGTGTATTCAAGGAGGGTGTGGCTCGAAGCCCTGGGCTCTCAGGAAAGGTGCCTCAGCAGAGCGCAGGGAAAGTGGGAGGAAGGTGACAACACAGGACATGGAACAGAAAACCATTTCTGTTAGCTATCTTTTTTTTTTTTTTTTTTTTTTGCGGTACGCGGGCCTCTCACCGCTGTGGCCTCTCCCGTTGCGGAGCACAGGCTCCGGACGCGTACGCGCAGCGGCCACGGCTCACGGGCCCAGCCGCTCCGCGGCACGTGCGATCTTCCCGGACCGGGGCACGAACCAGCGTCCCCTGCATCGGCAGGCGGACTCTCAACCACTGCGCCACCAGGGAAGCCCCGTTAGCTATCTTTTTAAAAAAATTAAGTACAGTTGATGTACGATGATGTGTTAGTTTCCAGTATATGGAAAAGTGATTCAGTTACACGTATATACATTCCTTTTCGTATTCTTTTCCATTGTGGCTTATGACAGGATATTGAACGTAGTTCCCTGTGTTATACAGCGGGTCCTCGTTGTTAATCTGTTTTGTATAGGGTGGTTTGTGTCTGCTAATCCCAACCTCCAAATTCATCCCTCTCCTCCCTCCCTTCCCCTTTGGTAACCATAAGTTTGTTTTCTGTGTCTGTGAGTCAGTTTCTATTTTGTAAATAAGTTCATTTGTATCATATTTTAATATTTTATTTATCTATTTATCTGGCTGAGGCAGGTCTTAGTTGTGGCACGAGGGATCTGCATTGTCGCATGCAGGATCTTTAGTTGTGGCATACGGGCTCTTAGTTACGGTGTGTGGGACCTAGTTCCCCAACCGGGGGTTGCACCCTGGCCCCCTGCATCGGAGCTCAGACTCTTAACCACTGGACCACCAGAGAGGTCCCTTGGATCGTATTTGAGATTCCACATAGAAGTGATATCGTGTAACATTTTGTCTGTCTCGGTCTGACTGACTTCACTCAGTATGATCATCTCCAGGTCCATCCGTGTTGCTGCAAACGGCAGTGTTTCGTTCTTTTTGATGGCTGAGTAATATTCCACTGTATACATGCGCCACATGTTCTTCAGCCGCCCCTCTGTCAGTGGACACTCAGGTTGCTTCCATGTCCTGGCTGTCGTGAACAGTGCCGCCGCGAACACTGGGGCGCGCGCATCGTTTTGAAGGGGAGCAGAAAACCTTTCGTCAGTCGTCGTGATTGCATCTTGATCGGCCAGGAGTTGAGTCAACACCTTGTCGTTGTCACCTTTGAGTCTCTAAAAGCCCAGGCTCCTTGCACATTTTCTTGTGGGTCTGGGACAAGGACCCCCCTCTGGGAAGGGTCTTAGGAGACTGTTCGTGGGGGAAACGCCATGTTCTCCCGAGTCCCCTCTTCTGCTCCTGGCCTCCGTGTGTTAGACCAGATTCAGGAGTTTAGGCCCGCAGCCCAGAACAGAGCACTGGATTAGGTGCCGGCCCCGTGGGGAGAGGGGTCCTGTCACCGAACTCCTACTAGCCCTGGTGCTCAGGTCTCTGACTTGGAGCCCAGCCTTGCCCCTTGCTTCCCACTGTTCTGTGACTCTGATCTGTGCCTGGTGCCTGTTTACTCCAGGGCAGGCCTGTCCACCTGGGGCCGTTTCTTTCACACAGAAGCCAAGCAGCTAGGCAAATGATTCCCGCTCTAACTTGTGCGCACACGGCTGCTGCTCAGTACTCCCTCTCGAAGGAAGATAAACCCCCCAGATAGCTTTTGAGGACCGACAGCATATGAGATACGGGGATGGAGGGGTGGTGCGAGTGTGTGTAATGGGCACAGGGCGCTGCCTCTACCCCCCAAGGAGCAGCCAGTCCCAAACACACAGATTTTAGAATTATTTGGACCAGCTTTCTACCCATCCAGGAATCTCCTCTCCATCTCCCCTGACAGGTGACACTGAGTCTCAGTACTTCCCTCCTGGCTTTGATGACTGCTGCCATCTTCCCCTCATGCCCCACCCGGCCCGGCACGCATGCCCGGGTTCCTCCAGGCTGAGCATCCAATTTTCAAGATTTCTAGACCCTCCACACTCAGCTTGCCCTTTTGGGGACCTCCTCCAAGAGGCATCTTGGTGAAATAGAAGGAACACAAGCTCTGCCAGTGGTTTGAATCCTGGGCCTTTAACTGTGTGACCGGGGAGAAATTACTTAAGCTCGCCGAGTCTCTGTTTCCTTGGATGTAAAGGGAATGTAATCATTACTTTATAGCATAACTGTGATGATTCAATGACGTGAATGTGTACTATGCCTGGCACAAAGTTAGCCTCCCAAACATTATTTATATGTCACCCTGCCACATGGGCTTTCCTTTCTGCTTTTCTTTGATGGCGCTTCCAGAACTTACCACCGGATTGCAGACATGGCTTGAACAATGAAGAGTGCAGTGGGGCCCTTTCATCCTTATTTAGGACAGCCATCTTCTAATGCAGCCTAACTTGACCTTGCCTTGTGTTGTTGCTGTTTAGGACGGTCACACTACTGGGAGAGCAATACTAGGCTGGGAGTCAAGACATCCGGGCTCTTCTCCAGCTCTTTCCTTCGTTTTCCCAGCAAGTGTTCCCTCCCACCGTGTACCATGCACGGGGCTCACGGTGAGCAAAACAGACAGCGGCCCACCGACAAGGGGGCAGGGGATGAACAAACAGGCAAACGGATAACACAGTGCCAGGGAGGGACACAAACAGTAGATAAGAAATAAAACGAAAATAAAGGTGGCTGAGGGATTGAAGAGTTCAGACACTAACTAGCTGTGTACGATTTACCACGTCTCTACTTTTGAGCAAAGGGACCGATTCGGATCAGTTGTTCCAAACAGTGCTCAGCAGAGCTCAGAATCTTGGGAGGGTGCCTCAGGGGCCTGATAAGGTGAGGGCGAGAGGTGACTGCCTACTGTCTACTCCTGCTCAGAGAGGTGCCTTTGAAGCATGTCTTTCCTTGGCCTCTGTGTGACATTCTAACTGATGACAACATCCTGTTATTTTTTTAAAAAAAGCCTTGAGAGCCTCCATATTGGATCGTCGCTGGGTTCTCTTCTAGCTCAAAGCCTGTGAGAATCGCTGGAAGTTTTTCATGTGAGCCGCGGCTAAAGCAGATCCCCATCATCGACTGGTGCATAGGGTCACTACCAAGGTGGCATTTGCATTTATTCATGTGAATTTTTATCGTCTTAGTTTTGGTCTATTGATCTAGTAAGCCGAGGTAATTTTGCAACATTAATTCTAACATCCTACATATTAGTGGTACCTCCCGGCGTTGGTTTCTCTGCTAATCTGTTTCAAATCCTTTTATATCTTCATCCAGGATGTTTATAAAAAACGTTGGTTAGGGCTTCCCTGGTGGCGCAGTGGTTGAGAGTCCGCCTGCCGATGCAGGGGACGCGGGTTCGTGCCCCGGTCCGGGAGGATCCCACGTGCCGCGGAGCGGCTGGGCCCGTGAGCCGTGGCCGCTGCGCCTGCGCGTCCGGAGCCTGTGCTCCACAACGGGAGAGGCCACAACGGTGAGAGGTCCGCGTACCGCAAAAAAAAAAAAAAAAAGAAAAAGAAGAAAAAACGTTGGTTAGGATGGGGCTCAGGGTAGAGTGAGATCTTTGGGTCTCTAATAGAGACTACCAGGTTGATCTAAGCATGGTGAGGAGCCTTTGCATTTTGTATGTTCAAATGGCTGTACATCCACCTAAGTATGATAAGAGCACCCAGACAATATTTTCCCTTCTTACCTCCGAGCATCTCATCTTCTGTACGTATTATTATTATTATTTTAAAATTTTATTTATTTTATTTTTGGCTGCGTTGGGTCTTCATTGTTGCACGTGGGCTTTTCTCTGGTTGCGGCGAGCAGGGGCTACTCTTCGCTGTGGTGCACGGGCTTCTCATCGCGGTGGCTTCTCTTGTTGGGAGCACAGGCTGTAGGCGCGCAGGCTTCAGTAGTGTGGCATCTGGGCTCAGTAGTTGTGGCGCACGGACTCAGTTGCTCCGCGGCATGTGGCATCTTCCCAGACCAGGGCTCAAACCCATGTCTCCTGCATTGGCAGGTGGATTCTTAACCACTGCGCTGCCAGGGAAGCCGCCTTCTATACTTATTTAATGGCTACTATCTATCGAGGTCTGGGATCGACCCTGGGGAAACGCGATAAATAAGACACCAGGGGTTCATAGCTAGTAGACAAGAGGGAAACATAAACCGGTAATCGCAGCAACGTGATGAGGGCTCCAGGGCGATATGAACGAACCAGGATGCTGGGAGGAAGGGCTCCCCTTTGCTTGGAAACATCAGGGAGATTTTCTGTCGAGACGACATCGCGGGTGATCTTATTTTAAAAAGTGCCCGTGAGAAATGTTGTCCAAAGTCATATGAAATCCATATAAGTGACATCGATGGCATCCTTCTGATCTAGGTACTCAATAAATGTTCCTTGAATTTAATTTAAAGAAAAAGGGGAGGCAGCATCGAACAGGTCAGGGAGCAGATGAAATTGAGATTGGGGGACGGAGTGGGTAGCTGAGGGACGTGGGAAGCTGAGCTTTGCAACAACAGCGGGCGTAGAGAGGCGAGAAAATAAGTGGGAGGAAAATCAGGGCTTGTTGAAAACACGGAGGGTGGGGCTGAGATAAAGCGAGGAGACAGCACTCTAAGTTTTGTATCTTGAGCACCTGGGAGTGAGGGTCCTGTTACCCAAGATTACGAGAAGGAAGATAGGTTTGAGTTTCCCAGACTTGAGTTTCCCAGACTTGCAAGGACTTCGGTGGAATATATTTTGCCTCACCATCTTTTCCCTTCCACTTCTGACTTTGATTTCAGATTTCCACTGATAACTGCTGAATTAGGAGAGGGTGTCTCCTAGGATGTGCTGGGTGGGAATGGTGGGGGAGCAGTGCCCATGTCATTCTCCCCAAGGAACTCCTACACTGTGACACCCCTCTTGCATTTGACCTGGCTGGGTCCCTTTCTAAATGTTTAGCTTCAGCCTGGAAGCAGAAGGTCTATTTGCCGGTCACACACTTGTCTCTTGGGGTGTCCAGCACATTCCGGTTCGCCAGGGACTTTCCTAGTTTTAATAACGAAAGTCCTCCTCCCCTGAATCCCTTTAGTCCCAGGATGGACGTGAAGTGCTGGGAGTGCTTGGTGTGAGCGCAGAACATTCTAGGTGGCATTGGGTAGGAAATGCATTTGCTGGAACAAAGTGTGACTCCTGAGTCTTTTCTGCCCAGACCGAGAGGGGTGCCTGTGGCCTGGAGGGCAGCAGGGAGGAGCCCAGGGCAGCTTTGTGTGTTGTCCGCATGGAGGTCACCCCAGGGCAGAAAGTGCCCGGCAGAGTAGAGTGGCTTCGAGCAAAGCTGTGGGTTGTCCAGCCGCGTCTTTGTGGGGCTGAGCCGGGCCTCCCCCACTTTACTTTCCGTGCACTTAATTCGCTGAGTGGGGGAGCTGATGGAGAGATCCGAGAAGATACAACAGAGGATCAAGCTGGGCTCTCCATCCCTAAGACCACAGCTGCCCATATGCAGAAGTATCCTGGGAGCACTGCTTTTCCCTGGGATGCCCGGATGCTTCCTGGTCACCAGACCATATGCTGCAGGAAGCTGGGGAAGCAAATAGCCAGAGCCACAGTCCTCCACAAAAACATCGCGTGGAAACGACCAAGCAACCGCAGGTCTCCTGAGAGAGAGGTGGACGCTGAAGGCACATGGAAGATTTTTACTTCTGTCTCTTCTCCCACTTTTCCCGCACACTGGCTCACTCCCTGGGGAGGGATGTAGGATGGTGAAATCATGCCTTGCTTCACTTCCTGTATGTAGCGCAAGGAAGTCTTTGGCAAATCTAATCCGAAATTTATCGCTCAGGCCAAATCCAGCAACCCCCTCCTGTCCCCCTCTTGTACCACCACCCTCCCCCCCCCCCACCCCGCAAAGGTTAAATAGTTCCCACAGGGTACAAGAAAGGGTTATTGAAAACAGCAGGTTTTTTTGTTTTTTTTTTTCCTTAACTTCAGCACTTCTGGTAAATCTCTGATCCAGCATCTAGTGGTTAACCACTGATACAGGAAATGACATTTAACGTTTTTATCACTCAGCCAGAAATGGAAGAACAAGGCAAGTCTGTATTTAGGGAAGATGGATGGCTGCCCAGCACCTTCGTCTTAAAGGCGCACGGTCTCTTTTCCTGATTGCCTCAGTTGTCAGAGGCCCACGTGCCCCCTGGGTCTGCTTGCTTCCCCGCCGCCCGACCGTGAACAGGAATGGCAGGAGAACGTTCCGGGTCTTGCTGCTCAGAACGGGAACCCAACTGTTGTCAAGTGTGGAAAGGATTCTGGACGGCCCCTGGTTCCCCTTTTTCAGGAGCCATTGCATCTGGGGACAGGCAGGCAGGAAATGAGTGTGGATGCCTCGGTCCCGGGCGCTCTGAGCCGGGGGCGGCTGAGCCTGGGGCCACCCGGGGGGGTGGGGGTGAGACTTTGAATGGAGCCCCGCCTGTTGCTAAATGGAGGATGGTCCTCCGAGGGTCATTGACCTCCCCGCACAGACAATCGGCGAAGCAGGAGCGTCCCACACCACAAACCACAGGGAGACATTGCGTTTGGTTTCACTTGCAGTTTCCCTAAGTCTCTGGGTACTTCTCCATTTTTATTGGCGGTGTTGCCCTTTTGATACCAGGGGTCTTCAGTGCAGCTGCACAGTGGATTCCTTGTGAAAACAGAAATAACAGCAACAACAACAGTGATAAACGCTGACATTGTTGAGTGGTAAATAGTCCAGATTCATGCTCTTTACTTAAGGTCTAGGGCTGGTCAGGGCCATAGCCAGGCAGGGTTTGAACCCAGGTGTGCCGTTGCCAAAGCCATCCTGCCCTAGGATGGCTAGTCATCTAGTCGTAAGCACGGCCCTGGCGCCACCTGCTTGCCCAGCCTCTGCTGTACCCCTTGAGCAGGGAATCAGGTGCCCCAGGATCCTAACTGTGCCCCCCCACCCCCCGTGGAGTAGGATGGAGGAGACCAGTCTCCACGTCCCGGCGTGTTGTCGGCCGGGACGCCTGTCTTCCCGTATTAATTAGGGCCCCAGGGCCTCTGATAAAACCTCCAGGTGCCTCCCTTCTCTTAGGAGGAAGCCACAGCATCGTGTTTTTATGAAGAGTCACTCAGGTGCAAACTCCTCTGCCGCCTTCCGCGTAGATTCCTGCCCTGCAGATGTGTCTCCATCGCCACCAGGAGGCCGGACAGCACACTGGATGGCCCTGCTTTGGGAGACAGGAAGGTCGGGCTCTGTGGCCCCGCCATGGAACTGAGGGCTCTTGGCAAGTCACCTGTTGATTTCTGCTCTGCATTGTTCTAGAGAGGATGGCGGTGAGGGCCACTCAGCCTCGGAGCTTCAGTTCACCCATCGGTGTACTTGCTCTGAGGAGGTGATGAAATCTAAAGAGCTCTGAAAAGTAAATCTGTCCCTCCAAATGCGCCCTTCCCTCCGTGCAGGGAAATAAGTTGCCTTTTGACCTCAAAGCCTTCCTCGTGGGACAGACTTGCATATGAGTGTTACACCCCCGGGAGCCATAGCCGCAACTCCAGCTGTGTGATTTTGTACCAGAAGGAGCCGAAGAGACTGCTTTCCACCCAGGCTCACTTGAGGGTGAGACTCCCTCCGATCTTCCCCGGGGGAAGGTTCTCCTCCAAGACCCAGCTCTTCTTCTCCATGCCCTCTCAGCAGAGCTCTCACCCTGCAGACCAAAGTGGAGTGATCCGAGGTTTGTTTAGGTGACAAATACTGAGAGCTGTGTCCTCTGCTGGACGCTGGCGAGCAGAGACGGATCTGTCATGTTCTCTGAGCTCAGGGGATTGCATTCTTCTCAGTGGTGCTTACCTACTAATGTCTGCTCTGCTGGGTGCTACCCACTAGAATTATTTGGGGGAAACTTATGAAACACCTATGTCCAGACCCACCTTAAGAGCTTCTTGTTTAATTGGCATTCGTGATTTTTTTTTTATAAGGTCCCTAGATGATTTTAACATGCAGTCCGAGCAGAGAGCCACTGATCTAGGTGGAGATACACGTAAGCTAAAAAAAAAAACCTCGACAACACAGAGCATTATATGCTCTGATTTTGGCAAATACAAGTCACTGTGGGAGCACACAGATAGGGCAACTTCAGCAGCCCAGAAAGAGTTGGGGAGATTTTGTGAAGTGGGAAACATCACAGCTGAGATGTCAGGAGTAGGAATTAGCCAGGTGTAATCAGGATTGAGTGGCGGTGTGGTTACGAGGAAAGCGAGAAGCGTTTTTTGAGCCTGGGAGTGAAAAAGAGCAAACGGCACTCAGGTGGGATTCAAGTAGTTCGGTATGGCCGCAAAAGCCGGGGGGGCGGGGCCCAGTCCTGGAGCTGGAGGTGGGACCAGAGGGCAGCTCGCCAAGGGCATGGAAGGCAGTATTGGGAAGTTTGGACTTTATCCTGAGGGTCAAGGGAGCTCCCGAAGAGTAATAACCAGAGGAGGGGCTGTGATGAGTTTTGCAATATGAGAAAGAGATGGGAAGGGAACTAGATGGCTGGCGGAGGACGTGTGAACATGCTTCAGGGCCAGCTTCCTGACCTATGTGGGAGGTGGGACGTGTGAACATGCTTCAGGGCCAGCTTCCTGACCTATGTTGGAGGTGGGACGTGTGAACATGCTTCAGGGCCAGCTTCCTGACCTATGTTGGAGGTGGGACGTGTGAACATGCTTCAGGGCCAGCTTCCTGACCTATGTTGGAGGTTGGGGGCATAGTGAGAGGTGGGTGGATTTGAGGGATGTAAGAGCATAGCATCAATTTGAGGTGGGGGGAAAAAAATGGGAGAAAAGTCAAGGATGACGTCCTGGTGTTTGCCATGGGTCATGGGGCTGTAAAGCCGTGCTGTTCTCTGGGCCAGCGTGCAGGAGGCTCCCCACCGAGTGTGTAGGGTTGCCTCCGTGCCAGCCAGGACTGGGTGGGCCTCTGCTGGCAGCCTGGGCTCCGGAGGCTACTCCAGTCTTCCACACGTGGCTCAGAGCTCCTGGGAGCATCAGGGGTGGGCGTGTATCTCAGTGAAACGAGTCGGGCATTTATCGTCTACTTTGCAGCTTGCCAGCCTGTTCAGAGTCTGTTGTACCCTCTGTCCCCCACCTCCCTCCCTGCCCCCCCCACACTCAAGGTGCTCATTTCCCCAGCGAGCCCAACCCCAGATACTGGCGGAATCCCTGAGACACACAGTAATGAGTAATTCCCATTTTCCGTGACCTAGTACCTAATCTCCATTTTATAACTCTTAAGTAAAACCTTCCAACCCCCATCTACCCATATAAGAAATCCTTTAATGGCACGCACACCTAAAAATACCTTTTACGTTCCTGTTGACAAGTTCGTGTCCCTGTAGGCGCCCTACAGGCTCTTTACCTTTCCTGCCCCGGGGACTCGCCCCCTCTAAAGACGCCTACTCATTTCTTATCCCACACAGGTGTCTCCACCCGCTACAACTCATTGATGCCAACTTCAAAGATCACCACCGTCTCTTCCCTGCTTAGTGGGCTGGCTTGGTTCAAGTTGCTATTACAGATTATACCATAGACTAGGTGGCTTAAACGACGAGCACTTATTTCTCACAGTTCTGGAGGCTGCAAGTCGAAGATCAGGGTGCCGGCTTGGTCGGGTTCCGGTGAGAGCCTGATTCTGGACTCCAGACTGTAGCCTTCCCTCTGTGTTCTCAAAGGGCAGAAAGAGGGAGAGAGAGCTCTCTGGGGTCCCTTCTGTAAGTACACTAACCTCATTCACGAGGGTCCAGCCTCATGACCTAACTATCTCCCAAAGACGCCACTTACTGATACTATCACATTGGGGGTTAGGATTTCAACCTAAGAATTCCAAGGGGACACAAAACATTCAGTCCACCGCATGGGCCATGCCTGCCTGACTCGTAGGTTATATCCTCTCTCCTGTTTACCACTCCTTTCGATTCTTGGTCTTCTGATCTCCCTCCCTGTACCTCCGCCGTCTACTTTTCTTGCCTTTTGGGGCGTCTCTTTTCTGCCTTACCTGTCATATAGTTATTCCACAAATATATCCAGAAATTATTCTGTAAAGATGTCAAAGTCATCTACGACTTTAATCTTGATTATTAGGGTCGTTTAGTGTAAAATATAACAGTGTAAGGGAAAATGCTTTGTAACTGGTAAATCATCAAATAAATGTTAGATAATGTTAGTAATGAGCTTCAAAGGTCTCTTTTTGTTTAAAGAATTAGGTGTAAATTACACCTAGAGACAGGTTGCAAAATGATGAGATTACATCCTTAAAACTCTCTTGGAAATCCAGCGTCTGCCGAGCTGATTGTTCAGGATTCAGATTCTAAACTGAGATGAAACACTGGAAGGGTTATAGGAAGTTTGGTTTGCCTCCCTGCTCTTCTTGTTGTTCAGACAAGTTTGTCCTGCAGGCCATGTGCCTCTTTGTTTCCTTGACTCTGGTCCCCCCCGCGTAGAGTTCTTCAATCCAACGCACACACGTTGAGTCATTATGTTCATTCGTTCACTCACGCATATGCTCCTTACATTTATTATGGAGTCCTACGATGTGACAGACAGTTACCAAAAGCTCTAGAGATCAAATGATGGGCAAAAATAGATAAGATTCTTGCCCTCGTGAACTTACATCTTCAGCTCAAGTGTGGGTGAAACACAGTGAAATGGTCAGACAAATAACTGTAAACTACCAGCTATGCTGGGTGCTGTGGTGGGGAAGTCCACGGCACCGTGGGGCCTTATAATGGGGGGGGGGTTGGACCTAGGCTGGGGGTGGGTGGCAGGAAGACTTCCCCGAGGAAGCGATGCTTCTGCTCATACCTGAAGGATGGGGCGGGGCTCATTAGATGAGGCAGGGGCTGGGGAATGAGGGCATTTCAGGCAGAGGCAAAGATGCGGGGTTTGAAGGCTGGAGGTGGCCAGGTTTTGTGGGCTCTGTAGGTGTGTTAAGGATTTTGTTCTTGTTTTTAATCTTAAGGAGTAGAAGTCCATGGAAATATTTTAATCAAAATATTATTAGATTTGAATAAATGTAAAAAGAATCATGGGCCCATCTCCATCCTCTCTCCTCAGGAGATCTTGGTTTATGGAAAACATCAAGTTCATGAGCCAGTATGAAGCAGTGAGTTCATTACCCTGATAGAACTATATACAGACTGCTAGGGAAGCGTAAGGTAGAGGGAGATTTTTCTGGGTGAGACGTGGCCAGGAAAAGCATCAAAAGAGAGGAAATATTTAGGTTGGGCGTTGAAAATTAGTAGGAGTTTTCCAGTTAATAAGAAGTGTGAGAAGCGGTGAAGAAATAAGGAGAAGCAGCTCATTCGGAGAAGAAGACATTGCAAACCCAAACACACAGGCATGAGAGAGCTTAGCAGGTTTGCATGACGACCAGTCATTTCATGTGGATGGAGACCAATGTTCTCTGGTAGAGTCACCAGGTATACTTAGCAGTAGCCCAAGTCTCGTTCCTTCCGGGCATGTGGTAGCTTTGCACTTCCACCAGGCCCAGATAGATGCTGCGCCCAGTGCGTGTGTGTCACAGCTGAGTGACCTCAGGCTTGGGCAACCCCAGTCGTTTACAGTGGACTGTAAGCCAACCTGCCCAAAATTTGTCCTGGAGGTAGATAATATCTTCACTCTACTGGAAAGCAAACAGACTTTCCCTCCATCCTGGAGAGAGTCACTCTTCCTATTTTCCAGAGCTGCTCACTATACAAACATTCTTGGAAAGATACTCTGGGACAAGATTTGTGAGTGCCTCTGTTTGCAAGAAGCACAGAAATGTCAAAGACCCGTGGAGAGCTGTCTCCAGCAATATCTTTGGGTAAGTGGAGAAAATGGGTGATGGATGGCATTTGGAGCCTGATTAGGGAGGATCTTGTAGGCCGTGTCAGGAAGACTGGACTTTTCTCTAGTAGGCAGTGGGGAGCCATCGATAGTTATAAGATGTGCTATAGAGGATAGAGGACAGATTGGAGAAGGAAAAAAATAGAGCTAGGAGAAAGGTTAGGGTTAAATATGTAGGTTTGGGAATTTTAACATCTGAACAGAGCTGAAACCACTGCATTTGATCTCTAGTTGGATAGATTCTGTAACCTTCAAAGCTCAGGTCAAAGGGCATCTTGTTTTTGTAATTTTAAAAAATTATTTTTCGAAAGAGAAGCATTTTGTCAAAGCAGTCTAATGCAGACTTCCAACGGAGAAAGCAGAGGGAAGGAGATATACTTGGGTTGAAGCAACAGTGGGAGCCCCGGAGCCCTGCCCCTCAGCCCCTCTCTGTCCCAGCAGACACACAGAGCTCTTGGAAGCCACAAACCTCACTTTGAATCCACTTCTCTTTTCCCAGTTGGCCCAGGCAGCATTAATTGCTCCTTCCTCTCTGTTCTGTCAACATTTTGATCTTATCACCAGAGCAGCATTTATCACCTTGAGGCATGTTTGCAGAAAGCATCCTTAATCTTCATCTCTGTATGTCCCAGGGCCCAGATGGTACCTGACCCACTGGAAGGCTCGCAAGCAGTGTTTGCTGACTTGAATTGAATTGATGTGAAAAACACGACAATGAAATAATTATAAAATTACATTTTGGGGGTAAAGCTTCGTATTTTTATTTTGATGAAATAAACAATTCCTGAGATGTAACCATAGGCAAACAAGAATCAAGGAAATAATGAAATTAAAGGATAACTCTATTGCAGTTAAACAGTCTTAGTTTTAGTTTGTTTTGGTTTGTCTAATGTACCAACAAATGCTTGTTCAAGACACAAAGAGCTTTTTCTTAGAAAGGAGACCACAGTCCAAATAAATAACATCTTTCAAATTACAGTGAGAAGATTGCCAGGCCTTCCTCAAGTATGTAAATCCATTCAGTCACCTGTGTTTTCATCAGGCAGGGAATGTGTTTACTCTGCTTACTTATGCCAGCGAAATATTTGCTTTTGAAAAAACTGAATGATTTAAAAAATAGCTTTTTCTCCTATCTAGCTGTTATATCTGTGTGGCGTTCATAGGTGATTTGGTGAAAACAACAGTCCCTGGAATCTTGAGTACAGTGCTCTGCCTTTTCATGGGGCTTTATGCTTATTAGTGAATGAATTTGTCTGACTTTTAAGGAGAAGAACACAGCTGGTAGAATTTCTATTCATCCTGCTCTGGTTCTGTCCTGGCCACTGGCTGTCTGGAAGAGGGTCAGCCCGGAGTTACAGTGAGGAGGGAGGGGCAAATCTAAGATCTCATTGTGAGGATGGATCCAGGGTTTGTAGGGCTGAAACTTTGACAGTTTTTGGAGCCCTCTTTAAGTAAAAGAATGCAAAATTAGGTATGAAAAGTGAATATTTATTTAAAATGAGAACAGAAATCATGATATATTTTTTTTATTAGCTAACTACCGAGCACACCTTTATAACATTATTTTATTTTTTTTAAGGCAAAGTTTTATTTTATTTTTATTTTATTTTTTTGGCCACATGCAGCATGTGGGATCTTAGTTCCCCGACCAGGGATCGAACCCGTGTCCCCTGCAGTGGAAGCGGGGATTCTTAACCACTGGACCGCCAGGGAAGTCCCGACATTATTATTATTATTATTTTTATTTTATTTTTATTTTATTTTTATTTTTTTTGTGGTATGCGGGCCTCTCACTGTTGTGGCCTCTCCCGTTGCGGAGCACAGGCTCCGGATGCACAGGCTCAGCGGCCATGGCTCACGGGCTTAGTTGCTCCGCGGCATGTGGGATCTTCCCGGACCAGGGCACGAACCCGTGTCTCCTGCATCGGCAGGCGGATTCTCAACCACTGCGCTACCAGGGAAGCCCCCGGCATTATTTTTAAAGTTATTTTAGCAACATATGGTTTGATTGTGGTTTTATCTGACCGCAGTTTTGTGATATTTTCTATAGAAAGAATAGATTATTCAGTTATTTACCTAGCATAGTTGATGAAATATTTATTTTTATTACAGAGAATGTAGGAAAATTTTTTCCAGCTTCACAATTGGTAATGCCAAGAAAATGTTTAGAATTGTCAAATCTAATCAAACCACTATCATGTTTGTTTCATAGAGGAGCTCTAAGATTTCAGGAGGCTTGAGATTTTCTTGTGAATTTCTATCTTAAATACTCTTTGAATTGATGACACCCATGTCCTCATTTTCCTGGCATGTTATGAATTTTATGTTACCTTCATCCATAGCAGTATTTTCTGTCAGATCAGCAAGAAATTTACATCTTTTCTCAATGTATTCCTGATTCACTTCTCCTCATTAATTGGATTATCCAATGATCTAAAAGCTTATTACTTATCATTACTTCTATTTGAAATGTATCCCTTCTCTTCTTCTTAATGAATTAATTACTGCCTTTGGTGTGATCTAATTTTATTTTAGTTTTTCATTACAGTTTGCTTCTTGATGGTAGGATGATGACTATTGATTTTATTACTCATCTTTACTGTTTTTATTTTACATTTCATTCTTGTTTTAGTCTGAATGTCCTCATAGTTCTCTAAAGATTTATTAAACTTTCATCAGAAGGCTGTAATTTCTCATTTGTTTTATTAAAACATTCCAAAACATCTTTGACTGTTGGAGGGAGGGAGGAAGCTGGTTGAATTATGACTTTAACCCAGCTCCCAGATTGAACCAGCATGTACCTTGGGAAGGTCAGTCGAGGGCAGGTGGGATTTGGTGGGTATTGCTGATGAATGTGAAGATTTAATGGAGGCGGGGGCAGCTAATTTGGGTTGCAGTTGCTACTACCTTGTCAAACCAGCCCAAGGACAGGGAGTATCAGGATGGGAAACCCAACATGAGGAAGACGGAGCCACAGCAGGAACAAGGTGGATTCTCCTTAGAGAGTAATGAAGATGCTTTGGAGAAGAGGCAGGTACCATGGAAAAGACCGGCTGGTCAGGAAGTCATGGAGGAATGCAGGAACCACAAGAGGCTGGTTAGGCTGGAGAGTATTCAAGGTGGGGGCAGGACCAGGATTCCTCCTGCAGCTGCACGTGGGGCTGACAGCATTGCAGTCAGTGTGGTCTTGATTGATTGATTGACTGGCTACGTTGGGTCTTCCGTACTGCATGCGGGCTTTCTCTAGTTGCGGCGAGCGGGGGCTACTCTTTGATGCGGCACGAGGGCTTCTCATTGTGGTGGCTCCTCTTGTTGCGGAGCACGGGCTCGAGGCACGTGGGCTCAGTAGTTGTGGCTCTCGGGCTCTAGAGTGCAAGCTCAGTAGTTGTGGCTCGCGGGCTCTAGAGCACAGGCTCAGTAGATGTGGCGCACGGGCTTAGATGCTCTGCGGCATGTGGGATCTTCCTGGACCGGGGATCGAACCCGTGTCCCCTGCATCGTCATGTGGATTCTTTTTTTTTTTTTTTTTTTTTTTCGGTATGCGGGCCTCTCACTGTTGTGGCCCCTCCCGTTGCGGAGCACAGGCTCCGGATGCGCAGGCCCAGCGGCCACGGCTCACGGGCCCAGCCGCTCCGCGGCACGTGGGATCCCCCCGGACCAGGGCACGAACCCGCGTCCCCCGCATCGGCAGGCGGACTCCCAACCACTGCGCCACCAGGGAAGCCCCGGCATGTGGATTCTTAACCACTGCGCCACCAGGGAAGCCCCTAGTGCGGTCTTGTTGACGGTTGGTGGGGAGCCCCAGCTAAGAGAAGACTCCTTCCTTCTTCAAGGGACCATCAGTAATGGGGCTGGGTTTTTCTCAAGCAGATTGAAACATTTTGAAAAGAGGCAGCATTGTATTGCTGACCATGAATTTTGGAGTCAGAAAGGCCTGGGTTTGAATTGGCCATGCAACTTCTTGTCACTCATTTCCCTCTCAACAAAAATGGGGATAGTAGTACATGTTTTTTTTGATACATATTACATAAATCTTATAATATGATGAAGAGCATAATAAATTCCATATTTGTGTAATCCAGAATATTTGTGGTTGTTAAAAATGTTTTGGTTTTAAAAAACATCAGATATATTTTCATACTTTTGCTCTGTTTTGTTAATTTAATCTTTATTTTCCAAATGAAAAAAAAATGATGTAAGATTCACTTATCTCAGACTGATCTCAGAATTCTCAATTTCCACCTTGGCCTGTTTGCTTGTATTGCCAACGCTGTATGTGTCACACACACACACACCCATACACGTTAATGGACATCACCGAGAAATAGAGCCAGAGTCCTTGAACTGATTATAGAGTTTAAAGCAAATATTTTAGTTGTGATCCCCTCAAAGTTGTTTTTAACAAGAAGATATATTTTACTGATACAGTGGGTCCTGATTTGGGAAAGGAGTCTGTTTTAGTTCTCTGTGTATTGATGCTCACTGGCTCTAATTTCTTGGATTGTTTTGTGAGTATTTCTTTGATTATTTTCCTTATGTCATTGTTTTGGATTTGTTCTTGTGGTGTGCTGTCCTGGAGGGTGATCACAAGTTCAACTGCAAGCCATCCTCTCACAGGGGGAGGGGAGTTGGACCCGTCAGAGCACACGCTTCTGCAGTGAAGGCTGGTAGGATGCCCCGGGACCAGGTGGGAAACAACCTGGTGATCTCTTTCCCTCGTCCGTTGTGCGTCCCCACCTTCCATCCTGCCAGTGACTCTGAGATCTCTTTAAGTTCGGTTTGTGATTGTCTCACCTTGAGAAGTAAGGAGGAAGGAACACAAGTATCAGTTTGGGAGGGTTTAGATATGTTAGACCTGGAATTTCCCACAAAATATTGTTATTAGACTTCTGCCCTTGGAGCAAGGTGAGGGGAAAGCCACCTTGATCGTGTTTGATGTTGATAGGAAGTAAGATCTGTTTTTGACATTAATGGTGGCTCATTTAGCGGTTAATTTGTCCTACTTAACGGAGACCCCACTCCTCCAAAAATCTTCTTCCTGAAGATATAGGAACCTTGGTACGGTAAACCAGTGCAGCCAATCACAGTCGGTTCTCAATTCCTCTGATTGAAGGTTAAGAAGAAACCGGCCAATGAAAGGCCAGCCTCCATTCTGATCTCATGGTTGTGGAGAGAGGGACCCTCCAGAAGCTGGCCATCTCTTAGCTGCTAGGATGGGGTGGGAGCTCCCTGTGAGCCCTGGTCAGGCGAGTGCTTAGGTGCACATCGTGTTTTGGTTGGATGATACTTTAAGACCCAACTTGATGTTTATGACTTCCTCCATTAAAAAAGGCAGGCAAGCAAAAAAGTAAAGAAATAAAAATAGAGGCCTGTCAATAGTCAAGTCATAATTTGAGAGGCGTCATTAACAACTTCATGGCTCATTTATCCTGAGCGAGGAGCACTAGTTTGGAAGAATGTCCTGCCTTGGGACCTGGAATGAGAGAAGAGAGTAAAACTTTTTCTCTATTTCCCCTTTTTGTTTATAATACTCAATATTCTATATTTCAGATGTGGCTAGTGTAGAGTGGCCAATTTAATTAAACCACATAGGAGGACTGGGGAGGATTTGGATAAAGTATTGTGCAAGAGTGTGTCATTGTCACCGTGGGGCCATAGGGGAATGTGGATGACTCAGCGAAATGCTCTACTTCCTGCCACTGTTGGATCAACGGAATGATAGCTGAATAATGAGAGATACGTTGTAATTACTATTCATAAGGATAAGGACAGTAAGTGACAGTAAGCACCGCTTTTGACTTCCCACCAGCATTTCTTGTTCAGGAAAATAAATGTCTCCTACAGCAGGTTTAACCAAAATGGAAGGAACCCCTTCGCCAGGTGAGAATGTCACACCTTCCGCAGGTGCGTGAATAGTCAGCACGACGAGTGGGAATTTAAAATGCAGCAAAGGGATCACGTGGCCGTCCTCATATAGACCCGGGCTTTTTGCCACCTCGTGTCTTGTGAGCCGGGATGCTTCTGTTGCAAGCGGCAAAGACAGTCGTACCCCAAATGGCTTAGGCAGAAAGGGAATTTGCTACTGATGTGACGGTCCCAGGCCTAAGGGGCATCTCGTCGTCACACTGCTGTCATCACACCCCCTTTCTCCCTGTTTACGCCCTGAATCTGCCCACCTTCATCAGACCTCGTGCTCAGAGGCTCTCCCTTCGGGGACATGATGGCTGTGCAGCTGCAGACCTCACCTCTTCTCACCTTCAGATCTCAGGGGAAAAGGTATCAGGCCCCTTTTCTAGAGTCCCAGCAAAAGTCCCATTTCATCTCATGGGTGCTGTTGGATTTTATGTTCATTGTGGCCAGAGAATGCAATGCTTTGATTGACTCAGAGTGAAGGAGAGGTGGGTCCCCAGACAAAAACTCGGGGCTGTTGCAGAAGGGGAAATGAATGTTAGGGATGCAAACCACAGCTGTCCACTTTGCATGTGAACGCATTCGAGGCCCCTGCTGTTCTCTGGGTTTCTTGTCTAAGTTCAGAGCACCTGGGGTAGAAGAGGGTGTATGGGGTCCCTCCCGGAGGCTGGTTGGCACCCGGGCTGACTCCACCCTCCCTCGCCTCTCTTTAGGAGACACTGCGCAGGGGAGAGAGTTGGCATAAACAGCAATTTTATATGTACTGCCGGAGCTTGGGGAAAGTATGGGCCTCAGGATCTTCCCGAAATTTCAGGCATATAAGAAAAATTAGTGTTCAAATGATCTTGGCCTCCCAGCAGGGGCTTGGTGGCCCATCAGAGGTCCCTGTTTTAGCATCTGACCGTTCCCAGACCGGTAAAGGTCTGTGCCTTTTCTTTTCTCTGTCTCTGTCCCCAGAGGAAAGGCATATGGGAGCCACAACACAGTTGACTTTATCAACTAGAAATCTGGCAATGGTCCCCTTCCTGGTTGGCTATCAGAACGCCTTAGGCCATTTGATTTGGTTATTACTGAAAAGCAGAGGAAAGTAATTTTTGGTTCTTACTCCCAAGAAAGGAACAAGTAGAAGAACATCACTGTTTTTCCCCAAGATACCATAGTTTTGAGAGAGGTTTGACCCACATGGTTTTTTCACATAAAGACTGGGCAGACTGCAATTAGAGTTTCTCTTCATTGATTATCTTTTTTTTTTTTTTTTGAATTAAAAAAAAAATTTATTAACTTTGGCTGCATTGGGTCTTCGTTGGTGCACGCGGGCTTTCTCTAGTTGCGGCGAGCGGGGCTAGTCTTCGGTGAGGTGCGCGGGCTTCTCATTGCGGTGGCTTCTCTTGTTGCGGAGCACTGTCTCTAGGCGTGCGGGCTGGGTAGTTGTGGTGCGCGGGCTCTAGAGCACAAGTTCAGTAGTTCTGGCACATGGGCTTAGTTGCTCCGAGGCATGTGGGATCTTCCCGGACCAGGGCTTGAAACCGTGTCCCCTGCATTAGCAGGCGGATTCTTAACCACGGCACCACCAGGGAAGTCCCGAATCTTTTTTTTTTTTAATTGAAGTATAGTTGATTAACAATGTTGTGTTAATATCTGCTGTACAGCAAAGTGATTCAGTTATACACATATATACATTCTTTTTTAATATTATTTTCCATTACGGCTTATCACAGGATACTGACTATAGTTCCCGGTGCCATACAGCAGGACCTCGTTGCTTATCCATTCTCTATATAAAAGCTGACATCTGCTCACCCCAACCTCACACTCCATCCCTCCACCAACCCCCTACCCCTTGGCAACCAACAGTCTGTTCTCTATGCCCATGAGTCTCTTTTGTAGATAAGTTCATTTGTGTAATATATTAGATTCCACATATAAGTTATATCATATGGTATTTGTCTGTTTCTGACTTACTTCACTTAGTATGGTAATCTCTAGTTGCATCCGTGTTGCTGCAAATGGCATTATTTTGTTCTTTTTTATGGCTGAGTAGTATTCCATTGTGTGCATATATATATATATATATATATATATATATACACACACACACACACCACATCTTCTTTATCCATTCATCTGTCGATGGACATTGAGGTTGTTTCCATGTCTTGGCTATTGTGAATAGTGCTGCTATGAACATAGGGGTGCATGTGTCTTTTTGAATTATAGTTTTGTCTGGTTATATGCCCAGGAGTGGGATTGCTGGATTGATTGATTATGTCTTAATTAGGTTCTTGATGCCAAGTTCCACTGGATGGTTATGACAGCTTTCAGGGCCTTTCCCACTAATGGGCATATGGTGGCAGTTGGCATCTTCAGAAGAGCCATGCAGAAGCACAGCTGACAAACATGGGTAACACTTTAAATCCTTATCGATTGTACAGCTTCTGATTCAACTGAACCATGGTGGCGGCTAATGTAGACAAGGAGAGTGGGGCTGGAATGAGGGGAACCAAAGAGATCCTATTTGAATGGGTCTCAGATCTTGGTCCCATGTTCACTTGCAGGAACATCCCCTACTTCTTGCCATGGATTCCTCCTCACGGAACCGTAAAACACCATTCCTGGAATTATTGGGATGCATATGATGCCGTAGTACGGTTTAGGCAGAGATGCTGTGTCCAGTTAGCCTCATGATGGAGTGACTACACTATCACATTTTTCAATAAATAAAAATGTAAAACTATTCATACATCAAAAGATCAACCAGAGAATCAGGCTACCTGAGGAGACATATGGGCTATAATCATTCCAGCGGAGGATGAATTCATTCTGTCACTTGGAGAGAGACCTAATCCTGAGTCTGTCGTTCCAGAGAGATAAGAATGCATGGTGCATATTCTTCAATTTTAAAAATCTCTCATTAAATTCCATTTCTAAAAATAGAGAATTCACATATGTTCTCTGTAACAAGTAAAATAATATGAAGAAAGAAGGAAAAAAAAATTAGACATCTTGCTCATGATTTCTGCATTCCTATGTCTTATTCCTCTAGGGTAACCAAGGATAATGACCCATTGTGTATCTTTTCACATCTTTCCCAAGTTAATGCAAGTAGATATTATTTTGACTTTTTAAAATTGGACTCACACTGTATACAGTTTTATGCAAACTGTTTTTCTCACGTAACAATTTTCTATGGATATCTCTCCAGATCAAAATAGCTAAGTCATTCTTTTTAATAGCTTCACAGTAATCCATGGTATAGATGTACCAAAATCTATTTAATGTCCATTTGATGGATATTCAGAAAGTTTCCAGGTTTTCACCTATAGGAATAATGCTGCAATAATATTCTTTAAGCGTATCATTATGAACTAGTGCTTTTTTCCCCCATAGGATCTATTCCTTGAAATGGGGTTACTGGGTCAAAGGTTATGTGTATTTGAATTTTTAGTAGCTATGGCCAGCCTGCTTTCCAAGAAAGTGTAGCAATTCCTGTTCTAATAGCAACGTGTGAGAGTGCTTACTAGCACAGAATGCTATAGGTTTCGAATTTTAAAATGTTAAAATTTTTTTTTTGTCAATCTGAGGGGTAGGAAAAAATGGCATCTCCTTACTGCTTTAATTTGCATTTCCTTACCTACCAATGAGGACGAGCATCTTTTCATATGTTCATTGGCCATTTGGATTTCCTCTTGTGTGAATTGTCCATTCTGTTGTATTGAGTTGGATGTTAGTTGTCATGTGTTGCAGATATTCCTTCCCAGCTATCATTTGATTTTGATTTCGTTTACCTTTATCTTTTGTCAAGATAGTTTAAAAAAATTATGTTCCAGATAATTTAAAAATTACCCAGGTAATATTAGTTTTTTATAGACCATTATTAAATACAGTAAACCAAGAGAAGACTATACAAGTCACCCATTTTCACACCACTCATAGACAGCCACCCACAGATAGCTATTTATATTTTGGGGGATATGCTTCCCGACTGTCTTCTACACATACTTTACTCCTTGTTTTAAAATATCACCACTAAAGGAGAGAACTCTAAATGGGTATACTGATCAGAAGAGAAAGGGAAATTCAAATGTGGGATCCTTTTCATAGCTATGAAAGGCATGTAGAGAGATGCATATAACAGATGAAGGAGTGATGGGTAGTACTCACCAGGAGGGAAATTTAATGTTCGTATTGAAGTGATTCTAAAATGCACGTTTCCATTGTAAAGCAATTACACTCCAATAAAGATGTAAAAGAAATAATAGATAAATAAATAAATAAAATGCACGTTTTGGGGCTCCACTTAACCTCCCTGACACCAGCAGGGGTTTCGTAAGCAATGGTGGCTCACAAACACTGCCTGCCGGGCAGCAGCCAGGATGTTCTTGTCTACACATGTGTGAGCTTGTTCATAACTTTCCACAGTGTCCCCACTTCACTTGGGTTACGCCCACTCTCAGGAGGACAAATGTTGAATTTCATTGCTATTTAAAATGTCTTCAGAAAGATTTACACCGTGACTACATTACTGCATACTAAACAATGCAGCCTAAGGCAGGAGGAATAGGCAAATCCCAGATTTTGAGATTAACAAGAGGCTGTGTGAACACGACTGTTCTTAATACATCATGTATATGTTACGGTACTAAAATGATGATGCTTCTTTTAATTGACGGTGTCTTAAACTTGATGTATGTGGTATTAAATTGTTTGGTTAAGTAATATATATGGAAAATATGTCTTTCAAGAGGTTCTATAATATGGCTATGCCCATTTGGGAATATTTCACATATTACGCTTTTGGTACAAATAAGATAAAATGAGTGAAATTAGGGAAATATGACCTGATCAATAATAACATTCAAGATGCTTGGAGAAACAGAGTGATAAAAAAAGGTAAAGATTGCAAAGTTGCATAAAGATTGCTTGTGACCCTAGAGAAATGTGAGCACTGGATGGACTTTGGGGGGAGTTTTGTGTTGGAGCCAGTGATGTAGATTACGTGGGACAGTGTTCAAGTCATGGCTGAAAGGAGGTGGTGCACTGATCTTGCGAACTCAGCAGCTTCTTGGATGTGGTGTATGTGGTTATTTCTCCTGTTAGTGTGGGTGAAGCAGCACAAATAATCCAGAAAGCCATGTCACTCCATCTGTCCTGCCTGTCAGCATGGCAGCTAGGAAGCAATCCTGGACTAGGAGATGGTAGTAGTCACTTTCCTGGTGGTTTTGCTCAGTCACTAGCTTTTGTGTGTGGAGGCCTGTTGCTTTGCTTGCTCTTCCTGCCCCTTAATTCAACCAAAGAGGAGCCAACCCGCCCAGATTGGATGTGGGTGGTTAGGTAGTGGGAAGAGAAGTAGAATAAGGAGTTACTGTACACAGCCCTCCTTCATAACCTACCCTAGCATCTAACAATATGGTTCCTGGCCATCTAATGGGATTTGAAACTTTCCTTAAGGAAAACAGGACATAAGCACGAATATCCTAATATAAAAATAATTCCAGTAATTTTCTTCTCTGTCTATAGTTTATATTGACTCTTGTTTTTTTCTGGCTTTATCAGGAACTTGCTAGGACAAATTTTTCTAAAGTGGCTGATTGAGTTAGGGATACACCTCAGCACTTTTCACGGCTTCAGCTTGCCACAAAAAAGAATGGAGGCAAAGCATTTAGAAACATCTCCTTTCTGGTAGACCCAAGTTCGTTTCACACACTGTTGCCCTAGCAGCATATTCTTTTCCTTTGAGCAACTCTGGGATTATTTTTAAACCCACTGAATGAATTCTTAATTTCAGATATTAATATTTATTTACTCGTTTCCAGCCTTTCCACTTGGTTCTTTGAAAAAAATTTTTTTCATCTCTCTGCTGAAATTGCCCAACCGTTCACTCTTGTTGCCCAACTTTCCTGCAACATCCCTTAATATGTTGTCATAATTCTTTTGATGTCCATATCTGACCATTCCAACATCTGGGAATCCATCTCTGGGTCTGTTTCTTTTGACTATTTCCTCTCTTGACCATG
The DNA here is from genome assembly GCF_026419965.1 of Kogia breviceps. NCBI lineage: Eukaryota > Metazoa > Chordata > Mammalia > Artiodactyla > Physeteridae > Kogia > Kogia breviceps. Next base: position 8,305,482 of record NC_081321.1, on the reverse strand, counting down.
GGTCACGTTGTCTTGTTTCTTCACAAGGCTTATAAATTTTAATTGTACGCTGGACTTTGTGTGCCAAAGAGCAGTAGATGAAAATAAATGATCTTTACCTCCAGAAAAAGGTACACCCCTTTTTTTTTTTTGGTCGCACCGCTAGAGGGGCTGAGTGGATCTGCTCTGTGGCTGAACTGGGGCTAGGCTTTGTTGTAATTGTAGTTACTTTATTGTAGTCTTAGTTAGACTCAATTCACCATTAACTTCAGGATCAGAGCAGGAACAGGACTTTCCTTTCAGAGATGCTTGGGCTGTAAACACTGGTAGATTCCTGTTCTTCTCATATTTTATAGCCAGCTACCAACTTTTTGCATGTCTGGGAGTTTTCTTTGCTCTCTATTCCTCTGGCTTCCAGTTTCTCAGGAGCTCTGTCTCTACCTGGCTCCCCTCCCCATGGCAGTGCAAGCAGTGAAGACTCAGAGTATTTTGCAGGGATTCCTCTCAGCTCTCCTGTGCTTCCCCGGCCTCTGGAAGGCTACTGAGGTATAGTTGGTAAGACTCAGGTGCCTCTGAAGTATTCCTTTCTGCTGTCCTGCTGTCCCAGCCTTTGAGAGACTCTGCCTTACAATCAGCGAAGGCCTGGAGAACTCAGGAGCGGTCTCTTCCCACTCTCTAGCCTCACCTGCAGCCTTGAGAGTTGCTGTCCGCAGAGCTCTTGGTGAAGTGGCTTGGGTGCCTTCCCGCAGCTCTCCAGCTCTGCTCCAGGCCTTTAGCAGGTGCTGCTTTGCGCTAGGAGAAGGCTCGGTGCGTCTTGCTGGGGAAGGAGGTCGGGCTGGTGTGTGGATCTCTCTCGGGTCTGGTGCCTTGCCTCCAGCAATTTTTTATTTTTATTTTTTCTGCACCACACGGTGTGTGGGCTCTTAGTTCCCTGGCCAGGGATTGAACCCCGGCCCCCGGCAGTAAAAGCACCGAGTCTTAACCACCGGATCTCCAGGGAAGTCCCATTGCCTCCAGCTTTTTGCCTATCGCCAGGCACTCAGTGAAGACCTGTGGAGAACACGGTGTCAGCTTGCCCTGTGGCTGGAGCTCATTGGTATTCTAATCTGTCACGCTCGTCCACACGGAGCTAGGAGTTTATGAAACGTTTGGCTGGTTTCTCCCTATCTGTCTATTCCTCCTTTTTACTCTGCCAGGGATGAAAGCAGCCATAGTCTCTTCTCTCCTATGAAGTGTTTCTCCCTTTCTGGAATTTACTTTGTTTAGATTTCTTCGTGTCCTCAGCATTCAGATGAGTTTTAAAATGATGATTAGTAGCTTCTCTGGCTCGTTCTCAGCATTAGTGGAGAACAGTGATCTCGTGAATTTCTACAGTCTGAACGGAAGCGTAATACCGGGGAATATTTTAAACTACGGAGCTGCCATCACCTGTGTCTTGCTAATACTTTTACCATTTTTGTGGTTTTGTGATACAAGTACAATTTTAACAAGAAACACCAAATAACTGCCGTTACGTCAGGAGATGGCACATGGAAGCTGAAATTCCAGTCTTCGGGAGGCCCATCACCTCTGCCCACGGAGGTGGGGCATCTGCTAAGCTGGCATTGGCCCTGGCCTCAGTGGCACACCCAGCAGTGTGGCGCCCCTGCCCCTCATCTTCTCAGTGGCTTCCACGGGAGCATCTCTGTCTGTAGCTTGTGTTGTTGACTCATTAAGTAACTTTGAAATCAACCATTAGATCTGAAAACTTTGATGGAAGGGGAAGAAGAAAAATAGTATATCCTCTGTTGCGAATTATCGTCTACACTTCGTTGTGTATGCTGGCTCCTCTTCCTTTCTTTTTCTTTGTAATTTTTTTTTTTTTTTTTTTTTTTACTGGACAGAGAGTCAGCTCTTGGAAGCTCTTTCCAGTCAAGCCATAGACACCCTGTGAGAGAGCATGTCATACCCTATGTGTCCCTCCCCACCATCGCCCGTGGAAGTAGCAAGAAGTGCTGGGAGAGTTCTCAGCTTGCAAGGTCATGTCTAATTACACTATGTTCTGCTTCAGTAACAAAACTACTTCAATAAGGTTGAAGACAGAGCAACAGACTATCCGTTAGGATTAGCTTTGGCTGTGTGTGACAGAAAACCCAGAGTAACAGTGGTTTAAACACAATAGCTGTTTATTTCTCTTTTAAAACTAAAAATCTCAGTCCAGGACATTCCTAGATGTCAGGGATCCGGAATCCCTCTACCTTGTTTCTCAGCCATGTGTGTCCTTGGGCTCAGAGTCTAAGATGGTTGCATTCAGATTCTAGACAAAGGAATAAAAGAAATATAAAGAAGCTGGACAAAGGGTGCAGGTATGTTACCTCTTAGGGAAGGTTCTTAAAGCCTGTCCAGTACATTCCTACTCGTTCCATTGACAAGGACTTTTTAACACGGCAACACTTAGCTGCATGAGAGGCTGAGGAACATAGCCTTTATCGTAGGCAGCTGTTTGTCCAGCTGAAAATCCGGGGTTCTGTTGCCGTGGAGGAAGACAAGAATGTATATTGAGGGTCAGCCAGCAGTCCTGGTCACCAGTCAGCTTTCTGGGGAAGAATATTACAGAGTTCCAGTCTAGTCCCGGACCTTGAAACTGTTTTTTGAAGGGGGAGCATTTAATATGTCAGTCGCCTCCATTCCAGTAACTGCTCCCCTTCCTTCCCTGTTAGCTGTGTGGGTCTTTAGAACCAGGGCAGTGATATGATAACATCCAAGATAACAAAGGAACTAAAAAAATCATATGGAACAGCTGAAGAAACTTGAGGATCTTTAGATTAGAGGAAAGAAGAGTTGATGATGACACAATGTTTTCACACATTTGAAGTTCTATTTTTGTGAAGTCTGGTTGGGCCAGAAGGTCAGAATCCAGCCAGTGAGTTAAAGAGATAGGGAGAGTAATACAAGTTCAATTTAAAGAGGGAAACTCTAATAGTAAGAGCTGTCTCAGGAGATAGCACACATTTACTGCTATCTTCCTACATTTACTGCTATCTTCCTATCTCTGAATAGGTGTTGAGGACAGAATAGTCAGCAAGAACTTTTGGTTCCTGCCAGGATGACACCTCCTTTTAGTGAGGAAGACAGAAGTTGATCAGATAATCACACACATATAAATGCAGATCATAAAGTATAACAACTAGGTCTTGGACCGTTGACAATGGGAGAAGCAAGGGACACTCAGCCATTTGTAGACCTCATACAGAGAGGATGTGTGCTCATGTCAGGTCTAAACTAAATGACTTATGGTCTCTCCTGCTCATTTCTAGAAATGTGCTCTGGGTAGTGCTGCAGTAGAAAGAAGAGAAGAGATTTGCCTTGGAGGGCAAAGCAAATTCCAAATTTGTGGGACTTCTAAAATGGACTTTCTGAAGTTCCATGATAGTTCACCATCACTAAACCAGGTTGTGCTAATCTCTTGCCTGGATAGAGGAAGTTGGTTGAATACATGTGATTTCAACAACTCGAGAACTTAAAAGACTTGAACTAGTCAGTTTAGGAGAAGTAAAGACCCTCTAAAATCTGTAAGTTTTCTGAAAAGTTTCTGAAAATTCTGAAAAGTTTTCCCACTGAGAACTTAAAAAACCCATAACTCCCTTTTGCCCAAGAAAACAACCAGGAAAGAAATGATAAAAACTCTTTTTTCAGTTCTCTCGATGTCTAAATATATCAATATACAAAACATGGTAATTTTATGAGTGAAACAAGTTATACATAATGCATTTTTATGTTCCTAAACGAACAGCATGACTTTATATCTGTAAAGAGCCCTAAAAATAAGCTTTGCATGTATTTCAATCCCCTGCCCCCAAATTTTCTTTGAAGAAAAAAATTTTTTTGTTCTTCCGTGGCTTAACATTTCTGAAAAATCTATGTATCTGGTCTGTTCCTTTTGTTCTTGCTGCCTCGTAACTTATGTTCTATTCCTGTAAAGTTGATGGGTTGAAATTAAATTGTTCTTTTTTTCGAACTGATAGATGAGTTCGAAACTCTCTGTAGTTTACCTGCTAAGGATTGGGGATGAGTGTTCTGTCCGTGGTTTTTGCCAAGGCGGGCTGCTTCATTTCTTCCCAGCTTGACTTTCCATGGGGGCCTGCCAGGCACACTGACATGCAGCAAGTTTATCCAAAGGACTCAAGAACCATACAGCCAGAGAGTAATTCGTCTTCATGACACACCCAGGAGGCATTCAGGCAAAAAGGCTGTTACCGCTGTGAGGCATTGGCGAGAGAATCATCTTGGCGTCTGGACAGGGTGGTTGGGGGCCAAGACTCTTGGGCGCTGCCACCAACTCTGTGGGGTCATAGGAAGGTCCCTCCCCCTCTCTGAGGCCTTCACCAAAGGATGAGGGTATTGGACAAAACCTCGGTGGTCCTCATAAGCTCTAACATTCTATAAATCTATTAGTTTGAGCCCACATTTCAAAATAAGAAGGTCACAGCATTGATCTAAGGTTATAAAATACACTGATGGGAGAGTTGTGCTTTCTTGTCTCTGAATGGCACTGCAATCTTTTGAATAAACGTGTATTCACGTAAACATGCCGGACAATCTTGGTTTACCATGGGAAGGGTGAAAATAACTCTGGGGGAAAGCAGGGTTGAGGGAAAAGAATAAATCCTCCTGGTGCCCCAAAACTCTTTGCCATGGCAGTAATAATATCAACGCCTACTTTAGACTGTGTCACCTTGATAGCTCTTGGGGAGTAGAGTTGGAGAAGAAATGTTCCCTCACTTTCTGATGCTGTTTTGTTGGCTTATGTCCTTCCAAAGTCTTCCCTTGAATGCCCGACTTTGCTTGAAATCAGCCAGCTTTATCCTGGCTTTGAGTTATTCCTGACCAATGTAATAATGACCAGGCTACTCTGCCCTGCTATTGTGATGGAGACAGGCTGCGGAACTGGGTGACGTTTCTGTCCTTGAGGCCCAAGAGTCCAGGGGGCTCCTTTGCCCTTCCAGAAATGACTCCAAGGGCAGGATTGCCAAAAGGCAGCCAGAAAGCTTGGCCTTGTTTTGTCTCCAAACTGGTGGGCAGACCCAAGAGGCTGAGATGAACATCTGAATTTAGGAGTGCTTAACGCTGATTCAAAACTTAAGCTGCACTCTAAACTTTTGAGTGGATTGCCATCAATATGTGAAATATACATATGTGCTCTTTCAAAAATGACTAATCTGCACTCAACCACGCTATTTCCTTTCTTACCGCCCACATTCTAACACCCCCAAGGGTGGTTTCTATTTATTGTCAATAAAGGCACTTCTTAGATTGCTTAGAACTGAAAATGAAAATAAATGCCTTAATTTGTATATGAAGTGATGTGGGATATTATGCAAGCAGAAAGTAATTCTGAAATATTGGAAATAACCTAAATCTCCATCAATGGAGATTACTATAAATTATCAAATTTATAGTAATTCACAAATGAAATATAAGGCAGCATTTAAAACCATAATAGAAAAGAATACAAAAAAGAATGTACACATATGTATAACTGAATTATTTTGCTGTACAGCAGAAACTAACACAACACTGTAAATCAACTATACTGCAATTAAAAAAACATAAAATGATGATGTAGATACATCTTTGTTGATATGAAAAACTATTCAGATATGTGAAACAGGTTACGACTATATGTTAGATGACCCCGTTTTTGCAAAGAAAATATTAAGAGAGGACTCACCTAGGCATGTGTAGTTGGGGGAATAAGAAGAATTTCTGGTGTCCATGTGGCCTGGACCCAGGGCCTTAATATTTTCACCACATTTTTTCGGTATTGTCGCCTTGGTTTCCGATGCTCTGTACTTGTCCATGTATAAGAAATTTGAACAGTGGACAACCATGGGTGATGGAAATATGGATGATTGTGTTTTCTGCTCAGCAAACAGATTTTTTCCCACAATGAACATTTATTGCCTCTGTGATAAAATAGCAAAAATGGGAAAAAGGGATTCAGGAGAACCTCCTTTTCTTGGGATGTTTTGGTTAAAATTAATTTGAACTTCATTTCTAGTGCAAATTGCTGAATCTACTCTTCCCCTTACTCTTTTTCTGGCTCTAGGTTCTTTCTACTCTGTCATTTTGCATATTCGTGTCCCTTTCCAATCACGAAGCTATCTTGACACGTGGCAGGTTGGGCAGAACCTTCCAAAAGGCAAGTTGGCCCTTCTCCATTTGGGTGGAGAATCCTGACCTTTTGGAAATTCGGCTCACCTGTAGGGGTGCAGACATCGCCTGGGAAACTAGAGAAGAAAACCAGCAGTAGCCAGAGGAGGAGGAGCTGATTGATAGGTGGAGATTTAATCACCGCTGTGGAAAATCAAATTACTGTTCTCAATTCTTCACAGCACTCAAAGAGAGTTATTCATCAATGCCCTTGTCATGGCCTCATGGTGGGTGGAACATACGTCCTGCCCCTCAACTTTGGGTTTGGCCAAAGAAAATATTAGCGGATGGGGGGGTGACAGAGGCTTGAAAAGGGCCCGTGCATTCGGGCTGCAATCCTGGTACATCCGTGACCCCCCCATGAGAAGAGCTTCCTCCAGGCAGCTGTTGCCCCATCATCCTGGGCTCCAGAATAAACATACATGCCTACAGCCCAGTCTACAGGCTGGAGCCAAGTGCAGCTGAACCGCCACCCGAAGTGGAGCTCCCCAGCCTGGTCTAGCCAAAGCACAATCAATCTTGCAGGCTCGTGAGTAGGAGGAGACTAAACCCTAGTTGTTTGAAGCCACTGAGTTTGGGGGTGGTTTATTATGTAGCTTTATAGGGACTATTTTTGGTTGTTACACTGGTCTAAGTCTGCTAAACAGACCCAGCTGAGTCCCTGCTGGCTGAAACGGGGTTTCTGGCTGCTTGTACATGGTAGGTATGCCCAAACCATCCACACACATTGTGGTGATAACCTGGAAAGAAGAGAATATGGGTAATCCAACTTCCCGTCCAGGGCAAATATAGCTTTCCCTACCTGATTATAAATGCATTCCAGCATCATTTGAGCTCCTTAAATTAAGGAACACGTTACTAACCTTCTAGCCCAAGGTCCAGAGAAATTCAGTTTGCTGTCAATGCCTGAGCGGTGAGTGAGTCATTATGAACAGCTTACAAGCCAGGAAGCCCAGACTACACCATTGACTCTGGACTTTTTGTCAACCCTACTGTTTTTTGGAGGACTTTGTTCCTTTCATTTTAACTTTGCTGTAACATCCAGCAGGCTGTTGGACAAGTCAGAGGTCATGGGAGGAAATGGTACTGGAAAACTCACAGACACGGTGGCAGGGATATTGGATGTACTTTGCTTTCTGTCCGAGAGTTTTGCAATCTGGGGGATTTCATTGAAGACAGGATTGTGTTTAGATTCCGAAGTGCAAGCGTTATCCAGATTCACCTTCTCCTTCTGTGCTTGGCAAGAAACGCAGAACTTGCTTGGATGCTTGCCTCGTGTGCGATCAGTTGTTAATGCCCCTTAGGTGGCTGGAACATGGTCCCCGGGCGCGCTCTCGAGGATGCAGACTCGGAAAGAGCACGTGGAAGTCATTGGACTGCTCCCTGTAATAACGAGGAAATGAGGTCTCAGCACAAAGCGCACCCAGGAAGCAGTAGGGCTTTAGCTAGAAACCAGAGCAGCGAGACCTCTCCCCACTGACTTTCAATGGTACACATAGGTTTTTTGCCTTTTCTACCTTTTCTCTGCAGGATACACACTGAACGTGAATTTACTTATGGGGCTAATGTTTTAAGTCAACGAACTTTAAAAAATTATAAAAATAATACATTGTCAGTTTTAGGTAGTTTGGAAAATGTAGAAATGTACGAACAAACAAAATCCCCTGTGATCCCACAAACCAGACAGTCACTGCTGGTGTGCTTTGGTGTTACTTGACCTCACCAACAATTTGGTATTTGGCATACATGTCATTTCGTTTAAAAATTTTTGTAGAAATCACTTTTCTTTGCCATTTCATATTCTTTGAAAACACTGGATTTTAATTACTGAAAAATGATCCACCATGATCTATTTAACTTTTTCCACTGTTGTTGGATATTTGCTTTTCCTCCAATTTTCGCTATCGCCAGTAACGCTGGGATGAGAATTCATTCCTAGAAAGGGAATGTGAGTTACTTGTAAAAGTCCTCCTACTGTGTAGTGAGATGGGCTTGTTAACACACTGCTGTTTATAGTTTAGTTTATGTTACACTTTTGATAAGTACTGTGAGAGTCATTAAACAGTTTCACACCTTTTGACTATAAAATTGTTTATATTCCAGGGAAATAATTTGAAATATGGCCAAAGATCTATGCTCAAAATTTCCTTTGCTTCATTTTGTTTTTAATAATAATATAAGATTGAAAAGATAAATTTCTCGTTTTAGGAAATTATTTACATAAATGACGGTTCATTCTTCTCATTGAAAGTGATACTTATGGGAGTTTTAAATAATGGAAATGTTGACTGTAAATGTAAAATAAGGATACAAAATTCTATGTATTGTATCAGTTTGACTCTGTGAAGCAACATGCATAGGAGAGAATCTACCAAATATCAGTACAAGATCGAGTGATCTTTTTCCTCTTTCTGTACTTTTTCTACTATATTAAATATATTACTTTTACCATCAGGAAAAAGAGTGTGTTGTTGTTCTTTATAGTCACATATTAGAGGTGAGGTCACTTCCAGGGAAGGAAGGCATGACTGTCTGTGTGGGTTCCATTTCCTTCCTAACAAGAGTTATTTAGAGCACGGTCAAAGCCATATCCCTGCGCTCTCACCCCTCTAAACAAGATCAGTGCCTTCCTTTGCTCGGCTTAACATAATCTGAGCTCTGGTTTCATTTTCCTGAGTATATTTTTCCCTAGTTCTATTTTCTAGCTTTCAGACATTGTGATGCTTTTTCAAGAATGAATAAAATCCTATATGTTGGGTCACACCCTTTATTTTTCTCTTAAATTTTTTTGTTTCAAATCTTAGGTAAAGTAGTTCTTCAAGTTGGGTGTGTATGTATATGTACAACTCACCCTGCCCTAGGTAACCCATTAATCTACTTTCTGTCTCTGTAGATCTGCCTACTCTGGATATTTCATATAAATTAACTCATTCCATGTGTAGCTTTTGTGACTAGCTTCTTTAAGTGAGTGTATTTTTTTAAAAATTAATTAATTAATTTTTGGCTGCATTGGGTCTTCATTGCTGTGTGCCGACTTTCTCTAGTTGGGGTGAGTGGGGCTGCTCTTCGTTGTGATGCATGGGCTTCTCATTGTGCTGGCTTTTCTTGTTGCAGAGGACGGGCTCTAGGCGCGTGGGCCTCGGTAGTTGTGGCGCATGGTCTCAGTGACTCGCAGGCTCTAGAGCACAGGCTCGTATTTGTGGCGCACGGGCTTAGTTGCTCTGTGGCATGTGGGATCTTCCTGGACCAGGGCTCAAAGCTGTGTCCCTTGCATTGGCAGGTGGATTCTTAACCACTGCATCACCAGGGCTGTCCTGAGTCAGTGTGTTTTCAAGTGTCATCCATGTGGTAGCAGGTATCATTACTTCAGTCTTTTAATTGCCATATAATATTCTATTGTACAGATTTACCACATTTTATTTATCTATTCATCAGTTGATGGACATTTGGATTGTTTCCACTTTTTGGCTATTATAAGTAATGCTGCTGTGAACATTGTGTACAAGTTTTTGTGTGAATGTATGTTTTCATTTCTCTTGGGTAGGTACCTAGGAGTGAAATCGCTGGTTCATATGATAACTCTGTGTTTAACTTTTTGAGGAACTGCTGGGCTGTTTTCGAAAGTAACTGCACCATTCTATATCCCCATCAGTCATGTATGAAGGTTCTGATTTCTCCACATTGTAGCCAACACTTGTTATTATCCATCTTTCTCACTATAGCCATCCTAGTGGATGTGAGATGGTATCTCATAGTGGTTTTTATTTGCATTTTCCTGTTTAGTGATAAGGAACATTTTTTTCACCTGCTTCTTGGCCATTTTTGTGCCTTCTTTGGAGAAATGTCTGTTTAGATCCTTTGTCTATATTTTAATTGGGTTATTTGCCTTTTTATTATTGAGTTGTGAGAGTTCTTTATACATGTATCTTCTTTGGAGAAATGTCTATTTAGATTCTTTGCCTATGTTTTAATTGGGTTATTTGCTTTTTAATGATTGAGTTATGAGAGTTCTTTATATGTTCTAGATACAAGTCTCTTATCAGGTATATGATTTGCAAATGTCTCTCTCATTCTGTCTTTTCACTGTTTTGATGGTGTCCATTGCACAAAAGTTTTTAATTTTGATGTAGTCCCATGTATCTAGTTTTTTCTTTTGTCACTTGTCCTTTTGGTGTCATTTCTAAGAAGGTTTTTTCCTAACTTGAGGTCATAGAGATTTATTCCTATATTTTCTTTTGAAAGTTTTATAGTTTGCTCTTACATTTAGGTCTCTGATCTATTTTGAATTCATTTCTGTGTACAGTGTGAGGAAGGTGTTGTAATGGACTGAATTGTGTCCCCCCCACCCCCAATTCATATGTTGAAGCCCTAACCCCCAATCTGGAGATAGCGTCTTTAGGAGGTAATTAAGGTTAAATGAAGTTATAAGGGTGGGGCCCTAGTCCAATAGGACTGTGGCCTTATAAGAAGAGGAAGAGACATCTCTCTCTCTCTCTCTCTCTCTCTCTCTCTCTCCCTCTCCTGTTTACTCACTATATGAGGACACAGTGAGAAGGCAGCCTTCTGCAAGCCAGGAAAAGAGCTCTCACCAGAATTCGACCATGATGGCATCCTGATCTTGGACTTCTAGCCTCCAAAACAGAAAATATATTTCTGTGGTTTGAACCACCCAATCTTGGTATTTTGTTATGGTGTCCTGAGTTGACTAATATAGGGGTCCAACTTCATTCTTTTGCATGAGGATATCCAGTTGTCCCAGTACCATTTGGTGAAAGGACTATTCTTTCACATTGAATTGTCTTGGCTCCAGTTACTCTTAAACTAGCTCAGGGCTGAGAGTAGAATCTACCCAAATTGTCAGTGAGCAGAGAAGAAATAGTGAAATAAACAACTCCGCTTCCTTCCTTAATTCATAAGTAGATCAGGGCATTCTAGAATTTTGATGTGAAGCTTTGTTTATGTTATGTGTGAACTGTTTTTTGTTTGTTTGTTTTGTGGTATGTGGGCCTCTCACTGCTGTGGCCTCTCCCGTTGCAGAGCACAGGCTCCGGAAGCACAGGCTCAGCGGCCATGGCTCACGGGCCTAGATGCTCCGTGGCATGTGGGATCTTCCCGGACCGAGGCACGAACCCGTGTCCCCTGCATTGGCAGCCGGACTGTCAACCACTGTGCCACCAAGGAAGCCCTATGTGTGAACTTTTGAATCTCCCTTTCTTTGCCAGCATTTGATAGAACCTCAGTAACCTTGCATCTGTTTCTATTGGCAAGATAATCAAGCTAGGTGAGGGATGTAATACTTAAGCACCTTATTAATAAAGGCTATTCTAGTGTCCTGGAGCTCGGCTGATGCTACTGTGAGGAGTTAGGGGAGGGAAGCAGGACGGAGGATTGAAAGAGTATGTGTGTATAAGTGAATACATATTTAGTAACCATTTTAGTTATAAACCTATAGATTTTTATGGAAATCTAAATCTCAACCACAGAAAGAGAAGCTTTGTCTCTCCATTTCTTTCTCCTCATAGCCCATGGCCAAGTTTAATTCCTGCTCCAAACCAGCATCGAAAGAGAAAAAAAGCAACAACAACAAAAACCCTTTTGCTCTCTGAAGCACACAGCGGACTCATTGATCTGAGAACAAGTTAGTTCCATTGCTTGCTTTAACTTGCTGCTGGGAAAAAACAAAAACCTCCTATAAAAACATGGCCTGTGGGAAAAGGTGGGATTACCCTAAAAAGCTTTTCTTTGTTTCTGAAGACACTCTATTCTACAGAGCTTGAGTTGTGTAGCGATCAGGACATGGAGATCATTCCTGGCTAAGCACTGATACAGCCCATGGCTTGGGCATACCCACAAGGCCTCTCAGGTTCCTCACAGGAGAAATGGAGACAGCACAGTGATTCCTCCATAAGGCCATGCTCTTAGATTTCCATCTTCAGCTTTCAAGGGGACCACTGTGACCCCCCTGTAGACACAAAGAGGAGGAATCTTCCCTCTACTCCCTTCTCTACTCTTTGGATTGGACAGAGGACTGAAAACCAAACCAGAGATGCGGACACCTCTGTGCATGCATCAGTTAGCAATGTGGCCAGCTGTCCCCAGTTAGAGGGGTAGGTCTAGGGTGGATTTTCTGTTCACATGTTCAAAGCTGAGATAAAGTTTGCACAGATCCTTTTTTCCAGGTATGGAATGCCATGGGCATGTTTCAGGTTTTCAGACTCTATTACATGCACTAGCATGTTCAAGAAGTAAGGAAAATGTAAAATAGATAGCTAGTGGGAAGCACAGGGAGATCAGCTCGGTGCTGTGTGACCACCTAGTGGTGTGGGATAGGGAGGGTGGGAGGGAGACACAAGAGGGAGGAGATATGGGGATATATGTAAATGTGTAGCTGATTCACTATGTTATAAAGCAGAAACTAACACACCATTGTAAAGCAATTATACTCCAATAAAGATGTTAAATTAAAAAAAAAAAAAAGTAAGGAAAGTGACCAAGGCCACCCTGGTAAGTTCTGTCTCCTCTTCTTGGTGGTGGGGATCCTGCACTTGCTGTGCTCCTTCCCTGCGCTGTCCACATTGCATTTCTGGCAGCTGCTGTGGCTTCGGCCGCAGCCTGCTACAAGAATCACCTTTTTTGGTAGAGTTCAGTAGAGCTGGGTGATTTTTTTTTCCCTTACTTCTTTATTAAATCAGACATAATTAGATGTTAAATTCAACTCTCTTGTTGCTTAGGATATGGGCAGAGTCCCCAAAGTCTGAGAATATTACAATAGGTGCTAAGTAACTCCATGTTGTGAAAGAATATGAAGTTGTATCCCATTTCAAGACATGCTGAGAAATGGTAAAGCCAGATTCACTAGCATTAATAGTCACCCACCTGCAACCTTTAAAAAGAGTAGAAGTCGAGAGCCTGGAGTGAGGATTCCTCTGGAGGCAGCTGTTAGAGTGCTATGCCCCCTCCCACCACAGGGGCGAGGAATGGGGGACTTCCTTTTCACTTTAGGCAAGTAAGAGGGGCTTCAGGGCAGCTTCTGTATAGCCTCTGGAGTGGGAGGAGTGTGAGGACATGTGGGGGAAGGGATAGTCAGTCCTGAGGTGGGAGAGAAATGACAACAGAAAAGGGAGCTGCAGTAGTTGTGAGCTGCATTTCTTAAACCACATGAGGAAGGGGATCCATTTCTGTGGACACCAGATGTGAGCCATGCGGATGGCGAGCCAGCCTGGAGATTTCTTGAAAGGACTTTGTCCACAGTTCTCCCTGGAGGGATGCAGTGACCAGTAGAGTGGACTGCTGGGAACCTACAGGTCAGGGGGAAGTTGAAACATGCCCATTTGTGTTAAGTAGGATGATTATTTAACTTTTTATCAAAACGGGGCCACTTTTTGAGAAAGAAAGGGGGTGCTCTTACCCAAGATGCTGGGGCAACAGGCTTGAACTGGAACTGTCCCTGCAAACAGGACATATGGCCACCGTGGTGTTAAGGTAACTGAGTGGGAGGTTCCCTTAGCCACCTGCAATGGCCACCCACACAAGGGTCAGCTTTGCATGTGTGCCAGGCCCCATGGCCCTGACCCCAGGTCATGCTAGTCCCAGCCATATAAGACAGATGCTCTTTTCCTCCAATCCCCGCCTTCCCTGAATCTGACCAGAAGGGGTCAAAGCAGCAGCTGGTCAAAGCAGCAGTGGGCCCAGCGGGGAGACAGGGAGGAAGATGTGCATGCAGCCCTCCCTGCCTGTAGGCAAACACTCAGTGCCCTGAAGTACTGCCCTGCTGGAAGGGGAGAGACTCTAATATAGATAAAAGTTCAATATTTTGATTATTACCATGGCCTGGATATTTAAATACTGAAGTGAGGCTGTTTTGTGACTGGAAATGACCCATATGCCTAGGAAGGACCAGAAGAGCTCCTAGATCTGTCTGAATTCTCAACTAGTGCCAGAGAAAGAACCCACTTACAGAGGGACAGTGGGAGAAAGAAGAAAGTTGCTTTATGACTGTAACCTTTTGAATCTATTTCATTCATTAAGATATGACTAAAAGAGGACATGAGAATTTCATCTATATGGGGCTCAAGCAAGTATTACTGGTATGGGGTTTTGAGAAGTTCCCCAAGATGCTGAACAGAACCATTTTTCACGCCCTGAAGTGTAACAGGTATAAAACTCATCTGCTCCTGTTGAATTCATTTCAGAAGTTGTGTATCTAGGGTTCCATCAGAGAGGAATGCGGCCAAGCCCTTCCTACATTCCTGACCCACCAACGTGCAAGAGACTAACAGGCTCTGTAGCTCCTGGATTCATCAGGAAGAAGAGATTTCAGTTCCTTCCTTAAATAGAAATGAGAATTGAGTCAACTTCCTTCTAGAATGTGAAACCATGGAGACTTTTTGCAGAAGACCATTCCATTGCAAAATGGAAAGAATATGGATCCCTGTGTCACTAACTGGAAGATAGTGATCAAGAAAGCTACCCATCTGGAAACATCCACATTGGGTTTTGTTATGAACAAAAAATACATATTTTATTAAGCCCCTGAAAAAAAAATTCCTGGCACCTGAGAATCATCAAGGAATACCGGCTAGTGTAATGATTTACTTAGCATCTACTATGTGCCAGAGTCGTGCATGATCTCATTTATACTTAAAACAACCCTATAAGGTTCAAGATCTAAGGTCTAGTTGTAGAGTTCGGATTCCAACCCAGGTTTCTTTCTGCTATAGCTTGCTGCCATTCCAGGAGTTGCCTATATTCTTCTTAACAGAGAGAAGAAAATATACTTTATTAATTTTGTAGACTGCTTAGCAGTCAAGTGTGGTGGTCAAGAGTAGGGACCTTGAAGCAGATGGCCTGCATTCAAATCCTGCCCTGAGCCTTGCACACTGTGACCTTGAGGAAGATAGCCAAACTTTCTGTGTTCTCTAAAGGGGAGTGATAATAATGGTATCTATTTCATACCATTATTGGGAGGTTTAAATGAGTTAATACATACAAAAGTCTCAAGAAGATTCTAGTACATGTTTTAAAATGTTGACTGTTATTATTAATATACTATGATGATCTCATTTCCTAGATGCTTGGAGCCAGAACTCTCTATGGCCCATGGGTTTAGTAAACACTCCATCCTGGCACTACAGGGCGGTGATCTGCCCCTGCAGGCCTGATTCTACACTGTTCTCTCTGGTTGGTCAGGTGTCCTCACTACTCCTCTCGGAGGTCAGGCTCATCCCATATTGAGCCTTGGCTCATGCCTACCCACCGCCTTTCACCCCCACCTCCCCTCTCTGTGTCTTTAAGACTAGGTTCTTTCCAGCATATTTTATCCCAGAGATTAGATCTGTATCTGTGATGACCAATCTTTTGTCTCATTGCTTCTCTCCCTTTTCATGTTATTTGCTTTTCTTAACAAAGGAAACTCGCAACTTCAGTTCAAATTTCCTTCAGCAAAATTTTCCCCAAAGATAAAGTCCTTCTCAGGAGGCTACTTGGAACAGGAATCTGGAAGCTTCCTTTTTCCTTTTGTTTGTGGGTAGAGTTTCCTGTTTGCCTATAAGGTTGAGCTGGCCTATCCCCCAATCATTCTGGGAGGAAAGGACCCTCCAGGTGGCCTCCCCCCAACTTTGTTAGCAATGCTTCTGGTGAACTCTCAGTGGCCAGGTCTGAGGAGCTGCAGCACCCCCCCCTTTTTTTTTTTTTTTTGCATTTCAGCTTATATCACCAGACTCAGTATTGGTTCCACCACCAGGCTAGAAATCACAAGCAGAGAAATAACCTCCTCACAGAGGCTTATCTATCTTCTCAGTACACCCCACTCTGTGGTAGACAAAGTCTATATTAAGGGTGCTAAATATGACAGTGGCTTCAAGAAAGCTGGCTTCAAAGTGGGCCAAGAGTTCTCGTTAGGCAGCCAGACAACAGGCGACAATGTTTGAAGTTGTACCAAGTGTCTGGTCAAAGCAGAGATGGTAAGATAAGAAAAAATTGCCTTAGAAATTGGGAACTGGGAGAAGCTAGAATGTATGCCCTGCTGAGCAGCACATAGAGGCCATTAAACTGGTCTGAAGGAAGGTGAAGTGACCAGGGGGTGAACAGCTAGCAAGCAGGAAGCAGGTCCAGTTGGAGCGTCACCCAGGTGGGGAGGGGGATGGAAGACAGCTGGGAAAGTGGTGCCAGAGAAGAATCTGGTAGAGCAGGAAACTGGATCCCCTGGCTGCAAAGAGGACTCTCAAGTGGAAATGCAGAGGTTATGCCTGAAGCATACCAAGAAGGAGGGCTTGTTCAAGAAAAGGCAGTAGAGCCTGGGGGACAGAAATTGAGTTGGAGTCTCAGCTCAACAATTTATTAGCTGGTGGCCTTAGTCAAATTACTTATTCTTTCTGTGTCTTGGTTTCTTTGATTTTGAAACGGGGCTGATAATTGTTCCAAGTGAACTGATTTACAAAACAGAAGTAGAGTCACAGATGTAGAAAACAAGCTTACGGTTACCAGGGGGTAAGGCGGGGGAGGGATAGGTTGATAGATTGGGACTGACAGTTACACACGACTGTATATGAAATAGATAGCTAATGAGAACCTGCTGTAGAGCACAGGGAACTCTACTAAGTGCTCTGTAATGGCCTATATGGGAAAGGAATCTAAAAAAGAGTGGCTATATGTATATGTGTAACTGATTCACTTTGCTGTACCCCTGCAACTAACACAATATTGGAAATCCACCATACTCCAATAAAATTTTTTTTAAAAAGAATGAATTTGAGATAAAGCATCTCAGGTGCTTAGCGGGGGACCTGACCTGGAGGAGTACTCAATCAATAAACACTGACCCGTGGCAGTAGTCCGAGCTGCGCCTCTCGGGTCGTGCCTAGAATGAGCTGTTAGTCTCCTGAGGGTTGGGTTGTGCTGACAAAGGAAACTTGATACCAAGTTGGATTCAATAGCTAAGCTGCGATTTCCCTCTTCCTGAGTAGCTAGTGTCCTGGAATTGCTTGCTGGATGGGAATACACATTTCCACACTAAACAATTAACCGATTGGTCTGATAACGAATCTGGGGTAGCCAACCGAGATGGCGCTCAAGTTTAGAGTCTAGAGCCAAATGGAACCTTTCATTCCTTGGAAGCATCTAGGTGGAGAAGTGAAAACAATCTACTTTTCTGGATGATTCCCCCAAGGTGATTTTTTTTGCACATGGGTAGCAGGAACCTGGGAATGAGCAATAGGTTAAGGTTACACGCTTTAAGCGAAGGTTCTCAGTTGTTAGTGTTTTTAGCATCACCTCATGGGCTTTTCTAGAACACAGATTGCTGGGCCTGACCCCCTCGCCCGTACACCATTTTCGATTCAGTGGGTCTGTGATGAGTTCCCAGGAGGTGCTGCTGGTCAAGGGCCCACACTTTGAGAACCACAGCTATACAGTCAGATGGACTTGGTTTTAAATTTCCGCCATTAGCTACTTTTATATCCTTAGGCAAGTGATACAACCTCTGTGAGCTTCAGTTTTCTCATCTGTAAATAGAATAATAACACTTCTTGGACTTGTTTTGAATATCGGTTTAAAAAATATATGACAAGTGCTCAGCACTTAAAAGGAGTAACTTAAGGAGTAGACGTTAGGGATATAGCAGGAATAGGAGGCTTAAAGATCTGGAAAAACTGTAATTAAAAAAGGTACTAAAAAGCAGAGCAGAGAAGCTAAGCTGATTTCCCTCTGGCCCCTCTCTGCTTATGCCATCAGTCATGAACTTGGGAAGGGATGGGAGTTCGTGTAGGGCAGAGGCACACAGGCAGCTTTGGAGAAGCTGGTGGAGGGGGAGGGAGGGAGACTTGGCTATTTTTAGCAAAATAGCTATTTTTGGATGTTTTATCAGATGAGTCATTCAAGGCAAAAATCATATCTCAGAAGCGTTTTGAAGGCAGAGAGGAAACTTTCACTGAGGTGTCATCCCCTTCCACCCAGTCCCAGGACTGGACTTGACTTCTCAGAAGATCGCTGTGTGTCCAGGCCTCTCTGGGGTGGGGCTCAGGCCATCTCCTCTCCTCAGAATATTCTTCTTCTCTGGCCTCGTCGCAGGAAGCGGAAGTTATCTTTTACATTTCTTCATCTCTGTGAAGCTTGTGGCCCTTCCACAGGCTGATTCTATTTTTAACTTGCTTTTGTTTTGAGACTTTGAATACCTCAAAAGTATGACCTATAACTGATCTTTATATACCTTTTGTGCTCTCTAGCAAACGTCCGGCTCAATGTTTGGTAAATTACGAAGGAAGAAAGGAAGGAAGGGAAAGAGGGAGGGAGGAAGGAAGGAAGGAAGGAAGGGATTTGCATTGTAAAACTCAAGTTTCTAGAAGGCTGGATGGGTATCTACTCTTTAAGAGCATCTTCCACACTTAGCTCAGCACCCTGAATACATCAGGCATATTCAGTAAATACTTTTCCAAAACTTTCAGCTAGGATTTGAACCATCCGAGTGTGGGTCTAAAGAGTACTTCTAACTTCCTTGAGTTTTCTCCTTTCCCTCTGTGAATGTTTTCTTTCTTCACTCTTTCACCTGTTCAAGGCTTTCTTTCACTTTCTCCTTTTCCAAGAGTAAATTAACATATTGAAGACATAGTTAGGGCATAATAACTTTCTTTTAAAATTTTGCCTTATTTTCCATTCTTATATTTTATAATTACACCACTGAATTATTTTAAGACTCTGCCTCTGGTGGGGATCTCTTCTTTCCCCATGTTCTCTCTCTATCCGTAAAGGAAAAAGCTCCCACTAACAGTATCACACTGCTGGGCATCTGCTCTGCCTTGTGTATCTGTCAGCTCGGGCTTCCATAACAAAATACTACAGACTGTGCAGCTTAAAGAACAGAAATTCTGGAGGCTGCAGGTCCTTGATCCAGGTGTTGGCTGATTCGGTTCCTGGGGAGAACTCTCTCCCTGGCTTGTAGATGGCTGCCCTCTTGTTGTGGCCTTTTCTCTGCGGTGTATGGGAGGGGGCAGAGAACTCTTGTGTCTCTTCCTCTTCTTATAAGGGCATCATTTCTGTCGGATAACCCCCCTCCCCCCATGACCTCATTTAACCACCTCCATCTCCAAATACAGTCACACTGGCGGTAGGGGCTTCAACATGACTATTAGGGGGACACAATTCAGTCCATAACACCTTGGTTGCACCCCTCTTCCAGCGGATGAGTTAACTTGAATGGCTGCGAGCCTGACACGCCCGTTGAGCTGATTTGTAGGGGCCAAGGCATGATGTAAAGATGAGGGCCTGTGCCCCAGCTCCCGCTTTCCTGGCCCTCTCCTCCGAGGCTCAGAGGCCGGCATTGTGCAGCCGCACGCAGTGAGCAGGACAGCAAAAGGGGCCTTAGGCTGCCCCAGCTGGACCCCTGCTCGGTCCCTTCCTGTTTTCAGCTGCTGCGCGGTGGGTAAATAGGGCCAGCTCTGTGCTCAGATGTCTGTTTGCAACTCGGAGAAGGAGTGAGATGCCCACCTGAACTTTGATCCAAGCCCTGTTCTCCAGTCAGACTTCACGAGAAAGCCCAGTCCTTTGAGCCTTTGAGCTACCTGACTACATATTTTAAATTGCACCTCCCCTCACCCCGCCCCCCCGTCCTAGCTTCTTCCACCTCCTTTATCTGCTCTTTTATTTTTTTCTCCACAGCACTTTTTGTCTTCTACCATTTCTCCAGTCTATCCATAAGAATCTTTTAATACACTTTCAAGTGGCTTTCTGAAAAAAGAGACATTAACTGAAGCATCTGAATGTTATTCTGTTGAGGAAGGTGGCGTTATATTTAACTGAGGGAAAATGCTTTTTTAGGCACAGTTGGGGGAGAGTACATGAACTGTTATCAAATATCTAAAACATGGTTTGGGGACAGAGGCATCACAAACAAGCCCTGGAACTTCAGCTGGTGGAAGCTCTTAGGGAAAAGGGGATGGACATGATGGTGCACATTTATATATATATATAATTATTTTTTCTGTTTTTGGCTGCCTTGGGTCTTCATTGCTGCGCACCGGTTTTCTCTAGTTGTGGCGAGCGGGGGCTACTCTTGCTTGCCGTGCGCAGGCTTCTCATTGCGGTGGCTTCTCTTGTGGCGGAGCACGGGTGCTAGGTCAAGCAGGCTTCAGCAGTTGTGGCTCACGGGCTCAGTAGCTGTGGCTCGCGGGCTTAGTTGCTCCGCGGCCTGTGGGATCTTCCGGGACCAGGGCTCGAACACGTGTCCCCTGCACTGGCAGGCGGATTCTTAACCACTGCGCCACCAGGGAAGTCCCGGTGTACATTCATTGAATCCTTTAATGTTTTAGATAGAATGCTAAGTGATTAATGTGTGTTTTCACTTCTAAGTATCCCTGTGGTGTAGCTAACACTATTTATCCCGTTTTATAGCTGAGGAAGCTGAGGACCGATGAGGTTAAGTGACTCATCCTGAAGTCCAGCTGAGGTCTGGCTCATCCCAGGGCCTTTGTGCGTGTCACTTAGCTTAAGAAAAGAACATTCTAACAATTCGAGCTGGCCAGAGACTGGCAACGATTACCATGTGGTCTCTGCTCTGAGCCTGATCCAGGAGAGAGGCTGGGTGACCATCTGTTAGGCCTGCTGCAGAAGGGAGATACATTTAGACTACTTCTGAGTCTCTTTCCAACTGTAAGATCTTATGAAAACTTCACTGGGCGGTCCTGTGGGAGAGGAATTAGACTGGTTCTTTGTAGCCCTGCTCAATAGAGCAGCATGTCTGAGGCTCTTCCATCTAGAAATTCCCAATGTAAAAGACAAGTGAATAGATACTCCCGAGGGGTCTGGGGCAGAGCTGCCAGAAGCAAAATTTTCTGTCAGATCTGAAAAAGAAATTATTTGAACTTTATGTTTATCCACAAAAAAATATGCTTGTTGGTTTGAATGAAAAGTATTTTAGATTAGAAAATATTTTAAAATGCAAAGACATTCAAGGTAAAGTTTAAAATCCACCCCCCCACCATAAGTCTTCATTTCAATTTGGTTCATCAGGAAAACATGCCATATTTCCTGTATGGGTTCACACATCCACAACCCATCACCAAGTCTCATGGGGGAACATTTATCTTAGTATGAGAGGCAAGGTAGTAGCGTTAAGACCAACAGGAGGGAACTTCCTGGCGGTCCAGTAGTTAGGACTCGGCGCTTTCACTGCTGAGGGCCCAGGTTCAATCCCTGGCTAAAAAAGGACCAATAAGGAGAGGCTACGGAGAGGCAGATCAGATGTTATCCCAATGCCAGAGGGATCTTTCTAAGTAGTGCAGTTATCCAGCAGTGGAAGGGACCCTCTAAAGAAATAGTAAGTAAGCAGCCCCTGAAAAGTTTCCAAGCAGAGGTGGGTCACGGGCCTGGGGAAGTTAACAGAGGATTCTACTTTGGGAGTGCTGGTGCCAGAGCAAATTTACGGCCACGATCAAAGGAATAGGTGAGAGCCAGGCTCTCCCCCAGTCGAAGAAGGCTTGGAGAGAAGCCGCTATCAGAGTAATAACAACTAACATCCTCCTCACTGCGTGCCAGGCCCTCTTCCCAAAGCTTTAATGTGTCATTCTGTCCTTAGAGCGACCCATATTATCATCCGCCCACTTTCCAGATAAGGAAATAGAGGCACAGGGAAATTAAGTAAATGGACCCAACGTCTCACAGCTGCTAAGTGGAGCTGGATTTTTTTTTTTTTTTTTTTTTTTGTGGTACGTGGGCCTCCCACCGCCGCGGCCTCTCCCGTTGCGGAGCACAGGCTCCGGACGCGCAGCCTCAGCGGCCACGGCTCACGGGCCCAGCCGCTCTGCGGCACGCGGGATCCTCCCGGACCGGGGCACGAACCCGTGACCCCTGCATCAGCAGGGGGACTCTCAACCACTGCGCCACCAGGGAAGCCCGGAGCTGGATTTTTGAACCCAGACTGTTGGAGTCTGGGCTGGAGCTGGCTATCTTGGTGCCCCCCCTGCCCTTCCTGCCTGTCCCCCAACCTGCGGTGCCATTCTGGGTCCCCTGCCCTGACCTAGAAGGGGTTTTGTCCAGGGGAAGGAGGACTGGTGAGGAGTGGTCAGGACCACCTGGACTCTGGTCCACACTGCGCCACTAACCAGCCTTTGGGAGGGTCACTTACCATTTCTGTTTTTTTCACACACTGACCCATTATTTCTGAGCCTGCCGTGGAGGCCATCATTTTCAACACGTCTTTTACTAAAACTCAGGGAAATTGTGCCCCATCACATAAAAGTCCTACTCAGCTACCAGTAGAACTGAATTATAGTAAAACAAAATAGAACAAAGCAAACAACCACACACACACACACACACACACACACACAAAAGGCAAAAAATCTACTGGGAGGCGCCTCTCTCTCTCCCTTGGGTTTACTTTTCTAGCCGGTGGCATGCTTTTCCCCAGGATGCTGGACTCCCTAGACAGTGTGTCTTTCTCTAGATCGGGGAATGTCTCTCATGGGGCGCACTCTTCATGGCTCCCGGCACCAATATTATGATAGGATTTTACTGGACTCTTCTTACAGTGTATTTACAACGTCACAAAAATATGGATGGGTTGTATGCAGATGGCTGTCTGGTTTCCAGTTTAAATGGCCATGGAATGTATTGATCTGGGACAGTGGCTTCAGCTGTGAATCATTTCTGGGTTCCCATCAGCTACAGTGAGATGATGAGGAATCTTCCAGATCTCCCAGGGAATCTCTGCTCTAATGTTCCCCCTCCCAAAACAGTGGGGACAAAAGAGACTCACAGGATGGACCACCAAGAGCTTGATCTTATCATAGCCTGGGGATGGGTGAGGCAAGTGCCACGTAATTCTTTCCAGAATGCTTTTTTAAGTCACCAGAGGATCTCACAGGGAAATTGGGTCCTTGGAGGAATCTCACCCCTCATCTCCATTTTATCTTCAGAAGAGACTCGCCTTCACGTGAGACTCAAATGCAGGCTTGGTGTTTTCGATCTGGAAAATTTGCCTCAGTGACTGAGGGTCTTACATACTTTGGGTTTTGTAGGTGGCAAGTGAAAACATCATTGATCTGGTGTCCCTGGAAGTTCTTCCAAGTGACCTAGCAAGACCAGAACAGCTCAGAAGAAATAGCCTGCTCACTCAATCATCCCGTAAACGTGTCTAAGTACCTACTAGGTGGAGATACATACATTAATATATGTAGTTATCTACCTACCTACCTCTCTCTCTCTCTCTATCAGTCTGTGTCTGTCTATCTATCTATCTATCTGTCTATCTATTGAGATCTATCTATCTTGATCTATATATAGATATACTGCTCACAATATGGGTAAGAAGTGTATTTCATAAACAAACTTGGCAATACAAAGAGACAAGTGCAGTATCAGAGGTGGGTTCAAAGAGCCATGGAGGGAGGACTGATTGTCTTGAGTCAGACAACGAGAGGAGAAGCCATTCCAGGAAAAGAGCACAAAGGAAGTAAGGACAGAGAAACGCGAAAGAGCTGCCATCACTGGGACATGGGAAGAGTTCTGTGTGGTCAGCACGGCGGATGTTTATAGAGCAAGGGAAGTATCTGGAGCTGGAAAGATAGATTGAGAAAGATTGTGAAGGGACTTGTCAGCCTGGTTCAAAGAAGTGGGAGTGAAAGCAGGGGTGAGGTGGGAGGCTGAAGGCAGATGGAGTGGATGAGGGGTCAAGGGAGGTTAAAATGGGAGGAAATTAATACTGAGAAATTTATGAAGGGAGTATTCATAATATTACCAGCTGACATGTATTGAATATGTTCTGTGTGCCAGGCAATGGGCTTCATTCAATCTAATACTCATAGCTACCCAGAAAGACGGGTGCTATAATTATCTTTTATTTTACAGGTAACAAGGTTGAGTCTTTTTTTTTTTTTTTTTTTTTTCGGTATGCGGGCCTCTCTCTGCTGTGGCCTCTCCTATTGCGGAGCACAGGCTCTGGACACACAGGCTCAGCGGCCGTGGCTCACGGGCCCAGCCGCTCCATGGCATGTGGGATCTTCCCGGACCGGGGCACGAACCCGTGTCCCCTGCATTGGCAGGCGGACTTTGCAACCGCTGCGCCACCAGGGAAGCCCAAGGTTGAGTCTTATGGAGGAAAAATAAATTGCCCAAGGTCACAGATAGTGAGAGAGCCAAGAGTCAAACCCTGGCTGTCTTACCCAAGGGAGAAATAACTCAAGACAAGAAATGTCAAGAAAGGAGAAGAAAGCCAATTTACTTGTCTTGAATTATTTCTCTGATTATTTAATTACGCAACACCCACTTTTAAAATGTTTTATTTGTCCACAATAACCCTTCTTTCCAAAATCTTTGGTTTAAATTGTCCTTTGTCTATGTACCTCTTGTTATTTTCCTCTCTCCGCAATCCTTACCACATTTACACAGTTCATGGTAAAAGTCTTTTTAGGGTGCGTTGTATGAAAAGCATAATGCAAAACAAAAATTAGTCTATCAAATATATTGGCAGGATAAGCAGCATCTATTTGCAGTTTGCTTTGCACAGGTAATTTGTTTCTTAGAGCTGGGGTTTGGTGAGAATATTTATAATGTCCATTTTGTTTTTCTACAGCATTTCCTGAGCAGGACACTGGGGCTTTGGGAACTCATGCATATCCACCCATGTCTCAGTATAAATTGAGATGCAAAGTAATTGAACAGGACAAAAAAAAAAAGAAAAGAAAAAGAATGAAATTGCCTTGTCAGCGCCGTGAGTCTGACTAGTGCATCTAGGCAATTTATAAGTATAGTTAGGCTTCTTGGTGTAGGAGTCCACCTTTCTCCACAAGTGGGGTGGGCAGAGAAGGTCGTGGTAGCATACGCACGGATGGTGAAGGTGTCCTCTCACAGGTGACGTGCTCTGAGGGCAGTGCATCCTTGCTCCTTCAGGAGCGCCGAGTCCTCTTCCTGGTGGGGATCGAAGCCTGCATTCATAGACCCTTACTGCAAACTACATCAAAGTATGTTTTCAGGAATGGAAGACGTGGGCCGACACGTTTCTTGGGCCACCTGTGGGCCTCTATCTTACTAGCCACTAGGGGCCTTCGCTGGTTGCCTGAGTGGAAGTCAAGAGCCATGGAAGGTATGGGGTCCTGGAGAGAGGCTCTTGGTCTGCCGCCAGCGGCGGCGGGTCCTCAAAGTGCAGCAACAATCGACGAGAGGGGGTAGGGAACTGAACGCACCAAGGTATGGGATCAGAAGGGCACAAGCAACTGATGGTTGCAAGGCAAGTTTAATAGCAAAGCATAGCCATCTATATACCCCTAAAGCAGGGACTTTGCATAGTCATTGTAAAGCAGGGACTTTGCATAGACATTGTAAAGCAGGGACTTTGCATACACATTTTTCTATAGAACTGGGCTTCTACCTCGGCTAGTCGCCACCATATCTGCATCAGCGGGTTTATCGCTTGTTCCACAAAGGCACCAACTTCCCCTCCAGGGTTGCTTTTCCTAGCTTCAGGGAACAACCAGGGACTCCCAGTAACCGAGCAGGTCTCTGGAGCGATCTGGCCAAAGGCCATCTCCTTTTTTACGTTCACACCATAAAGTCCAGGATGCATACCAAGGAGAGTACAGTCGGGCCCTGAGGCTTATGAGGGTCTTAATGGCGCCTTCCTCAGAGGGCAATGCTCGCCACATTTTTCCATCTCTCATGTGACAGTGTCCACAAGGGAAGAAAAAGCTCAATGTTTCTGCGCATTCTTAGAAGCTGTGGGAATGGACTTCTAGATTCAGCATCTTCACGTGTGCAGTGTTCTGAAGACTATCACACACTAGCAGAGGCAGCAGAACTGCCATCACCTCTTGAGGTGAGCCCGTCTGTGAGGGAGCTTGGCCCCAGGTCCTAAAGTTCCAGACAGAGAAGCCGAAGAAGGCTCTCTAAAGCCGTGGGGCCATTACAGAAGCCACCGCCAGGAGCTGAGACGTGAGGCTTCTTGTTGGCCGTTCAGGAAGCAATGCAGCCACTCTAGAGAGGAAGGATTTTTAGGTGTCACACCCAGGTCTTTTGCTAGTGGAGTCGAGAGGGCCTGACTGCAGTGGGTTGAGAGAGTTTGAGAGAAAACTTGGAATCAGCGAGTGTAGACTACACTTTCAGGGAATTTTATTGCCAAAAGGGTGAAGAGAGCAAGAAACAGGGAAGCAAGTGGCTGGCAAAGTCAATGAAAGTTTTCTTTTTTAAAGATAGAAATAGTAGCAGTTGGGGTGTATGATTCAGAGTTGCAGGGACTGTTATGCATGTATCTCAAAAGCATAACGAGCGGTGAAAAGAGTAAGTACAGAATGGAACATACAGTATGATAGAATTTTATTTTTATTTTTTTAAGAAATATGTCTTTTTTAAATAAATTTATTTATTTTTGGCTGCATTGGGTCTTCGTTGCTGCACGCGGCCTTTCTCTAGTTGTGGCGAGCGGTGGCTCCTCTTCGTTGCGGTGTGCGGGCTTCTCACTGCGGTGGCTTCTCTTGTTGCGGAGCACAGGCTCTAGGCGTGCGGGCTCAGTAGTTGTGGCTCTGGGGCTTAGTTGCTCCTCAGCATGTGGGATCTTCCCAGACCAGGGCTTGAACCCGTGTCCCCTGCACTGGCAGGGGGATTCTTAACCACTGCACCACCAGGGAAGTCCATGATATAATTTTATTAAAAATGTAAAATATCCCCCCAAATCCTATCATTGCTTTATGAGTATAAATGCAGTAAATGTTTTTTTAAAGTTTTCATGGGACTGATACCATTCACCTCAGGCCAAGGGTTACCTGCTAGAGTGGAAGGAAGTGCGTGGGATCAGGGAAGAACATTCGCAGAGTATTATGTGTATCTAAATGCTTTCTGTTTTTAAACGATTTTAAAATTATTTGTTTATCTATTTTCCTTATTTTTTTGGCTGCGTTGGCTCTTAGTTGTGCCGCATGAGTTCTTCATTGCGGCACATGGGTTTCTCTCTAGTTGTGGTGTGCAGGGTTTTTTTCTCTCTCTAGTTGTGGCACGCAGGCTCCAGAGTGCGTGGGCTCTGTAGTTTGTGGCATGTGGGCTCTCTTGTTGAGGTGCACAGCTCAGTAGTTGTGGTGCATGGACTTAGTTGCCCTGCAGCATGTGGGATCCTAGTTCCCTGACCAGGGGTCGAACCTGTGTCCCCTGCATTGGAAGGTGGACTCTTTACCACTGGACCACCAGGGAAGTCCCTAAATGCTTTCTTTCTTTATTAAAAAAACTGAACAAAATATGGTAAATTGTTAATAATGTGAAGGCTAGGTGATGGATACACAGATATTTGATTTATTATAGTCTGTACTTTGCTCTTTACATTGAGATACTGGATAATGTAAAATGAGCCAACACAGAAACATCATCATCATCAACAACAATAAAAGAATTCTCTCCCACTTGGAAGGTATCAAATATAGAGCTACTAGAATATATGGGGGATAGGTTATGATTTCTTAAGGTCTTTTATTCCCCCCAGTCCCTTAATCAAGACAAAAAGTTCATTCCATGCACATATGTGCAGTGAAAGGGTTATTACTTAGTTACTGTTCGGCTCTCTACCATCCCCCTCCCCGCCGTGGGGGAGCGTCCTGGCAGACGGAGGTGATCATGAGAAGAGGGGGTGATTTTCTGAGGACAGTTCACGTCTGTAGAGTATACCTCTACCTTTAGAGCAACGTCGACACGTTTGCACAAATCATTTTGGAGAGAAGCTAAAGCTATAAGCTGCTGCCTGGATATAGCCACATGAACCCACCACTGGGAAATGGAAAGTTTATCATTGTGGGTTTTATTTTGTCCCTGATAAGTATTGAGAAGCAGCCACAGCTGTCTTTCTTCGATGTTCACGGTCCCTTATGCTAGCCTCTGCCTCGGGTTTTCTGTAGTGTCCATGGGCTGGATACCGCACTGACAGGAGGGTTATGTGACTCCCAGGGGGTCAGATGAGGGGGCCCGGGAAAAGCCGTGCCCCGGGGAAAGTCTTTTATAATCGATCCGGATGTGAGTCAGAGGACCTGGCTTTTCAAACAAGTCAGGAGACAGACTAGAGCATCTCTGTGGGGGTAGATGAGGAGGAGGATCTGCAAGGGAGAGTAGAGGTAGCTGTTCCTCTCTTTGGGCCGCTTGTATTTTCTGAAGGTCTGATATAAACGTGGTATAGCTATTGGACCAATGCAAGTTGTAGAGAAGCTGGCCGGAGTCCACGCGGAACGTTGGAGTCTTTTGCTTGAGGACTGCTCAGGATGGAGCCCTTTGGAGCGACACCAGCCAGATGTCCAGGCCCATTCAGATGGTGGGATGGCAGCTGCTTTGTTGTTCTGTGAGATGAGGCATCATTCCCGAGCCGTGGAGCTCAGTGGTCAAACACAGTCGTTCAGACACAGAGTCTGGGCAGAGTCACAGGAAGATGGCAGCTCCTGGGTGTCAGAGGAGTGTAGCTAAATACTTCAGCATTTCTTTCTTTTTTTAAATTGGAGTATAGTTGATTTATAATGTTGTGTTAATTTCTGCTGTACAGCAAAGTGACTCAGTTATACATATATACATTTGTTTTTTATATTCTTTACATTATATAGATATATTTTAACATCTTTATTGGAGTATAATTGCTTTATGATGGTGTTAGTTGCTGCTATATAACAGTGAATCAGCTGTACATATACGTATATCCCCTCCCTCTTGCGTCTCCCTCCCTCCCACCCTCCCTATTCCACCCCTCTAGGTGGTCGCCAAACACCGAGCTGATCTCCCTGTGCTATGTGGCTGCTTCCCACTAGCTATCTATTTTACATTTGGTAGTGTATCTTATTCTTTATATTCTTTTTCTTTTCCACTATGGTTTATTGTAGAATACTGAATATAGTTCTCTGTGCTATACAGGAGGACCTTGTTGTTTATCCATTCTCTATATAATCGCTTACATCTGCTCACCCCAACCTCCCACTCCATCCCTCCCCCAGCCCCCTCCCCCTTGGCAACCACTAGTCTGTTCTCTATGTCCATGAGTCTGTTTGTTTTGTAGATTGGATCATTTGTGTCATATTTTAGATTCCGCATACAAGTGATATCATATGGTATTTGTCTTTCTCTTTCTGACTTACTTCACTTAGTATGATAATCTCGAGTTGCATCCATGTTGCTGTAAATGGCATTATTTCATTCTTTTTTACGGCTGAGTAGTATTCCATTGTATATACTTCAGCATTGCTAACAAAAGTTTTAGAAACTTTTAGAAAAAAGTTTTAGAAACTTTTTAGAAACAGCCTGTGTTACATGGATCTATGCCCAAGAAGAGGTGGAAGGAAGGAGCTGCCCTGGAAAGATGCCTCATATTTCTGGCCCTTCTGCAACCACTGCCTGTGGAGTAGACACTCCCTCCTGCTACAGGGGAGCAGTTTGGAATATTTGAAGGTTGTATTTGATGAAGCCCCACAGATGGGTGAGAACACAAACTGTGCTGGATCTGACGAGCAGAAACATAAAGTGATAATGAAAGTGAACTTTTGTGTAGCATTATTTCCCAGGCCCTTTTGGCCTATGTCTCACCAGCCCCTCTCTACTCAACGACATCCCCATCTGCAAACATGGCAGCTGATTTTAGCGGGTGAGGGGCGGACAGGAGGTCACAGGCCTACTAATGGTGAAGCCAGAACTGGACTTCAGATCCCCGCTGTGTCCATTTCCATGCTGGCCTGCCCACTGTCTGCCAGTTTCTGGAGGCTCAAGTCTGGTGGGGGCTGCTTGGGTGGCAGCTGCATCCATGGACACCTACTAGCAATAAGCATTCACCACCAAGAGCTAGTGAGGGGCCGGCAAGGTCTCCAGCACTGAGTCTATGCCACACACGTGGCCCTCGCCGCATAGCTGCTCCCAAGGACAGGGCTTCATCTTTCTCCTTTACAGATCCCCAGCGCTTTGAACAAAGGAACCCGACAAATACTTGCTGAATTACTCTGTTGCACTCTCAACTCTCCTAGTAGATTATAAGGGAAAGGGACCGTGTTAAATGTAGATGGTGCGTCTGCACATGAACTATGAAGAAGGAGAATAGTGTAGTGAATGTTTTGATGGCTTTTAAGAGATAAATAATCTTCTTATCGTGGCTCTATGCATTGGTAGACTTGGGACCTTGGTCTTGTTACCTAAGCCCCTCTGAGCCTTAGTTTCATTCTGTGTTGTGAGGATTAAAGGAGATCACGTATAGTCCGTGTTCGGCTTTTATATGTTTTTTTGTTTGTTTTTTGCAATACGCGGGCCTCTCACTGTTGCGGCCTCTCCCGTTGCGGAGCACAGGCTCGGGACGCGCAGGCTCAGCAGCCATGGCTCACGGGTCCAGCCGCTCCGCGGCACGTGGGATCTTCCCGGACCGGGGCACGAACCCACGTTCCCTGCATCGGCAGGCGGACTCCCAACCACTTCGCCACCAGGGAAGCCCCAGATTTTCTTTCCCATTATTTCTGAAACCTGATTCACTCAACTTATCCCAACTCTTATTGCTGATTGCACTCAGCTGCCTTTAATTCTGGTTTTTAAGCTAATTACTTGCATTTGCTGTCTTTATAATCACCAAATACTCCCATTAACACTACCTTGTTAAACCCTCGGGATAACACAAGGAGTAAGTAGTATTATCCCCATTTTATAGATAGAGAAAGGGAGGTTTGTGGTGGTTAAGTGAGTTTGCGCAAGGTCACACAGGCAAGCAGTAGCCAAGTGAGAACTGGGGTTTCTGAGTCCAGAGTCCAGTATGTCTCCCGTTATGCTCCAGCGGTGCCCTCTCCACCATCATCCAAGTCTTCATCATTGGCTACGATATAACAGTATTTGTAGAGCTGAGTTCTTACCTAGTTCCCTTCATCTCTGTTGCCTCCTGGTTTTCACTTCCAGCTATTTCAGCCATTTGCGTGCCCAAGTCCTGCTCCAGCTGATTTATCTTATTAGATCCTGAAAAGGAGTAGAAAGGAAGAGAGTGTTTGGGTCTGCTTCACTTATAAGTTTTCCTAAGATCCCAACCATCTTAAACCCAACAGTGCCTATGATTTCAGGACCCGGAAGGTACTCTCTCGTTACCTGCATTTCCCCTGGCAGCTGACAGACCGTGTGGGCAGAGAGTGCTTCTCACTCAACTGTAATAAAAAATTCAATTATTCATCAGTACAGTTGCTGTTAGACGAAATGCCCAATTATTACTCATCCACAGCTAAATAACCTCCTGCTCTTTTTTGGAGTTGTGACAAACCCAGCCCTTCCAGAAGTGACAGAGGGCTCAGATCAGAGAGCGCTCTGTGTCTTGCCTCAGCCGGCAAAGGAGAGGTGAGCCAGAGCTCCCTGCTTGAGCGGGGCCTCCTCCCTCACCGGCTGCCCAGTGCAACTTGGCCCGAGAACCTGGCCTTAGGAAGGCTGTCGGGGGGAGCTTAGCTCTGCAGCCATCAGGCCGGCAGCCGGGAGGCATCCCGCACCCCCAGTTCACCTGGCTGAGGCCCTCTGAGCGGAACAGCTGCACGAGGCCTTTTGCCAAAGGAGCAACTGAATTGCAAATGAAGCTCTGGAGAGTGGTCCTCGATTAGCTCAACTCTGGCTTTTCTCCTCCAGAATCCCTGGCCTCCTCCCGGCCCAGGTCACCGGGAGGGCGAAGCCGACGAGGAGGAAGTGCCCCAGGTTGCAGCCTTTCACTTCCCCCCTTTCCCTTCCCGGCTCAGCATCTCTCTCCCCAGAGCTCTTCCTCGCTGCTCACCCGTCATCACGGGGTGGGGGTGGGGTTTCCTGGGCTGAACAGCCTTCCAGGTTACCTTTCTTCCCATTTCCCACCTCCCCCAATTTACCACGAGATAGATCTTGGCCAGATGATCTCTTGCACTCCTCCTGCGACCGAGGGCACCATTCTGCACATTTGGGAGGCCTCCCCACTCCCCGTGTCCCCCCAAACATCCTGAAGCCTTGTGCGAACTGCTCCTGGTGGCTCCCATGTTCTACCGCAGCCCTTGACCGGAACCCATCTCCATAGGGCAGTGCTTTCTGCCCTCCGCAGACCCCTGGTGTCTCTCTGGGGCTCCTACTCCCGGCCCCATCCTGCCTCAGAGCATCTCAGCCTGGTGCTGCCTCTCACTCCTTTAATCCCGGATACCCCAGGCATCTTTCCACCTCTGCCCTCTCTCTCATGTCTCTGCTGCCCTGTGCTCCCTCACCCGTCCCTCCCCGCCTCTGAGTCCACTGGGCCCTGTGAACCCTCACCTCTGGGTGCTCAGCCCCCCCAAACCTCTCTTCCTCCACCCCCTCTCTTCCTCACAACCTGCCTTTCCTCTCAGGAACACTACACATGTAACTTTCTCCACTGTACGTTTTCCATTCTCCCATTTCTGGATCGTGTCACTTTTCTCCTCATTAACCTATGGTGGCTTTCCAGCTCACTCAGAGTAAAAGCTGAAGTCCTTACAGTGTCCCTACGTGATTTGCCCCCATTGTACTCCAACGACAATAAACCCTATCACTGTCCTCTTTTTCCCCTCTCTCCTCTCCATTTTCTTGAGTCAAACCTGGTCCTGCCTCAGGACCTTTGCACTCGCTGCTCCCACAGGTTATAATGCTCTTCCGCCCGATACTCGACATCTCACTCCCTTCTTCTTCCATATCTGCTGTATACACTGTAACGCCCTGGCTCTCCCTCTCCCCACTGAACTGACTTTTTTATAGCACTGTTACCCTAACATAATATATATTTATTTATTTTTTTGTTTATTGTCTGCCTTCCTCTGTGAGTATGTAAACTCCGTGAGGATAGGGACTTTGTTCACAAATGGTGGAGTGCTGTGGACTGAGCTGTGTCCCCCCACAGATTGTTATACTGAAGCCCTAACCCCCAGTATAATGGTATTAGGAGGTGGGATCTTTCAGAGTTGATCAGGGTTAGATGAGGTCATGAAGGTGAGGGGAGGGGATTAGCGTCCTTATAAGAAGAGACACCTGAGAACCTCTCCCCTCTCCCTCCACCATGAAAGGAAGCAGGGAGAAGGCAGGCCAGGCGTCTGCAAGCCAGGAGTGGGGCTCTCTCCGGAACCTGACCACGCTGGCTCCTTGAACTTGGACTTGCAGCCAGTCCTCCAGAACTGTAAGTAGTAAATTTCTGTTGTTTAAGCCCCCCAGTCTGTGGTATTTTGTTATGGCGGCCGGAGCTGACTAAGCCGTGGAAATTCACTAAGTATTTGCTTAAATGAATGCGTAGGGGGCGAGGAGAGGGAAGCTGGGATTTTTGTGTTGGCTTGTTTGCTCCCAGAAGCTGCAGCTTCTGCCCTTGCGTGAAGTCCTTCCTGTTGAGGCCACTGCTGGTTGCTGTCACCCGCTGTCTCCCTGTAACTCTGTCACAGAGACTGTGGAATCTGATTTCCCTCTTCTTCCTGCAACCCGTTTTTTAACGTCCACACAGATGCTCTGTCAAACAGCTTCCTCAGTGTCAAGGTCTCCTTAGCTCCCCTGCACTTCACCTCCCTCAGGAACTTGTCACTCCTACGCTGAGAACTCCCCGACTCCTGTGTTTCATGCTGTGACCATAACGCCCATCCCTCTGGCCCCCTGTAACCTCCTTCCCACTACGCACGTGCTCTGACTGTGTGGAGACTCCTTGGCTCCTGTAAGATTTCTCCCGAGTCAGTAAGCCCCAGGGTGTCACAAACAGTTGTGTCCTTTGCATTCTGCACAGAATCTGCCACCTGAGGACACCGGGGTGGCGATGGAGGGGGGCTGAAGCCCAGCCTCTGCTTTGCTCTGGAAGCCGTGCTCGGGCGCTGGGCGGTGTCGCCCGGGAGAAGCAGCACCTTTGTCTTCTTATAAAGGGCAGACCTTGCCAGTCATGTGCCCACAGGGTCGCATGGGCCCAGCAGGGCATTGAATAAAATGTTCACAGAGGCACCGTGTAGGCTGCAGCAGCCTTGATACACCCTGTGGTGGATGGCTACTACTCTTCCTATATTCCTTGCATACTTTCTCCACGGTGCAAATACCAACTTTGCAACGGGGGGATGCAGAGGGAGAAAAAACACGCACGCACGCGCACACACACACAGTTAAGTTCTCGGCCTCCCTTGCCTCTGGGGGCAGATACATGGTTTAGTTCCACCAACTTAATGCATCTACAAGAGACTTTGACTCAAAACTGACTCACACAGAGATGGTCAAGCAGGAGCCTCTGTCTTCCTGGGAGCAGAACAGCTGAGGGCGTTTAGTTGTATAGCTGGCAGCTGTGGTGGCGGCCTCGGAGCTAAAGCCTTGTGATGACGGCAGGGGCTCGGCCCCTCTGATGGACCAGTCCTGGGGCGTGTTGGAGCGACTCATTCCTGGACGCCCAGCCAGAGGCTGTTTCTGTGCACCACTCAGGTGATTTCTTGAGCTGTCTGCATCGCTCTCTGTTTAAGCCAGCTGCAGCGGATTCTCTTCTAACTAGAACACTGCCCACCCTAGGTATCCTCTTTGCCTCTCGCCCTTCTCTTCCCAAGTCCTGTGATCATCTGAGCTTCTCTCTTCTTGATGTCCTTGCCTCCCCCCACCATCTTTCCTCTGCAACCACCCAACAGAAATACCTGCCCCACTCTCCCTTCTCTCTACACCTGGGCAGCTCTGCACTTTGTGGGAGGAAATCACAGAGCTGTGCAAACTGTCATTTGTGTCTCAACCTCAACTGGCTCACCGTGGATATCCAGCAGTCCTTTTCTTTCTCCTGTCATGTCCATCTCCCATTCTCTTCAGTAGCAGTTTAAAACGTTCACCATCTCCTACATCTGTGGCCTCTTCACGCTTAGCAGACGGCCCTTTAACTTTCTGTTCTCTTCACCCCTCACCCCCTCCACACCCCCTGCCAACCTTATGCACCCTCCCTACATTTCCTTAAGGGTCAGAATGTAGGGCGCCCCTTCTACTTACAGGCAACCCCACGTGGCACCTCTGACCCAGCCTTCTCCCGCCTGCCCTGGACCTTTTGCTCCATCATCACCACCCTTTGCTCCTGCATCTTCTGCCTTTCTTTCCCTTCTTAAAAAAAAAAAAACCTCAAAAACGTTTAGTTAGTTTGCATGTTGATTAATTATTTCCCGTGTGACTTGGTTGCCCCCGCGTTCTCAAGCTGATGTAAGGATTTAGGTGTGAGTAGCGGGGTGAGGAAACGCTGTGGACTGTCTGTACACAGTGAATCTTGTCTGCACTTCTGCGGGGCTAAACGCATTAGCTGGCAGCCGGCGAGGACGGCCAGTCTGGGCCTCTTGTCCTTGAACAGGTCAAAAAGGGAAATCAGAGAAAACAGTTTCAGTTGATTACGGATTCTTGAGAAGACCTTGAGTCTGGATGAAGAGCACAGTTCCAGACTCTCTCTCCATAATGTCTACTACTCAGGTCCGTCCGTCAGCTCCTCCACCCCGTCATCACCCCTCATTCCCCACCCCCACTGGGTCCTTCCCCTGAACCCGCTCATAATACTCTAACATTTCCATCTCGGAAAAACATATCCTCCCTTCACCCTCCTCTGCTAGCATATTCAAACTCCTCTGAAAACTCACCTCTCGCTCTCTGCTTCCTCACCTCCTTTTGCCCTTTATTCCACCTCGGTCTGTCTTCCAAACCCCATCAAGCTACCACAACTCTCGTGCTAAGATCAATCATGACCTATGTATCAAACGTAAGGACCAATATTTTTTCATTGAAGGATAGTTGATTTACAATGTGTTAGTGTCAAGCGTACAGCAAAGTGATTCAGTTATATATATTGATATACTTTTTTCAGATTCTTTTTCATTATAGGTTTGTACAAGATATTGAATATAGTTCCCTGGGCTATACAGTGACTCCTTGCTGTCTGTTTTATATGTAGTGGTATGTATCTGTTAATCCCGTACTCCTAATTTATCCCCCCGCTGAAAATTATCCATAATTTTGTTTTCCGTCAGTCTGTTTCTGTTTTTGTAAATAAATTCATTTGTATTATTTTTTAGATTCCACATATAAGTGATATCATATATTTGTCTGTCTTTGACTTAGTATGATAATCTCTAGGTCTATCTATATTGCTGCAAAGGCAATATTTTGTTCTTTTTTATGGCTGAGTAATAGTCCATCATGTGTATGTATGTGTGTGTGTGTATATGTGTATGTGTGTGTATATATGTGTATACATATATACATATATATACACACATATATATATGTGTGTATATATATATGTGTGTGTGTGTGTGTGTGTGTGTGTGTATCTATATATAGATATATATACACACACACCGGTGGTCCCAACCTTTTTGGCACCAGGGACCAGTTTTGTGGAAGACCGTTCTTCCATGGATGGGGAGGGGGGAATGGTTCAGGTGGTAATGTGAGTGATGGGGGCAGCTGCAGATGAAGCTTAGCTCGCTCGCCCACCGCTCACCTCCTCCTGTGTGGCCCGGTTCCTAACAGGCCGTGGACCAGTGCCTGTCTGTGGCCCAGGGGTTGGGGACCCCTGATATACACCACACTTCTCCATTCCTCTGTCGATGGACACTTAGGTTGCTTCCATGCCTTGGCTATTGTAAACAGTGCTGCAATGAACACTGGGGTGCATGTATCCTTTTGAACCATGTTTTTCTCCAGATATATGCCTAGGAGTGGGATTGCTGGATCATATGGTAGTTTGCTGGATCACATGGTAGCTCTATTTTTAGTTTAAGGATCCTCCATACTGTTTTCCATAGTGACTGCACCAATTTATATTCCCATCTACAGTGTAGAAGGATTCCTTAAGGGTCAGACTCTTTTTTTTTTTTTGTCTTTTTCCTGGATTTTCCTGCTACCTCTGACCCTTTGGGACTCCCGGGATACCTGGATACTGAGGTCCTGGTTCTTTATGTAGGCCCATGATCGTGTCGAGTCCATGGGCTCCTCTTCGCATCATACCCTTACGTGTCGGTATCCCCAGCGTTTTTCTTGGCCAGCTCTCCTCCCTCTGGATTCTAAGCAGCACCCACTGTCGTTTTCACAGCTAATGACTATGTGCTGGTGACTCACAAGCCTGCCGAGGACTGCTGGGAAATTATACAGAAGAAAATTACAGTCTAGGGGTGAGGGAGTGGATTTGTTTTATCCTGAGACAGAAATGCTAAACGTTACTGAACTCCTACCGTTTATTACTCACCTTTCACTGGGGAGTTACACCGCTTTCCCTGGATGGCTCCTCCTTTCCTGGGGCAGGACTTCAAAGTGAAGGCTGGGAAGTAGCCAGTTTTGTGTTGTTGTTTTTTTTTTTAATAAATTTATTTATTTAATTCATTTATTTTTGGCTGCGTCGGGTCTTCGTTGCTGCACGTGGGCTTTCTCTAGTTGCAGCGAGCGGGGACTACTCTTCATTATGGTGCGTGGGCTTCTCATTGCGGAGCACGGGCTCCAGGCGCATGGGCTTCAGTAGTTGCAGCACGTGGGCCCAGTAGTTGTGGCTTGCGGGCTCTAGAGCACAGGCTCAGTAGTTGTGGCACACGGGCTTAGTTGCTCCGCGACATGTGGGATCTTCCTGGACCAGGGCTTGAACCGGTGACCCCTGCATTGGCAGGCGGATTCTTAACCACTGTGCCACCAGGGAAGCCCAAAGTGGCCACTTTTTGGTTCAGTCCATCCATGTGTTGTCCCTTGAGTTACTCTGCAAATATTGACACTTGTGAGGCCCATTATAGTCATGGGGAATGTCCTGTGTCCCTAGAGAGCTGCCAGCACCCAGATGGGAGGCTAGGCCTTGGGAATGGCAGCTGTGTCTTATGTCCATAATCTACTGGCCCAGTCAGGCCGCCCATGGACCATGCCTCTGCTGAAGCATAATCAGGGTGCCCCATTGTGCAGCATCAGATAAAGAGACTCTTGAGGGGCTGTTGTTGCAGTTGATGTTTTTTTTTTTTCTTTTTACACCAGAATTTGTCCGGGGGCGGTGGCAGGGCTCCATGGAGACAGCTAGAGGGACCTGATGCTGTAAGAAGGGCATCCCCTCCCCCATGGCACCATCACTCCCCCGCCCCAGGCTCTCCTCTCCCAGCACAGATGATCTCTCCCATACATTTGGGCATTAATCACCCCTTGGTTTGGCATTTTCTTGTCCCCCACCATCTTGTGCCCGTGACCTTCTCCTTGAAGGCAGAGGCCGTGGGGGTTACACATGACATATATGATACAGTGCTACTGTGGAAAGGTACGGAAAAGTGAGTCCAGACCACGAAACAGAAAAAGCGTGAACTCTGAGTCAGACCAACCTGTATGTGAGCTCTGCTTGGTGGTTTACAGATTGTGTGGCCTTGGGGCTAATAATTTATCTGAGACGGCACTTGGTTAACTATCATAGAGGAGTAGCAATTCACTTGATCACGCAATGGTGGCAAAGTTAAATGAGGGGGCACAGATGAAGCAGTTGGCATTTATTAAATGCCCCCAAATGGTAGCTATTAGTAGCATCATTAGTAGATAGACACTTAATAAATAGTTCCTGCTTCTCTTTCTTTCTTCTTTCTCCCTGGAGGATTCCCTCAGCCCTGTGACGCATCTATCAGATCTGCATAGTGAATACGTCCTCTGCTCTCTACTGGTTTCATCACACACTTGAGCATCTTGATGAACCTTGATGCATACTTTTTTCTGCTTATGGTTTGTATCATAAACCCTAGTGTAAGATTCCTGAACTAACGATCTTATTTGATAGCTTTGAGTCTCTACTGGCTTCCACAGTGTTCCAACCATGTTAGATACTCAGTAAATATCTGGTGACACAGATGACTAACATTTCACCTTAGACTGTGAGTCAGACACATGTTGGGGTAAAAAAATACTCCCTTACCCTTCACGCTGTGTTCTCCTCCTGCCCGTGCTGTCCACGTTCCCTTATACAGCCCTGGCTCCACCCAAACTGGGGCCGACTCTGGTAGCCTAGGCTGGGACGGATTGCTGTGCAGATACTTGGCACAGTAATAAATCTATTTGTGGACAAGCAGACACTGGCTGTGTTCTCAGTGGAGTTAGGAACTGTCACTATTAACACCCATGAGTCACTAACATCATGGTGGGCAGTGATTTTTCTGCAGGCTTGTAGGGCATGTTATACTAAAAATGCCACCGTCCATCTGTCTAATTAGTGTCTGTTCCATTGATGTCACCGGCATTCAAATGCGCTGCTCTCTTCAGGCCGAAACACACAGGGGCTTTATGTAATCCCCAGATTCCACACGTGGGTGAGGCTGAGGTATCCAATAGTGGTGCA
The DNA here is from genome assembly GCF_026419965.1 of Kogia breviceps. Lineage (NCBI taxonomy): Eukaryota > Metazoa > Chordata > Mammalia > Artiodactyla > Physeteridae > Kogia > Kogia breviceps. Next base: position 8,266,094 of record NC_081321.1, on the reverse strand, counting down.
TGTTTTTCTTTTTATGGTTTCCAGGACAGTCTGTAGTATGATGAGAGAAGTGAAGGAGGAAACTTAAAAAACCAAACGAGGGGCTTCCCTGGTGGCGCAGTGGTCGGGAGTCCGCCCGCCGACGCAGGGGACGCGGGTTCGTGACCCGGTCCGGGAAGATCCCACGTGCCGCCGAGCGGCTGGGCCCGTGAGCCGTGGCCGCTGAGCCTGCGCGTCCGGAGCCTGCGCTCCGCGACGGGAGAGGCCATGACAGTGAGAGGCCCGCGTACCGAAAAAAAACAAAAAACAAAAAACAAAAAACCCAAACGAATCCTCTGCTTCTGCGCCCCGAGGCAGATCATTGGCCTCACATCCTAGAAATGGAAGTGGTGAGGATTGGATGGAGGAGCACATGAGCTGAATGGACCTTTAACCCGGTACTATTTCAACCCTAAAAACCCCAACATTTCATTGACTGCACTGCTTCGTGTCCACCTTCTAAATCGCTCACAAATTTCTCCTGTGACCAGCTCTACTCCAGGACATATAGGAAGGGAATTCTGGGGAATGTGGCTCCAGCTTAGTTAAACTGACACAGTACAAAGCCACCACAGATAGTAAGTTTGGTTAGCATCCTAGAAAAAGAAAACCCTAGCGGAGAGAAAGAAAATGTCAATCACATCTTTCAATTGCAAAAGTACCCCCTCTTTGTAATTATTAAGCGGTCTGTGGGTAATACTTTGAGATGATGTGGATATCCTGGTGGTTTCAGCATCTACTAATAATCCCTGTCCTTACGGCAAGACTATGTTTAGCTTTGTAAGAAGCTGCCAGATTATCTTCCGAAGCGATCTTACCGTTTTGTGTTCCCACCACCAGTGAATGAGAGCTCCCACCGCTCTGCATCCTGGCCAGTGTTTGGTGTTATCAGTGTTTTGGATTTTGTCTCTTCTAGTAGGTGTGTACGGGTATCTCGTTGTTTTAATATGCAATTCTCTCGTGATACATGATGTTGAACATCTTTGTAAAATTTGTTTTTTGTTTTTTTTTGTTTTTTTTTTGGGGGGGAGTAAAATTTTTTTAATTTATGTTGGAGTCTAGTTGATTAACAACCTAGTGTTAGTTTCAGGTGTACAGCATAAGTGATTCAGTTATACATGTATGTATATCTGTTGTTTTTCAGATTGCTTTCCCGTTTAGGTTATTTCAGAATATTGAGCAGAGTTCCCTGTGCTATATAGTAGGTCCTTGTTGGTGATCTGTTTTAAATATAGCAGTGTGTACGTGTCAATCCCCATCTCCCAACCTATCCCCCCCACCACCTGTCCTCCCCGTAACCATAAGTTCCTTCTCTAAGCCTGTGAGTCTGTTTCTGTTTTTTAAATAAGTTCATTTGTATCATTCCTTTTTTTTAGATTCCGCATATAAGCGGTATCATATATTTGTCTTTCTCTGTCTGACTTACGTCACTTTGTATGGTAGTTTCCAGGTCCATCCATGATGCTACAAATGACATTATTTCATTTTTTATGGTTGAGTAATATTCCATTGTATATATGTATCACATCTTCTTTATCCATTCGTCTGTCGATGGACATTTAGGTTGCTTCCATGTCTTGGCTATTGTAAACAGTGCTGCAATGAACTCTGGGGTGCATTTATCCTTTTGAACCATGTTTTTCTCCAGGTATATGGCCAGGAGTGGGATTGCTGAATCATATGGTAGCTCTATTTTTAGTTTTTAAAGGAACCTCCATACTGTTCTCCATAGTGGCTGTATCAATTTACATTCCCACCAACAGTGCAAGAGGGTTCCCCTTTCTCCACACCCTTTCCAGCATTTATTGTTTCTAGAGTTTTTGATGATGGCCATTCTGACTGGTGTGAGATGATATCTCATTGTAGTTTTGATTTGCATTTCTCTAATGATTAATGATGTTGAGCATTCTTTCATGTGTTTGTTGGCAATCTGTATATCTTCTTTGGAGAAATGTCTATTTATGTCTTCTGCCCATTTTTGGATTGAGTTTTTTTTTTTTTCTGTTATTGAGCTGCATGAGTTGCTTGTAGATTTTGGAGATTAATCCTTTGTCAGTTGCTTCATTTGCAAATATTTTCTCCCATTCTGTGGGTTGTCTTTTGGTCTTGTTTATGGTATCTTTTGCTGTGCAAAAGCTTTGAAGTTTCATTAGGTCCCATTTGTTTATTTTTGTTTTTATTTCCATTTCTCTAGGAGGTGGGTCAAAAAGGATCTTGCTGTGATTTATGTCATAGAGTGTTCTGCCTATGTTTTCCTCTAAGAATTTTATAGTGTCTGACCTTACATTTAGGTCTTTAACCCATTTTGTGTTTATTTTTGTGTATGGTGTTAGGGAGTGTTCTAATTTCATACTTTTAATGTACCTGTCCAGTTTTCCCAGCACCACTTATTGAAGAGGCTGTCTTTTCTCCACTGTATATTCTTGCCTCCTTTATCAAAGATAAGGTGACCATATGTGTGTGGGTTTCTCTGGGCCTTGTATCCTGTTCCATTGATCTGTATTTCTGTTTTTGTGCCAGTACCATACTCTCTTGATTACTGTAGCTTTGTAGTGTTGTCTGAAGTCAGGGAGCCTGATTCCTCCAGCTCCGTTTTTCGTTCTCAAGATTGCTTTGGCTATTCGGGGTCTTTTGTGTTTCCATACAAATTGTGAAATTTTTTGTTCTATTTCTGTTAAAAAATGCCAGTGGTAGTTTGATAGGGATTGCATTGAATCTGTAGATTGCTTTAGGTAGTAGAGTCATTTTCACAATGTTGATTCTTCCAATGCAAAAACATGGTATATATCTCCATCTATTTGTATCATCTTTATTTCTTTCATCAGTGTCTTAAAATTTTCTGCATACAGGTCTTTTGTCTCCTTAGGTAGGTTTATTCCTAGGTATTTTCTTCTTTTTGTTGCAATGGTAAATGGGAGTGTTTTCATAATTTCACTCTCACATTTTTCATCATTAGTGTATAAGAATGCCAGAGATTTCTGTGCATTAATTTTGTATCCTCCAACTTTACCAAATTCATTGATTAGCTCTAGTAGTTTTCTGGTAGCATCTTTAGGATTCTCTATGTATAGTATCCTGTCATCTGCAAACACTGACAGTTTTACTTCTTCTTTTCCGATTTGGATTCCTTTTATTTCTTTTTCTTCTCTGATTGCTGTGGCTAGAACTTCCAAAACTATGTTGAATAAGAGTGGTGAGAGTGGGCAACCTTGTCTTTTTCCTGATCTTAGTGGAAATGGTTTCAGTTTTTCACCATTGAGGACGATGTTTGCTGTGGGTTTGTCATATATGGCCTTTATTATGTTGAGGAAAGTTCCCTCTATGCCTACTTTCTGCAGGGTTTTTTAATAATGGGTGTTGAATTTTGTCAAAAGCTTTCTGTGCATCTACTGAGATGATCATATGGTTTTTCTCCTTCAGTTTGTTGATATGGTGTATCATGTTGATTGATTTGCATATATTGAAGAATCCTTGCATTCCTGGAATAAACCCCACTTGATCATGGTGTATGATCCTTTTAATGTGCTGTTGGATTCTGTTTGCTAGTATTTTGTTGAGGATTTTTGCGTCTATGTTCATCATTGATATTGGTCTGTAGGTTTCTTTCTTTGTGACGTCTTTGTCTGGTTTGGTATCAAGGTGATGGTGGCCTCATAGAATGAGTTTGGGAGTGTTCCTCCCTCTGCTGTCTTTTGGAAGAGCTTGAGAAGGATAGGTGTTAGCTCTTCTCTAAGTGTTTGATAGAATTTGCCTGTGAAGCCATCTGGTCCTGGGCTTTTGTTTGTTGGAAGATTTTAAATCACAGTTTCAATTTCAGTGCTTGTGTTTGGTCTGTTCATAGTTTCTATTTCTTCCTGGTTCAGTCTCGGCAGGTTGTGCATTTCTAAAAATTCGTCCATTTCTTCCAGGTTGTCCATTTTATTGGCATAGAGTTGCTCGTAGTAATCTCTCATAATCTTTTGTATTTCTGCAGTGTCAGTTGTTACTTCTCCTTTTTCATTTATAATTCTATTGATTTGAGTCTTCTCCCTTTTTTTTTCTTGATGAGTCTGTTAATGGTTTATCAATTTTGTTTATCTTCTCAAAGAACCAGCTTTTAGTTTTATTGATCTTTGCTGTCGTTTCCTTCATTTCTTTTTCATTTATTTCTGATCTGATCTTTGGATTTCTTTCCTTCTGCTAAATTTGGGGGGTTTTTGTTCTTTCTCTAATTGCTTTAGGTGCAAGGTTAGGTTGTTTATTCGAGATGTATCCTGTTTCTTAAGGTAGGATTGTATTGCTATAAACCTCCCTCTTAGAACTACTTTTGCTGCATCCCATAGGTTTTGGGTCATCGTGTCTCCAATGTCATTTGTTTCTAGGTATTTTTTGATTTCCTCTTTGATTTCTTCAGTGATCACTTCGTCATTAAGTAGTGTATTGTTTAGCCTCCATGTGTTTGTATTTTTTACAGGTCTTTTCCTGTAATTGATATCTAGTCTCGTAGTGTTGTGGTTGGAAAAGATACTTGATACGATTTCAATTTTCTTCAATTTACCAAGGCTAGATTTGTGACCCAAGATATGATCTATCCTGGAGAATGTTCCATGAGTGCTTGAGAAGAATGTGTATTCTGTTGTTTTTGGATGGAATATCCTATAAATATCAATTAAGTCCATCTTGTTTAATGTATCATTTAAAGCTTGTGTTTCCTTATTTATATTCATTTTGGATGATCTGTCCATTGGTGAAAGTGGGGTGTTAAAGTCCCCTATTCTGATTGTGTTACTGTAGATTTCCCCTTTTATGGCTGTTAGTATTTGCCTTATGTATTGAGGTGCTCCTATGTTGGGTGCATAAATATTTATAATTGTTATATCTTCTTCTTGGATTGATCCCTTGATCATTATTAGTGTCCTTCTTTGTCTCTTGTAATGGTCTTTGTTTTAAAGTATATTTTGTCTGGTATGAGAATTGCTACTCCAGCTTTCTTTTGATTTCCATTTGCATGGAATATCTTTTTGTATCTCCTCACTTTCAGTCTGTATGTGTCCCTAGATCTGAGGTGGGTCTCTTGTAGACAGCATATATATGGGTCTTGTTTTTGTATCCATTCAGCCAGTCTGTGTCTTTTGGATGGAGCATTTAATCCATTTACAGTTAAGGTAATTATCAATATGTACGTTCCTATTACCATTTTCTTAATTGTTTTGGGTTTATTATTGTCGGTCTTTTCCTTCTCTTGTGTTTCCTGCCTAGAGAAGTTCCTTTAGCATTTGTTGTAAAGCTCCTATGGTAGTGCTGAATTCTCTTAGCTTTTGCTTGTCTGTAAAGGTTTTAATTTCTCCATCAAATCTGAATGAGATGCTTGCTGGGTAGAGTAATCTTGGTTGTAGGTTTTTCTCCTTCATCACTTTAAATATGTCCTGCCACTCCCTTCTGGCCTGTAGAGTTTCTTCTGAAAGATCTGCTGTTAACCTTATGGAGATTCCCTTGTGTGTTATATGTTGTTTTTCCCTTGCTGATTTTAATATTTTTATTTGTATTTAATTTTTGATAGTTTGATTAATATGTGTCTTGGCATGTTTCTCCTTGGATTTATCCTGTATGGGACTCTCTGTGCTTCCTGGACTTGATTAACTATTTCCTTTCCCATATTGGGGAAGTTTTCAACTATAATCTCTTCAAATATTTTCTCAGTCTCTTTCTTTTTCTCTTCTTCTTCTGGGACCCCTATAATTTGAATGTTGGTGCATTTAAGATTGTCCCAGAGGTATCTGAGACTGTCCTCAATTCTTTTCATTGTTTTTTCTTTATTCTGTTCTGCAGTAGTTATTTCCACTATTTTATCTTCCAGGTCATTTATCTGTTCTTCTGCCTCAGTTATTCTGCTATTGATCCCTTTTAGAGAATTTTTAATTTCATTTCTTGTTTTGTTCATCACTGTTTGTTTGCTCTTTAGTTCTTCTAGGTCCTTGTTAAATGTTTCTTGTATTTTCTCCATTCTATTTCCAAGATTTTGGATCATATTTACTATCATTATTCTGAATTCTTCTTCAGGTAGACTGCCTATTTCCTCTTCATTTGTTAGGTCTGGTGGGTTTTTGCTTTGTTCCTTCATCCGCTGTATGTTTCTCTGTCTTCTCATTTTGCTTAACTTACTGTGTTTGGGGTCTCCTTTTCATAGGCTGCAGGTTCGTAGTTCCCATTGTTTTTGGTGTCTGTCCCCAGTGGCTAAGGTTGCTTCAGTGGGTTGTGTAGGCTTCCTGGTGGAGGGGACTGGTGCTTGTGTTCTGGTGGATGAGCCTTGATCTTGTCTTTCTGGTGGGCAGGTCCACATCTTGTGGTGTGTTTTGGGGTGTCTGTGGCCTTATTATGATTTTAGGCAGCCTCTCTGCTAATGGATGGGGTTGTGTTCCTGTCTTGATAGTTGTTTGGCATAGGGTGTCCAGCACTGTACCTTGCTGGTCATTGAGTGGAGCTGGGTCTTGTCGTTGAGATGGAGATCTCTGGGAGATTTTCACCGTTTGATATTACGTGGAGCTGGGAGGTCTCTTGTGGACCAGCATCCTGAACCTGGCTCTCACACTTCAGAAGCACAGCCCTGATGCCTGGCTGAAGCACCAGGAGCCTGGCTCTGAATATTGACTGTGCCGTTTACAAGCTGTGTGACTTTGGACAAGTTTCGTAACTTTACCAAGCCTCAGTTTCCTCATCTGTACTCAATGAGGTGTCTGACAATGGCTGGCTCACCAGTATTCCAACCTATGGATGTGGATCAAAATCTTGGGTTGCAACAGCAGCTGCAATGGCCTTCTTCCCTGGAAGTTGTTTAAGACCCAAATCTGCCACTGCCCCCATCCAACTCCAGTACCACTGCCTCTACCTCAGGCACCAGTAGCTCTATATTAATGTTGAATTTTGTCAAATGCTTTTTGTGTGTCTGTTGATGATAATGTGACTTTTATCCTTCTTCTGTTAATGTATATCACGTTGATTTTGAGGATACTCAACCATCCTTGCATCCCTGGGATAAATCCCACTTGATCATGGTATGTGATCCTTTTTATATATTCTTGAATTTGGTTTGCTGATATTTTGTTGAGAATTTTTGTATCTATATTCATCAGTGATATTGGCCTGTATATATATATATATATATTATAGATTGATTGTCTTTATCTGGTTTTAGTCTCCAGACAAAGGGTAATGGTTGCCTTATAGAATGAATAATATGGGAGTGTTCTCTCCTCTTCAATTTTTCAGAACAGTTTGAGAAGGTTACATAATTGCTCTTCTTTTTATGTTTGGTAGAATTCCTCCATGAAGACATCCAGTCCTGGACTTTTGTTTGCTGGGAGTTTTTTGATTACTAATTCAATTTCACTACTAGTAATTTGTCTGTTCAAACTGTCTATTTTTTCCTGATTTAGTTTTGGAAGATAGTATGTTTTTAGAAATTTGTCCATTTCTTCTGGGTTTTCCAATTTGTTTAAATATAACTGTTCATAGTATTATGATTTTTTTGTAACAGTTGTGATTTCTCCTCTTTCAGTTCTTACTTTGTTCGGGTCCTCTCTCATTTTTTTCTTAATGAGCCTGGCTAAAGACTTATCAATTTCATTTATTTTTTTCAAAAAACTGGCTCTTGGTTTCATTGATCTTTTCTATTGTTTTCTTGGTTTCTGTTTTCCTCTCTGATCATTATTATTTCCTTCCTTCTGATGATATTGGGTTTATTTGTTCTTCTTTTTCTAATTCCTTTAGATGGTAGGTTAGGTTGCTTACTTGAGATTTTTCTTTTTTCTTAAGGAAAGCCTGTATTGCTATATACTTTCCTCTTAGAACTGCTTTTGTGGCATCCCACAGTTTTTGGAAAGCTGTGTTTTTATTTTCATTTGTCTCAAGGTGTTTTCTGATTTCCTCTTTGATTTCTTCATTGACCCATTGTGGGTTTTTTGTTTGTTTGTTTTGTGTGGTATGCGGGCCTCTCACTGTTGTGGCCTCTTCCATTGCGGAGCACAGGCTCCGGACACGCAGGGTCAGTGGCCATGGCTCATGGGCCTAGCCGCTCCGCAGCATGTGGGATCTTCCCGGACCAGGGCACGAACCCGTGTCCCTTGCATCGGCATGCGGACTCTCAACCACTGCACCACCAGGGAAGCCCCTTATTTTTTGTTTTTTAAGTATCATGTTGTTTAGTCTGCAGGTGTGTGTTCTTTTCCTGTTTTTTTTCTGTAGTTGATTTCTAGTTTCATACTGTTGTGGTTGGAAAAAATGCTTGATATAATTTCTCTTCTCTTATTTGTTGAGACTTGTTTTGTGGCCTAGCATATAATCTATCCTGAAGAATGTTCCATGTGAACTTGAAAAGAAATATGTATTCTGCTGTTTCTGAATGGAATGTTCTATAGACATCTATTAAGTCCAACTTGCTTAAGACCACTGTTTCCTTATTGATTTTCTGCCTGGATGATCTGTCCATTGATGCAAGTGGGGTGTTAAAGTCCCCTACTATTATCATATTGTTGTCAATTTCTCCCTTTGCTTTATTTAGGACCTCCTATATTAGGTACATGTATGTTAACAAATGTTATATTCTCTTGTACTGACCCCTTTATTATTATATAATGCCCTTATTTGTCTTTTGTTATAGGCTTTGTTTTAAAGTCTACTTTATCTGAGTACTGCTACCCCTGTTTCCTTATTTCCATTTGCATGAACTATCTTTTTCCATCCCCTCATTCAATTTCAGCCTGTGTATCTTTAGCTCTGAAGTAAGTTTCTTATATGCAGCATATAGATTGGCCTTGTTTTTTTAAATTGAATCAGTCACCCTATGCCTCTTGATTGGAGCATTTAGTCCATTGACATTTAAAGTGATTATTTATTGGTATGTATTCATTGCCATTTTGTTACTTGTTTTCTGATTGTTTTTGTAGTTCTTCTCTATTCTTGTTTCTAGTTTCCTCCCAGGTGGTTTGATGATTTTCTTTAGTGATATGCTTGTGCCCCTTTCTATTTTTTGTGTATCTATTGTAGGTTTTTGATTTGTGCTTACCCTGGGGTTCATATATGTTGACTTCTATATCCACTTGTTTTAAACTGATAGTCATTTAAGTCCAAACACATTCTAAATGAGCTCCATTTTTACTCCCTTCCCCCATGTTTTGTGTTTTTATGACATATTTTACATCATGTTTGTCCCTCAACTGTCTAGTATAGTTAATTTTACAATTTTTGTCCTTTAAGTTTTGATCTAGCTTATTAAGGCAAACCATATGTTTGCCTTTACTACTGGGAATTTTTCCTTTTCTATAAATGTTTACTTCTTGTTATAGCCTTTCTCTTCCACTTGCAGAAGACTCTTTAACACTTTTTTTAGGGTCAGTTTAGCATTGATGAATTCTTTTAGTGTTTGCTTGTCTGGAAAGTTCTTTATCTCTCCTTCAATTCTAAATGATAATGTTGCTGGGTAGAATATTGAGTTAAGACGTATTTCCCTTTCAGCACTTTAAATATATCATGCTACTCCCTCTGGCCTGGTAGGCCCTTATTTCTTGCCTAGACTATTACAGTGGCCTCCTGACTGCTTTCCTTGAGTTTGTTCTCTTTTAATTTTCTACCGTCCCACTAGGGATTTTTTTTTTTTTTTTTTTTTTTGCAGTACGCAGGCCTCTCACTGTTGTGGCCTCTCCCATTGCGGAGCGCAGGCTCCGGACGTGCAGGCTCAGCGGCCATGGCTCACGGGACCAGCTGCTCCGTGGCATGTGGGATCTTCCCGGATCGGGGCACAAACCCATGTCTCCCACATCGGCAGGCAGACTCTCAACCACTGTGCCACCAGGGAAGCACAGGGATTTCTTTTAACAAGAGCAATCTGATCATGAAGCACTCCTGGTAAAAGTCATTCAATCATATACACTGTAGGAAAAATGTAAGATTTTAGCATGTCATACAAAATCCTTAATGATCAGTTCCCTGTTTGCATTGATTTTAGTCTCATATCCCTATGTACCCCTGCTCTACTCACTCCAAATATTTCCTTTTTCTTTTTCTATCATGCTCTTTCATGTCTACATTTTTGTTTTCAATTCCTTCTTTTTGGAATCCCCTTTACCTTTTTCATGAGAAAACTTCTACTTGTCCTTCAAAGCCCAGTTCAAATATCATCTCCTTAATAAAGTCTTTCTTCTCTTTCCCAATAGAGCTACTCATCCCTCTGGGTTCCTATAGCATTTTGAAGCTCAGATGCCAACAATTAGCATTCACCAGATTGTGCTACAGTTGTTTACTTTTCAGTCTAACTCCACTACTCTCAGAGCATATGGACTTAAAAATGTATCTGCCCCTCATTTCATGCACTGTGCCCGTTATATAGTGAGTGCTAAAAGAAGTTTTGCTTAATGAGCAAATAAATGATAAGAAGAATTTCATTCCTCCTGGTTTCTGCTGATAGAAAATTTTATATTTTCTCCTCTGGCTCTTTCTTTTTCTAGGATGCTAATGTATAGATTTAGCAGCTCAGTAGTTATGACCAAGCTTATGAGAGTTTCACTGCTTACCACCATCCAGTCTCCTAAGCTAATTTCCTTCAGCAAATCATGAATCATACAATTATTGAATCTTAGAGCTGGAAGGGATGTTGAGGAATCATTTGATACTTCTTTTCCCCTCAAGGTAGCACTTGAGCTGCTGCCCCATGGTAAGTAGGAGAGAAGATTGTGTGATTTCAGGTTTCAACATCAGCAGAGTATACATCCCTCTTTTCAAGTGTGTGTCCAATAGTGCCTGAAATAAGTCACCATGATTTTGCACAGGATGGGTTATAGGGGTGACATGGTTTTTATTTTAAGGTATAAAAGTAGATATTTCTTTCCAAGTTAGACAAAGTACAAACATCTTGTCATCAGCACTATCCTAGCTGCATAACTTTTTGATGAAGATATGGTTTAGACATAACTAAAAATGTCTGAGGAGCACAGTTGAGGGTATTTCACCTATGTATCCCTTTTCATAATCTGAGTTCCTGGTCTCCTAATAAATAATAAAATCACATTATTACAATTTTAATAGTCATCATAAGGATTAAGTCCTAAGCTGTCATGTCACCCATACTAATGTAACTTGAATGAGAATCGGCATTTGACTCCCACTCCCCAAAGCGCCCCTCAAGATAGGGGCTCCTCCCTATTGTCTAAGAAAGATTTACTGAGCCATTAAAAAAAATAGTACTCTCCCCACCTCCAAATCAATTTGTATGTGTGTTTTTCCAGTTCTCTGCTTCCCCCAATACAAATAGGGAGCTGTCTTAGCGATTGGGAGTGTGGCACTGATGCTGTGTCACACAGGGGGAGCGTGTGCTGTCACACTGCCGTGGCCTCTCACCGAGCTGGTTGCGCTCACTCTGAAGAACAGCACAACCTGGAAAACTGCCCGGAGAGCTTTTGCACGTTGAGATTTACATTCCGTTTAGGGTGTAATTTATTCAAACAGCTACTGTGCCAGGTACTAGAGGTGGGGCATAGTTCTTGCCTTCATGGAGGGAGCAGAACAATAGAGCAAATGAATAGATACAAATAAAAATAGTTTTAAAATGTCGTGAAGGAAGCGATAAGAGGATGAATTGGAGAATGGCGTGGGTGACTCATTTTTGCCAGGTTGGTCAGGGAAGACCTCCCTGCGGAGGTGATATTTATACTGAGACCTGAAGGACAGGAAGGGAGCAGCCATATGAAGAGTAGGATGAAAGCTCCCCGTGGATGTGGAAGAGAAAGATGCAAAGGCCTGCAAACAGCAAAGATGTTGGCTTTTTTAAAGAAATTGGAGGAGGGACTTCCCTGGCAGTCACCGGTTAAGACTTCATTTTCCAATGCAGGGGGTGTGGCTTTGATCCCTGGTCGGGGAGCTAAGATCCCGCCTGCCTCGTGGCCAGAAAACCAAAAAACATAAAGCAGAAGCAGCATTGTAACAAATTCAATAAAGACTTTTAAAAAAATGGTCCACATCAAAAAAAAAAATTAAAAAATAAAAGAAATTGAAGGAAAGGAAAATAGTGAGGCTGGAGCTTAATGAACAAGGAAGAGAGTAGAACAAAGCTGTAGATGAAGAGGAAGGCAAGGCTCAGTTCAAGCAGCCTGTGGGGTTACTGTTGGAGTTTGTATTCCATTCTGAGGGCAATGGGAAGGCATTGTTGGGTTTTACGTGACCTGTGACCTTTTAAGAAGATCACTTTTAGTTCCCTGAGGAGAATAAATAAGAGGCGGGCAGGGTTGGAAAAGAGACCAGCAAAGAACTGTGTGTAACTGGGGACAGGTAGTGGTGGCTTGTTTGAGGATGGTGGTGACAAAGATGGAAAGAAACAAATGGATCAAGAACTACTTAGGATGTGAAGTAGATGGGTCTTAGTGATAGAATAAATATTATGGGAGGAGATAAAGACAGGAATCAGAGATAATTTCTAGACTATTCCAGTCTCGAGCAGCTAGGTAGGTGGTGGTACTCCTGTTTTCTTTTTTAAATTATTTTTATTAAAATAAACTCATTGAAAAATCAAACAATACTTAAAAAAAAAAAAGAAAAAAAAGTATAACTGCAAGTGCTGGTCTCCTCCTATTTCAGTTCTTCTCCCCAGAGGAAGCCATCTTTAACTCTCTTAGCTATTTTCTTGGTGTTACCTCTAAATTTCTAGATAATATTGGTGCATTGCTATTTTCTTTAAATGCCTGTTGATCCTTGGCTGTTTGTTGACATTCAAGAGAGAGACCCCGGTGCATGGATTAAAGCTTCGTGTGCGTGGCTGCTTTGTTCTTGGTGACTAGGAGGCCTCTCAGGAGAGGAAACAGACAGTGAACTGGCCCAGTATCAGTGTCTGAGGATTGTTTCTGTGGGGCCTCTCAGTTTCTCTAGGGAAGAAGATTCCAGTCCCTTTGACTCTTACTGTTCTGGGAGCATGGCAGGGGGGAGGGGGCTGGGTCTGCTTCCTACCATAGCACATACAGACTTTCTCGTAATTACCTTATTTTCAGATCTGAATCTTACTCTCGCCCTCGTCTGTGGCTGGTGTCCTGAGGTGGCAAGATTTAGTTTCTCTGAAGGCTAAACCTCTAGTGTCCTGGCTAATTCACGGAAGGGCTCTGGTCACTTTGGTTCTGAGGATGGAGGGGTGAGGAAAAATCAAGAAATCCAGTTTGGAACACACGATGAGATATGCATAAATGATGAGATATGCATAAATAGAGCTGTGAGGTAGGGAGGTGGGTAGAAGGTTTGGGGCTCTGAGAGAAGTTTCATTTGGACAGATATGCCTGAAGTCATCAGCACTAGAGGGTATTTCAGACCGTGGAAATAGATGCTGTTATTCGGGAGAGTATAGGAAGAGGTGAGAGGAGGGCAAAGGACCCAATTCTGTGGCGCCCCAGGGGTGCAGGGAGCCTGCAGACCAGGAATGAAGGATCTGCGGAGGGAGGGTATCCTCACTTTATTTGGAAAAAACTGATTGCTGAGAATCCAAGTGTCCACCGAGAGATGAATGGATAAACCAAACACAGTATGTACCAACAATGGAATATTATTTTGCCTTGAGAAGGAAAGAGATTCTGACGCGTGCCACAACATGGATCAACTTTGAAGACATTATGGTAAATGAAAACAAGCCAGACTCAAATAGGACAATTACCATATAATTCCGCTTACATGAAATGCCTAGCACAGTCAAATTCATAGATACCGAAGGTAGAAAGGGGGTAGTTGCCAGGGGCAGGGAGTGAGGTATGGGGAGTTCGTGTTTAGTGGGCACAGCGTTTGTTCTGGATGATGAAAAAGTTCCAGATGTGGATGTTAGTGATGGTTTTGCACAACCATGTGAAAGCACTAAAATGCCACTGAACTGTACGCTTCAAAATGGTTAAAATGGTGCATTTCATGGTGTATATATTTCACCACAATAAAAAAACAAAGGAAATTAGAAAGTATCAGGTAAGACCACTGATGAAATAAAACAGAGTGATACGGGAAAAAAAACACAACCCACCCAAAACAGGTAGCTGAGATAAGGTGACAGAGCCCTGTAAACCTGTTTTGTTGATTGGGGCTGTTTTCCCCTTTCCCCTCCACCGCCTTGCCTGCCCTTACATGGGGTTTTTGTCTAGTCCTTATGAAGGTGGGTGTGGTGTGGGGAGAAAAGGAGGGTACAGAGGGCTGGAGAGGAAATAGATTAAAGAAAGTTAAAAAGGGGCTTCCCTGGTGGCGCAGTGGTTGAGAGTCCGCCTGCCGAGGCAGGGGACGCGGGTTCGTGCCCCGGTCCGGGAAGATCCCACATACCGCAGAGCGGCTGGGCCCATGAGCCATGGCTGCTGAGCCTGCGCGTCTGGAGCCTGTGCTCCACAACGGGAGAGGCCACAGCAGGGAGAGGCCCCCGTACCGCAAAAAAACAAAAAGAAAGAAAGAAAAAACCATCTAGGGAAGGTGCATGTGTGGAGAGGGAAGGAAGAAGAAATATAGAAGAAGAGGCAGAGGGAGAAAAGCTGCTTCTGAAGGGGGTGACAGCCAGGCAAGAGGACAAAGGCAGGCCAGCCCCTTGTTGTCCTGGGCCTACTTCACACCCATGTGACAAGGACCTGGGATGTAGGTCCTGCCGAGCCATGCCACACAGCTGGATAAGGTCCAGATAAAGTCCACTGAAACTCTCTTTCTGTGCCTGCATAACTTGATTCTGCAAAGTGAACATGCTACAAATGAGTAAAATGTATTCGCTCATGTGGTCGTATGTAACTATAGTGCACCTTAGGGGATGCATCCTGGGGTAGAGAGAGTTTATGGAAAATATGTATGGAGGTATCCCTGTACTTTGTCACTACTTCAAACTCACGAGGAAAATGCATAGGAAATATGGTTTTGCTGTACCACACACGAGAGTCTTAAAATAGATCCATGATTTTTCTAAAACACTTATAACACAGGTAGTACTTGCTTATTTAAAGAAATTAGGAAATAAAAGTAGACAACAAGAAGAAAATTAAGAACTCCCCTAAATTCTGCTCCCTGGAGATAACTACTATTATCAGTTGATGTTCTTCAATTTCTGTATCCCTGCTTCTTGAATCTGAGCAGGTCTGTAACTGCTTCAACCAGTATAGGACAGTGGATATGCTTCTGGAGGCTAGTCATGACGGCCATGCAGCGTGTGCCTTGCTTGTTGGAACACTTGCTCTTGGAGCCCTGAGTTGCCACATAGGAGGTCTAATTACTCTGAGGCCGCCATGCTGTGAGGAAGCTACGGTCACTTGGAGAGATTGCTTGTGGACACCCTGGTTAACAGTGCCAGCCGAGTCGGCAGCCTGAGTGCCAGACAGGGGAGTGCAGAGTCTTCAGGTGTGTCAGGCTCTGGCCATTTGAGCCACATGCTGCCAGTCAGTTCTTCACAGCTGGAGCTCCAGACATCAATGACCAGAGATAAGTCGCCCCCATCCCCTGCACTGTGCCCTAGCCAAATTCTTGACCCACAGAATCTGTGAGTGTGATAAAATAGATGTGGTTTTGTGCTGCTAAGCTTTAGGTTATAGATAACTGGAACACCCAGCTATTCTGTTCCCCTTCTCAGAGACATCCACCATTACCAGTTTCTTGTGTGCTCTATCAAAGGTATTTTATGAATATAAAATCACATATTTAAAGTATATTTTTAGTATAAATGGTTGTACATCACACACTTGTTCTGCACTTTGATTTTAGTCATTTAATGTCATATCTCGAAGATTCTTCAACTATACATATAGAGTTTCTTCATTCCTTTATAAGGATGCATACTGTTTTATTATATAAATATTTCATAATTTAATGAGTTCTTTATTGATGGACATTTAAATTGTTTTCAATCCTCTAGTTTTATAAACAGGTAGCAATTGCTGGAGTGACATTTGTAATTTTTGTGACATTGACTAATTGCTCTCCATGGGGGTTATTCTGTTTTCCTCTCCTAATAGAAATTTAGTTTCCTCAAAAATACCTTGTTTTGTCAAACTTTGTTTTAAAGCTCTGCCAAATAAATTGATAAGAATGACATGTTGGGCTTCCCTGGTGGCACAGTGGTTGAGAGTCCGCCTGCTGATGCAGGGGACGCGGGTTCGTGCCCCGGTCCGGGAGGATCCCACGTGCCGCGGAGCGGCTGGGCCCGTGAGCCGTGGCTGCTGCGCCTGCGCGTCCGGAGCCTGTGCTCCACAACGGGAGAGGCCACAACAGTGAGAGGCCCGCGTACCGGAAAAACAAACAAACAAACAAAGAATGACATGTTACTGCAACTTAAATTACTTTATTATTTATTTTGTTCTTTATTTTTCTTCTTCCAGTTTTGAGAGAGAACTGACATACAGCACTGTGATAAGTTTAAGCTGTACAGCATAATGATTTGACTTACACCATGAAATGATGCAATTTAGGGAACATCCATCATCTTACACAGATGAAAAATTAAAGAAATTGAACATTTGTTTTCTTGTGATGAGAGAACTTTTAGAATTTACTCCAACAACTTTCACACATGACATACAGTGGTGTTAAGTATATTTATCATGTTGTTCATGGCATCCCTAGTATTTCTTTCTCATGTAACTGGAAATTTGTACCTTTTGACTGCCTTCATCCAATTACCCCTACCCCACCCTATGCCTCTGGTAACCACAAATCTGATCTCTGTTTCTATGAGTTGGTTTGTTTTATTGTTTTTGAAGTATAACTGATCTATAACACCATATTAGTTCCTGTTACACAGCGTAGTGAGGTGGTATTTCTATACTTGTCAAAATGATCACCACAGTTAAGTCTTGGGATAGGTCTAGCTACAATATGTCACCATGCAAAGATATTACATAATTATGGACTATATTTCCCACACTCTACATTTCATACCCGTGACTCGTTTATTTTGCTGCTGGAAGTTTGTATCTCAACCTCTCTCACCTGTTTCCCCACCCCCTGCCTCCCCTCTGGCGACCACCTGTTTGTTCTCTGTAACTACAGCTCTGTTTGTTATGCTTCTTCAATTGTTCTGATTTTAGATTCCACATATAAGTGAACTCTTATAATACTTGTCTTTCTCTGTCTGATTTATTTCACTTAGCATAATACACTCTAAATCCATACATGTTGTCATAAATGGCAAGATTTCATTTTTATGGCTGAGTAATATTCCAGTGTTGTGTGTGTGTACACATAACATCTTCTTTATCCATTCATCTCTTGATGGGCACTTGGGTTGCTTTCATATTGTGGCTATTGTAAATAATGCTACAATGAACATAGGGGTGCATATAACTTTTCTAATTAGTGTTTTGTTTTCTTTAGATAAAACCCAGGAGTAGAATTGCTGGATCATATGATAGTTCTATTTTAAATTTTCTGAATAACCTCCATACTGTTTTTCATGGTGACTGTACCAATTTACATTCTCACTGAGAGTGTGTGAGGGTTCCTTTTTCTCCACATCCTCACCAACACTTGTTGTTTATTGTCTTTCTGATAATAGCTATTCTGACAGGTGTAAGGTGATATCTCATTGTAGTTTTGGTTTGCATTTCCCTGATGATTAGTGATGTTGAACATCTTTTCATGTGCCCATTGGCCATCTTTGTGTGTTCTTTGGAAAACTCTCTCTTCAGATCCTCTGCCCATGTTTTCACTGAGTTTTTCTTCTTTTTTTTTGGATGTTGAGTTGTATAAGTTATTTGTGTATTTTGAATATTAACCCTTTATCAGATAGATCCATTTGCAAATATCTTCTTTCATTCAGTAGATGGCCTTTTCGTTTTGTTGGTAGTTTCCTTCATAAGGCAAAAGCTTCTTAGTTTGACGTGGTCTCATTTGTCTTTGCTTTTATTTCCCTTGCCTGAGGAGACATGTCCCAAAATTAAGAACAATATCAAAGAGTGTACTGCCTATGTTTTCTTTGAGAAGTTTTATGGTTTATGGTCTTACATTTATGTCTTTAACCCATTTTGAATTTATTTTTGTGCATGATTTGATAGAGTAGTCCAGTTTGATTCTTTTGCATACAGTTCTCTGATTTTCCCAGCAGCATTCATAGAAGAGGTTATTTTTTTCCCCATTATATATTCTTGCCTCCTTTGTCATAGATTGTGTCCATATAAGCATGGCTCATTTCTGGGCTGTCTGTTCTGTTCCACTGATATATGTGTCTGCTTTTGTTTCAGGACCATGCTGTTTTTGATGATTGTAGCATTGTAGTATAGTCTGAAGTTAGGGAGCATGATACCTCCAGCTTTATTCTTCTTTCTCAAGCTTGTTTTGGCTGTTTGGGATCTTTTATGTTTCCGTACAAATTTTAGACTATTTTGTTCTAGTTCTATGAAAAATGCCTTTTTTTTTTTGTCACACCATGTGACATGCAGGATCTTAGTTCCCTGACCAGGGATCGAACTTGCACCCCCTGCAGTGGAAGCATGGGTCTCAATGGCCAGGGCAGCCCTGCCGTTGGAATTTTGATAGGGATTGCACTGAATCTGTAGATTGCCTTGGGTAGTATGGTAATTTTAACAATATCAATCCTTCCAATCCATGAGCATGGTAAATATTTCCATCTATTTATGTCACCTTCAGTTTCTTTCATCAGTGTCTTATAGTTTTCTGAGTACAGGTCTTTTACCTCCTTAGTTAGATTTATTCCTAGGTATTTTATTCTTTTCGATGCAATTGTAAATGGGATTGTTTTCTTAATTTCTCTGATAGCTTATTGTTAGTGTATGGAATTGCAGATTTCTGTATATTAATTTTGTATCCTGCAACTTTTTCAAATTCATTGATGAGCTCTAGAAGTTTTTTGGTGGCATCTTGAGGATTTTCTATGTGCAGTATCATGTCACCTGTAAACAGTGACAGTTTTACTTCCTCTCTTCCAAATTGGATTCCTTTTATTTCTTGATTGCTGTGGCTAGGATTTCCAATACTACGTTGAATAAAAGTGGCAAGTATGCTGTTAACAGTGGTCTTATCATGTATGACCTTTATTATGTTGAGGTATGGTCCCTCTATACCCACTTTGTGGAGAGATTTTTCTTTTTATCATAAATGGATGTTGAATTTTGTCAAGCTTTTTCTGCATATATTGAGATGATCATATGGTTTTTATTCTTCAGTTTGTTAATAAGGTGTATCACATTGAGTTGTTGATATTGAACCATCCTGTCTCCCTGGGAGACTTGCTCATGGTGTATGATCCTTTTAATGTACTGTTGGATTCAGTTTGCTAATATTTTATAGAAGATTTCTGTATCTATGTTCATCAGTGATATTGGCCTTTAATATTCTTTTTTGTGATATCTTTGTCTGGTTTTGGTATAAGGGTGATGCTGGTCTCATAGAATGAGATCAGAAGTGTTCCTTCCTCTGCCATTTTTGGGAATAGTTTCAGAAGGATAGGTGTTAACTGTCCTCTAAATGTGTGGTAGAATTCACCTGCAAAGCCATCTTCTCCTGGGGTTGGTTTGTTGGGAGTTTTAAAAAATTGCTGATTTGATTACATTCCTGATATTTCCCTGTTCATATTCTTCTTCCTGGTTCAGTCTTTGGAGATTGTACATTTCTAGGAATTTACCCATTTCTTCTAGGTTGTCCATTTTATTGGCATATAATTGTCTGTAGTAGTTGCTTATTATCCTTTGTATTTCTGTAATGTTGGTTGTAACTTTTTAAAATTTCTGATTATATTTATTTGGGTCCTCTTTTTAAAAAAACATGAGTCTGGCTAAAGGCTTATCAATTTTGTTTATCTTTTCAAAGAACCAACTCTTAGTTTTGTTGATCTTTTCTATTATTTGTTGTACTCTCTTTTTCATTTATTTCTGCTCTAATCTTTGATTTCTTTCCTTCTACTAACTTTGGGTATTGCTTGTTCTTCTTTTTCCTAGTACCTTTAGGTTTAAGGTTAGGTTGTTTATTTGAGATCTTTCTTGTTTCCTGAGGTAGGCTTGTATTGCTATAAACTTCCCTCTTAGAACTGCTTTTGCTATGTCCTATTGATTTTTGGATCATTCTGTTTACATTTTCATTTGTTTCTAGCTGTTTTTAAATTCCTTCTTAGATTTATTCAGTAATTCATTGGTTGTTTAGTAGCATATTTAGCCTCCATGTGTTTGTATTTTTTTTGCAGTTTTTTCCGTGTAATTCATTTCTAGTCTCATAGTGTTGTGGTTGGAGAAGATGCTTGATATGATTTCAGTTTTCGTAAATATACTGAGACTTCTTTTGTGGTCTAGCATATTCTCTATCTTGGAGAATGTTCCATGTGTACTTGAATGTGTATTCTTCTGCTTTTTAAAAAAACATGTTATTTTATATTGGAGTATAGTTGATTAGCATTGTTGTGATAGTTTCAGGTGTACAGCAAAGTGATTCAGTCATACATATATCTATTCTTTTTCCAATTCCTTTCCCATTTAGTTTGTTACATAATATTGAGCAGAGTTCCCTGTATTATACAGTAGATCCTTGTTGGTTATCCATTTAAAATATAGCCGTGTGTACATGTCAGTCCCAAACTCTGAATCTATCCCCCTCCCCATAACCATAAATTCAATCTCTAAGTCTGTGAGTCTGTTTCTGTTTTGTAAATAATTTCATTTGTATCATTTTTAAAATTTTAGATTCCACATACACGCAATATCATATGATATTTGTCTTTGTCTGACTTACTTCACTTAGCCTGATAATCTCCAAGTCCATCCATGTTGCTGCAAATGGCATTATTTCATTCCTTTTAATGGCTGAGTAATATTCCATTGTATATATATTCCAAATCTTCTTTATCCATTTGTCTGTTGATGGACATTTAGGTTGCTTCCATGTCTTGGCTATTGTAAACAGTGCTGCAATGAACACTGGGGTGCATTTATCCTTTTGAACCATGTTTTTCTCCAGATATATGCCCAGGAGTGGGATTGCTGGATCATATGGTAGCTCTATTTTTAGTTTTTAAAGGAACCTCCATACTGTTCTCCATAGTGCCTCTACCAATTTACATTCACACCAACAGTGTAGGAGGGTTCCCTTCTCTCCACACTCTCTCCAGCATTTGTTGTTTGTAGATTTTTTGATGATAGCCATTCTGACTGGTGTGAGGTGATATCTCATTGTAGTTTTGATTTGCATTTGTCTAATAATTAGTGATGTTGAACATCTTTTCATGTGCTTCTTGGCCATCTGTATGTCTTCTTTAGAGAAATGTCTATTTAGGTCTTCTGCCTATTTTTTTATTGGGTTGTTTGTTTTAATGATATTAAGCCACATGAGCTGTTTGTAAATTTTGGAGATTAATCTCATGTCGGTCACATTTGCAAATATTTTCTCCCAATATGTGGGTTGTCTTTTTGTTTTGTTTATGGTTTCCTTTGTGGTGCAAAAGCTTTTGAGTTTAATTAGGTCCTGTTTGTTTATTTTTTGTTTTTATTTCCATTACTATGGGAGATGGATCGAAAAAGATATTGCTGTGATATATGTCAGAGAGTGTTCTGCTTATGTTCTCCTCTAAGAGTTATAAGGTGTCCAGTCTCACATTTAGGTCTTTAATCCATCTTGAGTTTGTTTTTGTGTATAGTGTTAAAGGATGTTCTAATTTCATTTTTAACATGTCTCTGTCCAGTTTTCTCAGCACCATTCATTGAAGAGACTGTCTTTCTTCCATTGTGTAGTCTTGCTTCCTTTATCATAGATTAATCTACCATAGGTGTGTGGGTTTATTTCTGGACTTTCTATCCTATTCCATTGATCTATATGTCTGTTTTTGTGCCAGTATCATACTGTTTTGATGACTATAGCTTTGTAGTATAGTCTGAAGTCAGGGAGCCTGATTCCTCCAGCTCCATTTTTTTTTTTCGGTACGTGGGCCTCTCATTGTTGTGGCCTCTCCCGTTGCAGAGCACAGGCTCTGGACACGCAGGCTCAGCGGCCATGGCTCATGGGCCTAGCTGCTCCACGGCATGTGGGATCTTCCCAGACCGGGGCACGAACCCATATCCCCTGCATCGGCAGGAGGACTCTCAACCACTGCGCCACCAGGGAAGCCCCTCCAACTCCATTTTTCTTTCTCAAGATTGCTTTGGCTATTCAGGGTCTTTTGTGTCTCCATACAAATGTTAAGATTTTTTTGTTCTAGTTCTGTGAAAAATGTCATTGGTAATTTGATAAGGATTGTATTGAATCTGTAGATTGTCTTAGGTAGTGTAGTCATTGATTCTTCCAATCCAAGAACATGGTACATCATCCCATCTCTTTGTGTCATCTTCGGTTTCTTTCATCAGCATCTTATAGTTTTTGGAGTACAGGTCTTTTGTCTCCTTAGGTAGGTTTATTCCTAGGTATTTTATTCTTTTTGATGTGATGGTAAATGAGATTGTTTCTTGAATTTTTCTTTCTGATCTTTTGTTGTTAGTGTATAGAAATGCAACAGATTTCTATGTATTAATTTTTAAGCCACAGCTTTACCAAATTCATGGATGAGCTCTAGTTTCCTAGTAGCATCTTTAGGATTTTCTATGTATGGTATGTAATCTGCAGACAGTGACAGTTTAACTTCTTTTCCAACTTGGATTCCTTTTATTTCTTTTTCTTCTCTGATTGCTGTAGCTAGGACTTCCAAAACTATGTTGAATAAAAGTGGCGAGAGTGGACATCCTTGTCTCATTCAGGATCTTAGAGGAAATGCTTTTAGCTTTTCACTGTTAAGTATGATGTTAGCTGTGGGTTTGTCATATATGGCCTTTATTATGTTGAGGTAGGTTCCCTCCATGCCCACTTTCTGTAGAGTTTTTATCATAAATTGGTGTTGAATTTTGTCAAAAGCTTTTTCTGCATCTATTGAGATAATCACATGATTTTTATTCTTCAATTTGTTGATGTGGTGTATCACACTGTTTGATTTGTGGATATTGAAATATCCTTGCATCTCTGGGATAAATCCCACTCGATCATGGTGTATGGTCCTTTTAATGTATTGTTGGATTCGATTGATAGTATTTTGTGGAGGATTTTTGCGTCTGTGTTAATCAGTGATTTTGGCCTGTAATTTTCTTTTTTTGTGACATCTTTGTCTGGTTTTGGTATCAGAGTGATGGTGGCCTCAGAATAAGTTTGGGAGTTTTCCTTCCTCTGCAACTTTTTTGGAACAGTTTCAGAAGGATAGGTGTTAGCCCTTCTCTAAATGTTTGATAGAATTCACCTGTGAAGCCAGCAGGTCCTGGACTTTTGTTTGTTGGGAGTTTTTTAATCACAGTTTCAATTTCTTTACTTGTGATTGGTCTGTTCATATTTTCTATTTCTTCCTGGTTCAGTCTTGGAAGGTTATACCTTTCTAAGAATTTGTCCATTTCTTCCAGGTTGTCCATTTTATTGGCATACATTGCTTGTAGTAGTCTCTTATAATCCTTTGTATTTCTGTGGTGTCAGTTGTAAAGTTCTCCGTTTGCATTTCTAATTTTATTGATTTGAGTCCTGTCCCTTTTTTTCTTGATGAGTGTTGCTAAAGGTTTATCAATTTTTTTTTTTTTTTTTTTTTTTTTTTTTTGGTACGCGAGCCTCTCACTGCTGTGCCCTCTTCCGTTGCGGAGCACAGGCTCCAGACGCGCAGGCTCAGTGGCCATGGCTCACGGGCCCAGCCGCTCCGTGGCATGTGGGATCCTCCCAGACCAGGGCATGAACCCGCGTCCCCTGCATCAGCAGGCGAACTCTCAACCACTGCGCCACCAGGGAAGCCCGGTTTATCAATTTTGTTTATCTTTTCAAAGAACCAGCTTTTACTTTCATTGATATTTGCTATTGTCTTCTTTGTTTCATTTATTTCTGCTCTGATCTTTATGATTTCTTTCCTTCTACTAACTTTAGGTTTTATTTGTTCTTCTTTCTGTTTTTGCTTTACGTGTAAGATTAGGTTGTTTGAGATTTTTCTTGTTTCCTGAGGTAAGATTTTATTGCTATAAACTTCCCTCTTAGAACTGCTTTTGCTGCATCCCATAGGTTTTGGATTGTTGTGCTTTCATTTTCATTTGTCTCTTGGCAATTTTTGATTTCCTCTTTGATTTCTTCGGTGATCCATTGGTTGTTTAGTAGCATATTATTTAGCCTCCACGTGTTTGTGTTTTTTTTACAGTTTTCTTCTTGTAGTTTATTTCTAATCTTACAGTGTTGTGGTCAGAAAAGATGCCTGATATGATTTCAAATTTCTTAAATTTACCAAGGCTTGCTTTGTATACCAGCAAGTGGTCAGTCCTGGAGAATGTTCTGTGTGCACTTGAGAAGAATGTGTACTCTGCTCTTTTGGGATGGAGCGTTCTATAAATGTCAATTAAGTCCATCTGTTTTAATGTGTCATTTAAGGCCTGTGTTTCCTTATTGATTTTCTGTCTGGATGATCTGTCCATTGATGAAAATGGGGTGTTAAAGTCCCCCACTATTACTGTGTTACTGTTGGTTTCTCCCTTTATGGCTGTTAGTATTTACCCTATATATTGAGGTGCTCTTATGTTGGGTGTATATATATTTACAATTGTTATATCTTCTTGGAATGATCCCTTGATCATTATGCAGTGTCCTTCTTTGTCTCATAACAGTCTTTATTTTAAAGTCTATTTTGTCTGATAGGAGTATTGCTACTCCAGCTTTCTTTTGATTTCCATTTGCATGGAATACCTTCTTCCGTCCCCTCACTTTCAGTCTGTATGTGTTCCTAGACCTGAAGTGGGTCTCTTGTAGACTGCATGTATATGGGTCTTGTTTTTTGTATCCATTCAGCCAGTCTGTGTCTTTTGGTTGGGGCATTTAAACCATTTACATTTAAGGTAATTATCAATATGTATGTTTCTTTTGTCATTTTCTTAATTGTTTTAGGTTTATTTTTGTAGGTCTTTTTTTTCTTTAGCTCTGTTTGATTTTTCTTAACTCTTTGATGAACTCCTCACTGTGTTCATCCATTCTTCTCCCAAGTTCTTTGAGCATCGTTATGATCATTACCTTGAATTCTTTAGTGGGTAGATTACTTATCTCCACTTGAGCTAGTTCTTCTGGGATTTTATCTAGTTCTTTCATTTGGAACATATTCCTCTTTTGCCTCGTTTTGCCTAATTTTCTGTTTTTATTTCTATGCATTCGGTTGGTTGGTTACATTTCCTGACCTTGGAGAAGTGGCCTTTTGTATTAGATGTCCTGTGCATCCCAGCAGCACACTCGCCTCTGGTCACCAGAGCTATATGCTCTATTGGTGCCTTCTATGAGAGCTGCATGGGTCTTTCTTTTGTGATGGGCTGACTACTGTGGGTGGTCTGGTAGGCATGGGTGGTCCCCAGTCTAGCTGGTCGCCAGGCCCTGCCTTGTACAGAAGCTGTCAGCCACTGGATGGTGGGGCTGGGTCATGAGGTGGCTAGCTGTGGAGCCCAGGGAAGACCTGGGGTTAATGCTGCCCTGCTGGTGGTTGTGGGACTGGTTCCTGACATGACTGGCTGTGGGGTTTGAGGTATCCCAAAGCTGATGCTGGCCCATTGGTGAGTGGGACTGGTGTTGACCTCCTTGTTGGTGTGGCCAGGGCCTAGGGGGTCCCATGGCTGCTGGCAACCTGATGGTGGGCTAGGTCAGGGCACAGGTGTTCCTGGGGTTAGTGCTTAGCCACTGGTGCGCAGAGCTGTGTCCTGGCTACAAGGCCCTGCAGATCCCAGGAATGGTGTTGGCCCTCTTGTGTACAGGCTGGTTCCTGACCAGCTCGTATTGGTCCACTGGTGGGTGGTGGGTTTGGATCCCAGGGCTGCTAGCTGAGGGACCCAAGGTTTCCCTGAGCTGGGTGTTGGCCTGCTGGTTGGTAGGGCTGGGGCCTAGGGGATCCTGGGGCTGGTGCCAGCCTGCTGGTGGGTTGGCTGTGTCCTGACAAGGCAGGCTGCAGGGCTGTGGTGGCCTGAGGCTGGTGCCTGCCTGCTGGTGGATGAAGCCAGGTTCTGGGGCTAGTGCCAGTCTACTGGTGGAAATAATCAGGTCCTGGGGTCACTGGCTAAAGGGCCTGGGAGTCCCAGAGCTGGTGTCTGTCTGCTGGTGGGTGGGGCTGAAGCCCAGGAGGTCCTGGGGTTAGTGCCTGTGCACCGGTGTGGGGGGCTGGGTCTTGGACCCTCTCATGGACGAGGCTGGGTCCCAGAGCAGCTGTGGGCTCAGGGCGCCTCAAGGTAGCAGGCCTGCTGGTGGATAGGGCTGTGTCTCTGCTTGGCTAGTTGCTTGACCTGAGGTATCTCAGTACTGGTGCTGACAGGCTGTTGTCCAGGGCTGGGTCCTAGGAGGATTCCAGAATGACACTTGACAGCACTGGTGTCCATGTGGTAGCATGAGCTCCCAGAAATGGCTGCTGCCAGAGTCTATGTACCCGAGGTGAGTTCCAGTTGCCTCCTGCCTCTCTGGGAGGCTTTCCAAGGTCAGCGGGTACATCTGACCCAGGGTCCTTTCGTATTACTCCTTCTGTTCTGGGTCCCAGAGTGTGTGTTTTGTGTGTGTGTCGTTTAAGAGTCTCTATTTCCCTCTGACTCTCCTGAAAGTAAGCCTCATTGTCCTTAAAACTGAGCATTCCGGGGCTTGTTTTCCTGGTGCAGGAGCGCAGTGTGGGGCTGGGCCCTCTCTCTCCTTGGAGAGAATCTCTGCAATTCTCATTATCCTACTGTTTGTGGGTCAACCACCCAGGGGTGTGGGGTTTGACTTTACTGTGTCTCCGCTCCTCCTACCAGTGTTGTTGTGGTTCCTTCTTTATATCTTTTGTTGTAGAAGATCTTTTCTGCCAGTCTTCTGGTCTTTCTCATCAGTAGTTGCTCTGTAAATAGCTGTTATTTTGGTGTGCCCACGGGAGCAGGTGAGCTCGGCATCTTCCTGCTCCACCATCTTGGCCACGTCCTCACAACCGTAGAGCCACAGCTGTGGCAAGTTCTAAGTCCACAGGGCAGGCAAACAGTCTGGAAACTCATGCAGGGTTTCTGTGTTATAGTCTTGAGGTAGAATTCTTTTTCCTATGATTAAATTTCTATTATTTTCTCATGAGTGAAGTTGAGGAGGATCTTTTCATATGATTAAGACCATGTATATTCCTTTTTTTTTTTTTTTTTTTTCTTTTTTTTGAGGTACGCGGGCCTCTCACTGCTGTGGTCTCTCCCGTTGTGGAGCACAGACTCCGGACGCGCAGGCCCAGCGGCCATGGCTCACGGGCCCAGCCACTCCGCGGCACGCGGGATCCTCCCAGACCGGGGCACGAACCCGTGTCCCCTGCATCGGCAGGCAGACTCCCAACCACTGCGCCACCAGGGAAGCCCTGTATATTCCTTTTTTGATGAGCACTGTTTCTATCTCTTGCCCATTTTCCTATTGGACAATAGTGTTTTTATTTGTTGACCCCTTTATATAGTAAAGATATTAACCCTTTGACTGTAAAGTTAAAATCTCATCACAGTATTTTTTTTCTCTTGGTATTTTTTTTCCAAAGAATTTTAATATTTGCATGTTGTCAAATTGCTCAGGCTTTACTTTACGGTTCTGAGTTTCATGGCATTCTTAGCATGTCAGTTAGGATTGCAAGTATCGCACAACTGCAGGAAACCAAAATCTAAATACAGTGTCTCAAGTAAATGGGATGTGTGTGTGTGTGTGTGTGTGTGTGTGTGTGTGGGGGGGGGTGTGTGTGTGTCATGGTGAGAAGTCTAGAGGTATAGATGGTGGTTAGCATTGGTTCAGCTGTTCAACCTTTTCAGGGCCACTGTCTCTTATTTTACTTTCTTGGTCTTTCCCTTCTGGTCCCAAGATGATCTCTTTAGGGTGCCAGCATGTTTTATTTTTATTGGGAAAACAAGAACATTTCCCAGCACATTTTCATTTAAGTCTCAATGACCAAAACCAAGTCACACAACCCCTACAGCTGTAAGGGAGTCTGGGAGAGTGGAGAACAAGACTGCCATCATGACCCATCTTTGGAAGTTGAGACTATTGCCACCCTGAAAAGAACTGGGGTTTTATTTACCTGGGAAGAAGTGGGGGAGTGGATAATGGATATGATGGACAAATGATTCACACCATTTGGCATGTTAGAAAAGGCTTTCCTCACTTCAAGATTATAAAAAACTATTTCCCCATGTTTTCTTCTAATGCTTTTAGGGCTTAACAGCCTTTTGATCTTTGATTCATTTGGTTTTTATTTTACTAATTTTGGAATCCGTGTATAATTTTTTCATGAGATGACAACTCGATTGTCTTAACACTATTTACTGAAAAATCATTTTGCTTTTTCACTGGTTTAAAGTTCTGCCTTTATCTTATACAAAATTCCTATATGAATCTGAGTCAGGTTCTTGATTTTCTAGTCTGTTCTATTGATGTATTTATGTACCAGTACCATAATATTTTAATTAGCTAAAATTTGGGAGAATAGATTTCTTTCACTATTTTTCCCTCCAGAGATATCCTGGCAGTTCTTGTGTGTTTATTCTCCAAATGAACATTAGAATCACTTTGTGTAGTTCAAAATAAATTCTGTTGATTTTACGAGGATGACATACAGTTTAGATTAATTTGGGAAAATTGACATCTTTATGATGTTGAGTCTTCCTGTCTAAGAACACATCACTTTTTATTTATGTAAGATTTGGGGGATTCCCTCAGTAGCATTATAAATTTTTCTTGCTTTTTTTTTTTTAGAGTTATTCCTAGGTGTGTTATCTTTTGCTTCCATTGTGAGTGGAATCATTTCTTCCATTATAAATTCTAAGCAGATGTTGTTTATATACAGACTTTGCTTTAAAAATTTTAATTTTGTATGTAGACAGCTTTAATTTCTTATTTTTTAATAGATCTTTATTGGAGTATAATTGCTTCACAATACTGAGTTAGTTTCTGTTGCACAACAAAGCGAATCAGCCATATGCACACACATGTCCCCGTATCCCCTCCCTCTTGAGCCTCCCTGCCATCCTCCCTATCCCACACCTCTAGGTCATCGCATAGCACCGAGCCGATCTCCCTGTGCTATGCTGCTGCTTCCCACCAGCCAACTATTTTACATTCGGTAGTGTATATATGTCGATGCTACTCTCACTTCACCCCAGCTTCGCCCTCCCACTCCATGTCCTCAAGTCCATTTTCTATGTCTACCTCTTTATGCCAGTCCTGCAACTAGGTTCATCAGTACCATTTTTTTTTAGATTCCATATACATGCGTTATCATATGGTATTTGTTTTTCTGACTCACTTCACTCTGTGTGACAGACTCTAGGTCCATCCACCTCACTACAACTAACTCAATTTCCTTTCTTTTTTATGGCTGAGTAATATTCCATTGTATATATGTGCCACATCTTCTTTATCCATTCCTGTGTCGATGGACATTTAGGTTGGTTTCATGTCCTGGCTATTGTAAATAGTGCTGCAATGAACATTGTGGTACATGTCTCTTTTTGAATTACGGTTTTCTCAGGTATATGCCCAGTAGTGGGATTGCAGGGTCATATGGTAGTTCTAGTTTTAGTTTTTTAAGGAACCTCCATACTGTTTTCCATAGTGGTTGTATCAATTTATATTCCCACCAACAGTGCAAGAGGGTTCCCTTTCACCACACCCTTTCCAGCATTTATTGTTTCTAGATTTTTTGATAATGGCCATTCTGACCAGCATGAGGTGATACCTCATTGTAGCTTTGATTTGCATTTCTCTAATAATTAGTGATGTTGAGCATCTTTTCATGTGCCTCTTGGCCATCAGTATGTCTTCCTTGGTGAAATGTCTCTTTAGGTCTTCTGCCCATTTTTTAACTGGATTGTTTGGGGTTTTTTTGATATTGAGCTCCGTGAGCTGTTTGTATATTTTGGAGATTAATCCTTTGTCTATTGTTTTATTTGCAAATATTTTGTCCCATTCTGAGGGTTGTCTTTTTGTCTTGTTTATGATTTCCTTTGCTGTGCAAAAGCTTTTAAGTTTAATTAAGTCCCATTTGTTCATTTTTGGTTTTATTTCTGTTACTCTAGGAGGTGGGTCAAAAAAGATCTTGCTGTGGTTTATGTCAAAGAGTGTTTTCCCTATGTTTTCCTCTAAGAGTTTTTATAGTATCTGGTCTTACATTTAAGTCTTTAATTCATTTGGAGTTTATTTTTGTGTATGGTGTTAGGTAGTGTTCTAATTTCATTCTTTTACGTGTAACTGTCTAGTTTTCTCAGCACCACTTATTGAAGAGGCTGTCTTTTCTCCATTGTATGTTCTTGCCTCCTTTGTCGTAAGTTAGGTGCCCATACGTGTGTTGGTTTATCTCTGGGCATTCTATCCTGTACCATTGATCTATATTTCTGTTTTTGTGTCAGTACCATACTGTCCTGATTACTGTAGCTTTGTGGTATAGTTTGAAGTCAGGGAGCCTGATTCCTCCCACTCCGTTTTTCTTTCTCAAGATTGCTTTGGCTATTTGGGGTCTTTTGTGTTTCCATACGAATTGTAAAATTTTTTGTTATAATTCTGTGAAGAGTGATTTTTTTGTTATAATTTTGTGAAGAGTGACATTGGTAGTTTGATAGAAATTGCATTGAATCTGTAGATTGCTTTGGGTAGTTTAGTCATTTTCACAATATTCTTCCACAAGAACATGGTGTATTTCTCCATCTGTTTATGTCATCTTTGATTTCTTTCATCAGTGTTTTATAGTTTTCTGAGTACAAGTCTTTTGCCTTCTTAGGCAGGTTTATTCCCAAGTATTTTATTTTTTGTTGCAGTGGTAAATGGGAGTGTTTCCTTAATTTCTCTGATTTTTTGTTGTTGGTATATAGGAATGCCAGAGATTTCTGTGCATTAATTTTGTATCCTGCAACCTTACTAAATTCATTGATGAGTTCCAGTAGTTTTCTGGTGACATCATTAGGATTTTCTATGTAAAGTATCATGTCATCTGCAAACAGTGACAGTTTTACTTCTTGTTTTCCAATTTCCTTTTGTATTTCTTTTATTTCTTTTTCTTCTTTGATTGCTGTGGCTAGGACTTCCAAAACTATGTTGAATAAGAGTGGTGAGAGTGGACATCCTTGTCTTCTTCCTGATCTTAGTGGAAATGCTTTCAGTTTTTCACCATTGAGTGTGATGCTTGCTGTGGGTTTGTCATATATGACCTTTATTATGTTGAGGTAGGTTCCCTCTATGCCCATTTTCTGGAGACTTTATCATAAATGGGTGTTGAATTTTGTCAAAACCTTTTTCTGTATCTATTGAGACGATCATATGGTTTTTTTTTTTTTTTTTGATCATATGGTTTTTATTCCTTGATTTATTGATGTGGTGTATCACATTGATTGATTTGCATATATTGAATCTTTGCATCCCTGGGATAAATCCCACTTGATCATGGTGTATGATCCTTTTAATGTGCTGTTGGATTCTGTTTGCTATTATTTTATTGAGGATTTTTGCATCTATGTTCATCAGTGATATTGGTCTATAATTTTCTTTTTTTGTGATATCTTTTTCTGGTTTTGGTATCAGGGTGATGGTGGCTTTGTAGAATGAATTTGGGAGTGTTTCTACCTCTGCAATTTTTTTGAAGAGTTGGAGAAGGATAGGTGTTAGCTCTTCTTTAAATGTTTGATAGAATTCGCCTGTGAAGCCATCTGGTCCTGGACTGTTGTTTATTGGAACATTTTAAATTATGGTTTCAATTTCATTACTTGTAATAGGTCTGTATATATTTTCTAATTCTTTCTGCTTCTGTCTTGGAAAATTGTATCTTTCCAAGAATTTGCCCATTTCTTCGTGGTTATCCATTTTATTGGCATATAGTTGTTTGTAGTAGTCTCTTATAATCCCTTGTATTTCTTTAGTGTCAGTTGTGATTTTTCCTTTTTCATTTCTAATTTTATTGATTTGCATTCTCTCCCTTTTTTTCTTGATGAGTCTGGCCAAGGGTTTATCAATTTTGTTTATCTTCTCAAAGAACCACCTTTTAGTTTTATTGTTCTTTGCTATTGTTTTCTTCATTTCTATTTCATTTATTTCTGCTCTGGTCTGTATGATTTCTTTCCTTCTACTGACTTTGGGTTTTCTTTGTTCTTCTTTCTCTAGTTGTTTTAAGTATAGTGTTAGATTGTTTACTTGAGATTATTCTTGTTTCTTGAGGTGAGATTGTATTGCTATAAACTTCCTTCTTAGAATTGCTTTTGGTGCGGCCCATAGGTTTTGGGTTATTGGGTTTTCACTGTCATTTGTTTCTATGTATTTTTTAATTTCTTCTTTGATTTTTTTCAGTGATCTCTTGGTTATTTAGTAGCTCACTGTTTAGCCTCAATGTATTTGTGTTTTTTACAGTTCTTTTTCCTGTAATTGATTTCCCATCTCATAGTGTTGTGGTCAGAAAAGTTGCTTGATATGATTTCAATTTTCTTAAATTTTCCGAGGCTTGATTTGTGACCCAAGATATGATCTATTCTGGAAATTGTTCCATGTGCACTTGAGAAGAAAGTGTATTCTGCCAATTTTGGGTGGAAAGTTCTATAATATCAGTTAGATCTATCTGGTCTATTGTATCATTTGAAGCTTGTGTTTCCTTATTTATTTTCTGTTTGGATGATCTGTCCGTTGGTGTAAGTGGGCTGTTAAAGTCCCCTACTATTTTTGTGTTACTGTTGATTTCTCCTTTCATGGTTGTTAGCGTTTGCCTTATGTATTGAGGTGCTCCTTTTTTGGGTGCATAACATTTATAATTGTTATATATTCTTCTTGGATTGATCCCTTGATCATTATGTAGTGTCCCTCCTTATCTCTTGTAACAGTCTTTATTTTAAAGTCTATCTTATCTGATATGAGTATTGCTACTCCAGCTTTCTCTTGATTTCAGTTTGCATGGAATATCTTTTTCCATCCCTCCTCTTTCAGTCTGTATGTGTCCCTAGGTCTGAAGTGAGTCTTTTGTAGACAGCATATATATGGGTCTTGTTTTTGTATCCATTCAGCCAGTCTGTGTCTTTTGGTTGGGGCATTTAATCCATTTACATTCAAGGTTATTATTTGATGTGTATGTTCCTATTGCCATTTTCTAAATTGTTTTGCGTTTGTTTTTGTGGGTCTTCTCTTGTGTTTCCTGCTTAGAGAAGTTTCTTTAGCATTTGTTGTAAAACTGGTTTGGTGGTGCTGAATTCTCTTAGCTTTTGCTTGTCTGAAAAGTTTTGACTTCTCCATCGAATCTGAATGAGATCCTTGCTGGGTAGAGTAATCTTGGTTGTAGGTTTTCTCCTTCATTACTTTAAGTATATCCTGCTACTCCCTCTGGCCTGCAGAGTTTCCACTGAAAAATCAGCTGATAACCTTATGGGGATTCCTTTGTATGTTATTTTTTGTTTTTCCCTTGCTGCTTTTAATATTTTTTCTTTGAATTTAACTTTTGTTTGTTGGATTCATATGTGTCTTGGTGTATTTTTCTAAGTGTTTATCCTGTATGGGACTCTGTGTGCTTCCTGGACTTGGGTGACTGTTTCCTTTCCAGTGTTAGGGAAGTTTTCAACTATTATCTCTTCAAATATTTTCTCAGACCCTTTCTTTTTCTTTCTTCTGGGACCCCTATAATTCAAATGTTGGTGATAGTCTTCAATTCTTTTCATTCTTTTTTCTTTATTCTGCTCCTTGGCAGTTATTTCCACCGTTTTGTCCTCCAGCTCACTTATTCATTCTTCTGCCTCAGTCACTCTGTTATTGATTCCTTCTAGTGTATTTTTTATTTCAGTTATTGTGTTGTTCATCTCTGTTTGTTTGTTCTTTAGTTCTTCTAGATCTTTGTTAAACATTTCTTGTATTTACTCGACCTGTGCCTCCATTGTATTTCTGAGATTCTGGATCATCTTTACCATCATTACTATGAATTCTTTTTCAGGTAGATTGCCTATTTCATCTTCATTTATTTGGTCTTGTAGGTTTTTAACTTGCTCCTTCATCTGTGACCTTTTTTTGCTGTCTCTTTTTTTTTTTTTTTGAGTGGAATTGTGTTCTTGTCTTACTGGTTGTTTGGCCTGAGGCTTCCAACACTGGAGTTTGTAGGCTATTGGGTAGAGCTGGGTCCTGGTGCTGAGATGAGGAACTCCATGAGACTTCACTCCGATGAATACTCCCTGGGATCTGAGGTTCTCTGTTAGGCCAGTGGTTTGGACTTGGCGCTCCCATGGCAGGAGCTTCAGCCTGACCCTGGGCTCGTGAACCAGGATCCTGCAAGCTGCCGGTTCACTTTGGGGTTCCTCCCATCTCCTTGGGGGTCATAGTCCTGCACCAGTGGCTGGCAGGTGCCCTAGTTGTTGGGAGATGCTAACTCTATGTCTTCCCACACCACCATCTTGACCAATTTCTTATTATTTATAATAATCTTCAGTGAATTTTTGTGTGTTCTCCAAGAAAACATCGTAGTATCACCAAAGGTTACACTTGTCATTTTTTTCTTCTTGTCTAATTCATTTGAATAATACTTACACAGAGTAAAGTTAAACAGAAATAGAAATAGTGATAGACAGCCTTGTCTTATTTATGAATTTATCAGAGACCATATATAAACATATATATGTATGTAATGTGTTTATACTTGTTCTGTATATATGTAATGTGTGTATATATATTCATATGTAATGTCAAGGAAGTATCCATCTATTTCTATTATAAGAGTTTTTGTTGGATGCCTTTTTAGAAACCTTACTTTAGAAAATTAAGATAAGTCCGTGAATTTTAGATTTATTGACCAGATGGGAGATATTCCAAGCAGTATGGGGGAGAAATGAGCGAGACAAAAAGTCTTATCCAGACAGTAGTGTGACTATTCAGTTTATAAGGGGGTCAGGGAAATGTTTTCAGAATGGAGCATGTTGCAGGAAAACATGTTTTATTTACTGGCAAATGGGATACATTGTTGTGTTGCTCCAGTGCTTAATTGTCACTCTGAATTGCTGCTTATAATTAAAGGTTAAACCCAACATGGTACAGTTTGAAATAACTCCATATTCTTCCACATACCTGCACTGTTCAGATCTTCTTGGAAAGGAATACATTTTGTTTAAAATTTTAAAAAGTAATGTTTCCATTCATGTTTGCTTTTTTTGTTAACATCCTTAACTGTAGACACTTTTGTAAAGCCTCCTTTTTGATGTGAAAAATAATAAAACTCCTGATTTGAAATTAGTGAAGGAAAAGAATGTGGAGAATCTAGAGAAAATATTAGTGTTTTTCTTTCTGGGGAAGGTTAAAGTAGATGCAGTAATGCTACCTGAAGACCAAGACCTCTTTTGATGGTTTTAAGTTTGCAGAATCAATGTGTACTGTCTTTGATCTGTTATTTGGAAAGAGATTGAGCTCATGTTAAACCTCCCAAGTTGTGCTTTGACACTTTGGAGACTGACACAGGTTTTTACATTATTTTCTACTTCCTGGAATGAGCTTTTTAATGGACTTGATACAAACAGCAGCAGCAAAGAATGAATGACTGAACCAAGTTGAGTGACTGTGCCCAGGTAACAAAGATGGGAGAGGAGGACCCAAGAGAGTTAATGTTGATAAGGATCCCACATGCTTTACTGTTGCTTAAGCTCTCCAGGGAGTTCAAAGGATGTTACAGTATGGTCTGATTACCTCTCCCAGCAACTCTGGACCATAGGTAATAAGTAGAAAGGAAGCTCTCATCTTTGGTAGTTAAATGCTGGAATTGGAACAATGAGAGCCCTGTTCCTCTAGCATTCCCCAAACACTGTACAATGGAAACCCCAGTCTTCTCTGGATTCCCTCTCCAGGTGAGGTGACACTGGCCAGGACTCCTCTTGCCCTCCTCTTAGTTGAGTCAGCTTTGGTTTCCCCCTTGTGTTAGAGAAAGTGAATCCCACACTTCTTTTAATCACAATTGACAATACTGGCTTTGTGGATTCAGCTGTCTCTCCAGTGCCTACTCTTGATGAAGGGTGAAAAGTGATAAGCTAGAAACTGGATTCATTGAGCTGGCTTGGCTACAACTCAATGACCCCAGGCAAACAAGTCTTATCAACTTTCATTAGATCAATTCTAATCCCTGAACTGTGTAATTCTTCCCAAGCTACAGTCCTTCCCATATCTCTAGATGCAAAGAAACATTGAAAAGTAACCTGCAGGTGTCTGGATGGGGGATTTGGGGAGGAATGTATCACTGACAGACACAGGTTTGGGTGACTGTTAATAGTGGCATCTATTATATAATTTTAAAGTTTCTGAGAGAGCTCACATTGCTTATTTTTGCAAAATGAAGTGAGGGAAAGGGGAAGGGATAAGGAAAAATTCCCAGAATTGAGTTTTTGAAAAAGAAAGATGAACTTAGTATTTACCTGCAAATTATAGTTGTCATTATTATAGTTGTATCAGAATAGTGACTCACATCTTGAGATAAGGATTCAGGGTACTGTGGCAGCCCAGATCAGGCTTCTGAATCTAGAGCTTCTGCGGGAGAGTAATTCACTCCACAGAAGGAACACAAAGTTCCTCTCAGCACCTCTTAGACCATTTGTCATAAAATTGAATGTAAAACATAGTTCCTGTGGAAACATCAATTTATGCCCACATAATAGGTGGTATTGAATATGAAGGAGAAAGTATGGTTGGGAACTGAAGGGATGAGAAACAGAGTAGAGGTTATGGAAATAGCAGAATCACCAAAGTATTATGTAATCTGGAGTCATTTTGTATGTGAGCAAACAATAACACACATGTTCTTGAGTCAGCAAAAAATTAAACTGTCTAAATATTTAATAAACCAAGGAGCTGTAACAGTGGTAAAACTTCTATCCAAAAAAATAAAGACTTAAAATTTATTAAAGTCATTCAGCCAACGCAATATTGAAGAAGAAAGTTTGGAGGACTGATACTACCTGACTTCAAGAATTACTATAAAGCTACAATAATCATGATAGTGTGTTAGGACTTCCCTGGTGGCGCAGTGGTTAAGAATCTGCCTGCCAATGGAGGGAACACGTGTTCGAGCCCTGGTCTGGGAAGATCCCACATGCCACAGAGCAACTAAGCCCGTGCGCCACAACTACTGAGCCTGTGCTCTAGAGCCTGTGCTCCACAATAAGAGAAGCCACTGCAATGAGAGGCCCATGCACCGCAACAAAGAGTAGCCCCCTACTCACCGCAACTAGAGAAAGCCTGCAGGCAGTAACGAAGACCCACCACAGCCAAAAATAAATAAACAAATAAATTTATTTTTTTAAAAAAGGTAGTGTGTTATTGGCAAAAGAACAAATAGGTCAGTGGAACAGAATAGAGAGCCCAGAAATAGACCCACATAATATAGTCAACTGATCTTTACAGTGGAGCAAAGGCAATATAATGGAGCAAAGATAAGCTTTTGAACAAATGGTGCTGAAACAACTGGACATCCACATGCAAAAAGAAAAAAGTGCATCTAAACAGACCTTACATGCTTCACAAAAATTAACTCAAAATGGATCATATACCTAAATGTAAGAT
Organism: Kogia breviceps; assembly: GCF_026419965.1. Taxonomy (NCBI): domain Eukaryota; kingdom Metazoa; phylum Chordata; class Mammalia; order Artiodactyla; family Physeteridae; genus Kogia; species Kogia breviceps. Next base: position 8,228,603 of record NC_081321.1, on the reverse strand, counting down.
GCAAAACTTTAAAACTCCTAGAAGATGACATAGGAGAAAATCTAACACAGGATGACCTTGGGTTTGGTGATGACATTTTAGATACAATACCGAAAGCACAATCCATGAAAGGAGGAATTGATAAGTTGGACTACTTAAAATTAAATTCCACCCTATGAAAGACACTGTCAACAGAACAAAAAGACAATCCACAGAGTAGGGGAAAACATTTGCAAAAGTTATATCTGATAAAGGACTGTTCTCCAAAATATGCAAATAACTCTTAAAACTCAACAATAAGAAAACAGCTCAATTAAAAAATGAGTCAAATCCAGTGGTTAGAACACCACACATTCACTGCCGAGGACCTGGGTTCAATCCCTGGTTGGGGAACTAAGATTCCACAAGCTGCATGGTGCAGCCAAAAAAAAAAATAGAAGGATATGCAGATGACAAGCACATGAAAAGATGCTCCACAGCATATGTCATTAGGGAAGTGCAAATTAAAACAATAATGAAGTATCACTACACACCCATTACCATGGCCAAAATCCAGACCACTAACAATAGAATGCTGACAAGGATATGGAGCAATAGGAACTCTCGTTCATTGCTGAGGAACATGGGCATACAAAATGGTACAGCTACTTTGCACAACAGATTGGCAGTGTCTTACATAACTAAACATAGTCTTACCATATGATCCAGCAGTCATGCTTCACAATATTTACCCAAATGAATTGAAAACTTAAGTCCACACAAAAACTTGCATACAGATGTTTATAGCAGCTTTATTCATAATTTCCAAAACTTGGAAGCAACCAAGATGTTCTCCAGTAGGTGAATGAATAAACTGTTTCGTCCAGACAGTGGAATATTATTCAGCACTGAAAATGATTTATCAAGCCATGAAAAGACATGGTGAAACCTTAAATGCATATTACCAAGTGAAAAGGCTATGTACTCTATGATTCCAACTACATAACATTCTGGGAAAGACAAAACTATGGAGACAGTAGAAAGATCAGTGGTTGCCAGGGGTTATAGGGAGGAAGGGATGAATAGACAGAGCACAGAGATTTTTTAGGGCAGTGAAACTATTCTGTGTGATGTTATAATGGTGGCTACATGACCTGATATATTTGTCCAAAATATCATAGAACGTGCAACACCAAGAGTGAATCATAATGTAAACTAGGGACTTTGGGTGATAATGAAGTGTCAGTATCAATTCATCAGTTGTGGCAAATGTACCACTCTTGTGGAGCGTGGATAATGGGGAGGCTGTGGATGTGTAGAGGCAGGGGGTGTGCGGGAAATCTCTGTATCTTCTGCTCAGTTTTGCTGTGAACCTAAAATGGCTCTTAAAAAATAAAGTATATTAAAACAAAGACAAGAATAGGTTATTCAGGTCTTAAAATAGTAATTTCATTTTCTGAAACTTGTATTTACGTTTCATATCACCAATATGCCTGACAAATGAATTATTTCTTTTTTTTTTTTTTTTTTTTTGCGGTATGCGGGCCTCTCACTGTTGTGGCCTCTCCCGTTGTGGAGCACAGGCTCCGGACGCGCAGGCCCAGCGGCCATGGCTCACGGGCTCAGTTGCTCCGCGGCATGTGGGATCTTCCCGGACCAGGGCACGAACCCGTGTCTCCTGCATTGGCAGGCGGATTCTCAACCACTGCGCCACCAGGGAAGCCCTGAATTATTTCTTGATTAAACAAAATTTTGAATTCTAAAAATATTGAAAATTGGATAAGGTTGGGGATTTTGTTAAGTATTCTAGTTTGAGTTTCACTAGGGCTACAGAGAATCCAGTAGATAATTTTACAAATATGAGTTGGGGAAGAGAGTAAGAATATTCTCCTTGAGTTATTTCCCTATTTGACCCAGGGAATATATGTGTCTAGAAGAAAGAAGCACATTCTCTGATCTTCTACTTCCTAGAAATCTCTCTGTCACAGATTTATATTTTGGCAAAGGTGAATATGGGCTGGCTACCCTGACAGCTAAACTTTAATTGGTGATTTGCGTGAAGGAGCAAAGCCCTTGCCTGCCTATTGGAAGATGAAATTACCACAAAGAACTTCATAGGGGCTGCATTTAGATACAGCTCATTATATCTTTTAAATTTTTATTTATTTATAAAATTTTATTTATTTTATTTTATTTTATTCATTCATTTTTGGCTGTGTTGGGTCTTTGTTGCTGTGCGTGAGCTTTCTCTAGTTGCAGCGAGCAGGAGCTACTCTTCGTCGCAGTGCGTGGGCTTCTCACTGTGGTGGCTTCTCTTGTTGCGGAGCACAGGCTCTAGGCATGCGGACTTCAGTAGTTGTGGCTCGCGGGCTCTAGAGCACAGGCTCAGTAGTTGTGGTGCACGGGCTTAGCTGCTCCGTGGCATGTGGGATCTTCCCGGACTAGGAATTGAACCCGTGTCCCCTGCATTAGCAGGCAGATTCTTAACCACTGTGCCTCCAGGGAAGTCCCTCTTTTTTATTTTTATTGCCTGGGGAGTGTCTCAGCTGAGGGCTTGGGTGGAATCTGGGCTGAGCCTCTGTGTAGTTGGGGCTAGGAATTTTGCCCCATTGGCAAGGTTAAAGCTTGGCAGAGGCTGGGGGTTACCCCAAAGGAAGACTGGTTGCAAGGAGTCAGACCCCAGGAGCAAGTAGAGAAGCAAGGTGGAGTCTGAAAGGAGATTCCAGGAAGTAAAAGCCCTAGGTTAATTTCAGAGGCAGAGACTGGCCAAACCATGCACAGATGTTTCCTCAAAACTGGATAGATTTTTGCCACTTGAGCTGGATTCCATCATAGCATTTATACCTGTTACTGTATCTCTGTTTTTAAAGGGGGATAAAAGGATATAGTTTATGACAGGAAGAAACAAAGATGGCTGTGGGGTTATAGGTTCTACCAAGCTAGTAGGACTGACTAGTCATTACTAAGCCAGTCAGTCTAACAAGTGTCTGGGCAACTTGACTAGATGGGGTACAACCAGGAGAAGGTCAAAATTGTTTAGAATGCCTTGTCAACTCTTTGCCTTTTTTAAGGTACCACACAGGTGAATCTTGCCAATGGAAAGCCCGAGGAACTCTTAGATGGATCAAGGAATGACAAAAATATCTTTAAAAGTGATGTGTTTACATTTGATCTCTTCAATCTTTTGGATATTTATTGTTTCACTAAGAGATGGTCTTGGGTCTAATGGGATCTCTTTACTTTGTTGGGGCTGATTTTGTTTTCCCATTTCCTCAAACTGCTGGCTGTTCCCTTCTTCCAACCAGGCAGGACTGCCTTAAAAATAGGACTACAGCAGGAATCCTGTGGTGGTTGGAAGAGCCTGAATCTTTTGAGAGCCCCATTCAGCTTTCCCATCTTGAGGCGCTTCCCCTCTACGCAACTCCTTCCACTCCAGTTCTTGGCTTTCTGCCCCAGTTCACGCTCCAGAGCTCCCACAGGGACTGCTTGGTCTTGATCTTTTTCCCTGAGAATATTTCCCAGCTACAAGAGTAATAAAGCATAGATAACATGAGTCAGTTATGTTTCTGCCTTCCTGGAGCTTAAGAAATTTGGGATGGGATGGGCAGCAGCAAAGACATGCATAAATAATTACACATCAAGTCAGAATCCAGAAAAATCATTATTGGAAACCAGTATATTCACGTAGTTAGTCAACCAATCACTATTTATCAGAGCTAATTTTGGGCTAGTTGTGGTTTGGAATCTAGTTTCTGGATGTGTTTTTTTTAAAAAAAGATAGTCTTCTTTCTGGCTGATGCACTTTTATGGAGTGCTCAGCATAGTGGAAAGAGCTATAAGAAGAGATGGGGCGATAGCTTTCTGTGAGGTGATATACACCTTATCCCTGTAATGGACTCTCATGATGAATGCCTTAGCTATTCCAGATGCTTCCAAGTCACTCTGTTATTTCTGCCTCACTACAGAATTGAACATAGAGAGCTAGGCATGGAGGGTTCACAAAGTGTCAGTGTACTTTATTTAGTTATGAAATAAGACAGAGCTCCTCCTTTTGAGTAGAGAAATCTGGTTCTGCTTTTGGATACCACCTGTCTGACTCTGAACTTTGAACTCCTAAGATGTCAAGTGTTATAGATGGCTTTGGTGTGGACTTAATGATACTCACTTAGATGGACCAAGGAATGGCAGAGATATCCTTTAAAAGCAATATGTTTACATTTGATTCATTTAATCTAATAAATTTTATTGTGTCATTAAGAGAAGGGATTTAATGAGATCATTTGTTGGATATAAGTAGCTAATACTTGTAAAAGAGGTTGTTTATAGGTGAGAGAAAGGACTGACCAAAGGAAATTCATACTGTTTGGGAATAAATAAAATTAAGCCCTTAATTAATACTTTACCCTCAAAGTATGGTTCATAATCTGGTTGATTTATTGCTCTTTGTGTAACTTGTTGAGATTTTTATAACAGGGGCAATATTTCCCATCATCCCTGTCTGTGCTCCTGAAAAAATTAGCTATCCTAGAACACAGAGCAAAACCTTCATTCTACAAAAAAAAAAAAGATTGAATTCCTACTATTTTATAAGTGCCATAGTAGACATCTACCATTCATTATTTCATTTAGTCATATCACAACAACTAAAGGAACTTGGTATTACCATTATTTTATAGAGAGTTTATACAGCTAGTGAATAGCGTACCCCAACCCCAAAGCCTTTCCCCAGAGGGAAAGGTAGTAGGACCATTCAAGGTGGGATCATCCACTAAGGGTGAGGAAAGGAGCAGAGTAGGTTCCAAAGGCAAAATTTACCTATTTACAAATTTGCATAGGGCCGATTCTCTCCTGCAGTATAAAGTCTGAAAGCTGGGTGTCTCCAGGACCATAAGTGCTGCCCATCATAAATTTGTTTGCATCTCAGTCAGGTGTAAATATTTTAGTATTATGAAGAGCAACAGTGAATTGTTTTGCTCTTTTTCAAAGTGTGATGGTTTGGGCTATTTCATAATACCTTCCAGAGCCTATATAAGTGTTATTATTTGCTGGATTTGAGATTTTTATATCTATCTGATGAGTGAGATTGTTCCATAATTTCCATTTTTGTATCATCCTTATATGGTTTTAGTATCAAGGTTATGTTAGTCTTTTGAGTACATCTTGTACTTTGACCTTTTTGACTCTTTAGTTCTATAGTCAGCAAACTAATGCCTATTTTCAGAAGTTCCCATTTTCTTTATCTCCAGTAATACTATTGATATTTGCCTTAAAGTCTTTGTCTAATATTAACATAGCCACTTCAGCCTTCTTATGCTTGCTGTTTGCATGGCATATTTTTCTATCCATTTATTTTTAACCTGCCTATGTCCTTTATATTTCAAGTGTGTTTCTTACAGACAGCATATACTTGAGTCTTGCCTTTTTAGCCATTCTGACAATCTCTGTCTTTTATTTGGAGTGTTTAGTCCTTTCACATTTAGTGTGGTTATCAGTTTGTCTACATTCTATTCTTTGTTTTCTATTTATCACATCTGTTACTCTGTCCCTGGTTTCTTTTGGGTTAAATGAATATTTTTAACAATTCCATTTTAATTCATCTATTAGTCTATTAGCATTTTAAAGTAATTGCTTAGACATTACAATATTTATCTCTAACTTTTTTAGAGTCCTAGAGTTACTATTGGATTTCTTCATGTAAAATGTAAGAACCTGGTAACCATATAGGTACATTTATCACCCTCCCTGCTGTCATTCTTGCTTTAGTTGTCTTATGTATTACATTTCTGTATGTTACCCCACACTATGATGCTAAAACTTTTGCTCTAATCTCAATTCATTTAAAGTTTTGCCATTTTGGCCACTAGTCTACCTAATAGTTTCTGGAACAAGAATGAAAACCAAGGCCTAGTTTATAGCCTCAGTGGACTCCTTGTTTCTGAAACTGCCCAGGTGTATTTATAAATTGCTGAGAAGCCTACAGGAAGCCACTTTATTGGAACACTCAATCGCAGACTTTCAGCTAATAAACTAGGTTTATTCATCCTCTTTTTAAACTTAAATTGCAGTGAGCATCCAAGCCTCTTTCCTCCCACACCAACCAGTTCCTTGTATTTCTTCATGCAAAATCAAATACTTCCGCCATGCACTTTATTATAACACTTTGGCACCAAGCTGTCCATAAAATTAGTATTTTTATGGGTTTTTTTTTGCATTTCCTTCTGAAACAATATCTTATGCTTTTTCTGCTTTCAGAATCTGTTTTTCCTAAGACTAAATTATCTTCTCAAGTATGGGACTTTTCATATCTGAATGTGTGCTTTCCAGAAAATTTTCCTCTCTCCTTTTGCCTTCATGTTTATGCTGTTGGTTGGTAGCTTTTGAGGACTGTTATTATTCGTTTTTAATTCCTTGCCTAGGTGTTTTCCTGACTCTTTGTGCCAAAGCCAGTGAACCATACAGAAGCATGCTAGCTATGCCACTGGGTAGCTATGTGACTTCAGGTCAGTCATTAATTCCTTTGAGCTCCAATTTACGTAAAATTATGTAAGATTCCTTCTAGTTCTAATATTCTATTGATATGTTCCTATGACTCAAACTGTACTTTTAGTGACATATAAACACTAGTGGGAGGGGGGTTTGGAACTGCTAAAGCAATATTATCAGTTGTTCACACACACATGCACACACACATAAGCACATGCAAGTACATATAAACACACACATACAACCCTCCTCTCTTATTATCCTCTGACACTTATGGTTTTGAGCATCCTTACCTTTAGAAGCTGCTTCTGTGTATCTCCTGATTCTCACCCCATATCCAGCTACCCGCTCCTCGCTATTCAAATACCCTCAGTGCTTATATTCTTGAATTGGGCTTTTACCCCTTTCAGCTACCCGGGTGACGCACACAGCTCTGATCCTGGCCTTGTACTCCACCCCTGCCTGCTGAGTTCACCCGGGTTTTCCTCCTTAATCCCTTCACCACACCCTCTCCTTCCTGAGAAGAGGCCATGGGAAAAGTTGGTGAGGTTTGTGAAGTCAGGATAGTGAAGAAGAGAGCTGAGGCTGGCCCAAGGTGCAATGACGACTTAGAGGAAGTTTATTTTCCGTATTCTTCCATAAGCCCTTCGGATCCATTTCCTTTCTTTGGTGCCCCTGGTGCCCCACATCCAGTGTTCTCATACTATTCCTTGCTGCCTCAACAGACACCAGAGGCACCTTCACTGAATTCTCAGGACTCCAAATTCTACGTCACGGCCATGGCCGACTCTTCCCTCCAACTAGACTTACTTGTCCTGTGTTCACTCCTTAAGAGTTCTCTAATAGCCAAATCAAGAGGGATCTGTGTCAAAGGCTGACAGTGGTTTGAAGAGTTTCCTTTCCTGGATAACGTAGAACATGAAAAAACAAATCGGAAGATCTTGGTTTGAAACCAACCTCTCCTGCTTCAATCTATGTGAACTTCACCAAGTAAACCACCATCTCTTGAGTTTGTTTCCTTTTCCTTAAAGTGAGAGAGAAAATCTTTTTCATGGGTTTGTAATAAGGATTTATAGATAATAGCACATGCAAACAGTCCTTGTAAGTTCTAGGGTAAGTATAAAGATTTTTACTTGGGAATCAAAAACGCTTCTCAGCCTCACCATATACGTTGTTAATTGGGAAAGAGGTCAGTTCATTTGGAAAAAGATAGATCTAGAACAGCCTCCATACTGAAGTTGTTTCTTATAAATTTTTTTCCCTTGACGGATGAGTGGAAAAAAGAAAATACGAAGAGAAAAGGTAGGTATGATTTGATGAGTGGAAGGTAAGACTTTTGGACAGAAGACTGCATATCTATCTACCTATCCATCCACTTTCTGGAGAAAGGACCCACCCAGTTGAATAATTGTATCATTTATTGAACATCTACAATGTACCAGGCACTTTTTACATACGTTTTCTCTACATTTCAAAGAAACCCTTCAGAACTGTAGAATAGAAGTGGCTACTCAAAGAAAATGAGTAATTTTTACAGGGTCACATTGCTGCAGGGCGTAGAGCCAGGGTCCACACTCGGCTCTGTCTGATACCAAAGCCTGTGCTCTTTTCAGGAGACCACCCCCATCTTACTTGTTTGAAGAAGCTTACTGATCCATCTCAGAAGCTGCATACCACCCGAGGAACCTGGAGCGCCTTCAAAAAATGTTCCAGAAACAAAGAGCAGGCATTTTTCAGAATAATTTGAGGTTGACTGGCCTGAGGCTCTTGGGCTGGAACTGTTAGAACTACGCCTGAGCGCTCTCCGAAGGACAGGCTTCCTCTGTGGAGCACCCAGTAGGGTGTGTGCTTTGGCAAGTCCGAGCCCTTCCAAAGGTTGGCACCCAAAATTATAAAGGGAGGGACACTCAAGGAGCCGCTATATCATGACACTGTATCATTATTTTACGTTGGTGTAATTCCTGCTTGACTGCTGGTTAAGCCACCTTACGTGTCTGAAATGGAAGAAGCCTTTGTAGGTAAGCATAGAACTGAACTGGGTATTCATTTTTTTTTCCCCTTTTAAAAAAAATTTATTTTTTTTCTTTTCCATTATGGTTTATTACAGGATATTGAATATACTTCCCTGTGCTATACAGTAAGACCTTGTTGTTTATCCATTCTCTATGTAATAGTTTGCACCTGCTAATCCCAAACTCCCAATCCACCCCTCCCCTTCCCCCCCCTCTTGGCAACCACAAGTTGTTGTGTCTGTGAGTCTGTTTCTGTTTTGTAGATAAGTTCATTTGTGTCATATTTTAGATTCCACATGTAAGTGATATCATATGGTATGTCTTTTTCTGACTTACTTTGTTTAGTATGACAATCTCTAGGTCCATCCATGTTGCTGCAAATGGCATGATTTAATTCTTTTTTATGGCTAGTAGTCCATTATATATATATGTGTGTATATACATGCACACACACCCCCACATAACATCTTCTTTATCCATTCATCTACACACACACACCCCACATCTTCTTTATCCATTCATCTATACACACACACACACACACCCCACATCTTTATCCACTCATCTACACACACACACACACACACACACACACACACCCCACGTCTTCTTTATCCATTCATCTACACACACACACACACACACACACACACACACACACACACACACACACATCCATTCATCTGTTGACGGACATTTAGGTTGTTTCATTGTACCGGGTATTCTTCATGGCCAACTTCTCGGCCAAGTGGCAGGTCAAGGTGCAGGAGTCCCTACGGTTGCACCTTTTCCTGCACTCATGTTGAACGAGTCAGTCCACACCCCTCATGGGAGGGACTCAGTGGTCCTCAAGGGTGGCTTTCCCTTGCATGTGGCCAGGTGCCGTGTCAACACGGGCACGGGGGCAATATCTGAAGATGACCATGGTGTGGAACCCTGGCAGCAGGAGAGGATGAAGCGTCTCCCAACAAGGGAGCTGTATTTGAGTGTCTAAAACCCTGATTACACCTAAGTAGGCCAAACCAAAGCCCACGTTTCCCTTTTTCAATAGAAAATCTTTCTATCTGGGGGGAGGGACTTGGGGAAAGCCATCACTGGAGTTTTCCATCTTCTCCTGGCTTTTTCTCAGGCCGGGAACTGGATCGGGGGCTATTAGAGAAAGGAAAGCAAAGGAAAGAGCTCCAAACTGAATTGCCCAAAGCACATTTCAAATTCCTCGGAGAGGCTGTATTCATCTGCTGATTTGGCTAACGTGCTCCAAGCAGATGCAAATGGTCTCTGCAGGATTTACTGGGAGGAAGAGGCTGGGGGACGGGAGGGGAGGCTTCTCCTTTAGGAGGCCGGCAGAGGAAGGGTGTCTGACTTCCCAGGTTGTGTTGCAAGGTAATCTACCGCATTTTGGTGAAGGTCTTGACTCAGGGCCATGTGTGTCTCGAAAGGGGGACATGGTAATTCGGTTGACTACAAACTAAAGGTCTGATATCCCTCAGCGGTCGTCATTGGTGATATTCCCACTTGGAATTCTATAGACTCAGAATTACAGACATTTAGTGCTGGCGGGGGCAGTGTGTACAGGGGTCGAGGGGGGTTGGGCAGGCAGGAAAGAGAGAAGGGAACTAACGTGGACGTGCCAGGATCGTTACACATTTTCTTCATTGAGTCATTGCAGGGGTGCATTGAGGAAAAGAACTCTCCAGGAGACAAAGGCTCAAACCTTCAGTGAATTGCTTGAGATAGTGGTTAGATGGGTTTAGAATCCAGTACAGCTGCTGTTCCTCCTATTTTTCCACACGTCTCTGGAAGGAGGAGATTCTCACCTGGTCACGTGCATGTTTCCCCTTTCTAACAGAAAAGCAAGTCCAGCCGTGAGCAAGATTGTCTGGGTGTCTCCGGAACACCCAGACTTCTAGGGCTTTGTGACGTCGCTTTCCCCATGTTCGGGGCTCTCCTCAAAAGTTCTGTTCTAATTTCCCAGTCCCCAGACTGAACTCAAATAGCACTGTTTTGTGCACATGTGGGCTGAGTAGAGACTTCCTTGACAAGAAGGAGAAAACAAAATCAAGGAACCTCACAAAGTAATCTAAGATAGAACAAAACCTACACATATCCTAAAGCTATTGAACTGGAACAAAACCAGATCAAAATGCCCTCAGTAAACCCGAACTGAGGCAGTATTTCCCTTGAGTCGAGTCCAACGCCACAAATAAGTTTCACCGAGGGCCCAGGGGCTCTGTGAGGCTGAGAACATGGTCCACAGAGGGTGCTGGGCTGCGGAGCCTGGTTCAGACACCCCCGGGACGTGAGGGGCTCGGGCAGCCCGTCACCTGGCTGGGCTCGGACCCCTCATCTGTGTAAGTGATGGGATGGTACTTGTTCCATGGTCTCCAAACTCAAACGAAACAAGAGCGGTGGAAACTTTTCCAGAAGGTATCTTTTTGGAGAATCCCGATGTGTAGAACTGCTAAAAGCAGAGGCGCGCGGGGTGAGCTGCTGTTGGTAGCTCAGCAGATCCGGAGTGAAGTGCAAACATAATAACAGGTAATATTTAATGTGCCACGTATGGTACTTTTCTAAGCCCTTTCCGTGGTAACTCATCTACTCTGCACAGCCATCCTTTTGAAGTGGGTGCCGCTATGTCATCACCCCCGTTTCCCATGTGAGGACACAGGCGCAGCGAGGTTAAGCCAGTTGCCCGAGGTCAGATGGCAAGTGAGAGGAAGCGTGGGGTTGAGGGCAGGTGTTCTGACTGCACTGGTTTCGACCCTCTGCTCTGTGGCTCTCTCCAGCCAACTGTGCTGGGCACCCGTCTACGTAAGGGATACGGAATAAGAACGGACTCGATCAGAAGCTTGGTACCAGGGAGCCCAGGTCTCTATGTAGAATTCCTGACGTGGCTGGCAAGATGAAGGTTGGGCATTGATGCCCAAGTAGACAGGATCCTCAGGTGGGCAGAACCGACGTCCTTGCTGGCAATGCCCTATCGCGGATGCTGTTTTGCTCCTGGCACGGCTGGTCACTCCTTGATGATTTTGTAGGCTGTTCCTGCAGCCCCGAGGCCCACTGTCTAGAAATATCTCTTTGCCTATAATTGCGGTAGGCTCAAGTTCCGAGACCAAAGAGTCAGTGTGTAACGCTGTTTACCAGGAATGAGGAATTTATTTCATTAACTCATTTTTAAAGCCCTTTAATATGCCTCCCAAGAGGCTGCCTATTGCAGAGATTTGCAAAAGGAAAGTGAAGAGGGAATGTGAATTACAGAACAGTGAAAAGTGTTTTGCCAATGTGACAGACAGAAGAAATAATTTTAAAACACGTTTGGAAGATGGTTTCATTTCCGTAGACATGTAACATCTCTCTGTCTCTTATGTGTGAGTGACACTACCTGGTTATGAATGGAAGGATAACTGTCTTTTGAGGTAGCTTTAGATAAAGTAAAAATGTCGGTATGTTCAATGCATGCAGTGAATTTATTTTGTATGCAAGAGTCGTGTTTTCTCCCAGTCTGTAGCTTGTCTTTTCACCTAACGGTGACTTTTTAAAAAAATTAATTAATTTCTTTTTGGCTGTGCTGGGTCTTCGCTGCTGCACACGGGCTTTCTCTAGTTGCAGCGAGCGGGGGCTACTCTTCGTTGCGGTGCGCGGGCTTCTCACTGCGGTGGCTTCTCTTGTTGCGGAGCACGGGCTCGAGGCTTGTGGGCTCAGTAGTTGTGGCTCGTGGGCTCTAGAGCGCAGGCTCAGTAGCTGTGGCGCACGGGCTTAGTTGCTTCGCGGCACGTGGGATCTTCCTGGTCCAGGGATCGAACCCATGTTCCCTGCATTGGCAGGCGGACTCTTAACCACTGCGCCACCAGGGAAGTCCCTTAATGGTGACTTTTGAAGAGCAAGTTTTTATTTTATTTTATTTATTTTTTTTTTTTGCGGTACGCGGGCCTCTCACTGTTGTGGCCTCTCCCGTTGCGGAGCACAGGCTCAGCGGCCATGGCTCACGGGCCCAGCCGCTCCGTGGCATGTGGGATCTTCCCGGACCGAGGCACGAACCCGTGTCCCCTGCATTGGCAGGCGGATTCTCAACCACTGCGCCACCAGGGAAGCCCTGAAGAGCAAGTTTTAATTTTGATAAAGTCCAACTTGTCAACAATTTTTTTCTTTTTTTGAATTGTGTTTTTGGGGTCATATCTAAGAAATCTTTGTCTAACTCAAGTGAACTCTTTGACTCTATTCCCTCATTCAAAACACTTATTGAGATACACATGTACCAGGCACCACGCAAGGGGCTGGTCATATAAAAGCACGTAAAACCTCTCTTCCCCTCTGAGAGCTCTAGTAGGGACAGGGGCGATTGCAGTCCATGGCAGACAGGCATCTAGTTGCATTTACAAAGTGCTTGCCATTGGGACGCCATGGAAGGAGGCAAAGGCCGAGTCAGGTGGTCTGACATAGGATCTCATGACCAAAACTGGTTGAGGGGACAGGCACAGGGACCCTCAGAAGACTCCAGAAGAGTGTTGCTAAGCGGGTTTGGGGGGAGAGAGAGAGAGAGAGAGAGAGAGAGAGAGAGAGTAGTCTTCTACTGCCTTCAAAGAGATTTGGCAGAATTTATGTGGTGGCTTTTACTAGCAGAGATCTACGTCATCAATCTAGCAGGAATGAGGTCCTTAAAAAAAAGGTGAATCTATAAGTACCGACAGTGAGGACACTGCCCCCAGGATTGTCTGCTTTTGATGTCGATGTCTTGGGCAGTTTGAATAGAGGATCTTTTGCAACAAGAATGGCATCGTCGGCTTTCTGTCTGCTCATACGACTCAAGATTGGTCTTTCCAGAGGCTAAAAGAGGCAGTGACGCCAGGAATTCTTCCCTCCCATAATGATGGAGAGAGACCATGAAGCATCTGGTTATGTGCACCTGTGTTAAGGTCCCGTATGTGAATAGGTAGTTCCTTCACTCAGCAGAGACGTTTGCTCATGGTGTTTGCTGTTGTTGCTGCCCTAAAAGGAGAACAAGGAGACTTTCTTGCAGAGCAGGACTGGCCCTGGGGACGATTCTAGGGGAGGAATTGGCAAAGGAGTGCACCAGAGAGAGAGGCTAGCTCAGTGTCGCCTTAGGTTCCGAATCTCAGGGCTGACAGATCGTTGGTCTCTTGCTGCTCAAAGTGTGGTCTGAGGACAAGAAGCATCGATGTTACTGCGGAGCTTTTGGTAAAAATGCCGAATCTCAAGCCTCGCCCGGAGAGGGGAGAAGAAGAGTAGATCTTCTGGCCCTGTTTCCTAAGATGGTGACCTTCCTGGCCAAATCTGCTTTTTACCCAGACCCCCAGGTGATTCGAAGCACTTTCAGGTTTGAGAAGCGCTGGTCTGGTCCAGTGGTTCTGAAGTCTCTTGCAAAAACCCTGGCTAAGTGGTCACCTGGGCTCTGCTTAATAATTCCAGGGACAGACAGCCAAGGGCAGTGAGAATGATCCTTTTTTTCGATTAGGCTAGTTAGGCAGATAAGTGGATAGAAGGGAATGAATTGCCGTGCTCTGATTTACAAGGGCAGGTCAGCTGTTAGAGTTACCTTTAAAATAGCTCGTCTTTATAGCAAACAGACTGCTTAAAAGGTTTGGAGGAAGCAAGAAGAGGACTTTGTTATGTGATTCTGTCCATTTAGCCTGCTTCCACAGTGTGTCTAGTATTAGGAAAAATGCAGCATATTATGAGTAACGTTAATGCAAATTAGTTACCATCGATTATTTTGTGTATTTACTTTAAATCACCACACACTCCTTTTCATACTATGATGAACAAATCGATGCTAGCAGGGGCTCCCAGACTTTGGCATGCATCAGAATCACCCAGGGAGCCTGGTAGGCGAGATTACTAAGCCCCACTCGCAAAGTTTCTGATTCAGTTGATGGGGCAGGAACTTTTATTTGCATTTCTAGCACTTCCCAGGGGATACTGATGCTGGTTATAGGAACAGTAGCTTCAGATGCATTATTAGCACCTTAGGAAATTCCTAAACCCCTATTCCTCAATACTGTGCTCTGACGATACAGAATGTGGGGCCAAGTTTCAGTAAGTCAAGGTCATGGGCGTCAGAATACCCGGGACAACTTAAATATAGAAATAATCCCACAATACTTTCGGAGACCACTGATTCCAAACTTCTGCTTCCCAAACCTGTATCAGAGTTGCTCACAAGCCAAATGAATTGCTTCCTTTTCCATTCTTCTCTTACTTTCTACCCACCACTGATGACAGGTCGGTAGTTCTGGCCGACTGCAGGGTGCTTCACGTGGGGACCCTAAGTGCCTACTGCTGGGCAGATGACTCCGGCGGCTAGTGTGGCTAAGACGTTCTGAGTGCGGGGCTGGCTCTGAGCTGTGTGATGGATGACCTTCCGGGTCATTATAGCCCTGGGTGCGGCCACATTCACGTCCTCACCACCCATACGCGCACACCCATGATTTCAGCGCAGCTGAGGAGCAGTTCTGTTGTGGGAGGACCCAGGGTCCTTTAACTCTGCGAGTCAGGTGAGTCCGCAGCAAACTGATAATCTTCCGCACAGCGCGAGACCCAAGCCGCCTCTGACTGAGGTGCCTGCTGGCAAATTTCTCCACTTGCGGCAGCTGCTCAGATTTGAACTGTTTGCTCTGACCTTTCTGGTGCCGCTTGTCTAAAGATTGCCTGCAAACTGCTCTGTGACAGAGGCTTCCCGCCAGTGAAAAACCGTGACTGCACTTTGCACCGTAATTGAGTGGAGACAGGATTTACCTCATTGGACCACCTTGCCTGTCTGACTCCATTTCATATTATTAAAAACAGAGACTTGGATTTGGTTTTTTTTTTTTTTTATAAAAAATTTATTGAGATGATGCAATTATAGGCTTTTCTTTAAAAATTATTTGCAATTCACTGGCCCTGAGAAAAGGCTTTTTTTTTTGTTTGTTTTTCTTTTTTGTTACATTCATTTGATTCAGTCCCTTATAAACCCCACACCTCATAAACAAGAGATTAGAAATTTAAAAAAAAATTCTAGATTCGTCCTGGTTTGCAGGTGGTTGCAGTCACAAAGAGAAATCTTCAAGAATGTGCACTTGGCATGTATGAAAGATTCGGGGAGTTGGTCGTTGTTTAGTGTTGATGCAGATGGGGCCCAAAGAGTATCAGGTCAGTCTTCTGTGGTTCTTAGGCAGGCAGCGACCATTGTCACCCGTCTCCCCCCCCCCCACCCCCGGCTCCTTGGATCACTCCCTTCATTACTGCTCAGAAGAGGAACAGGCTGAGTGGGTGAAAACTAACTAGCACCGAATGCTTGGGCAAAGAAACTGCCTTTTGTTCTTTGTGTATTTCCCCCAATTTTTATCTTCAGCTTCCTGGGTGGGAATGGGTCAGATGGGGGTATGGCCGGGCTGGGTCCCGATCCTCATTCGCCCCTGGCATGCCGTCTGCTCCTAGGACAAGTCACAGGACCTCTCTGATACTCAGATTTCCCTTCTTCAAAAGGGGAGCTAATGTTTCAGACATGTATTCAGAGTTGCATACCTAGGCAGTGAATGGCGGAGGAGGTGTGGTTACTTAGGCATTTAGGTACATCCCGTCAAAGCCATTTAAGTTTCCGCTAAATTTACATTCTCACTCGGACAAGGTATCAGTGTAAGAAGATGGAGCAGGGGTTGCTGAAAAGAGAAAAAATCCATCAGTTGTTACTCCTCTTTTCCTGTGGGGATACCCCCCCCCCCCAAAGGATGTGGAACATCAGTGAGGCGAGACAAAGTTGCCTCGGGACAGAAAGATCTTAGAGATAGCATTACTTCCACGTAGCCCGTCCAGGCAATTGCCACTGCTTTCTTCTGATGGAGAGGAAGCACCCTGGTTACCTCAAGGTGCAGGGAAGAGTAGACACTAGAGAATTTCAAGGTACAAGCGAGACCGTCTGCCTCGGACCCAGCTGGAGGCAAGTTTGCTCTCCTGCAGCATTCTTCTGCGTTCTCCTTTCCCAGTTTCTCATTTTGCAAGCCAAGACCTCCCAAGATGGCAGCAGGGAAAGGCCAACTATTCAGATCACGGACGTACTTTTAGTTTGGTCCCAGGTGAAATTTTCATCACCTCTAGTGCTTAGTGTTGAAGCGAGAAATTTCATGCTAGATAGATTCTGCAGGTAGGAGATACGCTCTCGGAGGGCAAGGATCGTGCCCGATTCTTGGGAATCTCTCGGGGTGTCTAGCAGGTGCTCCATCAAAGTTGCCTAAATTGAACCTGAAATCTTTCAGGTCTGCAGTGTGTAAATGCTGTATCCCTGGTATCGGCATCGCTCAGGTATTCTCTCAAAGAACCAATGAGAAGAACCTTTGCCATTAAGGGAGTGAACAGAAAACCAACAATGGTAATATCTGGCTGCAAGGGCAGTAAAGGCTACATTGGAATCGACACCTTCCGTTTCTTCAAGAGGCTGAAGGTGTCAGCCTAAGTCTTACAGACTCTTACAGGATATTGCTTTAAATACAGAAATCCTGGGGGCAAAGGGGAATTTCCCCTCCATAATTCAACTGTAAGATTCTTTGGACAGTAAGAGCCCGAGTCCTTAAACCTGGGGGAACGGAGTGAGATGCTGTAATCTTAGGGGAAGCGCGACATCCTGCCTGGGTCTCTGGTTTTATGTCGCACAAAGAGAGCCTCAGTAAAGATCCACCCTTTCTCTCCAGCCCTGCAACCCAATGGCATCACAGCACACCAGGTATTTGGCTTAACCTCTCCATTTGAGAGCCGACATCAGTCATCTTAGAGGCTGGACGATGATCGCTGTGCGCTATAGAACGCTCTTGAAAGACATCTGTAGTGTGCTGGGATCCAGCTGGATTTCATCCCCGTTCGAGCACACTGAACCCAAACCCTTCATCTGGGGACACATAGGAGGTCCCTGACCTCACCGCAAACCCGAGCTTCTGGAAGGTAGGGTGGGGGCAGCGTGGGAGGGTGGGAGGAGGCCGGCCACCCCTGCGCGTCTGTCTGTGGTTGGATGAGAGGCAGGAGCGTTTCCGGTGTCCTTGAGCGACACTCAGCCTCTTTATTTGTCCCTCCCTCCCCGCAGGCTGGTGTCCTCTTCAGCGAGGCTGGGGCTGAGGGGGAGGGGTGGAGAATTCCTCCTGCCCGTGTGACCACAACCCCCCAACTCACTCAGAAATGGCCTGAGGACGTGCCTGGGCATCTGGTGGCTTCACCTGGAAGTGCTGCTGGCGGTGCAGACACGTGCCCGGGGGGCCACGAGATGCTCACCCGACTGACTGGAGGAAGCGGAGAGAAACAGGACGGGGTGCTTTGTAAGGGAGGTCTCATCTGCGTGAGTAAAAGAAGACTCTACTCCTATTATTGGATTCGAGCCTGTATTGGAAGAGTTGGTTTGGATGGCTATTGAAAAGGAAAAAAAAAAAAAAACCCAAAACTGCAACAGCTTTCTAAAGATACGTTATCATCGAAAGTACTAAGGGGTGGCACCTTCCTCACTTTATAAGATACTATTGACCTTATTTTGAGGTGAAAAAGAGCCACACGTGGGTCCATTCTGAAACACAGCTAGGAAAGAAGAGGGGAAAAGTAAGGTATCTGAGGAATTTCCCGTCTGCCCAGGCGTGGCAAACACCAGTAACAGCTGAGACTGCACAATCAGGGGTCCTCCCTCTCAAATGCCCTGTGTCCTGTGGAGACCAGGAAACTTAAAAAAAAAAAAAAAAAAAAAAAAAAAAAAGGCTGGGAATTGAAAAAAAAAAATTTGGGTGAGGGTATGAAACTGCATGATGGCCTTTGGGATGGAGCAGAGATGACCCTCCATAACCTACTTTGGAATAATTCATACCCCACTGCAGAAGATCTGTCACCTCGACCATCAGGCCTGTGTTTTTTTGTTTTTGTTTTTTTCATTTTTTTCCCCACTTCGCAGCACTTGCAAACTAATCCCAAGGTGCTGGGGTTTCCAAATAACCCAGACAGCCTTCCAGGCTTATCTTACGCTCCGTGGAACGACCAAGGCCCGCGGTTCTCACGGCTGTGCCGGGGGGAAGCCTGCCGGACTAGCATTCGTCTTTCTGGAAGGCAGCGGCCTCCGTGATGTTTTTGGCCTCCCCCCCGATAGGTCGCCAAATGCTGGGATGTGGGTTTGATTTTTGGGGTGCCGGCCATGAAGCACCCAGACCACGGATTCCGTTTAGGTGCCAACAATTCCCGAGACTCTCCAAAGAGGCTGAACTCTGCTGAAAGGCATCTGAAGTTCAACAGCAGGCGAGGAAGGGAGGACGGGACGGGGCAGGGAAGGAAAGAGAGCCAGAGAGAGAAGAAGAGAGCTCTCCTTTTCACTTTATCTTTTTTAAAAGCATCTTTTTTTTTTTTTCTTTTTCTTTT
Source organism: Kogia breviceps (assembly GCF_026419965.1). Taxonomy (NCBI): domain Eukaryota; kingdom Metazoa; phylum Chordata; class Mammalia; order Artiodactyla; family Physeteridae; genus Kogia; species Kogia breviceps. The sequence continues at coordinate 8,209,776 of NC_081321.1, read as the reverse complement.
TCTTTTTCTTTTTTTTTTTCTTCCAGCCAAGACCCAACAGCAACAGGAACAAACGTGATCCACGTGGCAGGATCCAGAGGAACCTGAACCCTTTTGCAAGTGTTCTCTCTCCTGACCAATTGGGCTTCTACGCTTTGTGAGATTTGCAAAAAATATATATATGTAATAGATATATATTTCCATAGGAAAACAACCTCGATGTCTTCCCCTGTATGAATGATGAAAAGTCAAACTGCATGGTCTTAAAAAAGAACAAAAACAAGAACACCGTGAAACTTAACAATAGGTGGAACGGGGTGGGGGAGGAATTACAGACAGAGATTCCAAACGAGAAGGAACCATGAACACGAGTCCCAGGCTGGTGCCCTTGGCCAGAATTCCAGCGCCGCCTTTGCTGAGTGGTTTGTCTAAGGTGCTCCGGGGTCCCTCACGCTGGGCGAGAGAAGTGTCACTGCCACGTCCGGGTCTCTTCCCTTCCTCTCCATCACGCCCCAGCCATCCTGGCGGGCAGGGCGCCCTTGGCTACCGGCCCGCTGAGCCGGGGGCTGGTTCCTTCAACACTCGTCTTCTTGGTATATCTGCTCATCCAGCTCCTGGGACTCAAGATGCTCCAGACGATCTGTTCGGCCACTCATGATTTCATCCGGGGTTTTCATAAACCTTTGGAAGAGGAAATGGTGGTGTGAAGAGGTTACAATTTCCTGAAGTTGTCTTTAACTGCCTGAAAGTTGGCAAAACAATGATAAACAAAAGTCTCGGATGACTGTGAAGAAGATGGAGCCGTGTGACGCATTCCCGCGTGACCGTGCGAGGGGCCCCGGGACAGCGCACGTATCTGCGTCTCTGATTGTCAGAGGGTTAGATTCTACAAAGACCCGTGGGCGCTGTATATCCATTTCCATCCCAGACTGTGAACCCAAGGAATGGCATTCAAAACTTGACTCTAATGCGAAGGATACAATTCAATGCTAGGTGGAAAATCTGGAGAATAGGGCAAGAGAGTGGAGCTTCTGGCAATTAGAAAGGCCAAAAGAAAGAATCAGTTTCAGTGTTATCGCTGCTCCATCCCAAATGCTAGCCATTCATCCCCTCTGTTCTGTCTTCCTTTGCAGCTAGGTGCATACAGCAAGCCTCATCTTCTTGCTCTCTGGGTTCACTTGGAAACTACATCAGTGCCATGTTTTGACCATGATTTACATGGTTCAGGAAGGGTGCCTGGCTGCAAACGTTCTGTCTTTATGGCGGGAGGGCCCCTTCCACAGCCTATACATCGTTCCCTTCCTCTGCTCGGTACCAGGTGACCTGTCTTAAAACATACATTTTCTCTCATCACTTCATGTTCAAAAGCCTATGATGAGGGGCTTCCCTGGCGGTCCAGTGGTTAAGACTGTGTACTTCCAATGCAGGGGGCGTGGGTTTGATGCTGGTCGGGGAACTAAGATCCCACGTGCCTCGTGGCACGGCCCAAAAAAATCCTGTGACAAGCACTTACCAAGTCAAGGACCCACTCTTTGGCCTGCCCCTCGGGCCCCTCTGTCACCTCAGCCTGGAAACTCTGGTTTTCCTCTGTTTACTAGCGTGGACCCTTCAGTCCCTCCAGTTCTTTTTATATAAATCACAGCTCATGCCGTCCTCCAAACCTTATTTGGAACCCTCCCGACCCCTCCCACTATCTGAGCCCTACTCACTGAGCTCTGTCTCATCCATACCGAAATCTCCAAGAGTCCCTCCAGTTTAACACTTCACTCGATTACACGCTGGGTTTTATACCGAGAAGCCTTCGTTTGGGGGCGAGTCTGGCTTCCGACATTCATTTCCTCAAAAATGACTAATCTCTCCTCACAAATAGCACTCTTCTTTCCTTTTATCTTGTTGCCATCACTGTTGGAAGCCTGTGAACCTTCCACCTATGACTACTTTTCTTTTCTGCCCATCGTTGCTGATTTTTTTTTTTTCAAGCAGTCTGTTCCATAGCATCTGCAGCCTGTATTCCACTTTTATCCTGGAGCTAATGCTTGTCCCTCAACATCTGAAGTCACTAATAATCCCCTCCATGCCGAGTCCACAGATGTGTTCTATTTGGCCCTCTGAACTACCCCTATCCTCTTTTGACAGCTTTTCCATATTAAGTTTCTGATATTCCACACCAGGCTTGCCCAGAAACATTTATCAAAAGCCTCCATAAGGTATAAAACAGAACTATATATATAAAATATAACCCTTTAACCTTCTAGGAGCTTATGACCTACTTGTTGGGGAGAAGGACTTCATATATACGACTATTAAAAATGTAAATCACGATGTGGCTTAGGGCCAAGGAAACCCAACAGATGATGGAAGAAGGTCTCATAAAGGGTAGTAGACTTGAGGTAGACCTGGGGGGTATATATGTTAAAAAAAAAAAAACACAAAAGTTAAAGTGATACACATTTCTGACACGGGGAACCCTATTAGTGTTGGAGGGCAGCTGACAGCGTGTATTATGAATTTGGGAGGCAGGAGAATGGACCAGAGGCAGAGATTGCTGAATTAATCTAGGTATCTAGGTATGAAGTCTAGACATCAGCCTCCACTGCCAGGGAAGCAATACTAATGCTTCTGCCTTGCTTTCATCTTCCAGGTCTCGTGAGAGGACTTGCCATTGGCAGATTCCAACCTGGAGCCTGCTGGTAAGAAATCTTGGGAAATGTGGTTCCCAGGCTTCTAGCCCCTGCAACATAGACTGGGGTGGGAATGGTGCTGAAGAGCCAATGGACTGTCCAGCACAATGATGACTCAGATGTAAGAAGAGTCAAAGACTCTTCTTGACCGTAGTGTCAAGGTTGGTTACTGAAACAGTGGTGGTGCCACTGCGGATGTAACATGAACCCTGGGGGGTGGGTAGATTTCCAGTATGGGAAGAAGGCCTGTCTTGGACATTCCATGTCTGAGATACTAATGTGATATTTAAGTGGACATGTCCTGTAAGAAGCTCTTGGAAATTAAGATTTGGAACTTCAGGGAGATTTTAGAGCTGCACGTAGAGATTTGAGAGCCCGTTCACGGAGGTGATAAGTGAAGCTGTGTAACGGGATCCATCCATCCGGGGAAAAAGTATAGAATGGGAAGAACAGACACCAAGGACTAAGTTTAGGGTGAAGGATGAACAGGCATCAGCAGAGCCGGAGAAAGGAGGGTTCTTTTTCCACTTTATTCTACTCTGTTTCCAGCTCTTGAAAAGACTTCTCTGTTTCTTTTGAAGATCGCAATTTTTTTTTTTTTAACTGCTCCTACGTTACCACACCTTCCCAATGCTAAGGCCCAGGTTCTCTGCTCTTTCCAATAAGTACTTATCCCAGTGAGCTTGTCTGCTCGTACAGTGTCATTTTGTCATTTCCTACCCAAATCCACATCTCTAGCCCCATCTGTACCTCTCCTCTGTCCCACCTGCCAAAACGCAGAACCTGAGGTCGTTTTGGTCAATCCCACCTTCTCCCAAGCTTCACTTGGCCTCACCACGTCAGTTACCACCAGTGTCAGAGGGCTATGTCTACCTCTCCCGATTGGTCCTTTAGATCCCTTCTTTTTCCTCTTCTAATTGTGTCTCCTCTCTTGCCTAGGAATCACAATCTATGTGGTGGGTTAAATGGTTGGAACTCATTAGCTGAGAGGCATTCTGGAAAGAGGAATGTCTACTGCAGCAGCTTTCAGACTTTTACAATGCACTGTCGTAAATATATTTTACATCACGACACACACACACCCCACCCCTGAATCACAGTTTTCGTGAATCAACAGTCACTCTTAATTCATGTGATAGTCTATTTTCAACTCTATCCTTTCCTATTCAATTCTGTTCTATTTCATTAAAAAAAAATGAGACTCATTAAATCTATTTCGTGATTCACTAACGGGCCAGGACAAACACTGGTCCAGGGCTCGCAATCTGGAGGTCTAGGTGTGTTTAGTTCCTTGCTTTGCCATTGGCTCCTCTGATTGCTCCCTTTAACTACCATAGATATAAATGCCAGATAATACTGTTTGATCATTGCATTATTTGAAAGGTGAGTCAGATTGTGTTTACTTAGTTTTGGCTTTACTCTAGGTTAGACGTAAGTGGGAAAAAAAATTTTTTTTTCTTAAATTCTAACAAACCACCACCTGGTATCGAATGTGTAGCAGTGATGGTTTTGAGGATCAGATAGGCAGGCAGAGATCTTACCAGTCTCCCTCCTCCCTCTTATTTGAAGACAACAATATCCTCCCAGAAGAAGGAAAGGAGAAAAAGGAAGTGCTACCTGAACAAAAGCCTTTGTCCTGGCTCCTTCCTGATAATGTTTAGTTTGTAGTAGTGGCGCAGGGCTCTGGACATTTTCTCATAGGTCATGTTTGTTCTGTTCTGTTTGTTCAAAGGCGGAAGAGAGAAAAAAAAGCACAAAGACACAATGAAATGAACCTCAGAAAAGACGCTGCAGGAGCTATTCAAATCCAGCTCTTCAGCTGCTTGTGTGGCCCCGCCAGTTGGGAAAGCCACCTGCTAATCTGCTCCCGGCCACGCCTACCCCTGGGCTTTTTCACCGACATCCTTGCTGAGGTTCCTCCTAAGGTGAGTCTAGCTAACAAAGCACATCCCGCAGCGGCCTCCCCGACTTCCTCTCCCAGGACTGCGCTCCGCGGTGCCCGAGGAATTTCCTGCAGGTCCCACTAGCTGGGGGCCATCCTTCACCTTCTGACCCACAGAGAATTTCTCTTCCTTTTTTTCCTTTTTTAAAAAAGTTTTTTTTTTTTTAAATTTTGACAGTGCCCTTTCTCAAAGCTTGCGTTTCTGGTTTGTCATTTTAAGGAAAAGATTTTTTTGTTTAAATTCCTGTCACGGAAGCAAGAATACAGTGGTTCCGAGCCCTGGGCTGAGGGCTCCCTGTGCGAGCTGCGGAGCAGTTTTTCTCAGTGACTCACAGGGTGGATGGTGTCAGTGGGGTCTGGCCGTTTTTGGTCACGACAGCCTCTGGTAGGGCCTCCTCGGCGGGGCCAGAGCCCGGGCTGCCGTCCTCCAAGGCTGCAGCCGGGGCAGAGCTCAGCGGTGTCTCCCCCTGGCCTGCCTCTACTTCGGCGGATCTGGAGTTGGGCCTTCCTGGTGCCTTGCCACCTCTGCCCCACGGCTACCTGTCTGTGGTCGGGCCTGGATCTTGCTGACTCACTCTTTTTTTTTTTTTTTTAACTAGGAATACAGATTTATCTTAATTTTCTCTTCTTTTTTTTCAGTGCCCTACAGCAGATCTCTAGAACTTACTCATCTTGTTTAATGGAAATTTTATGCCCCTTGATTAGTAACTCCCCGTCTCCCCCCCCCTCCCCCCACCCCTGGCAACACCGGTCCACTCCTGGACTCGATGAATTTGCTTCTTTTAGATCTAACTTTGAGTAAGTGGAATCAGGCAGTACTTGTCTTTCTGTGACTGGCTTCTTTCACTCGGCATCACGTCTTCAAGAGGAATATTCCACTGTGTGTATATAGCATGGTTCCTTTACCCATTCATCCATCAGTGGACGTCAAGGTTGTTTTACCCACTCTTTACATCTATGCACCTTAATGGTTTCCCTAACTATAAAAGACTTTCTCTTTTAAATTCGATTTCCTCTTCCCAAGATGGAAAACTGTAGGGGCGATCAGACTTCTTGCACTGTTTGCTTTTCAAGGAGGTGCTTTAAAGTCAGAGGATACGCATTTTCCATGTAGAACTGGGCTTTTGCGACCATGGAAGTTTCTAACCCAGCGGAACAGAAGCGACACTTGCCGAAGCCCCCCTGTGAGTCACAAAGTGCCACAGGGCATCCCTGGTCCCCAGTTCCTAACGATGGCATGGGTGGCAGGGCCAGGCCGAGGCGGGGGAGTGACGGTTACTCGTAATGAGGCCTATTAGACCAGGAGGCTTAACGGGCACCTTCAATGATTTCTTCCCCTTTGCAATGAGTTGTGTGTCCAGTGAGGAATAAAGTAAATAATTATGGGCAGACAGGAAGCAGGAGACAGACAATTACCCTCCAACCCAGGGATGAAGACGAGATTTTGGCCCTGCTTTATCAGAACGAGTATCTGATGCCCTTTTACCTTATGGTTTCCCCACAGTCGAGCCAGTCCATTGGGATCCACTATCCGGAATATTTTGGATTCTTTGTCCTCCCATCGGATGAAGTTTTCGTACCGGCTGTCAGAAAGCAACTGATAGACGTAATCCCAAAGCAGTCTACAGTCTACAGAGGAAAAGGGCAAGAAAACACTGTTGACAAGGTTGCTTGTTGAAGTACTAAGAGCAAGAATCAGAAAATAATCGCGTAACCGCTTTTGCCTACTCTGGGTGGATTGGCTGACTTCCTCGTTTGGGAACTCCCTGGCGGTCCAGGGGTTAGGATGCCGCGCTTTCACTGCGGAGGGGCCTGGGTTTGATCCCTGGTTGGGGAAATAAGATCCCGCAAGCCACTTGGCCAAAACTAAAACGAAAACACATCCTCGTTTTCTAGTGAGGAGAGCAAGGCACAGAGAGACCTGTGAGATGGCAACCTTTGACCTGTGGAGGCCTTCAGGACTGTTCGGGCCCAGAACTTGCCCCCTCGGATGAGGACACAGAGACCCGGACAGAGGAAGGGGCTGGTCCACGGTCATGACCAGTGACCTGAACTTGAGCAGAGCCCACAAAAGGGACAGAACAAGCTCTAACTGCAAATGAATTGGTTCTGAAAAGGGGCTGAAGACAGGCTGGCAGGTAAGAGGGCAAAGAGTGTGCTTGTGTTCAGAGAGAGCAACGTGGTGTCAATGGTGGGGCTCAAGGTTACTTTGGAGGGTGATACTCAACGGATAAAGATGTGACGATTGAGGTCGGCTGAAAAATGGCAGAAAAAGCAGCGTGATGCATGAAAAGCTGTGGGAGGAGAAAACCCATGTGGTTTGGGGACTATTACTGTGGAAACTGTGGCCAGCGTGGTCTTTAGAAAGAATACAGATAGTTTCGTTACAGCTACTAGGTAGGTTTTAAAAATTGTTTTATTATAATGGAATCGGTGTAGAAAGGAACCCAGTGCAGAAAATCCCTTTCTCCATGTGCAAAACTGATGTTGGATCACTTGGTCAGGCAACAGATCTTTCTTTGTACGGGCCAGGCGCTGGGCTAGGCCTTGACTTTTGGCTGTGGATTGGCAAATTGAAAGAGAAGATGCAGGCTGCACACCTTTGCCCCGTTCTAGTGCTTTCTGGATTAGTGCCAGAACCGGGTGTGGCTTGGCCCCTAGCACAGCCTTATGGGAGCAGATGTGGACTTTTCTAAGTCGAGTTGATGCAGGACTGGCCTCCAGATGAGAACTGGAGGTTCTCAGGTGTGCACTGTTGCTTCTGGGAGCTTTGATGAGCCCTAGCCAGCATGGCGGGTCGTGAATGATTAATTTTGTGGAACACTGTGTGTGTGTTCTGCACTTTGCAAGCATTATTTCTAATCCTCACTTCACACACTGCATCCTTTCTAATCTTCTCGTGCCCGAGGTCACTGAGACTTGAACTCTGGGGCTCCTGCACCGCAAGGTGCCGATTTCCTTACTTCCTTATGTTGGGTGAGGCCTGGCCCACCTGGGCGGGGAATGTCCAATCCCAACCTGGACTATTGCAGAGCGAGCCAAACATCCACCTCCCGGAGAATGCAACACACCCTCCTCTGGCACATGTTTACAAGAGGAAGCGAGTCAGGTCACCTTGGGCAAGTTTCTTCAATCTCCCTGAGGTTCCGTTTCCTCCTTTACGAAAGGGGAATAACAACGTCGACTGTCTCCGGGATTACGGTACGAGTGATGATGTGAGTGAAGGAAACAATAACAGCGATTACTGGGTGCTATTTGCAGGCACCGGGCTGTGTGTTCTACCAGCCGGCTTGCCTCTGACCCTTGGGGCACCTGATGAGGCCAGTGCTGTTGCTATTCCTATTTTACGGCCAAGGAAGCTGGGGCTCAGCGGGTTTGGTCAGTGGCTCAGAGGCACAGCTCGTGAGTGACACGTGTCGGAGTCTGGAGCTCGTGCTGGGCCACCCGTCCTGCTGAGACGTCTATTCTCAGAGAAGCGGCTTAACAGGTATCTGTTAGTCGAGGACTCTTCCAAGCAAGCTTTAACTCTGAGCGTGTCCTTCGTGCAACCCAGCTTTCTCTCTGAACAGCAGAAAATGCCATAAAATGTGGCATTTTCCAGGAGGCTTCATCTTTCAAGGAACTACCGTGAAACTTAAAAATGACCATACATCTTCAGTACCCCCTGCTGTATCCTTTTTTCCCCCGATTGATCTGGGTCTAAAAATTAATGTAACGTGTGGTCTCTTCTGTTTCAGAAAAGGACCCGTGGTGTCCCTCTTAGAAGGATGACCCCTGGAGTTTGAACCCTACGCTAAGAGGAGCTGACCAGAGATGCTGTTACCCCCACCCCCGCCTGCTGCTGCCCTCTCGGTCGCCAGAAGGGGTCACTGAGGAGCAGGGAGACAGCAAGGGGCCCGATCCCAGCATCAGGAAGCACCTTGAGAGGTGAGTACCACACACCGTCGCAGACTGAGAGTAACCGAGCTCATTTTGAAGGTGCTTGTAAGAGGGCGCCTGTCGGCAAAGCAGTGAAATAGGCAGTGTCTTTCTCCCTCTCTGCCACCTCCTTGTCTTACGTCGTTTTCCGTACAGGTGGAAAAAGAGAGAACTGAGATGCGGTTTAATTGTCCAGTTTTTGTCTTACTGTCAAATGGCAGATGCATTTTAATTTCCCACAAGCTCTTCCAAGTAGAAACCATCTGGCAAAACCAAATATTATCACACAACATGCCAGTCTACTAGGAGGAACAAAGGTCTAACAGCTTCTCCATGTTTTCCGACAGGGTTACAATCATTTTTACCACCAAGAGGCTTCATGACACCTTTATCTGGATTAGCAATGTGGTTCTCTAGAGTGAATCATTTGAACACAATTTAATAATTTAAAAAACGGATCTGGTTGTCTTTCACAGTTTGATAGAAGGAACTTCTGTTCCCCGGAAGGTGAGGGATGTATTGGCAGTGCCTCACCTCTAAGACTTCCTGGAGTTAAAATGTAAAGTGAGTGTTGTCTTAACACCATCTGCTGAGGGATTTTCACTTTCATTGTTTCTGTGGCTTCTCTTTTACTGCTTTGGACATTCTGTGTCTCATAAAATGGTGAAGTGGGAACCATTTTCCGTTGGCTCGCACTTAAAAAATGGTTTCCATTTGAAACCATTTTACCGTTTCTCAGAGTAAGGACTTGACCAGCGTTGGGTACCTACCATGCTGGTTCTTCAGAGGCATCGAACTGAGACCTTTATGTCGTAAATCATTTACTGAAAAAAATCTAGAATGTGATCTGTGTGTGTTTGGTTGGTAAATGAAGGGCAGGGCTTACCAAAGAACAGACTTTACCTATGAGTTGCAGGAACACTTGTTATCTTGCAAACTTTTCCCTTTCATCAGTGTGAAAATAACCCCACACAAGGGGCCAATTAATCATTTTAAATGACATTTAATCCAGCGAAGCCAACTTTAGCTGAGTAATAAAAATATATTGACATTCAAGACATACTGAATTACTCAGTCACGAACAGAGGTAGCAACAGGAATTTTGTGGCATAAAGTAGTTGTTTCAAGCTCAGAGTATAAGTGCCTTTTTATAACACTATTGATTCTTTTGTTTCTTTAGTTAAAAATTATGCCAGATGACAAAAAAAAAAAAAAAAAAGCTGCCTGATCACGCAACTTTTTTCTTTCTTTTTTTACAATAGAAGTTCAAGCCATCTGAGTTATTTTTGTTTTTTAAGATTTTAGTTAAATAAAAGGCAGATCCTTTTCAGTTCCTAGGTCCTCTGGAGGCTGTTGCCATGACCCACCAACAGTTTTTCAGCTTTCTCAAATCCATCCCTGTCTGCACAGATACAATGCTTTCTGATCATTGATAAAAATGCTTAATACTATATGATAAAATGCACCAAAAAGTTCATCCCATTACAAAACACTTGAACATGCACGTGAAACATGTCTCATATCACAAGGTCTTCACTAATTTTAGGTGCATGTGTCTTAAACGAAAGGGCCTTCTCCGTTAAGGCATGTGGGAATTTTAAACAAATGTTCATGATGTAGATTGTCTCTTCCATGAGAGGAAGCTCACGAAAGGGTTTAGCTCGAGTGAAGTGTTATTTTCCAATTGCAGAAAGAGAGTTCTCTCTTTCCTGCTGGGTGAGGTACCCCGGGCATCCACAGTTAAAAGGCATTGTTAAAAAATATATATATTTCCCTTCCTGTGGTTAGGGAGAAATATTCCCCCACACACACCAGTCTCTTACCAGAGACTCATTGTACAAGCTTATTGAGCAGAGACTGTAAAAAGATGGGCAATTCACATATTAACCAACATGGTTTCTAAAGGAAAAAAAAAAAAACCTAGAAAACCATGCTAGACAAAACTGATGCTTAAGAGACCTGAGTGGGCAAGTCGAGTAATTGACAAGTTATTTGAATTTCCCGAAATTCAAATTTCAGGAAAGCATCTAAGAAAGTAATTTTATGTTGTTTTAACTGCCCAAATGGAATTTTACATGAAGCTCTGTAAACTGGAGTTCTGTGGATATAATCACCAACAAGGAGAGGCCTAGCATTCCTGTTTCATTGCTTTAAATTTATTATGCAAAACTAATAAATTTATTTCAAGTTCAGGAACAAAATGGGTCAGTAACACCCAAAATAAAAAGTTGCTTCTCTGCTTTATAGCAATGGTTCTAAACTAGGGGCAATCTTGCCTCCTAGGTGGTATTCTACAATGTCTGTGACAGTTTTGGTTGTCACAACTGGGGTGGAGGATGCTATTAGCATCCAGTGAGTAGAGGCCAGGGATGCTGCTAAAAATCTTATAATGCACAAAAGAACTGCTCCCCGGCAACGAAGAATCATTTGGCCCGAATATCAAGAGCACCCAGCTTGAGAAACCCTGCCCGTGGAAGCACAGGTTTTACAGCCTGCAGGGGGGCTATCTGCAGGGTTTTTTTTGTTTTCCTCCTCAATTCTAGATCAGCCATTACCTAGAAGCAGAAAGCTGATAAATCTAGTGCAGCCAACCCTGTGTTGATACGCAGAGGTGTGTTTGCGATGCGTGCTTGCTTGTGCTTTGCTGTGGCTTAGGAAAACAGAAGCCCTGTGTGCACGGCGGCAAGCTGGGAGAGGGAGAAGCTGAGGCGGAGGATACAGGTCTATGCTTCCTGGCTTCATCGGGGCAGAGAGGGACCGCAGCTGCAAACAAACACCGCTGAACCTTTTCACCTTTGGTTGCAGGAGGTGTGGCGTGAGGCTGGGAAATGCAGAGATCAAGCCCCCACCTAAAACCCAGTAAGACATACCCCTCCTCCCTCAGGCGTGGAGGCAGCCTGGGAATTTGCAGCCGGGGACTGCTGGGACATAGGGATGCTGTTACAGAAATGCACGCCCTTAAACAAACTGGAATTTCCAGTCTCCTCAATCCCCTTCTATTATTTTCTACCCAGTTACTGTGCTGGTACTGTTTTATCTTTTTAAAAAGCTGTCCTGAAACTTGCCTTCTCTTCTTGATTTCTCAGTGGCTCACAATGAAAAAGTACAGTGACTCAGCCACAGTGTGAGAAGTCTGGCACCTTGGGATACTCCCATCGGGGTGAAGGGCTCTGTCCTCTCCAAGGGTCTCCTCCATCTCCTCCAAATACAGACAGCGGGCAGAGCCGCAGAGGAGGTGACAGGGAGTGAAGACGTTCATCTGCGAGGAAATAAGGAAACTAGGGTTCCCTGAAGGGGTGCACTTTTCAGGCCAACATCACTTAGAACAAATGCCCAGACACAGTCCTTCTGGGTTAAGGCCCTGCACCCGCGCCGGTGGGCCATGGTGCTGGCCGTGACCCCCGCCCTCCTCTCTGCAGCCCTGGAGCAGAGCAAAGAGAAATGGCGCGGAGGCGGGCCGCTAACTAACCCCTAGAAATTACCCTGCTTGCACTAATGTTTGCATATCGTCTCTTTAGTGCTCAGAAGTGCCCAGAAATGAGTATTAGTATTATCGTTATCATGGCTAAAGAAACCAGGCTTCAGGGACCTTAAATAAATACCTCTGCTTGGGAGACAAGGGCTAGACTCGAATGCTGCGGACTCCAGAGTCCATGCTTTCCCACAGGCCCACAGAGCTGCCCCAGGAACCCTCCCACCGGCTGTGGATGGAGGCCCTGGGCCGGGAGCCATAGCGGGGTCTCTGCCTGAGACAGCGCGGGAGGGCACAGCTCTGCCAGCCGCCGCTAAAGCCCCGGGCCCCCCGGCTCATGGGGACATCCCACGATCCTGTCCTTTTTTCCAAACCACAGTATCTACACACGTGTGCGTGTGCGCAGGCGCACACACGCGTGCACACCACCACACCTGACTGCAGAGGCCTGGGGATGACACTACCCTCCGTCACGGTCACACAGTCCGTTTAGGCTTCTCTTTTATGATGTCTTCCGCTCAGGGCTGCTCCTGAGGCCCGTTTATGCAAGAAGATAAAAGTCCACGTGCCTCATTGGAGACAGTGTCCCCATCAGGTACCACTGGGGAAGAAGCAGAGATGGAAACACGAGGGCAGGGTACGGTGTGACCTCCCCCGGCCTGGGAGCCCTGAGGATGGGCCCCTAGCTGCTGGCCCTGGAGTCTCAGGCTTAGGTGCCTTCATCTGATGATGGCAGAGCAGCGGCTCCCAGGATTGAATTTCTGTGCGCACAGAACTCATCCAGTCAACAAAACCAAATCAAGAGAGTACAGTGCTCTAGCCAGGTGACAAGTGATACGGGAGACTCAGTGTCTCCTTGAGGAGAATCCTTTTGTCTCTATTAAAAATGTAACCCTGAGAGATAATACACGTATTTTTTTTTTTAAGTCTCTTAGAGGATCTGAAAGATCGCCAGGCCAAGCGTTATCAGAGGGGTTGCAAGTGAAGGGTGCAGGGTCTGGGGGTGGGGTGTGGGATTCTCCGTTTTATCTGCTTTAAGATCAACTCACCAATGATATCCTCACAGACCGTGAAGAAGTTCATGTTTGCAAAGAAAACCAAGAGACTGAGGCAGAAGTTGTGAGGTGAGCACAAGAAAAGAAATACTCTCCTTTTGGATGGTCCATGGACTTTGAACCACCAAGTGTGTACAGACCTCTTACATTCCGCACTTCTGTGGAGCAGATGAACCGCTACGAATGGATTAGAAACCAGGTGGCCAATGACTCTCCCCCCACTTTAGCAGATTTTTGGATTAAGTCCAAGGAAGGGACACGCCGGTAGGAAGTCTGGTAACTCAGGTTTGAATGGAATTGAAGAAGTTTAAGAGAAAGCCAAAATGACTTCAGTTTTTTTCTTTAAAAACTGAGCTGTCTATGGTTAAAACCAAAGCAGGGAGCTTAGTTTGTCTGATGGCATAAAGTAAGAGGGATTATTGCCTTATGCCAGCAAAGACACAACACTTGGCACTTAGAGACGCCGCACCCTATCACCTAGAAACACGCCTGGCACGTAAAGATACGTGTTAATTTCTGAATGAATAATCTTTACATAGTTCAGGTCTGCAGAGCCACACTTCATTTTCCTCCGCTGTATTTTACTTATGTTAGTGATGTGATTGTAACTGCTACGGGCTACTCAGCCATCAGCCTGCCATCTAGAGCTTAGCTCCTTCCCTCCACGTGTCTCAGGCAGGCCTCGTTCTCGGAGGTGCGAGTCATTCCTTGAGAGCAGGGACGGCATTTTCTACACCTGTGATTCCAAAGCACCCTGAACGTACACGCAGACAGTGGCGTAGAACAGGGAGCAGCGGACTTTTTCTGTAAAAGGCCAATCAGTAAAATCTCTGCTGCAACTCCTCAACCCTGCCAAAGCAGCCACAGACAATACTGAGGGAGTGGGTGTGGCCGTGTGCCAGTGAAATTTGATTTACAAAAACAGGCGGTGGCTGATTTGGCCCACAGGCCTGCGTTTTCAGTCCCCGGTCTCAAGGAAACAAGTGTGCTGGAAAGAACAGTGGTTGAAGCTGGAGGCTGAACACTGGACGTGTCTTCATCTGTAAAAGACCCTTCTAGCTCTGAAATCACCAAGTTCTAAGAATTATTTTCAACACGCACTGAAAACACAACGTCACCTGGGCTACCCTTCTTCAACTTACGGCGCTCACTGCCGGTACCACTCTTTGGCTATGAAACAGGTTGGCGAGACACAGGCCAGTGAAACGTTCGTGGGCTGAGAAAATGTTAGGAGGTGACAGATGCTCCCCCATCCCCCTGCCGCCAAGCAGTCCTTTCCTGAGGACAATAAACAGAAAAGGGCACAGAAAGAAGCAACTTGCTCAGTGCTGCACGTACCACTGGCTGCTCAGTAAAGAAACAGCACCCAGGAATCTTCTCTCACTCTGTCCTACGTTAAACTCTCTCCCACAGATGCCAGCCATTCCAACTTGTTAAACTCAATAACAGTCCTTCTTATTCTTTGAAAAATAAGCAACACCTTTCAGAATAAGCTATATGTTTCTATTTCAATTGATCTAATTTGTGATTTGTATTTTAAACTGTCAACTACCTCCTGGATTTCTTTTATTGAATATTTTAGTTTTTCCTCCAGGTAAATACCTAAGTGAACTATCATAACTTTGCATGGGACCCCTTCATTGTATGATGCCTCCCAATTTCATAGATATTAAAGTGTGAAAAGAAGAATCGCTAAAATATGGTGGATTTTTTAATGAACCTGGATTCTTGAGTTTACATTTCTATCTGAAATAGAACAAATATACTAGGCCTTACGTTGCTTTGGGGGTTTTCTCCATCTGCAATGACCTCTTTTTCTTTAATCTCCACTTGTCCATATTCTAAGCATTCATCTAAGCCCAGCTAACAGCCAGCCCCTCCATGAAGCCTTCCTGACACCTCGACTCCAACCTCCTACGGCGCTTAATCGGAGTCCCTGGAAGACACCACAAGCTGCACTTGTAGCTCATGGTCTTCAGCTCTTTCCTAACAGAGATTGTGTCTCACATCTCCTGGAACACTCCAGCCCATGAATGCAGAGCAGTGCTGTAAACACAGAAGGTGTCCGAAGGCACACACCCAGGAGTAGCCGAGCAAATGATACGTGATTCACCTTTTGATCCACATGCATAAGTCGTGTTCTTATCCGTATCCTCCAACTATGGTATCTGTCCGTGTGACACACAGCAGCACCTTCAGTGCCCCTGGGCTCATTTGAAAAGCTACGTTTTCCCATATAAAAGCTGCTTTATAGCTATCTGAAGGACTTTTATGGCTGTTCAGTAATGACAGAACTTTACATTGTACATATGAATCACCCAATGAATTCGACTTCCAGTAAATGAAGAATCAATTCTGCGAGGATCTGAGTAGTCCAAAAAGACACCCAAAGGGTTGGGGTGGAGAGACAGGGACACCCCAGGTGAGAAACAAAGAAGCCTGGAACCGTGATAAGCACTGTTCAGAGGGTCACAGGATCAAGACTAAATGTCAGATCGTAGACTTCTCTCTCGTTTCACCCCCGAGAAAAACAGTGCCTTTTGGCTACATTCGCTAATCCTGGATTAGCGAATAATCGGGTTAAATTAGTGAATACAGACATATGGAGATTATGGAGCTTTTGAATATACCAATAGAGTAGCACAATTTTTAAGAGAGCCATATTAAAAAATTTCCAGACCTACTAAGCAAGGGAAAAACAGCTCTAAGCCTAAACAATTTAACTTGACACATGGGGCTTCTCTTGGATTCCTAAGAAGTCTGTGGCAGAGACAGCGTCACAGAGGAGGTGGGCAAGACAGCTTGTAATTGGGAGTGCAGGGGCAGCAGGGGCAGCCCGAGAGACAGCAGCCGACGGCGCGGCGAGGGCCGTCCCTCAGCCTCATCCGCCAGCCCCTGCGTGACCTCTGCTCCTCTGCCGCCCAGTTTCCTCTGTGGTTTCCCCTGCAAACAACCCTTCCATATAAAATGAATAGAGCAATGACAGGCTACCTCGAAGAGCTGTCCTGAGGATTATAAACAAGTAGAAGGTATCCACAAAATGTCCAGAACTGTTGCACAGACCGTGCGAGAAACAAAGACGAGCAGGGCATATACAGACAAGAAGGAAAGCCTAGAAAGTCCAAGACGGGTCATTTATATCGTTCACAGGAATATACCGACCCCCTTCCTCTTTCTCCAGTTATCTGGGGGAAATTCACGTGCTTTGCCAAATAAGCTCTTTGCCACCTTATCCCCGTCCTTCCTTTTCATAATTTCTCTTTTTTCCATTATTAAAAAAACCTTTATGTAAAAGTAGACGGAACTATAATGTAAACCCCGGTGCACCCAACACCCGGCCACACAGCCATCAGCTTGTGACTAACCTTATTCTATGTACACCCCACCCGTTCCTCACTCCCCACCCTGTGGGATGCTTTTGGATCACATTCCAAGCATACATCATTTCATTTTTCATAGTGTTTTCGAAACACGTCATAGTTCTTGGCCATTGGATTTTCTTGATTCAACATTCCTCATGTAAATTATTTATAATGATAAAATTGAGGTGACATTGGAGGTGCCCTTGGGACCAGAGAAGAATTTAGAGACAAGTGACTTAGATAAAAAAAGGGACGAGTCAAGGCAGAAGTAAAGCAGCCTTAGGACCCGTGTCGTCATGGTGTCGTGAGCTCCATCCCGAGCTTCAGCTGGACCTCGCTCCTGCGGCATCAGCCCAAGGAGGAAGCGGCACGTCTCACCTTTCCCTGAACAGTTCTGACCTCTCTCCTGTGTCCGTGTCTCCCTCCCATTAGTGGACCCATAATCACCTTCAGCATCGAGCTATACCGCCCTTCCTCAGTTCCTCCAGTCAAAATACCCCTTCTCTCTGCGCTGCTTCCACGGCACTGAATTATCCTCGCATACAGTAAGTACTCAATAAATGCTTGTGCGCTGACTGGGCGGGGCAGAGGGCTTATCTCCTTCCGCCTTGGGGCTCAGTGGTTTTCACGTCTGTCTCTCCTAGTAAAATTTAGATCCCTTGAGGAAATAATCGGTGTTACATCAGCTCCGTGTCCCCTACTTCCCAGTGCATTTATCTGTGCACGGCAGGTGCTCCAAAACTGTCTCGTGAATGGAGAGAAGCTCTAGGAAAAGAGTTAACTTTGCCAAGAGGTTAGAGGATTATAAGCTTCCGGAGAATGATTTCATGTAAATTATGGGCGGGCTAGCAAAGATACAATGTGGTGATTTTTTTTCACTGGTTTCCACTGGTTTCTCGTCTTAGGGGAGTGAATTTGGGCTTGTCAGCATAGAAGGGAAAGAATTCGGGAGTGGTTTCCTCTGTCCAAATGACACAGCAGCACCAGACTCCAACACCCTAATCCTGCTTTTCTCTCCTGCCCCCTCCCAAGGTGGAGGCTACGTGGGGTTGCTGTGCAGAGGATGGAATTACAAGCCTGAATCTGAGACAAAGGTTCTTTATGCTGTGCCTGCTCGTTAATTAGCCGCTGGAAGCTTCGGGACAGGGCCATTCACATGCTCATAAACCTTTGATTTCAGATGTCTTTGCTCAGCCACGATTCTGACGTGACTCTCCTTGTAAGCTGGACAGAGGACATCTGCTTCTGAACACTTCCGAGGCTCGTAACTCCTCCAGCCCCCCTGGCTCATTAACTAGCCCATTAAGGATTTCGCCTCCCGCGGGCAGACGCCTCCACGTGGCCTCCCAGAGCCTCGGGGGGCACCTAACTGGGACAGAGAGAGGCTCCAAGGAAGCTCGAGGCTGGAGTGCGGCAAGGGCGGCGGCGCTTACCTGCTATCCTCCCGATGGGCATGGCGTGCTCCTCGGGCGGCGAGACGGAGACCATGAGGTGGTTCATGTACGCCAGGTCCTCCCGATGGGAGAGGTTGATGGGCTTCCCTTCCCGGTGCAGCCCGTCCTCGGAGAGCCGGGACTGCTTGAAATCCACGGAGTGCCGGGGGTTCAGGATCAGAGGGTGCATGATGGGGCTGGGCATCAGCTGGATCACCCGCGTGCTCTCCTGCCGGGGGCTGGAGGGCTTCTGGTGGGGCTCAGAGGGTGGCGGGCAGTGGTTATTCTCCATGGGAGACACTGACAGGGGGTAGGACTCCTGGTGGTTGTTCTCCTGGTGGAGCCTCGGTCCCTGGGCCCTCTCGGCCGGGGAGAGGCGGCGGATCATGTTGTCCAGGGGGGAGCGGAGGGGCCGCTGCTCGGGGTCGGGGGAAGGCCGGTGGTTGGTCGTGATGGGTGACCTGGAACGGTGCAACAGTTCAATGGTGGGAGGGTTGTGGTGGACGTTCTCCACCGGCGGCCTCGGGGTCCTCTGGACACAGTTATCTGTGGAGCAGACGGAAGGACAGTCAGAGACCCTGATGGATGGTCAGGGGAGGGACGCCACTGCCGTCCTAAAGGTGGCAACCGTGGAGCGCGTGCGGAGGCAGCAGCGCCTTGCTTCCCGGGACGCAGGGTCTTTTCACCGCTTTCGAAAAATGAAAGCGCGCATGCTCGAAATTCTCTTCCTGCCAACGGACAAGCGAAAAATGTCCACAGACATTCCATTAATCACCTACCAGTGGCTTACAAACACAAGGAAGCCGCGTGTGCATTCTTTATCTTTTTGTTACTTGACTCTTGGACACGGCTTTGGGGGTCCTTAAGCGTTTTTCTCTAAACGCTTTCACTGACTTTTCATAACCCACCTTTCACATTCTCTGCCTCCAGGAGTTGTTGGTGTTAATGATAATGACGATGACAATAATAAAGAGGTTACTATATATCCTATGTACTGGATTATATTGTTTAAAATTTATAACACACCTAAGCAGAAGATACTATTACTCCTATTTAACAGGAGAGAAAATGGAGGCATAAAGAAGCAACTTACCCAAGGTCACCCAGCCAGTTAGATTCCAGTAAGATTCTAGAACCTTATGTACCCATTAGAATATCTACTTCTCTGCTATGTAGAAACTAGGGGGGGAAGTCACATCAAAACCTGCTCCAAGCATGCACAGTGGGCCTAATTTACATAATAACAATCGTGTACTTGAGAGAACACTGAGGGTCATTGTGTTTCTGAGTGCACAGACAGGTAGAGTTAAGTAAGAAGAAGGAGGGATGGACCCCTGACAATACCTCCACCCCATCCCACCTGAACTTTCAAGCTGGGGACATCTGAGGAAGGATGACATGAGAAGTGTTCACAGCTCAGGGACTTCCCTGGTGGCACAGTGGTTAAGAACCCGCCTGCCAATGCAGGGGACATGGGTTCGATCCCTGATCCGGGAAGATCCCACATGCCCGCGGAGCAACTAAGCCCGTGCGCCACAACTACTGAGTCTGTGCTCTGGAGCCCGTGAGCCACAACTACAGAAGCCCGCGTGCCTAGAGCCCGTGCTCCGCAACAAGAGAAGCCACCGCAATGAGAAGCCCGCGCACCACAACGGAGAGTAGCCCCCTGCTCTCTGCAACTAGTGAAAGCCTGTGCGAGCCAAAAATAAATAAAATAAATAAATTTATATATATAAAAGAAGTGTACACAGCTCAGCAGCAGAAGTGGCTCCATGGGCTGGGTTGAGGGAGGGACCAGCATGTACGTGGCCATAGGAGTCCCGCTGAGGGTTGGAAGAACAAAAATCTGCCTAAAACAATGGAGTTTTCTCCAGGGCCTCACACGCATCTTAATGAGGTTTCTCTGGCCATATCTGTTCCCAGAGCTGTCTCACCAAAAGGATGTGCATACTTGCAGGTCCCTGTTCTGGTCAAAGACTTGTCCATGGTTCTCAGTAAAGCAAGTCAAAGGTATCTCCTTTATCCGTTATGACAACATCTATATGAAGGACATACAATAGGGGATCTGGGAATCTGATAGAGTTAGAACACAGAGACAAAGGTGGTGGTTTCTTAAGGTTTTATATAGGGTTAACAGGAAAATGGGGACTCCACTAGATGTCGCAAATCATATGAGACAGTGAACAAAAGAAATACTGTTCATGATAATTAAAAGATCATCTCCCCGAAGGCAAAGGGCTTATTTTGTAACCACTATATAACATGCTGCCACGAATTTAAAAGTGCTTAAACGTTGGAACGGCTATCAATAGGAGACTGGTTTAACAAATGATGGTATATCTCTACATGATGGAGGACTACACAGCTATAAAATGGAATGAGAAATAACTAAATATTTTGCTAAGGACTGATCTCTAGGCTCTATGGCTAGATGAGCAAAGCAAGGTGAGTATTTATGGTGTGCTACCATTTTTCTCAAAGGAAAAGGGGATTCCAGTTTCAGTAATGGCAGAGTGGCTTGTATCAGACTAACTTTCCTACATATAGCAATGATAGAATCTGGATAAAATATATTTATAAAAGTTATTGAGGGTACTGGAAACTGAAGGGGATTTTACTCTTGCAAGAAAGGAACTGCCCAGAGTAAGATCCAAATTTATACAGCTGTCACTCTGAGGGTCCTTCCCAGTCCGTGTAGTGTGAGGCAGCTAGAAGAACAGAAAGTTGCTTGAGATGCCAGGGAGTAGAGTATGAAGCTGCCAGAAGGGCAGAAAAATTGAGAAAACAAATTCTGTAAAGGAGGGACCCTCAGAGGGAGTAGCCACTAACTGGCACATAAAACTCCCTCAAATCCTTAACACGTGCTCCTGAACTGCAATGTGCAGGGGGAACTCCAAGGAGCTCAGTGAAAGGTAACAGCTGTACAGTTCAAAGATACGAAATCTCAGCTGCTGGCCATGGTATTGGAGACAGAGTTCAGAGTTGGGGCTCCATCAAGGAAGGCTCTGAAAACACCTCAGGCTGCTTATTACCCCAGATGGCCACACCTTAGGAGTAAGGACTATGCTCTAGGACAAAGGGATTTGCCTGAGGGCTAAAGGCAAAACTGAAATAAGTCTTCCCTAACCAAATAAAAGACCAAGCCTCCACAAATTCAGAGTGACTGGCTAGTTATTTAACCACTTGCTAGCAGAAAAATCAACACTCTTCAGAGGAATATAACATAATCCAGAGTCTCTACAGTATGTTATATGTAATATTCAGTGTCCAATAAAGAATTTCTAGACATGTGAAGGAACAGAAAAATGTGACCCACATTCAAGAGGGATGGCAGTCAATAGAAGTAGACTCTTGAGATAATCTAGATGTTGGAATGAGAAAAATAGAACTTTAAAGTAGCTATTATAAATAAGTTCAAGCACCTAGAGAAAATGATGGTCATAATGAGTGATAACAGATGGAGACTATCAGAAAAGAAATGGAAACAATCAAAAAGGGTTTTGAACTGAAAAATACAGTACTTGAAATACTGGACTGGAGGGACTTAATAGCAGATGGGAGATAACAGAAGAAAGGGTTAGTAAATTTGGAAACAGATCAATAAAAATTAAAAACAAAGAAATAGATCTTCAGTGACCTGTGGAACAATATTAAATGGTCTAAAGAAATGTAATTGGAGTTTGAGAAGGTGAAAAATTTTTTTTTTATGGAGGAGGGTTGGTATCCCCCCCCCCACTCTCAACCACATTTTTAAAAGCTGAATTATTTTAAAGCAAATTAGAGATTGTGATGCCCTATCCTAAGTACTTTTGTGGTTATCTAAGAAAATAAGATGTTTTCCTGCACAGTCACTATAATATTGTAAAAGAGGAGAAAACAGAAAGAATGGGGCCAAAACAAAACAAAACAAAATCGAAGAAATAATGGCCAAATTGTCCTCAAATTCGTTAACAACAACAGCAGCAACAGTATACAAACTTAAAGATCCAAGAAGCTCGGCAAATTCCAAGCAGGATAAATACAATGAAAGCTACATTCAGGCACAGAGTCGAACTGCTGAAAACCAAGAATAAACAGAAAATTTTGAAAGCAACCAAAAGGGAAGGAAAAGTTACACCACCTACAGGGGAAAAGTTATACTAATTATGGCTAACTTCTTTTTTAAACACCTAGAGAGTGTGCAAGCTTGTACACAAAAAAGATATGAATGGAGACGTGTAGATTGAAAGAGACTTGAGAGACACATCAACCATTTGTGAAGTAGAGACAGACCCTTGCTTGGATTAGGATTCGAACAAACTGCAAACACATTTATGAGGGCTTCCCTGGTGGCGCAGGGGTCGAGAATCCTCCTGCCAATGCAGGGGACACGGGTTCGAGCCCTGGTCAGGGAAGATCCCACATGCCGCGGAGCAGCTAAGCCCGTGCGCCACAACTACTGAGCCTGCGCTCTAGGGCCCATGAGCCACAACTACTGAAGCCCGCACGCCTAGAGCCCGTGCTCCGCAACAAGAGAAGCCACCGCAGTGAGAAGCCCGCGCACCGCAGCGAAGAGTAGCCCCCGCTTGCCGCAACTAGAGAAAGTCCACGTGCAGCAACAAAGACCCAACACAGCCATAAATAAATAAATAAATTAGAAAAAAACATTTATGAGATAGCTGGAAAAATGTAAACAGTAATAAAATATCTGATAATATTGAGGAACTATTAGTTTTCAGGTGATGTGATGGCTCTGCGATTATGATTTTATAAACGGAATTAAAGTGCTTAATCAACCTTGCAAAGATACAGGTTGGGATGACAAGTCAAGTTCCTCCCTTTAACCTCAATGCAAGTAACGCTTACCGGATGCTGACGAGGCCCATGGCGTTAACTTTAATGGCCGAAATCATTAGTATGATAGAAATGATCTACAGTCTTCCGGGGATGAGGCAAGTTTTCTTTTCATGGCTAATACAGATCTCAATTCTGCCATCCACAAAAATGAATTCATCTTTTGTCCACGGTTCACTTTTTATGTCACAGAACATGATCACCGTAAGCGATATTTAAGACAGTTGCATTTTGAAGTTTCACGTATTTTCTTCCAAATGCCATTTACAGAATACCTCCCTTTCCTTAAAAGCTTATTAAGGATTAAAAATACTTCAGGATGATGAAGACCATGTACTGAGAAATCCTATTTCCTGAATCCATTTCCCGTCTTACAAACTTTAAAACAGACACAGGCGGTGGCCAGTAGCCTGGTTACCTGCAGGTTTTCTTTGATGTCCTGGGCGTCAAGGCTCAGTGGATGGGTGTGCACATAGGGCAAAGCCTTAGGAAGTCTGGGAGAACTATGAGAGGAAGAACTTTCGTGCCAAGGGTAAAAGAGGAACTGATGTAATGTCCCGGGGAGATTTCACTCTCTGTTCCTGCCCAGATTTGGGGAACAATGAAGGAGGGAGACAGTGCTCTGGATAATCCAACTCAGATTTTACTTCTGACTCCGGATCTGGGCAGGAACAGGACTTGGAAGGGCTTGATTTATTTATTTCTCTGCAGACACCACTGAAGGAGGAAGTACTTGATGAAGCTGATAGCGTTAATGGTGGAGAACTGGAACCGAGGGTATTTAATTCCAGGCTCCTGGTGGTCTGGGCACAGCACTGTCAAGGCTGAAAGGTCTGCAACGTGCCCTTTCAAGCTTTGTTTCAGTTTGCGAAGCATGTGCCCACGTATGGAGTGGCCTCTGACGTTGCTACCCGGCCGCCTGCTGCCTCTGTTATTATAAGTTGGCAGCAGGGTATGGAAACTTACGAGACCAGAGCCGGCAGGCAGAGAAGCTCCGGACACAGGAAATGCAGTAAGCGGACAGCGGGTGCATTGAATCCCCTAGATGTAGGGCTCTTCTGTCTAAAACAAGAAGATGTTTTTTTGGTCTGGCCTTGATGTCTGGGTTTGTTCTTGGTGAACTGCCCAGCTGGAAAACTGGGAAATTATCCACATTGCCCTTGGTCTGAAGGTTTTGTTATGGGAGGGAAACGCACAAGGAAGAGAGAGGAAAAGCCACATGTAACTGGCCAGTGTGGGCTTAGAAGGAGGGGTGAGGCGGGGAAGGTACCCAGGAGTGGTAGGGACCTCATTCTGCTTGAAAGTACTTTCTGATCCCAAACCTTTCTCTTTGTACATCTCCTTTAGACACAAATAATCCTTTCTTCTCACTACCAAACAGCCCCCAATAAATTAGGACTTTAAATGTGATGATCACAAAAAAAGGTCTGATTTCCTTTCTCATCCTCTTTCCTTTTACTTATTAGGAAAGTTTCTCTATTTAGAATTCATTAGAATTCAACCCAATTTAATCAGGTTTATATAACGAATTAACTAGTAGACCTAAAAAACAAAGCAAAACTCTGCCTTTGGTTAAAGTCTTGGTTTTTGACTATGAAACTTCCAGGGTAGAGCAAAGGCTAAGATCAAGTTTACGTCTCACACACCAGGATCACACTTCCCCATCGTGCTTCCCCTAAGGCCATGGATGATAATAAGAGACAGAGATGCAATTCGACAGGCCCAGCAGATAACTCTCACTCATCACGCTCAGTGCACAGTGATCCACATTTTCCCCCATGAAAACACCACTTCCCAGCACAATTTTGTAAAAGATTAGTAGGAACCAAGAATGATATAAAGACCTATACAAAAATTAAAGGCTCTAGATCTTGAGACGGAATTCAAAATAGATTTCATATACATACTCAGGTTCTGTCACTTCTTGTTAAGAGTTGACTTGTGTGCCCCCCACCCGAAAATTCATATGTTGAAGTCCCAACCCCCAGTACCTCAGAATATGATCTTATTTGGGAAAAGGGTCATTGCAGACGTAATCAGGTAAGGTCAGGTCATACTGGAGTAGCAGGGGCCTCTATTCCAATATGACCGGTGCCCTTGTGAACAGGGGAATTTGGACACACAGACATGCACACGCCGCACAACTGGAGAGGAGTGTTTTGTCACACAGTCACTACAATAGGAACTGAAGCAAAGAACTTTCAGCGATGCCAACCATACGTGAAGCAGTGTCTCAGATGCAGAGTATGCAGAGTAAGGAAACGCGGCCCTTGCTCTCAAGGCTACCATAGTCTAATGGAGAAGGCGGACATATCAAAAAACGACAAGAGGCTGTATAGGTGCTGAATTAAGAGTCAAAGCACGCAGGGGTAGGCCACGCAAGATCTACAAGCCGAGGATCTCCAAAGGTTGCCAGCAAACCACCAGAAGCTGGGAGAGAAACGTAGCACAGATTTTCCCTCACAGCCTCAGGAGGAACCCATCCTGCCCAGACCTTGATCTTGGACTTCCAGCCTCCAGAACTGAGACAATACATTTCTGTTGTTTAAGCCACCCAGCGTGTGGCAGCCCTAGAAAACTATCCCTACTACCGCCTTTCCAAGAGGTTCAGCCAAGACTTTCCACTGACCCTCTGCCTGCCCATTTCAGTGTTTCCATCTCACTCAACTCCCTTGTCACATTCAGTAGTCACCGAATTCCCTTGCAGGGCCTGAGAAGAAAACTGCCCTAGCTTGGAGTGGAGGATTCACAGATGTCTGAGGTCATACACAATAGATCCTAAGGAAGCATCTAGAATTTTATAAGCATTTGGGTGAAAGGGGCTGAAAGAAACAAAACAGGTGACTTTCAGGACTCTGAAAAGTCCTGGACGGGACAGCCTCCAACGGGCCACCTCTGCCAGTGGTTTAGCACAGATGGTGCGGGCAAGTCTACACCAGCCACAGACGGGGCCTCGTGCTCCTGGCCGGACGCTGGCTCTGCTCTTCCCAGGTGATGTGGAGGAGTCTCCCTCAGTCTCGGGAGAGGCCCACGAAAGCAGTGAACGAAGAAATCAAGGGATGAGCCCATTTGCCCTTTGGAGGTCAACGCTGTGAGTCATTCATAGGGAGGGGGCCAGGGCGCCACAAGGGTAAAGGCAGAGGAAGGCAGCAGAGGGGAAAGGGTGGGGGGCTTCCTTCTCTGGACTTGAACCCACCACCCCCAGCCCTCTTATCTCAGAGGAATCAGGTGGCGTTTCCTGAGGGCTAAGAGGAAATCTCTTGAAGACTTCCTGGTTACCTTGGGAGAATTATTCATGTCCATTAGGGAGCGCTTGCCCCTGAAACTTTTAGCTCCATGGAGCAAGCTAGCCCCTGGACTAAGGGCAGCCTCCATACCCCTGGAGGAAGCCAGAGGAGGCAAGGAAGGTGCACGGGTCCCCCCAGAGGGAGGCTGATGATCCCGATGAAAAGGGGCTCCGTGTGCTCCCATCACAACCACACGCTGCATCGGGGACCAGGTCAGAGGGTGAAAGGTCATGCTGCCCTAGACCACGACATATAGGAGGCAAAGCAGGAAGAGGAGGCCCTGGAGAGGAGAGGAGGGCAAAGAAGAGAGGAACGGGGCCGAGTGCGGGGGAAAGTGTCAGCTGGTGCTCGGGGGCTCTGACACTGGGAACAACAGGAAGTTCTGGTGGGACCTCGTTACCTCCTGCCAGACTCAAGAGTCACAGGGATGAAAGGGGCACGAGAAGGTTAACCTTACAGTTCCTAAGGGCGAGAGGAGACGGCCAGCTTAATAGAAGGGTTCCAAAGGCTTGTGGAGGAGCTATCATGTGCCCGGTCCTGCAGGTAACACAAAGTGTAGGCACTGCCTATTTTTCAAACAGGCTGTATCCTGAATTAAGGTTTGCCCTTTAAATGTATCTTCCCACAGAAATCATGCAACAGATGGTGCCCACTTAACCCATGAAGAAGTCCTAGGATAATGGCATGGGAGGACAACAGGCCTTTCCTACGTCCGGATGCAGAAACCTGGTGTTTGCACAAAGCACATGCCATGGCAGTAACGGGACTGCTTAAGAAAACTGGAATTGGAATAGCCCAGGGAGCTATATTCAATATTTTGTAATAACCTATATGGGAAAAGAACCGGAAAAAGAATAGATATATGTGTGTATTGATATATAACGGAATCACTTTGCTGTACACCTGAAGCTGACACAATACAGTATATTAACTATACTTCAATAAAAAAATAATTAAAAAACAGAAAATTGGAATTGGAGGTAAGAAAAAATAACCATTGCACAACAATGTGAATATACCTAACATTACTGAATTGTACACCTACAAATGGTTAAGATGATAAATGTTATGTGTATTTTATCACAGTTCAGCTTTTCTTAAGTTTAAAGAAAAGAAGAAAAAACCTGAACCAAATAGTGCTAAGAAACAGCAAACAGTAATAATGAATAGCATTTATCGAGCACTTGCTATGTGACAGACGCTGCTCTGAGGGCATTTCCCAAATGAACTTGACCTTTTCTTACATCAATCGTATTGGATAGGCACTGCTATTCTCCTTCTTTTACAGATGAAAACAGAGACACAAGGAAGCTAAGCAACTTGCCTCGAGTCACACAGCATTTCCCAAATGAACTTGACCTTTTCTTACATCAATCGTATTGGATAGGCACTGCTATTCTCCTTCTTTTACAGATGAAAACAGAGACACAAGGAAGCTAAGCAACTTGCCTCGAGTCACACAGCTGGTGAACCGGGGAGCTGGGATTTGAACCCAGCTGGCCTGGATCCACACACGCACCATCACGCTCTCTGGTTCTACCACGTGCTACACGGTTAACGTGTATAACACAGATGTCAAACCCGGGCCAATGGCCTCCTTGACACTTCAGTCATGAACACGATTCCAGCAAGACTAGAAAATCGGGGGTGGTTTTTACAACAACGGGTACTAGGATGTGGCCTGAGCAGCCTGAAGCCTCATCTACCCGGGTGCCTGCTCAGCAGCTGTCCTGGGGGGCCGGCTCTCAAGGAGCCACCGCACGAGGGGCTGGTCCAGGGGTACGAGAGCCAGGGCTTCCGTTCTCAGAGGCCACTGCCTGACTCAGAACCCACATTTCTCCCAGGCCGGGAGGTTTTTGTCCTGCTAGTAAGTCCATTCATCCCGGGGCAGTCAACGATCCAGACAGGTTAATTCAGTCCAATTTAGTGTGAGTTTTTAATATCATTAACTGAAGACATACACTGGGGTCTCAAAAGTTCTCTCTGACATTTTTTGGCTTTCATTTGACAGCTTCAATACAGATGGTCCCCGACCGACGACGGTTCGACTTAGCGATTTTTCGACTTTACAGCGGTGGCAAAGGGATACGCGTTAGGTAGCAACAGTGGTTCAAACCGTGACTTTCGATCTTTTTCTGGGGCCAGTGCTATGCAGGACGATGCTCGTGAGGCTGGGCAGCGGCAGGGAGTACAGGTCCCAGCCAGCCCCGCGGTCACGAGCGTGAGCAACTGACGCCCTCCTGTACCCAGCCAGCCATCCTGTCTCGCGCCTGCCGTACGGCGTTCGTTCAAAAAATTACACGAGCTATTCAACACTTAATTATAAAATCGGCTTTGCGTTAGATGATCTTGCCCAACTGCGGGCTACTGTAAGTGTTCTGAGCGTGTTTAAGGGAGGCAGGCTAAGCTGTGCTGTTTGGTAGGTCAGGGGTATTAAATGCATTTTCAGCTTAGGATATTTTCAACTTAAGGCGGGTTTATCTGGCTGTATATCCCCATCCTAAGTCTGGGAACATCTGTACTGTGTAGCAGAGACAGAAGCAGGAGCGCGGGGACCTGCCAGTATATGGGACCTGTCTCAGCATCCTAATCTCCACGGTTCTTCTACTCATGGTTTAATCATTTGCCCCATTTTCAGCGTGCTTGCAAACACACCAAATTAATAAAAACGTTATTTCGGTCAGCTCATTCATGCTGCAGTGGAGTGAACACCGCTACTGGAACCGAGGGGACCTGGGGTTAGGTCTTAGCTTTGCCACTACATAGTTATGTGATTTGGAGGCAGGGAACTTTACTGCTCTTAGCCTCAATTTCCTCATCTATAAAGTGGAAATAATATTACCTTCTTTATGGGGTGGTTGTGAAGATTAAACGATTTAAACATGTAAAAGCTTAGAACAGGGCCTGGAATGCAATGAGGACCCCATCAATGTTAGCTCTCAATTTGTTCTTATGAGGTAGATTCATGTACCTCGTCTTGTTGAATTATCTCATTAAAATTGTATAAGATTTCCTTCCTCCAAAGTAGTCTCTGGGCCTTGGGTTTGGTGGGCAGGGGAGGGAAAAGGGGAAATATTTCCCCCAGTAAAGCAATCATGTAAATAAAATTTCTGTGGGCCATCCCAGAATACAGGCCACCCTCCCCACCCTCCATGAAGAAATGATTTCCCTCTACTATCTGGGCCATGACCATGGGCTAGCTGTAAGGAGAACTGAGAATGACAGCACTTCAACACCTGAAATTTCTCGTCCTGACTTCCAATTTCCATATCCACCTGGCGACAGAGAGCTGCCCCAGAGCAGAACTTTCACCTTAGAACTGTGTCTGCTGCTGCAGAAACAATCAAAGCACAGCGTGTGGGAACAGTTTCAAATTCAAGTGATTAAAAATCACCTCCCAATTCCCTGGCGGTCCAGTGGTTAGGACTCGGCGCTTTCTCTGCTGGGGCCCGGGTTCGATCCCTGCTCAGGGAACTAAGATCCCGCAAGCCACATGGCATGGCCAAAAAAAAAAAAAAAAAAATCACCTCCCAGTCTCTTAGATGGGGGCATAAGAGAGGGTGGATTGAAGGGTCGAAATTATAGGCAGGTCCCCCAAAGAGATCATGGGATGAGGACATTTGAGAAACAAAGATCCTGTTCCTCCTCCCTGGAGACTTGTGCATGTCCAGTCCAACAGGGGTGACTCTGCAAAGCTGGCCCCACTTGGAGACCAGCCTAGACTAGAAGCATACTTTAATTGCTCAATGAACTTTTAGGGAATCACTCATTCAAGTAGTTCTAACACCAAAGGACCAGTGGCAGTCGAATATATACTTTGGCACCAAGCTTTTCTTCTTAAATATTCCACGGGAGCCAAAAGTCACTGACTTCGGAACCCAAAGTATCAAAAGAAGTTGATATCACAACTGCGTGTGACAAAATAAATTTATTTCACGACCAACTGCTGGTCTGAAATTTCTAAAGACGTTCTGCCTCCTGGTTTTGGTGAAAGAAGTAAGTCTCCTTCCTACATAGCTATCTACGTTGTGCCTAACTAATTCGTAACATGCAGATAAAATGGGTAATCAATAATCAAAGAAAAGGAATCTATTTAAAATGAGATTTTCACTGTGAAACAAGTGAATGGTGCTACTCTTGGTGTGACTACTAAAGGGGTACTGTTATCAGCAGTTCTTGATAAGGGGAGATAAACGAGAATACATGTTCAACTTTTCTGAGCGTCACCAGACAGGACACTGCTGTACTTTTGTGCGTTTTAGTTGCCTGCGACCCTGAAAGGTGAGAATGTGTCTTAGTCATCTTCATATCACCCAGGGAGACTCGGTCCTCAGGATTTAGGAGCTCTAAGATCTGATACCATTTGGTGGTATTTCCTGTCTTATAACTGGGGTGACCAAGGGCCGGAGAAATGAGAAACTGAGCCCTTATGACTGTTCTGGCAGAAGAGAGGATTAGAACCTGGTTTCCTGATGTCCAGACCCCACTCTTTAAGACATTTAATCTAAGCTGACCATGTGTCCCAGTTTGTCAGGGACGGTCCTGGTTGATGCCTGCTGTCCAAGCTCACTTACTAGAGTCCCGTTTCACTAGCATAAGTGTCTGGGTGTGGATGAAAAGTTATAAGGTTATCGTAATTATATAATATTGCCGGCCCCTCCCAAAACGAAGTAAGGGAAGAGTAGCAATGCTGCTTCTAATAGACCCGGGTGGTAACGTGAGTACCGCTTCACCCAAGGCATGACATACTTTTAGAGATAATGAGAGTTTACAAAATAAGGGGTTTGAATTAGTATGATCACCCTTCTCTCCCATCAGAGCCTGGAAGGGAGCCCCTGAGCTAACAATGACCTCCAAGCTTCGGGCACTGCCACGTGGCTGCCAGTACGGAAGGTGAGGTTTCAATGTAATGTACTCATAGGGGGTCTTTGCAGGCACCTGTTGCTGGATTACACAAGATACGTTTGTCCTGTGATATAAATTCCCATTGTGAAATTATGAATGTCTGAATTGGGCAAGTCGGCGGCAGCGATGAGGTGAAGTCACGGGGCGTTGAATGAAGCTTTGTGTTTGTACGTCACCCCTCACGCCTCGCGGTGCCAGCCCGTTGAGGGGCCGGGCGGGCCCTCTCGGGAACGGCCCATTCGCCTTCCCTTCCGAGCTCTGGGCCGCGTCAAGAGCGACATACTCTTACATCGTACTGTGTCCCCCATTAGGTAGCATAAATCACTGGGGATGTAATACTGGATGTTTATAATTTCACTTAACAAACTTTTGGTTTTTCCCCCAGGACCAGATCTCTCTGTATATTAACAAATGCCCATATTAATGTGTTCCCATTCACGATATAACCGTATTGATCCTAGAGATAATTCATGTTAAGCTGTAAATATATTCTTTTTTGATGGAGGAGAAGGGAAAGGTGGTTGGAGGTAGGGACCTCATACCGATCCGTCCACCTCTCTAGTTGGTCCCTTTGTCACCAAAGGCACCCATCCATGTGGAGGTGTGGGGGCCAGCAGCCCCCTCATAGCACCTCCGTGCCCGGCACAGCTCTTCTCACGTGATCCCACCTGACAAAGACCCGTGCTCGCTCTGTTTGCCCACCTGCTCACGTGAGAGCAGGCAGAGGGCCAAGGCACATACCAGGATGGTGTTTTCTGGCTGACAGCTTGAAGGAACCGGCTCTGAGAACGTGCTTTTTTTTTTTTTTTTTTTTTTGCGGTACGCGGGCCTCTCACTGCCGTGGCCTCGTCGCTCCGCGGCACGTGGGATCTTCCCGGACCGGGGCACGAACCCGCGTCCCCCGCATCGGCAGGCGGACTCGCAACCACTGCGCTACCAGGGAAGCCCCAAAACGCGCTACTTTTAAGAGCAGGTCTGAAGCGGAGCTACCTGACCTACAGGGTGATGCAGCCCTTGACCTTGACCTCATTAGCTCCATCCTTTTACCTACTGAGCTCACCACGGCCAACAACACAGCACTTGAGAGCGCAGCTCTTCAGGGTGTTGGTGGTGGCGCACGTGTGTTTCCTCGGTGGGCGGGGTCTGAGAGTGGCCAGCGTTTTCCGCTGAGTCGCTCCTGCCCACGAGGACAATAACATACACACCTCCTTGGGAGTCAGATCAGGCCAAGGGGAGAGAAGGAAGGAGCTGTCATGAGATGAGACCATCAGCCTCCCATCCCAGCTGAGGATAAACGGGGAAATCGAAATTCCAAATGGGATTTTTTTTTTTTTTTTTTGTAATAATGAGAAAGAGAGAGAGAGTGAAAAACAAAACAAAACAAAACAGCCCATCACACACCTTTTGTACGTGGAGAGGCAGGCCAGGCAGGATAATCCCTGCCCTAATCCTAAAGCTTCAGTGAACCCACCTCCTCTTCTCTGGAGTAGCTGTTGGCTATTACGCAAACTGGAAACGCACAGGGCAGGAAGGGTGAAAGAACGGAGAAACCGAACTGGGGTGGGGTGGGGGGGGCAGCTGCTCAATTCAGCAGAGGCAAAGCTCGAGGAAGACGGGAGGAGAGGCACAGGTGGGGAGGCTGCAAGAAGCACTCGCTTACTCTCCATCACGGAGGCGAGGGGACCCGCTGTGAGATCCCGGAAACAGGGAGGAGAGGCCGTTCGGGTGCCTGAAGCCAGGCTCTGTTCTGTGACGTGTTAATTGGGGAAACACATAACGTCTCATTCTGAAATCTGCCAACAACAAAACAAAAATAGTCCTGCTCTGGGGGATGTTCAATCAGTTGAAGGAAATGCCCCTGAAAAAACCCCAGCGGCGTGGGCCCCCCATCATCTTGTCTGAAGGACAAGTTTAAAAGAATTAATGTTGTGTCCCCAGTCGGGGGATGCGGATGTGGACGAAATGCTCCCCAGAGAGAGGCACGGGGCGTGGCTGTTCAACGGAACAGGGAGCAAAGGAGGATTCTTATACCTTATCTCTGTACCCAAGAACCTGCTGTGGAACTCTGCCCGGGGCCCCGATGCGATTCTGGTCCTTTGCTGTGTTCTCTAGCAGCGCTTTGATTAGGACCAGTGTATCTCACCCGAGCAGAGCAGTGCACGGCACACCTGAGCTAAGCACTCACAGCGAGCACGTTGCAAGCCACTGCCTTCGGCGCCCGCATACTAGACCTCCTGGGTCCCCCGCAGAGTTCACAGGGCTTGGGGTCTCTTTTCTTCCTCCAGCCTAGGCTCCCCTCTGCTCAAAACCCTTCACTCCCCGCCGTTTCCCTCCACAGCCCGGAAGTCAAAGTCCTCCTCGCCCTGATTCTAATCTTACCTCCTTGGACTAGTTCTGCAACAGCAAAATGTGGATCATTGTTTGTTTGGTTTTTTGTTTGGTTGGTTTTGAATTTTTGGTTGCACCCCATGGCATGTGGGACCTTAGTTCCCCGACCAGGGCTCGAACCCGCGGCCCCTGCATTGGAAGGTGGAGCCTTAACCACTGGACCGCCGGGGAAGTCCCTGTTGATCACTGTTGAAGTAGGGGGAGGGGATGGATCACAGGGCCTTAGTTAGTTTATTCTACTTGGGGTCTGTTTGAAATTTTTCATAATCAACGGTAGGGGGAAAAGAAAGGTAAGCTCTATAACCCAAGTCATGGGTTGCTCTCTATTCCAAGGACTCCCTCCATCCTGGGTCTTCCTGGCACGTTCTCCACTTCCTTCCTGCTTATCAGACCTTCACAGAATCCTACAGCGTCACCTCGTTCATGAAGCTGAGCCTGCTGCCTGCACTGGCTGTGATCTCCCCTTCCACTGTCTCTTTATAGCACCTGTTATAATTATTCTTTGATACTGACATGTGTATCTATCCCATTTCCTCTCCTAGACTGTGAGTTGCAGAGAACCAGATCTTATTCATCTCAGCATTTCCCCCAGGGTCTCAAACAAAATCAGTACCCCACAAATGCTGGCTGAATGAAAAATGAATCACATGAATAAGAACGATTTATCAAAGGAAGAGTGGAACCTCTGGGATTTGGCTATGTCTCGGGCAAGGAGAGAGAAGCCTCCCAGGTACCTTCTTCGTGGTTCTGATGCAGGATGACTTCTGGCTGCGTGTGTATCGAGTTTCCGGGGTGGAAGAACGGTGAGAAAAGAATCCGAGGTTTCCTCTGCTTCAGAATATGCTGAAGGAGTTCATAGAGCACATCACCTGGATAGAAAAAGGAAAGAAAAATAGGGAAATGGGAGTGTTTTGTTCAACAACTATTTGCTGAGCTTTGACTTTGCGCCTGGCACTGTCCTAAGGACACAATGGTGAGGAAGACAGGTCTGCCACCTATCCACGTGGAGCCTATAGGGGACAGGATGTGGCACTGAAACTCAGGTCAGATCCATGCAGGTTGTTTTTTTTTTTTTTGAACTTTTTTGATTATGAAAGTCATATACCAAAAAAAGTATAAAAAATGCAGGAAGATAGAAAGAAACAAAAATCACCTATAATCCTATCCCTAAGAGACACAAGCCTGTTAATGCTATCTGCAGTATTATATGGTTATAGAATTAGAATCAGGCTTATCATAGTTTAGTATCTCTCTTTTTCCCTCCACATTATTTAACTGCTTTAGTAGCTGCATTATAACAGCCTGTCATAGGGATGTACCAGACTATATTAGAAACTTAAACTGTCCCAATTTATTGCTACATCTGTCTTTATTTGCATTTCAGATTATTCAAAGAAGAATTACAAAGTCATTAAGGATGAAAAGTTTTAATGTTTCAATGACAACTCATGGATTTTTCATAGAAATCTTCCCAAGAGAGAAAAAAGTGCCTTTCTGATCTACCCCAATCCCAGGCAGGAAAAGAAAAAACGTGAAAAAGAAACTCACAAGTCCAGTCAGAGGCGCTAACTATTAAAGATACCCTATAAGGAACTGCCATGTTCTGGGATGCTTCCCTCTAAAAATACACACAGGCACTGCTCCAAGGTTCCACAATCTCTAGAAAATCATCTTTAGATGTCAGCACCTCGCAGACGATGGTAGGGGCTGCTCTGCACTGGGGGCCTTCTGTTCTATTTGGTATTTGAAGTGTCCACTGAGTTGTTAATTAGCCAAAAGAGCTGTCATGGTCTTGTCCCTCCCCTTTGACTTAGGTCCAAGTTGAAAAATGCAGGTGGGTGCCTCAGACCCCCTTAGGGGTGGGTGATTAATCTTTAAAATACCACAGGCTTTTCTAACTGCCCCCACGCCCTTCCACATACAGATACGCAGTCAACAATTGTACCAAACGGTGGGCTTTTGTCTCTAATTTTAGCCACTTTTAACAGATACTTTAATTAACAACTTAATTTAACTGCATATTTTGGGCTATTGCTAAATTATTTTTTTTTCCTCTTCAACTCAGCCTGAATCTGAGAAACACTCCAAATGAATTCCTTTGTTTCTGCAAACTTCTGTGCCTTTTCTATTGGTACCAAATAAAGTTCCACGATACCCCGTCGTAAGTGATTCCTGAGATGCCCTGGTGTCTTTCCTTTGATTTTGTTC
This sequence comes from Kogia breviceps, assembly GCF_026419965.1. Classification (NCBI taxonomy): domain Eukaryota; kingdom Metazoa; phylum Chordata; class Mammalia; order Artiodactyla; family Physeteridae; genus Kogia; species Kogia breviceps. Next base: position 8,174,313 of record NC_081321.1, on the reverse strand, counting down.
CTTCCTCTACCTTTGAATTTTGGCCATTATTAATATAACTTACTGCCACTGTTTACTACTGTGATCAAATAGAGCAAAAGACTTCTAAGAACTGAAGACCCCATGTCACTTGGGCATTTCCTTTTAGTGAAACGGGCGAGGAACTGCAGAGGTGTTCTGAACCCGACTTAAAAACGTTGTGTGTAAGGTAGACCCGTGACACATGACTGCCTTTGGAGCTGGGAAGGCTTTGGAGCTCATCTAATTCAAATCCAGTAGTCATGGTGATGCTGTCTCTGATGAGACCAGGATACAGAGCCTGAAATACAGTCCTATTTTAATGATTCATATTTTAATCGCTTACAAAAATAAGTCCCTAATCAACATTTTGTGTCTTGGTTTAGTGTAAATGTCTTCCTGAACTTCTCCGAATTTACAAGGCCTCTCAACGCTGGGTTCTACCCTGTGGAAACGTTTGAGCAATGCTTGATACCGGTAGTAGCTGAAGAGAAAAACGCTAACACTGAACAAAAATGTGTTCCTGACGATACGAACAAAAATGGTCAGTTATTAGTGTGCCCGCTTTGGAAGGGGAGGCCAGGAAATACAGATGTCGTGTGTGTGTGTGTGTGTGTGTGGGTGTTGGACTCTGTTGGTTTGGATGCGGGCTGGTGTGAGGGGAGGGCCCCGGCAGCCAGGGCTGGAGCCCCAGCTCCTCTGCATCAGGCGACCTTGAGCGGGTCCCTGAACTTCTCTGTGAGATGCAAACATCTCCCTCAGAAGAGGATGTCGTGAAGCAGGGCCTGGTACTGGTCACACGTGGTCCCTCCTTGGAGGTCACTCGGGGGGCTGGCGGAGCTCTGGGTATGGTGGCTGGAGAGCGGGCAGGTCACTTTCTTTTCCGTTTCCATTTCTCTACGTGCACAGAGAAAGCGAGGCAACAAAGTGGATGCCCTTTACCTTCTCCAGGCCTCAGTTCCTCATCTGGAAAATGGCGGTATTAGCGGTATCGACCTCCCAGGATGCCTGCGGGGACCGGATGAGGTAAGTGTGTAATCAGCTCATCACAGCACCGGGCAGTTGTGTGACCACCGCTGTTCCTGCTATTATTATGGATATCATTCAAGTGGTTTAGGACAGGCCCGTAGACCCCGAAGGAGGTCTCAGGAGAACAAAGGAAGAGTGTCTGGGTCACGGTCAGTGTTACGTTCCCCCTTCAGAGAGGGCAAGGTGAAGTGAGGCCATTCCCCCGCTGGGCTAAGCCTGCAGCGGGGCTGATACGTGCTCTCCCCCACACTCTCCCAGGCCTTCTGTACGGCCTTGGCCCAGCCTCTCCTCCCCGAGCTAGCAAAGGGAGCCCGGCAGAGAAGGCTCCTCTCTGAGTGAGGAGGAGAGAGCTGGAGAGGGGCCGGTCAGGCAGAGCTCAGCCAGGTCCTTAACCACAGAACTAGAAAGGTAACGCTCAGAAGTGCCACCTGTGACAGCTGGCTAATGGGTGGGAGCCTGGGCAAGAAAATACTTAATTCTAAGACTGCAGAGTACGGCCACAATTGGACCGGTCCCTCCACAGACATGCTTCTGTGGCAGCCAGGAACGCAGTCGGGGAATGTGGCTGGCTTAGCACAAACGCATTGCTACTCGGGGGGAAAAACCAACCCGCCGTGCGCGCCACGTGTGTATGATTGGCAGGGACAGTGTGTGCCTGGCGATGGCTCGGAATCTTAGAGGATTCTATAGGTTTCCTAGAGGGACTCAAACTGGTGATCAGTAAAAGTCCCCTGCCTCCTCTTCCCCAGCCAAGAAGTGGCTTTGGCTGAGTACTTCTGTGATGGGTAGCCGGCCACAACGTCAGCAAACCGTTTCTGGACAGCTCTAGTCGACAGAAAGTTCTTCTGTTGAGTTGGAATCTGGCCTCCTCTGCAATCTCATGTACCTCGGGTCTTTTTTTTTTTTTTTTTTTTGGCGGTACGCGGGCCTCTCTCACTGTTGTGGCCTCTCCCGTTGTGGAGCACAGGCTCCGGACGCGCAGGCGCAGCGGCCACGGCTCACGGGTGGGATCTTCCCGGACCGGGGCACGAAACCGTCTCCCCTGCATCGGCAGGCGGACTCTCAACCACTGCGCCACCAGGGAAGCCCCTCGGTTCTTAGTTTTGGTTTCTGGAGCAGCACAGAACATGCGTCCCATCTACAACAGTTTCCTAAATAAATAAAGATGCTCCCCCTCCATCCTCTTCCATCTCCACTGGCCCCCAAGTCCTCCGATACCCAGTCAGTTTTCTTGCTACATTCTTAAAATCTTCTTATACACAGGAGATCACATCTCAAAAGTGATCTTAACAAAAAGATATCTGGAATAAAGAACAGATTTTTTAAAAAAGTTATAGGGCTTCCCTGGTGGCGCAGTGGTTGAGAGCCCGCCTGCCGATGCAGGGGACATGGGTTCGTGCCCCGGTCCGGGAGGATCCCACGTGCCGCGTAGCGGTTGGGCCCGTGAGCCATGGCCGCTGAGCCTGCGCGTCCGGAGCCTGTGCTCTGCAATGGGAGAGGCCACGGCAGTGAGAGCCCCGCGTACCGCAATCCCCCCCCCCAAAACCCCAAAAAACTCTTGACCTGTTCGACACTTAATAAGTCTTCTCTGTCTTCCCAGAAAAGAAATAACTAGTACTAACCATAAAAGATGCTCCTATTGTACTAAGCAATAAAACCAAGGCTATTGTTTAAAGGATAACAGCTTTTGTTGGTTTCTCCATATATCTTCAGGCATACACACATGGCTCATGTACCCACAGGTACAGGCACAAATGGATTTGCCTCAAAGTTAGTGAATTTCAGGGGCCTTTATTTGTATAGTCCCATGAAAGGAAACCTAGAACTATGTGCCCTCAAATTATAAATTTCAGGTCCCAAAAACCCTAGATATACTCCTAGGTGCACACACACACACACACACACACACACACACACGCGAGAAACCCACAAACTAAACACACATACAATTTTGTATCAGGGATCTTGATGTTAAAAGCCAGGCAACTACTTCGAGAATCCTAAATTCTATTATTTTATTTGCAATTCGTTGAAAACGAACAGTAGCGAGAGTGAATAAAACTGCTGCAAGTTGCCTCTTAGCAAAGACTGGTGTCTGAAGACCAAGAACATAAAGCTGCTGTTTAGGGGGCTAAACATATCTAAGTTTCTTTACTTTTTTTTGTTTTTTAACATCTTTATTGGAGTATAATTGCCTTACAGTGGTGTGTTACTTTCTGCTTTATAACGAAGTTTCTTTACTTCCAGAAGAGCGCGCTTGGGCTCTGGAGCAAGGAAGTCCCAGGTTTGAATCCTGGCTCCTCTATTCAACAGCTGCGTGCCCTGAGGCAGACTACTTTTCTCTTTGAGCCTTAGTTCCAGGCTTAGTTAAATATTCTTTTGTCTCAAATGAGAAAAATGCCCAGACTCAGCAGGGCTGTTAAGAGGATTAAATGAGATAATGTGAACAAGTGCCAGCCACACGTCTGCCCTCCTGTGAGCTCAGGAGATGGTACCCCGTGTGATTATGATAATTATTAACAGACATGTCTCCAAAAAATCTGGAAACTATTTGCTCTGCTTCAATACTTTTGTCTTTAAAGGACATGCATAAGTTTCATAAAGTCACATTCATAAGAATGGAACTTTTTTCCAGTTGACATCATTTCATGCAGATATTTCTAGTTCATGGTTTCTTTCTCTTTCCTTCTAGTTCAGTTTACCTTCAATTTCTTTCTATAGGGTTCTTTCCTTTAGCATGTAAGCAGCTTCAAGTGTTTCCTGTCTTCTACACATGTGCGCGCGCGCACACACACACGCACACACGCGCACGCACACACGCGCACGCACACGCACACGCACACGCACCCCTCTGTCCTCATCTTCCCCTCAGGGTGCTGCTCCTGTTTCTCTCCTCCCAGAGGAGCTGCCCAAATCTGTTATCACCACACCCTTCTCCGTCCACTCCTCAGGGCCCTTTGGTCTCCACTCCAACCCTCTCTCCAAAGCGCTCTTGCCGAGGTCACCTCAATGGTACTTGGGGACTTGCTGCCTCTCAGCAAACATCATCACCACAAGTCACTGCCCCGCCCCCACCCTTAGAACACCCTCGGCTTCAGACGTTCCTCCCTCTCCTGGTTTTCTGCTCTCCCTCCTTCCCCAACCTTTAAGGCTCCCAGATCTCTCATCGTCTTTCTCCCTGGGTAATCTCATCCCCTCCCATGGCTGCAATCAGCTTGTCTATGCCAAATCCACTCCAGCCAGACCTATCTCCTCAACTCCAGAACCTTCACTTACCTCCTACATACGTCCCCTTGCATGTCACCCGGGCACCGCGCATCTTATGTGTTCGACATAAACGCCTTTACAACCCACGTGGTGTTTCCTAGTGCAGTAAACGCCCAGCTGATTGGGCCAGAAACTCGGCACTCATCCTTAACGCCTCTCTCCCTCTTACACAACATCTAATCGGTCACCAAGACTTATAGACTCTGCCTTCTAAATACTGCTTGAATCACCCCCTTTTCTCTGCTGGCCCATCTTAGTTTAAGTCACCGCCATTGCTCCTACCTGCCAGCCAAGCCGACGGCCCTGCTTCTCCCCTCTGCACTTCATCATGCTAATCTCTGCTCAGAGCCCGAATGGCTTCTACCTGTCTTTAAAATAACATGTAAAGTGCTGAACATGATCTGCAAGGCCCCATATGATCTACTGAAGAAATAATAGGTGACTCAATGAATGGCCATAAAGCTACAGTGTATTCCTCTATATTTATATTCTCTGCATTTTTTTTTAGCAAGTCTCCTATCGGGGGGGTGGCTTGGGCATTTCCAGTTTTTACCATTGTAAATAGAATTGCTAAGGGCATCTTTTTTGTCCCTCTATTGGACTGTTTCCTTCAAATACTTTCCTAAAACGGTGTTATCAGTGAAAGCGTATGATTAGTTTTCAAGTTCTTATTACACCCTGCTTGTTCTCCAGAAGGCTGGGACCAGTGCAGCGTGTCATCTTCAAGGCTACCCAGAGCCTCTCCCCCAGGCGTTTCACATCGTTTAACTTCTTGGGTTCAGTAGGTTTAAAGCAGAATTGTCACATTATTGAAAATTTCCGTTTTTCTGGTGATGATTTACACCGTCCACCTCCTCCTATGAAGATTACCTAAAGTAACACATTCTTACATTTGCAAACTGTTCTCTTTTCTCTTTCTCTCTCTTCCGTTTTTATTCAGAGATTTTAGTTTCCTTCTGACCAATGCTTTAAAAAACAAATAAATAAATGAAAGCATGCACAGTGTGGGAGAGATACTTTTCAGATTTGTCAGAAAACTCTCTCTGCTGGTCCCCTCTGCCTGCGATAGGTTCAAAATGAAGTCCGAGGCCTCGGCTCCTTCAGTTTCATCACAAATTCCACAGTGAAAACACCAACGCAGACACAGGCCTGGGGGATCCCACTGGTGGCCTAACAAAACATTGCCATCATGGGATGGCTTGGCTTTCCAACTCTGCTCTATCTTAGTTTCCAAGCATTCCATTCAATCCATTTTTGTAGGCTGCTTGAATTACAAACATTTTAATTTAATGCGGAGTGCCTTCTGTGACCGTAAAAATAAACCTACTCTTTTACTTAGGAACAAATATGTGAAATTCAGCTGATATCTATGTCTTGGACACAGAGATCCTGGGGAAAAAAAAGGGAGCAGGTTGTGGGAAAATTTGAATATTATATTTAAGAGGAGAATAAATCACTTAGAAAAGACATCTAGTAACACAACTGCCTTTACCTGGATACAGAATATAAGGTAAGATAAAGCGAAGAATAAGCTTGTGAGAAAATACAAATACCGTGACATAAGTATGCACTGTTAATTAAAGGACGTGTTGTATGTTTTACGTGTTAAAATAGGACTCTGTACAGCAGAAAGATCAGTTATCACCACCATTTCACTGATGGGATAACCTAAGTGCTAAGAAATTCAGTGACTTTCCTGTAATTGACTTATCTAAGCATTTCTCCGATGGGTAATACACATATTTTTGGCTTGTTTTGCTCAAAGACACAGCAAGGGAAGAAAGAAGCCACTCTGGGTGTCTTCAGTCAAGGGTCACGTCTGCTGGAACTCCCACACTTCAGGGCTAACACTCCCCTCTGTGACCCACGCCCTCAGACCCTGTGACTTGAGTCACTTGATTCAGCTACTCAATTCAGCAAACCACCCACCATTGCTTAATAGAGATTAATCTACACGTTGGTTTCCAAGGAACTATATGTAGATAAAGACTGGTATTTTCACTTTAAAGAAATTTCAAAGAAATTTTACTCTATTTGAAGATCACAAGCAAAGCATATTTCCAAAGTCAAAGGTTCTGGTGGGTTGGAGAGGTTTGTAAAATCACACCGCAGTACGGTAAAAACTGATTTACTTAGTAAAACCCCAATTCACTTTTTGCTGAATTGACTTGAAGGAACTTTGAAAATATGTTTGTTTTGCTTTTTTTTTTTTAGCATTGATAGAAACTCTAACATGAATTAAATTAATAACTTTTTGTTCATTTAAATAATGGATACATAAATACGTTTCACCTGAATAACTCTAAATAAAAGTTAGTATCAGTGCTAACTTGTCTGTTCCGTCTTATTAATATGTTTTCACAGTCTCAAAGTGGTCAAGAAACACATTAGAGTTATTCATTGTAAGACATTCATTGAATTTATAAAATTCAGTGAAATTCCTTTGAATTTACATCATCCCAGACCATTTAATATGGTAACTACCTAGTCGCTCAAGGACTAGGTAAAATTACCCTGTCCGGGTGACATTTTATAAGGCTGAGATTCCTTTACATTTTTCCCTTAACTTTGAGAATGTCATAAATATGTCATCCTGTTGTATCCTCTGATTGAGAGTTTATTTCAAAAAATAGATCCCATTTATATTCAACCTTGATATCTTCTGTTTGGAGATGATATTTTAAAGTACATTCTAGTACATTCCCTATTTTATTCCAGTGGTTGAAAAGGGAGGACCTTTGTCCTGGAGGTGGACAGGGTAAATGTAGTTTGTTAAATTGGTCAAAGAATGCGGAGTTCAGAGAGGCCACCATATTTGACTTAAGGTATCTCAATAGTTCAAGTAATTATAATTCACTGAGCTCCTGTTCTCTCCTCTCTACATTTGGAATGAGTCGTGTCAAGGAATGTTATTTCCAAACACAGAAAGCAGAAGTCTGGGTGAGGCCAGGCAGGAAACGTGGCTGGAAGCTGTAAACATCCACTCATGGTGATGGGCCGGCCACCAGGTACTTTTGCTTCATTCTAGCAGCCCCACGACTAGTGAGAAGCTGCTGCTTTGTCGTACGCAGCAAAAAAGGTCCAAGGAAAGACAGGAAAAAATGGGTGAAGTCTAGGTTTTACAAGGTATACAGGTCGAAGGCGACCAAGTTCTTGAATATTTATTTACTGCCTGTAGGTGGGAAGTTGTAATGTTTATTGGAAGCTTAACACTTCCAGTGGTTGAAGTTGGGTTGACCTGTTCAGAGTGGAAGGGAGTTTAGGATCCCCTTGCTGAAAATCCCATTTTGTGGATGAGGAAAATAAGGGCAAATGAGGTGACGTGATCTGCGGAAGAGCCACGTGTAGAACCTGGGCCTCACGACATCTACACCAAAGGCGAAAGCAAAGCCCATGTCAGGAGAAGCAGTACCAAACTTTACACCTGAGAGAGAAACAAGGTTTTCTATTTATACCTTGTCTCTATCTAAGGAGAATATGGGCAGGTAAATCACGCCCTCATCGCCCTGCTGGCTGGCTACTTCACGGGAAGGGTCTTCTCAACTCCTACTTAGTTCTGTCTTCCAATCCCTCTGACAATTCTCCCCTGTTTGTGATAAGTTTCCTTATGGCCCCTACTGGCAGGTATCACCTTGATATTCTGTCCATGGCTTTCTGGTTGATGCCTTAATTAAATTACCTACGGCGTAAATTTATCTTTATGCTCAGCTTGATGTAATGAGGATAATACTCAAAGTGATTATTCCCAGCTTGGCCTGGTTCCTGTCTCCGATTCTGCAGAACAAGACGCATCTTCCTGGATGTCCTGGCATCGCTTGGCCAAAATGCTGGAAGTATTATTATTTTGGTGTCACTGATCCTATTCCGGACTTCAGCATCTTGCATGAGGACCGTAGCAATAGCACTGTATCTAGCTTCCGTGCTTTTAGCGACCCAATAAATCCACCCTATGCACTGATGGCAAATGTCTGTACCAAAGGGAGAGCTCCAATCATATCATCCTCCCGATCAAAACCTTTCAGTGGTTTCCCATTACCTGCAAAATAACATCCAATCTCCTTAACCTAGGCTTTAAGGTACTCTCAGCTTGGGTCATAATTCAACCAGTATGTACTGAGTGCTGACTGAATGCTGCGCTAGATGCTGGAGACATGGCAGCTTAACAGGGCACCGCCCTGTCCAAACTGAACTCTCTACTCTGGGAGAGGATACGGAATAGAAAACAATCACATGTGGAACACAGTGTGTGACTCGGGAGTGTGTGTGTGTGTGTGTGTGTGTGTGTGTGTGTGTGAAAGTAGCAGAACTTGAAACATGAAGAGGCAAGCAGACAAGTGAGGGGGGCGGTGACGGGTGACAATGAACAGTGTCTAGCTCGTGCGGCCTCCTCTCTGAGTTCCTCCTCCACACGAACTGGCCTCAACACCTTGCCTTACCTACCTCTTGCTCGCCTTTCCAAGCTTTCAAGGTCCGGCTCTGCTACCGCAGCCCCGAGCCTCATTGGACAACCCAATCATCTGGAAATCATCTCTCTATGCCTCAAAGTCCTTCAGCCCAAACTTCCGTCCTCCGGTGTGGAGCTGCCCAGGGAACGCCCACGGAATGCATTTCCGCTGCCCCCTCCTAACCGTGGCCGCGGCGCCACGTGCCGACTATCGCGCCAGCCGTATGCCGCCTCTTTCATCCGTAGAGGGGCTTCCTCACCGCCACCCAAACACACTGAGTTAATGCTGCTCCAGTGGCCCCCACACCCACTCAGTTCCGTCCTTCATGTCCCAGACCAACTTCACCCCTGCTTTCTGGAGGCCCACCAGGCTCTGCTCCCTCCTTCCCCAGCTCCACGTGCCTTCAGGTCCAGCGCGACCCTGGCTCCAACTGGGCGGCAGGCGCCCGTCCAGCCTCCCACGTGGCCCACCCAGCAAGGACCTGACAAAGTGGCAAGGGTGTACTGACAGGTTTTGTGTATCTTCGCTCCCAGCTTTGAGCAGAGAGAACCTAGTTTCACAAGGCAAGTTGAGAGGCCACCGCAGAGGAAAATAAATCAGCGACGGAAAGGAACACCTGAGATATGGTGTGGGGCGGGGAGGCAGATTTACAGAGACTCTGGGAGGAAAGCGTGCCCAAGGTCTAAGTCAAATCAAGTTAAAACACATCACTGTGTTTTCCTCTGTTTGCCTGACATGAGTAATTTCTCCGGAACCCTGAAGACTTAGAGCTCTTTTCCTCCAGATAGGTAACTTTGCCCCTTTGAGTATAATCTTTGAGTTTCCACTGGAACAGAAAAGGGAAGTGTTTTTGCATTAAATTAAAAGGAACTATTGAGCTTCCTTTTAGGTCAGTTTTATTTATTTATTTATATCATTGTTTTACGGTTTTCTTATTCTGAGACTACAGAAAAAAATCAATGACTGAAGACCAAATGTTTCAGGTAGGTTTGTGTCCCTTATAAAACCATAGCAATGATCTGTTTTTCAGCCTTAATTTAAGCTTTCAAGTTTCCATTAACATCTATACTTCTGGGGGAACCTTCCCCTTTATCATTTCCTCATATAAACGGTTCTGCTGCAATTGGGAAAAGCTGGGGCGATACTGTTCCATACACACCCTTATCTTACCCTCTGTGATGGGGCTGCTTCCTCGTTGGCGGTTAGCTAGCGTATTAACTCCTGGCCAGCCTCCAGGAGCAAATCGGGGTGAACGCAGCTGGACACTATGGCAAGACCTCCTGCGGGACCCCAGCCCTCAGTCAAGAAGACACGGTCTCTGCCAGACAAGTTGCATCAAAGTGGGGCTGGTGGTGAGACTTGACAGAGGGAGGGCCCTTCAGTCCTTGAATCGCTGCCCTCAAGAGGCAGAAACGTGAGACCAAAGTTCCCCTTGGACATATGGAGTTCCCAAATCTCTACTTCAAAAAATCCATCAAGTGTGAGAAATGAAGTTGGAAAGTATATTTGAAACCTTACCCACGTCAGGAATATACTTTGCAGGTACAAAAGCTCCTTACTGAATGAAACCTTCCCATGTGGGTTCAGGAGCCCTTATTTTGACAAATCTTTCTAGTTAGATGCATTGCTTGTATTTTTCAGGGGTTCTACAAGCTACAAGATGCATTACTTGAAAGAATTCAGTACTTCTATAGGAAATCATTTGAAGCCCTGGGCATTTGTTTCTAAAGTTGCCTGGGCTACTAGGATCTCCACCTTTCCCAGCCCTTCTCTCTTGTTCCCTCGATTCTTCTTTCCTTTCTACTCCTCCTACCTCAGCAGTGCTCATTCTCCTTCCTCTGCTGTCTTTGGTTATTTTTGTTTGTTTGTTTTTGTTTTGTTTTCTGTTTTCTCTGGCTGCACCAGGCGGCATGTGGGATCTCAGTTCCCTGCCCAGGGACCAAACCCGCATCCCCTGCATTGGGAGTGCGGAATCTTAACCACTGGACCGCCAGGGACGTCTTCCTGTCTTTGCTTTTAACTGAGCAGTTTGCAATCTACACTCACGCTCAAGCATCTCTACAAGTCTTCAGAATCAGAAGGCAGGCAGAGAGAGAGAGAGGGCCAGAATGCATTTTCTTCCTTATTTGGTGGTGCAATGAGATCCCTGAAGTTCCAGGGTCTACAGGTCCAAAGTGGGTTACTTCTAACCTTAAAAGTTTCCCCTGGACCTGGAAATTCTGTCTCTTCTCCCCTCAAACTGGCCTATGTCAGCAGGATCTGTCCTCTACTAAGCTGGGTCACTGTCCTTGCGTTCACGGTGACTTGATGTGGAGCTCTCTTGGGGGGGTAAGTGGTAACAAAGGCCAACTCTGGCTACCAGACTTTCCAGGCTGAGCCCGTGTCCAGGGTCCAGACTCTCACCTGAATGAGGAGACCGGTAGCGAAAGTCCTCTTTGGTCAGGAGCAGGAGAGCTTTGCCATTCATCTCAAATGTGTTGCTGTCAATTGGCCTTAGAGAAAACTCATTTTCAGCCCACTTGAGCCACTGGGCTACGTCATCTCTGCTCCAGTACATTGGCTGCAAGCCTGTTGGAGAGACAGCAAGGCAGAAAGAAAAGAGAGAGAGAGAAAAATAAAGGTCTTGTCAGTTAGACAGTTGAAATAAAGGGAAAAGATTTCCGAATGGTTAATGAAATTGCAGTCTCCATATCTGAAGAGTCCTTAGGTTCCACTCTGAATCCCAGGTAGAACTCAAGCTTCATGAGTGGCAAAGTGCGATATCAAATGAACTTTTTATTTAGAGGCAAAATGGGGGGGAAAAATCCCTTTTTATGTCTTTAAGGAACCGTAGGTCTCATAGCCCTGTCCTTCCTTGCCCGGCTCCAGCTCCAGGGGTGTCTGGATTCCTGGTCTGCCCTGCAAGTGCAGCTGTAGGGCGGGCCTGAAGCACCCGAGGGGACTCAGAGTCATGACAAATGTCAATGTGCTTTAGAGGCGACTTCAGAATCACAGCTGGGGTGGGAGGGAGGGAGGGAGACGCGAGAGGGAAGAGATATGGGAACATGTGTATATGTATAACTGATTCACTTTGTTATAAAGCAGAAACGAACGCACCATTGTAAAGCAATTATACTCCAATAAAGAGGTTAAAAAAAAAAAAAAAAAGAATCGGAGCTGATCTGATTGTAGCCCAGCATCCTTTCAAAGTGAGAATGTTCCAGAGCGGGGCTTGACCTTCCAGAGATGCCAAATAATGAAGTGTTCCCTGAAACTTCTTCCAGGAAGAGCAACTCACTCGCCTCTGGGAAGCTATCAGGCTAGCCTCTGGGAACGAGAGGGCAAGGTAAGGATAAAAGGTCTCTCGCCTGTTTACTGTACTTGCTGATGTCAGAGCTTCCTGGTAGGGGTGGTACTTGAACTCTGAGTAGGTCCAGGAGAGGGTGAACGGGAGGGCAGCCACTGAGGCTGAGAGGACGGCTCGGGCTGGGTCTCTGTCTGGAAGCCTGACTGTGAATCTATGTTTTTATTTGATTTTGCAGTTGTGGGAAATCTTGGACATTATCATTCAAGTGGTTTAGAACAGTTGTTATCGAAGTGTGAGATCCAGGGACCCTTCAGGGCTCCCAAGACCTTTTCGGGGTGTCTAGGAAGTCAAAACTCTTCTCATAACAATATCAAGAGGTTATCTGTCTTTTTCATTCTCATTCCTTCATGAGCATATGGTGGAATTTTCTAGAAGCTACGCAGCATGTGGTATTACAGCAGACATGAGAATCCATCCATTTTCTATGAAGCTAGACATTAAAGAGACTTGCAAAAATGTAAAACAATGAATGCCACTCTTTAACTGATTTCTTTTGGTTTTGGAAAATAGATTCATAAATATATATTTATGTTAACATATACTTGGCTTATTTTTCAGTGAGTTAACCACTATTTTTATATATATTATAACAAACATTTTAAATTTTCAGTTTTAATTTCCAATATGGTAAATATAGATAGATATAAGCCACATGAGCAAAAAAGCTCTTTGGGGTCTTCAATAATTTTAAAGAATCAAAAGAAATCCTGAAACCAAGCTGTTTGAGAACTGAGGGGTTAGAAGAAGCTAGATGCTCGAGAGTGCTTCATTCTCTAAAATAGCGTACGAATCAATAGTTCAGATACAACAGAATCAGTGTTTGCTAAGAGGAGCATCAGTCTAGTGAGTTATTTCGGCTTGCTAAGGAGACTCCAAGTATGTGCCCTGACAGCGTCCTTCGGTTTGATCCTGGAAAGAAGCACCTTTCATCCTTATGTCAGGCATGATAAAGAACTGTCTGGTCTATTTGGATGGGCTGCTTTTCCTCCCGGGTGGACTGGGGAATGGAATGGCTCAGATGTCCTTGAGAAAGTCCAGGGCCTCTGGGCAGGACAACTGGCTCTGTCTTCCAGGTGGCTTCTTTGCAGAGTCTACTTTTAAAGAATGGCAGCTGGCTTCCTTGGACCCTGGGGAAGTCTATTTGAAACTGGTCCACTGTGTAGGGCACCAATAAAGCACTGTGGGCACTGAAATAATTAGAGATGGGCATTGAGAGTTTTTTCCTTAGTTTTTAAGTTTTACGATTTTTTTTTTTCACGTGAAAAAAGGGGCATTGTAAAATAATAACATGTAGTATGTTACTGCTCTATGATCTTTAGAATAAACACAGCCACTAAAGAATTCAAGGTTTTGTTTTGGACTCTTGACTGGGCCAAGAAGCAATGCCTATTAAAAATGGTCCTCAGCTTCCCTGGTGGTGCAGTGGTTAAGAATCCACCTGCCAATGCAGGGGACATGGGTTCGAGCCCTGGTCTGGGAAGACCCCACGTGCCGCGGAGCAACTAAGCCCGTGCGCCACGACTACTGAGCCTGCGCTCTAGAGCCCGCGAACCACAACTACTGAGCCTGCGAGCCACAACGACTGAGCCCACGTGCCACAACTACTGAAGCCTGTGTGCCTAGAGCCCGTGCTCCACAACAAGAGAAGGCACCGCAATGAGAAGCCCATGCACTGCAACGAAGAGTAGCCCCCACTCACCACAGGTAGAGAAAGCCTGCCCACAGCAACGAAGACCCAAGGCAGCCAAAAATAAAATAACATTTAAAAAAGAAAAAAAAAAAGGTCCTTGGGACATGGATGGACTTGGAGGTCCTTATGCTAAGTGAAATAAGGTAGAGAAAGACAAATACTGAATGATATCACTTATATGTGGCATCTAAAAAATACAACAAACTAGTGAATATAACAAAAAAGAAGCGGACTCACAGATACAGAGAACTAGTGGTTACCACTGGTGGGGGTATGCAATAGAGGGGTCGGGGGGTGGGAGGTACAAACTACTGGGTGTAAGAGAGGCTCGAGGATGCGTTGTACAATACGGGGAATACAGGCAATATTTGGTAATACCTGTAACATTTAAGAATTGCGTTTTTAGGGACTTCCCTGGTGGTACAGTAGATGGGACTCCACGCTCCCAACGCAGGGGGTCTGGGTTCGATCCCTGGTCAGGGAACTAGATCCCACATGCATGCTGCAACTGAGGAGGCCGCGTGCCACAACTAAGGAGCCCGTGAGCTGCAACTAAGAAGCCCGCCTGCTACAACTAAGACCTCATGCAACCAAATAAATAATACATTTTAAAAACTTGCATTTTTATAAAGTTTAAAAAAAAAAAGGTCCTTGGAGATAGGAGGTATCCCAGCTCTTTCCAATGACCTTGAAAATGCATATCTGGGATCACAGTGAGGTGTGTGTGGGGGTGTGTGTGTGAAGATGGTACAGCAAGACCTCGACTTTTGAACTGGTTAGAAAAAAACAACACAAACCCTTAGAGTTGACCTCCTACACTCGATGGTGTCACCTCTGAACGGGAACAGCAGAGTGATTAGTTATTAGGGACTTTTCCCTTCTCCTCCTCCTCCACACAAGCGGCAAGAGCACAGGGCAGCCTTTAGGGGAGGAATGTGAGAACCAGCCCAGCGTGGCCTAAGGAACTGCCTCGGGGCAAGAGGGCCGTGGAGCAGAAGATGCTTGGTCAGAAACAGGAAAAAGGCCGGGGTAGCTTATTGGAAAAGGGAGTGCCAAAGCAAATACAGAACCGAATCTCGGGAGGGGAAATGAGAGTGAAATGCTGAAGTTTCTGCAGAGGAGACACTGAAGCGAGGGAGGCGGGTGAGAAGGGGGTGGGGACACAAGTAGTAATTTGAGGTTCTTTATATTCTATGGAAGAAAATACGCATGAGTAATCTTTTCCCTAAATACAAGAAGAGTCGCACACTCCAAACAGCCCTGCCGGTTAAGAACAACTGTTTCTCTTTTCACTTCCCATTAATCTCTCCCACAGCCCGGCCCCCGAAGCAAGCGCAGGCATCACGTGGAAACCCCCTCCCCAGGGGCCGACTGAATGCTTGTGGGCGAAAGGGGACCTGGCGGGTCACAGTCCGTCCCGGGAACACCACGGCAATCCTAGGACTTTGACAAAAGCGACCCCGACAGACTAGGCTACCTGCTGGAGGCCAGGCGATAAACTGATGAGAACCACCGCTCTTCCAAAGAGAGAATGTGTGGACACATTCACCGGGCCGGAAAGAGGTTCGATAAACTTTGGGGTTCAAAGTCAAGTCCCACTGCTGGACCCTTTTCAATTCAATGGAATAAAAAGGTCCTGGTGTGGGATGCGCTCTGCCATTCTAATAGAGGAAAAAGAAGCCTCCTTTCCTCGAACCTCGGGGCCCTAAGGCCTGGGTGTTACAGCCTTGGATGGAGAAGTCACTCCCATCGAATCAGGACCATTTAATTCACTTACTAGTCACCCAGCACCGTTTTGAGCGCTTTATAAACATCAGTTCACTTGACTGCATGCTCACAGTAACCGATGAGAGAGGGTCTCAGTCGACGCAACTAAGGCCCAGTGCATTTAAGGGATTTGCCCAAAGGCACACGACCACAGTGACCAAAAAAGCAAGAGGAGCTGAGATTTCGAACCCGGGGCACTGGGTTTCCGAGTCTGTGCTCTTATCCACCACATTCTGCTGACCCGTGTATCTCCCATCCAGATTCTGAATACAGATGGATTTTCAACATCTACTTGGGATTCCGAAAAGGCTGAGTGAATTGAATCCTCCCCCTCCAAGACTTTGATCCTCGGAGGTTTCTCAAGTTATCAACAGACTAAAAATAGAGCAAAAAACCCCCTGTAGATCCCTGGAGAAACAGATTTATACATGGGAAGAAGAAGGAGGTGTAGGCGCGACTCTGCTTTTAATGCATCCAGGAATAAGGCTCTACCGTCACTAGCTCCTTGCTCACAGGCACTTGCTGTGCACGTGTACACCGATCCCGCGTAGACAGTTGCTAGTGTAACAGAACACGGGCAAGACCAGGGAGGAACGCATAACATGTAACTTGTTTTACAGTTACGTCTTGCAATGGTAGCTCAACAAAGCTGGAGAATATACATGTTAGTGATCACTAGTAAAAGGAAAAGAGAGAGAGACCATTATTCCATACCTACATTATGCTCCTCCCTGTGCACATAACGAGCCTGTGAAAGCCACCCTAAGACCCGCATTTTTAACGCCAATTAATTTCAGAGCATAGTTGAGAAGGATTTTGCACAGAAGTGAACTGCTATGACTAAGAAAATTACTAAGAGTTCCACTGTACTTTTTTCCCCAAGTGGGTCAAGTTCATGGGGCCGTACCCTTCAATGACATATCCAGACCCTTAAACTTCCTTGTGACAGTTCTCCAATTCCACGTTCAAAGAAGCAGCCACATTCATCAGTACACTCTTAGCCTCGATTCAGAGTTTTTGAGTTATGTTTAAACTAATGACGGAAAGCATGCTGCGAGATAGGAGCCTGGATTTTATTCCCAGACCTGCCATTAATTAACATGTGATGCTGGGCCGGCCACTCAGTTTCTCTTCGGTTCAGTGGCTTCATCTGTAAAACGAGGGGCTTAGAGTACGTGATCTCTCCTCCCTTCTGGGTTTAATACGGTCAAGACGCTCCCATTTAACTTGAATCCTAAAACCCAAAGAATACAAGCAGCCGGGACCCTTCTTCTACAGAGCTACTCCATGCTCACGACAATGACCCTGAGATTTTGTAACTTCCTGAAGGCTCCTCTGAATCATGGAAAACACATTAAGTTTCTTTAAACAGAGTTTGGTGCTTACGAGTATTTTTTTTATATTCTAATTCTTGGAAAAGTTATAACCCGGTAACGGCAATAATAAACAACATTTTAAGAAGGTGTTTTCACGTGTCTGACCTCAGGTAATTCTCCAAAACGCCCTGTGAAACCCACCGTAGTCTCATTTCAATTTAACAGATGAGGCAACAGGAGCTCGGAGTCATTACAGGGTGTTGCTGGTTTGCGTAATACTCAATTCAAGCTCTTTTGCGATAGTAAACATTCATCAAAAACACCCTTTTTCCTAAATGTTCTGTATACACAGGAACTGGCTGCAGATTCTGTGGCTTAGAGGACAGAATCATAGAAGACAACCCCTGCTGCCTCTTATTCGTTAGGCAACTGAAGCTGGGAAAAGTTAAGAGACTGAACCAGGATCAAGCTGCCCCGGGTCCCCTGACTCTTTCCAACCTCCCACGGTGGCTCATAACTAGATCCGATGACACGGAACCGTTCCATAGCCCTTGACATGGGGAGGAAGGTTATCACTTCCTTGCTCAGTCATCTAGCCATAAGATGAAACATCCTTCATTGGTCCAAACAGAAGTTCTGTACTGCCTTTTTTAGAGCCTTACAGGCCTGCCTGCCTCCTCTGGAGATGCTATTTGGCTCCCATTCTAAAAGTAGTACCAGAAGCAGGAATAGAACCTTTCTATCTCTGGACAATGTCTTTGTTCATGATAGCTAACAATTATTGAGCACTGACATGAGTCTTCACTACAACGATGATTCCTTCTCGTTTTGTAGAGGAGAAAACTGCCACACACAGTAAATGGAAATGGTGGTGCTGGGATTGAAAACCAGGCCCCAACGCTTAACACCCCACCATATGGATTCTCCAGTTGCCCTCCGTATCGAGGTTCTACATCCAACCGACTGAGGAGCAAAAATACTCAGAAGACAAATTCCAGAAAGTTCCCAAAAGCAAAACTTGAATTTGCTGTGTGCTGGCAACTATTTGCATAGTGTTTACATTGTAGTCACAACAAATTACATAGCATTTGCACTGTGTTAGGTATTATAAGTAATCTAGAGATGATTTAAAGTATATGGGAGGATGTGCGTAGGGTATATGCAAATACTACATGAGTTCATATAAGGGACTTGAGCATCTGTGGATTTTGGTATCTGATGGGGTCCTGGAACCAATCCCCCCATGCGGATACCCAGGGATGTCTGTAACAGCAGACACTTACCAGCATTTACTGTGTGAAAGGCACTGTTCTAAATGCCTTCTGTATGCAACTCATTTAATCCCCACAGCAATCCTGTACAATAGAAACATTCACTATCCTCATTTACAGAGGAGAAAACTGGAGCACTGAGAAGTTAAGTGATGCAGCCAAAGTCACATACCCAGTGGAAGAGCCAACATTTGAACCCAGTTGGTCTATAGCCTGAAGTCCGTATTTATTGACTCCTTGCCTGTCTGTCTAAGGTTATTTGGTGTTTTGGCAGGACATCAAGTTAAATTCAGGATTTAAAGAGAGAGAGAGAGAGAGAGAGGGTAAATAGTTTCAGTGATTGTGTGAACTTTCATGGAGGTTAAACGTGTAGGCACAGAGCACCAGCACGGAAACTCTACTTCCCAGCTGTGTGATCTCGGACAAGTTTCTTAACCTCTCTGTGTCTCACATGCCTCAACTGGAGAATGGGGAGAACTCTCAACTTGTGAAGCAATGACATGCTTGTCCAATTGGCAGATGACATAAAGCTAGGATAGAGTAAGATGATACAAATGATGATTATATAAAATACAAAGGACGGTATTTGGCAGAGAGCAAAAGCACTTAATAGTTATTTACCATTATCATTTTTTTAAATCTCCCCACCCTGCACATATATGGCTGCTGTTTGGAACCCAACTGTAAGAATGTCTATTAATCAGTATTAGATTTCATCTTGCTATTTTCCATCAACATTCCAGCCTGCAGCAGTCCCTCCAGATTTGGACCATCTCCAGTATCATCAACACTTTGTAGCTTCATGTCATCTGCGGCTTTGATTAGCATCTGTCACCTCAACAGGTTACTGACAAAGTGCTGGTTGGGTGAGGGCTGACAGGAGAGCGCTCTGGTGACACACTAGCCACCTTCTTTCAGATGGAGACTGATCCAGTTATTGGCTCCGTTTGGGTACAGGTGTTCAATTATCAACGCATGTAAATACTCTGATATTTGGACTCGACATCTTTCCAGTTCAGCCATACATGGAACCATCTGAAATTCAAACAAAATGCTTTCTCGACGTCCAGAAAGACAAAAACTACAAAGGTTACAGCGACCTTGCTGAAGACGGTGAAGAGAAGCAGCGGGTGGTTGGTTCCTAAGGGGTAACTTTTTCCTAAGCGCTTATAACAACACGTGTGTTTGAAAATCTCTCTTGAGGTTCATCTAAGAGCTATAAACAGCTTAGCTGGTTTTAGTCTGTACATACTGCCTTTTCTCCTTTTTCTACTCTGACTGTCAGGTAAACAGTGGCTCATATTCTTTCTTTTAGTGCCTCTTCCATTTCCCGCAAGGCTTAGGGACCCCTGTCAGTGGCCTTTCACCCTTGTAAGTTCTTTATTCTGGGATGTCATTTGTCTGGGCCAAGAGCCTTGAATTTACGTAGAACAACTTAGATACACTTTTACGATCAGTTCACCCATCTTGGGCTTCAGTTCTCTCACGTCAGTTTGTCCTGCCTGTTTCAGTCTGACAATCACCCTCCCTGATGGAAGAGAGGGAAGAAAGAGAGAAGTTGCCCAGTTCTGTTTGCCACCCACCCCAATCTGCATGCTGATACCACGCTTATTCTTTGACTGCCCCTCCAAACACAGTTTCCTTAAGCACCTCCCATAGTTTTTAGCTCACTTAGTTTTAACATTCTAGATCTAAAAATCTCTCCTTTATATGTTAAATTGTTTTGTTGTTGAGGTACAGTTGATGTATATAATATTATATACGTTATAGGTATATAGTAATCCCACGATTTTTAAAGATTATACTCCACTTACAGTTGTTATAAAATATTGGCTATATTCCCTGTGCTGTACAATATATCCTTGTAGCTTATTTATTTTACACATAGTAGTTTGTATCCCTTCTTCCCATACCCTTACGTTTCTCCTCCCCCCTCCCCTCTGGCAACCACTGGTTTGTTCTCTATATCTGTGAGTCTTGCTTTTTTATTATATTCACTAGTTTGTTGTATTTTTTAGATTCCACATATAAGTGATATCGTACACTGTTTGTCTTTCTCTGTCTGACTTGTTTCACTTAGGATAAGGCCCTCCAGGTACATCATGCTGTTGTAAATGACAAAATTTCATTTTTTGTTTTTAAAAAAATTTCATTTTCAGTAACTTGTTCTTTCATCCACTATATACGACTTTTTAAAAAAATCTAAGCTTATTAGACTGGCACACAGAAAACAGTGGTAAGATAGATTGGCATGATCTTTCTAGTAAATAACTTGGTGATAGTTTAAGAGCCCTGTAAATGTTAACTTCTGAGAATCTATCTTAAAATAATTTAGGATACAGAGAAATCGTTCATGCACAAAGATGTTCACTGCAGTGTTATTTTTCAGAGTGAAAAACTGGGAACATCAATAAGGAAATAGTTAAGTAAACTAGAAACAACATCTCTGGTAGAAAATTATGCGGCCAATAACATAATATTTATAAAGAGTATCTATTCATACGGAAGATCACGAAATAGCATGTGTGCATATATACTATAATCTCAAACAGCTTACAGAAAAATATGATAATGCAACTTAAAAATATTAACAGCAACTGTCACTCGAGTTACAGGTGATGTTTACTATCTCCTTCTCATTTTTTATTTCCCAATTCTATTAAACATGTGTTACTTTCATATTTAAAAGGATCTATTTAAAACCTGAGATCACCAGAGAAGGTCCCCTCATCAGCCCCATCCGATTCTTTAGGTGTCTTCCTCCCTTGTCACGCCCTGTGCGTGAGAAGCTGATAGGTCAGAATTTCATTGTCAAGAGCATCCTGATTCTCTAGACTTGGTTTTAGCCCCTTTCAGATCACGCACCCATAGGTAGTGTTCCCCTCAGTTTAAGTCATTTCCCTTCCTCAAGTCAAGAAAACACATCTGCTCATGACTTTCAATTCCCTACCCAATTCCAAGATGATGTTTTCATTCTCACCGAAATTTCCATCATTTCTACTTCGCCAGCCAATTCCGCCTCATTTGTCAGACATGTGTCCAAATTAGCAGTGCCCCTCATTTGCTGCTTCTACCTTCTGGGAGATCAAACTGCTAACTGGTAGGCGCATGTGTTAAGAGTTAAAGCGTGCATGTGTGTAGCTGAAGGTGATTTCAGCGATTCTCACATCACGCTTGGCACACAGCGGCCCCCTGGTAATGCCAGACTGTTTGGCCAAAGAACCCCAATACTAGCACCCCACCTTGGGCCAGCTATGCAGCCTGTCGCTGCCACGCTCTTCTACCAACATTCTCACCACGTGGGACACTTCTGATCTGTGCAGTTCACTGCCATTACCAGATGCTTCTCAGACAGGTTGGGACCTGGGACCCACTGCTGCAGTGCTTGCACCTGGAGAAGCGTCTCAGGGAGCAACAAAATACGAAGAAATTATAAGGGACTAAAAATAACTGCGTGCATGCGCAGTTGGGGTAAATTACGGACAACGAGATAGAAAAAGACCAGAAAGCCCAACTGCCACTTCTGAGGAGCTCGGAACAGAAGCAAAAGGTGTCGGCAGCCAAAGCGGGGTACCGCGCATGCCCCCTGCACTCAGCACCACAAAGGGGCGGGCACACGATCTAAGCCACGCCTCCGGCCCGACCCCTGGACACACCCCTCCCCTCCCCCCATATAAGGAACGAGCTCGCCTCCCCCCCCCCCCCGAGAGAGTAAGCAAGCGAAGCTGCTACTTCTTTTCACTCCCCACTGCTGCAGCCGGGGCCCCACTAAAGCCTTGCCTGAATTTCTCGTCTGGTCTCTCATCAATTTCTATTGATTAAGGAGGCCAAGAACCCTGGTGGTGACACTTCCACATTCATGGCATCCCAGCAACTATTCTGTGAGGGAGCTAAGGTTGGCACAACTGTATTTGCAGAAGAAACGGAAGCTCAGAGGGGTTGAGGGACTTTCCCAAGGTCACACAGTGGGCCTCAGACCAGAACTCCAGCTCCTGGTCTTCTGTATAGGTCGTGAACTTCCTCTGGGTCAAAGGAAATAAAGGATATAAAAGCCCCTTGCACTTTAATGCACTATAAAAAGCACTGTAAAAATGCAAAAGAATTAGGGATAATAAATCGTAACTCAACTGTGGCAGGTTGAGTTGCAGGTCTGGTTTAGCTGCAGATCCAGAACGCCGAGCCCTTTCTGACCTCTGCAAAGGGGGTGCAGTGGGCAGGGTTTCTTAGGATAAATAAATGCTCCAAAATAAAACAAAGTATCATCAGGGCCTGTTAAGCAGCCCAGGGGTCTTTCCTGACTCCTAACCCTTCCCCACAGGCCGAGTGCCCCCGGCCCACACTACCCACACCCGGGTAGATTCTGACAAGCTCCGGCATTCCCGTTCCTCTGGGTCTGCCTCTAGCTCTGGATGTGTTACTTGCTCAAGACCGCTCTCAGCACACAAATCCTGTCACTAGGGGACGTTCCAAAACATTTCCTATTTTTTGTCCTCAAGGTACCCTGTTATCTCAGCACTCCGTGTCCAAGGGGAGCTTAGAAGGTTATCCTGGGGTCTTTTCAGCTAAAACCCCAAGAGCAAGAATACTACACATTCATGTTTAGATCCAAAGTCCTATTCTGTTCCCTGGAAGAAATTTTTCCTTCTAAACTTCATTTTGTGGAGTTTTCTGGCTTTCACTCAGTTTTAGCCACAAAGGGGTTTTTATCAGCACACCTGCTGACAGCGACACTGGCTCAGGGCCACCTACTCATTCTGACAACCGTGAGTTAGACCATTCCTCCTCATTTCTGCCTTCGGGCAGCAAGCCCCATGTGGAGAGAGGCGTGGAATATTTTAGATAAAAACCTGGGTTGTGGAGTCAAAGAGTCCCGCGTTCAAATACTGGTTCTGCCACCTGCCCAGTAGCCTTGGGTAAGTTACATCTCTGAACCTCAGCTTCCCCGGCAGTCGAATGGGGCCAAGAATAGTACTTACCTCCTAGGGCGAATTTAAATATGTTGTGAGATAACCCAAATAAAGATTCTGCACCACGCCTGGTACACGGCAAGCGCTCAGTGCATTTTGGGGGGTCGGGCAGGGCAGATTTGTTGTATTTTGTCCCATGTCTTCAGGAGACTGAAATACCTTCTGCAGCTCACTGGAGCCTCAGGAGCTGGAGCAAGGGTTCTTGGGAGCCATGTGAAGGGTCTAGCAGGAGCTGCGAGCCCAGCACAGGGCTTTAAGGGCGGGGCTGGCCTTATCCATGTGCAGGTTGGGAAGCAGGTGAGAGGCCGGAGGAAGGAAGGCTGGGTTAAGAGCTCACTCAGGTCTGGGAGTGAGGCACTCACTTCGGATGTAAAATTTAAGGTAGTGCCAGAAAACTCAGGAATCACAAAAAAGAATGATAGTTTAATGCATTATTTTCAAATCAAAATAAATGCAAACATTCACAATGAACAAAATATCAACATTTTACCTAAAGTTTACATTGAAAGGAGAGATGACGGTGATGGTGTCCTGATAAAGGAGAATAGGGCGGTTGAGAGCAGTACTTCTTAAGTTCAGGAGGTAACGGCCCCCTTTGAGAATTCAGTGAGAGCTACCGACCCTCTTTGGAAACGCGTAGACCCGTGCACACCAATATTCGCCTGCCATTTCCAAGTTGGTGGACTAGCTCAAGTTTATCTACGGACGCTTAGAGGATCAGTTTAGAACTGATTTTAGCCTCGTGCATGCAAGTAGGTCTGATGAGATGCTCTAGGGATATAATGCAAAAACCCAATTCGGTTTGAGGAAAGAAACACACACACACATCTCTTCTGATATTTTGGGGAGGAGAAGAGCAGAGAGAGGCAGGCAGGCTGCCCTCCTCTCACTCTGAAATTGGTGGGGGGAAGGGTGGCATGGGCCAACTTGGGTGTCATTTCCTTGTGAAAGACAGACACGTGACCTTAAATGCAAAATGTCCCCCTCTTCGGGTATTCTAGAAATCATTGCTAACATATTGCAGGTGTTTATTCATACTGGTGAAGGTTAATCGCTGCAAATTAATTTAGGAATGTGAGGCAACGGGGCTGACCTCGCGCGAGACCCTTGACAGACAAATTTCTAAAGGAAGGAGGCAATTAAGGGCAGAATTTCTCAAACTGCAGGGCAGAGAGATACGTTTTTATTTTCAACTTCACTGATATTTATGCACACAAATAAGCCCGATTTTAAGAAGAAATAAGTATGTAGGAAAAATAGATATGAAGAGAGTTGAAATGTTCCCCAAATAGATTTAGCAAGCAAATGGAAACTGGTTGTGGAAAAGCTGGTGCAGGAAGGTTTTTTAATCCGCCATAGAAATGGACGGGGTACAGAGAATCTTAAGATCTTGTTGGATTTCCATGATCCACACAGAACACAGACGATCGACAATGGATGTCCGTATAAACGGGAATGAGCATCCTTTCTGTCCCCCTTTGCTCTTTTCAACCACACAGGATCATCTCCTGTGCCTGCCGCTCTGCAGAACATTCCTCTGCAAAGTGTAACAAGAGCAGAACTCATTCTCGCTCTGGACGGGCAGGGACTCTCCCGTGTGGGGTTCAGCTGCGCTTGGTCCCACCCCTTCAGGATTCTCTTTATTCCAAGGAAACTAAAAAGCAGGCTGCCTTTGCTCAGGATGGAGGGTCCCTGTGATCGCTGCATCCTCTGAGGAGACCAGGAGGCTGGAGGTAGAGGGGAGAATCTCAGAAGCATTTACCTTTCGCCAGGCTAACTCCACAGACCTCAGCAACGTGTCCAGGGGGCCCCCAAGGCAGCTGGCACAAGGGGTTCAAGCAGCCTAACACACTTGACTCAAGAAAGCAATGCTTTTCTGGAAAACGTCTTCTTTGAAGGAGAATTCCACACACCCCGCCCTCCTTCCTTCTTTTCTTCCCTGACTCTTTGGGGGAGGGGTTCCAGTGTTTTCGAAGGCCCTGAGGCTGTCCGAGCAGATGCTGATTCCGCGGGAGGAAGGGCAGGTGGCCTGTGCGCACAGGCAGGACGAAATCACTTCACCGGCGTCGTGGGGGCCTCGTGAAACGAAAAACATCGAAGTTGGAGAAGCAGTTTCTGTCTCCATACAGTTGTATACGTGAGTGTGCGCGTACGTGTGTGTCAAGATTACTCTCCACTCCTCGTCCCCTCGTTCCTTCTTTACCGAGAGGACTCACGGGGACATGGGAATCGACTCTCAGGGATGGATTCACCTAGAAAGCTGTAGTCTTTTTTTCTCACCAGTTATATTCCGCAGTATCAGAGTTGTGAAGGTTACTAATGCCTGGATTTCCAGGCTTCAGATGATCCCTTGCAGTCAGGAAAATCTAAAAACCAAACCAAACCAAGCCCTTGCCCCCTAAGAGAGCAGGGGACACACAGGCAGAGGCGGGGACACACACCTTCCGCTTTACCCCCGGCCCCAGATGCTAGGAGGCGGGGTGACTGGGCCAGCTCAGGGACCATGCGGGCACCGAGGGACCCTCCCCGGCCACAAAATGTCTTTTTCTTTGGCTCTGTCATCCGGTCTGAAGTTATATATTATTCACTCCTTGGGATGAAGGCACGGAGACCTCTACGCGAGGGAACGCTGGTAAAAGGGACACATGGAATCAATATCAGCGTTCACACTTTAGTTTTGTTACATAGCCGGATGAATGAGTCAGAGGAATGAGCGAGCAACTCGCAAGTTTTAAGGCTAGTGGGGGTCGCCACAGCCCGGCGGCAGGATGCCAGAGGCATCAAAAGGAACAAGACTTGCACACTTTCACCTGCAGGGGTTACGGCTTCTGACTCTCCAAGGAGCTTTCAGTTCTGCACTAGATAAGGTGCGAGCGCTACGACAGAGACGTGAGCGTTCTGAGCTCCGGAGAGGCCTGGGTCCCTCCTGTGAACAGAACAGGCGGCACCTCGCTCACGGCACCAGGAATGTTCCCTCGCGAGGTGCGCACGTGCTTCTGCGAGGCTGGGCAGCGCGGGGGCCGGGGCAAGGCCTCCAGGTGCTCACAGGCTGACCCCCTACTGTCCTGCTATTTATAAAGCACGCTGCCTACTTCAGCTTCTTGGCAGGAATTGTTAATTTGCTGGAGATATTAAAGTTTTCCTTTTGCAACTTTATTATAAAATGAGATTCAAATCCTGTTCCTGGCACCCGCTAGCTCAGCAACTATAGAGGGTTGACAGGTGGCCCCCAAAAGATGTGTCTGTGTTCTAACCCCTGGAACCTGCGAATGTGGCCTTGCTGGAAAAAAGACCTTTGCAGGTGTAATTAAGGATCTCGAGATGAGATCATCCTGGATTATCTGGGGGCCTTAAGTCTAGTGACAAGGGTCCTCGTGAGAGAACACGGAGGAGAGACACAGAAGAGGAGACAGCCGCGTGAGGACAGAGGCAGAGACGGGCGTGGTGCAGACCCAAGCTTGCTTATTAGTTTTTCTTCTTCGCAGGCTCCTATTAATCACATATTGAAATTATTACTCTGCCCCTCTTCAATATCTGTCCCTTTCTCTTGAATTGTATCTCTTTTTTACTTTTAAAATGTTCCAGTTTTTCTCCTTCTGTTTCTCTTAAAAATTACCTTTTGTGTATGTTCATCTTGTATTCTTCCTAGTTTACTCTTCGTTTTTTTCATTTAAAATTCTTTCCTGAGTCCCATCATCTCATTTCCAAGTTTTCCTAATTCTGATTTATGTTATTTTTTCCCCCCATGTTTTATATCGTTTTCTTTATGTCTTTCAGATCACTGGGACATAGATCACAGTTCTGAAGTTTTCCGAAGCCACGTCTTCTTGGCACGCTTTCTTTAGAAATATTATTCTGCCTCTGATTTTCTCGTATCTTATAAAAACTTTGTATGGGATTTGAACTCACTGCTTTTCTATTGCTTGTTGCCCTGTGAAATTACTTTTCCTGAACTTTTAGGACATGGCGTCATTCTAACTTTACAAAGCTCTCTCTTCCATTACATTCAGGTCATGTTCAAATACACCACTGCTGAAATTTCCTGGCTCTGTTTCCTTAGGGGGACTTTTCCCCCTAAGTTTCTGTTGTTCCCACCCTGTCCAATTTGATTCCACTCCAGGCAGCTTCTCACTGTAGGGTGGTTCTGGAGGAGGACCCGGTTGGTTAGTTCCAGGGCTCACAGTAGCTGCAAAGCTCTAGATCCTTTAGACCTCCCTTCAAGCTACCTGTACTCATCACTGTTGGAATCAGTAAAAGGACCCCCGCTTTCAGCTGTTCCTCTCAGACTGACCCTCTATGCTTTCCTGTACTCACTATTTGGGGCTTCTCCTGTTCTAACATCTAAAAGCCCCATTGTATCTTGGGAATATCATGTCACCTAGTTTTGCCACTGTTCATGGGTTTGAAGTTTTGCCGTTGAGTTACTCTGCTCTTACCTGGGGGTTCTAAGAGATTAAAAACTATGCTGCTGGGCTTCCCTGGTGGCGCAGTGGTTGAGAGTCCGCCTGCTGATGCGGGGGACGCGAGTTCGTGCCCCGGACCGGGAAGATCCCACGTGCCGCGGAGCGGCTGGGCCCGTGAGCCGTGGCCGCTGAGCCTGCGTGTCCGGAGCCTGTGCTCCATGACGGGAGAGGCCACAACAGTGAGAGGCCCGCATACCGCAAAAAAAAAAAGAAAAAACTATGCTGCTGCCTGTGCTGTCTTCCCAGACTGTGTCCCAGAATACGTTCTATTGGCAGGGACAGCATCCCTCTGCTGTCTCATAAAAAAAGAGCACCGACCTTCTTGTGTCTCTCGGTGAACTGTTGCTGGGTTTTGTAGCAGTAAGCAAAAATGTGATCATTAATGTGAGGCGTCTCTCATACAGAAGGCTAAAAAGCACATGAAAAGATGCTCAACATCACTAATTATTAGGGAAATGCAAATCAAAACTACAATGAGTTATCGCCTCACACCGGTCAGAATGGCCATCATCAAAAAATCTACAAACAATAAATGCTGGAGAGGGTGTGGAGAAAAGGAAACCCTCTTGCACTGCTAGTGGGAATGTAAATTGATGCAGCCACTATGGAGGACAGTATGGAGGCTCCTTAAAAAACTAAAAACAGAACTACCATGTGATCCCACTCTTGGGCATATATCCGGAGAAAACCATAATTCAAAAAGATCCACGCACCCCAACGTTCACAGCAGCACTATTTACCATAGCCAGGACATGGAAGCAGCCTAAATGCCCATCGACAGAGGAATGGATAAAGAAGGTGTGGTACATATATACAATGGAATATTACTCAGCCATCAAAAAGAACAAAATAATGCCATTTGCAGCAACATGGATGGACCTAGAGATTGTCATACTGAGTGAAGTAAGTCAGACAGAGAAAGACAAATATCATATGATATCGCTTATATGTGGAATCGAAAAAAAGGCTACGAATGAACTTATCTATAAAACAGAAATAGAGTTATAGATGTAGAAAACAAACTTATAGTCACCAGGCATAAGGAGGGACGGACTGGGAGATTGAGCTGGACATATACACACGACTATCTATAAAACAGGTGACTAATAAGGACCTAGTGTACAGTACCGGGAACCCCACCCGGTACTCTGTAATGGCCTCTATGGGAATAGAATCTAAAAAAGAGTGGATAGATGTAAATGTACAACTGATTCACTTTGCTGTACACCTGAAACTAGCACAACAGTGTAAATCAACTAGACTCCAATAAAATTTTGTTTTAAATGTGAGGGGCCTCTGACCCCACCAAAGGGGGTAACAGCCCCAAGTGCAGGAAGCACTGTCACCATACCAGAGGGAAGACACCACGTGAAACATCACCGTGAGCCTCAATGGGCATCGACGTCAAGGCAGGGAGCACACGGCTTCTCTAACAGAAAGGACTAAGGAACTATTCTAGTGAAGATAAAACAATAGCAGCAGTGACAACAATACAGACAGCTGACCTTTCACTGTCTCTCCACACTTCTTCTCACGAAAAAGGCAAGGCTGCCACATGTCAAAAACTGCAGAGTTTAAAAAAATTCACAAAGATCTGAGTGACTCAGCCTGCAGGCTGGACATCTCAGAAGTCCCAGATAACGGTGACGATCTCCCCAAGTGAGTCTTTTCCGGGCCGCGTGACAAACTGCAGCTCTAAGAACGATGGAGTTCCGTGTTCGTCGCAGATGTCCCCCAGAAGCCCGAGGAGAAGCAGGTCCAATCCGCTCATCTCAGAAGCAGCCCCACAGAGCAACGAGCCGTGGGATGCCAGAGGCTCTGCAGGTGTGGTCGGCTTGCCGTCAGCTCTCACGTAGCTTCCACGCTTTTTACAAACCTTCTTTCTCATTAGGGTTTGGTCCGTTCAGAAGACCCGACTCAACCCTGACCGGCAGGTCTCCTCAGAGGCTGCAGCCACAGAATGATCGTTTTCAGGAATGGCTTTTTTAATGCAGCCCTTGGAAACTTTGCAAGAAATGTATCGACTTGAGATACTCAAGCTGAACTGTCAAGCTTTGGCAAAGGGGAATAAATCTTTCCCATTCTCCAGGCCTGTTGCCAAATGCCGCTTCCAGGAAGCAGTGACTGTCCTTTCGGGAAAGGAAACAAAGCTCAAATGTTCTAGCGCCTTCCCTTTACTTCTCCCCCTTCTCTTGTCTCTGCGTGCAATTCACTGACAAAAGCACGTTGCAGTCATCGCTCGTCTGTATGAATAGGCATCTGAATTCGTGATGCCCAGATCAGTGATGCCTGGCCGAGGCAGCTTCCTAAATAATGAGGCCTGATCGTTTGGGCAGCGCCGGCGGCCCGCGGGAAGCAGGCTCGCGGCCCGTCGTCAGGTTAAACACTCTTCCGGTTTCATAACAGAGTCTCCCCTACAGACCTGGCTGTGTAAAGCAGAGCGTGTATGTTCACTGAGGCTTTCGGTTTATGAGATCGCGACTGGGGGCCAGGGTAGGAGGGTGGGGAGAGTGCGGGGGGGAAAAAGGGACCCACGCTGGAGTGTTCTAACGCGGACGTCAGGACTAACACAGAAGCTTCCTGACATCTGCTGTTTCTTTCATGTCAGTCTGGGGCGATGTCGCCTGGCACCGTTCCAGGGGAATTCCCATCATTCCCATTAAAACACAGTTTGTCTAAGTGTGCTGCGGGCTCCTCTGTCCATCTGTCCCCCTATTCCTCCACTGACCCAGCCCTCTAACACGTTAGGCCCTCTCGTGCACTGCGTCTTGTGTCAGGTGCGGGGTACACTGAGGTGAATGCCACGCGGACACTGGCAGGAAGAAAGGCATGTAAAGAGACATTGACTAGTCTGTGCATTTAGTGCAAGACCGGGGAAGACGTACTGAACTGAAGGGTCGGGTGACAGCCTTCCTGGCAGAGGGAACCGGTGGATACAAGGAGCCTGGACGTGTGAGAGAGCAAAGCCAGTTTGGGAGACTTTGAGTAGTTCGGCGGGGCACGACACGAGACGTTCGTGAATGTGCATTTAAAACGTGTCACCCCTCTGCTCGAAATCCCCCAGGGGCCCCCCGTGTCGAGCAGGGTTAAGCTCAAAATCCTTAAAATGACCTTTGGGCTCCACATGATGTAAGCCCCGTCTAAACCCGCTTCCCCACACCTTTCCCCTCCCTCATTCTGCTCTACCCACCCTGACCCCTTTGCTTTTCCTCACACATACCAGGCACACTCCTACCTCAGGGCCTTTGTACTTGCTGTGCGTTTAGCTGGAGTATTCTCTGCTCCCAGACATCCCCACTTCCTCCAAGTCCTCCCTAGACATTCCATATAAAGCTACAAATCTCTGTTCTCTCACTCTTCCTTATCATCTTCCCTGCTTTATTTTCTCCATAGCATGTATTACTATCTAATCTATATATTTTACTATTTATCTTGTTTACTATTCATTTTATTCACTAGAATCTAAATGGATTTCTTTCAACCTGCTTTGCTATTTATCTCTTTGGTGTTCACTGGATTGAAGAATATGCACATTTAAAAATCTTTTAAATGCAATTTTATACTCTGGAAAACTAAATGAAGCAAATATTACTATCATTAAAGTTATTTTATCTTGACATCCAGTCTCTGAATATGCTTGCAAAACTCCTTTGTTATGACTCCAAGGTAGACTCCTGATTAAACATATTTTGATCTTTACTGTAATTAGTTACAAGAATCTAAGATAGCAGTGAAAGAACTGTTCTAATTACTGCTCTATCCCCGATGCTTCAAGCAGTTTCTGGCACACTGCAGGTGCTCAATATTTTTGAATGAATGAGAAGCTATGCCCCGTGAAGACAAGATGGTGTATCACAGTGTGGGTTTGAGTCTTGGCTCCCCAGCTTACTGTGTGATGTTGGCCAAGATCACGCAGTCTCCTCAGCTGTAAAGCTGGGAGAGTAACGGGACACACACAGGCGAGTTGTGCGCCCTCAGAATGTTGGGACGTGTGTAACGCTCTTAGAACAGTGCCTGGCATTGATGAGGCACTTGATAAATATTAGCCATTTTTAAAAAGGGCCTGTTGTGCTAAGGAGTTTAGACTTTATCCTAAGGCTGCCTGGAGTCATTGAAGGATTTTAAACAAGGGAGTAACATAATCAGACCTTGTTTTCCAATGGTCACTCCAGCTGCAGAGTGGAGGATGAATTAGAACAGGGCCAGACTGGTACGAGATCAGCCTGAAGGCTGTTGGAGAAATGGAGATGACAGATAAAGTTAGCCCGAACTAAAGCAGAAGAAGGAACGGAGAAAGAACGGGCTCAAGATATCAACGGAGGTAGAACTGTCCGAACTTGGAGAGGAACTCAGTGTGGAGGAAGCGGTGAACAACAAAAGCCAGGCTTCTGATTCTGGCCACCAGACAGTGGTGTCCGTCCGTCCCAGGCTGCAGGGGGCTGATGGGGAGAAAGCGTATTTTGTTTCCTGCGAGGTGACTGCGGGCGGGCTGCGTGGAGGGGTGCAGCCCCCCCACACAGTTGTATACATGCATCTGGTACTTCAGAGAAAAATCTAGGCGAGATGTAAGAGATATTTGCGAGTCATCATCCTACTGGTGATTCTTGAAGCTACTGGAGTAGATGAGACTTAAGGGAAACATTTGAGGAGCAAACTGTTTTAAAAAGGGGGTACCCTTGAAGGGGCAGCAGGAGACAAGCCGGGGGAGAGTGGCACCTTGCAGGCCAAGACAGAGCGAGTCTCAGGAGGTAGTTAGACTCGTGACGAGAAGCAAGGCAAGGAGGACCAAGGCATGTCCCCCGGATTAAGCATCAGGTGACCGTAGCCAGAGCGGAGGCGTAACGGGGGTGGAACCCGCGGACGCGCGGTTGAGGCATGCACGGGAGGTGAGGAAACGAGGAGTACATGTCGATAATCCTTCCATAAACTCGGCTGGGAGGGGGGAGTAGCCGAGAGTGATGTCCAATCCAGGCAGATTTCCTTCGAGACGGAAGGGAACGAGATGCCAATGAGAAAGAGGCTGAGAGCAGAGAAGGGAGAGGATCCCCAACTGGGGAGGCCAGGGCACAGGAGCTGAGCTGGGGGTGGGGGGCGGGGGGAAGTGCCCTGCGTGCTCTCGTGCTGTGACTGGAGTGAGCAGTGAGCTGGGCCTGAGTGCAGACAAGCTGGGGTGATGGGGGGGAGGGGTCGGGGGAGGGGGGGAGGGGGAGGGAGCGAAGCGGGAGGAGGAAGAGGGGTTGTAGGTCAGGAACTGCGGGGCCTGAGTGCATATCAGCTGCAGGGAACGGGAGAGCACGGACTGGGGACAGTCTAAGGCTCGAAGAGCAGCATCCGGTGGAGGAAACACACCGATCCAGTCTTTTCTGGAAATGCTCGGAGACGTCAAGCTCCAGATTGCAATTGGTATAAAACCCAAACTCCAGGGCTTCCCTGGTGGCGCAGTGGTTGAGAGTCTGACTTCCAGAAGCTCTGTGCAATTAGGTTTATCCATATGCTTATGCTTCTTCCCCACTGGGCAATGAGCTCCAAGTGCAAAGCTTACTTGTGTCTGACGTGGTACCACCCTCTCCACCACGGAACCCGCCCTAGTTGGGTTCACGCACTTGACTTGGCGTGGTGCCGGGCTGAGGTGTGCCTTTTGTGGCCACGGAAAGAGCGAGAAGGCTTTTTGACAAAGTAATAATGATTTGTGTATTAACACTGAATATACCCTATGAGTGCTGTCTTTCTGGCTAGAAAATCCTACTATTGGCTGGGTAGGCATTGAGCTAAAAATTAGATCTAGGGGTTATAATATTAGCCCAGCATATAGGACATTTTGGGCCCTAATCAGTTGTCTTATTCATTGGCTCTTCTTCCTTCCTAAGTTTTCCTTGCTTGGTATCTTAGAGACATTTCCCTTGCGGATGTACTTCATCATTAACTCCTATTTTTTCGGCTTCCATAATACAATATGGCAGAGGTAGGAGCATCACACACGCAGGGTCTCTTGTGTTTGCTTCTAAGAGAATAATGACTGAAAACTTCTGGCATGGAAAGGAAAAGCATAAACGGAGATTTTACTATATACCTGGTGCTTTGGAGATTCTATCTGTTTGATCCTTACAGCAACTCCGGAAGGTGGATGTTACTGTCCTCATTTTTTTCAGATGAGAAAATGCAGACACTGACAGAGGGGTTAAATGACTTACAGAGATCCCGTGCCCAGTGAGGGGTAGGACCAGGACTCACAGCGCAGACTGCTTGACTCCCGAGTTCATATCCCCACACCCCCCAGTTCACAGCACATCACCAGGTGGTTCGAAAGCCTGCAGCGTATAACCCTAATGGCACATGCTATCCATGGCTGGGGACTTTGAACGTCTGAATTCTGCATGGGCTGTGCGTCCAATGGAAGGATGGAAAGGAGTTGGTGTCTGATTAAAGTTTCCATTTGCTCCAGAGAAGTATCAAGGAAAAGCAGGAGATGGTTTAATCTGAGTGACTTAATGCTAGCAAACTATCCACTGTGGTATGGACCCTCCAGCTGACCGACTCCTTTGCACCCTTCCTTACCGAGCTCGGGGCTCCCTGGCACCCCTGCACCCTTCGGCTTAGACAGAGGAAGATGGCTGAGTGTGGGCTCATGGAGAGTGAGGGGCCAGGGAAGCCCAATAGTCT
The DNA here is from genome assembly GCF_026419965.1 of Kogia breviceps. Lineage (NCBI taxonomy): Eukaryota > Metazoa > Chordata > Mammalia > Artiodactyla > Physeteridae > Kogia > Kogia breviceps. The sequence continues at coordinate 8,140,095 of NC_081321.1, read as the reverse complement.
CTGCACACCTGGAGATCTGCCCTCTACCCAATAAAACGAAAAGGGTCAGGTAGCTGAGCACCGACTTTGAGGCAGTGGTCTTTTTAGAACACAGAGCCGTGTGACTGCTTTGCTTAAACATTTTCAGAAGCTTCCCCGGGCCTCCTCAGCCCCTGCCTAACTCACCATGTCGCATGGACCTGCTTGCGATTCCCAGAGGCGCCACGTTCTCTGGCCTTTGCACGGGGCCACCCCCTCTGCCTGGGATGGGCTGCTGCTGTTTTTGGCCGAGCGAACCACGCATGCTTCAAAATATGCTAAGATTTCTCAAGGGTCACCTTCTTGGTGAAGTCTTTTATACATCACCACCCCAGGAAGGATTTGACGTGTCTCATGTCACCCTCAGAGGTGGTGAAGAGTGCAAAAAACAAACAAACAGAACTGCGATGGAACTGCCTTTTGCATAATGTTTGAGTTTCAAATCCTACAACGACTGCCGGTTCCAGGCATTTCTACTAAACCCAGAATACTGTTCTTTGCCCCCAGTCAGATGAATCTGTTTGTTGCATCCTGTCCACAAATACCCTCAAACCTAAGTCATCACACCCTTTCCCTGGACGCCCTTTGCCTCTGAGTCAAATCATGGGAAATGGAGACGTGAGCTTACATCTGGCAACAAAGGGCTTTCCAAGGCTACGCCTCACTTGGCCTTCACAACAGCCAGGTGGGTCAGTGGTACAGACATTATTGTTCTTATTTCCAGGTGAGCACGCAGAAGGGAAGGAGGCCAACTGGCTTGCTCTAAGTCGCCCAACTAGTTCAAGGTTAGGGCCAGGATTAGAAGTGAGGACTCAGGCTCTCGGTCCAGGGTTCGTCTAATACACTGAACTCTGAAAGTAGAGGTGGCCCTGTGGGTCAGTGTCCGTCCTCAAAGGTACTCTCCACACGCATCCACCTGTTTACCTACAACCAGGCCCCGGGGAACCAGTCACCTTAAAAGGTGACCCTGTTCTATCAGGGGATTATGGGCAGCAGGGAATTGTGGATAAGGACTCAGAAGACTTGTGCTTTGGTTCTGGCTTTGTTTGGATAGGACTTAGCTAAGGCATCACTGCCTTTGAAAATGTTTTCTCCTCTGTAACACGGGAGGGACTCTTTCTATCATGCCTACCTCGCAGGGCTGTTGTGAGATCACACGAGGCAATGGACATGAAGGTCGTCCTTCGACACTACCATATGACTGCATTCAACGATAAGCAGATACCCTATTCGCGGTATGCTTCGACTTCTCCAGCCAAGTGTGTGAACTGCTGGACCACGGGAGAGTGGGGTACATCCTTTTCTGTTGCTTTGGGGCCTCTGTTTCCTTCTCCCTTAGCTCTTGTTCGGTGCCAGCTCCCAGCTTGCTGAGCTGAACCTGCAGAAACAGCAGCCAGGTCCCTGCCCCCGTGCCAGGGCTACCCTGGTGGCAGTTGGCATCACCCTGGATGCAAGGCAGAGGTAGTGGGAGAGTGGCACTCTGCTCACATCTCTTCCCCTGGGGTGGCTTTTTTTAAAAAAAAAATAAATTTATTTATTTTATTTATGTATTTTTGGCTGCACTGGGTCTTCGTTGTTGTGAGGGCCATGGATCTGAGCCATTGTGATGTGGAGGCAAAACTACTGTTAGTCTCTGAATGATGGGGTCAAACCCTGCCACGACTCAGAACACCTAGCAGAGATGGGCTAAGATATCAGAGAGTGACGGTGAGGACAATTTAGGATGATCTCTCCCATACTTGGGTGACAATATTTATGATACTTCATATCTGCTATACCTACTCTGAAAACGAAGTTTTGCTTCCTGATCAGATTTGAGCTGTCACCACCTGTAGCTCGAACCCAAAATATTGAATTCTTTTTTTTTTTTTTAAACCATGTTTGGTTTATAATGCCAGGAGAGGATAAAATATTTAAAATCGGTACTACTCTGGGAATTCACGGTGGACTCGGATTCCCTTTAAAAAGATTTGAACATAATAAAATAGATACAACATAACAAACTCTATTGAATACAATTTCATTTTCTTTGACTCCTGAGTGGGTAATGCAGGATCTTACAGAAGTTCAGGGTCACTTTTATAAATATCAGCTGTCATTGTACTGGTGAAATATATAATGTGCCAGTTAATAATAGCTTTACGAAGTCACAGAAGATCAGATAATAGAGGTTTTACTGTAACTGGGTTCATGATGGTTAAGAGAATTAATACATTTTCCCAAAGAGCCTAAATCACTTCTAGGAAATAACTCATGCTCTGTGAGAACAGGACAGCATTTCCAAGGAAGAGCTTGGTACTCCCTGGAAGAAAGGTGCTATATAATTGTAACTTGTTCATTCTGTGCCCAAGGCCCTATCCACTAACCATACAGCCTCTCCTTAAATGGAGTGGAAGATTTCTCCAGTCTTTCCTAAATCCAACGAACAACACACAGCTCGGGATGGGCACATCACGAGAAGAAATCTTTTAAGGTCATCATGTTCAGAAGGACCCTTTGCTTAAAGGAATTTGGACTGGAATTAGAGTTCTCAGCTCTGACTTGAAGAAAGAGAGAGAGAGCAGGGAATGAAGGAGGGAGGGAGGGAGAGAGAGAGAGAGAGAGAGAGTCAGAGTCACACCACACACCACTTAGCCACCAAGGACAGAGCTTCTGCGCCGTTTCATAAGAACACGAAACCTATTCTGTTGACACGAGTCCGCTGCGAGCCAAAGTCAGTTCACTTCCTTGGCGTCTGGGGTCCCATCATTCTGAGTTATGGCCACATGAACTCTGTTACTGAAAAAGCAAGAGCGTGAAGCTTTCCCCCCAATGCAGGACAGCGGGGACGGGGTGCCCTGGGGGTGGGCTGCAGAGGGAAGGGGAGGGGAGGACACTTTCTTTTCAATATGCACCACTTTCCCTGTAGAATTCAGTTCTCCCTGCCTGGGGAGGTTGGAAATTTCGGATTTCCTGTATCTCTTCTAACGCAATGAATCGTGCCATCCCGCGAGGGCAGCTTAGCTGTGGCTCTGGCGGGACAGAACTGGCCGGGCTCGGTAGCCACTCAGCAAAGGGAGGACATTCACCCTGGGCTTCCTGGGGCCTCGTGAATGTCGGGGAGCCCCGGGGCAGGGAATCACTAAGTGATAAGGATAAAGACCAGTCGGCGTCCCCCGTGCAGCTTTAGGGCAGATTTCTATTTCCCCTTGTGGTGGAGAAGCAGATTCCACACTGCATTCAAACACAATAGGGTCTCCAGCAAGGAAGAAATGAAACCCTTTAAATCTTCAGCCCTTCGGTGTGGTACCCTCCCCTGCTGCTCTAGGGCTCACAGAAGCCTTTTGTTATAGCCCTAGGAATGTGTACTTAATAGAGAAAGCGTGGTTTTGTGGTTGCTGTGAAAGAATACCGAGAGCGGGGTGGAACAGACCTGCCTCTCAAAGCCTGATGGTGGCCTGTGTCAGGGAAACAGGGACATTCACCAGAGACCGTGTTTCCCCAGTGCTCTCCCAAAAGTGCAGGAGCCAGGGGCACGGAATAATCCCAGACGGGCGTTAAATATCCTCAGGTGAGCCGAGTGTCAGTGACAGGGGAGTTAAAGGAGGTTTGCTGCATTGCTGGCTGTGACTAATGTGGCGGGTACCTGAGAATTATTCCCGTATCCTCCCCTAAGGGACTTGTGCAGGAAATAGGCAGTCTGCTCACTGTGACTGCGTCTGCCAGCACGCAGCCCAAATACCGCAAGGAATCAGAGGTGGAGGGGACCTCGGAGCTGACTGTCACCAGCCTCCTGGTAATCAGGCAAGATTTGTGCACGATTCACATGAGGCGTGTGAATACTGCCCATTTCTCCAAAATGGGGACACCAGCTATGATAATGAAGAAGGAAATGATAAACAGTACTCTGACCAAGTGGAGAAAGGTCCCTGATGAACAAATACCTCGTTCCGCATAAAACATTTGACAGTGTTATATAAATTTTAGGTAAAGCCAAGGCTCGGAATCAGTCAGCATTAGGACATTTTTACCGCCACGTGCATCTATTTCAAAGTGATGCTTTTAGACAAGGTCAGCCTTATGCAAAATTCTGAAGCAGGCAAATTCCATCGGCTCCCCACTTCTTTGCCCTTTTCCTTTCAATGACAGCACAAGGTATCATGGAATAAGGAGAAGCATAGGCTTTGGGTCAGGCAGCTCTGGTTTAAGTTCCAGCCCTGTCCCTGACTAGCCTATGACCCGGGCAGGACACTTCATCTCCTGTCTTCATTTCCTCCTCTGTAAAAAGTAGATCTCAGCCCACAGAGATTGCTGTGAAAATCACACGTGTGAAAGTGCTGGGTCCTCAGCAGGCACTCAGAAATGTCACCCTTCTTTTCTTCTTTCCTCCCTTCCCATCCCCCCCCACCCCTAAACCTGTGTCTAGTGATGTTCACATCCCCCCATCCATTAAAACACACTTCCAGGAAGAGATCTAAAAATGATTAATGTTCTAGTGAAATGACCACCCAGTGCTTAATGAGCCATCTTCCTAGTCTATGGGCTTTTTAAAACAAAAATCTACGTTCAAGGGGTAAAATGCTAAGAGTAGAAATCCAGGCACTAAAGGAAGGGCCAGGAAGTATTCTGAAGGCTGCAAGTCTTTTATGGAAACTCTGAAGCCAGACAGATAAGCAGATAACTACAGTGTCAGGGTCACCATGGAATGTTCCAAAAGACACTCCTTCTTGGAATTATTCCTTTTCCTATCGGCTGCCAAGCATTACATTTATGGAAACAGAGGATTTCTCAATTTTTAGTTAGATTCTAAAGGAGTCCAGTAATCTAGATACCACCAGAGTGTGAAGTAAAAGACTGGTTGAGGTTGAGATCCTGTTATAAACAGTATCTGGGTGATGATCAGAGAAGAAAAAAACAGAGAGGACCAATTATTTGCTGTACCACTGCTATGGGTGGTGGTATGAGGCTTGTTTCAATAAATGTCATGCAACTAAGAGTTTAAAGAACTTTCTGACTGTTGGCATTGCTTCAACATGGCAAGTTGTGGACTTGCCATGGGGTAGACCAGATGACCTGGAATGTCCATCTAAGCCCAGGAATCCTACTCTAAAGCTATAAAAGCAGTGGCGAAGAAAAAAAAAAAAAACAGTAAGTTTGAATCCTTCAGAAGTTGTAGGTTATTATTAAAGATGGACCCAATTCAGCTTTCCAGTTTAATCCTAATCAGAAACAGAGTCAAATCGGATCTGTGGCTCTTGCTAATGTTGACAGGCAACCATGTTTTAGATTGGCTCTTGCTACCTGGAACCTCAAGTCACAACAGGTATTTTTGTTTTAGCATGGCTTCTCTTAGACTAATTCACACTTAAATTTTAAAAGAAACCATGGATTGTGGCACACAGATGCTTGATTTTGAGCTGTAGGGCCTCTGACAAAGACACAGATACTCACACATGCACCCCCTTCACCCCTCCCCCCATACCTACACCCAGCTCTTTCTAGGTCTTCAAAAATGCATTTGAATTATTAGTCTGCGCTCTTTCTGGAGTAAAGACGTGTTTTTCCTCATGGGTTTATATTCAGGGGTTTTCTACTTGGAACTTGGTGCTGTTGTGGCCCCCTCAACCCCTCTGTGAATTCTCACTCTGGAGCATCACAGCCCAGAAGGACTCAGGAGAAAAGGGGGTTGGGGTTCATGACCCATGCTCAGGGTCAGCTCACAGAAGTCTTCAAGTAAATTGCTCCATTTCTTCCCCAGATTCCTGAGATGAGTTTTACAGAGCGTGGGTGGGGATATGGCCTCATTATAGCCTAAGGGACATCTGCAGACACTGATCCCTCCCAAAGGAGGATGCAGGAAGGCAGGAAACTGAAGATAAGGAGCTGGTGCTACTTAATCAACCATGCATCTCGTGGCTTCTCTGTTTTATTTAAAAATTTAAAAAGACACAACACAGACAAATATATAGTTCAGTGAAATTACAAAAATGTACACTAAGTCAAAACATAATGATGGTTTGGAAATGACCCACTATTTTGGATTATCCATATCATTCTCTTCTTAGAACAGAAAGTCAATAGTTGAGTAAGCACTTCTCCTGTTTTACTGGTTTATTTTCATTCCTCCCCTCTTACATCTTTTTTTTTCCCCCCTCTTACATCTTCTTTTCTCCTTTTCCTTGACATCTCTTCAGCTTCTTTCCTATATTCATTTTGTGTCTTTCCTTCTGTGTGTCTTTATCGTACTCTTTTCTCTTTCTTATCCTTTCCTTCCTCCCACTTTGTATCATTAGAAATAGGTCGTCCAGGTATCCCTGATTCCCTGAAGTCACATATGTCCACTCATCCTTCCTCTTCCAAGCACTCCTTTATTTTTCCTAGGTACACGTTTTGGGTTCCATGACCCAATTCCAACGTGTGGGGTTTGTTTGGGGGCGGGCAGGGCACTTGCCACACAACACCAAGCAATTCTCAGACACCAGCATAGTGTCCTACAGTTCAGCAATTCTGACACCATCTCCCTGGAGAAAGCATCCGATTCCACAGGCTGAGGGCTCAGTCTCACAGCACCGCCTCCCTCGGCCACAACTTCAGACACCAGACGCAAGGCCACACTGACACCCGTGCTTCTAACCAACAAACAATAAATCAGAAGTTCCCACCACTTCCTCCTTCCTTGGGTTCGATTAATATGCTATAGCGGCTCACAGAACTCAAGAAACATTTTACTTACTAGATCACTGATTTATTATAAAAGGATATTATAACTCAGGAACAGCCAAATGCACGAGGTGCAGAGGGCAAGGTGTGGGCAGAGGGCGGGAGCTTCCATGCCCTCTCCCATGTCACCATTCTCCCAGTGCCTCCACATGGTCACCATCCCAGCACCGTCTCTGAATCCAGTCCTTCTGGATTTTTATGGAGGCTTTATTACATAGGCATGATTGAGTCAATCATTGGTCATCGGTGACTGATTCAACCTCCAGCCTCTCTCCCCTCCCCGGGGGGTCAGGTGGGTGGGACTGAAAGTTCCAACCCTCTAATCACATGACTGGTTCCCCTGGCAACCTGCCTGCATCCTCAGGTGCCTCCAAAAGTCACCTCATTAACATAACAAAAGATAACTGTGCCACTTTGGGCACTTAGAAATTCCAAGGGGGAAATTCCAAGGGCTTTAGGTCTGTGCCAGAAATGGGGATGAAGACCAAATACTCATTTCTTATTAGAAATCACAATATCACACCTACTGTCTTTTCTATTTTTCTCTTAGCGCTTTGTTGCCTGGTACCATCCCCTTCAATGTAGTTTTCTAGGATACCTTGTCAGGTACTTTTTTCTTCTTATTGTATCCTATGGAGAAAGTGGGTGGTGGATGGATGGAAGTGGTGTGGCCATAATTGTGGAGAAAAGTACAAAATTCACGTTACAGCTAGAGTTGCTTGCGTGGCAACAATGGTTTGTGGAGTCCAAGCCATAGTTGAGATTTTGGACTAAGCTACGTATGCCGCCCTTGCTGTCAAATGTTTGAAAACTTTGCTGACAAAAGAAACGGTTTATTCTGAAAATTCTAGGAATGTCTTGTAGGTATTCTTTTTCAAGTGAATTTTATGTTTCTCTTTCATGACCCTTTCACTGATTTATGGGTGTGTATATTGCTGATGATCACTGGGGAAGGGGGCTGCAGGGTAGGAAAGAGAAAAATATATGCTCCTGTTACTTAAGAAGAATGTGCTAAGGTATCTTTGGTCAAATAACTGGTTCAAGAAGTAATTCCTATTTTTGCAAAACTTCTTGGGGCAAGAGTAAAGGTGATAGGATTACCACCTATCATTCTTCTCTTCCCAAAAGGAAATAAAATCTGTGAGTCCAATCAAACAGCCATTGCTCTAGCAACAAAGGCACCTCTGGCCAGATGCATCGTGTTTCACTGGGAAGGTGGTTAGTTTACGTAGATACATGCAGGTAAAGCCTCCCCTCTTTAAATATATGTTCCTGCCTGGCAGTGAGTAAAACCTAAAGTGGATTATCTGCTTAGTCTTTACATATTATTTTCTTATGAGACAGTTTTTTTCTTTCTCATCCACCTTTCAACAGGCTCAGAAATGAAAAAAAACTTTCATTTCTGAGGTTTCACAGCACAGCTGTCAACCTGATAGCCTCGGGCCCCACCTGCTCGTGACTGACGAGCCCTACAAATTTAAGAGATCCCAGCCCAGAGCCACTGTTTCCTAAGCGGAAGCCTGGCCGCGCACGTGTTCCTTGAAAGCCCCTGTGAATCTGTACTTTTCTTCACTCTACCAATTTTCCCTACTACTGCACACTCCTGCATGTGCTTCAGAAAAAGTAATGTTTGAAATGTACTATCAAAATCTACCTACTCTCCAATGTGCATGTATTTTCTTTGAAATTTTTTAAGATCAAAATTGAGTAGATGCCTGTTTCTACTACAATTTACACCTGCAAGTAATTTCTACTGAGCTGTAAAAAGCCATACAATTACAGCAGTTGCATGAGAACCAGATTGCCTGTTTATAGATAACTTTACAGCCTAAGCTTACCTGGAGATTTGAAACTGGTGGGCCTCAGACTCTGCCTGCATCTTTAAAACCCAGAAAGAATTCTGCAAAACCAAGACCATTCGTCAATGTGACAATTCTGCTTGTTGACTTGAATGGGGAGGGACACCACCAAATGACTATTAAAAGTCACTGTTTTCCTTTAAGGAATATTCAGCATGTTCAGAAATGTCAGGTCTTGAGTGAAGGCTGATTTCCGGGCTCAAAGGATGAGCTCCTAGAGTTGAGCTCATCAGATTCTTTGGTGCTCGAAGAATGACACCACGTACATGTGCCCTGAAGTTCAAAGGCCTGAAATTTGCCAATTTATCCCTGCAATGAAAGTGCAACTCTTTGGCCAATTCTTTAAAATAGCAATTATCTTACAACTCAAATAAAAATGTATTAAAGCTTAAAAGTTCCTTGAGGACAAGGGCCTCCACTTTAATATTTTACTGTCCTGTTGTCTATAGCATTTAGCATGTTGCCAGGCGCACTGTCAGGAAACTTTTTTACACGAAAACCTAGGATGAGCGCTTCATTATCAACTTACATTGATTGCCCAGGACGAAGGGGTATAGAGCTACCCATTGTTCTTTGGTGTCTGCTTCCTTAATAGTTCCCAACTACTAACTGATAAACTTCTTTTTTAAAAAATGTATTTTATTGAAGTATAGTGATTTACAGTGTGGAGTTAATTTCTGCTGTACAGCAAAGTGACTCAGTTATACATGTGTATATATTCTTTTTCATATTCTTTTCCATTATGGTTTATCACAGGATATTGAATATAGTTCCCTGTGTTATATAGTAGGACCTTGTTGTTTATCCATCCTCTATTTAATAGTTTACATCTGCTAATCCCAAACTCCCAATCCTTCCCTCCCCTACCTCTCCTCCCTGTTGGCAACCACAAGTCTGTTCTCGATGTCTGTGAGTCGGTTTTTTTTTTTTAATAAATAAATAAATGAATTTATTTATTTATTTATATATTTTTGGCTGTGTTGGGTCTTCATTGCTGCGCACAGGCTCTTCTCTAGTTGCGGCGAGCTGGGGCTACTCTTCGTTGTGGTGCATGGGTTTCTCACTGCAGTGGCTTCTCTTGCTGCAGAGCACAGGCTCTAGGCACATGGGCTTCAGTAGTTGTGGCACGTGGGCTCAGTAGTTGTGGCTCGCGGGCTGTAGACCACAGGCGTGACCAGGGATCGAACCCGTGTCCCCTGCATTGGCAGGCGGATTCCTAACCACTGTGCCACCAGCTAAGTCCCTGTGAGTCTGTTTTGTAGATAACTTCATTTGTGATTTTACTTTAGATTCCACATACAGGTGACATCATATGGTATCTGTCTTTCTCTTTAATTGGTAAGCTTCTTAATCAATCTTCCTGCAGTATTTGTTTTGCAGTATAATTGGAATACCATCAAATTCTTATCCTTTAACCTTTCCACCATCTTCCAAGTCTACCTTCGTCTGAGGTGCGGACAACAGAAACTTCCTTTTTATTAGACTTTTGGCTCCCAGAATGATGCCCGTCAATTGTTTCTTACTTTATACCTTCCACTTGCTTGATTTCAAAGATTATTCATCAACTTGATATCTTGATTATACTCTTCCACTGAGGGGCTACAGCGACTGGTCATTGTCCCAAAAGATCACTGCAGCCCCTCCGTAGAACAGTAAATACATGATATCATTTAATGCTCATAACTCTGTGAGGTAAAGTGTCTGGTTTACAAGAGAAGAACCAAGATTTTGCGAGGTCGAAGGTTACTCGGGCAACACAGTCATGGCTACTCATTGTTTGTAGGACAAAGACCAAAATCTTTAACAGGTCGTTGCCTCACTCTCCCTCACCATCCTCACCCCTCGCAGTTCTGTAACGTGTCGATCTGGTTTCCCACGGCAAATCCACCAAATGTCAGTTGGCTGGTCTTTCTATTCCTTGAAGACCAAATCCTCTTCTGGACTCAGGGCTTTCACACACCCTGCTCCCCTTCCCAGAAATAATCCCGCCTCCTCTACCCGATTAGCTACTGCTAAGCTTTTAAGTCTCCTCCTAAACGTATGCCACGGAGTAGGCCAAGTTCCCATGCTTTGTGCTTTCAAAGCCTCCTGCAGGGCTGCATTGATACGCTTACCCTCGAGTGTAACTATCCGAGTCATCCCCGTGTCCATCCCTGCCCCCGTCCAAGGTCCCACTCAACGGCAGCAGAAAGCATAAAAAAGGTACGAACCCGTGAAGAGACAGAATGGGAGAAGCAACAATGGTAGTTGAGAGGGGTACGCAACATTTTAGAGGGTGGAAAACAGATGGACAATGGGTATCCGACTCAGCAGAGTGGGACAGCTGAAGCCTACCTGCCTGCGAGGGGACCTGCCAGCAAGACACAAGCTGGTTTCCCTGACAGAGCGCCCCCAAACCTCAGAAACTAGAGGTGCCAAGTGCCCTGTGAAGGCAGGAAGGGGCAGGGGAGGCGCTGTGGGCATCTGTACTCCATCCCTCCTCACCCGCCACGCCCAGCCCAGCAGCTACTTCTCCTGGTAGATGACAAAACGTTTGCTGGCTGGAAGCAGGTTGAGTCAGAGGATGAGAAGAAGGTCTGAGAACACAGGGGAATTCAGTGGGAATCTGCATAATGAGTGATAAAAGCTCAAGCCCCTCCCCAGCTTGGCTCCTTACAAGCAAGAGACCACAGGATTTCTTCGGGAGCAAACTCACTTGCCCCAAAGACTTCTGGAGTCTGCCGTGAGACGGCCAGATCTCCATCCAATTGGACCCTTACGGTTGGACCCGCCAGGCATCAAGCCCCACCTGTGCACACAGAACTGCCAATCGCCTTTTTGAACAGACACCTAAGAGTCACCATCCAATTTAAAAACAAACAAACAAATGACAAATCAAGTGGTGAAAAGTGCTATGGAGGAAAACAGTGCGGGGTCAAGGGGATGGGGAGCGAAGGGGGACGCCATTTTGGATAAAGCTGCCAGGGAAGCTTCTCTAAGGAGGTGATATTTGAGCAGAGACCGTGCCACGGGAATAACTGGAGGAACAGCCTTATAGGCAGACAGATAGCAAGTGCAAAGGCCCTGAGGTGGGAGCACGGGCAGTGTGTTCTAAGAAGAGCAAGAAGACCAGTATTGCTGAAGAGGAACGAGCAGAACAAAAGGTGATACAGAATGAGACTGGAGAGGTGTACAGGGTTTATCGGGGCCAGATCACACAGGGCCCGGCAGCCCACACTCAGTGTTTCTAAATGTAACTGGAAGCCAGCGGAGGTTTTGCAGCAGTGAAATGACACAACTTGATTTCCATTTTACAGCGGATTACTCTGATAGCTGTGCGGGAAATGGACCACATGGCTGGTGTTAATTCCTGGGGAGGCATCAGTCTCCCCCACTACACTGTAAGCGACATGAAGGCAGGGGCCGCATCTGTCTCGGTCACTGATATATACCTAGCACATCACAGTAGACAGCAGTCACCCGATAAGTTATTTGTTGAAAGAATGAATAGAACAGCAAAAGTAGAACTAAAATTAGTTCTGAGACTCCAAAGCCTGTGGTGCTTCTAACACACTAAAAGATAAAGACTAAAAGACTTCCAGAAGAGATAAGGCTAGCAGACGGTCCTGTGGTACTTTAATACGATTTTGGTGAAGACCATCACATAATAATAATATCTTGGTTCGGTCTACAGCTATTGTGACATCACTGTGATCTATTTTAAAGGAAGAATACATTGAAAATGACAATTATTCTTATGTAGACAAATTGTGCTAATTAGTGTTTACAATGTCACTGTTTATAACATATTCCAGTTAATCCCAGTCTATAATATGAAATCATACATATACCAACAGTAAGTTGCACTGCAAACAGGCCCTATTCTTCTTCTTTTTCCAAGTGCCCCTGACTAAATCACTGTTTTGCTTTTCCATATTTAAAGCTTATCCCAAGGCATTTTTACAAAGATATTTTTCCTTGCCTTTACATGCAGCAAGGAGAATTCGCCATTTTGAAAATCAATACTCAGTTCATGAGGACAGTTTATCCTTACAAATAAGTTGAAAAAATTCACAACTTTTATGCGTTCTAGAAACAAAGTCCGAAACCCTGCTCCCTTTTTACTTTTACGATTCATTCATTCAACAAACATGTATTAATACTATATGCCAAAAAATGAAAAATATCATGTATACAAAGATAAACAACGGTCTGTGTCTTCGAGAGGTCTAACAAGCAGACTCCTCATCAGCCAACAAATTTCTTCCTGGTTAATTATAATTTCTTTTATGCTTCTCTAATTTGCACGAATATAACCACAGAACGCCGCCTATAAACAGTCCAGTTCATTGATTTCCTCTGATGCTGGAATAATCATTTCCTATAAAGAAAGCAAGAAAGAACCCCAGCTTGTGGCAGAAGTTTGGGGAGGTGGGACTCACAGAAGCTTCCATTGAATCTAGGACATTTAAGAAAGGAGGGCCACGATACCCCCTGAAACAGGAAATAACACCTATTAAACTGGTAGAGAAGTGAACTTGGCTTGGGGCAAATCAAGTGATTAAGAGACATCCTTCCAGTAACTGTCTAACCATATGGAAATAGCTAGAAAGAGGACAGGGGGTCAATTATTTTTATTATATGACAAGGGCAGGGCAAGTAGTAATGAGGCTACAGGTCACCAGGGAAAATTCAGGCTAATTAGGAGATTGCTTGGTCTCCTAATTCGCCTGAATGTAAACTATGAGCTGGCCTATGAGAGTTGCTAAGGGAACCTACAGAATTCTCAACACTGGAGATATTCAAAGTTCAGTGCAATCCCAAGGGATGAGTTAGGAATAATTAACTTTGCTCAAACGATAGCAAACAACAAAATAATCCACCAGAGGTCCAGAGCAGGTCAAATGAACGTAAAGCCTATCGGAGGACTTTGTGCTATGGTTCAAGGTTGGTTACCGTGTGGTTTATACCGTAGACAATTCACACTTGGTGTTAAGAGAGCCATGTCACACGCCTAGTCACCTGTGTCTGCCAATGACAAGGATCAGCTAAAGTTCCCAGTCTCTATGTGATGGCTGAAAAGAAATGTCTGTAGTACTCGTGAACCCATAACACTGAAGACTCATAGGCATGTATCTAAACACGGGTTGAAAGAATCAGATCCAGAATCTGGAGACACGTTCCAGAACCCTCTCGATGCTTCCAGACAGAAGGTCCCTGCACATACCAGTCTCTTTAGAAATCTAAGCAGTCCTTTTAACTATGAGGGCTGATCTCAGGAGAACTTGCTGATCATAAGTTTGAGCTTCTGGAAAATGCCGCCCAAGTGAGACTCTTGAGGCTTCTGTACACTTGCACTTTCTTGACCTCTTAGACTTAGCGAAAGTGGGGACGGACCTTCCCAGCCTCCTGGGCAGCGGAGGTTTGGAGGTTTAAGTGGTTCGTGTTATCAGACCCCTGCAGTGTCCTAACCAACAGGAAGTTTCCCCAGAGTTTCCATCACAGGAAATTTCCTGTGAGGAAGCCCTTACTGCACAAACAAAGAGTTCTTCAGCCCCCCTGCCCCCCAGAACCTGCAGAGGCAGCTGACGCGCGCGGTGTGGGCAGACGGGGGTGGGTGTGAAACAGGGGTAGAAGGCAGCAGGGGTTGAGCGGAAGACAGCATGCAGCATGGGAAGAAATGGAGGGGAACAAAGAAGTTCTTTTACTTCCTCTGGCCTTGGGTTTGCCAGACAGTTGCTTACTAACTGACGCAGGTTGGCTTTCACCTCCTGGTCAGCGGCTTCATCCCTGGCCAGACTGAACCTGGAGAGCAAAGACCGAAGCAGAGTGAAGGTTCTGCTGGTCGAACTCCATCCTTAACCTCCGAGTCTGTTTCCCCATCTTTCCAGCGAGGGGCCTTGTGACGATTAAATGAGATAGTTTAATCCATACATTAATACTAGCCAACTATGAGGTATCATATAAATATAAGATAGTACTAGCTTTACCATGACAATATCTTCACTACAGCAAATGCCTGGATGATAGTATGTTATCTGCAGAATAGCGAGGTCTCTCCCTGGGATGACCATTCTTTATCCTAGTCTCCGTCAAGGCCATCGAAAGGAAACAGAGCACCGGCTGTGGAAAGGGAGCATTCGATTACATACCTGAATGTTTGGGTGACATCAAGAGTCGTTAAACAAGCTTTTATCTTCCCAACTGTAAGGAACATTTTTAAAATGTAGGAAATTGGCCTAATTGCCCTAGGCCACAACCTGAGAGTGGCCTCTTGAACTAAATCAGATTAAACTCTGTAGAAAAATTTTGCCTTTTTCTTCTAAAGGCCAAGGTCAGAGTTTTAAAAGGAAAGGTCAGTTGAGAGGTCTATTTTGCTCTCTTCTAGTTAATTCATGTTTCTCTGTTCTCATATTTGCCATTCTGATGTGGGGAATCTCCTCAGAATAATGTAAAACAAAAACCACTCAACCGTTTCAATGAATACCGCTCATTTTTTGTTTCATCTGTATTTGCGCTTTTACTTTTGAAACCATGACATACTTGTGCTACTTCAGAGGGCAGACTCAACACTCAGACGATGTTTGCCATGCAATATTCTGGCTTTTCCATTCTTTCTGGTGAACATCTGGCCACATACTCTCGAAGAACATTTTAAAATTTGACCCTCGTGTTTCAAGATAATTCTGGGGGTTCATTCTGTCAAGGGTCAATAACCACTGCCTTTTGTTTACAGACCTGTTGCAAAAACAGGCCTGCATGTCAAGCTTCTCGAGTGAAAAGAGGGGAACCCCCCCCAAAAGAGACAGAGACAGAGAAAGAGAGAGACAGAGAGAGAGAGAAAAGACATAATTTCAGAAGGAAGGGGGCAATGAAAATAGAAACTAAAAATGTGCCAATGGAGCCTGTAGGTCAAAGGACAAGAGAGGATAACACATACAGTCAGCAGAGCACACAGACACATATTTTTAATAATACCAAAGAACACTCAGCCTGGTTGGTATGGTATTTCATGACGCATTCTCATGAGTGTCTTTCGTTTAAGCCCCGTCGTTAAGGCCTCCCTGGAACCTCCCCCTAAAATCGAATGGATTCCACTTCACAAGCCTTTATTAATGAGCACAAACCCTGTGGCAGACGCGGCCCCTGTCCTCGAGGAGTCACCCTCCAGCAGGGGATGTGGACACACCATTAGGTAGAACACGATAATGAACCCCCTGCCCGGCGACCAGCCCTGGATGGCCAGAGGGGCTGTGCCCGTTAGGACAGACCGAGAGGGACGGACGGCGAGACAGGTGACGCACGGGGCACAGGACAGACACTTCCACGCGACCCAGACCACGGCGGGGGCTGCTCTGCGGTCCTTAGCTAATCGCTCCCCTCCCCCATGCCGGCTGGCGCTCCCCGAGCACATAAGCCACCACCAGGCTGTGACTTTGATTCTGAGACTGGAACACGGCCCCGCCCTTCAGAGGGGGACTCCAAACAGTGGTGACCGGAGGCTGTAAAGAAGTAACAGGCCCTCGGGTGCAAAGCAGAAGCTCCGGGAAAGACCTCCTTGAAGGCAAATCACCGGGGCTGAGGCTGGGAGGCCCCTCCGAGCCTTTCCTCTAGAGGCCTTGGGCCAGAACCAAAGCTGAGCAATTTCCAGTTTGTAATGATGAGAGGCTTGAGGGAAAAATCCGTCTAACACTCTCACTATCATCTGCTTTGCGTTAGGCACTTTTCTATCCGTGATTTAATTCTCACACCCATCCTGAGAGAGGGGAAAGTGTTGCTGTTGTTTTGTTTTTATTTCCCAGGTTAGACAAAGAAGCTGCAATGCAGAGAGATAAAGTGTCTTGCCCGCTTTTACAGCTAGGGACTAGGGTAGGGAGCTAGTCACCGCCCTGTCAGCCTCAAAGCTCCAAGGCCTACCCTACCTCTGCAGCGCCACTTACACCGCCCTGCCGGCGGGATCCGGCTCTGCCACGCGGCCCACGCAGGGGGCTGAGAAGTCTGGCCACGAGGCGTTCTTCAGAACGTCATACCTGAATGAACCAATCAAAACGCAGGGTTCTCCTGTCGGTTTTGGCTGCGCTTATAAACTGGATTTATCTATCCAGTCTTTCACTGCAACTCCGTAACATTTCTTTAACGTTTTCTTAATCAAACAGCAGCGAGCCCAAGAACCAAGTTTCTCGTTTTCTCTCTTCCAATACTTGGGACGAACGAACATCACCAGCTCCAAGGCCTGGATGCCAGTAGCCATGAGGGGGCCCTGAGGCTGATGAGGGCATTCCAACTAGTTTGGTGGGGCTCAAGAGGAGGTAGACATTGCGTGCAGGCTTACCAGGAACGGGGGAACGGGAGGACGCGCGTGGACAACAGGACAGTGCTTTTGGGGGGGAACCCCTAAGGAAGCGTCTGGGATGCTGTGAAAGATGGGTGGCCAGCAAGGGGTTCTCTTGGAAAGTTTCAAAGCTGTATTCACCCATTCTCTCCTCAGGCTACATGGATAAAAACGTCTGTGGGTAGCTGTCTCCTCTTCTTCCTCTCCCCCCACCCCGCCCCGCCTTTAGTTAATTGCAGCTGTGGTCAAGGGCCTGCAGCCAGAAGTCCCACAATGCACTTCTCCACAGGAAGTTCCCAAGATCTCTTCCTGAACAGGAAATTTCCTGTGGTCCAACAGACATTCCTCTCAGCGTTTATCACTCACATACATTTGTTTTGGCAGATACTGGGTCTTGGGTAAGAACAACAAGAAACGGTTGGAGGGAAAGCTACCCCGGGGGGTGGTGGTGGGGGGGAAGCAGTTATTGTCAGGAGAAGAAAGTGTGATAGAATTGACTCCTATCTCAAAGGAAAACAAATAACTAGCAAAATGAACTCAAGAGATCTGAAATGTGTGAGAATGTAAATATGACTTCCACAGCTATGTACCACTTGAATTTTAATTTGTAACTCAGAGTGAAAGTAAGCTGGCTTTTGGGGGTGGCGAGAGGGGACCAACTTCAAAGCACTTTGCAGAATTTTACTGGGGTCAAAGCTGGGTTCTTATAATTAGCATGGCTACAAAGTGATTTCGATTTTAAACATTTTTGCAATCTCCTTTACCTATGTGCCCTAATATAACTTATTTCCTCATTTCAGAATCCTTCTGATCTCCCCCACTTCTAGGGCCCCAGTCTACCCTTTCCTGAGTGGCTCACAAGCCAGGATTTCACATTTGTCTTACTTCTCTGTAGCTAAGTCCACACTTTTGGAAGCTCCAATGGGCGGTAAGAGGAAAATGCAAGTACTTGAGAATTATCATCATCATTTTCCCCCGTTACTGGCCTTTCTGACTCCTGTCTTATAATCCATCATCCTTCGCACAGTTCCCAAAGTATTTTTTCTGAACACACACAAAGGAGCACATCCCTTCCTCTGCCTAAACTCCTTCAATGGTGGCCCACAGTTTTGGGGGTAAAGTTTAATTCTTCCACTAAGCACTGCAGGCCCCTTTCGCCGATCTTGCCGGTTTTCTTTTCTACCACTCCCCTGCCCTCCAGTCACCAGCTTCTGGTAGTTTCTAGAGCCAGGCGTGCCTCTTCACTTCTATTTGCCTTTGCCGAACCTGTCTTTACCTTTACTTTCCTTCATGACCCCACCTTAACCACTTTTTCCTTTCCTAAGTCACTTGCTTCTCCTCTGTGAGCCAATGACATGAAATGCACCCCCAATCACCCTACATTCTAATTTGTTGGTTAGTTATCTGTCTTCTGCAGAGGCAAATTCTTTGAGGGAAAGAACGATCTTATTTGTTTTTGGAATCACAGTACAAAGGACGTGTGCCTGACACATAATAGTTGATAGGTGTTTGTTGGAAAGATAATCTAAAATCTTACCCTCGTGTGGTAAGAAAAACTAGGGGAGTGTTCTTTTGTTTCTACTATAAATAAATCAACACATAAACAGACTACACAAAACTATCTTGTGTCACAAGCATTCAAACGATCTTGTGTTTTAGTCTACGAGACGCAGAGAACTGAAATCCTTTCCTTCAAGTCATGCCCTCTCGGGATGTCCATTTTCTCCTGTGCATAACATCAGTCCTATTCATTTTACTTGGGTTTTGGCTGTAGCCAGATGCTTGGCGGTCTGCCTCAGTGGCCCTATAACCTTTCCAGCTGGGCTTACTTAACCCCCTCTCGGGAAGTTCAACTCCACCCAGACTCCAGGTCCAAACCTGCCGTTTATCAAGAGGAAGCTTGAGCCCAGTGGTTCAAGGAATCAGCACCCCCAACTGCTGGTTTTATTGGTGCTTTGCCGTCACCCAGAAAAAGTCTTTCCTGTAATGGGGTCCTTCATCTTGGTTTCCCACCCAGCTTTATATTCTACTCCTTCTCCAGGACAGTGTCCTATGACCAAATCCCAGTTTCTATGGCTGAGTTTCTGCCATCTGCTCTTGGAACCCTTTTCCAAAGTTAATGCGAGACCCCAGCTCCCAGCTACGAACAGCCGGCCTGCCCGCCACGCTCACCAACGACTGCCGGGCCTGCCTCCCTCCTACTGAGATACCGAAACTACCCCGCTTGCCCTGACTCTGTGGGCACAGCTGAGGTTTGGAAACTGAATTTCTGAAATAGCATATCCTTTCATTTCTACATTCCCAGTGCGTGGACCAGTGCTATAGGCATTTGTATGAATAAAAATACTAGTGTCTGAAAGAACGAACAGGCTCTCAGAAACTAAGCTTCATGTATGGAATGAGTTGGATTTGCTGGAGGACCAACGAACGATTTCTAGGTTCTTCCAGGAGAGAGGATCTTTCACTAAAGAAAGGATGTCTAAATGTTTCTCAAGAAGGAGAAGGAGATAAAGCCCTACCTTCAAGGATTTATCCCTCAGTGCTGTTCAATTCCTTAAAACAAAAGAAAGAGAAAAAGGAAGTCTGCAGAGAGAAAGCCTGTCAAAGCACAGCCTCGGTGTCCTTGGTGGGTTCCAGGCACAGAAAATACACAGCAAGAGCTCTGCTTCAGTGGTAAGTGATGCAACTCTGTGAATATACTAAAAGCCACTGAACTGCAGCACACTCTCAATAGGCGAATTGCATGGTTTGTCGATAAAGCTGTGAGTCAGCCTACCTCGTCTAACTGCAGGTCTCCAGTGCCATCAGCCTTGACTGTGGGCGTCTCCAGCATGTCTTACAAACAGCCAGCGCTTCTCAGTTATCAGCAGGTTAGGGGTCAAATCTGAGGTCACACAGTGGTTCTTAATCTAACGGTAATTTACTTTTTATTACTTCTGACAAAGTAATAAACTGTGTCAGACTTTACTTTCTTATTACATAGAAGAAAAAAAAAAAAGGTAAGTGACGGATAAGAATCGGTGCCGCCTTTAAGATGATCGGGACCTTTAATGCCTGTGATCGATCACTCTGGGAGGTGTGGACAGTTGTTTCCACTCTTTTATTCCCACCTCATCGGGCTGGGAATCAGAAGACGTGGGTTCAGATCCTCATTCCGCCATGTACTAGCTCGACGACATCCCGGACAAGTCATCTACCTTGTTCGCCGAGTCTCCGTTTCCTCATCTGTAGACCGTGGGTAACACCACCCAGCTTGTGGGCAGTTGTGAGGGCTAAGGAAAACGACCAACGTCTCGGGGCTGGCACGTAACAGGTGAATGTGAATCTCGGCCAAGGCGCAGATGATACAGTCAATGTGTTTTTCCCCTTTCCTTTGTGCTCTGTGCAGAAAAGCCTCAGACTCAATCTACCCTCTTGTCTCAAATGTATCACAACTAGTTCTTTCCACGTGAGTTTCACGCGCAATGTCTCTCCTTCTTTACAGGACAGCAGCTGAACTGGAGGATGAGGTGTCTGCATTTTATTTGTGCAAAGAGTAGTCTGCATTCAGAGGCAAAGGGGAAAAATCTGAAGAATGTGGCCGAGGTCACCTGATCATCAGGGACTTGCTGTGGCCTCTCAGTTCAAGTTCATCACGTGCTCTTCCTAGGCTTTCTGAAGTTGAGCTAACAGATAAGGCTGGGGGCCTCTGCATCTCAGCCAACATGTATTGGGGACTCACTATATGCCAGGCACTGTACTAAGTGCATGGTTTTTAGGAAATCAGCTCTGTATAACCTGCAGTGGCTCCCGATTGTAACTCGCCGTTCCCTTTGGCTCTAAGAAGTCCCCGTGTCGTGGCCGGATTTCACTGGAGAGCGCCCTTCCTCCGTGAGTCACTACCAAGGCTGGAACAGCTGGTGCTCTTCTGCTAACAAGGCTCCGGTTCCAAGGATGGGGAATTGCAGGCAAGAGGTTTGGTGAGGCAGGTCCTGCCCTGGGGCGCGCCGGCCAACAGCAGACGGACAGAGGCCCTGCTCTTCAACTGCAGGGCCGCCTCCAATTTAATCCACGTTTAAACTTACCTTTTAAATATATCCTGCTTTAACTACTCCTGCTTTATTTTTACAAATGTTACACTCTGAGGCTCCATTTGAAGGAAGCGATTGTGGATATTAAAGGGAAAAAAAAAAAAGCACTGATGCAGCTCATATCCAATGAAGCACTTACACATACACGTGCTGATTTACTCCTAGAGGACTTGTGAACACAGAACCTCAAACAATGGAAGGTTAGGCAAACTACACAGTATTTATGCCATTTTCCAGAGGAGTGCCATGGGCATTAAAGAAAGGTTGCTTTGGTCAATTCAACGGTCACAAAACACATTAAGATGTGTAAGATGATTAATTAAGTTTTGTGGGCAGTTACAACGGACGTAGGGAACGTGGCTCTTTCCTTTGAAGTACTCATGGCCAAATGGGAAAGAGAAAACAAATGTATGCATCAAGAGCAAATACCATTGATGTCTGCATGGGAAGATAACGAGGTACCATTGGTTTCTGGGAACCACCAAGTAAAACAATGGCTCTCTCCTGCCCAAATCCAGACTCCTAAGGATACTGAGGCCCACAAATCTAAGATGACTGTTTAATCCTGCACAGGCCCCACAAAGGGGCAAGGGTATCGCGTAAAACTAAAACAATCTCAAGAGATTAAACACGTAGGTGCAATGAAACGCACAGGTATGAGAGGCAGGTGCCTTGAGTAACGCTGACCTCTCTGCTCACTGAGTATCTTCTTCAATTCCACAGCTAGCACCGGGAGGCTATTTTTAATCTCCAGGCTGTAGACAGCTGAGTTGGGTTAGAATAAGATATCTAAGTACCCAGGCAGCAGCGAGACGCCAAATGCCCGGAGCTCACCCTATAAAACTTGCTTGTACCCAAGCAGCGGAGAAAAGAACGTGCTTCCGGAGATCCCTGGGCCAGAATGGTTGAAATCGTCCTGAGCTTAAGGGTCAGACAGGGGCCGCTTTTAGAGGTAGCATCTCCCCTGTCTTTGAGCTTAGCCAGCGTGCAGGTCCAAGAGCTATTTTAAGTGCACCTTGGAGCCGTTTCTATCCGCACACCCACACCGATGTCCAGGATGGAGAGAAAAAGAGAGAAAGGGAGGGAGGCTGACTGATTGACTGGGCTTTACTGCTCCTTCCCCGACTTCCGTGGGCTCCCATTGTGCTTCTAAGAAAGCAGGATTCAGCGGGCGTCAGTGCTGCGGGCTATATTTATCGCCATCCAGCTGCCCAGTTGCTGAGCTTTTCACAATTACAAACAGCGGGAGAACAAGACGCCTTCCAGAGAGGCCATTTTCTCATGGTATTTATTCTAGATTTCTCTGGGATGATCTCAGCATTCATATCCTTTTGATAAAGGAAAAAAAGAAAAGAGGAGAAGGAAAAAACCCAGAGGTGGTGGGCACAGTTCTCTGAAGCCACTGCAAAAGAGGGTTATTTCTTCTAGACACAAAAGAAGGACGGTGCCTTCCCGTGCTTTATTTACCGTGCATCCAGGTTGATACCTGGGAAATGGCCTGCAGAGTCATACAGTGCTACACAAGGTAATTGTGAGTCGAGCTAGCTACGCGTCCCTGGCTTTCTCTTTTCTGCCACCTGAGAGGCAAACTGGAGCAAAAGGTATTAACAGGGGCAGGCAGGTACGCCACTGGCTTTGGAATCCGACTTAGACTGAATCCTGGCTGCCACCGTCCATCTGTGTGACCTTGAGTAATGTCCTTGAGTTCTCTGAGGTCACCCGCTAATAGTCTCTTAAGAGCGTGACTGTTGGTTGTGAATGAGATGACACGTGGAAGGAAAGACGGCCATCAACTTGGCTCCCTTTGGCGTTTTCTAAAACACCTTCTACAGCCCTGCCCAGGCCGGTCTGGAGCACAGTGTCCTCTGGGCCAGGCCCCTGGGGTGAGCAGCCCAAAGCGGTACGGCTAAGTGGTACCCAAAGAGGATCCAACAGGCGAGCCGAGGTACAGTCTCGGGGCGCTGCCCGGCACGTAGCCAGCATGCAGTGAGTGCTAGCTGCTTTTATTTCACCCACCCAAAGCTCTGATATTATTCTCCACTGTTCCAACACGAGAATATAGAATTTCAAGATACATTTTTGGATAGATTTTAAAGGAATATTCCTTAGAGTCGAACAATAAAAATTTTATAAACTTAAAAATGTACTGGATATGAATTTGGTTATTCTGCAATTTTGCACCCTCCATCCCAGCCCCCAACTATGATTTCTATTACTTATTCTATAATTATATAATATAGAGTTCTATAATTCTATTTGTTAGTCTATAAATTATACTTGCAACACTGACTGCTTTCGTTAAACAAAGGGTCCCTATTAATTTTCAAATAAAATAACCGTTTAGAGCTTTCTGAGTCACTTAGATGGAAATAAAACCTAAGGCTTTTTAATTTCCTCCCTTCTCTCCCTCAGCTGCACATAAGGGTTATTTGGTTTTACAGTAGATGAGTGAAAATTGAACCCCATTAGCAGATGAGACCTGACGCTGAACAAGGATTAATTTAAGTGTAATCCATCAGAATCGCGTGGGTTCCCTCAGGAGTGTGGATTTTGTCTAAAGTAAATACTTAGCTGACTCTGGCCAACACTTCAAAAGTGTCTGCCACTGGGAGAGCAGGAATAAATGCACATCTATCCACAAGAAACTCTTCTAATTCTTTCCAGGTATAATCTGATTTAAACAAAGAGATGAAACAGCGTAAAGAAAGGGGCCAACACACTATGTAAATGTTCTGTATAGAAGGAGAACCAAAGACTTTGGTTTTCAAGCTCTGTGTGCATGTGTGTATGTATTTACTGTATAAACACACACACACACACATATACATTTATTTGTTGTACAAATTTATTTGTTTGTTGTGTATACAATACTTTGTTTCTAGTCTCAGTTCTCAGAACGGGCTCCTTTGCTGTCTTCTTAAACTACCCTCGACGTGATAAGTGCCATCGATGATGTGATTCCTCCTTTCCCCTAGCGTGGTTCTTAAAATGTCTCACTTCTCTCTTCCCCAGAAAACTGGAGTTCCATTTTGTTAGGTACTTGGAACCCACACCTGAAGATTCTAATTCAGTAGGTCTGAGGTGGGAAATGAAATCTTTTTAAAAAGATCATCAGGTGAATCAGCTGTGCAGCTAGATTTGAGGACCACTGGCTGTGACTATTTGAAAATGTAAAAGTATTATAAAAGTATATCAAAATAACAGGAGAAATGAACACTTACATGGTGCTATGTGCTGGTCATGGTTCTAGGAGCTTTACATATGCTAATTAGTTTATTATTAATTTGCATATTGATTTCTTTATTGACTTAAAGGGTGCTGGTGTAAAAACAGAACAAAAATCTAACTAACCGGGTTTTCACCAGATTAATCCTTTGATTTCTTATAACAAAGGAGATGTAACAATTTGTGTCCATCAACTGGACAGAGGAATGCAACTACCTGTTCCTTAAGTAACACCTTAGAGAAATTCTACACAAGCAACATCTGCGATACAAGTTGTACTTGTCAAGGTTTAAAAAAAAATGATCAATAGTAATAATAATTTCAATTGACAGTGAAGTTTCTTTCTGAGAAGGTTTAATGTGATATATACAAGAACACATATAGTTTAGACAATCTCCCTACGGCAGAGAGATTGTCAGAATTTATCTGAATTTGAAGATGTTAATTTTAGCTCTGCTCCCTTTGCCCAAACTCCTCTAAAATAACAGCAAAGAGATTTTTAAGAAGGCACAAGGACAGAGACACCAGGAAGAGGAGATAAGAGCAAGAAGGAAAGGGGGGTGGGAGTGGAGTACAAAACAGAAAAACAAGCCAGAAACTTGAAAGCAGATGAACCAATGGTAACTTACTTAGAAGAGACAAGAAAGTGGGATTCTAAACTCACAGTAGGGAAAGCTGTGAAATAACCAGATGTACAGGGCAGAATCCTGGAACTGCTGGAACTGGTTACATCTGAAATCCTGGACCACCGTACTACTGCTCCCCCCCCTACCCTGGCAGAAGATTACAAGTTCATGCACTAGAGTCAGTAAGATGCAGTGACATCCCAAAGAGCTGACACCAAAATGACTCAGGGGAAGGAACTGATAGTTTATATATGGAGGATTAGAAGAATGCATGTATGTTGACCACTGAGACCTCACCCCTCACCCCTTCCCCTACTGCACTCCAGGGATGTTGGCAGCTAGACTTACACTCCAAAGCATTGTCCATCTCTGGGGAATCTGAGCAGCCAAAGACAAAAAACCTGGAGATATTGACACCAAAGGTTTCTCAAGGAAATGCCCACGCTGGTTCTTCTCGTGGACAAGTCCACCCATGGATATAGAATTTCCAATCAGTGTGCCATCTACTCTTCAATATGAGCAGACAAGCGGAGATCACCAGATGTTTGAGCATAAAAGAGAGCAAAACACAACCAAGCAGAAAACAAACAGAAAAAGGCAATGAGGAGAAAACAGGGACAATGCAGGGAAGAGAAAAAATAAGTAGAATAATTATTATGCTTCGAAAAGAGAAGATATTGCAACTCTGAAACAAGGACAACATGCTAAAACGAGGAACATGTCCAGAAAAACAACAACAACAAAAAACCCAGTTGTATATTAAAAGGGTGATGTCAGCAATAAAAATTCAATAGAAGTAGTGGGAAATAAAGTGGAAGGATCTCCCAAAGAGGAGCTTAAAATATAAGCAGGTGGAAAATAAAAGAGAAAAGAGGAGAAAATTACAGGGCCAACATCCTAATAATGGGAGTTCCAGGGAGAGGGCTAAGAAAACAGAAGAGGAAATTTCCCAGAAGAGAAGGAAATGAACATGCAGATTGAAATGACACGAATAGATTAACACAGACCCACACCAAGGCACATGACAGAGAAATTTCAGAACTTGGAGGATGAAAATGCTCCCAGAGGACAAACAGGCAAACAAAAATAGTTACACACAAAGGACTAACAATCAGAATGGCATGTTCTTCTCAACAGTAGCACTGAAGGGCCATACAATGGAGCAATGCCTTCAAAATTCTGCGGGAACATTATTTCCTGCCTGGAACTGTACACTCAGTCAAATGATCAAGGATAGGGAAAACGTAAAGATATTTTCAGACAGGCAAGGTCTCAAGAAATTTACTGGCCACCCTCCACTTTCAAGAAGCTACTGGAAATGGTCCTCCATTAAAACAGGGGATAAACTAAAACAGGGAAGCACGGCATTCAGGAAACGAAATCAAACTCAAAGAAGAGGTAAAGTGAAGAAAGGTCCAGATGGCGGCTGGGCACCAAGCTAAGCCAAGAGCAGAGCAGGTGGAAGGCTCTGGGAGGCTCTGCTTCAGGATTTGTAACACCTACTGCATCCGAATGAGCTGAGAGAGAGGTGAGGCGGAGAGTTTGAATTAGCAACAAGCACATAAAAAACTAAGTAGTATGTACATGATAAAGACACCATAGTTATTAACCCCAGGGAAAACTAAAAGTTACAGGAAAGGAAAAGTAATCTTTTACAGACTATATGAGTCAGATGCAAATAGCATTTATATAATCGTAAGACGTAAACACTAAATACTGATCCATCTGAAATTATGATTACTTGGATGAAATTATCCAAAATTATGATTACATAGTGGGGGGCTGGGGTAGGGGACAAAAAGGATAAACTGTCATCTTCCACGATGAGATAACATTAGATAATGTCTAGAAGAGAAAAATAAAGAAGTACAATAGATACATGTATATGTATAACTGAATCACTCTGCTGTCCACCTGCAACTATCAAATTGTTAATCAAATATACTCCCAATATAAAATAAAAGTTAAAAAAAAAAAAGAAACAGCAACATGAGCGAGTGATTTATGAATTGGAGGTAGGGCTTCTCTGGTGGCGCAGTGGTTGAGAGTCTGCCTGCCGATGCAGGGGACGCGGGTTCGTGCCCCGGTCCGGGAGGATCCCACATGCCGCGGAGCGGCTGGGCCCGTGAGCCATGGCCGCTGAGCCTGCACGTCCGGAGCCTGTGCTCCGCAACGGGAGGGGCCACAACAGTGAGAGGCCTGCGTACCGCAAAAAAAAAAAAAAAAAGAATTGGAGGTAAATGACAAAAGAAGCAGTTAAAACATTTCAAAGTGTTTCCCTCTGGTGAGTAGGAAATCAAGAGTGGTAACAATGAAGTGGGTGGCACGGAAGATTTTTGTAACTAAGCTTACAGAACTGTGAGCTGTTTAAACTCCATACATAATATTGGTAACCAGAAAAACCAAATAAAGTTACCAGAAGAGAAATGATGGCTCCCGGGAGAAGGGACCCAGAACAAACCACACAAGATGCTAAGTTTCCTTTTCATCCAAGGACAATTCCTCAAGTGGCCGTGACGTTGCTACACTTCATGGACCACTTTGGACAATTTTTTTTTTTTAAAGACAGAATTACTGGGTTTGGTTGTACACCGTGGAGGGAAAAAAAAAGACCCCATTTGTGGGCGAAATAATCACATTAAAGTCTTATTAGTTCGATACTTTAAAAAAATATTTTAAAACTTTTCAGAGTATCACTATTTAGTATTAACATAGCCTCTTGCTAAACACGTATCGTTGGGGGCCCTAATCCTGAGGAAATGATGTCAAGAAAACCGCCTGGGTTCCAAAACAATTTATTCTTGGTCAGCCTTAATCTCTTAATGGGTATTTGTTGAAGGGATTCTTGCTGTGTTGAAGGGAAAAGCATGATGAATGAAGCCTGGTCTCCTTATAAATGTTTTCTTACTGCGGTTTTCTTCAGCAATTAATGTTCCATGCCAGGGTGTTCGGGTGAAAGAAATATGCTCAAGAGGGAAAACTGGGATTTCTCACTCGGTCCTTTAAGGGAAAGCTTTTCTTTTTCCTTTTCGTATTTCTTCTTTTCTCTTTAATTCATTTTTGGTTGGATTTGATACTGGAGGGATACAACTTAGGGCTCGTGCTTTGGAAAACTGCTAATAATCTATATAAGAGCCTTCGTTTTTATTCAAAGCAGCAATTTTAGACTCCAGGTAAAACAAATCACTGTGATCCCTTACACGGTTTTTGGTAATGGAAAACATACTGACCTAATCCTAGCTTAGCTACCAACTTGCTGTGTGATCTTGAACAAGTGGTCTAACCTCTCTGATCTCACTTTGCACGGGGGCAGAATGAAGAATGCGTCCCGGCCTTTTCACCACCCAGAAGTCTCTCACCCACGCTTCCAACAGAAATATAACGTGAACCAAAGCACATGATGTAATTTTCAACATTGTGGTCCCCACAGTAAAAAGAAGTAAGAAGAAATAGCTGACATTTTTTTTTAAAAAGATGTTGGGGGTAGGAGTTTATTAATTAATTAATTAATTTTCGCTGCGTCGGGTCTTCGTTTCTGTGCGAGGGGTCTCTCCAGTTGCGGCGAGCAGGGGCCACTCCTCATCGCGGTGCGCGGGCCTCTCACTATCGCGGCCTCTCTTGTTGTGGAGCACAGGCTCCAGACGCGCAGGCTCAGTAGTTGTGGCTCACGGGCCCAGTTGCTCCGCGGCATGTGGGATCTTCCCAGACCAGGGCTCGAACCCGTGTCCCCTGCATTAGCAGGCAGATTCTCAACCACTGAGCCACCAGGGAAGCCCGACATTACTTTTAATAAAATATTTCATTTAAGCCTATATATATGTAAGATATTATCATTTAAACATGTAACCCATATAAAAAGTAATGAAATATTACAGGTTTTTATAATGAGTTTTGGAAGTCTGGAGTGCATTTACACTTAGAGCAAAGCTCAAGAAGATGAGCCGTGCTTCAGGTGCTCGACGGCCATGTGTGGCCAGCGGCTAACTGTACTGCACGTCACAGCTACAGGCACTGTGTTTGAAAGATTTTGCGTATCCAACAGCAGTTACAAGGAATAACTGATTTACTCTCATGTTTGTAACTCCGGCCAAAAGCAGAGCCATCTCGCGCTTCCCTAGCTTGACTAACCTTACAATACTGTTGTCAAATATAGAATTACCACGGGGCATGTGGAATATCAAAACTGACTCATGGACACACCCCCACTACTCTTTTCAGACTCTTTGGGGTCTGGAGGCCGTAACTGGACTAGATAATGTAATACCTTAGGGTCTCCTCCAGCAACACCCTTTGGTAATTTCAGCATTTGATCACTGGCAACAGTATCAGTTACGCAGGTGCCTCTCAGTGACAACGATATCCAGGGGTTTTAATAGGGAGCGGGTCATCTGCCCAGGGAGAGCACTGGAGGGGGCTGGCATCTGCTCTCGTGATGTGAGCCAGTTCTCCAAGGTCACAGCGCTCCTTTTGGCTCTCATCAACCCCAGATGCTGTAAAGGGAAACAGGAGGCATGTACGATGCATGCAAAGAATTTCTGTACTTTCACGATGGAAAAGTCTTTAGCAGTCACAGAGTGCGATGCTCTCCGTGCATCTCTCTTCTCCGAGAGACTTGCCCAAGATCACATATTTGTTCAGGGCTAGAACGACTGTCCTGACTCTTGATACAATGCTCTTTTCACTTACAACTTAAATTCCACACATTGAAAACAAAGCACACAACCGTAAGACCTCTCCTCTAGAAATGAGCTGAGTGTTCTCAGGCAGTATCATATTTGTGCATTCAACAATATAGAAATCCCTCTGTTTGAGGAAAGCATCCTAGGAACTTGCTTGGAAAACAGGATTTTTGAGGCGTGCACTAACCATTCTGCCTCTACACTGACTTTCCAGCCTGTGGTTACGATCTACAGCTCCTGCACTAGCGCTGCAATATCCATCTCGCTTTCCAGCCTCCTGCCCACCCCGCTTGCTTCAGACCGGCCCTCACAACCCCAACTGGCATGAGCCCATCCCCTGACGTCTCTCCCGATGCTACCGTCCGTCCTGCCATCAGGAATCCAGTGGTTTTTTCTATATTGACAAACTCCTTAGTTTGTCTCAGGTCTGAAGTCAAGGGGGAGATTCTGTCAGCAACCAAGGGCTCTCAGTTCAGTGCTGAACGGGTTTTTCCAATTGCTTGTCTTGTCCCTATAGTACACTTGTGCCATTAAATGTGTAAAGGTTTACAGAGTTATACCACACCCTAGATTATCTAACTCTTTAATACACTGTACCGTGTTTAATACAGTGTTCCTTTAAAGCTGTCCGTTTACCTTTACTTCAAAAATTTGAACATTGGGCCAGTATATAGTTATGCTCGGTATTTAATGGTGAAATTTAAATGGAAGTAAAATAAATCGTGAAAACAGTATCTCCTCCCAAAATGTATGCACGCATGTATGTATGTAAATATATCAGAAATCCTATTATTATTATTTTTGTGTGTGTGGTACGCGGGCCTCTCACTGTTGTGGCCTCTCCCGTTGCGGAGCACAGGCTCCGGACGCGCAGGCGCAGCGGCCACGGCTCACGGGCCCAGCCTCTCCGTGGCACGTGGGATCTTCCCGGACCGGGGCACGAACCCGCGTCCCCTGCATCGGCAGGCGGACTCTCAACCACTGCGCCACCAGGGAAGCCCAGAAATCCTATTATTGACACACTATGAGAGTATAAGGACTAAATCTACAAATTATTTGCTTTATTTTGGAATGGTGTCAATTACATGTGCTATTTTCAATTATTTCATACTTATGAGAAGTTCTGAATAGCAGTTTATATAGCATGTCTTTAATTAGGGAAAAGTGAGAAAACAAATTAAGTTGTAGTTAATTGATACAGATTTTGTAGGAGAGGAAACTATTGCAAAACATGGGATTCAGGCACAAAAGATATAACAAAAATGGAGACTTGGTAGGAAGGGCCACGAACAACAGCATTGTACCGTACTCCCCAAACGAAGTGATGGTCGATAATCCCACGAGTATTGGAAATGCAGGTACATTTTTAAAAACAAAGACCCCTGCCTATCCTCTGAATCCCAAGACAGCTTCCATCCTGTGCTTCCAAATCCTCTTTTCCCGCCCGGATATGTGGTCACTTTTTGTAGCCAATGGCTGATTTATGCAATCAAACCTGCTAAAAACAAGTGCCAGAATTAGATGCCAAGCACAGAAGGCATGCTATTGGCAGCATCCTTCATCTGGTTCTCAAGTTCCCAGCTAATCCCAATGTCCAGAATTACTCAAGAGTTTAAGCGGGAGGATTCTGAAGAGTGTGAGTGACGGGACTGAAAAAGGATGCAAAGACTGGCACCAGGGCTTCCGTGGTGGCGCAGTGGCTGAGAGTCCGCCTGCCGATGTGGGGGACGCGGGTTCGTGCCCCGGTCCGGGAAGATCCCACGTGCCGCGGAGCGGCTGGGCCCGTGAGCCGTGGCCGCTGAGCCTGCGCGTCCGGAGCCTGCGCTCCGCAACGGGAGAGGCCGCGGCAGTGAGAGGCCCGCGGACCCCCACCCCAAAAAAAAGACTAGCACCAGCCAAAGGCAAGGCTGTTTGCTACGTAAGGAGCCAAGAAACCAGCCCCATGGCATTGTGGCGTTCTTCTACTCTGCAGAGGAAGATAGGTGAAGCTTGATGTATCACGTCTTTCCAAAAAGGGAGCCATAGCAGGGAAAAATAATATTAGCACTGCCATTAACCCTGCTAATTATAATGGTGGAGGTGGTATTGGGTATGTGGGGTGAGGGGGTGAGTGAGGGCTGCTATGAAGGCCTCACATTTAAGCAGTCATCTGAAGGAGGGGGCATGGTGTGTGGACCATGGGAATATCGGAGAGAAGAGCAGCCCAGACACAGAGAACAGAAAGTGCAAAGGCCCTGAGGTAGGAACATGCTTGGACTGACTTTCCATCATGTCTTGCCAAACTTATTGTTAACCAGCTCCTCATGTACCTCTCTGCTTTCACAGCCCTCCCTCCTTCCACTTTCCCTCCTCTTATCCCTAGAGCAGCTAGAATGACCCTTTAAAAATCAAAGTCAGACTATGTCGGTCCTCTGCTTAAAACTCTCATTGGCAAATTAAAAGCCAAAACCATTATAATGGCCTGGAGGGTCCTCCCACATCATCCTGCTCCCAGCCCTCCTTCCAAACTCAGGCGTCCCTCACCTGTCACACATCACTTCAGACACACTTGCTTCCCTGCATTCCTTTTAATAACCAAACACAGTCCTTCCTCGAGGCCTTTACTGCTTTCTGTGCCTGAAACGCATTGACCCTGGAAAGCACATGGGCTCGCTCCCTCACGTCTCTGTATTGTCAACTGCGGGCTCTCCTAAGGCAGGTACTCAGTATTTACTGCGAGAAGGACTCTCACCACGTCCTGCCTCCCCTCTGACACCATGGTGTTGAACAGCACAGGGAAGACCACACAGACAGACAGACTGGTACCAACATGGAGCCTCGGTCACCGGGTCGGAGGCAGTGCCGGGACCCCGACCTGCCCAGACATCTGTCCCTGGCTCCGCCAGGCACTCGCCCGTTTCCTTCACTACTACCCCCTCCACCTAAATCGTCTCAGGAAACAAAATGGAATTTTTGTGGGGAATTCCCATCAATTAAGCCTGCTCTCATTCAAACAATTATCCTATATTTATACCCACTTTTCTTCTAGTTCCAGTGGAATCAATAGCCACCCACCGATTAAACACTAAAGAATCCCTACCTCCATTTTTGTTTTGTATCTCTTTTTCCCACTTCTGCAAGACCCAGGTCCATAAATTACCCCTTACTTCTCCTGTATTTTCAATTCTCACCAACAGTTCTTCACGGCCAAATACGTTCCATTAAACAAACAAAGAAAACATCAAGGGAACCCTCCTACACTGTTGGTGGGAATGTAAACTGGTACAGCCACTATGGAGAACAGTATGGAGGTTCCTTAAAAAACTAAAAATAGAACTAGCATATGACCCAGTAATCCCACTACTGGGCATATATCTGGAGAAAACCATAATTCGAAAAGATACATGCACCCCAATGTTCATTGCAGCACTATTTACAATAGCCAGGTCATGGAAGCAACCTAAATGTCCATCAACAGAGTAGTAGATAAAGAAGACGTGGTACCTATATACAATGCAATATTACTCAGCCATAAAAAAGAAGGAAATAATGCCATTTGCAGCAACATGGATGGACCTAGAAATTGTCATACTGAATGAAGTAAGTCAGACAGAAAGTATCATATGATATCGCTTATGTGGAATCTAAAAAAAAAGGCTATAAATGAACTTATCTACAAAACAGAAATAGAGTTACAGATGTAGAAAACAAACTTATGGTTACCAGGGGGTAAAGGGGGGGATAAATTGGGAGATTGGGATGGACATATATACAGTACAGTATATAAAATAGATAACTAATAAGGACCTACTGGATAGCACAGGGAACTCTACTCAATACTCTGTGTTGGCCTCTATGGGAAAAGAATCTAAAAAAGAGTGGATCTATGTATATGCATAACTGATGTACTTTTCTGTACACCTGAAATTAACACAAGAGTATAAATCATCTATACTCCAATAACAATTTTTAAAAAAGGAAAATATCAAATGAAACACTCCTTTACCCACTGTTGCCTTGCAGCTTCTCTCTTATCGATTCCAATCCATGGTCCATCAAAGAGACATCTATAATTACTTTTTTCCACATTAACCACAGCAATAAGGTTTCTACCCACCTCTCCCCACCTCAAAAATTGTCTTGCCTGGGTCACTGACGACTTCCCTGCCTGTAAAAGCCAAGGACATCGTCAATCCTCATTTTACTGGACTCCTCCGCAGCATATGGTTCTGGGGATCATTCTTTCCCTCTTGAAATTCTCTTTCTTTGGTCTCTCCGTGCTTTCCCTCCTGCCTCTCGGGGAGCCCATTTGATACCATCTTCCTTCACATCTTGCCACCCAAGATAATGGGCTCCCCAAAGAGTGATCTTTTCTGCTTCCTTCCCTTACTCTCCTCATCTGATCTGTCACTAAACCTGGCTCACTGAACACACTTAATATCACGTGAATATTTCCCACATTCACAACATCCTCCCTCCCAAAGTTGCTTTAGTTTGGACTCGCGTTTTTTCTCACCTGGATCACTGCCACAGCTTCTGACCTCATCCCATCCTCTGTGTTACTAGCCTATGAAAGCTTTTAGACATAAATCTGGTCACTCCTCTCTCCTCTTTAAATCCCTTGGACGGTACTTTATGACTTTCAGGGTAAAATCTAAACTCCTTAGCATGTCATACCCTTAGCTCCTCAAAAACTAGCTCCTACCTCCTTCTTCAGCGAGTCAGTAGATTTGTAGTTATTGTTTTACATATATGTATACTTCTCATATTTTAAAAAAATATTTATTTATCTATCTATTTGGCCGCATTGGGTCTTAGTTGTGGCATGCGGGATCCTTTGTTGCGGCACGTGGGCTCTTTGTTGCAGCCTGCAGGCTTCTCTCTAGTTGTGGCACGTGGGCTCTAGAGAGTGCGGGCTTAGTTGCCCCGTGGCATGTGGGATCTTAGTTCCCCAACCAGGGATTGAACCCGCATCCCCTGCATTGGAAGACGGATTCTTAACCAATGGACCAACAGGGAAGTCTCAATACTTTCCATATTTTTCTTATACATGGAAATAATTTAATTGAATTTCTTGCATCAACACAGCTGAGGTTATACTATATATCATTTTATACACAAACAAACCAAGGTGGCATATTCTCTTGATATTATAGTTGTAAGTTAATTTTTGGAGAATTTTCTGAAAAGGTATTTAGAGAGAAATAGCGCAGAAGCAAAAAAGCTGTCTCCTTCCAAACTTGTTACCATAAACATCTACATAATGGATTGTTTCCAAATCTTTCCAGTGATCCGCAAATCCCTGTTTTTCCGTAACATTAGTGAACATTCCACAGAGTCAATTTCAAGATGAAAAATAAAATATAAAACCTCATAATTGTTCAATGGGAGAAAACACAAATATACACATAGTCATGAGTAAAGAATAAAAGACACTTTCACTCAATAGATTTCAGATATGTTTTAGCTGTTTTGCCAGTTTAAAAACTCGTCTCACACACAACTACAATTCTTCTTTTTCTCTCTTCAAAGCACAGAGAGTATGTAAATTGATTAACCAGCTGTTTATTACCACTGACCCAAGAAGATCTTTTCCCTAAGTCTAACCTGTAAGGTTTTAGGTTCACCATGAATAGATTAGCAAAATGAAAGAGGGTACTTGAGAAAGATTTTTCAGGAGAGCCAAGGAGGACATCTTGACTTCAGCAAATAATCTGACAGTCTGTCTTGACATTTTCTTATGGGTTAAACTGAAATGTAGTACCATTGTACATATTTGCAAAAATGATGATGTGTCATTTACAGTATATATGGTACGTGGCATATAAAAAAGAGATGTATATGCCATAAAATCCTACACAACCACAACACACTTGTTACTTATAAAGATTGTCAGTGCCTAGGTAGAAGGCAGTCTCTAGTGAAATGCCACAGGGCTCTTTCACTGATCCTGTCCCATTCAATTTTTTTTGCTTCCAAATAATTAATATAAAGACCTATAGGGAGGGACTTCTCTGGTGGTCCAGTGGGTAAAACTCCACGCTCCCAATGCAGGGGGCCTGGGTTCAATCCCTGGTCAGGAACAAGATCCCACATGCATGCCACAACTAAGAAGACCACATGCCACAACGAAAAGATCCCGGGTGCCACATAAGACCTGATGCAGCCTAAATAAATAAATAAATGTTTAAAAAAAAAAAAAAAGAACTATAGGGAATACTCTTCTAACCTGGATGACAGAAAGTAAAAAAGAAGCAATTCTACAGCAGGATGAAGACGTAAGATCAAAATTACCTAAGCCAATTTAAATAAAATTTAACAGGATTAAATGTAAAGGCAGGGCTTCCCTGGTGGCACAGTGGTTAAGAATCCGCCTGCCAGTGCAGGGGACACGGGTTCGAGTCCTGCTCTGGGAAGATCCCACATGCCGTGGAGCAACTAAGCCCCTGTGCCACAACTGCTGAAGCCTGTGCTCCAGAGCCCACGCTCCACAACAAGAGAAGCCACCGCAATGAGAAGCCCGCGCACCGCAATGAAGAGTAGCCCCCGACCTCGCCGCAACTAGAGAAAGCCCGCGCAGCAATGAAGACCCGACACAGCCAAAACCAAATAAATTAGCTAATTAATTTTTTTTTAAAAAGTAAAGGCATATATTTAACTTAAAAAAAGAGCCACAAAAGCATAAGGGAGAACTTTGACTTTGGCTATCCAAATAAAATGATCAACGTTGAGTATAACAGATTCTAAAGTGCTAACATAACTTTATGTCACACTGATAAAATAATTGCCTATTTGTTCATTCAACAATTAGTTTGCACAAACTGGAAGAAAAATACTGATAGAGGAACAGTCCCATTCCCTTAGCCCAGTGAGTATGCAGACCGCACCATCACATTAATAAAACTGGGGGCGCAGGGACTGAGGGAGCTTGGGAGGAAGGCGAGAATGGTAGGTTACTCAGGAGGGATCATCTCAAGCGAGAAGAGGTTAACACAGAAAACAGAAGCCTGAAGGGGCAAGAGAATCACCTTCAAATGTATGACCAATAAGGAGGCTGGTTAGCATTTCTAGAGGATCTGCTAAGGGCCAGGCACAGGGTAAGGTCTTCTCTATTATATTTTAATCCCTGCAAAGTAGGTATTACTTTTCTCATTTTACCAATGAGGAAACAGCATTTCAAAAAAGATTACATATCTGCCTAAAATTCATCCAGCTGGTAAATGGCAAAGGGGGGAACCAAATCCATACCTGAGTCTAAAGTTTTGTCTGTTTCTAGAATTAACGTAGATGAAACGTGTCCCACCTGGCCTCACACGACGAAACTGGCACTAAAGAGCAAAGTGACAGTGAGGGGAATTTAGAAGAGCCTTATCCCGTCTGGAGACCCCCAAGAACAGGACAGGAAAGGGGGAGGGACGTGCACCTCGCTGACCGTGTCCAGGCAGAAGGCGAATGGCCTGCTCTACCCGGGATGCTGGAGAGACATTTGTGACTTTGGTGACAAGTTGAAAAAAATGTCATCTCTGAGGCCCTTTACAGCTCAGGTTCATTGGTATGTAGCAGAAATTGCTAAAAGCCATTTTTTAAAAAGTAAATAAACACTTCCACAGAGTTGCCCGAGTTAAAAAGCCAGGCCCATCTTTTTCTTGCCGTCGGGCTTTGCCACTGTTTCCTGGTAGAGGCCGGCTTCTCAGCACCCAGGGGACGCGGAAACAAAAGCTCCTTGGGATTTGCCTAATTTGCTAATGCCTCATACATGAAAGTGGAGGAGAGCCGACAGAGAAGACAATCCACTGACGGTCTGTGTGCTGACCCGGGGAATGCAAATGTGGACCCCCTTAACTTTGCCGTGAATAAAGAGCCCGCAGGACACGAAACAAGACGAAGCCCACTGCTAGGCACTCATTTATTTTTATTTTTATTTGTTCAAATTCTGAGACTGTGTTTTCTTTCTGTGCTGATTTTATTTTTATTTTTAAAAATTTTGGGGGGGGTATAGTTGATTTACAATCTTGTGTTAGTTTCAGGTGTACAGCAAAGAGTGAAGTTAAGTCAGAGAAAGACAAATATCGTATAATATCGCTTACATGTAGAATCTAAAAAAGGCTACAAATGAACTTATCTACAAAACAGAAATAGAGTTACAGATGTAGAATAAATTTATGGTTACCAGGCTGTAAGGGGCGGGAGGGATAAATTGGAAGACTGGGATTGACATACACACACTACTATGTATAAAATAGATGACTAATAAGGACCTACTGTAGAGCACAGGAAATTCTACTCAATACTCTGTAATGGCCTATATATTGGAAAAGAATCTAAAAAAGAGTGGATATATTTATGTGTATAACAGATTCACTTTGAAAAGAGTGGAGATGTATTTATGTGTATAACAGATTCACTTTGCTGCGCACACATTTACAATCTCACACTAGACGTCAATACTTTCATCTGCTCAGCGTCCACAAACTCCTGTCTCGGGGAATCCCAAGATTGGCAGGGCTTTGTTACCTGTTCTCCGGAATATAGCCTGGGACAATTAGAGGCACTTGCCCCGGTGTTTGAATCTGAAGGGAGTGACCAATTCCCCGGGATGGCCAGAGCATTCATGGCAGTGCCATCAGCCTCATAAATTCACGTGTCCACTGGCAGCCGTGTGTGGTGGCATTCTAAGAGGACTGTCCCCGGGGCATGATCTTGTCTGAGCTCCTGGCGACGGAGCCTACCTTGGTTTCTGCCACGTTTTTCAGTCACGCCAATGACTTACCTAATATCTTTCCAATACAAATTCTTCTGACTAGGTTACACTTAATTCTTGTTGTTGTTGTTGTTACCTGCAGGTTAGAATACTTCTAACAGTGTTCTATCACAGAATTGAGTTCGGCTGAATATTTACTCTTGTCCCCGTGTAGTTAAAAAAAGGATAGAGGCTACTAAATCTAAAAACTACCTCTAACATAAACCCAGATGTTTGTTCTTCTCAAAAGCTGGCAACCTGGTGACAGAGAAAATCCCAACTTAAAAAAAAAAATCTCTACATTTATTAAATTATAGGAGATAACAATTACACTTCCATTAATCAACTGTGTGATAAATGATGACTCACTCACCCACTGGTTCATTCATCTGGCACGTATTTGTTGAAAGCCTTCTCTGTGCCAGGAAGAGACAAAAGGAGTGATTCCTTACGAACCCTTCTGTTTTGGGGGCATCTATGTAAGAACGGGCAGAGACGGCTGAAGGTAGACCATTTGTATGTTACAGACATAGAAAAAAATACTATGGGCAAAACCTTTGAAAAAGTCACGCCATTTGCTTGATACTGCATAAGACTATTTCGTGCAGACTTTATCCACTCATTTAATTATCCAGCCCACTAGGCAAACACAGAGGAGGATAACTGGTCACTCTCTGCAATTCTCCTTACACGTTTTACCTCCACGAAGGATTCTCATCAGGTCCTGAACTGTAACCGTGAGAACTGCTATGCAACCAGGTTTTGAGTAAAAACCTGGCTCTCTGGAAAATCTGAGACATGAACCACGCTAAAGCTCCAAGTTTTCAGGCTATCATGCTAGTACGCACCCAAGGTTACCTCAGTGATGATTTTAGCAACTCTGGGGAAATTCTTCAACATGATATTATATATTTTCCTTTTGGCGGAAAAGAGAAAAATAGCAGAGAGCCAAATGGTTGCATCACTTGAACTATGCCATTTCCATCCTGGAAATGTTTCTGTCTTGGTTCCCTAGGTAGAAAAGAAAGTGGGCCTTCTTGTGGGAGCTGTTTTTAGCACCTGATTTCTTTTTTGAGAAATTCGTTCCTTTCTTCATGTGAATGATTAACAAGACTAGCTTTCAAGTACAGTTTTAGATCAGAAACGAGCACGTCACGGGAAAAGTCAAAGGAATTTTAAGGTTTTAAGATGAGAACTCAGCAGATTTGGCCCCGAGTTCTGGGGAAGGGTTTGTGTGCTAGCTTTCTGTTGCAGTGATCCTCCAAGAACCAGAAAAAGTACAAGCTGCGAAACAGCAAATCATTTCCCAAGTGATAAAAAGTTGAATTTTGAAGAAGGACCTATTCAGGAAAGCACGCACGGACCAACGCAGTGACGCATGTGTGCAGATATACACAGAGGGGAGTCGACGGGTCTGTTTCCAGGTTTGCTTGAAGCCTAAATCTGTGAAAATACACAGCAAAGTACTGGATCTAGTTCTGAACTATTTGGGGCCCAGCTAC
Organism: Kogia breviceps; assembly: GCF_026419965.1. Taxonomy (NCBI): domain Eukaryota; kingdom Metazoa; phylum Chordata; class Mammalia; order Artiodactyla; family Physeteridae; genus Kogia; species Kogia breviceps. The sequence goes on along the minus strand of NC_081321.1, from coordinate 8,100,387 downwards.
AGGAAGGACAAAAACCACACTAACATCTACTTCCGACGTAAATCTGGTTCTGGTTGTTTGGGAGATAAAATAACTACCAGCCCCAGTCTGACAGTTTGGCGACGTTCAACGAGCTACAATAAGCAACAGCCCTAGGGCTGTATGGCTTGAACAATCAGTTCTATAAAAGAACGATGTGTCTGAGCCTCTAAGACCTTTTACCTGAAATGACCCACATGTAGGGCTCCAACCTCAGAGAAAGAACTTGGCTTTTATACCGTGCAATTCAAACCCAGTGGACACAACGCGGCTGGTTGAAAGGTGTTTGAAAGAAGAGTGATTTTCAGAAGGGAAACAATAAGGGCTCTTGGGCCCGAGGGGAGCTCTCCCTTTCTCTTCTTCCAGGCAGGCGTCAAGCAGCTGCAGGCTGAGGGCAGAGCGATCTGCCTCCATGAGAGGGTGAAAGGTGGACATGTAGATGTCGCTCAGAACTTCAGTCCGGTTCCATCAATTCAGCCCAAATACACATGGGGCTCCGTGCTGCACCCCAGAAGTCTAACCCAGCCCTAGGGTTCAGGGGAGCACTTGACCAGACCTCATTTTCTGGGGGAAAGAAAGGTTTCTCCGGGGGAAACCTCTCCTCAAATGACTTACAATAGACAAGGTCATATCAAAACCAGGCGTGCACCAGGCCTGCCGCCTACGATGACAGTTTCATTTACTGAGCATCTGCCACACACCACACGGTGACTCCCAGAAGCTCACAACCCTGGCGTCCACCAGGCACTGAGGTCATGCTCCCAGGGGTGAGGAAAACGCGACCCTGTGACATTCAGTCTGCAGGGCTCCAAAGCCCATGCCTCTAGTGGGCATGGCTCGTCCTGCGAACAGAAGTTGCAGTCCGACCGGAGGAGATCTAGCCACTCATTGATACTTAAGAAGCATCTACAGGGCGCTGAGCCCTTGCTGCATTCTGGGGAAAGAAGGGGTGACCCAGGCGGCACAGTCCTAGCCCTCATGGACCCTCTGATTCGTGGGGAGGATAGACCGGGCACCCATGTTCTAAACAGGGAAGCTGAGAGCATGTTGGAAGCACAGTCGGGGTGCTGGCAAGTCCTCAGGGAAGCCCAGCCTGAGTAAGTGACCTAAGCTTGAGGCCTAAAGACCTACTAGAATGATACTGAATTTATCTTGCTAAGTTAGAGGTAGGTGGTGGCGCAGCGGAAGGGCTCAGCGTAGAGAAGAGAGTGGCGACCAGAATGAAGAGGAGGGAGAATGTGATCTGTACAGGAAACGGGGAAAGCCCCGGTGTGGCTGGGGAGAGAGCCAAGAAGCCAGTGGGACCCAGAGCCCGCGGGGCCTTGCGGGCTGCTGCATCCATGCCACACGTAGCAGGAAGCTCCCGAGAGAGACGATGAGGAACACAAGCCCAGATGTGCATTTTAACACCATTAATCTAGGGGCAAAGTGGCCAGCCAGAGACACAAGTGACCACTATTTATTGCATAGGCCTCCGTGGACAATAATGCTAGAAAATGCTAGAAAAAATTATAGTAAAGAAGGAGAAAAAAATTCTTCTCACAATCCTTTCACCTAGAGTAACCACAGTTAATTATTTCCCTGCGTTTCCTTCTGGTCTTTTTTTTTTTTTTTTTTTTTGCGGTACGCGGACCTCTCGCTCTCGCGGCCTCTCGCGTTGCGGAGCACAGGCTCCAGACGCGCAGGCGCAGCGGCCACGGCTCACTGGCCCAGCCGCTCCGCGGCACGTGGGATCCTCCCGGACCGGGGCACGAACCCACGTACCCTTCATCGGCAGGCGGACTCTCAACCACTGAGCCACCGGGGAAGCCCCTGGTCTATTTTTATATATTAAAAAAGGGAGGGGGGATTATTTTCGGGAGAGAGATCTGTATCCTGCCTTTTCAAAAACCCGATTTTTAACTGCTGTATAATATTCCAGCCTGAGGGCCTGCCCTAATTTACCGAAGCGATTCCTTGTTGTTGGCGCCTGCTGCTCTACTCGTCCACACATACGAATCCTTGTCGGCATCTGAGTTTGTTTCCTAGTGATGGGTTTTTAGAAAAGAATTACTGAGCCAATGAGTATAAAGCTGTTTAAAGGTCCTTTATCCATGTGGTCAAAGTGTCTCTTACAAAGGTTATGCTTCCTGTATTATATTTCTGTTCCCATGCCACTGCTGTTGTTTTTTGTTTGTTCGTTTCACTTGTCTATGGAGGCCTCTTGTGTGAGTTGCTGAAAGTCTGGGGTAACCAGCTGTGTCAGGTACAAATAAACATCTCTGTCTCCCCACAACTCCATCTAAATTGAGAATTAACGTTAAAAAAAAAACCCTACCAGTTAAAAAAAAATACAAATTGGTATTTTATTATTTCGTGTGTGTGTGTGTGTACTTATTTATTTTTTGGTGACTTATTTAATCTTAGTGCTCAATCGCATAAAAAGATGCTCAACATCGTTAATCATGAGAGAAACACAAATTAAAACCATAATGAGATATCACCTCAATGCTGTCAGAATGGCTATCATCAAAAAGAACACGAAGAACAAATGTTGGTGAGCATATGGAGAAAAGGGAGCCCTTGTGCACTGATTTTTTTCCCCTTGTGCACTCTTGGTGGGAATGTAAATTGATGCAGCCACTGTGGAAAACAGTATGAAGGTTTCTAAAAAAAAACTAAAAGTAGAACTACCCTATGATCCAGCAATTCTGCTCCTGGGTATATATTTTTTTAAAAAAATGAAAACACGAATATGAAAAGATACATGCACTCCAATGTTCCCAGCAGCATTATTTACAATTGCCAAGGTATGTAAGTAACCTAAGTGTCCATCAACACATGAATGGATTAAGAAGATGTGATACATACACACACACACACACACAATGGAATATGACTCAACCATAAAAAAGAATGAAATTTTGCTCTTTGCAATGACATAGATGGACTTGGATGGTATTATGCTAAGTGAAATAAGTCAGACAAAGACAAATACTGTATGATAACACTTATATGAGGAATCTGAAAAGCAAAACTAGTGAATGTAACAAAAAAGAAACAGACTCACAGATCTAGAGAACAAATTAATGGTTACCAGTGGGGAGAGGGAAGGAGGAGGGGCAAGATAGGGGTAGGGGATTAAGAGGTACGAACTACTATGTATAAAATAAATAAGCTACAAGGATGTATTGTACAGCACAGGGAAAGTAGCCAGTATTTTCTAATAACTATAAATGGAGTATAACCTTTAAAAATCATGAATCACTATGTTGTAAACCTGAAACTTACTGTACGTCAACTATACCTAAATAAAAAAAATTTTATAGAAATGGGCTTAATCAGTTAAAATTTTTTTAATGCTCAATCGAACGTAGAAGTCAGGATCCCACTGGCTGGGACTTTTTAATGCCACTGTGCTGCAAGGACTGAGTCCTGGCATGCCCGTCTCCACCTCATTGGAGATTCACTTTGAAATAAGAAATCAATTTCCATCACCCATAACTCCCTGGGCGTGGTCCTAAGCTCCTTCTTTCACACCACTCTGAGCTCTGACAACTCCATCACTGGTAAACTGGTGTGCACACCCAGTACTGGTGATAATTATCCCCTTCAGCATCACCATCAAACACAGCTGGCAGGCTTGGTGTCCCGCACTGCAGCAGGTGGGGTAGAAAAGGGGATTAAACAGTTCCCCACACTCCAGAAAACTTCGGTCGAAAAAACAGATCGTAGTAGCTGGGACAGACCTGAAGAACTACAAGCGACAGACACAGATCAGTGCGATCAAGCAGTCGACGGCGCATCGCCGTGGACACGGTACGACCACAGCGCCTGCGGCAGGGAACTCCTGCTGCCCCACTAGCGGCTCACTGGCCATTTCTTGGATGTGAGGCTTGTGGGGTGCTTTATCAGGTGCCGCAGCAGGGATGTTTACAAATGTAGACAGCATCAACACGGGGCGTGACCCGACGAGGACTCGCAACTAGGGCGGTGAGGGTGTCTTCTGTTCGCATCTGGTGGGTGGGCGTCTCCCCTCTTGGGCTGTAAGTTCCACGAATTAACAGGGAAAGCCGTCTGTTCTGTTCATCACGGTTTCCGCGGTGCCCGACATCTGCCTGGCACGTGAGGTGCTCAGTTAATATTTGTGAACACAGACTTTCGGAAAGACATTTGAACAAGTAATAAAGAGAGGAGGGTCTATGTTTTATTCACAGGATAACCTCAGCCCCCACCATGGGGCCTGCTGCAAAAAAAGTCTGGTAAACGTTTGCTGTGAATGGCTTTCTTCTACAATCACTTGGCGGGGAGATTAGAACTGGCGCGAGGGAGACCATCGCACAGTGTCAGTCTCCCTGCCTCGGCCATCGTTTCTGTCACCACCTCCCAAGGTTCACAGTCCCGGGAACATCGGCCCTACCCTTCCAGATCCCAGCATCTTCCTTGACTCTCAATCAGTAACAGCTGAGCTCTAAAACCACAGTTCTGACTCGAGGAAACACATGACCCTCGGGTGCAAGGTGACACGACCGTACGCGGGTAGAGGATTAGGGACACGGCACACAGTGAAGGCACCTAACCATGCCCAAATCTGCAGAGATCATGTCTTTATACGTGGAGTTGCTCATCAGAGACACTCAGTAGAGACCTACACGTAGGAAGAGGGAGGACTAAGTCCCTAGCCTGCCCCGTGGCGCCTCTGTCCTCTAATGCATAACCCAGAATTCCCAGGGGCTGTCTAAAGCAGCACCTTCCCTCAGTCCGAGGCTACTTAACATGTTACCAGTTGTTCATTTCCCCCCCGCCACGTTCCTTCGAGGGGCACGGTGGTGGTTATGGTGTGCTCTTCGGTGTACTGGGCATGTATTTCGCCAGATAAATTATGCTAGAAAAGGTGGTTAGCCGAAACAGGGCTTACCAGTAGTGTATTTCAGATAGCTTAGAGTTATATGGGCTTTTGGGAGATAAATGGACATCTGAACACCATTTATTTACATTCGTTTATTTGTCGTGGGGTGGGGTGGGGGTGGGACATGCTCCAAGTACCAATAAAGTTTTGGGACGCCCATCCTAAGATGCAGATTGACCCTGTGATTTCCTATCTCCGAAGTGCTAGGACAGGTGTGCAGGACACTCTGATGACACAGCGTCCGTGATCTCTTCACCCAAATCCAGCCCTTGGCTTTCTGAGTTCCATCTGCACAGGCCCCCGTGTTCTGATTGTAAACTCTCTTGAGTGGTTGAAACGCAAGATCTCCATGCAGTTTCCCAGGTGGTGGGCTCTACTTCAGGCCCAGACGAAACAAGGTCGTTTGCTGATTAGGAAGAACATCACTCAACCCTGGACACGAACCTGCCCAGAACTTGCCAACTCCCCCTCTTTGCATTAAAAGCAAAACCAAAACAACCAACCAAAACACCTCTCCTTTTCCTTCCCCTTCTTCTTCCACCGGCCATGCAGTTGCGGCCTGCTCCCAAAGCCCTTCCGCTCTGCCGTCAGCGCTCCAGACCCGCCCTCCTTCCCGTGACGGCAGCCGTCCATCCCCGCTTTCTTCACTTTCTCTCTCGTTCTCGGTGGCAGCACCAGAAGACAGAGGAGGACACACGTCAACACAGCAGCAGGCCGCTCCCCTTTCCCAACTTTCAGGTCAGCTACAGCCTACTGCACCCCCAGAAACAGGGGTGTCTGCGCCGTAAGCCAAGGGGGAGGGTGCTCCAGAGAAACCTTACCTGACAGGATTTCCTTCCCACACCTGGGCTTGAGACTCTGGGGTTTGTTTACTTGTTCTTTTGAGGGAACGAAGTATGTCCTTCTTATAAATACATGCTCTGTTTTCCTCAACTGCCATTCTTTTGCTATTAGAACCTTTGCTTCTGAAAGCCCTAGTAGGGCTTCCCTGGTGGCGCAGTGGTTGAGAGTCCGCCTGCCGATGCGGGGGACGCGGGTTCGTGCCCCGGTCCGGGAAGAGCCCACATGCCGCGGAGCGGCTGGGCCCGTGAGCCATGGCCGCTGAGCCTGCGCGTCCGGAGCCTGTGCTCCGCAACGGGAGAGGCCACAGCAGTGAGAGGCCCGCGTACCGCAAAAAAAATAAAGAAAGCCCTAGTAGCCAGAGCTTATGGAAAGGTGCTTTGAGTATAGGCTTAGCGGGATGGATCCACGTAGAAAAGTCTCCTTCAAAAGGGATGATGACTCTCAATTATCTCTAAGCAGAATCAAAAATATGAACATATCAATAAAGTCATGCAGATTCACATTTGAACAGGGACAGCTAATGTTCTAGAATAGGAATTGTACAATACAGAAACCGCGCTCTAAAATTCTGACTCTCCGTCCTGTTCATTCTGATATCACGTCAAGAATTTTTCCGTTTTCGGATACTACTCAGCCATAAAAAAAAGAACAAAATAATGCCATTTGCAGCAATATGGATGCAACTAGAGATCATCATACTACGTGAAGTTAAGTCAGAAAGAGAAAGACAAATACCATATGATATCACTCTTATGTGGATCTAAAATATGGCACAAATGAACCTACTCATGAAACAGAAACAGACTCATGGAAATAGAGAGCAGACTTGTGGTTGCCAAGGTGGGATGGATGGAGAGGGATGGACTGGGAAGGTAGGGCTGGCAGATGCAAACTATGATGTTTAGAATGGATAAACAACAAGGTCCTACTGTATGGCGCAAGGAATGATATCCAATCTCCTGGGATAAACCATAATGGAAAAGAATATTAAACAAAGAATGTATATATGTGTAAAAAAATTTTTTTTTCCATTTTCAACAGATCAGACTCAGCACAGTTGATTCTCAGGCAAAAAGATCTTTACTAATATACATATATATATAGACATATATACATGCATGCATATACATATACACACACTCATATATATATATATATGGCTGTTAGCTCTTGCTGAACTAAATAAAAATTGTTTTTATGTCAACGAAGTAAACTTAAGACAAAGAAGTGAAAAGGAAAAGGGTAAGGTCAAGATTTTTTATACTTAAATCCTGATCGTGGCACTTCTTAAAACCAGTCTTGGAAGTAGCATTAGAATGTGGACAATCTACAGCTCTTCCAACATTATGAATCTAAAATAAAAATGTTAGACTTCTGTTGGTTAAAGATAGACCAGAGAGAATCACAAGACAAGTTTAAACCGAGCACTACCATTATTAGTTGTTCTTTTTAACCTTGCCAAGTGTGGTAAAGAACTATTCTGACTTGGTGGTAGAAGGGAGCTGCCGGCTTGCTTTGGTTAATATCAAGTCCATTAGTTGCCTTATAAAGGAAATATGCACTTGCTTCCTTGACTCACAGTGGGTTTAATTCCCCCACAGCCCTAGGAATAAATTTCTTAGAAATTTCCCTTTGGGGGAAAAAATTGGTCCCCTTTAAGTGTGTATGACAGAAACCATCCCCCCAAATCACCCATCACCCAACTGCTCTGTGGTCTTGGCCACAAAGGATCTCCCTTCAGAGTAGGCCCAAGCCCAGCAATGGGCACACATCTGATCACAGAGAACTACCTTCACTGCTCTGACACCTTTGATCACTGAGTCATAAGATTCTCCAGGGAAGAACTTATTGAATTACATAATTGTTCTTCCAAATTCACAAGCGTTCTCTTGTGGTTTAAGAGAAGTGACTGATTGCCGATTCTTTCTTCAAACGAATAACCTTTTGTAACCAAGGCTCCAGAAAAACAAACTCTTCTGTTGGCTGCCCGGCCTCCAGATTTTGGTTGTTCGTTTCAGAGATGAACGTTTACTAGAGATGAATCCCACATTCCACCTTCCAGGTGTTTGAAAGTTTCCATGCGTATCATCCCAACATCACGACAGCTTTGATGGTGGTGCGGATGGTACACTGTCTTACATTAATCAGCGATCTGTTTTGACTGCCAACGTATCATACTAGGGGCTTTCAGTAGAGCTGGATGATTGACTGTTAGAACTGGTGGAAACTCAAGAATCTAGAAAGAAAGGACCTGCAGGTAAAGTCAGAGCTGGGTCCAGAGGCCAGGCTTCCTGACTCTAGGTCATACTCTCATTCCACTGCAACACAGTTCTTTGCCGTGAAAGCCTGTTTAAACCTTGTGTAAGTTTAGTTGAAATTCAGGAGAACACCATGCATTCTATGAAGAGTCTTGGTTTACTCAGAGGAACCCAAGTGGTTAAACAGGACGTGTCATTGGTTATTTGAATTGAAACCGCATGATCAGAACTCAGTAAGGAAGGGGATCGTACATCCATATTTCTTGACTTCTTTCCCCTCTATTCGCTGTGAGTATCCACTTTCTCATGGGAACTTTAAGCTCTGAGTGTAGAGCTGTCACTGACGCCATGTTGATCTGTTACCATGGAGATCACTCTGGTAACAAACAAACCTGCCACAGTCCAGACACACAAGTGTCTCATTCCGACTCCCAGAAGGATTATTCTAGCCCCAACTTCCCCCAGTTTAAAGTTCACCTCTGCTAGGATTTAGCTCTAAAGTTTTGGAGATTGACTTTTAAATGTCATTAAAAGTATAAATAATCAGGGACAAGAAGTAAGGCAAGGGTGTCTCAAGACTTTAACACAACCAAGGTCATACACAGCAACTGCTCCCTAGGTTGGAGTTATGGACTCAGTTCTTACATGACTTGACAAGGAACCAAACATAAAGTGTAGAGGGAGGACACCATCGGAATTCCCACCTAACACTTATCGATCATCAGCAACGCACTGTTTACACAGTATCTACTCATTCCTGGGAGCTGTGAACCATTAAAGCACTGCTGGGAGTTAATCCCTACTTTTTCAGAAACTGGAGTTCTTTCCTAGATGGTGCGGGTCGATGGCACTGCTGTCACAATCAGTCTCTAACGCAAAGACAAACAGACTTGATGTTTGTCATCAGTTAAAGCCTGTCAGAATCACTCTGAGTCTTGTGCAAGTGCCCTGGACCAACCAGGAGGGTGGAACAGAGCCATTGCTTATTCTTTATTCACAGAAGTCGAAAAGGCTTTCTTTCTCTAGTGTAGAAAAAGGCGAGAAAAAAAAAAAAAAAAAAAAGCTACATTTGTGCCTGAGACCTCGGTACCTTTCCAGAAGAAGGTCTATTTTAATTTCCCCTAAATCTTAAGGTTACTGGCGGGCAGGCAGGGGGAACAGGGGCTGTGGTGCATCAGGTTGACAGTGGAGAGATATGACCTCCCTGTTAGGATTCCCGGAAGGGAAAGGGAGGCCGGGACTGCCAGGCTCATGTTCAGAAGCTCCAGGCTTCAAGCTGGGCCTGGACCACATGCAGACATGAAGTCCTCTCGTTTCATTTACCATGGGCAGAGGCAACTCCAGCTCCCAACGGTGTGAGGTGAACAAAGGAGGTGAAGAGGCTTCCTTGCTCCACACAACTAGAGTTGAACCCGGGCCACTGCCTCGGTCCCTTGGGGACTTGATGGTCAGTGAAACTGTTAAGCACGTGGTTAGACACTGTCAACTGCCAACATCAGAGGCCTGGCGATCCACGTGGGGAGCTCAAGCCCAGGGGATTCGCTTCTTTCCTCCCCACAGCTGCTCACTGATGTTTTGCTGATCTGAAGAGCAGGTTAGATTAAACAGAAGCTAGAACTCGACCTTATCAATTAGCAACTTTCTGTTCTTTTTCATTTGAACGGAAAGGATATTGAATTTCACCCACCCACCAGCCATCTCGCTCCCTGTAGCACCTCTTCAGCTCCTGCAACCCCTCCCTTAATACGATCTTCCTCCTAGTGGATTCGCCCCTTGCGATGCTGCCAAGGTAAGAAAAACATCCAAGGGATCATCCCATCCAAGGGGCTGCGATGCAGGAGGGTGCACACCAGCTCTTACTCTAAACCTGCCCCGCCTCCCTGCTTCTCACGTCCAAACAAAACAAATAATCAACAAAACAAATAATCAATCCATCAGTCTCTTCCACACCCCCCAACCTCCTCACCAGAGGAGCAAAGGAGCCTAGTGCAGATTCGGTCACAGCATTTCAACAGTACTTTCTTTTCTTCCACCTTAAGCCCAAATGGGGAATAAAGTGTAATGAAGAAAAGGAATTTTTTTTTTGAAAGAGCCCACTGGCAGCTAGAGGCCAACGGAAGATTAACGTGAGAGACTGCATTTCTCTGCGGGAGAAGTGACACCGTTTCTCCCCTTACTGTGAACTCCACAGGACACCTACTTAGTGTTTTGCTACATTTACCAACGTACTCTGAGTCTTTTATAATTAGACACCATCAAAATCGTATGTTTCTCTCAGATTTTCTCTAGGATGTTACCTGTGTTTTAAATATGGATGAAGTTTTACCGATAAAGATGTTAAAAATATATATATATAAAAATGAATTTTTTAAAATATCGTGGCCTTTATTGAAAAATAATTTTGAAAGTCTATATTCTTTGGGGAAGAAGAGTGAGATGAAGAATGGGAATGAAGAGGAGAAATTCCGGAGCTATTTTCATGATAGTCAAACAAGTAAAAAATAATAAAACAACGTTGGGCTTTAAACTATAGGGCACACGCTGAAAGCTTACGTGTACAGAGGAAACTGCATAAAATCAAGCAGAATCAAGACAAAAAATGTTCTTCTGTAGAGACTTAAAACATGTCCTTGGATGGAAGTTTTTTAGATATTTATTTCTCTCTTACAATTACCATTTACTGGCACAGTAGGAGCTCAGTAATTACTGGTTTTGTTGAATGATCATCCAGTTTTTTCTTTCTTAGACTGATTTCCTACCTTGCTCATCTTTCTATTCCTAGCGCTGAGCATAGCGTTTCTTCAAATCAATGCTTCTCGAATAGAACCAGATTTGAATTTTCTTCCAAACAAGCCCAGATAGTCACAAACAATATTTCCCAGGAATTTCACAAGGAAAAGGATGCAATCTGGCACCAGGCACTGTTCTTACCCACCTGAAACTCGGCCAGCAGACTTCTGTCCTATTTTGCAAGGTGTGGCCAGAGCTGGCCAGTGAGGTTCTAGGCCAATTTGGCCGCAGGATGAACCCAAACAGGTTCTCTTCCAGAGGCAAGGGGCAGGGCTATATTTGCTCAGTTTATGCCCAGGTGTATGATTTTCCACACTGGAAAGCTGCAGGCTTTTCTGCCATGACAGAGAAAGATGACTATGAGGTTAGTTTTGTTTCTTTTCAGGGACCCGGTATAGGTTTAACTCCACTTCTACGCACTGAGGTCAATTTCAAAGCAGTGGACGACGCAGACGAGATGCGCGGGAAGAACACAGGTTTGGGAGCAGACAGACCTGCGCTCAAATTCTGACCCCACCGCCGACCAGTTCTGTGTCCTGGAGCCAATTACTTAACGTTTCAAAGCCCTCGTTTCTGTATGTGTGAAGTGGAGATAGTATCACCCACCTCTCACACTCCGCGGCAGAAAAACATTAATGAGACGATTTATTAAAGCACCCGTAACACACGGTACACACCCCCAAAACGTCAGCTGTTTTGTTTGGGGACTTCCCCGGTGGTCCAGTGGTTAAGACTTCGCCTTCCAATGCAGGGGGTGTGGGTTCAATCCCTGGTCGGGGAGCTAACATCCCGCGTGCCTCGCAGCCAAAAAACCAAAACAGAAAACAGAAGCAATATTGTAACAAATTCAATAAAGACTTAGAAAATGGTCCACATCAGAAACAAAAGAAAACAAAGCATCAGCTGTTTTGACCCAAGGCTCGACCGGTCACCACTTTGCATCTGTGATCTTGTAAGCGGTATCGACTTTTTCTAGCTCTTTGGTTTCGTCAAGTCAAAAATGGGTGCTGACGAGACTGTTTTGGGGCAAAATCAGTAATAGTCCTTCACTCATACAAACGGAAGATGAGGGGAAGAATAATGTGGCAGTCCTAAATTTACGTATCAGCACATAATAAAACCTAACTGGCAGGACCAGTCAACATCATGCCCGCCATCTTGGAAGCCCATTTGGACAAGGATACCCACGATGGGAACCGCTTAAATAAACAACCACTTGGAAACATACTGAGTATCCCCTGGAGCAGCTGGAATAAGGTAAACCAAAATCCCGGGACAAGTTCTCTCAAGGAAACTGCCACGTTCAACCCATGACCCTAGTAATTTTCAAGTCACCATTCACTCAGAAACACCCCAAAACAAACTGCTGTTGCTGACATATCTGGCGAGCCTCAATTTTTTCCTGTTTACATCAGATATACTAATTAAAAGTATCTAGCTTTCTGATGCAAGTTTCTTCATCAGACAAGCTGTTATACAGGGAATATTTCTTCCTTACTCTTCAGAATAAATCCTGTAAGCAAAAGGCAGGGACCTCTTAAAATTGATTATACAAATGTCAGAGTTGAACAGAACTTATTAAAGTCAAAGAGTTGGACTTCCCCCAGTTTTACAGATGAGCAACTGAGGCTCAAAAAGGTTAAATAGCTCACCCTGATCTACAGAGCTATTGAATGACAGCCAGCATTGAACCCTGGCCTCCTGACCCCAAGTCCAAGATTCTTTCTGCCACACCACGGGGCCCCTCTAAACTTCACACTTTGTTATTTTCCCCCCGCAGGACCCGAGCATGCTGCACACATATAAAATCTCTAATAAACATCTGCCAAACTGACCTACAAATTCTACAGTTCTGCTGTTTCAACCTAATATGGTATTTCAATCCCCAAAGATCCCAAGAGTGACTACAGAAACAGTGCTCTTTGGCCAAGGCTTTAGAGGAGTGTATGAAGTGATTTTGAAATCATAATCTAATTTCCTCACGACAATGTGAAACAGGTGTTGCTGTACCCATTTTAGAGATAAGGAAACAGAGACCAGGAAGTTAAGTGACTCGCCCAAGGTGACACTGCTAGTTTTACACTGTTAGAGCTGGCACTTGAATTGAGACATGATTCCAAAACCGGTGCCTCTTCTACTTCATTAGCTTAAGCCTAATTAACACTGACCCCAAATAACATTTCCATCGTTCCTTCTACCTCTCTGTTCCATAAAAAAAGGAATTTAATTCATAAGGCATCTTCATGTCAAGTTAAAAAAATTCAGCCTGACTAAACCACATAAAATTGTAAGTTCAGGTATAAGGACATCATCCGCCCAGCGCAGACAGACCCTCATTTTCTTCGACAAACCAGACTTCAGACCCAGCTCCCAAGACCAGAAGAGCACTTACATTTACTGCCTACAAGATTTTAAAGGCCAGCCTGAGGAAATGGCTGCATTTTTTTTTTAACCCCATTGCTGAAAACATCTTCAATCATTGCTTTGTGTCAAAGGGGGAAAGAAAGAGGTCATTTCTGTGGGTCTTGGCGGCGTGGGGCTCTCACAGAACCTGTAAGGCCTCCGTGCAGGTCAGGATTGGGTGAAGCCACAAAGAAAGGCAGCGAGCGAGAGAGATGCTCCCAGCCTCCCTGCCGGCTGCTCCGAGAGCTGTTAAAGATAGAGATGGTGGCTTCTAATGGCAGGGGTGGGAGGAAAAGGGGGACGCAGAGGGCTGCGAGGGAAGGTGTGGGGGGATGGATATAATCCAGCATTCAGAAACCTGTCAGGATGGGATTTATTTTTGTTCTGTGAGGGAGTATAATAGGGCTTTGCCTGCACTCTCAATAGCTGTTTTGAAGTGAACCCGGCTGGTATGTCTTTAATTTGTCATTTCATTATGAAACTGTTTCCCTTCCAAGAAGCCTTCAAGTCAGGAAGCTCTGTCTGCCCACACAGGAAATTCCTTTGCTTCAACTTCCCCAAAAAGGAAATTTCCCTCAGAAGTGAGCCCAGCATATGCCTTTGAGCAGAGCTGTTTCAAGAAACTTTGGCAGCCGAGTCCTGAAAACACCCCTGGCTTGCTGGCTCCGACTGGGTTGCTGGGATAAACAGTGTGGCTCTCTCCCCCCAGGGGATGGGGACCCCATTGAAATGGTCCCTGGCCCCCCTCTTCCTCCCTCCTGGCTTCATTCTCCTGAGCCCTTGTGGCCACCAGCTCCCACCATCCTGAGCTTTAATTCTCCAAGTCACACCCAGAGCTTGAACTCTCCAAGAGGGAATCCGTACCTGTCACTTTCATCAAGAAATAGGCATCCCTGATTATTTTTAACTGTAAGTTTTGCAGAATTATTTAACTTTTTAAACTCTACACATGCATAACTTTGATTTAAAATTTTTAAATTAGTGTTAGGGGGCTAATCTGAAGAGGGAACAGAGCTTGCACTGTTTGCACAGGATTATTTAAAGCGGAATTTGAGGTAATTGTGTGTGTTAATCCGCTTCTTCCAAACGGCGCAGACTCCAAAAAAAAAAAAAAAAGAAGAAGAAAAAGAAACAGGCATCTCCGAAGACATACCTACATCATACACGGGCACTTAGACACAAAGCACCCATTCTTGTCCTTAAGCCCACACACACTTGAGATTTCTGGTAGAAAGACTGCAGAATTTCAAACGAAGAGGGTGCACAAAAATAAAACAGCCAGTTATAGCTCCTAAAGCACTCATATGGCCAAATGACCTTTTATCAAGGGTGGTGGGTTTTTTCTACACAAACTTTCCCGGTGAGGATTTGAAGTAAAACATGGACAGGGATAAAATATCCCAAACCACAGCCTTATAAAAATTAATCTCTCAGACATACTGTGAATGACTAAGTGGGTGAGAGCCCAGAGCAGCTGTGCTGAAGTAAAGAATAATATATAATATTTTATGAAGCTTCTTAGTACAGAGGCATTAGCAGAAAACTGCCAGACTCACAGTTAAGTTTTTAATTTTCCATTTCCAATCACTTCATTAAGAAAAAAAAGTTGTGAAAAGGAAACGATGCAGAAACCTAAAGCATAAAACGAAGGAGTGATACTGCACTTCACAAACTGCATCACAAGCGATGAGACAGAGAGAGACACAGACAGATGAGGAACTAAGGCAGCCCTGGATTTTCACCCTGTACTTAAGACTGAACTTGAATGGCACAGAGATAGGGTCCGATCTCATTACACTATTCGTGTGCCAGGACTCAGTAGGGATATTATTTACCAGGAAGCAGAGAGATATTTAAGCGACTAGCCAGACTCCTATAGCCCACTGAAATCTGAACATATTAACACTGAGGTTTGGGGTTGTGGTGGATGCTTTTTTGTGGAGTGGATTTATGATTTTAGTTTAGTGAATTATTCTGTTTTTCTAAAATTTATGAGGTTTTAACCACAGTTGGATCGCAGAGGGGGGGATCCAACATTATTTTTCAGGTTCTGAAAGAGAACGGTCTAGGGACTAGGTCTTTGGCTCCGCCTGGGAAGAAAGGTGGAGGGTGGAGGGTCTGACCTGCTCGGCCACCTACTAGCTCTGCGACTTTGGCCAAGTTCCTTAGCCTCCTTAAACCTGACCTTTCATCAGTAAAGTGAGGATAATAAAACTCAGTTCATAGCTCTGTTGGGAGGATTAACTGATATAATCCGTGTGAAAAGTCCCTACTGTAAGCACCGAATCCATGGAAGATATTGCCCCATACGAGAGCTCTGAGGAATCTTTCTCCCGAGACCACATACCCAGCTCCTCACACAAGCCACCCACCCCCAGCCGGCCCCTTCCATTTCCACACAAGCCAAGATGATCCTGGCCACTTCAGCTTGAGACCTGGGTCCACAGCTCCCTTATACCTGTGCAAAATCGAACAGTGAGTCACCCCCGAGGTCGAGACATTTGGGTAAGAGTGGTTGAAAAGCCTAAGGATTCAGAGTTACACCCCCAAGCTCACCACTCCTCTCAAGAAAATGCAGATGACTTACACATCCTCATGTTGGCAGGAGCTGGAGAGGTCCAACACTGCTTGGCCAATACGGATTCTGGCAACGCCTTGAGACCAACAGCCAGGCATAGTAAGTATCAGATTATTCATCTTGGTCTCACAGGTCCAGGTTCACAATGTTTTGTCTACATCGAGGGATCTGGATTTTCCATCTCATCTTCTGTCTGTCTCCTCCAGGGGGAAGCCAGCCCCCAGCAAAATCATGCAGTTTATTTCCAACTCAGCCCCTCCTTTGACCTTCATGCTGACCACGGATCTTCTATTTCAAAAGATTCGATTTGATAAACTAATTTGCTTTAAGACATTAAGACATTCAGGGACATAAGGTATTCATTATCTCTATCCAAGGTATCCTCTGCTATCATGACTATTTACTTTTTAAATTTTTTTTTGCGGTACGCGGGCCTCTCCCTGCTGCGGCCTCTCCCGTTGCGGAGCGCAGGCTCCGGACGCGCAGGCGCAGCGGCCACGGCTCACGGGCCCAGCCGCTCCGCGGCACGTGGGATCCTCCCGGACCGGGGCGCGAACTCGCGTCCCCCGCATCGGCAGGCGGACTCCCAACCACCGCGCCACCAGGGAAGCCCATGACTATTTACTTTTAAAAGTGGAGCTAGGTGGAAGCAATGCCTGATCCAAACGGAACGTATCTGAGAATTTCAGGTACCACGGTAGTTCGCCGTGGGATATAGTCAAGTGCGGGGCACGCTTGTATCACTGCAGCTGAGTGACCACACAGTCTGCTGAAGCATAACATGGGCCCTGTTCACGGACAACGAGAAGCCCTCTGTCCCGGACGCAGAGGTGCACGGTCTGGACAATACAAGTGTAGAAGCTAGCCACTTTCTGAATCTCGGTACTCCTTCGGCAAACAAAGAAGGACCAGACGAGAATGGCTACACAGCTGAATGTACAATGCCAACCCTACGATACCCAGCTGTACGCCTTCAGCTTCGTTCCCTGGATCACTCTGGAGGGCGGGAGTCATCACAGAAGCTCCATGAAGCGGATGTCTGGAGTAACAGCTCCGAGACAGTCCCAACCAAATTCCCCACCCTACACACACCCAAACGTACATGCACACTCATTTGGATTTCTCTGAAGTAGAATTTTTCTTTGCCCAGGAATCAAAAGAAAAACCTTCTTCTTTTATAAGGCGCAAACACATTTTACCTGTGTATAGGTTTCTGTGGGTCTCTGAAGTACCTCTCAGCATGATCAGAGAACTACAGGAGAGTTTAAAAGGGCGTTTATAACCCATGACTCTCAAGTGGGGACCCTCTCTCCAGGGGATTTTCTACTTTTGTGTTCCGAAAAGGCCTCTAAGTAAAACCCCAAATATCTGGACGAAGAGTTGAATCACGGCCAGATTGTAAGACCAGCAAGAAGCCCACAGCACGCTTGACGGAATTGCAAATAGGGGAACACGAACCGTCTGTCCGGGGGGGGGGGGATTTTGTGAAGCTGCTTCACTGCCACATCGCAGAAGAAGTGAAAAGAGTAAGTGTGAGGGTACAGTGCCGTGAGAGCAGCGGTGTGGAAGGAATCGGAGTGAAAAAGAAAGGGAAGAAGTTTCTCCCCCACTCTGCTGACATCTAATAGGAAAATATGCCCAAGACAGAGAAACCCTCCAACACATCAGAATAACAGGTTTGTGAACCTGCCTGGCCGTGGAGCTGCTTCCTGAATTCAGGCTCCTGAAGAGAAAGAGTCATTTCATTTCCCCAAGAGGGCTGGCACCAAATCACTGGCTCATATTTGTTTCCCTACAAAGAGCTCCTGATAATGGTGACCCAAGAGCTACTTAAAGAGGTAAAATAAAACCTCTCATCAGCTTTGTTCACAAATCACTGCTGCTTTGGGCGATTCTTTTCTCCCTAATCCTACACCCCCTTTTCGCAGCTTTTGGCAATAAGTGGATGATTCGAGTAACTAGCTCAGGGCCTCTATTTAGAAATCGTTCCTTGGGTGTGAGCTTTCATGCCCAGGGGATGGTATAAGTGTCACAGATTCTCTCTGCTGGCTGCGTGGATGGAAATGTACTTTAAAGCACGGCATCAAAGCTTCCACTTTAGAAGCCGAAAGCCTTCATTCCCGTGCCAACTGGGCTTTTTTCCCCCCCGTCATTAATTAATGCAGTATTAATTGTGCATGTGCGACGGGGCCGGGGAATGAGGGGGGTGTGGCCTATCCACGCAGATCAGCTGGCTCTGTAAAGCCCGAAACCCAGGGGACGTCACCTACAGAGGGAGCAAAATGCAGACTGTCCGTTTTTACAGGTTACAGGAAAGGCAGACAAGCCCCCGGCTGCCGAGGGGATCCCACAGTCATGCAGTGGGGGGTAGTCAGGGGGGTAGTTACCAGAAGTCACACCTGTGCATAAGGCACCAGGCAAAGAGCCAAACTCACAGACGATTCTCAGGCCAGAAGCGGGGCTTGGAGAACGGGGGAGCAGGCCTGCGGTTCTGCTGTGGGGTCCTGGGACCCAGGGGAAGATGCGAGCGGCTGAGGCAGCCTTCAGGAGACCTGCCAGGCGGAGCAGTCGGCTCGGGTTCCCAGCCCACAAAAGCATTAACCGATCTCAATCACGGGCAGCGCAGGGAAGCACCCAACGGCGGCGTCGGGGGCGTTGAGCTGCCGAATTTCCTTGCAGGAGGGCATCCTCACAAGACAATCGCAGCTAAAGTCGGGGACGATTGCCTGCGTCATTAACATACCACGATCTGCACTAAAATGTGACGCTGAGTGCTCGAAATCAAGTGACCGATCACCATCCTTAGCATTTACAGATAATGCTCCACTGCTGCTATGCCTTGTATTTCTCTGCTGGAGTTAGAGAACAAGAAAATGTCTGAGCGGGGAAGAGCCAGGGATTTTACACACTCAGGCCACTTCGCTTCAGAGGCGAGGAAACCACAACCCCGGGAGGGAGAACGAGGCGTCGGCGACTACCCCACCCACCACGGAGCACCTGGGCCAACGCTCCGAGGAACGACCCCAGACAAGAGCATCCCCTGCACTGTGACCCTGGAGCAGAGCTTCCCAGAACACAGGTCAGGTGGGGAAACCAAGGCAGCCACACATCTGACCCTTTTTCCGAAGGAGTGTGTCAGATTAACAAAAAGCATTAGGCAGCGAAGTGGTTTCATTTGTGAACCCAATAAATACAACCATCATCCGAACACATCACCTTTCCGACTGTTTAGTAATAATCTGGGAGGTAGATTATCTCTTTAAAGAGATGGAAAATCGGGGACAACAGGCAACTCTTTTCACTTCATTTGATTTTGTTTCTAACACACCAGCATTTATAGATACGTGAAATTAAGTTGCAGACATCAGTCTCCAAAGAGGACTGAATTTGAACATTTTTTCTTCCTCTAAGTTCAAAAGAGAATTTAGTGTACATTAGCTTGGATTTTTCTCCTTCTAACCAACAGCTAGAGGGAAATGACTTTCAACAGTTCCTCATACTTTTAAGAAGCAACATGGTGAAGTCTCGGTTTGGGAATTAGATCTGGATTCAAATTGTGCCCCCTCCACTTGCTCTCTGTACGACCTCTGGCATGTGATTACCGCTCGGAGCCTCAGATTTATAAACAAGATAGAATATCTACCATGTAGCGTCAGTGATCATTCAGCATAATACATACATATACATATATGGCATCGAGAAAGTGGTGACAATGATTTCTCATTCCATACCCTATTGCAACAGAGATTCTCTAGAGTGGTACCTTATATACAATGGACCTCAGGATGGTGCTTGGGAGAAGCAAAGCTTCTGTAAACTGGAAGGTGGGGTATGATGAGAAAAAAGGAAACTGATTTGCAAAGGTAAGCCACTCTTGGAAAACAAATGGATAATTAGACCCTAACACTCACTGTTACTTCTAAAGTGGAGCTACATAAATGCCCAATAGCCCTGTAATATTTCTTAAGACAGACCTCTCAACACTCACCTAGGTACCTTTTTTAAAAAAAAGTGATTGTTACCTCTCTCCTTGCAAACCTTCCCCCCACACACACCTCTTTAAAGCGAACCACTTTAGTGAAAGCCCCCAGCCCAGAACAGAGAATTCAGCCCTAGCCGAATTGGTGAGATAACATGTTCCCTGCACAGCCCTGCACGGATGAGAATTTTCCTCCCAGGCATCCTATCTACACCCACCCCGCACACAGCTCTTTATCTAGGGTCTACATCTGCAGTCTGCATTTCTATTACTGAAATCTTAGCACCCCATTTGAGGCTATTTCTATCCAAGATCTAGAGGAAACAGAAACAGAGAATAATTTCAGAAGAATGGGGTTTGGTCCACCTACCAAAGATGGAGGCAGTAAATATCAGGGCAGGGTGACTAATTGTTCTTAGGAACTTACAGTCAGCATGTGGTCAGAGACAGGGACCATTTAAGTCTTTCAAATCCTGCCCCACCTCGCTTCTGAAGAGACCAGAAAACACAGCCACCCTACCCCAAAACACACATAGATGGTTCGGGCGACTGAATCAGAATCTTCTGATGGCAACAGTGAAATCAGCAACACCCAAAGGTCCTTGGTAACACTGACCTCTGGAAACGTATAAAGACGAAGCGGGCAAAGTCATTTCTGTCGGCAACTCCAAGAGTCTGAGCTACTTTGAACGCAGGCATGAAGCAAAATGGGAGAAACTATCTGTTATTTGAAGATGGAAACTTGCTCACATTTGTAGAGACTCAGCCCAACCAATATGCTTTGTGATAATGGGGAGGTCACGGGGAGGAACCTAGGGAAGCACAGTTGGAGTCAACATCGCGTTGAATCTGTATCCCACCAGCCAGCGAGTGTTACAGAGATGCGTGTGAGGCCGTTTAACTGATGGACGGGGAGTCCCCAGCCTGCAGAACCCTAATATGCCAAGAGAAAGACCACAGCAGTACTGATGGTGGCGAAAATCCAAGGGGAGATAGGAGAGAGGACAAGGAAGAAATGGAAATATATCATTTCTGATTTCCTGTTGTTCGAGTCTATTCATAGAATGAGCTGGCTCCCATCAACCTTTCTTCTTAAATGGATCTTTCGCTTCACCTGTCAGAAAACTTCAACACTGGGTGTAGAATGGAGCCAGGTATCTCCAGGCTCATGTAAATATCCCACAGCACCAGGTAGGGACAACCCATAGCCAGTGACTTCCAAATGTCTACTCTGGAATTCCAAGGAGAGCGAGAGCCTTCCCCCCAACTCCCTGCAGGACCGCAGCCACTTTGTCAGAGGAACTGCCTTAAATGTACACGGAGTGCACGGCACGAAACGTGAAGTGAAAGAAAAGGTCGATTGACCTCTGGTTATATATTTTTTTTCTTAAAAAAAAAAAAAAAAAAAGACATCTATAAATAGCTGCATTTATTGAAGCTGCTTCCTTATCAGGAAGCATGCAGCTAGGAATTAACGTCTGCCTGCATCGGAAATTCTTGCAGACAGCAAACCCAAAAAGGAAATTTCCCTTCCAAAGCATCCTGGCTGTTCTGTTGTGGCCTGTTTTTTCTCTTCGAGCTCTTTGAAGCAGCTACCCAGGGCCCTGTGTGGCTGGAAAAGCAAAAAGCCTTTGAGCACTTGAAAGTAAAAAGTGAAGGACCCCCAAGGAAGGCTTGAGGGGCACAAAAGAGAAAATGCTGGTGGCTGGCCATCATTGTTAGAAGTCACGACTGCTTTGTCAAGATACTGAGAAGGAAGTCTCCTTCCCCATGTCCCTGCCTCAACTCTGCTGGTGATGTCACCGCATGTCACAGGCCGCTGTGTGAGGAGGGGCCGTTTGGGGAGCCCTGATAATGGCTGAGGATGGGAGAGCATCTGTCAGGTCTGAGGAGGTGGGCAGGGAAGGCTGAAGAAGGAGACAGCAGATTCGGGCAAGGCCGGGGAAGAAAGTAGTTCCAGAAAGAGGTACAGGCACAGTAAGGGAGGTACTGCCCTGGGATGGAGTGCCCCAGAGCAGAACCAAGCTCATGGAAATCACAGAGTCAGAAAATAAAGCTTACTTCCATTGTGACCTAGGGAAAGCAGTCTCTATACGTGCAGACAGAACTCCAGGCCCTTTCTTTAACGAAACAAGCAAGCACATCCATGCTTCTCTTGGCCCTTGAAAGGGAAGACGCACCTTCTCAACACACGATTTACCAGTTGTGGAAACTGAAATAGAGCCCTCATGAGTTCCTGGCCACTGTTCGCCAGGCACTGTGCAAGATGCCACATGCAAATTAGCTCTGATACTTATAAGAAAACCTCATCAACGATATTTCAATAAAATTTTTCTTAAAAGCCCACAAAAAAAAAACCAAAACAGACCCCAAAAAAGTTGCTAAGAGAGTAGATCTTGAAAGTTCTTATCACAAGAGCAAGAACTGTAACTATGTGTGATGATAGATCTTAACTCTGATGATCTCCAGGCTCATGTAAATATCCCACAGCACCAGGTAGGGACAACGATCATTTCACAATACATACATATATTGAATCGTTCGTTATGTTGTACATCTGAAATGAATATGTTATATTTCAAAAAAATTTTCCGTATTTTGGTAATCATTGCGATTATGTAAGAGAACATCCTTGCTCTTAGAAAAATACACAGAAATATTTATGGGAAAAGGTAAAAAAGAAAAGAAAAGAAAAGAAACCATCATTAGTAGGTGTTTTATGAAATTTGAGCCTTGGAGAGGTGAACTCATCTCTCTAATAGAGAGAGGCAGCCCTGGGATGCCAGCCCGCTCAGCTCCTTTATATTGCTGTGCTTTTTCAACCAGAAACTCCGAAACAGCAGTGGGCCCTGTTCCCAAGAGGTCATTCCTGATGAAACGCCAGGGAACGTGGGGACTTGGGTGGGCCCTTCGTGGCCAGCGCTGTCCTGCTGGTGGCAGAGAGACACTGGATTTCAATCTCAGCTCACTAGAGTAAAGAGGGAGGAGGCAGGAGGAATGGGTGAGCGAAACTGAAATAATTATCCATTGAGACAGGCGAGCCCGTTGGGAGGTTCAGCGCAAACGGACGGTCAAGCGCGTTACTGGAGCCCTAGCTGCTCCCGGTGCCCACATCCACGGCTACCCAGGTGCCAAAAGTCAGCACTGCCTCTGCTTTCAAGTCCGAGAGGCTCAGCCATTATGTTTTTTCCTAAGAAGGCTAAATGGTGACTCTTCTGAAACAGAAATCACGTTATATTCTTCACGTGCCACGTGAATGTGAACAATTCAGTGTACCTCTCTGAGCCATGGCCATCTGGTCAATAAAATAGGATTAGTAACACCTTAGGACTGCTGCATGATTAAATGAAACCACATATATGAACACATTTTGTTACTTACAATAATAGAGACTACTAACTAAGATTATACTTAATTCCCATTTTTTGCCTCTTCTTTGGAACGGAAAGAACTTGAACGTATATAAAATTGGCTGCTCCACTCAATAGCAAAGAGAAGCGCTGCATCTCTTTTCAATCTCCTGGCTCTAACCGAGCTTTGCTTGTCTTGTGACTGTTTTACACTCGGTCACTCTGCTGAGACTGCAAAATCGCCCAAGGGGGTGAGCCACGAGGTAAGGTTCCCAAAGGAAGGCATTAAATTAAATTATTAAACACACAAGCAGGAGCAGTAATGTAAGAATTCTGAAAGATTCACAAGGAAAGGAAGGAGAGCCAAGGGACTATTTCTGGTGTTCCGACTCTAGAAAACTCTGCGCAGCTATTACGGCTATTTATGAAACCGCAACGTCATAAACCGTAACCCTATTAAATGTGATGAATGAGTCCTGGGTTCCGATTTTTAAATATCAATTCACAGGAATTTTAGAAGAGCAAACTGGCACCACAAACGGCAAAGGCTTTAGGCAGGCGGCATCACGTCAGCCTGTGATTAGAAGCAATTTTGTCGACTAAATGCGAGATGATGCTGTTAAAAGGAATTTAATAAGGAAAAGGCGTTCAGCGATTTAAATTCTGCCCCATGCATCTGAAATACACGCACTGTGGTCACGTGGGCGGCCCGGGGCATCGCGGTTTGAGGCTGAGTATTTCACAGGGCTGGCATCAGCTCATAAGGCACCTTTTGCTGCCCCCTTGGCACCCACCGGCCATGAGTTTAGAAAAAGTGGTCCCTGGGCAGACAAACTAGAGACAGTCTCTCCTTCACACTAGGAGGGCCCAGTGAGGCCGTTCACCCCTCAGAGAATCAAGAGTGATCTTCTCCAGGCACTCTCGGGGCTCCACCGTCCTGTAAGTGTTCTCAAGGTACCATGAAAGGTTTACATTCCCTTTAAAGAATGGAACTTTTCTGGGCTTCCCTGGCGGTCCAGTAGCTAGGACTCCATGCTTCCAAAGCAGGCGGCGCAGGTTCGATCACTGGTGGGGGAAATAAGATCCCACGTGCCGCGCGCAGCCAAAAAATAAATAAATTAATTAAAAGAATGGAACTTTTCATTTTCACCTACCTGCTGTAATTGTCACACTTCAGCTCTTCTAGCCTCAAGCTCTTAAAAAAAAAAAAATCTAGTACCCTACATGGAAGGAAGGGGGGAAAAAAAAAAAACCTTTCTATCTTCTCAGTAAACAAACTTGTGTCTGCTCTCCTGGTGCAACAAGGAAGTTCCAGGAAGCTGCCGCAGGACTCCGGGGGGTGGGGAGGGCAGGGAGGAGGCCTGACCAGGATGGTACGGGGCTGGCCCTTCTCCCCTCGGCCCCCCCTCCTTTCCTCGGCCCCGACTGCCCCTGCCTGTCCCTTTCAAGTCCTCTAGAATCACCACTTCGGGCTTGCCCCAGTTATCACTTGGTTTTTGTTGTTTTTTTAATCAGAGGCAAGTAAGAGGAAAAGCCATTACTTTCTACCTCTCAACAGCTTCCTAAGTTGTCACACTGAGTCTTCAGCTTGCCCTGTGTTTGCAGAACAAAATGGTGAGAAACCCGAAGCACGAGAACCTTCCATATTACATCCCTGCCTTCCGCCCTAACCAGGAAAGGCTATCTATTGATTTAATGAAGGAAAGGGGGAAAAAGAAAGGGTTAAGAGAGAAAGGGTTTATCTGGAGATCAATGAGGACAGAGGGCGAAAAGAAGCCACTCGGAGGCATACCAGTCTGGTGAGTATCTCTTTAAAACAAGCGGCTAAAAATGCTTTCAACCCAGCAATACCATAAATGTCCTGCTGCTGTCTTGGCTTTCGGATTCTTCCCCGTACTTTCCATGAGCATTCCGCTGGGAATTGTCTGGAATCCCAGATTCAAACAGCAATAACCCAATTCCCTTGTTAGAGTATTTGTTTTCTTTTCGGTTTGCAAACCCAGCTGGGATGCGTCCTCAAGCATACGGCACGGCCTCAACCATCCTAGGCCCTCCAGGAGACGGTTCCCAAACGGCACAATGGGCAGCCGAGTGCTGGGACAGGACGGGGAGGCGGGCAGCGCAGCCTCCTGTGGAAAGTCCCCGCTGAGGACAAACAGCAAGAGCCTGGGAACCTCCACTTGTTCCAGACGTGGGAGCAGATGGTGTCACCATAGGGCTGATGCAGGTCCCAAGGAGGGCGCTAAAGTCGGGCTGCCGGACAGGAGCCTTCAGGCAAAATCATCACCATGACCTGAATCCCTAACCTAACAACTGATTACGTTCTAAGGCCCGCAGTAACGTGCTCCAGTTCTAGATCTGATCATTCTCTACGTGTGCGTCCACCCACCCACCCACCCACCCATCCATCCATCCATCCAAAGGGAGATATGCAAACTATCCAACAACTGATCCACCAGTTAGAACAGATTCCAGCCAGAAACCAACCCTCTGGCCACATCAGTGAATAGTGGCTAACCGTCAACCCTGAATTCATCCATCCATCCAAGAAGCTTACATCATGGCCTAACAGATAAAAGCCCAGGCTCTGGAGTCAGACAGAACTGAGTTTGAACCCTGACTCTATCTCCTACCGACTGTGTGACCTTGGCAGGTTCCTTAAATTCTCTTAAGCCCTAAATTCCTTATGTGTGACATGGATATAACGAAAATACCTACAAGGATCGCTGTGAGAATTAAATCAAATAATCTTCATAAAGGACTTCACATAGTGTCTGGTACAGAGGCATCCCACAATAGCTATTAGCTACTATGACTGTGTGCTAGGCACATGGCAGGGCCTGACAAAACAGCGGTAAGCAGCACACCGTTGTGACTCAATGAGGAAACTGTCTACCCAAGAAAAAAATTAAAGTGCTGGTATGGAAGAAACAGTTCCAAGTAGGGAAAATGATGTCTTAGGTGAGATCATAATATTTTCAAGTTAAGGGGGCTGCTGAACATTCTCCTGTCCAATCACAATTTTGTATGGTAGGAAAACTGAGCGTTAGGAGGACTGACTCACAGTCAAACAGCTAGTCTAACAGCAGAACTAGTTAAGAATTACAATCTCCTGACGGTCAGTTCGTGTGTCTGTCAGTTCGTTTTACCATGGTAACTTTTCATGGAGAGGCAGTTCTACGGTAAAAGAGCTTACATATGTGAAGCCATCCAGAGACAAACCAAGAGTTAGGGTCTTTGGGGGGGCTGGGGGATGGGTTGTGTCAAAGTACAGGAAGAAAAAGCCATGAAACCTCAGCCTATTTGGGACAGGAGTTCATTATTTCTTTTTCTCTCTTTATGGAGACTTCAGGCTCCGTAAGGGCAAGGAGTTGGGTCTGCTTTGTTCATTTCTGTATCCTGGCATCCAGAAGAGTGCCTGACGCAGTGCAGGTAATCAGTAACTATTTGTCGAACGAATAAATGAAGGAGACTGGGTAGCAGGAGTGCTTTCTCTGCATGGCCTGAGTATGTTCCACCCCAAAGCAAACGGTCCTGAAGTGAATAGCTTGGTCACAGAACAGCTTGGGGAGGAAAGCAAGGCTGCTAGTGGTCTCTTTCCCAGGCTGTCTGCTCACAACACTCACTGGTGCCACAAAACTCCATTTTGCTGAGTACAACCGTGCCCTCGTTCATGACCATGGCACCTCCACAGTCCCAGTCTCTTCTTTAAAAGTTCAGTGTGGAGAAGAAGGCAGACTGAAGCTGGAGTGTGCTGACCCTAGTATATACCAACTTAGTAAACACTGATGGATGCAGCAAGCTGGAGGAGGGGAAGGGTTCTCATGGCCCCCAACGCCCTTCAAGGATACCAGCCACCATCCTCACTGTCGGGGAGAAGGGGTGCGCCGGCAATGCACCCCGAGTACCTCCCAGCATCACAGTCATGTGATCTGCTGAATTAGCACAGAGAGAGGGGAAAGAGAAGCTTGCATCCTCTCCTGCAGTTCCCCACTCTCAGCAGGCAACCTTCTGCTTTCTGAGAAGGGATGGGTCGGGAGGGGTAGAATGACCTGGGAAGCACAAGCACGCCCGAAAAAGACGCCAAGTACAACGGGGCCACCGTTCAAGTCATGAGGAATCAACCAGGGAAGGGCCAAGGTGACCCCCCCCCCACCGTGTCGTGTCCTCCATAACCTGGGCTCGTGCCCTGAGGCTAACAGTCAAGCCAGAGAACCTGGCATTTTCTTGGACACCGCGACCAGGGTGGCGATCAGGGGATGCATTCTCCCCGGCTGCGCTCGGCATGCCGGGTCATCGGGGCTGGGTGGCAGCTCAAGAAAGAAAGACACAAAGGAAAGGACAGGTGCTAGGTGCTTTGGAGCCCGGCCCCAGCAGCACACGTGTGGAGGCCCCGACGCCCTGCCGAGCTGCAGCGGGTAGTATGTCATAGTCAGAGACGAAATGAACGCGCAGAGAAACGACAGCCAGGAAGCTCAAGCTTTTCAAAGCCATTTGCAGGTGGGAGGGGACAAACGACGCCAAAGCAGCTTCGGGAGGTCCTGGGAAAACCATCTCAGAGCGCGCGCGCGCGCGCCCCTGCCCGGCTTGCAGCCCCGCCTCCCCGCCGCCCCGCCCCTCCCCCCAGCGGTCGATCCTTCTCCGGCTGTCGGTCCGTCCGTCCCGTCCAATCGCCCCCGTCCATCCCGGGGCGCGCGAACACTCACGCAGGTGCGCAGGCAGGCGGATCGAGTCTTCCTCCATCCTGAGCGCTCGGGGCACTGGCACATGAAGCGGCGTCGAGGAAGTGTAACTGGGCACCGGGCTCTCGGGGGGTGTATATGAAATCCGTTCCTGCTGTTAAAGAGAAGGGCAGCAAGAGGGGAGGGGGGGAAAAGACAATGAAAGCCTGGAACTGAGGGCTGACATCCGCGAAGGGGCGGGTTCGGGGCGTCTG
Organism: Kogia breviceps; assembly: GCF_026419965.1. Classification (NCBI taxonomy): domain Eukaryota; kingdom Metazoa; phylum Chordata; class Mammalia; order Artiodactyla; family Physeteridae; genus Kogia; species Kogia breviceps. Next base: position 8,072,344 of record NC_081321.1, on the reverse strand, counting down.
GGCGCTGGTCCCCTCTCTAGACACTCTGTGCAGCTGTCTTTCAGATCGCCAGCATCAGGGATTTGTAACAATACGCGGGAAAGGTTTAAAATTGGGCTTTTCCTTTGCACTCAGCTAAATAGGTGTCCTTTTTTTTTTTTTTCGCCCTCTCTCTGTACTAGTTGTTTGTTCCAGTAAAAAGAGGGGAGGCAAGGCCAAGGGAATGAAACAATATGTCTAGGAGAATGGCGTTAAAGTCTCCTCTCTCAAAAATTACTCTTCCGGTCACATAATTAATGTCACCAATACATTAAAACCACCTTCCCTCTTCTCTGGCAATATCCCCATCTTCTAATCAAAGTAGGATTCCACACTCAGATCCAATGAGAGGTGAGCCCAAAGTGATGGCTTATAAGTTGGAGATTTTAGTTAATAAATCTGCAAGCAAGATTTGTCTATCACCTACCTATCTCATGACACAGCTACCACCACCAAAAACCTCCAGTGTTTCATTTTTCCCCTCATCGTAGGGAATTAATCTGCCACATCAACAGTTATCTCCTTGCCCCCTCATACTCCATCTTAGAATCAATAATTCCTTTCCTTCTGAAGCATTTCAGGGCTCATGCAAAGAATAACCTGCATTTAAGGAAGTATGGTTTAATCGAAGATTCTTACTCAACTGACAAGGAAAGGGGGAGGGGAGACCCAGCACATCCACTGTTTAAATTCAAACAGGCGGCGTTTGTTAGATCAATTAAAACAACTGGATGGGATGGGAAGGATTCGTTTTAAGTTAAAAACGTGCCAGCTAATGCCAAGAAATCAACTATGGTGTACAGCGGGGAGAGCAGCGCAATTTGCATCTTAGATCGACAAACACCAACTAGTTTGACTTGCAGTCCACACACAAACCACAGAAACTAACAGAAGTTGTGTTGAACAGGGCAAAGTAAAGTGGGACACACATGGTCCAAAAATAGGATGGGGCAGAAGGAGATCGGTAAGATGCCATTGTGAAAACAAAAATCGAGCCAAACAGAAACATATGTATATGTATAACTGATAAACTTTGTTGTAAAGCAGAAGCTAGCACACCACTGTAAAGCAATTATACTCCAATAAAGATGTTAAAAAATAAAGTTTGTTTCTTCTAAACTAAAAAGAAAAATCACAGATTCAAATAAAACGAAAGGGGTGTTTACGTATTGGAAAGAATTCTCTACCATTTTATACTCCATCAAATATGCAAAGGGAAGCAGGGGAGTCCCCCAGCCCCGTAACCAAACTGAAGCTTCTCTTCTGCTCATAACCTGGAAAGTTTAGCAGCTGTGGCAGGAAGTTTCGATTTTAAATGAGTATATACATATTTTTGTAATTTCCGAATGGAATCACAATACCTTCCCTGAGGCATCCTCTACTGGCAACTAGGGCCTTTGGAACAGTTCTGGTTAAACATACATCGTAAAGTTTCCTGGTGAACTTCTTAATTAAGGGCAGACACATACACCCTAGATTTCATTTCTGGATCAATGGAGACGTCCTGTGAAAGGTCACCCAGAGGCAAACCCTTCAACTTCACTTTTCTTGAACTTTACCAAACATCACACATATTCTGAGCAACTCTAACTTAAGGAGGAGTTATATTTTTGGTGTTTGGCTTGGGGTTTTTGAGGTGAAAAAGTCAAAGACATAAACACACATATGGGAAACATATGAAATCTGTTGAGGGGTTTTTCAAGGTGAGATAGGCTTTTTTAAACGTTTTAAACATAGTCTGTTTTTCTACTTTGACAATTCTCCATACACTTCACCCCTGAATAACACCCCCACTGCCACCCCAGTCCCAATATACATCTCGGTATCTTATCTACCATTACTTTATTCCCAGAAATAGCTTCCTGTTTTGTTAGGGTTTTTGCAGAACTGAAACTGTTGATGAAGAAAACACAGTGCAGCCAGAGAGCTTTCAAACGGCATGGCATGAGTGTGAGAAAAAAAGAAGATGGCATTTCCTACGACGGTGACTTTCTCTTAAAGCCAGGAGAAACTTACAAGATCCTATAACTAGTCCCCATGAGTGAGAGGCCACGTGCTCCCTCACCCTCACCAACTCTATCAAGGATGGAGCCCTCAAGGCAGATTTCACTTTATTTCCTGGGGAAATAGACCTCCAGCCTGCTGATAAAAGAGTCAAGCTAGGTATCACCTTTAAAATGTATCTATTCTGACTTGCTAACTTATCGTTGTGCTGTACCTTCTTTTCACTGTACTTTCTTTGGAGGCAGAGCCCCCTGTGCGTTTACACTTGTGTGCGGTTCCCCGTCCTTCCTGCTACACTGAATGCCACACTTCAGGGCTCGCCCTCGGATTTTTATGCCACACCCCCACACGTCCAAGCAATTCCAGATGAAGGCAGCCTTGCTATTTCACGATGAAACCTATAGAGAGAAGGCCGGACAGCGAGTGGCTGTGCAACTGGAATGCCTCTCACTCCTGAGGGTGGATTCCACTCGGCAACACTGCAACACCCTAAGCCTGGGATGGGAAGCTCTTTTCAAAGGTTCCAATGAAGAGATGTGTCAGTAACAGAAGAAAGGCTGGGTATCCTGACCAAGACGGGGAAAAAGCAAAATGTGCTTCTAGGGTCTTATTTGCTAGCGGCTGTTACACGACCGTGACCCTGGGTTTAGCAGCCAGCACAGCACTCAGGGAACCCCGGAAAGGACGCCGCCCAGCGTGTGGGCTCCTTTCCGAGGAGAAGCAAGCACACACCTGGCCATCCCCCTCCAGACTTAGGTCCCTTGTCTCTCTTTCTGTCCATCTCTAGGGTGACTCATGTGGTCCTCATTTTAAAATCTGTTATTCTAACCGTGCACTTAACATCTACCGTGGCACAATCAGTACACTATCAGCAGTTAGAAATATGAAACAAACACTGCTATCTCCGATGGAGGCATCCAGGCAGAGGGGCTTGAAGAGGCTGACATCCGATTCCCCCCAATAACGGAAACCTCTTTATTCTCAGAACTGCCTCTCTGGTCCAACCCCAAGGAGGGGAAGGGGAGTTACCTGCTTACAGCGCATTCACCTCGAGAGCAAATTGTCAGTCGGAAGAAAACCAGAGGTGTTTTATTTTAACATCCCAGAGGGGGGCAACGATTTCCCCAAGAGGATCATAACCACTGCTCTAATTAAATTAAAATGCTGCGGACAGTGACATTAATGTATTCAAGCGTCGGAGGGGGGTACACTGCCAGCAGAGGTCAATGACGTGACTAAAAATGCCGTGACGTGGTTCCATTATTGTTTAGATACTTAAAAAGGAGACGTGCTGCTCTCAAACGTGCAGACACAACCTATCAAACCAAGCGGCAGAACAAAAGGGGGCACTGCCATTTCTAAGGCCAACGTAATACCTCTGAGAAGTGGGGTTGGAAGAGCACAAAGCTCTGGAAGGAGCAAATAAGGCTAAACATAGTTTTAGGCAAAGGAGGAAATGTATATGTCACTAACCATTACAGAAAGCTTTCAAAACATTAAATGGAATGCGGAGCTAGGGTTGCTACAAGCCACACTATTGAAAGTGAGCTCCATCCCCGACCATGAAGGGTCACAAGGTGACCCTTCAAGAGGCAGTTCTGAGAATGCAGGGGTTTCCGTTACTGGGGGGAATCGGATGTTAGTCTCTTTAAGCCCCTCTGCCTGGATGCCTCCGTCGGAGATAGCAGTGTTTGTTTCAAGGTGGCCCATCTAATGCTGCTCATTTTAAAAAAACATTTATTTTATTAAAGTATAGTTGACTTACAGTGTTGTTAATTTCTGTTGTACAGCAAAGTGATTCAGACATATATATATATATATATATACACATTCTTTTTCATATTCTTTTCCATGATGGTTTATGACAGGATATTGAATATAGTTCCATGTGCTATACAGTAGGACCTTGTTGTTTATCTATGCTATATATAATAGTTTTTGCAACTGCTAATCCCAAACTCCCAATCCATCCTTCCCGCACGCCCCTCGGCAACCAGAAGTCTGTTCTCTGTGTCTGTGACTCTGTTTCTGTTTCATAGGTAAGTTCATTTGTGTCATATTTTAGATTCCACATATAAGTGATATCATACGGTATTTGTCTTTCTCTTTCTGACTTACTTTTGCTTAGTATGATAATCACTAGGTCCATCCATGTTGCTGCAAATGACATTATTTCATTCTTTTTTATGGCTGAGTAATATCCCATTGTATATATGTACCACATCTTCTTTATCCATTCATCTGTCAGTGGACATTTAGGTTACTTCCATGTCTTGGCTATTGTGAATAGTGCTGCTATGAACGTAGGGGTGCATGTATCTTTTTGAATTATAGTTTTGTCCAGGAGTATATGCCCAGAGGTGGCACTGTTGGATCATATGGCAACTGTATTTTTAGTTTTCCGAGGAACCTCCGTACCGTTCTCCATAGTGGCTGCACCAATTTACATTCCCACCAACAGTGTGGCGGGGTTCCCCTTTCTCCACGCCCTCTCTAGCATGTGTTATTTGTAGATTTTTTAATGATGGCCATTCTGACCCGTGTGAGGTGCTACCTCATTGTAGTTTTGATTTGCATTTCTCTAATAATACTTAATAATTCTGCTCATTTTAAAACCAACTGCTTAGAACCTGTGACTACTGCATAAACCAAGCTTATATGTCTTGTGTTCAGTAGGAGAGTGGTGTTTCTACTTCCTCCACGCCCACCCCATGGCTGCCTTTTATGGACAAGAGATAAAAACTGAATATTATTATCACCGAAAAAGGCTTTCCTTTTCAAAATTATTTAATGTAGAGCTTCTATAAATCATGGGGATCCCCCAGCGCGTTTACACATTTGTTTTTACGTCACTAACTCTTTGAAAAAGCTGAAAGGCTGAGAAATTTAGAGCTTACTGACGATTAAATACTAACCTTCTGGAAATAAAGATAAGGCATTTCTGTAACAGAGAAAAACAGAAATAAAGTCTGGTTGTACAGTCCGCCGCCCCAAATCTGGGGACTCACCAACTACGCATTGAAAAGATGCAGGGGAAACAAATTTCAGAAAGTTCCAGAATGCAAAACTTGAATCTGCCCTGTGCTGGCAACTATTTACATAGCATTTACATTGTATAAGTAATAAAGAGATGATTTAAAGTATGTGGGAGGATGTGTACAGATTATATGCAAATACTACACCATTTTATTTTATATAAGGGACTTAAGCATCCGAGGATTTTGGTATCCTCAGGGGTCCTGGAACCAAACCCCCCTGCAGATACCGAGGGACAACAGTACTTGCAAACAGATGGTTTAGAGGTAATTTCAAAGATTTCTTGACTGGAGAGCTGAGATGCCCTTGATTTAGGAACTTTTTCCAGAAATAGCCCCCATCCCCATTATGAATGCCAGGATTACCCCAATGATGACTTCTGAAGCCTGTGTAAAGGACACTCTTGAGGACAAGGAGTGTCATGGAAACAGTGGTGCCCATGGACCATTTCCCAAGGAAAATACTGTAAAAAAGCTGCAGGTGCACTTTTCATCCTGCTACACTTAGGTGTCCCTTCACTGCACTGCAAACCAGCAACCCAGACAAGACAGGAAACAGTAGGCACCACGGGTACAGTGGTCATGCTAGTAAGAGTCAATATTTTGAGGGAAGGATTTCCTTCTCTTTGCCACCCTGCAGATTTTTAGGAAAGCTGCCTGGGAAAGCTGATGCTTCTACTACAGTCATCTTCTATAGACTAAAAGAAGAAATCTCTCCTATGGGAAACTATTTATTGAGATTTACTCAACTGAAGTCTGAACACACAATTATTTAACTACACCCTTCTGGGTGCAGAATAATTCAAAGTGGTGGCTTTGGCTTTCATTAAATAAGAAGCAAAAGCAGCACATCACCAAAAAACTGAACAAGACTGAATTCTGAGCTGCACAGTTTTCTAGGTTTTTGGTGCCAGGGGTGCAAACAGAACACACAACAACCTAAACGAACACACTCTTGGTTGCCAAGTTCTTTCACTTGAAAAACTACACTGAATATTTTGTTCACCCCCAAATTTAGCAAAATCAACTTAAAGGACTTGCAGAAAGATGCAAACGTCACTCTTCTTCGCTAAATTTACACACGGCCACGGTCCACGATCTCTTTCGCAGCTTTCGAGAAAGAAACCGTGTACTTTAGGATCTGGGGTGAGAACAGTATACCTTAGGATGTGAGGGATTCAAATAAGAATTGCGAAGTCGAAAACCAGGTCCATCAAACCACAGCAGTGAAGCTGTGATGCTGTCTTTCCCTCCCACAGACGCTCCCGTTGACGTCTAAACAAGTGACCCGAGCCGGTTCCCCTGTTAGCGCCCAGCTCCTCTCCTGAGAGAAACGTCCCTCTTGGTGCTGAGTCATCAGATTTTTACACACACACACACACACACACACACACACACACACACACACACACCCCAATTGGTCTTTGGCTTTTAACATGCTTGCAGCCATTTCCAGCAAGAAGAATGGGAGTACCCCCACGAAACGGTCACCCAGACGCCCATTCAGCCCTTGTGGGGGAGGGTACGCCCCCACAGTCTACATTCACACTGACGTGGGGATCTTCTGAGGAGCCCGGTTTCACCTGTCCAAGGAGTGCTCTTGCTTTGGACACTCAAGGAGATGGTTCGGGGCCTGAGCTACGTAAATTCCTACATGCTTAGAACTGAAATAGACAGTCCTTTTCCTCCCCTTCTTAAGGCTCCTCTACCCTAAATCAGAAGACAGCCTATTGTGTCTATCAAACAGATACAATTAAGTCAAAGCACCTTAAGTCTTTCTTTTGCCCAGAACTAAGTTATCGATGCACAACTGGATGAAAGAAAAGAAGCATTAGCAATAGGCCATGCAACCAAGCACTGCTGTAAAAGGTCATTAATTTTTTGTTCTCCCTATGATTGTTATGAAATCTTTCAGCATTCATCAAGCATCCACTAGGAGCCAAGGCCTGTACCAGGCATTACGAATTCTACCACCATTAAGTCCTAGAATTTCTAAGATGGCCCCAATATTAAAAATTCTGGCCAGGACATGGAAGCATCCTAAATGTCCATTGACAGAGAATGGATAAAGAAGATGTGGTACATATATACAATGGAATATTACTCAGCCATAAAAAAGAATGGAATAATGCCATTTGCAGCAACATGGATGGACCTAGAGCTTATCATACTAGGTGAGACGGAGAAGGACAAATATCATACGATATCACTTACATGTGAAATCTTAAAAAATGGTACAAATGAACCTATTTGAAAACAAAACAGAAACAGTGTCACAGATGTAGAAAACAAACTATGGTTACCAAAGGGGAAAGGGTGGGGGAGGGATAAACTGGGAGACTGGGATGGACATATACTCACTACTATATATAAAATAGATAACTAATAAGGACCTGCTGTATATAGCACAGGGAACTCTAAACAATACTCTGTAATGACCCATATGGGAACGGAATCTAAAAAAAGAGTGGATATGTGTGTATGTATAACTGATTCACTTTGCTGTAGATCAGAAACTAACAACATTTTAAGTCAACTATACTCCAATACAAATTAATTTTAAAAATTCTGCATCACTTTACCCATAAATACATATGGGTACTCTCACTCATACATAAATACTTATACTCCTCAGAACATATGTCCCAATCTTGGTTGGAAAATATAGTCATTGCGACAACCAGGGAGGGAAGCTAGCATTCAGGGAGCGCTTGGAATACACTTCCTACGAAGCCTTTATTTTATTTCAGACTCACAATAACCCTGCAAGGAAGGCATCATGACCCCCATTCCACACGCTGAACCTGACCTGAAGACGGCGGGGGGAGGCAATCTGTCCAAGTCACCAGCTCGGGAGATGGTACGGCTGGTAAAAAGAGGAGACATAAGAAATTATTACACTGAAGTAGGGCCAGCCCGTCAACAATGGCTTCACAACTAATGGTGACTCCCACGAGGTAAGTTCAAGCTTGTAAGAACAGCTGCAGCTTTGGAATATTTCACTGCTTTGGGCCCTCACTCCTCACAGAATTCCAGGGGGTCCCCGAGGGTCGCTCCACAGAGGCCCCGAGCCGGGGTGCTGTCTTAAGCCTGTTGGTTCTGCTACTGGGAACAAAGATGGAGGGCGGGGCTTACCCGGTGGCGCAGTGGTTGAGACTCCGCCCCGCCGATGCAGGGGACGCGGGTTCGTGCCCCGGTCTGGGAGGATCCCACGTGCCGCGGAGTGGCTGGGCCCGTGAGCCATGGCGGCTGGGCCCGTGAGCCATGGCCGCTGCGCCTGCGCGTCTGGAGCCTGTGCTCCGCAACGCGAGAGGCCGCGAGAGCGAGAGGTCCGCGTACCGCAAAAAAAAAAAAAAAAAAAAAAAAAAAAAAAAAAAAAAAAAGGGCTTCCCTGATGGCGCAGTGGTTGAGAGTCCGCCTGCCGATGCAGGGGACGCGGGTTCGTGCCCCGGTCCGGGAGGATCCCACGTGCCGCGGAGCGGCTGGGCCCGTGAGAGCCGTGGCCGCTGAGCCTGTGCTCCGCAACAGGAGAGGCCGCGGCAGGGAGCGGCCTGCGTACCGCAGAAAAAGAAAAAAGAAAAAGAAAAAGATGGAGGGCGTAAGTGCCTTTACCTGAAGGGAGGGGACTAAATGCAACGTGCGAGGGGAGTTCTCCTGCCAGGGCCCCTGAGCGGGGGAAGACACTAGAATCCATCCAGGGATGCGTGTTACCCGTGGGACTCCATCAGCAGAGCTGTCAGGGCGCCTCTGAGGACTCTACCTCGTAGTGAAAGCTCATCTTAGGGGATTTTTAAATAAAACCATGTTCCTCTTCTCACATTTTCTTCGACAACCACAAAAACCATTTCCCTTACTCAACACCTTCCCATTTATCCAAGAGCGGCGGATCTGAACGTACAGGTGAGACGAACAGGAGCAGCGAGGAGGAAAGGCCCCGTCAACATTTATTCGTGGCCTGTTCGTGGGCAGAGCTCTGAACCCAGGAGGGGCGAGTCTGCCTCCGGGAATCAGTGGCAGCCGTCCAACGACGCCGGTCCCGGCGTCTGAAGATGCACCCTCCCCTTCTCGCAAATGAGGAAGGGGTGATGGAGGTTCTCAGGGGGGTTGTGGGGGGCGGGGAAGACTGAAAGGATCCAAACAGATGTCTTCGAATTCGGAAGGGCTGGTATAAGGCAGAGCGAAGGCTCCCCCTTAGCCCCCCAGAGGGCAGGGCTGGCCACACACACACCTGCGCCCTAGGCACGTGCGTCCGCTTACTGGCCCTCGTAAAGCCAATTTAAGGTGAGGCTGAAAGGTGACTCTGAAAGGTGTTCCTGCGCTGGGAATTAACTCAAGTAGAACCTGAAGGTGCCTTATAACTAAGTCCAAGAGTGATCTTCTGTCTCTTGGCGAGTCAGTGCTTATTAATTACACTGTGGGCAGAACAGAGCCAAACAAAACAGGAAGACCACGATCCTCTTCTCCAACAACTAGTCCCCAGAGGCCGCTCACACCATCCGAGGGGTCTACCCAATATAATTAGAAAAATTACTAGTATCTACAACTTGGAGCAACCCTTTCGAAGACAAGCACCGACAAAAACTCAAACAGATTTCCTTATTGTCCTAATTTTAAAACATTTTAATTAAGATCCTTTCCAACCCTGAGATGCTATGAATCTTTTATTTTTTTTTTTTTCTCTTCTGAATTTCTTAAATATTTCTGACATGAGTAGTAGTAAGCAGAATCTCAAGCTGTGATTCCTTTTCATGCCAGGTTGTGGTTTCCAGGGAGGTCTGTGCTTAAAGGATGCTTAGCTCATTTGGCTGGAACCCAGTGCTGACCGAGGCAAGGTCACAGGCTTTAGACCTGGATGGGAAAATGAAATGCACGCCACTCCATGGCCCAGATTACACCCCTAATCCCTGCCAGGATACAGGTGACTTCTTTTAAGGTGGAGATTAGGTGAGGTCGGCCACAAACATCACCACTACTGGAAACCCCAGAAGTGCATGTCCTACCGACAGTGGTGGGGTCACTTCAGTATAAGAAAGGTGGTGTGACTTCGTACAGAACCAGCTGGTGTCACCTCCGGGAAAAATACCGTCTTGCTGTGGGATTTATCCACAAACGCCCCTAAGCTTTTGATCCACCTTTTGAAAAAGGGTCACAGAATCCTTTCTTCCTAACTAATTCGAACAACAGAAGAAACAGGTACTCAAATGAACAGCAGTTTATATCCTGGCCACAACAAAGTGAGGCCAAGTTCGGCTCTTGATTAGCTGCTTTCTCCTCCATTAATGCTGTTCCCTCTAATGATCTGGCTATTACAATGAGCCAATCTGCAGTGTCCCTGCCTGGGGCTAACAAGTAATGAACTGCCAGTGTTACTATTTAGTTGTATCAAGGGCGCCATTAGAGACAGCTTCTCAATTTCTCCCCGCAAACGAGAGATACCTTCCAGGCATGTTCCACCTGCCCGTGGGGCTGCTCTCCCACTGCACTCACAGTGCCCCTGGGTACGAGCTCCCGGGGGACTCATGGACCTTAAGATTGGGACAGAGCAAAGGATGAGGGTCAGGCTTCTGTGGAGACCAGACGTGGAAGCAGCAGAAGAGCCCCAGAGGGATGCTTTGAACCTGTACATTAACCATTGATTCCTCCCTCCCTCTCCACCTGCCTTCTCGCGCCTCATAAACATTCTCCCCATCCACAAGCAGCTTTCCTCTTTCTGTTCCAGCATCACTCTGGGCTCACTCCGTCTTCATTTCTTTCGTGAATGACTGCACCTGAAAGTCTTATGAAAGGAAGAGAGAGAAAGAGAAGCTTTTCAACTCACACCCTCAGCTGATTGCTGGAGGTGACTGATTGGAAGGGAGGCAACTCAGACCCCCCCTTACAATTGAAGACTTTCTGTCCTGTGATGTATCTTTACAAAATGTCGACAGCTGAAATGGACCACACACCGAGTGAGAAACGTGAGGCTTTAAAAACAGGCTACCAGAGCAAGAGTTGCATTCTAGTTCAAATGAGGGAAATCCAGAGAAACGCTGAAGAAAGTCTCTAAAATAACAGCCTCACTGAAGTCTGCTTGAAGTTCCGCAAGGTCCTAACTAGATGCTGCCCATTTCCAGTGAACCAGGCGACAACCCGGCCCCCCGACACACCTCAATCAGGAAAGGAGAAGGCTGGGTTACAACCACTGCCAGGGTCAAGTTGAACAAATTCCCTTGCTCTACGTGTATCAGAAAATTCCTGGCTTGCTTCAGGCTGACAAAGAAATAGAAATAGAAAAAGCCCTGTAAACCATACCCAGAGTAACAAGTGCAAATGAGGTCTGGTACAGATTCGTGTCTCTGGGAAAATGTTTCCTACCGATATAATTTTCAACAAAACCCTATTAAGAACGCCATACTTGAAAAGCACCATAAAAGAAACGTCAACATCTCCTCAGCGTATGCTGTCTGAGGAGCTGGCATTAAAATACCCAACCTTTACCATCACATAATGTTATTTTAAAGATAAGTCACATGAAGCTCGTGAAATAGTACGCGTTTCTTGAAACAAAGGCTCTCTATAAATGCAACGCGTCACTACAGTGAGAGATTTGTAAAGTCCCAAATAAAGCACTACTTTTTATGCGTGCCGTAAGGATTAAACCCGTCTTCATGGTGCAGAGTGGGAAATTAACTGAAACCACAACTGAAGATGGACCGTGACCTCATATATGACTGACTGAAGAATCAGGGCAGAATTTATCTGCCGCCCAACCTGCAGCCTCTGTAACTCAGAAGTAACCTATACACAATCTTGAACATTGATTAAGAGGGTCACACACCTGCATCTCCTCTTTCTTTTCCAGAAGTAATAACCATCCTGGCAAGTAATTTCTTATATACTTTGTCAGAAACCATAGACGTTCTCTGATCTTTAGACACATGATTCCTTACAGGAACTCAGAAAAGGCGCCCTTCCCTCCACTGGGGTCGTGGTAAGAAAGACCTGGGAGTTTGGGGTTTTTTCGGACAACTGATGACTGAAAACAAGTTCTGCTGACAAGGTGAATATTATTATGAGAAATGCTACCAGCATTAGTAGCATTCTAAAAACTTAATGGCAGGAATGAGAATGAAATATAGAAGCATGTGTGTGTATATGATGACAACAGTCATTGACAGCATATGAAGCGGCTTGAAATAATAAAGAGACTCATGTGCTGCACTCTTGTAGCCCTGTTGTTAAGACTAATCATTTATTTTACATAAGATCCTGTGCCTTCATTACAACTACTGTGCTTGACAGTACATGAAAAATATGCTTGAGTTTCCACATACTTCAGGGACCCGGGATCATCTAATCATTTGGGAAATACACATTTTTTAAATCAGGTATTCTGAATCTTGGCTGCACGTCAGAATCATCTGGAGAAGCTTTAAAAAAAAAAAAATCCCAGTAATCAATCAGCAGAGGCAAAGTACTGATATTATAGATAGGATGGATAAACAACAAGGTCCTACTGTAGAGCACAGGAAACTATATTCAATATCCTGTAACAAACCATAATGGAAAAGAATATGAAAAAGAATATAAAAAATTAAGATTGTCTTTGATTGCCCAAAAAAACCCAGTACTCAAGTCAACCAGCCAGGTATCAATATTTTTAAAGCTCTTCGTGGGATTCCAATATGCAGAGAGGTAAGGCTGACAATCAGTATCTTCAATCAAGACATAGAGAGTAAATCCAGACGCATGCTAAATGATTATCTTTCACAGTAGTTTCTTAGAAACCCTATTAACCCATTTGCTAACTGTCCTCCCCTCCTGAGTAAATTGCTATTGTTCTGCCTTTAACCATAAAATAGAGATTATCGGTGTAATACAGGAAGTTCCTGCCTGGTGACCACCTGACCCACGAGGCACAAGTGCCCCAGACAGGTGTGTCTGCAGTGGTTCATCTCCCCTCCCAACTGCCTCGGGAGCTCCCCCAGCCCCACCCCCAGGGAGGCTGCTCAGCTTCACTTTCCAGAGCTCTACCTGGAGCCCATGTTCTCAGCACTGGCTGCACCTGCCGTGGGTAGCAGGGCCAAGACGAGGGTAACGATGGAGAAGCTAGAGGGAACAGAAAACCCATTCCACTTCCGGATTGCCCTCCCTCCCCCTACCGACACCCAGAAGGGTCTGTCTGTCTTCATGTGTTCAGGCCCCAGACCCCCTCTTTCTGGCTCAAGGATCCAGCAGCTTGGAGCCCGGGGAGCCTCCTTTCCCCAGGTGAGATGCATGATCTCCGCGATGGCTGTCACGGCTGCCTGTGCACCACTCGAAAATGGCGAGTGGGCTACATCTTTTCCCCAAAGGAACCTTGCTACCAGTGATTAGGTCTTTATTTTTGCACACGAACTCTCCACTGACTCTAACCTGGAGGAAGGTCTTGACCTCCAAGCAGCTGACTTCTTAATAAAATCTTGGAACCCTAAACTAGTAGAAATCTCCAGCCCGCTAAAGGTCTTCACCAAGATAGCTGAAAGTCCTTCCACGACATGCTGCTATGTCCTCCTAACACCCTAGGAGTCGTATCACCAAAACCAGCACAAAACCTACTTGACAGATGTAGGAACTGAGGTGGAAAGGATTGACAAGATTCTTGAATGAATCCCATAACTGCTCTGGAGGGAGCAGAGTTCTAAACCCAAAGATGTCATCTTTCTCTGGAGTTACCTTCTGTCTCGAGTGTTGTTTAAACTCTTGGACATCATGATAAAGTCTGTGTATAAAGTGGCCCTTAAGGGGAAGCGTAGCTCACTTAAGAACCTAGCTGATTTATTTATTCACTCCTTGATAAAAATCATTTTCCAAAGAAGCCCCTGGAAGCCGAAGTCCTTCCAATAAAACAAAATTTTCAACAGTTTCCAAGCATCTTGATGTTATTAGTATTTTACCTCTTCTTCCTTTAAGCAAAATACAATTCCAAAACGATGATAGAACTGTGGCATGAAGATTGCTTTATCATCTGAAATTCACTCAGGTGTTGAAAGTCCTGGAGTGGGCGGTAATTCTCTTTGTGTCTTTCAGAAGCAACTTGCAAGCTACCCTGTGAAAGCCCGCTACAGCATCGCTAGCCAAGCCTTGCCAGTGGCGTCAACAGTTCTGACAGGGAGCTGCCAACAACTGAAACCTATCAACAGGAAGATCTGGAAAGTTTAAGCAAAAGTTGAAGATA